>NC_069783.1:41426488-42626488 GCF_027406575.1 Nycticebus coucang
ACCCTGCCTAAGGAGTCTGGTTGGTTTTATAGCTCTTCCAGACACTGTGTTCATGATCCTGTTGCCTTCGCTTCGGGTTTATAAATGCCATTAGGATGGTCTTCCCAGGTTTCTTAGTTATGCTCTGGTAAAAGAAGCCAAAGACTGGGTTTCTAGCTATGTTTGCTCCAAAGAATTGAAAAGGCAGTGGCTTCCCTGGGACCAGCCACAGAAAGGCCGTGGGGATGAAGAGAAGTGCCCAGAAAAGCAGAGCAAGGAGAGGAAGATGAAGTTAGGGCTGTTTGATCCAGCTGCTCTTCCCGCCTGGGGATTCTCACTCCTGCACTAAATCTTGGAGGTTCTGGTTTATGAAACAATAGCTTTTATTATTTTTGTCCTTTGTGCATAAATAAGTACATGGTTAGTCTAGTAAAAAATTAAAAATTCAAATAAGCAAAACGAAAATAAAAGCAAAGGAAAAGTAGGAATCTAAAATTATAACCTATTTCACCACCAATGTTTCACTATACAGCCTTCCAATGATTTTAGTAAATCAGTGTTTTTCAAATCAGATGATTTTATATAGTTATCAGTTTTTTATTTTTCTGCTCACTATGCTATAAACTTATTTCTGTGTCACTAAATATTCTTCTATAACACCCTGTTTTAAAGGCTGGATTGCATTTTATTTTCTACATGTTTGATAATTTAGTTAGTCAATCCCCAGTCATTGGACATTTATGTTGTTTTCAGTTTTTTAGGCTTATAAACAACACAGTGAAGAATCGCTTTGTAGCTAAATCTTTGTATGACATATATACATATGTATATATATATTCCCTTAGAAAAAGTCCCTGAAATCCACTCCTTGAATTAAAGGAACCTAGGCTTTGTTTCTATCCCTGAATAGGCCCCGAGGAAGGCTGGGTTATTCCAGAGGTCTTGGTGCTGAGGTCTGCACATCAAGCTCCAGGACCTAGCTGAGCCCCAAGTCTACATGTCCACACACCCCAAACCATCCTGCCTCTCCTCCCTCCACCTTCCCTCAGGCTTTGGACTCACCCAGGAGAATGAATTACACCTCCCAGCTGCACATGAAGCCATTTGTCTTGTGCTCTGGAATTCTGATTAGATAAAATCTGGACAGAACACGTTTATTTATTTAGTGTACTCCTGGGCGGGCAAGTCCTATACCCTGGGGATCACCGTCTCCAGATGGAGGTTAAGAGTTTAGAGGCAGGAGGAGCAGGTTGTATGGAGCAGAGCCCCCAGCTCAAGATCTGTGTGGGCCACGGCACCCCACTTTGCTCCACTCAGGCCCACCCAATCCCAGTTCCAGCCTCTGAAATCCTACCTCCCAACTTCAGGTGCAGGAAGCCTTAGGAGCTCGTTTCTCACATGGGGGAAGATAGCAGAAAGGACTCTGCTCCCCAGGTAAGGATTTGGGTATCTATGGATGTGCCCAAATCTCTCCTCTGGCGAGAGGTGGACTCTGTCTGACCCCAGTCTGGGGATTCTGGCTACTTCTGTAAGGCCTCTGTTCAGGTCTGAGCACAGCCAGCCCTGCCCTTCTCTGAGACTCTATCCCTTATTTTAGGCTCAAACTGTGCAAATGCCCCTTGAGATTCCCTGAGGATCCAGGGTTCTCTTGTCCTCAGATCACTGGACACATGTCCGAACCCCACCTCCACCTGTCCTATGTGGCCCCCATTTGATTCTCCTCAAGTATGGATAGTGTGCCCAGAGTGTGTCTGACCTCTATGCCACGGCATCCCAAATCTCATCCAATCAGCCGGGGAGCTCTGCAAACAGGCAGGTCCAGGGCTTCTCCCCCAGAGACACTCTGTAGGTCTGGAGAGATGCTTAGGACCTCATATTTTCTGAAAGGGTGGTCTTCCTGCCCCTTCCCAGAGAGCTACCTTCTTGTCCCTGACTCTGCTGATGTGGGGGAGTGGGGGGACAAGGTATTTGATCCCTCAAGACAAGCAGGCCCAAGGCAAGTGAGGCAATGAGAAATGGGCCAGGGGACCGACCTGCTTCCGCAGGTAACCTAAGTTCAGTAGCTTTGGGGACCAAACTGGCCTCTCTTGGCAGTGGGACTTGGCCAGGGGCAATTTGAGCAGCTGCACAAAGCCGTCCTCACAGCCTCTCTGGACAAGTCCCAGGATGCTTGCTTGCCAGGGATGTGCAGGCACGCCTCAGGTCTGCAGGGGGTTGTGGCTCAGCTGCAGAGAACACTTCTGCTAGAAGGCTCTGGTAACAGCACTCCCAGTTGGAGGAGAAAGGGCCTCTGTGGGCCAGAGGTGGTTCTATGTGGACAGAGGCCCACACACCAACTCCTGTCCTAACACCATCCCCGCCTGGCCCTAGGTCTCCAGCCAGCCCAGAAGTCTCAGGTAGGCCACACCCTTTCGTGGTGCTACCTCATGTCCTACACCGTAGGCAGGAAGCTGGATCTGCTGGGACGGCAGGACAGGGGTGGGCACTGTGATGGGCCCTAGGTCTCTGCAGGCAGTAACCCTCAGTAACCCTGAGCCCTGCTCAGTTCCAGGTGTGCCTGCTTTCCAGACTTTTAGCAACAAAATCCATTGCCTTTCTCAGTTAGTGGCAGCCCCCTCTTTTCAGTTGCTCAGGCCAAAACCCTAGAAAGTTGTCCTTGAGTCTGGTCTCTCCGACTCCACACCCAATCCATCAGGGAATCCCGTCAGCTGGAGTCTGACTTTCCCAGAGCCCACCACCTCTCACCACTTCTGCTCCGTCACCCAGATTATTGCTATAGTCCCTGCCTGTGCTCCCATTCTGTGGGGCTGCCAGTGGGGAGAACACCTGCTCTAGAAGGTTCTGATGGAGTAGGTGGTGATGGGAGGAGAGCTATGCCAGTGACCTGTCATGTGCTCAGGATACACCTGTCCGGACTATATTTCATCCTGGTTGTTCCTGTCAAGACAAGCAGTTCATTAGACATGACAAAATAAGATTCCTTTTGTATACCTTTACACGGTATCACAAATGCCAAAATTTCTTTTTCAGATCTCATGCCCTAATTTGAGGTCTATGAAATCCATCAATTGTGATAGGGACACCCCCTGGCATGGTGACTTTGGGCTGTGATTCAGAGCAAGATACTCAGCTACCTGGAGGCCCCTCTGAAAATGCTGAGACCAGGGCCAGGGGAGCCCCAGTGCTACAAGGCCCTCCTGGAATCTGCTAGGGGTGATCCTGCAGCAGATATGATGATGCAGCAGATGTCTGTGACTGACATGGGAAAGCTGGGCCCATCGCCTGTGGGGACTTACCCACCATGCTCTGTCAGCAGGAGAGGGGCTGTCTGGGAGCTGTGTTAGGACCCATCTTTGCGTGGGAATCCAGGCCCAGAGCTGGGTGGTGTGGGCAGAAATAGTTTTCTTGGACGTGTGTTTAGGGGTGTGTTTGTGTGTGTGTGTGTGCGATTACACACCCTGCCCCGCCTTCTTCAACACGGAGGTGAGTCTCTGGGCTCAGCCCATCTCCATTCAGGGCCAAGTCCTGTGGAGGCCCTGGTGGCTAGCGGGTGGAGGGGAGGATAGTTCTACCATGCTTGCTTTTGCATCACCTTGATTTCCAGACGACCCATCAGACTGGACTCCCAGGCTGCACCTGAATATCCCCAAATTAGTGAGGCTGTCTTGTTCAAGTGAGGATTGGAAGCTCAAAGAGAAGGCACCAAGCCTGTGCTACCTAGCAGCTCCATGCAGGAGGGTTACCGGAATCCACATCTGCTTTTCAGCCCTGGCCCAGCCTGCTGAAAAAGAGTGAGGGTCAGGGAAGACAGGAGTTGCAAGTGGCTCCTAGGTTGGATGCCACAGCCAGCAGCTCTCTTTACTCTGGGTTAGCCCTGAGGCCAGCTGGAGCCCACCCCTGCCAGCCTGAGCCTCTCTCTCCACGGCCCCCGGTGTCTGTTCCCCTTCTGCCATGTTACGTCTGTTCCCCTGCAATTCCTTCCCTCTCCTGGCTGCTTCTCTGCAGGCTCCGGGCAAGGGGAAAGGCTGATGGGGAGAAGGGTCTGTGCCGGGCTTGGCCAGACTTGCTCCCAGCCCTTGTGCCTGCCCCCTCCCCTCAGCAGACTGCCTGGAGACCAGGGAGCCCTCCACCCCACCCCCTACTGCCATGGGCTCTGACTCAGCCCATAAATTACCTAGGAATGATCTCGCTGACTCAGCCAGGAAGCCCAGAGCCCCCATCCCCACCCCCAGGCCTCAACTCCACAGCTGGCTCTCATTCCAGTGTGCTTGGCTCCACCTCTCAGGAAATTCCTGGAAAATATCAGGCTTCTTGGAGGGGAGCTCCAACCACAGCCCCAGCAGGGAAGGCAGCCACTATAGCCTCATCCATCACTCTGCCCACCTCCCCAAACTTGTGCGTTTGTACAGTGCCGAGCATGGAGATGTCAGACCCCATAAAGTGATGGGCACATGGCCCTGAGGTGAACGCAGGGGAGGGCGAAGGGAGAAGCGGCAGTGTGGAGTGGGGCATCATGTGGGCTACTGGGAGGTGAGGACAAGTCTTGGGCCAGGAAGGATAATGAAATGGGTACGTAGGTTGAGAAAAGGATGCTCCAGGCTCAGAGAATGGCATTAGCAGAGGCAGGGAGGTGAAACACAACAGTTTCTGTGTGGGGTGGGAAGGAATTTGGGAGTAAGAAGAGGGAGTGGGCTGCTGGACAGGAGAGCCTGGGCACATGAGGCCAGAGGGTCGGGGCCAGGGCAGGCTTGGGCTGTGCAGTGGGTCTCCAAAGCAAAGGCCTGAGAGACCCAGGCAGACCTGGAGCATTAAAGGGACAATGGGGAGGGCCCATGTATAGTTGAGGAGATGGACCTGGGACAAGATAAACCTTGGCCAGCAAGTCCCAAGGAACACTGTCCCTGCAATACCCTTGGAGCACCGTGGGCTTCCAGGCCCTCTGCGTCACCACTCCAGACAGATGAAGAGGCAGGCTCCCGCCTTCCACGAGCCAGAATGAGGGACATGGCCATGCCCCAGGGAGCTCCCAGTCCCAGGGGGAGACACAAAACCCAGACCTGTCCAGCCCCCCTGAGCTCCTCTGAGCCCCTTCCTCAGAAATCCCACTGGTTTATAAAGGAAGGCCAAATTCAGTCTTCAGATAAAACACATCTTTCCTTTTTGGCATCTTCCCCTCAGACAGTAAAAACTGTTTAAGGTATGAAAATTCCTGCCCCACCTGTCCCCAGGAAGGATGGCTGGGCGATCAGCTGTAGCCATAGCAACAGAGACACTGAACACAGAAACAGGGTGAACAAGCCGATCCAGGCGAGGCTGGGGGTGGGATACCAAGTCGGGGTGCTGCATTTCTAGGGGACACTCACCCTTCCTGGGAGCAGTGATCCTGCAGGGCTCAAGGAGAGGTGGGGTGGAGAAAGAGAGGAGCGTGGGGACACAACCAGCCAGACAAAGGGAAAAGAGAAAGAGGTGGAGAGGGAACAACACAGAATGGAAATTCCTTGAAAGCAAGGTTTCCCCATCCCCTGCCCCGGAGCCAGACAAACTGTTTAATAAACTGGTGTCCCCCGCAGGTGTTGCTCACCCCCAGGCAGGAGGGAGTGCATTTGCAGCCCTGGTGTCTGTCAAACTCCTTAAAACATTGTACTGAGAATTCTGGTTTGCATCTGGGACCCTGACGCCATCCTGGAGGCCCACAGACACCTGGTGGGGGCCCTGCCCTCACTGTCTGCTCAAGGTAAGAAAGAGAGAGGGCAGGACTGGCCAGAAGGTCTAGCCTCTGGAAAGACTCACCATCCTTTCCTGTCCTGCTCTAGTAGCCCAAGTTGTAGAGGGTAGGCCTGCCCTCCCCTCTGTGACAGGGCAGGAGGGTTACCTTAGTGGGCCTCAGCCCCTGAGGGGAGGTGAAAAGGGGAGGGCATCCTGCCCCATTGTCAGTGGCCAGCAGCATTTCCAGAAATTCTTCCTGCCAGTAAGAAGAGGAAAGAGAGTTGCCTCGCCAATTGGGAATAAGGTTTCCTGGAGCTCTCACGGCCTAGCCTGAGCTCAGGGGCCTCCTGCCTGAGCCAAAGGGCTGGCTCAGTCCTGCAACAGAGATGGGCCAGGAAGGACTGACCAGTGGAACTGGGGCTTGCTACTGTTATGCTGGGCTAGGCCATGTTTGTGTCTGCAGAACAGAGACAGGAAGAAAAGACCTAGAAATTACTAGACTTCCCAGAGGACTTATTTAACTCTGGCATCAGGACAGACTAAAGCTTGCATTCAATCCAGAGCATTTATTGCCTCCCCCCATTTTAGTGTCTTGCCTACTACTAGGTCTATCAGGGAGAGACGAAGGAAAAATAATGATAATAATTATTATTCTCCAATAAAACATTTCCCCAGTGCTGCTCTGCACAGCATCAGCCCACATGAATGATCATTCATGTAATAGGTAAGTCTATGGAACTTAGCACATCAGCTACCCTTTTAAAGACTCCTGATGCGAATACGCATGATATGACTATTAAAGCCTCCAAGAATCCTGAAGCAATTCCTTTTCCTGGTCCAGTGAAGGGTCTAGGCTGGCAAAGGCCTGGGCCCAGATAACAGCTAAACAACTGGCAGCAGAAGTCCGAGGCCAGGGCGTGAGAACCACCCAAGGTTATGGATAGAGGGGCCGGAAAAGGGAGGAGGAAATGGGGCAACTGGACAGGCAGACACATGGTCCCCAGCCCTGCCCTGGAAGCCCCACTCAGAGGTTGGTGGAAATCAGGCTGTTTCTCTTGGATGGTCCCTGCTGGGCCACTCATTCATTCAATAGCTATTTACTGGATACCTACTAGGTACTGGGCCCTGTGCCAGGAACAATTTTGGCCCTGGGGACTGTCACTTCCACTCTGCAAAAACATTCAGGGCTGTTGTCTCTGGACTCACCCCACACTCCTGTGTGGCAAGAAGGGCTGAAATCAATAATCTCTCTTGACAAATCAGAAGCTGATGTTCAACAAGCTGCTATGACTTCTGCAAGGGCACACAGCAAAATGGGCCTAGCCCCTCGGTCCCGGAGGCCCCTCTGCCTGGGAGTAAAATCCTCTAAACATCTTTCTTGAAGGTGGTTAATAGAGATCTCTCTGCCCCTCTCTCTCTTTCTCTGTCATTCTGTGGCCTCCAATGTGCTGGTGGAGACAGCCCTTACTGTGAACAGTTGTTCTGGAAGCTCCTGTTGCCTTTCAGCTAATTATCGCTTTTCTTAAACCTTCTTCACTATCACCAATGAAGTACTCCAAATCCACCATGGAAATTGCTCAACTTCCCAGTCAAAGGCCATTGGGAACATTTTCCCATCTTTGCTGAAGGGGATAAAAGGTCTGGAAAGTTTGATGAGCAATTTTTCTTGGAAACCGGAGTTTGCAAACGTTTTAATCAGGCTCTGAGAGCTTGCAGCTGGGTTTCCAGCGGACTCATGTCGCTTTCTGCGCGTGGGATTTCACAGAGTGTGTGAGGCAGCCCTCAGAAACTCCCGCCTTCCTCCTGAAAGAGCAAGACCAGAAACAGTGACAGGGCTCCACTGGGCGCTGTTACTTCACATCACTGCAGACCCCCCTCAAGGCCAGTGCCTCACAGAGCAAGGATACCACGTGCTTAGCAAAAGGATAGGCTTAAGTCTCCTGAGAGCGCATGTTGCGGCTCACCTGCACGTACGTGATCCACGCACATCCAACATACATTCGTGCCATGGCTACTTTTCTCTGTGTTTGCTGCATACGATAGGCACACCGTGTGTGCCCACACCACATGCAAGCATGCACTGCCCTGCTTCTTCCTACTGCATACCATGTTTACGTACTGAATGTTCACTCCGCATGCTACGTTCACACACACACACATGGACAGACACCCCCGAGACACACACATTTTTTATTTTCCAATTAAAGTTCTTCTCAAGACTTTAGGTTTAGATTTAAGCCCAACTATATACTCAACAATTTCCCTGGTTCTATTCTTTTCTTTCTTGACAATACTTACAGATTTTTCTCCCGTTTCAGTAAAAACCAAACAACCATCAAACTTTCCTTCTTATTAGCTATAAATAAATGCAGGTGGATACAAATTTCTCCACAGGTCAGAAAAAGAAATGGACCAAGAACTCTGATCTGGGGAAGTTTACTCTCCCTGCTTGTCCTTATGAAACCACGGCTCTGCCTGTGTCTCCATGAGACCAAGTGTTAGATGCTTAGAGACATTGGCCTTCCATCTTGATGTTTGGCCCTAGGGAAACACACCTAAGGTTTGTCACAAGTACTGGGAGAACCACTTCTCATAGAAGTTTGGTCCTCTGCCCACTCACGGAGCTCAGGATGTCACAAAGGATATTATAAAGATGGAAGAAAGGAGGCACAGATACCACTAGCCCACCACAGAAGGCCGCAGCAAACATCACTAATCCATCACAGCACCTTTCTCTCTGAGCCTGGCCTGGGCTCCAGCCAATGCTCCACCCAGACCTCCAGCCTTGCCAGTTAAGTTAATAAGGGCTGCCAAGTGAGGCAGGAACTATTTGTGATCCCACAGAACCCAGCTCCCTCAACCTGAAGCCCAGAGAGGGAAGCTGAGTTGTGTGAGGTCACACAGCACAATTCAAGCTGCTTAGTCACAATGAGGTGACCCTTCCACTCACCTCTGTGCTCCACAGATGTAGCTTGTGTGAGGGAAGAAGTTCCCTGGGAGCTGAAGAGGAGCCAAAGGGAGGATGGGCTTAAGTCTCCTGAGATGCACAGAGCCCCCAGTTTTCTGGTCCAAGCTAAGGCCATCTTTGCTGGGACAAGCTGTGGTCCCCTCTGGCCCCCAGCCCCTGGGCATCCGGCCATCATGATTAAGTGGGCATAAATGCCCATTCCACTGCTCTCCCCTCCTGTCCTTTCTCAGACCTCTCTGCCTCCCGAAGTCTTCCCAGCCCACCAGTCCTCATGAAGTTCCTCCCCCATAACTGCCATACCTCTCAAACAGATGTTTGTCCACGTGATGGCACACACTGGCCTCTTACCTGGGCACCAGCTTTGGTCCCCAAAATAAACCAGAAGTGCTTTAGGGTCATCACGCCCTTGCTTGTGCTGTACCTCTGCTGAGATTTCTCTCCCCACTTTCTTCTCTGCTTACCCCATCCTTTAACGTCCATCTCAGGTGTCACCCTGCCTCCCTGCCTGCTGAAAGCACAAATGTGTCTCACTCTGAACCACCGACTGTGTTCTCCAGCTTTTCCCCCAACCCTGATGAGGTCCTATGCGCCGTGGTCATGAGAGTTCACAGTGTCTGCTTTTTTTTTCTTTTTTTAAGAGACAGAGTCTTATTTTGTTACCCTCAATAGAGTGCTGTGGCATCACACAGCTCACAGCAACCTCCAGCTCTTGGGCTTAGGTGATTCTCTTGTCTCAGCCTCCAAGTAGCTGGGACTACAGGCACCCGCCACAAAGCCCGGCTATTTTTTTTTTTGTAGAGACAGAGTCTCACTTTATGGCCCTCAGTAGAGTGCCGTGGCGTCACACAGCTCACAGCAACCTCCAACTCCTGGGCTTAAGCTATTCTCTTGCCTCAGCCTCCCGAGTAGCTGGGACTACAGGCGCCCGCCACAACGCCCGGCTAAAAGCCCGGCTATTTTTTTTTTGCAGTTTGGCTGGGGCCAGGTTCGAACCTGCCACCCTTGATATATGGGACCAGTGCCCTAGTCACTGAGCCACAGGCGCCACCCACAGTGTCTGCTTTTTATCTTTTTAGTGCAGTGTGTTTAGGATTTCTAAGAGCCACAATATCCTTCAAGCAACACCAGACCACTTGAGTCTAGCATGGGAACCTCTGCACTGAAAACTCATTGGCTGGGCCCCAAATCTTATGTAGATGCTGAGGACATAATTATTGATGGGGTGCCTGCCTCCCAGGGGTTCCCAGCTAACCCCACTCCCCAGGACTGGGCCTGAGGCAGGACCCAACATGGGCTCCCACTATGCCTGCCCTCTAGGCACTTCCTCTTGGGTCAATTCTGTTCCTCATGATGACAGCTGCCACAGGCAGCAGTGATGGGGATTCTGGGGGGAGCTGTCCCAGGGCCAGCTGGACATGGTGCCTCCACCTATGTCACTGCTTCCAGCCTGGGGTGGGCATGGCAGCTGCCAGGAACATTCTTTCCCTGAGTGGGGGGGATACAGCTGCTGCTAGAGGGAGGGTTGGCGGGGGTGGGGGTGGTGAAGAAATGTGAGCCTCAGTATTTGAGTCACATCACACCCAGACAGATGCTTGCTTCACAGACAGGCAGACAGACAGATGTGACATGATGTGTACACACACACACACAGATATCCCCCTATGTGGTTAGACACCACACTGTGTCACCCTGCACAGCCACCTCCACCAGGAATTTGGGCACATCCAACACTGGGAGAGGCTGAAATTGTTTCAGACAAAAAAGGACGATGACACGTCAATCCAAGGCAGAATAGGGAACACTGTAGCTTGACCAGTGGGATAAACCTCAGATCCTGTTGTTTTCATCTCAGCTCAAACGCAAAGATTATAAAGATAGTCTTTATCTTCTCTGGACCCCAAAGCCCAAAGTCCAGAGCTCAGCTCAGCAGCAGCTCCATGACACACTCACGTGATGGGGACACAGGAAGTCTCAGTTCTCCAGGCCTAGTGAGGAGCAACCTTGGACCAGTCCCTTGATGTTTCTGCTTCCTGGTCTCTGAGCAAAGAGCAATTCCAAAGTCATTTTAGCCTTGAAGTTATCCAAAAGGGGGAGTGGGGTAGAGTGAGAAGAGGGGACAGTGGGGTCTGAGAGCCTAGAAAGGAGATCTTTTGATTGTGAAGCCTGGAAATCACTGAGTACATCATTGAAGACCCTTGAAGATCTCCTACAGAGAGGACAGGTGAGGATGGATGGAGGTTATGGGCTGAGAAGTCAACAACCTCTCAGTCCAGGGACAGAGGGTTGGATAGTGTGGCCTAAGAAAACATGCCCTCCCTCCACAATTGCCCTAAGAGGCCACTTCCTGCCTCTACCCTTCACAAGCCTCAGCTTAGATGAGCCACAGCATCAGTTCTTCCAGTGGGCATGTCTCTGTTTTAGAACCAGACTCCAAAACTTGTTACAATAATCGAATGAGATAATACATAGAGAGGGCTGAGGTGTGCAACTGGCGAGGTAATGTTAGCAATCATCACTGTTGCTATCATTGTTCTTACACCAGTTATTACGTGTCTCTCTTTTGTATTTCTGAGAACTTGCCTGTCCCTAACCAAAGCTGAGAATATCCTTATTTTAAAAACATGTCACTAATTAATACTAATTTCTTGCTTCTAGAATCTTTGAAATGAATGGTTTTTATGACCATTTTATCAGAAAACATATCTTCCCTGTGGCTCAGTGAGTAGGGCACTGGCCCCATATACCGAGGGTGGCGGGTTCAAACCCAGCCCCAGCCAAACTGCAACAAAAAATAGCCAGGCATTGTGGAAGGTGCCCATAGTCCCAGCTACTCGGAAGGCTGAGGCAAGAGAATCGCCTAGGCCCAGGAGTTGGAGGTTGCTGTGAGCTGTGACGCCACGGCACTCTGCCAAGGGTGACAAAGTGAGACTCTGTCTCTAAAAAAAAAAGAAAATATATCTTCCCTTTGTGTAAGTTAGCTTTTACTATCTAACATCCCACTCCAAAACTTAGTGAGTTAAGACAAGCATTTAGTAGCTCATAATTCTGTGCATTGACAATTTGAGTGGCGCTCAGCAGGTTGGTACTTCTGCTGGGCTCACTCATGCAGTTTGAGTCAGCTGGTGGGTCAGTTGGGGGCTGTTTAGGTAGAATGGTCTTACTCACACATCTGAGGCTAGGAACTAGATATAATCTGGTTATCTGCTAAGGTAATTAGAGTAACTGGGCTATGTCTCCAGTAGGCTAGCCTGTGCTTGTCCACATGATCACAATCATAAGAACAGCAAAGGAGGGCAAATGCAGTGTTCAAGCTCTTCAATTCTTTGCTTTCTTTGCACTTGCTAATTGGCCAAAACAAGTGAAGGGCTAAGCTTATATTTAAGGGGTGAGAAAATAAGCTCCACTTTTTTGGTGAGAGTAACTAAAGTCACAGTGGGAAGGGGGACTCTTGCAGGGATAAGAAAAAATATTGCTATTCGTGCTAACAGACACCTTTAACACCCTTTCTAATTTCTCTCCACATGCTTGCCTATAGAACTTCACTGCTAGGGTATAGAATTTAGAATTATACAGTATGTACTCTTGTGCACAATTTGTATGTAATTGTTTTTTGAGGTTCATTTATATAGTTCCATGAATCAGGAATTCATTCTTTTTAACTGGTGTATAGATTTCTATTTTATGAATATATATAATTTGTTTATCCACTTTCCCTATTGGCATAGATTTAGAAATGCAGATTAAAAACACAATGCAACACCTTTACACATTTGCTAGAAGAGCCAAAACAAAACAGGCCAACAATACTAAGTGTTGGCAAAGATGTTGGAGCAATCAGACCTCTCATAAACTAGTGAGTGTTCCTTGGAACAATCATTGTTGTGTGGCATCAATCCATATAAAACATACACAACCTTTGAACCCATCTTAGGTATATATACCCAAGAGAAAGGCATGCTTATGCCTGCAAAAATACATGTACTAGACTGGTCATGGCAGAGCATTATTGATAATTCCATCACTGTGTAAAAAGCTGCCAATCTCCTCTGTGTGAATGTGCCAGTTTCCCATTGACTGATATCAGTTCTAAAGAAGGCTGAGATAAGCAACCTTAAAACATTCTTTGTATGAACTTACTATTATTTCCTTAAGATGAATTCCCAGAAGTGGACTGCTGAGTCAGAATGCATGTACATCTTTAGGATTTGCAATCCACATTGCTAAGCTACCCCCAGGAGGCTTGCATAAGTTCTCCCTCCTGCCATTCACATGTACCTGTGGTTGGAGGCTTTCACAAACCTAAAAGTTATTCTTGTTTAGACGTGCCCTGCCCCCTCCTTGGAGCCCAGAGAGCTACAGCTTTCCTGACGTTGTGTGGAAGGAAGGTTTTGGGAAAACACACTAGACAACACAATGGCCACGATGGTCAGGGCCAGGCTGCTGGGGCTACAGGGCCATCACCCTCCTTCAGGTGGCTACTGGGGTCAGGATGTCCACTGGTGCTGGTGGCCCCTGACTTTGCAGCCTCCCTGCAGACTCAGCACAGGAAGTAGTGGCTGCAGTACATGAGTGACCAGTTGCACTGGCCTGGGGGTGCCAATGCAGGTCTGTCCAACAAGGGAATATGAATGGCTCAGCAAAATACCCAGCACTTCCTCCTCTTCAGCTGGGGCACCCAGCCTCTCCCCTAAGCCTCTTCCATATTTCCCTTCCTCAAATGCCCAGAGTGTGTCCTGCTGTTCAGGGAGACAGGGTTGTGTTCAGGGGTGTGAGGAGTTCTAGATGGCTTGAACTATCAAAGGCCTTCTTCTCCTTTGAGATCAGTGCAGGGTGTGATGTAGTAATGTGAAGGAACCCTGGAAGTCTTCTATTCTAAGAGATTCCCCACCTTCACCAATGAAATGCCTCTAATGTACTCCTGTCTTTGTGCCCAGGGAGGGGCAGAGTCAGCATGAGGAAGGAAATGACAAGGTGCCTACCTCCTAACAGGAAGGGGGAAGAAGGGTGCGGGAAGCCTGCTCCCCAACTTTACAAGCCAGCTGCCCACCGGGTGGATCAGGCCAGCGGCTCCAGCCATTCCAACTTGGCCAGGCCCTTTTCTCACACCAGGGGAAGACCCAGTGCTCAATTTCCCCTGAGTTCTGTCCTGCTGAAGGTCTGCCTTCTTCCTATGCCCAGGGCAGGGACTGGGTGACTGATCAGGAGCAGTGAGTGGGACATGGACTTTGGAGTCTGGAAGAGGCATTGAATTCACTGGGTCGCCTGAGGTTTAGAGAAGAGATGACTCTTGGCTGCCACATCTGAAAGAGAGGTCTATGATATATGGCTGTTAGAGGCCAGGCTTGGGGTGGGGCCAGAGGGAAAGGAGGAGAAAGGCTGGGAGGCCCGGCCCTCACCTTTTTCCCCAGCCCTGGCCCCAGCTCAGGCTCCCAAGCTCCCTGTCCTTTCCTCACCTACTCTGAGCTCCTGCAGCCAAGGACAATGCGTGTCTTCACCTGTGTCATCCCCAGATACATGCCCCTAAAGCCACATGACTGATCTTATGACCTTATGGGCTGCACCTGCCTTCTCAGGGAGGTTCCTGGAAGCAGAGCCGGAGACGGGGATCCCTGTGAACATGCTTTTGGGGAGTGCTCTCAGAGCAGGGCAGTGAGGGAAGCAGGATGTGGCCTGATCCCAGGGTCCTCTCCAGCACAATGGAATTAGTTTGCTCCAGCTGAAGGCAAAGGGCCTAGACTATGATCTCCTGGGTCAGGCATTAGTTTTGGGGGATGTGGATGGAGTTGGGGAATGGGCACCTAGGAGGGATATTCTCCCAGAATATTGGGCTAGGATAGTTCTCCAGAAAAGCAGGTAACAATGAGCCTTGGCAGCCAACTCCCACACAGAAGCTGGGGTCCTCATGGGAGGCTGGTAAAGGGTACTCATAGCAGCCACTAGACCTACCCACTAAGAGTAGGGAGTCCCCTTACCCATTAGCCAGCTAGGTGCCAGCCCACATGCTCACCCGCAGTCCTGGCTGAGAAGGGCAGGGACCCTGTCTCCAGCTGGGCAAATGGAGGCCCAGGGAACCGGGGATGAGGGAGCAGCCAAGCCAGGACCAGAACCCAGGCTGAACACCCTTGCTAGAGCAGGGCTCTGTCACTCCTGCAGTCTCATCATGGCTGTAGCCTGTGAATAAGGGGGTGATTCTGGGGACATGGTCTACAAGTACCACATACCCTGTTTCCCTGAAAATAAGACAGTGTCTTATTTTAAGGTGTGCTCCCAAAGATGTGCTAGGTCTTATTTTCAGGGTACGTCTTATCTTTCGTGTAAGTAGGTCTTATTTTCGGAGGATGTCTTATTTTCGGGAAAACAGGGTAGTCACAGGGCAAGAGGAACTGAGCACAGTCCTGGGTCTCACCTGGTCAGTACCAAGAATGAATCACTCCCAGGTAGTGTGACGGGGATTCTGGGCTCAAGAAGTACACAGGGAACCTGAGACAGGTTCCATACAGCCCCCATTCTGTCCTCCCCTGCTGGGCTTGGTGGGGGTAGCTTGTCTGAAGTCTTAAGAGTCTGGGAGCTTCTCCTTCTGGCACTTCCTCTCCTTACCTTGGAGGTGGGGCTAGGCAAAGCCAGGGGAACCCACTGCCAGAGACTCTAGGGCCAAACCCACAAGCTGCCAGAAGGCAGCTCAAGCACCTAGCCACCATTTACACACACGACACTTTTGTGCAAATTATAAAAAGGCACCCTCCCGAGGGGAAACAAACCACAAAAAAATACCTGGTCTAAGCCAGTGAACTTCAGAAAGGGCCCTTTCTTCAGGGTGGGCCTGCCCTGGCCCTCCCCACCACCCACTCCCCCCCAGGCCTCAGTGCTGCTAGGATTCAGCCAGCCAGCACTGCTCCCCTCCCACTCCCCATCCTCCTTATGGGGACAGCCCCACCACCCTCCCTGAGCCCCAGAAACTGAAACCTGTTTCCAGGGTGACAGAGAGAGCAAGAAAAGGCCGGGGTGGGTGCCTTAAGGTTCTGAAACCCTGAACTAGGGCAGAGCTGGGGCAGCATCTCAATGAAGCCGCTGACAAAGTCTAGGCTTCATGCCAGCTGCACAGCAGACCTGTGAGAGGGAACCCGGGCTGTGCCAGGCTGACAGAATCAGGGCTAGGAGCACACAAAGGCTCCCCAGCCACCCTGGCCATAGAGGGGCCCCAAAGGAGTGGGGGCTGAGGGACCAGAGGGTCCTGGAAGCAGAAAGCCTGAGCTTCCATTCAGTGCAGGGACATCCACTGAGGCCTGCTGTGGGCAGAGGGAGCTAGAGAGGCATCTGACTCCACCCTGCCCTGAGGGAGCTGGCACCATGTTACCTCCCCCTGTGGCCCCACCTGCCCACCTCAGCACACCTGTTCTGTGGGACTGGGAAAGGCGCTCATGGGGAGGGCACCCTCCATCAGGTGGAATTCCCCATCCTCAATCCTGGCTGCTCATTAGTCATTCGGGCAGCCTCAGAGCCCCACCCAGGTTCCATTAGTCTGCAGCGGGGTCCAGCAGCTTTTTTTTTTTTAAGGTGTGATTCTACAGTGCAGCCAGCCAAGGTAGAGAACTACTGAACTGATCATCAGCATTGAGAGAAGCTCCTCTCTCAATCCAAAAAAAAAAGTGTTCCAGAAGCTGCGGGTGATGGGGTGGGGGGGTTGGGGAACACCTATTTTACTTAGTATAAATGAGACTCAGGAGGTTAAGGAATTTGCCTGCTGTTGTCACCACAATCGAGGGCAGAATATGGATTCAGACACAGGGCTCTCTCCATTTCACTCCCCACAACACACTCAACACATCCTGAACATCTCCAGAAAGGGGATCCTTGCAACTCCTCCTGGGGAGTCATCACAGGCTCCTCTCCCAGCTGGACTGTTGCCTCTCCCGCAGCCGGCTCCCTGTCCCCCTGGGGCAGCCCCTAATTCTTCTTGCCCAGACCCTCTCCATCCCTGCCTCTGTCTCCCCTAAGCAGGTGGAAGGAGGGAAATGGATTCTATTTCCTGCAGGTTAAATGCATCCACGTGGCTTTCCCAGCATGAAGTGGGTCCTTCTTCCAGGGCAGTGCTGAGACTGGAGGCAGCAGGGACGGCTCAGCAAGAACTGCTGCTGCCTGGGTGACCATTTGTAAGTAGCCCTGAAGCTCAGGCTGCTCCTACTGCTCCCCACCTCACTGGGGACTAGCTCCCCATTTAGAAGGCCCCCGTACCCCTGGGGAGTTTCAGTGCCTGCCTGGCTTTGAAACGCTCCAGTGAGGAGGCACGTGTGGGAAAGACTCTTAGAGCATCTTCATTTTTCTGTGGCAACTCTAACTAAGACAAAACTTTAGCTTCCTTGGCGGTGTCTCTGCTTTCTGTGGCAAGACCTACTCGTGTGGTATCCCACACTCTCTGGACCAACAAAATCCACGTCTTCCCACAGGATGTGAGAATGATAAGGTTTCTGTTTCCCAGTGAAGTTTATGAACTAAAGGTTCCCCCCACCCACCCATCAGTGCACTACCCCCCACTGTGGGCTCTCTACCTCCACCTGACAACTATCTCCTAATTCCCTAACAACCCAGCCAAGAGGAAGTCAGAAGGGTAGTCAGAGTCGGAGAGGACAGGGGAGCAGGGCCAGGAGTGTCATGGGAGTGAGCAAAACAGGCGTCATAGGCTGAGCTTGGCACCAGCAGGAAGAAGGGTAGCCTATGGTCTGAGGAGGCAGGCTGCTAGCACCAGGAAGTCTGGCTGGGGCCCCCAGGGGCCAGGTAAGGGTTATCTTCAATGGTTCTTAACTGGTGGGGGTCACCACAACATGAGGAACTGTATTAAAGGGTCACGGCATTAGGAAGGTTGAGAACCACTGTCTTAGATGACAGAGGGCCCAGCAGGCCATGCCCATAGAACCCAGGAGATACGGCCCCTTGGCTTGGCACAATAATCGTGCACATTCTGGGTGCATTTCTACGTGCTTTATTTATTTAATCTTCCCAACAATTCTATAATTATCTACTATCATCTCCATTTTATAGATGTAGTAACTGAGGCACAGAGAGACCTGATAGTTTGCTTAGAGTCATACAATCGATATGTGGTGGAGTCAGGATTTGAACCCAGGCGCCATGGCTCCAGATTCCATGCACTAAACCACAGCACCACACCTACAGCACACAGAGGAGGAGCAGGGTGCTGTGGCTCTGTATTGCCAAACTTGGTGGCTTAAAACATCAATAACCATTGACTTAGCTTACAAATCTACAGTTTGGGCAGGGCATGGTAGGAAAGATGGCAGCTTGGGCACCTCACCTGGAGACCAGAGAACCTACTTGCAAGATGCTTTGCATAGTTGGAGAGAGCTGGCTGCTGGCTGGGAGCAGCCAGGGCTGAGAGCGGGAAGCCTCTGTTGTCCTCCACCTGGGTCTCTTCCACAGATGGCTCAGGCTTCCTTTCAAGATGGTGGTTGGGTTCCAAGAACGAGAATCAAGAGACAGAAAGTAGAAGATGAAGACGTTCTAAAGCCTGGGCCCAGAAACTGGCAACAGCTTCATTTTGCCATATTCTATTGGCTGAAGCAGTCATATCTTCCAGTTTCAACAGGAGCTGATATGGACCTCACCTCTAGATGGAAAGAGTGTCAAATTTGTGGACCATGTTTAAATCTACCACAGTGAGCCTGGGATCCAGAGGCAGGACTGAATCCCACAAATGAGGGATAAGTGGCTGCTGTTAGATCATGCTCACAGATAGACCAAAGGGAAGGGGAATTGACTGGGAATGATCTCAATTCACCTTTGCCACAACCCTCTGACACAAGTTTTCTTTACCACTCATTATAGATGCCCACTTTCTGAGGCTCAGAGAGAGCATCAGCTCTATCCAAGGTCACACAGCTGATGAGTAGCAGAGCTTTTCTGATTCCAGAGCTAACCCATTGCCCTCTCTGCTGGGTTGCCCCAGAGGAGGAGCAGGGCTGACCCAAAGGACTAACAGGAGGACAAGGTGAAAGGCCGTGACTCCCCACCTACTCGCCTCTTCCAGAAGCCCTCCCAGATCAAGACACCCTGTCCTGAGGATACTTTCCCTCTACCACCTCTTCTCGGACTGAGGCATGGACAAAGCTTCCTCCTCAACCCTATATTTCTCAACTCTTGGCACTTGCCAGAATCCTCTCTGAACTTCCTTGAAACCCTCTAAAGCAGTGATTTTCAACCGGTGTGCCGTGAAAACTTTTAAAGACCATTAATTCAATTACTTTTGAAAGAAGTTCAAAGCAAAGTAAGTATATTCTTTTTGTACTCTTTTTTTGATCAACATAATTTAAGTACGCCACGGAAGTTTAACTATAGGTTCAAATGTGCCGTGAGATTAAAAAAAGGTTGAAAAACACTGGTCTAGAGGCGTTCTCCCAATTCCACCTGTCTCGGCCATAAGCTGTACATAATTACCAACATAAGGCCTTCAATTTTTTACTAAAGAATATTTTCATTTTAGAAAAGGTTTAAATTTAAAGAAAAAATTGCAGTGAATGGTATAGACAGTTCCCATATTCTCTATGACCAATTTCCCCTGCTATTGTCTTCTTACATTAGTATGATACAATTGCCTCAATTAATAAGCCAGTATTCAAAGTAGAAGTCCATACTTTACTCAGATTTCCTTAGTTTTCTCCCTCACGTCCTTTTCTGTTCTAGGAACTACATTACATTTAGTCATCAAGTCTCCTTCGGCCTCTCTCGGCTGCGGCAGTTTCTCAGACTTTCCTTGTGTTTGGTGATCTTGACGGTCTTGCGGAGCACTGGTCAGATATTTTGCAGACTGTCCCTCAGTTGGGTGTTGTCTGATATTTTACTCATGGCCAGACTGTAGTTATGGGTTTGGGGGAGGAAGACCGCAGAGGTAAAGTGCCACGTTGATCACTTGGCTGCAGTAGAGTTTGTCAGGTTTCTCCTCCTTAAAGTTACTTCTCGCCCCTTTCCGTAGTGTACTGTTTGGAAGTAAGTCACTGGGCACGGCCCACTTTTAAGGACAGGTGAGCTAGGCGCCTCCTTGAGTATCTACATAAATCATCTGGAATTCCTCTGTACAGTTGAGCCTCTTCTCCCCCACTTCCCTATGTAGTCACTTGTCATTTATTTAAGTATGGACTCATGAATATTTATTTTATACTTTGAGTAATAATCGAATAATCTGCTGTATTTATTTTATTGTTCAAATTGCTTCGGCTTCAGCCGCAGGCGTTCTGTGTCCCTTTGCCGTACTCCCATCATTTCTTAGTGCTTCCTTATTTGCCGGCACTATGGGATGCCCCAGGTTCATCTTGCACATCTCAATCCTGGAATCAGGAAGTTGGAGGATCCCATGATGGAATGCCGATCCTCATTCCAGCCTTCTTTCCTTGCTTCTCTGTACTCCCGCTTCCCCAGGTAGAAACCTGTCTCTTCCTCCATCGTGCATTTGCATAATTGTTCAATTTCAATGTACATGTATTGAACTGGAACTGTTCACCATCCTTCGTGGGAAAGAACTTCATCAACCAGAATAGTCCTTAGGCACAGTTCTTTTGCCTTTAGTCTTATAGACCACTAATTTCCAAAGTTGCTTAGATCAGAAATTCTCCCCCAGCCCACCTCAGTGAGGTTGTTTCAGACATGTGTAATGCAGTTAGACAGTTTTGTCACATTCGGCATTCCATCATGGGATCCTCCAACTTCCTAAAAGACTTTTTTTTTTTTATTTTGCTCTCTTTGTGCTGTGAATTTCTGTGAGCCTTCTCAAACACATAGAATCATACAACCATTATTCTAATACTATACAGAAGAATTTCACCCTCCTAAGAAAACCCCAGGCTTCCCCTACCCTCAAGAACCCTTCAAGTTTGAAGTATTTCAATATATTTAAATGTTTTCTTCAAAATGCTTTTTATGCAAATTATCTCATTTAATCTGCAAAGCAACCCTATGTGTTGGGAAGAGCAGTTTTAAAAGATCATTCTCATTCTATGGAGGAGAAGACTGAGACTCAGAAGTATTAACAGGCTTGCCTTTGATCGCATGGCTGGTGTGTGCAGACTCTCAACTGATCCTGCCGCTCTATTCCTACTCTGCGTAGGCCAGGGATGCTTCCCAGACTCGGGAGGCAGAGGGAAGGGAGGGGTGGGTTTATAGTCAGGCAGAAAATGAGGCTGACAGAGCGATATCTGAGCTTTGGTTCTGATTCTGCCACTTGGGCAAACTTTGAATAAATCACTTTCCTTGGCTGGACCTCAGCTTCCCCTTAACCCAAGTGAGGGACAAAGTGACCCCTATGGTCTCATCCAAGTCTAGCTGGCTATGTATGACCTTTGCATGAGGTTGAATGCGGTCAGTAAGGAGGTTTGAAGGGTGGCAGGGGAAATGGCTGGAGAAGAGGCTCAAGTCAAACACAGAGAAGCAGGTCGGGCCGTGCTGGGGTCAGGGTAGGAATGCCCAGGGTGGCAGCTCCCAAGGCCATCCACATCCTTCTTCCAGAAAGCTCTCCAAGTGGTTAAACCACAAATGCTTTTATTAACATATTTTATTCCATGGTTTATGGCAGTGTTTATGGCAGTGTTTTTCAACTATAGTTTAAGAATCAATGGGTCATGGCCTGCAATTTAAAAAAAAAAAAAAGAATGAAATAGAGTAGGATAGAACAGATCGATGCATTCAACATAATATGATTAGATAAGCATAAACTTTTGTTTCAATTATATGTGTGAGTAATGGGTCAAATTTATAAGTAGTGGTCAATAAAAGCCTGGAAGTCACTGGCTAACAATACATTTTACAACCTTATTTATCCTTACTGTAACCTTGCCAAAAGGAACCATTATTACTATTATCCCTATTCTATAAGTGAGGAAACTGAGGCTAGGAGAGGTCAAATGGGCACTTGTGGTCCCCCAGTTAGTGAAGGGCAGGGTCATAAAGGAAACTCTCTGCTCCCAGACCCAGCTGGGGTGTCCTGCATTTAGCCCTAACAGAATTGTGGCGCTTGTGCGCTTCAAAAGTTCCAAGAAGCACAGCCCATGGAAGAAGGTCTGGGTTTGAGAATGTCTGTCCCCTTTCTGGCAGAATGAGGGGCCACTTAGACTCAGAGGTAGTTCAGCCAGGACCAGGCTTTGCAAGGTGGGGCAATGAGAGCAGAGGAACAAGCTGGTGGGAAAGGTTGAGAAAGGTCACGTGGCCCCCCTCCATCCTCCCACATGCCACACACACCACAGTTACCCAATCCATTCCCAGTAGGACCCCCTGGTTGGGGCTCCCAAGCCCCCCAGAGCCCTAAATCCAGCCCCAAGCAATTGTGGGTCTATGGTGTTCCCATGTGTCCTACCTCTTTAGTTTCCACCTTCTTCTGCTCTGTCGGAGGCCAAGATGAGCCCATTAGCAGGTGTATTTTTCTCTTTTATTTCATCTTTCCCCCCACCTCCAATCTGAATACCAACACCACTGGGTTGTTTTGTGATTTTTTTTTTTTGAGATAGAGTCTCAAGCTATTGTCCTGGTAGGTAGAGTGCCATGGTGTCACAGTTCACAGCGACCTCCAACTCTTGGGCTTAAGCAATTCTCTTGCCTCAGCCTCCCAGGTAGCTGGGACTACAGGAGCCCCCCACAATGCCCAGCTTTTTTTTTTTTTTTTTTTATTGTAGTTGCCATCATTGTTGTTTTGCAGTTCCAGCCAGCTCTGTTGTATGTGGCTGGTGCCCTAGCCGCTTGAGCTACAGGTGCTGAGCCTGTTTTGTGAGCTCACAAAACTCACTAATCCTTTTCCCTCAATTACCTCCATGTAAAAACGTCCTTGGTTTCTCTGCAGGCAGGAGGATCCTACTTCTCCCTGGGACATGGACCACCAGCCCTTGGCCAAGACACTCCCATGGGGCTATGTAGTTTATTTGTGGTCTGTTCATTCAAAGGTCGTTATTGTCAGAAAATCCCTGACAATGGTGAGGAAAAAGCAAGAAAAATGAGGGGTAGGAATTTTCTTGAAGCCCAGATTCAACCAATCTCCTCCTGGTCACTGTGCTGTAGTGAGATGGGTCCCTCCAGCATCTCCCAGGGATTGGGGCCTGAGGACACTGGCAAGAGTCACCTGGCAGCTGTGGGTGGAACTTACCCAGTCACTGCCCTGGAAGAACACCCTGACCTGAACAGGTCTCTCTTCAGGTCTCTGCTCAAATGTCACTGACCCAGGGAAGCCACTTTTGACCCCCTCCCAACATCCCCTCCTGGTTTTGCATTTTTCCTTACACCTTCCCACAACAGTCTGTTTTTTTTTTATCTGTTCACTCAGGGCCTCCCCTCCCAGAATGCAGTGCAAAGATCTTCATTCTGCTAATGGCTTTCTCCTTGCTGCTGAGAATAGCTTCTGAAACATAATAAACATTCAGTAAACATTTGTTGAGAAAATAAATGAATGAGTGGATTTCTTGGGACCTCAAAGTGACCAAAAGGACCTATTCCATGGTCTGCCTGGCACCCTGTGGATGTGTACTCCCAGTGAATTCTAGAAGACAGATGTCCAGGCTCCACTGTGGCTGGTCCATAATCAGCCAAACACAACCTAGACCTCCTCCTTGGGCAACATGTTGAGGCTGGTGGCTATTCCCAAGGCTAAAATGTCTTCAGAGTGCTCCCCTTTCTGGCCTAGCCACGTGATGCCAGGAGCTGACCTGCTACTGGAGACCTCTTTTCCCTGGCCCAGCACTGGACACCTACAGGCACCTTTCACTGCTTTGGAACTGCCCCTAAATGAGTTCAAGAGGCATGGCCTCGCCCCGGAGTTACCTCGGTTTCCTTACAAGGGGCCAGGACCCAGGGGTTCCCAGTAGGGAGAGAAAGCAGGGTCTGGCGTCGCTGGGCCAGGGCCTCTGAGGCTTAGCTTGGCCCAGTGAGGGGCAGGCTGAACCCTGGCTGTAGGAGAGACACACAGACAGAAAGCCTGGAGTAGACAGGCAGAGGACAGAACACTTGGAGAGACAGATTAAAAAGACAGGGAGGGAGAGGGATGGACACGGAAAGAATCAGGGAGAGAGAAATAGCTGGTTGGTGGACGCCCCGGAGACAGGCAGAAGGACCGAGGACCGGACTGCGGAGAGCGGCACAAGTCGCGCCGCAGTCGCACAGGGCGGCAGAGGGGCTGGCGGCCCCGGAGGGCGCGGCCGCTGAATCGCGCTCTGTCCTGGCGCCGCACTGAGGGGCTTTCTTCGCGGCCGTGGGAAAGTGGTGGGCGAGCGCGCGCCGGCCGCCGTGTGGACGGTAATTAGCCGGATTAGGGCGGGGGCCGCGCAGCCCGGACGGGCCTGGCCCGGGAACAAAAGGCCCCTCTTTGCCCGCGCAAACGGCGAGGTCGCGAGGTCACCAGGCAGGGTACCCCAGGAACGGGCCAGGGGTCTCGCGGCAGGAGAATGGGGCCTCTGTGCACCTGGCGGGCACGCGAGGCCGGGGACCCCAGGGAGGCAGCCGGGGTCCAGGCTTGGAGGCGCGGGAGGACAGCAGGGAGGAAGAGGGAGAGGGACAGGGGCCGAGAAGGGAGGCCAGGGACCTAGAGACACCAACTGAGCACACGGGCCTGAGCGGTCTTATTACTAATAGTGCCTGTGACCTGGATAACATCTCTTGAGCGCCTGCTGTATACCGGCTCCATGCCCGCAGGGGAAACATACATTATCTCATTTAATCCTCTGAGTTGATCAGAGGACATCTGGTTAACATCTGGTTTTAAAGATAAATGAGGTGGGTGCAGGGATTGTGGCTTGCCTAAGTTCACACAGTAAGAAGGGGTGCCTCACATTTGCTGGCACACAGTAGGCATCTAAGTATTGTGTGATGAATGAATGACAAAGTTGGTGGTGTGGAAAAGGCAGTCACAGAGAGCCCCCGACCTCTCCCTTAAGACCATCAACAACCTTGGAGAGGTTTGGGAAGTGGTTGCTCCCGGCCTGGCATGGAGGTCCACCCCCTCAAAGGAAGCTGTGCCGGGAGATTTACACAGTGGGGGTACCAGCATTGACACCCCCCCACACACACACACTTAGGGCAGGGCAGGGGACTCTGGTCACCAGGGTCAGGGGCTGGAAGAGTGAGAATGGAATCGTTTTGTTTCTTTTTCAGCAGCTGCAGCAGAACTGCACCTCCCTCAGGGCTCTTGCTTGCTGGCCTGGGTCCTTCCAAAGCATGAGGCAGCCTGAAGGGCTGATGGTGCCTCACAGGAGTGGGAAGAGGAGGACCTGGTGCCTTACCCTGCCCCCAGCTCTCACCAGCCACCTGAGGGTCAGAAATGCTCTTTCAATGAATACCATTTTCAGGCTATAGGTGTCACGCTCCAGCTGACCAAGCATCTCTCCTCATAAGAGAGGTCATTAGAGACTACACACTCCTGCCCACAGCATCCAGCAGGGGATGGGAATGAAAAGAGGGGACAGGTAGGCCTGGTATGGAGTGTTGGGGTCATGGGGCCTTTGGCAAAGCCTGCTGTAAACGTGGCAGTTGCTGGTCATTCTGGCTTCTTAGTGCCATAAGGGTTAAACTGGCCAGGCCTAAGCTTTTGAACAGAATTAAGAAACCCCACTTTTCAATTGGGACTTCCAAGTTTTAAAGCAAGGTGTGGGCCACACTAACACAGGTTCACATTCAGCCCGCAGGCTGGCAGTTCACAACCTTCTTCCTGGTACCCTATACCTCAGGAAGAAGGAATGCCCTGTCCCCTCCCTTCAAACTCTCTTCCTCCAGCTTCTCCAGGGTCAGTGAATGAAGAGAGGGGGCTGGGGTGCATGCTGCTCCAATACCTGTGCCCTGCTCCAGGCTGTGCCTGTCACAGGGACGCTGTACCTGCCCTGGGATCTGCAGGCTACACAGGCTCAGGCAGGAAATCTGCAGGCCACTGGGATCTGGGTGACCAGGCACATAGCCAGGAAATGGAGATTGTCACACCAGCTCAGCTGGGGGAAGCTCAGTAAACCATTAAATGAGAGTTTCCTTCTGGGATCCAGCACAAGAGTGTGAAAGCTGCAGCCCGGGAGGAGAAGAGTCCCTTCCACCCATTGTCTTCACACCTCACCTCCACCTATCCTTACAGGCTTCTTCTCAAGTGTGGGACTAATCTTATCCCACTTCTCATCTGAAAAAACTGAGGAATGGGTGGTGCCTGTGGCTCAAGGAGTAGGGCACCGGGGTGGTGGGTTCAAACCCAGCCCCGGCCAAAAAACTGCAAAAAAACAAGACAAAACAAAAAACTGAAGAACAGAGGGCAGAGGGGTGGGGCAGTGGACCACAAGCAGCTGGGAGCATAGCTTGAAGGCACTGCAAGGTTAAGATTTGTTTGAAAAATGCTATTTTCTTAAAAATCAAAATATATTGTTCCTTTTTCAGTGTAAAAATTATGGTAGTTTTTCTTCCCATTATCTGGTAAATCTGAAGCTTGCAGGGATGAGCCATGTTTGTCCTACGGCACTTCACTTTGGACCCACAGCCGTCCACATCTGTGAAACAGAAGGCAGGCGTGGCCCTCGACTTTCTTGGGGACATGCTATCTGTGAAGGTGGTTCTGCCCATGCTTTTCCTTAGGCTCCCCTTATGGGACATTGGGGAGGGTCCACTCCTGCTTCCAAAGGCCAGGCACCACTGTGACTCCAAGCCTAGTCCCTGAGGAGCTATGCCAGCAAAGCTACCTTTTCTTTTGGCTACCTCCACGCTCTCTCCTTTTTTAGGCCAAAACTTCTACCAAAGCAGCTACTTCTAGCTCCCAAGAGTGGCAAGCCTGTATGACAAGGCACCCCCAACTGCAGCATGGGCTGGAGCATAGGGAGGCCTCAGACTAATGGCCAAGTGGTGAAGAGTGAGAGGTCAGGCTGCTCTCTCCCTGGCCCCCGAAAGAGCAGGCATCAAGGAGTGGACAGCCAGAGAAAGGGAGGCCTGGACTCTCAGGTGGCTGTCCTCTGAGAGTATGAGAGTTCCACTCAGCTTGAACTCAGCACATGAGCTTCAGAGCCAAAGAAGCAGAAAGAACCTTGATTGTTGGCCCTTAGCAGCCCAGTGGCATGGCCTGGGAGACCTGGGGGGTCTTGTACCTTTTTCCGAGGCTCCCCCACTTTTCCCTTCCAGTAGCTGATGCTGGTTTCAGAGACAACCAACCCAGAATCCCTAATGGCATGGTAAATGCTTGCTTCCTGCCTACCAGCCCACCCCGGTAGGGTGGGGGGACAGGCTTAGGGGGAAGGATTACTCAAAAGAAACCCAAGTCCTGGTGCGAAGGCCCTCCAAGAAATGTGGGAAAAGTCTGGAGCTGTTTTAGACCTGGATCAAATTTCCAAGCTCAGGGTTTCCAGCCAGGCCCAGAGCATTTCAGTGGCAGAGTCCCCTCTTCCCTGCTTTTCCCACTTTGCACTCAGCCAGCTCAGGGGTTCAGCTCAGGGGTTCAAATTCCCTCCCGGGAAGCAGAGGCAGCAGCTCAGCCCTTTCCACCAGTGGGAAGGGAGGAATTTCATTCCAAGACTTATGGCCAGAGTTACATTGATCACTCATTCAAACCTCCAGCCTTGAGGAAAACCAAATTCCCACAAGTGTGTCCTCTCCTCCCAACACACACCTCTCTCCATTTTCTGGGTCACGAGTATGTGGACAGGTCTCCTGGCCTAAAGGTTGCCCAACTGTGGTGTGGACACTGAGGAGATCTGATTCTCAGGAAGGGACATAGTGAGAAAACTGCTCTGCCTGGACAGAGCAGTTTTTGATTCTGGACATGCACTGTGAAAAAATGAGCTTGTGCATCAAAGTGCTGTAAGCCATGAGTTCAGGGTCTGATCCAGGTGTCCTGCTGACAGAATGAGGGAGGACTCTGGAATGAGCAGCCCTGTAGCTGGATCTCAGCAGTCCTTTCATTGCATCTTTTCCTATGGACACCTGAATGGTTCAGGTTGAAACACGTGTGAGTGCTTAGGTCATGGACCTCGTGGCCCATGGCAGTGGGGAGAGAGCTTCTGACACAGCCTTGGTCCTGGCTCGTTGGTCCGTGTTTACCAGGGCTTGGATGAAGATGTAGGCAGTAGAATTCTCAAATTTGCAGACCATCACAGCTAAGAAGAGTAGGAAATACACTGAATAATAAAATTGGGGCCCAAAAAGTTTTGGTGGGGCTGGGAGGATAGGCCATATTTAAAGAGATGAGTCTAGTGGGGGCTTCAGTGTAAGGATCTGCTCATGGAATCCAAAAATTAGACTGCCTCCCCACACATTAAAACAAAATCTAAAACTGAAGGATTTTAGGTCTTCAGCTTAGTGCCAAAATACTGCGTGACGAATGTGAACAAAACAGTGGTGTGATCTTTAGATACATTAAGGGAAGTCTCGTTTCATGTTAATTTCTTCTCAGTCCTCTGACCATTCACATCAAAAACGTCGGAGTTTGTTAACAAGTCAGACTTTTGGGCCCACCTCAGACCATTCGGTCAGACTCTATAAGGAAGGGGCCCCAGAATATGCATTTTCAGTAACCTCCTGGGTGATTTTTGAGGATATTTCCCTCTCTTCTTCCACGCTGGGCCCTCTTGCCAAGATTGTCCTCCCTCTCAGCAAAGTGAGAGGGCCCCTGCCCAGCAAAACTCCCCTCCCTGCTAGAAATTCCACTCCAGAGCATTGCTCCGTGGGGTTAGGATCCAGCCCCTACAAATAGCCTTGTCAGCGAAGATTTTAGGAGATAAAGACAGCTGGCTTGTAGCCAAATTGTGGTGGAGGCTCTGGGTGGGGACATAGACTAAACTTCCCAGATGAAGAACAAGGCTTAATCATGTCGCCCAAGGGCCGTGATCCAGCTCAGCCTGGAGCTGTGGAGAGACTGAGAAATAAGCCACTTGTTCCTCACTGGCATGGGAAGAGCTTGAGCTTTGGAGAAGCAGCCTGAACGTTGAAGTGTGACCCTGAATGTTGACTTCAACTTCTCTGAGGCTCAACTTCCTCCTCTGAGATAATGACACATTCCTCACACAGCTGCTGTGAGTAGATGAAATAATAATGTATGTAAAGCTTCCCAGGGCTTTGGCATACAGTAGATGCTCACTGTTGCTTGTTGAATATAAGTAAACAGCAGGCGAACACATGGTTGGATGGACGGACAGACAGCTTCTGAGAATTCTTTCTTACTCCCAATCAGCCTGCGTTTATCCCCACAGTTTCCCCTCTCCAGTGTAACTCCCTGATGGCTCACAGATGTCTTGATTTGGGGTCCAAGTTGCAAGTCCAAGTAAAAGCCCTTTCCCTGTCTGCCTTCTCGCAGCATCCCTCTCTCAGCCTCTATACAACTGTCAGGGCATTCCTGGCTGGCACTCGGTCTCGAATTTAGAGCATGGGCACACCTCAGGCACAAGCCCCTTCCCAGATTCCCCTAAGGCAGGCTTGTAGCACACTACTGATCTAGCTCAGAGCTCCGTCCAGGCGGGCTCCTCACTGCAGGCTGGCTGGGACTAACGGAGGAAAATTAGCTGCGTGGGGCACAGATCCTGTCCTCTTGTTACGTGGAGTCAGGAGGACAAATAAAAGGTGTTAAAAGGTGGTCATTGCTGAGTGTAAGAAAGCTTTTCTAGCTGGCAGAATTATGAAAGATTTCATGAAGGGGCGATGTTTGGGCCTTCAAGAATGGATACATCTGGGCATGCAGAATTAGACAAAGAGCATTCCAAGGAGAAGGACCAGCCTAACAAAGGCAGAGATGGCAAAGGAGAGGGGATGTGGTGTCAGGCAGGAGCACAGGCAAGGGGGAAGTGGAAGAGGAGAACTGAGATCAGTTGGGGAAGACATTGTGCAAGGCCAAGAATGCCAAACTGAGCTGTTTACTTGACTCCCTGGGTGCCAATCCAAGTGGGAGCAGAGGCTGTGGTCTAGACGTGGCCTCTCTCACTCTCCCCTTAAGGATCCAGCCACAACTTCTTTGTGTACTGAGCTACCTGCTGTCCCAGGAGGCATCTGTGAGCTCCAGCCTGGGTGCCCAGGAAAAGGGTCATTCGCTGGGCCTTCAGGGATTCACAGCAGCTTTGTGGGCCTCTCCTGGGGGGCATCTGCATTTATTTACAAAGCTGCACAGACTCTGCCCATCGCTTGTCCTGAAGGAATGATTGGGGGAAGTTCAGGTCTTACCCAGGCTGTGGAGTCTGCTGATACCTGTGTGGGAATGAGGGGCTTCTCAGCCCCAGGCACATGCAGCTGCTGCTCCTTTGGCTGCAGATCACCCCCACCCCCTGCAGCCTGCAAGCGGCAGGTCTGGCCCCTGCATTTTCCCCAGCTAATCCAAGCCACACAGAAAGCAGCCAGCCCGCCAGCCGGTCTTGTTTCACTGGAATGTTGGCATCAAACTTGAGATCGGAAATGAACTCATTATCTGATTATTTTTATTTATGAAAATATAACTGCTCTGGGAGAGGCTGTTCTAGAACAGTCCTCTGAGTGGATGAGTAATTCTCTCCCTTTTGCACACACGCTCAGACCCATATGTTCAGACACTCACACACTCAGAAACTCAGATATTCAGACCTCCATTCAGACACACAGACACACACACACAGGCAGTCATGTGTTCCAGTAGATACATACCTTCAGGTACACCCATCACATGGAGATGTGTATTCTGGGTCTGATAAGCTCCTTTGAGGGCAGGGACTTTGTCTCTTTTATTCACTGTGGAATCCCCAGTGGCACATAGTAGGCGATCAGTAAATATTACAGAATGAATGAATGGCTGAGCAGTGGACACATACATGCACATCACACACGTGTACCAAGCCTCCCTCCCTTCCTGGAACAAAGCTAGAGAACCCCTAATCCCACAGCCCAAAGTCTTCACACCATGAATGTACCATCTAGACTCCTCCAGTGGAAATACCCATGGCCGGTTCCCAGGGGCCAACGCAACTCTCCCACGGCCCACTAAGGCCTCACCAGATGCTCACAGCCATCCCAGGCCTTGCCAACCTGAGACCAAATGTACTAGTCTGGCCAAGAAAGCCTGAGAGGTTACTCAGGACAAACCGTGTTCCAGTAATGGTCTCTGAGAGCTGCCCCCACTCACCCATGGCTGGCTCACTGACAGGTCCTGGCATGGGGTCTTAGGTAATACAAGCCTCCAGGCTGTGTCTCTCTCCTCTAGCTCATGACTCAGGCTGTCCAAGGCCTGGGAATGTCTCCTTAGGAGGGGACTGGGCCAAAGGCAGGGCTAGTATCCAGGTAGGAGTGGGGAGCCCAAGAAACGGTTGCCTGGAGGCTGATCTCAGGGCAGATCCACAGCCCTGAGCACTGGCTGACCCTTCTAGCCTCCCCCATAGACAGGGCAGCCTGATGTGGTAGAAAGAACTCCAAGGTTAGAAGGAGACTCACCTGAGTTGACATCTCTGCTGGCTACCATGTGACTTTGGACAGGTCACTAATGCTGGAGCTTCAGCTGCCTCTGGCACCTCAGGCATCCTTCCTGCACTGCTGCCCTGAGCACACACACTCCTGACCTCCCTTCCTGCCCCAGAGGAAGAGCCCTCAACTCCTTCTGTAGAATTTTAGGCCTCTTCAAGTGTTTTTTAAAGGCAGGGACCCTCCAGGATGGGTCATTCAGTTCCTCCCACCCAGCAATGTGAAAGAGCCACCTAACCTTCCCAAGAAGCTGCACTGGGGTGGGGGAGGGGGGATAGCACTGACAGGTGGGGACAACTGTTTCACCAACATTGTTATGCCCCAAAACCTAGCTAGTGGGAAGGGAGGACTGAGACCTCTAAAACTTCCAAGCTACCCAGTAATTCCACTCCTACCTATCCACCCAAGAGAGACAAATGCACATGTTGGTAACTAAGTATGCGCATGAATGCTTTATTCATAGTTCCCCCAACAGTAGCAACCCAAATACCCATCAACAGGAGAATGGTTAAACAAATCATGGAATGCTCTTATAATGGAACACTGCATTAAACACACTGCATCTAATCACACTGCTTGTGTGATTAAAACGCAAGCAAAAAGCATCTGCTACACACAACTGCATGGGTGAATCTCAACAATTTATGTTGAGCAAAATAAGCCAGACATGAAGAAACTGTGTGATACCACTTGTGTGAAGGTCAAGAATAGGTGAAATGAATCTAGGACAACAGAAGTCAGTCCAGCAGTCGCCGCTGGGGTGGTTTTTACTGGGGAGAGGCACAGAGGGACCGTCTGTAGAGCTGGATGGTGTATAGATGCTTCAGTCTGGTAGTCACAATCACATGGGGACAGACACATGTGTCAATCCATCGAGCTATACACATAAGGTCTGATAACTGTATTGCATGTGAGTTATACAAGGGGAAGGATCCAAGTCACAAAGGATCTAACGGACATAGGTTTGGAGGAGTGAAGCCAAGAATGGAAAAGAGAAGACCAAGAACATTGTCCCCAGATAGGCTGAATGACTTGACCAAGCCTGGGTTGCCAGGAAGGACAGGGCAGGGCCTGACCCTCTAGCAGACCCTGTCTGTGCCAGACCAGGTTTGGCTGCCCTTCAGTAGGTCTCCTGCACAGAGCTGGTGCCGTGGGGCTGGACACCCAAGTAGAGTAGATCTCAGTTGTACACATTCACCTTTCTTCCCTGCCCACAGCTGTGGGGCCGAAAAGGGGCTGAGCCCTGAGTCCCTTCTAGCTCCAGTTAATAGCTAAGCTCAGTCTGCCCAAACATGCTTGAATAAAAAGGGTAAAGAGGAGAGACTTGCTTTAGTCCAAACTGGACTCCCAGACAGAGTCTCTTATGAGCGACTATTCCAGAAACCTGCACACTGGCCCGCCACTCTAAACTGTTTGATGGTGGTCTCTGGGCCTGTGAGTGGGCAAGGATGCCTGCCTAGATATGTAGTGTTTCCTCATGATGGGCAGCTTGGCTTCATCCTCTCATGCCCCAGCCCGCCCCATTCTGCTCTCTCAGCCTTGTTCAACACCCCAGTCCCCGTCCATGGAGACCACCAGTCTTCTGCTGCCCTGGGCTCTCCTGCTTTGACAATGGGGTCTGATGGCCTCTTCACAATCATGCAGAGACCAAACCATTATGCTTCTTAGGCATTTTTTCAAGGAAACTTGGGCATTGCTTTCAAGTGCCATGACAGAAAACTCAAAATTCCATTATGCTGTGGACCCAGCAGGTGGATCATGGGCTGCTGGGGCATTCTGAGGGACTGGGAGTTGAGGGCACTCCCCCACCCTGGAGCTCTCATGAGGGGCAGAATGGCTGGTTCCCTAGTATCTGTATGAGGGACCAGATGAGTCCTGTGAAGAGAGGCTACCAACTGCAGGCAGCTCCGGACAAATCTGCCACATCTGCCTCTCTGGACTGACAAAGGACACCAGGGCTGATAGTCCTAGCCCTGGCGCTCTCTTCCCCTGGCCCACCCTTGTCCTCTGCTTCCCTGGGCAGCCCCTGCTCCAGCCCGGCCTTCTCCTCATTACACCCTCAACTAGCCATCCCCAGACCTCCTCCCTCAATCCCTATCCAGTGACAGACGCATATTGCACATTCATTGTGGTGTGAAGTCGGTCAGGTTCCTATGAGGTAGATGCCTGTGCTCACTCAACACGTGAGGAAACCTCAGTTGAGAAATCGAGTGACTTCCCTGAAGTCACACAGCTGTAATCGGTGGAGTCAGGATTTGAACCCAGGCAGTCAGACTCCAAACTGGGTGCTACCAATCCCTGACAGGCTGCTAACTCCTGCTCTGGAGCCCAGTGCAGCTTACCCTTTCGTGAGAGGCTGTGGAATGTGATGGTCAAAGGCACAACCAAGGAGCCTGGTTGCCTAGGTTCATCTCCCAGCTCCTCTTCCTGTGTGGATGCTTGAGCATGTCACATGTCACCTGACCGCTCTGTACTCACTTCCCTCATCTGTATCAGTGAATGGGGATGGACTGAGTGGTCGCCCTGGCCACTGTACTGAAGGCCACCTGTGGCTCTAGGCCCACACTCGGTCTGGTCTATTGAGGCCAAGAGCAGGTCAATGATACTTAATATGATGTAAGGCCCCCATTTGTCATCCCTGCTCCAAAAAGGGCCATGGGACTCAGGAGGGCTGAGTTAGGAGACTCACAGAGCCCTCCCCAACACAGTAGCCAGCACATATGAAGCCCTGTGCTGAAACTCCGGAGCTCACCACCCACACCCTTCCAGCCCACTCCAAGCACCCTCACCAGTGCAGCTACTGCCCCCTAACATGCCCTGTCTAATACGTTCCCCTGGAACTATTTCCCCAATTAAACTGTGAGTAGCCACACTCTATCTCCCTGAAAGCCCCAGATAAAGGCTGGTGCAGACATCAGGTCCTCGAAACACACTTGAAATGGAGAGAACTGGGCTTGGGGGCTTAGATACTACAGTTTTGGAGCCACTCCTAAATATTCAGTCTTACTAGAGGTGGAAAAAGGAAGAGTAAGAGAGAGTGGAGGTGGACTTGGATGCAAACGTGTGCAAACCACTGTGCAACAATATGCAGATGTGCACCCTGGCTCTGTGGGAAAGAGTCCTTTGCCTTCTGAATCCTGGTTCTGGCGGGCTTCACTCTCCGAGGGCTCTGCGCCTGCTGCCACCTTGCGCGGCAGTGCTGGAGATGACCTCTGCAAGGCATTCTGGCGCCAGCAGAAACCATTTAGGGATCCAGGTCGTCTTCCGATCTCTGTGAAGTTACTCCCCACACCAAGGCAGACCAGCTGAAGGAGGCTGTAAAGACAGAGGCCTGCCCTGAGAAAGCGCTGGGTTGTAGCCAGAGCCAGGGACTCTTGGGAATCAGGCGACACACAGAGTGCTGGACCAGGAAGGAAAGACCACACCTGGTATCATTTCCAGGTTTTCAGACGCTCCCTGCTCTCTGCTGTGACCACCACTGGGGAGCTCCTGCCTGCCACTCCCCACCCCACTCCTGCCCTATGCTGTGCTGCTCGCCAGGCCTTAGCCCATACCCCAATGGTAACTGGGAGACCTAGGGTATCCCCAGTGCTGACAGCCGCGATGTTGAGCACCCTCTCTGGCTGGGCACTGTGACCACACCATTTCACCATATAATACCACTCAGTTTTTGAGAGCCCTACCAGGTAGGCAGTGCAGTTGTAAGCCCTACTTTATGGACAAAGAAACAAAGGTCAAGGTCTCCCAATCTGCAAATGGTAGAGCTGGGGTTCAAACCCAAATCTGTCAGACTCCAAAAGTGGTCCTCTAAACTGCCACTGTCTGCCTCCTCTCCCATGCCACAGTGGTCACTGTGTGCCCAGCTCCCCTGGGGGCACTTGGGGAGGGGAAGAGTCTCGATGGGGAAAGCTGCAGCGGGTTGACTGGAGTACCCACCCCTCAAGGTAAGGCAAGCTGGCTGCCATCTAAGTGAAATGCACACACCTCTCCACACCCAACCCCACCTGGAATGTCTCATTCAGCTACCACAGCACCTGTGGCTCTACTAGCAGAATGTCATGTCTTTGGGACAAGCATTGCTTTCTTTAGTCTCCTATTTTAGAAGATGTATCCTCTTGGAAAGCAGAAGACACAAAGATCAGCAGGGAGGTCCTGGTGCCCATGAATAGTGGGGTGAAATGATACAAAAGGTGGGAGAATCCCAAAGACAGATTCTGTGATCAAATTCAGTGTTGGCTATGCCCCTGGGATGATAATGGCAGTGACCATGACCTGAGGCACCCTTGCCAGAGCACCAACCAGGTGCACATCATATTTCATACTCAGCAGACCCTAAATAAATGTTCTGATTAGTAATGGGAGAGTAGCCCCAAGAAAGGTAGTAGAACTGGAAGTATCACCCCCTTTTACAGTCAAGGAAACTGATGACCAAAGAGATAGTGAGTAGCTCAAAGCTGACAATGGGTCAGAGCAGAAACAGATCAGTACCCAGGTGTCAAGAGCTGGTGAGGGGAGTGAGATGAGAGTCTGAATGGCGGGCCCGGTTGGGGGTGGGGTGTCCCATGTGGCAACGCAGCCCTGGAGGCCCCACCTCCTTCAGAGAAGTCACAGTGAGGAGGTCAAAGGAGACGTGGCAAGGGGGGAGCCAGGTGGCCTGGCAGTCTTCAGGGGCTTTGCGAGGCAGCCCAAAGCTGGGTTTCCCACAGCAGCAGGTGGGCATCGAGCAGGCTGGACAGGGCTGGCACTGACTCGAGCAGGGGTGGAGGTGCCAGCTCTCACCCGCCAGCCGGCCTGCCAGCTGGGGAAGCTTAATTAGAATTCCTCAGCCCTCCAACCCATGTCCTTCCTGGTGAACAGGATAGCTAATGGCTCCTGTCACTGGCTGCCAGGGTGAGGTGGGCCGGCCTGGCAGCTTTAGGCAGGCGGGGGTGGGGGTGACCTCCGACAACCTGGGAAACCTGCCTCTCCTTTGCCTTGGAGTGAGTGGGGAACAGCCCCCAGTGGGACCCCAAATTTCCCTAAGTCAGAGACCATCTGCCTGACTGTCTATTCATCCCCCCAGGGCTCAGAGGGCTGGTGAGTGTGGATGGATAGACACAGGCTGTGAGAAGCCTCACTCAGTGATTACTGGGTGATGAAAACCAGACTCCGTCAGGAAGGGGTGGGAACAGAGAGGCTGTCTGTTTTGTGCTTGGCTCAGCTCTGAGCCCACAGCCCTGGGGAGGAGGGTGGAGGCAGCTGAGGGCAGTGCAGGGCCTTGCCTCAAAGGCTCAGCCTGAGCAGAGGGCCCCACTTCACGGACCCCCACTAGCAGCTCCTTCAGCCTCTGCCCTGGAAGGCAGTCCCGGGAGGAACCAGTTTTACCCCCAACACCCAGGGACTTGGAATAGCCTTCAAATACCCTCCTTCCCAGAACACCCTGAAAGTCTCAGGGAACGGCAGAAAAGACACAGCCTCCCACTCCCACCCTCTATCCTTCTTGCCATGGGGCCAACTGTCCCAACAGTTCCTCTTACATCTCACCCCACCCCCATGCATGACAACTCCCACAGCCTCCACACAACCCCAGTCTCTGTCTTGAAAAAGGTTGAAATCAAGCAGACTCTTCTCATTTGTCAAGGACGGCAAAAGCTACATCTAGCTTAGATCAAACTTCCAGACCTGCAAACACACAGTCAGGAGAAACCCAAGAAGAGGGAGGGAGGCTGCACAGTCGGGTGCTGGGTCCCACGCTGGCCTGTCTGCCCCAGTGCCCGGTGCGCACCCACACGAATGCTGAACTTTAAGAGTCTTCCCCAGGCTTCCCAGTGTCCCCCCACCCCCACCCCACAAGGGCCCTGAGATCTGGCCAGGCAGGGGCTGAAAGAAGGAAACAGGACACAGAAAGAGGAAGTGGCTTGGGGAGGGTGGAGCACAGAGGCAAACTTTGCTGACAGAAGACTTTTGCTGCTGACTGACCGGGCCTGCCTGTCATGAGAAAGATTATTTTCCGGTTATCAGGAAAAAAAAAATCTCCAAGGTAGTTCTTAGTTGTAAGGCTGGCAGATGAGGAAAGCAATAAATACCTTGTGTGTATTTGTTGGCTTACTGTGGTAGCTTAGAGACTGTCTTTCTGAAGAAACCGAGGCTTGGGGAGACTCTTCCCTGCACCCTCCCCCGGGGACAGGTGACATTGCTGAGGTCGCAGGTCCAGCAGATGCCAAACTCTCCTACTTTCTGAATCCCCACCCTGGCCACCATCTGGGAAGAATTAGGGATTTTTAGAAAATCCTCACGTGGGAATGAGAAAATCCTCATTAGAACTTTGTAATCAATAAAGCAGGAACAAAACCTTCCTCCTTGCAAACATTATGGACTCCCAGGAGATACCTAAGTGCCTGAACAAATTATTAAGGAGAGCAAGCATAACATTCAAAAACTCTCCACCCAAACAAGTCGGAGAATACTTTTTACTGGCTGTGGGGGAGGGGAAGCTGAACTTTATTGCTCCTTGGATCCCAGTTCCTGTCTCTTGCCTTAATAGAGCCCAGACTTGTCATCTGAGAGGAAGAGGGAGGCTGAGGTCACTGCCCTTCTCTTGTTTCTGCCCAGAGCTCTGGTCTGCTCCAGGGTGGTGGCTGGGCTGGCAGCTGCGGAGGTGGCCCCAGGAAGGGGCAGTGTGAGATGCAGGCCCCCCACCTCTGGGCTGGGAAGACCAGACACCCTTGGCTAAGGCTGAGTGCCTGTACTTCTCGTGTGACGATTCAGGTGGGAGAAGTGTTTGTGATGCAAAAACTCAGCAGACCCAATCCTGAGCCCCAGCTGGACACACTTGCATGCAGAACACCTCCCCATAGCCGACCCCAACTGCAAAATCGGAGTCATGGCACACCCCCCACCCTTCTCAGGATGAGCTGAGAAAGTGGGAGTGTGGTTTTCTATGGCTGCGTAACAACTCCTCGGAGAGTCAGCAGCTTAAAACAACACCCATTTATTATTTCACTGTTCTGCAGATCGAAAGTCCAGGTGGGCTCAACAGTCTTCTCTGTCTAGGGTCTCACAAGGCCAAAGATCAGAGTGTGAGATGGGTCAGCTCTGGGAAAGAAGCTGCTTGCAAGCTCATTCGGGCTATGGCAGAACTCTGCCTCTGCGGTTGTAGGATTGAGGGGGCCATTTCCCTGCAGGTTGGAAGCTGCTCTCTCAGGTCCTCTTCACATGGTTCCCTCCTTCCTCTGGTTACCAAAGGTACGACAAGTCCTCCCTGATGCTTCCAATCTGACTTAGTCTCCTGCCACCAGCCAGGGAAAACCCTCTGCTGCTAAAGGCTTGGGTGATTAGATCAGGGCCACCTGCCATGTGAACACCCTTTGATTAACTCAGAGTCAGCTGACTCATACCTTGAATATTGTCTTTGAAACTGCTTCTGCCATATAATGTTACAGAACCATGGGCTTGATGTTTCATCATATTCAGGGATTCAGATGAGAAATCTTGGGAGTCATATTTAGAATTCTACCTGCTATGGGGAGCAAAGGTGCTCTGTCACCTCTAAAGTGCTGGACTTGGACTCTGATCACAGGGCTACTCTGCCCAGGAGCACAGTGGAAATAGTGGCTCAGGGCTGGGAAGGCTGCCTGTGACCCTCCCCTTCCTCCTCTCCCCTTCTGTGCCTACCTCTGGGCTTTTCACGGGCTGAGAAGGGACCCTTGGGACTCACCAGAGCTTCAGCATCCCCGCCCATGTCCCTACCCAGAGTCTGCCCCTCCTTAATGCCCTCTTAGCACTGCACCATCACCAAGATCTGTGGTGGCCATCGACACCCACCTGTTCCCTTCTGTGCCCACCAGAATCTGGCCCCAACTGGTCCCTACTCCCTCCATCTGGTCCCACCTTATTCCACTGGGCACCTCCTAGGCTATAGTTCCCAGGCCTTACTGTGGTGGCAACCATGGAGTCTGGCTTGTTCCCTATTGCCAGCACCTGGCTCAGTGCCAGGGGCGTAGCAAACACTCTAACAAACACTTCTGTGGTTTCTCTGCGCTTGTGTAACTATGGGGTCCTCTGCTAAAGTGCTCTTCTTCCTGCCCCAAACTCAAGCATGTGTTCCCGCCTGTCACCCCCTTAGCAAGTGACACCCAAGTTACTTGTGCCCTCAGCCGGAGGGCGTGCCCAAATAGAGGAGTTGAGTGTGTGGGTCTATCAGGATAAAAAGCCACCACTGACTCTGGTCTGTTACACATCCATACACACCTGCACACCCCCACAAACACACACATACATCAGAGGCTGTGCATTCCCCTCAGCCCAGGGCTGGCGAGGGCCAGAGCCACCACCCACATGCTTCGCCCCTCACCATACCTGGGCCTCGGCTCAGCTGACACCTCGAGCAGTTACTTGTGCTGGCCCTAATCTTTTCATTCCGTCCCTGAATTTAGGCCTATGTTCTCTTCCCCCAGGATCCCACCCACTTCCTTTTGGGAGTCCAGCCGAGGACAGTGTGGTTTGAAGAACGTTCTAATCCCAGCCCTGAAGCTCTAAGAGAAAAAATGACTAAAAACCCTGGAATGTGGAGCCTGCTGCTTCCTGCAAAGCATTTTGAATGAAACACGTAACCAACAGCTGCAGCACAGAGAATGGAAACTCTGAGGGACGTCACGGCTCCACGTCCCAAATAGCAGGGTTGCAAGCCGAACAAGCTTTTTATTTTAGACCAACCCAGACACTCTTGGCATCCAGTCCCTCCCTGCCCTCCTTCCAGGAACCAGGCCTGTCATGCCAAGGATGTGCTCCTGTTGCTCACTTATTCCAAATGCCCCTGGCCCCCAACAGCCCCAGGGGCCATCTTTGTGTATGTGGAAACCCCCTTCCCACTCATCAGCCCCCCAAGGCATCCAGGACCCCACAGCTGCTCTGCCCTCCCAGGAACAGGTCAGCACACCCCTAACCCTGCCCCCAGCCTGGAGCTCAGGACCAGCCAGTACATGCAAAGCAGAAAGATCTCAATGCCAAAGGCTGCTCTAGAGCAGACTGGGGTGGGAGGCAGGACAGAGAGCCCAGGGGGAGCAAACAGCCTGGGAATTCCTGAAGATCGCTCCTGCGTGGAAGGAGGACACACTAACATTCCTTCGCCTTCTTTAGGGAGATACAACACACTCAGAAAAGCGCATGCATCATAAGGGTATGGTTGGTTGAAACAGTATGGCTTTTATATACACCACCTGGATGAAACAAAGAACATTTTAATCACCCCCCGAGGTTCTGTGGAGCCAGTCATGTCTACCCACCTCAGAGGTGATGATGCATATAAATTTCTTTCACCATCAATTAATTTTGCTACCTTTTGAACTTCACTTACCTGGAAGCACATATAGATGTGCTGCTGTTACTGGCTCATGGAGCTCCACATCACAAATGTAAGATTCCCCCATGCCGCAGAGAGGCTGGCAGTCCTTCACACCCGCTGTGTTCCAAGGGCTGAAGACTTGATTTTGAACCCATTTTACAGATAAAGAGGTTGGTTAAATCAGCAGTTCATTGCCACATAGTCAGGACATGGAGGGCTGGAATTCAAAACAAGAGAGATCAACTCTACAGCTGATTCTCTCTTCTCTTTTTCACAAACATAATGAGACCTGCTCTCACCACACCAAGAATTGCAAAAACTTTGCCCTAGAGATCCACGGCCTAGAATTTCCTCACAAAAGACACTTTTTTTTCGCACGCTTTTGGGTACTAAAGAGCCCAACAGGAGCATCCTGGGACTGATTGACAATAAATAACAATAAGTTAGTATCATTCATGGTTTCTTCAGGTCAGCTGGGAAGTTCTGACTTGCAGCCCATGAGGGAAGCTGCGTCATCTTAAAGCTTTACTTACATGTCTGGTGCCTAGGCTGGGAGGACGCAACCAAGTCAGAGCTGGAATAGCTGGGGTTTCTCAGGCATCTTTATCTCTATGGGGCCTCTTCACATGACCTCTCCAGAGTGGCAGCCCCCAAACAGCTGGGCTTTATTCACATAGCAATTTAGGGATCTAGAAGTATGGAGCATGAGAGAGAGAGGGAGAAAGACAGAATCTGTGTCACTTTTTCTAGCCCAGCCCAGGAAATTAGGCAGTGTCATTTCTGTCACACTCTGCTGGTGAAGGCAGTTGCAGAGACGTGCCCAGGTACGGGGGTGGGAGGGGAAGCATCAAGTTCACTTCTTGATAGGAAATGTGTCAACAAATTGGAGCCATATTTAAAACCACCACAGTCTATCTTCTGAAGATAAATTATTTACATTCCTCTCACATACAAAATATACTCACCCCTTTCCAGTGATCACCAAAAGTCTCATCTATTGTGGCATCATATTAAGGTTAGAAGAATAGGATCCCATTATTGAAAACATCTAGGTATGGAGACAATTCTTCAGCTGCAATACCTCAGGTATAGCTCCTTAAGTACTATTCCTCCTTATCTATTCCTCCCCCTCGTGAACTAAGGAGACAACTTAACTGCTTCATATACACACAACATATAATGATGAGATAGGTATTAGGATAACCACTATAAACACTTTTGTTCAAAAGGAGGGAAACAGGAAGCAGTCACTGGTCCATAGCAATTTTGAAATCCATCCAGGCACATACTGTGTTACCAATTTCTTGATTAGGACTCAGTCCTAGTGCCTGGGAATGATTCTCCATGGCTCTTGGCTCTGTCCTGTGGACTCTCAGTTCCACCTTCTGAAACATCTTTTCTTTTCTATTAAAAATGAGGGGCTGGCATTTATATCCATGCCTGGTTTTATTTTGCTTCCCTCTCACAGAATTTTGGGGATCTAGAGGCCTTTTTTCATTTTGTAGTATTCTGTCCCTTTTAGAACAAGCAGATGGTACTTCTGACAATGTAATTTTATTAAAAACTTTGTGGGTTTCCCATGGATCCTATTGGGGCTCACTCTATTAGTCAAGAGATATACCCACAAATTGTAGCGGAATATACATTCTCTGCCTTGAGCTTCGTATGAGGTTTTTCTGAGACAATTCACTTAAGATTCTTAGAAACTCTGTTGTTTAATAAAGGGGATCTGTGAGGCACACTCTTGAAACACATAGAAGGCTTTTGCATATCTAAAAGATTTTGTGAAGCCTTGGATATTTTTTAGGTGTTAGCAAAGGTTCTTAGAGTTCCACTCTGGATTTTATCTTAGTTCTGAAGTCCTTTCATACTTTGAGAACTTTTTGCTATCTGGGAAGCAAAGAATGAGAGATTTATTTGCAAACCCAGAAATTCCCTGGGTCTTTTCTATTTTCTATAAAATTTGCTTGAAAGTTAAAATTTCATTTTTAACTCATCTTTCTCTGTCTTTATCGCATGTAGCAGCTAAAATAACCCAGTTGGCCTTTTCAACAGTCTACTTAAAAATCCTCTTAGCCCAAGCCCTTAGTTCATTACCCACTTTTTCCATTGCCCACATAACTTTGAGTAACAATGTTGCTAAACTTTCTTCTACTACATAATAAGGGTCCCTTTTCCTCCTGATAGTATTTTTTCTCTTTCCTTTTTAAACTCTCATCCCCAACCTCCCTGAGGGCCAACAAACTTTCACTAACAATATCCTCAAAGCCCTTATGAATTTTGCCCACAGCCTAAACCTAAAGCCGCACGATTTAGGTTTTTCTAACCACAGCACTCCACCTCCAGGTAATAAAAGAGTCTGTATCCACTATCTATTTTAATTCCAAAACCGTGATCTTAAAACAATAGCTATCTGTTAGTTGCTCATGAATCTGAGGAATTAACAGGACTCACTCAGGATCTCTCAAAAGTCTGCAGTAGGTTGGTGATAGGGGCGGGAGTCCAGCTGGACTGCTTCTTCATTCCCATGTCTGGGGCCTAGGCTAGAAGGCTCCAACAGCGTGGGGCTTGATGGCTGGGGCTCCTCAGGCATCTCCAGTTTGAAGGTGGTCTCTCCACAAGGCAGCCTCATAGTAGCTGAAGGTTCCCAACGTGACTGTCTCAAAAAGAACCAGCATAAGGAGCAGGGTCTTTCCTAATCTAGCCTTGGAAATTACACAGTATCGCTTTTGCCCCATTCTATTTGTCTAGGCACTCCCAAATTCCCACCTAGGTTCACAGGGAGGGGACAGACTCCACCTCTTGAAGAGAGGAAAGTCAAGGATTGTGTACAGGATTTTAAACACATAAGAGGTTAAGTAATATCCTCAAAGCCACAAAGCTGGAAAGTGAGGTTTAAACCCAGGCATCCTGATTCTAAACTCATGTCCTTAACTGCAAGTCTACCCTGCCTCCTGCGGTTCTGGACACAGATGGTCTACATGATGCAGACGCCGAGGCAGGGGGTGAAGGCTGTACCTTGGCTTGGGAAAGCTTCTGACTCGCTTTTCTCGGCTTTGTCTCAGAAAGGTGGTAAAACTCACCTTAGCTGCAAGTACCCAGCAGGTCAGGCTGACTGTGAAATGAATTATCAGAGCTGGAATAGCCTCCTCTCCAGGCATTTTCCTCCTTGAGATCATTTTCTTCCCATGACCATCAGTGCTTCCGATGTGGTTTCCATGTCACTCTTGCTGTGGCCTGCAGACACCGCTTTGTCAACTCCTGTGATCTTGCTCTCATTTTCTCACTAGTTTTGTTCACAGAGGGAAAGAAGAGTCTCCTTTGACATTTCAAGAACATCTGCCGGACTGTTTGGAGGAAGGCTTCCTGAAAGCCTGAAGATTATTCACCAGAAGACAAGGTTTCTGTGGACTTTACCAGGCCACAGAGTTTTTCTAAATTTCCTTTAAGGTTTGACTTTGAACAAATGCACATGCACAGAGAAAGTTATGCCTTTGTCATGTGCGTTAAAATCCTGAACAGGGCTTGCATGATTGACATTTTCGGTCAATCTTATCCAGAATAACACTTCATATTCTGAATGATACCTTGATGCAGAAGATGGATAATCAAAGAAACAGATGGTGGACAAGCACGGCTGCCACAATGGGGATGTAGCCTGTGCAATGCACAAAGGAGCCTGGCCGAGAAAGTGAGTGGCTCAGGGCTGGATCCCAACCCCACATTCCACTGGCCGAACCTTTCACCCTGATGAGGGACTGTGCTGCCCCGAGAAAGAACAGCTTTTTCTAATTTGTCCTCCCAGAGGGCGACACCTTTTTTTAACTCAATAAAGGTATCATACATATTAACGGCAATGCTAGGGGAAGGCTGGAAGATAATAAGATATTAACCTACCCTACAGGACAAGAAAAGAAATTGACACTAAAAAATAATAATAATCACTTAATTAAATTTCACAAAAAGATTGAATGGAGAATTAGGAAAGGCTAGAACCATGGCCGTTCCAAAGACCTAAGTACCTTGAGTCCATGGATCCCCTCACTAGAACATTCCCATTACAGTAACCTCATTCCAAGAATCTGATTGGCCCAGCTTGGTTCAAACATTCCCTCCATAACAATCAGCTGTGGCCAGGCCTGCAATCCCTCCCTTGAGTGTCAGGGTGCCTCCCAGAAAGAGGCTCTAACTGTGAGCTGGGTAGCCCTTCAAGAGTTGTCTACAGCTGTTGTATACAATTGTCTAGGATTTGTCACACCCAGGAAGGACTACAGCTAATTGATGATCTTCCCACAAAGTCCTAGAAGGCAGTTGTAATCAGAATGAGTCTGAACAAAACATTCCTGTAGCTGTTCATCCATTTGACCTCATCCTATACGCATCAGGCAATGCCATTTTCCATTTTCCACGTTTTTCAAAGACTTTATTTATCCATGTTTTTAGCATCAATACAAAGTCAAATTCTTCATATTCTTCTCCTTGTTGGGATTGTGTCACTGAAGACCAGAGCAGTCATTTGGCTGGGGAAAACCATCCAGAGGCCAATCTATCATCAGAAATGAATTCTGACAAAAGTCACAAAGTCACATTGCAACATCTGGTTTCACAATCTCTTAAAAATATTTTTAAAATTACAATAATGTAGTCATGCACCTCATATCTTTCAGTCTTTCAGTCAATAGCAGGCCACGTATACAACAGTGTTCCCATAAGACCATAATACTGTATTTTGATTGTACCACGTACCTCTTCTATGTTTATGTACACACATACTCAGCTTTGAGCTGCACTGCCTATAGTATTCAGTATAGTAGCGTGCTGTACAGGTTTGTAGCCTAGGAGCAGCAGGCTATGCCATATAGCTTTGGTGTTTGTAAGTACACCCTGCAACGGTCACACAATAACAAAATCACCTAACAATGCATTTCTTATGCACTTCTAAGAACTTATGTCTGTCTTTAGGTGCTGTATGACTGTATTTAAAATTTATACAAGATGATTTAGCAGGCTAGACATGGTGGCTCACGCCTATAATTCTAGTACTCTGGGAAGCCGAGGTGGGTAGATTGCCTGAGCTCAGGAGTTCAAGACCAGCCTGAGCAAGAACAAGACCCTCTCTCTCCTAAAACTAGAAAAATCATCCACGCCTGAGCTCAGGAGTTCAGGACCAGACTGAGCAAAAGTGAGGCCCCGTCTCTCCTAAAAATAGAAAAACCAGCCAGGTGTTGTGGCAGGTGCCTGGAGTCCCAGCTACTCAGGAGGCTGAGGCAAAAGGATCGCTAAGCCCAAGAGTTTGAGATTGCTGTGAGCTGTGACGCTATGGTACATTACCCAGGTGACAGAATGAGACTCTGTCTCAGAAAAAACAACAACGGTTTAACAGAAACCCACTAGCCACTCCCCAGATTCAACAGATCTTAACATTTTACTGTTTTGCTTTAGATTACCTTATCTTTTCTAAAGGAATAAAACATTGCAGCTACAATCCCTGCCCTATGTCCCTTCTACCCCCCACCCCACCCCAACCCCCGACACCCACACAGATGTGAGTGCTATCCTAAAGCTGGTAGCATCATTGCCAAGGACGATTTTGGTTTTGACTTCTCTTTTTGTTTGGCCCTCAGGTGCAGGAGTTAATTATTCTCGATGGCACCCTGTCATCACTGCTCTGCCCAAAGGCCCTCTCTTGTTTGTTTATTTGTTCCTTTAATCTCTGTTCTCCACTTCAGCCCCTACCAATCCTGATTTAAGCAACCAATTAATGTGTTTGACATCGCTTCTTTGCATGTGTCTCTGTAAAACATGCGTGGCCTTCCTGTGTGCAAGTATTTTGTGTTTACATAAATGGCGTGCTGTAGATTTCATTCTCTGTCTTGGCTTCTTCAGTCAGCACCATGTTTTTAAGGCTACCTGCATTCTTTAGTGTATATAATGTGGTGTATCGATCCCATTTTACTTATTCCATTCTTGTTGCATTGCCCAGGTGAGAGGGGAGAGAGAGGGGGAAACTGAGAGATGGTTAGAAATGGATTTGTCCTTGAGACTCCATCCCAGGACAGGGATATACCAATATCCCTCCCCAACCCCCCCCCCCCCCACACACACACAACTTCAGCTGGGGACCCAGCAAGGGGTGGGGGAAGAAAGAAACGAAGAGTTTTCTCAGAAGAGGACCTGTCCTAGAGCTCTAGTACTATTAAATCCAAGTCCTTGCCTCCTCCAGGAAGCCTGCCCTGACCATCCACTCCATGCACTTCTCTCCCCATTCTGGGACTGTGTATCTCATTTAATCATATACTAGTCTGTTCTAGTCTTGCTCTTACTATCTCCTGAATCAGACTGAAATACCATTAAAGGAAAAGATCATCGGGCCAGGTGTGGTGGCTCAAGCCTGTCATCCTAGCAGCCTGGGAAGCTGAGGCAGCTGGATTGCCTAAGCTCAGGAGTTTGAGACCAGCCTCAGCCAGAGCCCAAGAGTTTGAGGTTGCTGTGAGTTATGACACTATGGCACTCTACCGAGGGCAACAAAGTAAGACTCTGTCTCAAAAAAAAAAAAAAGACCATCTCTTTTTCCTCTTGTCTCTCTTGCTCAAGGCCTCGCCTAGAGGAAACAAGAGCAAAGAGTGGAAAGTTGAATTTGCTTAATTCAGGCTCTACCCCTCTGTTTTAGGGATATACCATCTTTCAACAAATACTTACATGCCAGGTTCTTAGATGTCTAGAGAGGAAACACACACTGTGCCAGCCTTCAGAGGAAACTTTGTATGAGGACTGCAAATATCTAAATGTGAAGTTGAAGGACAGAGTGGAGAGTACAAAGATCTGAGCATGTATTCAGGGAACTGGGGGAGGTCAGGGAGGACTGCTAACAGAGGTGAAATCCATGCGGACCCTGAGAGAAGAGTTAAGTTTAGAACCAGAAAGGGAGTATATTAACATGGGAGAGTGCAGGAAATGTTGCTGTTATGGCTACATAATAAATTATCATAATATTGGCATAAAACAACCATTTATTATGTTTGGGTTCCATTCAGGGTCAGGAATCCCAACAGGGCACAGCAGGAAGGGCTTATCCCTGCTCTCTGTTGTCTGGGACCTCTGCTGGAAGCATGGAAGGCTGGGGTCTGGAATTGTCTGGGGTTCATTCCCTCAGAAATCTAGTGGTTGGTTCTGGCCATAGGTCGAGGGGCTTAGTTCCCCTCCACATGGATCTTTCCATGTGGGCTAGTTTGGGCTTCTCCACCTCATGGTATCTAGGTTCCTAGGTTGAACATCTCACAAAATAGAGAGAATAGGGAGAAGTTCTATCCTTTATGTAACTTAGCATCAAAAAATCATTACTTCTAGGCCAGGTGCGATGGCTCATGCCTGTAATCCTAGCGCTCTGGGAGGCTGAGGCAGGAGGATAGCTTGAGCTCAGGAGTTCCAAACCAGCCAGAGCAACAGTGAGACCCTGTCTCTACTAAAAAAAGAGAGAGAGAGAGAGAGAGAGAGAGAGAGAGAACTATCCAGGGGCACTGTGGCAAGTGTCTGTAATCCCAGTTACTTGGGAGGCTAAGACAGGAGGATCTCTTGAGCTCAAGAGTTTGAGGTTGCTATGAGCTATGATGATGTCGTGGCACTCTACTCAGGACAACAGAGTGAGACTCTGTCTAAAAAAAAAAACATCACTTCTGCCACTTCTATCTGTGAGTCAGAGGAGCTACAGCCCCCAACCAAATTCTATGAAAGGAAATGTAGACACCACCCCCCACTTCTCAGCAGGAGGAATGTCAGTCACATTGCAAGAAGAGCACGTGGCTCGTGCCTATGTTCCAGCACTTTGAAAGACTGAAGTGGGAGGATCACTTGAGGCCAAGAGTTTGAGACCAGCCTGGGCAACATAGTGAGACCCCAGTCTCTACAGAAAGTAAAGAAATAATTAGCTGAGCATGGTTGTGTGTACCTATACTCCCAGCTACTCACTAGGCTAAGGCAGAAGGATCATTCCAGCCCAGGAATTTGAAGTTTCAGTGAACTATGATCAGGCCACCAATCATCCAGCCTGGACAACGGAGTGAGACCTTGACTCTAAAATAAAAAGAAGAAGAAGAAGAGCACATGGTTTAGGATAAGGGGGTCAACAATAATGGATGCACTAGTGCTAGATGACAGTGGACAAGATAAAGGCAGCCAAATGAAGCTACAAAGATAAGTCAGGCCAGGCTTCCTAGAGAGTCTTAAAAACCACACTTAGGGTAATGCTTATAGGCAGGGAGGACTTTGGAAGCCCCAGGACTTCTGCCCCCTCATTCCTACTTTGCAGCATCCCCTCCATGTTTGATCAGCAAACAGCCAAGGCCCTCTATGGGAAACTGAAACAGAGGTACTCTGAGAGTTGGGTTGGTCGGTGTCTGTAGAGTTAGAGTCATGGGCAGCTGCCCACCAGGTCCTCACCCTCCTGTTTCTATGCATGCACATGCTTGTACCTGGCTGGGCCCCATCTGTCAACCCAACTCCCATAGATGCTGCTGCTTGGGTGGCAAGCAGGGACTCCTCAGAAGTACCCTTCCATGGTCCTAGACAGAGCAAGACCTACGCTTCTTCACACACACACACACACACACACACACACACACACACACACACACACATAGGCTCATGAACTGTAGGCCAAAGGGGCTGCATGATGTCAAGAACAGAGCACTTGGTTGGTAGTCAGGAGACCTGTGTTCTCAACCAGATACTGCCCAACCACTATGGGCCTTAAAGATGACATTACCCCTGCTAGACCTTGCAGGCAAATGCAAGAATTGGCCTAGACAGGAGTTTTCTCCAAGTATAGTCCTTGGAAATCATGCATTAAAATCTTAAAATCACCTGGCCACAGTGAGATACCACCTCACATCTACTGGAATGCTAACATCAAAAAAGTTGATAATACAAAGTGCTGACATGATGTAGAGAAACTAGAACCCTCATACATTCCTGGTGAGGATGCAAAATTTTACAGCTACTTTAGAAAACAGGGTCAGCAGTATCTACTAAAGCTAAATACCTTCCTTATGATCCAGCAGTTCTACTCCTAGATATTTACCCAGAAGACATAAAAACGTATTCACAAAGAAGACTCATACAAAATGATCACAGCAAACCTAAAATGAGAAACAGTCCTGGTGTCCATCAACAGGTGAACAGATTTAAGAAACCGTTTAGTAAAAAGAAATCAACCATTAATATACACAACATGGATGGAATTCAAAAGCATTATGCTGAGTGAACTAAAGTCAAACTAAATCAGTGTATGTGTTCTGTATGATTCCATTTACCATAAAGTCCCCAAAACTTAACGAATGACGATAGAGATCACAGCAGCCCTGGCCTGGAAGGGTGAGAAACAGGGCGGAGGAACTGGAGGGGGGACTCATGGAAGTTTCTAGAGTGATGGAAATGTTCTATATCTTGATGGAATGTGGATGACACAGAGGCATTCACTTGATAAAATGCATGGAATGTACACTTAAGATCTGTGCATTTCATGTCAGTGTTAAACTCCAATTTTTAAAACAAAATATCTAGGCTGTTAAGATGCAGCTTCCTGGGCATCCTGGACCCACTGACTCGGAGTCCTCTGCGGTGGGGCCCAGGAGTCTGCATACTGAAGAGGCTCCGGCTTTGGAGAGAGCAGTGGACTGGAGGGCCTTGTCCCCAGGGGCGACACCCGCACACTCCTTCTCCCACCCCGGGACACCCCCACACCCCCTCACCCCCAGCACTGGGCTCTGCCCCGAGCCCCCGGCCCTCTGCCCAGTAGCCCCTGGTAACCAAGAAAAGGCTTGAAAATCCTCAAAGTGCAGCCGCTCGGGGAGGGGCCGTCCACAGTGTCAGCGAGACAAGGGCATATACAAAATGCAGGGTAATTGCCGGTTTTCTAATTCGCGGCCCTTTGTGCGGCGGCGCGGAGCGGCGGCCGCGCTGCCCAGCCCGGGCCTTTCAGCCGCGCAGGGGGAGCCGGGCGGCCGCGCTCCCGCGCTCCGCCGCGCATAATTAATCGGGCTTCACAGGGCCCGGGACAAAGGCGCCCATTCACCCCGCCGCTCCTCCCCCCGGGGATATTGTTATTTCTGAAAACTGCAGCCAGCTGGGCCGCAGAGAAACGTCAGCTCTGTGGGAGAATGAACGCCCGGCCGGGAGGAGAAGGGAGCTCTGTCTCTGCCCCCCGCGCGGGATTAGAGCGCGGGGAGCCGGGGTGGGCAGGGGGCCCTGGATCTTTTCTGAAGTCTGCACGACTCCTCCGAGGGCCTCGTGATTTCCATGGGGCCCTGGAGAAGGACGCCATGGAAATGGAAATGCAGGGCCTTGAGGCTGGCTCCCCGGGAAGGAGGAGGGGGTGGCCCGGCTCCCGTGGGAGGGGGCGGGGGCGCTGGACGGCCTAGTAGCTCCGGCCGGGGTGCCCCCACCTGCACCAGGCCCTCCCGGACACCAGGGAAAACGCGTCAAGGAATAAACACCTGAGTCTGGGTCTGCGGAAGGGATATGAAGACTCTGGAGTTGCCCAGCTTCTGCTCCAAGGGCCGCCTTGGAGAGCTTGGGATACCTACCCGTGCCTGGGCCTCTCCATAGTCAGGCCGGGGCCCTGGCATACGTATTTTCATAAGCTCCCCAAGCACCTCTCTAGCTCACCAACATTTTATTACCACTCAGCACTGCTCCAGGGAGATGGCTCAGGTGCTGGGCATGACATTCCACAAGTGAGAAAACAGGCCCAAGGAGGAAAACTGACTGTCCAAGGTCACAGTGGAGCTGGAATTGGCTGCTGGTGTGTTGGTGGTGCCTGAAAGCAGAAGGGAGGAAGGGAGAGGATGTTGGGAGAGGAGGCCCAGGCCTTACTTCCTCCCCTAAGCATTCTGTGGCTGTCAAGCTGGGTCTGAGTTCTTTCTTCCATGGCCTGTCCTGGCGGGAGACTGGTTTGCCCCGTTAAATGCCTCCAGTGCCTTCTGTCTCCTGGGTTCACTGGAAGTTCTCCTGCCGGCTCCATCAGCGGTGTGGTTGGGTACAGGTCCAGAAGCCCCGGGGTTTTGTGTCCGGGCACGTGCCCAGATCTGTAGCCAGGGCTCAATGGATAGGGACAGTGTTTATGATTCCAGGGCCCCCTGGCCTTCTAAGTTGTGTTTCTCTTCAAAGCCCAGCATTCTCCTGAAGCCCAGCAGAGGCCCAGGTCCCAAGTCGGCAGTGCTGGGCTTCAACTTTGCCACTGAACCCAAGGAAATGGGCACCCGTCTGTTCCTCCTCCCCAAGCTGGGAGCAGTTCTGAAGAGCCACCATGGATTTCCAAACCTCAGCACCCTGAACACCTCCCAGAACAAGCAGGGGCCTTTCCAGAACCCTGCCCATCCCAACCCATCTCACTGAGACGTTCTGTCCCTCAGCTGTACTCTGGAAAATGTTCCCTCAGTCTAAGACTGCCAGTCCTGAGCAGGACCACAGGCCTCAGAGCCAGACCACAGCACACAGCTCTGCTCCTTTGGGCGAGTCAGGGAAAAGGAAGCCACCTGAATTTTCACAGGAGCCCAGGCTGGCCTCCAAGGCCCAGTGAGGGTGCCCAACCTAACTTATTTCTGCTTCCACACCATGCTGGGCACTGAAAAGCCCATGTCAGGCAACATTCACATCTGTGGGTGGGAGAATGTGTAGAAAACTCCAGGAGAACAGAGTGGAAGGAAAGAGAGCACGGAGTTCAGCCAGTGCCTGGCCAGACCAGCTGTCCAGAAACAAGCAGACTCAAGCATAGCCACTGAAGCCAGCAGAGTTTCCCAGGGGGGACCTGGTGACCTAGTCAGCCCCATCAGCATGGCATCAAACAGAAAAACAATCTAGCTGTCTCCTATTAAATAAGCTTTATTTAAGATACAGAATGATCCAATACCATATGAAAATGAGAGGACTAAGGCTCAGCTAAAAGGAAACCAGACTACTAAAAGAATGCTCTTGAAGTATAAACTAAAGTATTTAGGGGTAAAAAGGCGAGATGTCTCTAACTTTTTCTAAAATGATTTCTGAAGTATACATCTTTTGGTGAACCTGAAAAAAGGTATACAGGAATTCCTTGTACATTCTTACAATTTTTCTGAAGTTTGAAATTTTAAAAATAGAACAATAGGTAGTGCGTACACACACACAAACATAGCATCAATATTCCAACTCCTGTACCTAGGGAAGGGACCCAACTCTCCTGTTCATACACAGACACACACACACACACACACACACCTTTCATTGACGTCTATTAGAGCAATTTGTAACCCAAATTGGTTTAAAGATCCCTAGGGGTAAAGACTTTTGTTTATCTCTGAATCCTACAGCTAGCACTGTGCTTTGCAAATGGTGGGCATTCAATCAAACCTGAATCATTTGCCATGGAAGGTTTCCAAGGTGAAAGAAAGAGGAAAAGAAGAAGGTCAATGGGAAGAAGGAACCAAGAAAGATGGCAGGGTCCATATGGATTTTCTGGTCCAATGCACTCATGTCAGAAGAGCATCTGGGCTCCACAAAGACTCCAGGTGCCACAGGGCAAGAACTGTGTTTGGTTTGTTCTCTCTACAGTCCCAGCACCTAGCATAGCAAATGCTCTGAGAGTCATACTTCTGACCTCAGATGCTGGGCCACAATGTCAGAACTAATGCCAAGCTCCCCTCTCTGCTTTAACTCCCACTTACAGAGCAGGTCCCTCTGACTGCTGATGCTACCATGTCCCTGAGAAAAGGTGGCACTGTGTCTATGGCCAGTATAACAAGATCAGAGTTAGGGTCATATCTCCTGTGCAAGGTTACCTTGGGAAGAGGAGCTTCCTTGAAGCCATTTCTGTGGGGGAGGGCAGGATCTTCTATAAGAGAGCTATGGGTTGAAGTTCTAGTGCCCTCCCCCCACCTCTACCACCCCTCACTCCATCCCCATATACACAGGTAGGGATGAGGCTCAGGGATGGAGGGCAGCAGAGAGTAGCACCCTGCAGGTGCCAGAGATAGGGAGAGCAGCTGGCCTGGGGGAAGCAGAGAGGCTGGGACTCAGAGTGGTTGGCAGAAGCTCCATTTTCCTCCCTGTTGCGTGGGGCACCTGTTACAGTGCAGAGGGCTACTTCTTCCATTTGCCAGCAGGAATAGAAGCCTGAGACATGGGGGCTCTCTGAGACCTTCCACACTTCGGACCCCAGGGCTAGGAGCTTTCCGTAGTAGTCTCCTGCTGCTACTAATGGTCGTGTATGTTCTCTCTATGTGTCTGCATGTATGTGCCTGGACAGGCTCACTCAAAAGGTCCAAGTGAGGCCCCAGCTGCACTGAGTGTGGCCTGTACAGATGCCACTGGGGCCACACCATGTTGTAGAGAAGAGCCTTTGAATCATTCATTAATTCAACAAACATGTATTAGGGGGTGGGGCAGGGAACAAAAAGCCCTGAGCCCCAGGTCAGCCCAGGGGAGAGTTGGATGGATTCCTGGCCCTGGGAGTTAGATACCTCAGGATGCCCAGATGACAATGTCCCCCCAAAATTCATATCTTAAAATCTGCACTCCCAAGGTGATGATGTTCAGAGGTGGAGCCTTTAAGGAATGATTAAATCCTGGGTGTGGAGTCCTCATGAATGAAATTAATACCCTTATAAAAGAGGCCAGAGAGAGCTTCCTGGCCCCTTCTGCCACGTGAAGTTAGCACGAGAAGGTGCGGTCTCTCAAGAAGATGTCCTCACCAGGCACTGAATCTGCAACACTTTCATGTCAGACTTCCAGCCTCCAGAAAAGCAAGAAATGTCTGTTTTTCATAAGCCAGCCAGTCTACAGTATTTTGTTGTAGCAGCCCTCATGCACTAAGGCACCAGAGAAATCGCTGCAAGTCTTGGGGAAGGGGAGCTCCTCCTCTAGCCCCTCTGAGCATGGGGCTGGCCATCATGACAAAGCATCTCCTCCAGTACCCTCACCATTTCCCTGCTCTCCTTTAGAGGAAATCACTTCCTGGGCCTTTGGGCCAGGCTGGGCATGCTCCCAACACGCTCTGTGTTTGCTTCCAACCTAAGAAAAAGCCAAGCAAGCTGGCTGAGAACTCGGTCCTCTCCCCTTTCTTCTCTTTCTGCCTCCCCCTGTCACTCTCCCCTACTCTCCACCTGCCCCAACCCCAAGAGCTTCCAAAGTAACAACATGTGGGCCCAAGGCAAAGCCTTGTCCTTAGCCTGAGTCCCCCCAGGATCACGAACTTCCTCCACCAGCTCCCCAGCCTTACCCCACCCCCGCCATTCCTCTTTGTGGACAACTTTCTAAATACAGCCGTACTTCCCCTTTCAGTCCACAAGGCCTATAAAACAACTGCAGAAAGTCAGCAGCTCTGCGAAAGCTCTTGCCAAGTTTAGCTGAGACCAACCTTTCACTAGCTCTTGCTTCCCCATCCCAGGTGCTGGAAGACCAGGCTCTTCTTCCAATTAAGGGTGGAAGAAGTCTCCCAAACATCCTAATTAAAGGGAATTTGTGAGGGTCCCAGCCAGTGCAGGCAGTGGGAGGAGGCCACCCAGAGACTAACCTGGTTTCTGCCTGACCCTGGGGGACCCGGCAGTCTTCTCTTTCCACACACAGTCCTCTAATTTGGAGCAGGAAGGGATAGCTTGATTGGCTTTCCTATTGCCTTCCAAGTGTAAAATTTCACATATCAGTCATTTCTCCTTGGGGTGCTCCTGCCCAGCGACTAGAGAGAGAAGGGGCTTTGCCCAAGGATGCACCACTACCTGAGGGTTGTCCTGACATGAGCCCAGGTCTCCTGACCTGCCTTCAGTGCTCGCTCTGTGACACTCTGACCTCAGTAAAACAGAAGCTCTCAATCCTGGCCACACAGGATCATCAGAATCACCTAAAGAGATTTTACTCTCCCCACCCCCCAGCCACACTCCAGACTAATGAAAGCAGAATCTGGGGCTGGGACCTGGGAGTCAGTCTGTTCAGAAAATTACCCAGGTGATTCTTTGTGCACTGTCAGGGTTGGGCACCATTGTGGAAAAGGCTTTTAGAAACTGAAGATGAAGCTCTAAGCCAGAGGCAATGCGTTTCTGTCCCACGTACTCTACTGAGAGGATCTTGAGGCTGGTGGGAGGAGATCTCTGAAGAACCAGCATTTTATCAGTCAGGGGTGGGTGGGGAGTGGCTGTGGCCCGTACCAGGCACCTGTCATCCAGCCGTGGGGGCTCAGGGTTGCGAGGATGCAGTGCAGGGCCAGCCTCCAGATGCTGACTCCCTGGCCAGTGGCTCCCTACCAGGGCCCAGAGGTTCCCCCATGGTCTTCAGATGGCCCCAGGGCTGCTGTCCGAACTCGAAACCAACCTCAGCCTGAGACAGGAGGCCCCAGGTCAGTCCCAGATCTCCCAGGGCTTTGTGCAGATTGAGAAAAGGAAAATAGAGAAGGGAAACCAAAGCAGGGCAGAATGCAGTGAAGGAGAACAGGACAAGAGAAAGGGGAAGGGCCCTGAGGTCAGTGAGTCATGCGAATGGCATCTAGAAAACAAAGCCCCCTCCACTGTGCCCGCCCGGCTCCCGCCATCCATCATCCCCTGGGCCTAGAGAGAGGCACAGAGGGTACTGCTGCCCATGGAAGCCCAGGACAGAAAGTCCAAATCCAGAAATTTGCCAATTGTGAGTCTGTGAGCCCTGTGCATCCTCTCCTGAGCACTCCCAGATCCTGCTCTCTGACCAGAGCCAAGGTCTCTTGTTAGACATCAAAGCAAAATCACTTGGTCATTCCTAGACCAAAGGAAATGTTAAATCTGATTCCCAAGACATTTGGCGCTCCATCAAGGTGATCTGATCCAGATGATACTGCTGACAAGGTGTGTGACCTTGAAAAAATCACTTCCCTCTCCAGCCGGAACCGCAGGGCCTGACCTTGTCTGCCTTTCTGTGCAATCGTATTTGGATGGAAGGGTTGCCAACATGGCCCAGGGCCCCAGAACCTGAGCTCTGGAGACAGAGGCCTGGGCCTGGCTCCGTCACTTGCTAGCACCGTGAGTGTTGGCAGTGATAGCTCTGCACCCCTATTTCCCCACTGGACGGCGAGAGTTAGTAGACTGATGGCGGAAAGAGAGAAGACAACACATATCCAAACAACACGGGACTCCTGTCTACAACCCACGGGATCTACCCTTTCTAAATCCAAAAAAGATGGCAACTCCAATAGCAAAGAATGTGTACAGGCAATTAACAGAGCAATAAGGATGTTTGCAAACAGGAAGGTACTCTGCATTCAAGAGTTTTCCATCAGAAGGGGAGAGGAGTGAGGAATGGGATGCACAGGATGGTGGTTCTTAACCTGGGGCAACTTTGCTCCCTCCCCCTGTGGGACATTTGGCAATGTCTGGAGACATTTTTGATTGTCACAGTGAGGGTGGAAAGGTGCTACTGCCATGTAGTGGGAAGAGACCAAGGATGCTGCAGAACACCCTCCAATGTACAGGGCAGCCCCCAGAAAAAGAATGACCTGGCCTGAAATGTCAACAGTGCTAAGAGTGAGAAACTGTGGACCAGAGAGATGAACAGACAAAGGGGCCTGGCAAGGACCAATGATGAACCTGTGCCATGAACTGAGGCATAGGATTAATTTAAATAAAATATAGTCACAGTAATAATGGGTGGTTCTTCAGCAGCACAAGGTAGAAAGCTCAGCTCATATGTTTGCTGCTCTGTTGCTACCCTTTCATTGAGATCCGAACTGCTCTGGCAGCAAAATGGGCCTCGGGCCAGAGGGACTCCCGTCTCACCCAGAGATGGGAAAACAGTCCCAGTGAGCAGCCCAGCTCACACCCCCGTGCTGGCATTCAGATGGAGGGAAGGGGTAAAAGGTGGTTTGTTCAAAAAAACAAAAAAGGGTGGGTGGGGGTGACTGGGTTGGGAGAGAAGAGGAAGAGAAAAGAGACGCTATAAGTTTCAGTGTTTCACAACGTCACAAAAATACCCAGAAAGCCTGGGAGGCTGCGGGGAGAAGTGCAAATTGAGCAATGGCTGAGGTTCTCTTTTCAAATTCATGGAATATCCTCTTTTCACACCCCCTGAGCCAGAGAAGCCAGACTCTCCACCACCAGCACAATGGCCTAGAAAGGGACATTTGTCCTGCAGCCACCAGGGCTCTTACCATGTCTCCCCCTCACTGCTGCCTCCTCCTTCTCCTGCTACTCACCGGCCAATTCCCCATCCCCTCCTCTCCAGGACATAGATTACATTTCCTTACTCCCACTCTGGTCCCATTTGAGCCCTGAAGCGATTGACAAGATACATACAAAATAAGGATTATAACCCCATCTGTTAGAAATCAGCATCTGGAAAGTAATTATCTCCCTCCCTTAAATAACAGGCCAAGAAATCCTCTAAGATTCTTAAAGCTGAGCACCAAATTTGGCCCTGAGCTTCCTGGCAACCCAAGAAAAATGGGAATTGGGGTCAGTTTTGTGAGTCACATTGCCCATAAGTCAGAAGCCCACCGGTTCGTCTGAGGATGCAGAGTTTTGCTGGAAACTGGAAACTAAAATATATTCCGCTCACGGGGCTTCCAGAGAACACTAGCCGAGGCAATGAATAATAACGACAGCAGGTCCCAAAATAAACACAACAGCAGGACTGCTCTGGCTCATTTTCCTTAAAGTCTCCACTGTAAGGGAAGGACATACGATTCTGTGGTGACTAAATACTGTAGTCCAAGCTTCGTGAGAGCGACTTGGTTGGGGGCTAAGTCTCAGCTGGAAGAATGGATGGAATGCATGGCCTTTAAATAACCCCCTTGAACTTTATTTCTCTCAACTGAGCTTTTGATAAAACTCAGGCAGCAAGAGGCAGTTGGAGGTTGTAACCGCTGACAAGGGCCTGGCAGGCGCACCGGGCTGGGTGAGGGTGGAGCTGTGGGTCCCTGGCACCTGCAGAGGCATCATTCATGAATTCAGCTTGTCACAGGCTCCCCTAAAGGCTCAGAACAAGCAGGGCTTTAGTATTTTGCTCTGGACTGGGCTGGAAGGCTGGTGAGAGTGGGAGAGCTGAGAGGCCCTCGCTTCTGTTTATCATGCAGGGCAGTAATAGCTCTCATTTATTTCAGGCCCAGGAATTACATCACTACCTCACTTAATCTTCACAACCAAGCTATGAGGTAGATAGCATGACTATCCTCATTTTACAGATGAATCACCCGAGACTCAGAGGACTTGCCTGCAGGTAACACAGCTAGTGAGAGCAGAGGCTACGAAGCCCACTCCAATCTGTCCGATTCCACCGTTCACACACGTCTAACCTCTGCACTGGGAGACCTTGTGGCACAAGAGAGATAAAACCTGTGGGAAAAGTGAAAAGGCAGTTAATCTGTGGCATGAGACCACAGGAAACACATAACTCTTAAGAAAACACAACTCGGGAGAAAGCCGGAAGCCCACACCAACATTTTGAATGTAAGACTTGGGGGGGTCTTAGGCAGGTCTGTGGACAGAGCCCTCTCAGACACTGAGAGCCTGTGGGGCGGAAAATGTCAGCTGCATCCAAGCTTCTGTAAAAGTCAGGGGGCAAGTAGTCTCGCAGGAAAGGGCCCAGCTTAAACAAAAGCCGCAGGGTAGTGGGTGAGGGCACCCCACAACCAAGCCCAAGATGCTCTCCAGAAGATACTGGGGGTCTCTCCTGATGTCAATGAAAAAGCAGTGCAGAGCCCACCAGTCTCCACCTGAGTACAAGGCCAAGCTGATTTGGGCACAGCCATAAGTGCATCCTGTCACTTCCCCAGGGAGCCAGCAGGCAGGCATATCAGGGACAAAACAGAACCTGTAAACTTATCTTACAGCTGTGCTCCTGAGCACTTCACAGCAGGTCCAGGAGTCCCTGTGACTCTCTCAGCTCAGGACATGGAAGTCCCATTTCCTTTGATTGGGTACACAAAGAAGTTCTCTTTAGAAGGGGGGCAGGAGTGTCTAGACCACACCAATCTTTTCTCATCACAAGCAATGTGCTGCCAAGCAGGACCAGGCTCAGCCCCATGAAATCTGAGGACTCAGGACACAGACAGGTTTAACCGGGCACTGGAGACAAGCTGTCCTGAGTCAGCTGTGCAGGAGAGGAGGGAATCGGGCCCAGACCCTGCCCTCATGGGGCAACAGTCTACAAAAGGCCACAGAGGTGGACACGTCTCCATGTGTCTTTACAATTCCCTTCTAGAAAACCAGGAAAGGAAGGAAGAGAAGGAAGTTTCCTGTTGGCTTTCATGGCTCACCCAGAAGTGGCTCTCCATCAGCCAGTGCACTGGGATCAAGCTAGGCTCTTCAATCTGCTGACCCCAAGGCTGGTCCTCTCCCCTCCTAGAGAAATCCCAGCAGAGCTTGGATAGCCCTTCCTTCCCCTTCCTCTCCCTCCTGACCAAGAGGCATAGTCTCAGATGGACCCTGGGGCCTGCCCTAGAGTAGTCTGTGTTCCTGTCCAGTTGGATGTATCTTTCTTTACCAGAGTATGATATTTGGGGTGTGGAAATCAGCTGTGACCTGTTCTAGCGGGACCAAGTAGCTAGTCACCGAAACTCACTTTCTCCTCTTCTTGGGGCACCCACCCAAGCTACGAGTCCAGCTTCTTTGGCCTCAAGGGTGGCCAGTCCAGCATAAGCAGAAGGCATGTGTCTCATTCTCTTCTCTTTCCCTGTCTGCCATGACCTCATGGCCTGCAGATGGCAAAGCCATGAGATGGAAGGAGCCTGGGTGCCTGAGTGCTCAGAGGAAGGTCCACAGACTAGACCTTCACATGAACGAAAAATAAACTTCATGGGAACCCCAAATGTGGGAACGAAAGGAACTTGGTGTTTTTCTGTTTGTTTGTTTGTTTTTTGAGACAAAGAGTCTCACTATGTTACCCTCAGTAGAGTGCTGTGGCATCACAGCTCACAGCAACCTCAGACTCTTGGGCTCAAACGATTCTCTTGCCTTAGTCTCCCAAGGAGCTGGGAGTACAGGCACCCACCACAACGCCCAGCTATTTTTTGGTTGTAGCTGTCATTGTTGTTTGACAGGCCTGGGCTGGGTTCAAACCTGCCAGCTCTGGTGTATGTGGCTGGCGCCCTAGCAGCTAAGCTGCAGGCGCGGGGCCTGAACTTGGTGTTTAATTTCATCCCCTCCCCGCCCCCCGCCTCCACTCTAACTCTGCTCTGGCCCCTCCTCTAATTGAATTTCCTACCTGGACTATATCTCCTCCTTCCAACCCATACCAGGCCTCCAGTTATGGCTGACCAGCTCATGAGTAAATAATTTCTGCTCTGGGATCTATGAGCTAAAGGCAGCCTGGCAGAGAGGGAAGGCTTCCCACTACCTCCCTGCAGGTCTGGATCCAGCAGTGTGAGGCTTTGGGCAAGACTCCAAACTTACAGAGATTCCACTTCCTCATCCTTTAAGTTAGAACAATAGCATCTGCCCATGCCATCTCACAGAGAAAAAGATTGAAAGCCTTTATATGCAGGGGCAGCTACTCCAAGCTGGACCCTCTACAAATATCACTTCACTGATACCACCTATCTCAGATGGGGAAACTGAAATATACACAGGCTTAAAAGTAAGTTGCCACGTTCACCCAATTAGTAAGTAGCTACTGCCATACAACTCCAAACAACTCTCCTCCTCTCCACATGCTCACCACTCAGCAGCCAGGGGCACCTTTTGGAATTGCAAATCTGACCATACCCACTCCTAGGGTAAGATGGCTCAATGGCTTTCTGTTGCTTTGTGACAAAGCCATACCATGGTCTGTCCAGCCTGTGAGATCCAGCCTGTTCTTGAACCATCCACTCTGCTACTTCTCCCCCTTCCAGTCCTCTGAATGCCCACCAGCTCCCTCCTTGGTGAAAGCATTCTTTGCACATGCCGTTCCCTCTGCATGGAACACAATCTCCCCCCCTTCTGCACCTAGCTTACTCTTAATTACCTTCATATCTCAGGTCTGGTGTCCCTTCTTCAAAAACCTTTCCCTGACCTCTTTGACTAGGTGACATCCTCCATAGCACTTGTCCCTGTTATTAGCTCATGCTATTGAGTGATTATTTGATGAATGTGCATCTCCATTACATGATTTTAAGCTCCTTAAGGATAGCAACCACATCTGTTTTGCTCACCACTGAAATCCAGTGTCTGATGCAGTGTTCAACACATAGTAGAACTAAAATACTGGCTAAACAAATAAATCAGTGAAAGCCAGAATTGAAATCTAAGTCCTCATGTCTTAGCTTCATGACTCCTCACTTACAAATTGTTGTAGGGGAAAAAAAATTAATTAATTAAAAAAAAAGTTATTGTGGAGAATTAGTCTTCTCAGGTTGCCATAACAAAAATACCATGGCTTGGGTGGCTTAAACAACAGGAATTTACTTTCTCACAGTTCTGGAGGCTGGAGGTCCAAGATCAAGAAGCCAACAAGGTTGGTTTCTAATAAGGAGTCTCTCCTTGAATTGCAGATTCACCTCCTTGTGTTGCCACATGGCCTTTTCTCTGCATGCGTGCATGCAGAGAGAGATTGATGGTGCCTCTTCCTCATCTAAAGGGACTCTAGTTTTATTAGATTAGGACCCCATCCTATGAATTCATTTAACCTTAAAGGCCTTAATGCCAAATGTAGTTGGGAGTTACAGCTTCAACATAGGAATTGTGGAGTGGGGGCCACATTTATGTCCATACCATTCAGCCCTCTGGGCCCCCAAAATGTATGTTCTTCTCACATGCAAAATCTGTGGAATTGATGGTTCCAACAGCCCCAGAGGTCTTAACCTATTCTGGCATCAATTCCAAGTCCAAAGTCTAACTAAATGACATCTAAACCAGATGGAGGTGAGACTTGAGCTATGATTCATCCTGAGACAAAATTCCTTCCTAGCTGTGAACCTATAAAACCAGACAAGTTATGTGCTTTCAGAATATGATGGTGAGCCAGGAACAGGATAGACATTCCCATTCCAAAAGGGAGAAATTGGAAGGAGGAAAGGGGCAATGGACCCAAACAAGCCCAAAACCTAGCAAGGCAAATTCCATCAGAATTTAAGACTCAAGAATAATTTAAGGCTCACACCTCTTTGGTGTGATGCTCTGCCCAACAGGGCAGCAGCTTCACTCCCACCACCCTAGGTGGACCCACCTGGAGCTCTGCTGGTCGGCCTTACCCCCTGACGCACTGGGCAGAAGCATTCTGCCCACTGAGACCAGGAGGAGGTGGCCCTACCCTCTGAAAACAGGAGGAAACAACCATCTCACCTGGGCTTTTGATGGATATGGCAGCCTTCCTAGTCTCTGATCAGTCTTAAGGGGTCAACCTTCCCTTTTCTTGAAGGATAACAGGTGTTCAAACCCAGCTAGCTCTGTTGTCCTGCACTGTAGAATTCCAGAAGTCCAACAGCCTTCCTTCATGCCATCCCATTTTTTCTTGCCCCCTTTAGGCCCAGCTGGAAATATTCCTTCTGGAATTCTATACTGGGCTTCAGCTGAGATGGCTGATTCAGTTTGTGAGTGTTCTCTTTGTTCTCTTCATGAGTTGAAAGTCCAGCCACACTACGGTGTTTTCACCAAGCACAAAAACATGTTTTGTTTTTATTTTTTACAATATAGATAAGCTGATAATTTTCAAAATCTTTAAGTTCTGTTTATTTTTTGCTTAACGGTGACTTCAATATATCTCTCTCCTCTGGCATTCTACCATAAGCAATAAAGAGAAACCAGGCCACATTTGCAACACTTTGCTTAGAAATCTACTCTACTGAATACCCAAGGTCATCACTCCCATGTTCTACCTTACACGAAACACTATAACACAATTCAGCCAAGATCTTTGCCACTTTATAACAAGGATAGCCTTTCCTCCAGTTTCTAGTATGTTCCTCGTTTCTGTCTGGGACTTCACCATAAGCACCTCAATGTTCATATTTCTACCAACATTCTGTTCATGATGATATGTGTATTCTCTCAGGAGATAGAAACTTTCTCTTCAGCTCTCCTCTTTTCTTTCTGAGCCTTCACAGGAATTGCCTTTAATGTTCATATTTCTATGAACAGTCTTCAAGGCAATCTAGGCTTCTTGCAGCATACACTACAAAACTCTTCTAGCCTCTGTCCAGTACCCTATTCCAAAGCCACTTTCACATTTTTAGGTATCTGCTACAGAGTCATCCAACTCTCAGTACCAAAATCTGTATTAAGGTTCTCCAGAAAAACAGAACTTATAGGAGATATATATACACACACAATCCCAAACTTATGATGGTTCAATTTGTGATTTTAGACCTTATGATGGTGCAAAAGTGATACACATTTAATAGACATCATACTTCAAGTTTTGGATTTTGAGCTTTTCCTGGGCTAGTGATATGCAGTACAATAATCTGTCCTGACACTGGGCGACAGCAATGAGCTGAAGCTCCCTGTCAGCCACACGATCATGAGGGCAAACAGCTAATATTCTGTAGTGCACTGTGCTGCCAAATGGTTTTGCCTAACTGTGGTCTAATGCAAGAGCTCCAAGCATATTTAAGGTAGGGGAGGCTAAGCCATGATGTTTGGTAAGCTAGGTATACCAAATGCATTTTACACTCACACATACAGAAATATATATATGAGATATTGGGTCAAGCAGTTATGGAGGGTGGCAAACTCAAAATCTAAAGAGCCAATGTCCTAGTTTTTGTCTGAAGGCCAGGGGGCTGCTGCAGGATAAAAAAAATCTTATGTCCCAGTTTGAAGCTTGTGAGCAGGAAAATTCTCTCTTACTCAGGGAAGGGTCCATCTCTTGTTCTGTTTAGACCTTCAACTGATTAGATGAGGCCCACCCACATTATGGAGGGCAGTCTGCTTTACTCAGTCTATAGATATAAATGTTAATCCCATTCAAAAACACCCTCACAGAAACCCTCAGAATAATGTCTGACCAAATATCTTGGCAACCTGTGACCCAGTCAAACTGACATACAAGATTAATCTTCACAGAAATCGTGCTAGAAAGTAGATGTGATGGAGGCTTAATGAGCATACAAGACCAATGTAGGATATTAGCATCAGAACTAGAAATGCGAATTTCCATCACTCATTTCAGGCACATTTATTACACACCTGCTGTAAGTATCCCAGTTATCTATTGCTGTATAACAAACCACTCCAATACTTAGTGGCTTAAAACAGCCATGACGTATTATTTCTCATGATCTTGTGGGTGAGGAATCGGGCGGGACTCAGCTGATTGGTTCTTCTGCTCCAGTGGTATCAGCTAGTGTCACTCATTCATTTGGACTAACCTGGAACGTTCAAGAAGCCTACACTAAGATATCTGATAGCTTCTCTCTCTCCTGTCCTGTCTCATCACTCATGAATCTACATAAGCTTCTTTTCAGCTAGGTGGCTGGCTTCCCTGAGATTATTCTAAGAGTACAAGCCCCAAAAGGAGAAGCCAGTGCCATCAGATCTACATTTCTGCTGTGCTTGCTAATGTTGCTAATGTCACCTTGTCAAAAGCAAGTCATAGGGCAGTGCCTGTGGCTCAGTGGGTAGGGCTCCAGCCCCATACACCGAGGGTGGCAGGTTCGAACCCGGCCCCAGCCAGCTAAAACAGCAGCGGCAACTGCAACAAAAAATAGCTGGGTGTTGTGGTGGGTGCCTGTAGTCCCAGCTACTTGGGAGGCTAAAGAAAGAGAATCACTTAAGCCCAAGAGTTGGAGGTTGCTGTGAGCTATGACACCAACAGCACTCTACCGAGGATGACAGAATGAGACTCTGTCTCAAAAACAAAACAAAACAGAAGCAAGTGATATACCCAAGCCCATGTTTGGTAGAGAACTATACACAAGGGCATGAATACCAGAAGGTGTGGGTTCATGGGGGCCACCCTTAATGATATGGAGGATCAGTGGTCCTGACTCTTCTCCTCAAGATGCTCACAGTCCAATACAGCATTTCTAAAACACATTTGTTCACAGAATCTTAACATCACCCATGCATTGAGCAAGCTCCAATACAAATTCCTGGCATCTTCTGATAGAGTGTCCCACTCTGTAAAGGTAGGTTAAAAATAGATTTTTAAAGAAAAATGTCACTGTTTTTGTATGTTTGTGGAATAATACTTTATTAAATTCCGTGGTATGCTGATGCTGCTCAGAAGATAGTTTTGGAAATGTTGCCCTGGTAACTCATAGTAGGAATTTAAAACTTGATGGAGAAGGCCTATGGGTTTCTCAGGCCACAGATGCAAGTGGCCCACAGTGGATCAAACACAGCTCGTCCCAGAGGAATGGAAAGGCTTGGCTCTCTGTGGGACTACCTGTTTCCCTAATGTCCATTCCCATGAGTCAGAGGAGGTCAGGGTGTATCATTCCTATTCCACTTAAGGAGTGGCTGGGACAGGATGCATCAGCTGACCCCCCAAACCTCATTCTGTGTTACTCTTTACCCTCTGTCATCTGGTACCAGAAGGCATCGTGTGTTTCACACACTGAGCAACACCCATCCCGCCCTACACCACCACACCTCACCCCACGTCAGAATGATTCAGACTGTCAAAAGGCAGTTTTCGAAAGCTCAAAAGTTCAGTCCTGAAGGAGAGTCTCTGAAGCACTGCATGAGAAGCCCCCAACTCCGACTGTCTCCCGGAGCTCACTGAGCAAGCCGCCGGCCAGGGGTAGGCTGCTCAGAGCAGGCCTCAGGGACCATCCCCAGCACCTGCCAGGAGAGGGCAATTCATCGGGGCAGATGGGGCCCAGGAATCTGCATTCTCAGGCTCTACTGTGATGACCCACCGCCACAAGTCACAAGATGTTAGTTCCTCCCCCAAGGTCCCATGTGGTTATTTCTGAAAGATCCCCCATGAGCTAGGGCCACTTTGGGACAGGAAAGAGCAGGGGAGGGACCCTGAGCCTGAGAGGTGGCCCTAGCTAGTGCCCACCACAGGCAGGATGCAGCTGGCCAGCCACCAGAGAAGCAAGTCGCTGTACGTGCCAAGTGGACTTCTTGTTTTCTACGCGTGTGTATACATTCACTTACAACTTCAGAGATAGCGTGCTTCCACAGGTTCTCCGCACAGAACAGTTCTCTAAGATTCGATCTGTTTTGAGTTATAATTTGAACAAAGAGGAAATTGATCCTGGTTTCAGGCAGGAGGAGGGGAGAGACAGAGGAAGTTCAGGAAGGAGGAAAAAGTTACAGATTTCCAGAAAGTTCCTCATGGTTTCATCCCCCATGCATCTCATCCTGTGTACTTCCTGCCCTCCAGACACACCCCAGCTCTGACTTCCATGCAGCACTCCCTCCCTGCCACCCCAGAGCTTCCCATAGCTATTCTCAGAACCAGGGCCTCTGATCTCACCTGGTCACCTGCTGGAGGCCCTCCACTCAGAACCTTCTCTCCAGAACACCCAGGTCCCCAGCCTCAGTGCCCCTGGTGTCTGCTCAGGAAGGACAGAGTGACCACACACTCCATAGCCAGTGGCAAGGACCCTGGAGAGCAGGGCTTCACCCTAGGACCACAGTGCCGGCCCAGGCAGTGGGTGTCTTTCCTCGGATCCTGTCCTGTGGGCAGCCATGGAGTCCACATGTGCCCAGCTGCCATCATGCTCCCATCTGATTTCTCCTTGTGTCTGAGTACAGATGACTCTTGCCTGTACTCATTTATAATCCTCTTATGGGCTGGAGTTCTTCTCTAGAGCAGGTACTCTTATCCTGGAGTCCACAAACTCCCTCTCTGCCCTAGAGATCTGTACAATATATATACTTCCATCGATGTGGATGTTGGAAAAATCTATAGTAGTATTTGCAGAACCTGAAGCTTTGTTGTCAGAAGTATACTCATCACCACTTTAAAACGATCACCATGAACGTGTCAGTACAGAAGCACATCCAGTACTATAACATAGAGCTGTTCCCTGAATTATTTTTTCTTTGTTTGTTTAGAGATAGAGTCTAACTCTTTTGGTCCAGGCTAGAGTGCCAAGGAGTCAGCCTGGCTCGCAGAAACCTCAGACTCATTGGCTCAAGCGATCCTCCTGCTCAGCCTCCCGAGTTGCCGGCACTACAGACGTGCACGGCGATGCCCAGCTAATTTTTCTATCTTTAGTAGAGATGGGTCTTGCTCTTGCTCAGGCTGGTCTCCAACTCCTGAGCTCAAGGGATCCTCTCATCTCGGCTTCCCAGAGTGACAGCATAACAGGCATGAGCCACCTTGCCTGGCCTGTTTCCTCAATGTTCTGATAACTGTGTGAGAGTGTCATTGGTTTCTTTTTACAGTCCTGGGGAATTGATTTTACACATTTGAAAACATCATTCCAAGAGGGAGTCCATAGGCTTCACCAGATGTTCAGGGGGTCCATGGTACGAAAGGTCAAGTCCTAGAATTCTCACACTCTATCAGTATGGAAAGACACACTTCCCAGAATTGTCCCTCTTCACCAGTAATTATATTTTTGGTATTCTCTTGATTGATTAAAAAGCTTTAATAGCCAAAAGCTATTATGTAATGCTTGCCTTGGAACAAATGTGCATTTTATTCATCACAATAGTATCTCTTGATATTTGAAAAACAGCAGCCACATCAGTAGGAAAGCTGTCATAGGCCAGTCTGACTTCCAGAACCCCATGGAGTCATTCCGACCCACCCCTTGAGTCCACCAAGTTAGACCATGTGGAACTACCAGGCAGAGGCTGAGGGCTTCAAGGGAAGTCAACCCTATGCTCCTGGCACAAGGGCAAGTCCCCCATTTTTCCATCAGCCCCTTAGCTTATCTGGCACTAAGTTGCCAGACTGAGCAAATTAAAGCAAGGATGCTCAGTTAAATTTGAATTTTCAGGCAAATACTGAATAATTTTTTAGTATAAGAATGTCACAAGTATTGCATGCAACATATTTATACTAAAAACTTAGTCATTGTTTATTGGGGACCCTGCCTTCCAGGGGCCTGTTCTAGAGAAGTCTGTGCCCAGGCCCAGCTGAAGCCTGTACCTGAGCCTGGATTCTCTGCTGAGGCTTCTACCCCTGTCCAGGGCCTGGCCCAGGAGAGGTACTGTTCAGGGCAGAGAGTCGGGCCGGGGAGTTTCCCAACAGCAGCCAAGGCCATGCCTCAGTCCATTCCCTGTCACTGGCTAGGTCTTGAACCCCCTATATGTAAAATGAGAAAACTAATCTCCCTACTGGCCTGGAGTTTGATGTAATAAGGATACAGCATTCACTGCAGAAGAGAAGAATCCTTAGCTTCCACTTGCATGGAAAGCATGTCTCCAGATGCAGCCCTGGAGACCCCAATCAACTGAAGCTCCCATAAACCAACCTACCAGGACATCTAGAGAGGACCCAATATCCAGGTATTGCACAAACACAGCAGCTAAAGCACAGATGCACTCACATGGGGAACAGTGAGGCAGGGACACCAGAGCACAGACACATAGGGTGACCCTCACTCCCACATGGCACGTGCCCAGCACACACAAACCCCACCCAGAGTACACATACACGCCACACATTCTCTCACACACCCAACCACACTGTGTGCCTTACACACTCACCACACATACATGCTTCCTGAAGGCAGTGCAAACACAGCCAGCTTCAGCTTCGTCCCCAGCCCCCCCACATCTCCGGTCCTCATTCTGTACCCCAAGTATCCAAGGTGTTCCTTGACTCTTGCCTCTGCAAGCTGCTTAAGAAAAAAAAGCCTGACTATGCTTTGTTCTTCGTATCAGGCAGAAGCCATAGTCACCCAAAAGTTGGATTCTGGAAACCAAGATGATGATGACGACAGCAGTGCAAAACCCATCGTTGCCAGCAGTTTTGGGGTGCTGCCTATACCCTAGGAGTTATGCTAAATGCTTTCCACATGTTTCCTATTTGACCTTCACAACAATCTGCAAGGCAGGGACTGTTACTGTGCCCATTTAGAGATGAGCACGCTGAAGCCCAGAGGAGTGAAATGATCGTCTCAGTGGAAATTCCCTACATCTGGCCCAGGGCCAACTCCAAAATGTAGCCTCACCTGCAAAGAGCCACATGGTAAGACCCATGATGCTCCCGCCCTGTCCCCTCACAGTGTACGCGCACACACACCCCACTCTCAGGAAGAGCTGCTGAAATTGGCACAGAGGTTTCCAGATAATTCTGCCTTTTGCTTATTCTCCTCAAAGACCAATCCCTTTCCTGGTTAGGCTTGGACCCTGGGCAGAGGTCACGCTCCGTAAGGCAGTTCTGTGAGGTCTGGAGAAGGAGTTGCTCAGGGTTCCCTCAATAATTAGAGACCAGGGCTCCTCGGGGGTAAAAGGGCTAGCAGGGCTCACTTTCCCGTGCGGGGTTGGGGGGAAGGAGACTTCGTGGACCCCTGCCCAGGGGACTACAGCCAGGCCCCTGGCAGTGAAAGAACACTTCATTAAAGGAGAGCAGTGCCTCTACCCAGCTGCCAAGAGCCCCACCCAAGGAGGACCCAGAGAAAGGTCTTGAAGAGCCCCCAAAGAGAGCTGTCTCAAGGTGACCAGCCTCTGGGACATTCTCAACCCCACCCTTTGTAGCTTCTACCTCTGCACTGGGACTGGCCAACAGCTGCTCCCAACTGTCCCACCCACCCAGTCATTCCCCAGGAGCCATGGAAGAAGCCTTGATGACGCCGATCAAAGCGTTCTTAGTCTTAACAGCTGTCTCTTGGGAGGGCGGCGTGGCCACGGTGACCCCCACGTGGAAGTACTAGAAGCCACAGTGCTCCACCTGCAGTCCTGCTGGAGGGAGCCTGCCCCTAGCAGAGGGGAAATGACGTGCACATCTGAGACACAGTTTTGGACATTTGGCCTTTAGGACTGAAAGACGCCACCCCATCCCCATTTAAGAGAGAACTAAACTGAGGCCAAGCCACCCCCTGCTCCCAAATGGCATCCCACACAGAGGCCACTCCCCACACTCTCTGGGCAGACTCTGGCTCTTCCCTTTCTAGCTCAGGTCTGTCTCCACTTGCACAGACCTCCCAGCACCCTAAAAAAGTTTGGGAGGCAGCTGGGATTGTAAAGGTCAGGTGGAAGGGACGCTGGTGTCTGCTCTGAGGCTCCTGCTCTGCCTCCTTTGGTGGAATGAACAGTCTCCTGCGTGTGCTCTCGCCCTTCTTGACCACTATATGAATGTCCCAACCTATGGGTTCGTTTAAATCAGACTTTCTCAACCTGGGCAATGTTTACATATTGGACAAGTCGGTTTTTTGTTTGAGGGACTGCTCTGCGTGCTGTAAGATGCTATAGCATCCCTGACTTCTACCCACTAGATGCCAGTAGCACCTTCCCCTGCCGGTTGTGACAACCAAAATTAACTCCAGACATTGACAAATGTCCCCTGGGGGCAAAACTGTGCCAAATTGAAACTCACTGACTTAAATGGACTTAAACAAGCATGTACGCACTGTCCCCTGGGTGTTGCTAGGTGTGCAGTGAAGGAGGTGGTGTAGGTCGTTCCTCCTGAGTCCTGGAGCATCAGTGAAGCAGGTAGGACAATGAATGGACCCAGGACAAAGCAAAAGTCTAAAGCTGGGGACATTCAGAGGCTGGGGTCCATCCAGGGAGACATCCTAGAGGAAGAGGAATTCCGTCTGAGAGCGGGAAGGCAGTTGGAGGAGGAGCCAGCTGAGGGGGGCAGGTAGGTGGCCACAGCTGGCTGGCTTTTAATCAGGGACTTGTCTGTTCGCCACAGCTGCCCTCCTCCAGGACAGGCTGCAGAGCCCAAGCAGCAAGAAAGACACAAGGGGTGAAGTGGGGCTAGTGACGATTTGGGGGGACAGTCAGGAGCTTGCTCTTCTCTGAATCCCTAACACCCAACACAGAATGAGGCTAAGGGAAGGCGGAGATAATGAAGCCAGCTGATGCAGAGGAGAGGTCCGGCAGGGAGGAAGGTGGGCCTGGGCTGGGGGGCTGGAGGAACATCACCGGATGCGAGGGGTGCTGATGAGAGGCCCAGCCCAGGGCAAGCAAGCGAGCTGGCCAGCCTCACCCTGATTTCCCAGGGTCTGCTGGTGCCCGATGTCTATGTGGGATGGGCAGGGGGCATAGCCCAAATCCGTGGGCAGCTACTGGGCGTGGAACAGACCACCGGCTTCCTACCGGGCAGACCTTTCTCTCCTGAGAAAGATTTCAGAAGAAGAATGGTGGATCCTTGGCCTAGGAAGCTCCCTTCACAGAAACAAGTCTTGGCTCCCAGCCTGGGCTTCCTAAGGCACGGGTGCAAGTCCACCCTCAGACCAGGCTCCCTGAGGGCAGGGGCGACTCCTTCCCAGTGGACGTGGTGGGAAAGTGTAGAGTGCGAGGCTGGTGCTGCCCACAGGGAGCTTCTGGGCTGACTCCCCAGCAGGGGGTGCTGTGGGCTCAGGCACCGGGCTCCAGCAGCTGCAGGGGAGGTGGCTGTCCTGATACAGCCTTCCTGCGTGGAAAGGGACTACATTATATCCCCTATCCAGGTAGGCTCCTTGCAAGGTCCCAGCCTCACTTCATTCTTCTCCCCGCTTCTCTGGCTGAGGAAGTAAAAGCAATAATCATACCCATTTTTCAGATGAGGAGACTGAGGTCAGAAAGATGTAAAAAAAGGTGGAGCCCAGTAAACAGGCTTAGACCTATAGTCCCAGCTACTTGGGAGGCTTAGTCAGGAGGATCGCTTGAATCCCAGGAATTCCAATCAATGGTCATGCTACTGCACTCCCAACTGGGCAACAGAGCAAGACCCTGTCTCTTAAACTAGCAGTTCTCAACCTGTGGATCAGGACCCCTTTGGGGGTCAAATGACCCTTTCACAGGGGGTCGCCTAAGACCATCGAAAAACATATTCCCCATGGTCTTAGGAACCAAGACACTGCTCCCGTATCTGTCTCCAGGTGGGTCCGCCCACATGCAGATACGCCTACATACCAGTACCCGGTATGATGACATCATCTGTATTAAAGGGTTGCAGCATTAGGAAGGTTGAGAACCACTGTCTTAAACAAAATAATAAATAACTAAATAAAGAGTGGTGGGGCAAAAGGCTAGAGTCTGGGCTTTAGAGCTAGAAGACACAGGTCATCAATGTGCTAAGTGTGCCAGTTCAGCATCTCAGTCCCTGTGTGGTTGGGGACAACCCTGGGGGCCTTGCTAAGGAAAGCGCTGCAACTGCAGTCAGGGAGAGGAGTGTGGTAGCCCACACTGACCCCAGGCTGAGGACAACGATTCTGACACTGGACATTGCAGCCCCACATGAACAGCACTGGGTCCAGGGAGGGGCTGGCAAAGGGGAAGAGACGACTCTGCCCAAGCCTTTGTCTGGGTGGAGAGAGCAGACAATCAGAAAGGGGAAGTATGGACAGGCAAGTACGTACAAGACAGAGGGGTTGAGGAGCTGTGCAGAGCAAGGCCCTGGGCTATCTGCACTTTCTCCTGGGTCCTACCAATTTGTAACAACAGTCGGTGCTATATGGATGCCATTTCTCATAGTGGCCCAGCTACCCATCCTGGGAAGCAGGTAACATTATTATCGCATTTGACAGATGAGGAAAGGAAAGCTCAGATAGACAAAGTAACTTGTCTGGGGTCTCCAGCAGGAAGCAGTAAAACTAGATACCCCCACACTTGCCTGGCACTCAGCCACCACATTTTGGGGGGTCTAGGTGGAGACAGAATGAAGGCCCTGTCTGTGGGCCCCAGTTGGCCGCTGGGGAGGCACTGCGGGGAGGTATAGGCTCAGTGTGGAGTAGACAGAGCATAGGAACCAAGAAAGGGTCTTCAGCTATATATGTCCAGTCAGAGAGGCCTTCTAGAGGAAGAAAATAAGGAGGAAGGGAGAAGGAGGAAGAGGAGGCTCTCCCTGGGCTGACAGGAGGGGAAGAACTGTCACAGCAGCCTGAGCGAATGGACCAAAGCAATCTCAGCCCAGCTATCTCCAGCATGCACACGGCCTTTGTCCAGTAGTGTCAAGGCACAAAATTGGACAGGCAGTCAGGGAGCCACCAAGAAGGGAGCACACCCTGGTGTCCCCAGCAGCTGGTGGGAGGGTGGCCCAGGAGGTCTGATTGGTTTCACTAGCAGCTCTTAAGGAAAGAGATGAGGACCTACACTAGCATAGAAACTGAGGCTGGGGGGATGAAAATAGGGGATGGAACCTTAAGACACTACAGTGTTAGAATCCACCAGATGAGATGGCTAACAGATGTAGTGGACAGAAGGCAGTGGTCAAGCATGACTCAGTCTCTGGCTTGGGTGATGGGGCATGTGACCACAAATTAAGATCTAGCATTCAAGTGGAGGAATGGCTGATGAGTGAAAGTTAAGTTCAGTCTGGGATAAATGAGTGTGAGATACACGTGGGCTATGTGAGTGGAGGTGAGATTTGGGCTCAACCTTAGAAGAGAATAAGGGTTCAAATGATAGCCAAAGTCAGGCTATATGCTCCAACTGAAGAAAACAGTCAGGATTCTAGGAGACTAGAATTTGAACTTAGTCTGTGACTAAGGAGGGAAGTAAACAGCAGAAACATCCATTAGACCTGGCCAGGTTGTCTATTAGAACTTGGAAAAGAAGCCAGGGGTCTGAGCAGACCACAAGCCAAGTTCAGTAATGGTGCCAATCACTTTCAAGGCGTGCACCTCACTAGAAGCATTAATAAGAACTCAACTGACAACTTAAAGGGAGCCTAACAGGTGAAGTGAACTGACCTTAAAGCACGAGATGGGGCCTCTTCTCTGAAATCCTCTCTAACTCCCTTCCCTTCACTATAGGACTCTAGCCTCGTGAATAGTCCAACCACTTTCACACTTGTTATTTTAATGTTTTATCAATAGTTCCTCCATCTGACAGGTAAGGAAACAGACTGGTGTGTGGTACTGAACCCAGGCTTGCTCCTCCAACCAGTGTTTGCATGCAGAATGGCAAAGCAGAACCCTGACGTCTTTCTCCTGGGGAGTGTGGGGCGGAAGAACTTGCCCTGGCCTAGGTGTGCTATCCACTCTCAGGATTTATTTAGCAGTGATGGGGTAATAGGCATGACCTCCATGGTGAGGGGGTTTAGCTTTTGTGGTGGTGTTTTTTTTTTTTTTTTCTTTTTCCTTCTAAGGAACAATTTGTTTTGGTCACATAACTAGAGTAAAAGTGACTGGTGTTTAGAAACCTCCCTCTTCCCTGGCCTCTGGCAGTGATATTTGAGGAACTGTCTACTGCGGGTCACAGAGGGTGTTCAAAGAGTTGGCTCTTCTCCCTGCCCAGCTTCACCCACTTCCCCTCGCTGCCTCCCTCGCATGCCAAGCCCAGGCAGCTTTCTATCCTGGACCGGGGTTAGCCAAGGAGGCCAGGATGGAGCCTTTCCCAGGGGCCTCTTAGTCTCATGCCCTTTACTGACCAGCTTAAATGGGATGGGGGGCAAGCAGGCAGGGTGGGGAGAGGCACTGAATTCCTCCCTCATCCCTCCTGGTTGCAGAGGAGGAGACCAGGCTGAGATGGAATGGCACACATCTCTGGTCACCTTTGTCACTGCTCTACTGATCCCATGGCACCTTCTATGTGCCACTATAGCAGGCGTCCTCAAACTTTTTAAACAGGGGGCCAGTTCACTGTCCTTCAGACCGCTGGAGGGTCAGACTATAGTTTAAAAAAAAAACAAAACTATGAACAAATTCCTATGCACACTGCACATATCTTATTTTGAAGTAAAAAACAAAATGGAAACAAATACAATTCACACCACTTCATGTGGCCCGAGGGCCGCAGTTTGAGGACGCCTGCACTATAGGTCAACATGAAAAAGAATGACAAGGTTGGGGGGGAGGTAAGAGGGAATGCCTGGTGATGACAAAGGGCTGTCTAGCCTCCCAGGAGGTTGCCGGGCCATGGGGGGGGAAGAAAGAGTGCTGGATCCCAGGACAGAGTGGTTGGACAGAGAGGTGGGCAGAAGCCAGCAAGACCCTCAGGCTAACCTGAGGAAGCCTGGGACCCAAAAGCCCATCCCAATGGCTGGGAGGCTGCTGTGCCTGCTCTAGACAGAACTTGGGAGCAATGACCCGGGGTCGTCAGAGGACTGACTTGGTGACTGCAATCCAAGGATACAGATGGACGCACCGAAGGGCAAGCAGTGTGGCCTACGTAAAGGCCTCCGCCCAGCAGGAAACTCCAACTGAACAAGGAGAGAGGGAATGAGTGTGGAGCATGGGTGGGAAAGGATCTCTCAGGACTTGATGCCAAGGAATTTCTCTTGGGAGGTAAACTGAGGACCTGTGTGCAAAACAAGACACCAGGCCAAACCTCTTGGGGCTAAAGGCCAAGCAACTGAAGGTCCCTGTTTTCCTACACTCGTAGTTTCTGGCGAGAGACCTCCACCACCTTCTCTTCCAGGATATGCCGGGCTGCAGGCTACAGTGCCGAGAAGGAGAAGACGGAGGCGGTGGTGATGTCAACCAAGGAATTAAGTAAGCAGGGGAGGCGATAACATCGCCCAGCTAGGCTCGCTGTGGGCAAGGTGACTCATCGGAGACAGGCCGCAATCACAGGGTGATTGTTGTTGTGCCCAGCCTGTTGAACTGGGGAAGAGGAAGGGGACCAGGCTGCCGCAACTGTGACAGGTTCCTCACTCGATTCTCTGCTCGAGGAGAGACCTCAGAACACAGTGTCCTCCGCCTCCAAGCCCGCGGCTGGCTCAGGAAACAGCCCTCCCTCCCCCCTGGTGCGATTATCTTTGTCCACAGTGTTTGGTGTGTGTTTGTGGGGTGTGTCAGGGTGATTTCCCTACCCACGGCCGGCTGGGCGCTCCAGGTACTACAGATTGCTAACAGCAGAACAGCTGCCCCCCACCCCCAGTTGGACAACTGTCTTTGGAGACAACACCGGATAGCAAACTGCTAACCGCGACCACGTGGCGTCCTCATGGAGGGTACAGCCTGTTCCTCCTGCTACAGACACCTGTAGATCTGTCTCACTCATTGCTCCCCTGCTCCCTCAGGCCCTGCCGAGGAGGTCAAACAGCTTGATCCTTCCTCCTCCTGGGAGGTGCCACCCACTGTTGTCAAACTTGAGCACTGTACAACTGGAAGGGGCACCATTTACTTTGCAGTCAGAGTGCCAGACCACGTGGCTGTACATGGGGCCCTGGCTGCCCTTTTCTAAATTACTCTTTACTCTCCTCTTCCACCTAGGATTACCTATTTGGCTTGCACTTAATACATTTATTTTCATACCAAACTTTGCCCCACTTACTCTTGTTCCTTTATCACCTGACTCTACCCACTCATTCATTCATTCTACAAAAATTGAGTTTGTGCCAGGTGCTGTTCTACAAGACAGATCCTCCTTGAACTCACATAGCTCACATTCTAGCTCAGGGAAGAAACGATCAATAAATAATTCGATACATAAAACTGGAAGTGACAGAAAGTGCCATGAAGAAAACTAAAGTCAACCTGGGGTAGGGCTGGGACTTCTAGAAAGACTTCTCTCGGGGAAGGGCCTCTGAGTGCAGAGCTGGAGGCAGTGAAGGAGGAATCCTTCCCAGCAGAACCCCTCCCTTAAAGCCCCCAGTGCCAAGAAAAAAGTTCTAAACCCAGCCTGGTTCTGCCAGGAGCCCACAGCATGGCCCGGGGCACTCGCTTCCCAGTGCTGGGTGTCCACTTCCTCCTTGACAAACAAGAGGCCTAGTCGCACAGGTTCTCCAACAACGACGCTCTTCCAGCACAAATCCACTTATTCACAGGCATGAGGGCCATAGACAGGAACCTGAGCTGGAAGGCTGGCTCAGCTACTTACAAGCTATATAACCTGGAGCAGGTTACACAGACCCTCTGAGCCACTTTTCTGACCTGTGAAATGTCAGGATGTGTGGAGGATTAAATGAAGTTGTGAATATGAAACTAGCACACCATAGGTGCTTAAAAGCTATTTTCTAGGGCTGAACCTGGGTGAGGTGGGGTGTTGGGAGTGGGATGAAGAGGTGTCGTTAGGGAGAGGGCGATGCTGACCTAGGACACGAAGCTCTGTTGGCTGCAGGAATGCAGTGGCATAGCTCACAGTCCAGAGAGCTGGCCCAGACTGGATTGTCTCTCACGCACTCCCCACTGACGTCAGCCAGTGGGGTGGGCAGGGGGCTGTGGCGGGGCCCCGGAGAACTGTCATACCATGGTCTTGCGTTCAGCTTCCTCTGGGGCCGCAGCCGCTCAGCTTGTCCCCTCTTCCTTCCTCCTTCACTCAGGCTGTTTGTGGTGAGCACTGTGCTCCCTCTCAGCTTGCAGGACCCAAAGCATGGAGGCAGAATGTTTACTGGAGCCCACCCTGGTCAACAAGTCTGTCCCAAGACCTGATGTGAATCTGGGCTCATAGACCCTGATGGAAGCCCCAGAAGAAGAGGCAGGTGCTCGCCACATGTGGGGTACAGGCAGTTAAAGGAATGAAAGTCAGCTTGGTGTTGGCTGCAGGCCAGCCACTTTTCATCCATGAGCTCATTGACATTAGTCCTGTGATGTGGGAGTTTTTATGCCCTTTCATACTTGTGGAAACTGAGGCTCCAGGAAGTAGGGGCTTTGGGGGCTCTATGTAGCAGGGCCTGTGGGCATTCTTCCTACAAGAAAGGAGCCTTGCAATGCAGAGGGGCCTTGGAGGGGCAGGAGGAACCAGCCTATGGATGGGACAAGGGACTTGCAGGATAGTCCTGTCCCACAGATGATTGCAGGCTGAGTTGCTAGCCTCCAGCCTACCCCACACCTGCTGTATTAAGACCTGCAGAGTGCCCTAGGACTCTAAGTCTCCGGAAAGCTCCTAGGTGACCTGAGAGCAGCTGGCTCAGTCTGGAAGGGCACAGCTGGGCTACAAAGCCCGGACAAGTCCATTTCTCAGGCCCCTCTAACTCAGAGGCAGGAGACAATAATTGTAGCAGCTAATATTTATTGACAGCTTTCCTCCACAGCAGGTGTTGTGCTAGGTCGTTTGCATATATGAACCTATTTAACCCTCACAGTAGTTCTGCCTGGGAGGAAACTGGGGCACAGAGAGGCTAAATGCCTTGCCTAAGTCATGAAGAGGTGGCACTGAACCTGGGCATCCAGCTCCAGACCACACTCTTCCCTCACCTCAAGCAAACTATCTGGACTGGAGAGGCAGCAGTGATGGCTTGAGGGTGGGCCAGAGGGCTGAGCTGCAACTGGCAGGCCCCGGGCAGCCAGGGCAGGTTCTGAGCAAGGACCCAGCATGTTTCCCAAGGCCAACCACTCTGTGTGCATGAGAGATCACTGGGACAGACAACCCTGACCCCATGATTGCTGAATGTGGCACCTGTCCCCAGGGATGTGGTTCTGACATGGAAGACGAAAGAGAAAGAACTGACAGACGAAGCTGGGTGCCCATGCGTCAGGCACTGAGCACCGAAGGGGAAGTTCAGATGCTAGGAAGAGAGCTGGCAGCCACTTCCTCTGCCTCCGCCTCCCCCAGCCGCCACAGCAAGGCCTAGTACAGACAGCTGCACAGCTCCTGTGCCCGAGGTCTAAGGACAGCCCCCCGGGGAGATACTGGTCCATCTGTCAGTCTGTGTGCACATGTATGTGTGTGCAAGAAGGGTGTGGGGAAGGGGCTCTGCACTTGTTTTCAGTGGGAACCATCCCAGCCCTACCTGCTGCTGCGGCCACAGAAGACACATGCCCTGACTCTAATCTGCACCTCTGGGGCCTCAAAACCACAGCCTCGTCAGCAGCGCGTGCAGAGGAGCTGGGTGGGAGGTGGAGCCACGTATGCAGGGTGCGCGGGTGTGTACCAACATACGTGTGCAGGAAGGGATCACTCCAGGGAGAAGGCAGGTGGGGGAGGAGGGGGCTGGACCTCCCCACCATTGCCATCCATAGGTCCAGAGGTCTAGTGACCACCCTAACCCCTCTCCTTCCCCTGAAGGAGCAGCCATGGTTTGGAGGAGGGGAGGGTTTGGAGGAGGGGAGGACTCTCATCTCTCCCACCAGGTCCCCTCTTCTCTTGGCTCCAGTCACACCAACAACCAAAATAAATATCTATGGAACACCTAAAATGGCCAAACAAGTTCTGGGAAACGTCAGTGGGCAAAGTGATGTCCCTGCCTGCAGAGCCACCTTTCTGTTGGGGAGACACAGGAGCCAGAACATGCACATTCCACAGTGTGTATGCAGGCAGTGGGCAGTGGGGCAGTGCTGTGGGGTGCGGAGTGCTGGGGGACAGCAGGGTCGGTGTGTGGCACAGGCTCAGGCAGATCACAATGGGGTGGTCCAGGTAGGCCCCACTGAGAACGGCATTTCAACAGATGCTTGGAGGTAGGGAGCCAAGCAGGGAGTGAGGGAGAACATTCCAGAAAGAGGAAACAGCTAGAACAAAGGCCCTAAGACAGGAGCAAGCCTGGCCAGGACTGGAGAAGGGTAGGCTGGCCTGGGGATGGGGACCGAGCTGGCCATGACAGGCTAGTGAGATGCTGGACTAAAAGGATTCTAACACTAGCTGGGCAATTCAGGCTAAAAGCAAAGGCTCAATTTCCAATAGGTTAAAGAAATTTCCTCTGGTACCTATAGGAGAGGCCAAAGGGTTCACAGAGGCACCAGTGTCATGGGAAGGAGACAAAAGGCAAAAGGGTTTGCTCTGGGGCCTGAGCTCAGGGAGGAAGCCCCTATCCTGGGGGCTCATGAGAGCAAAGGATGGGCCCCAGGCTGCCAGAGGCCTCTAAGGGGGACAAGTCCCTGGGTGCAGGGCCCCAACAAGCCTGCCCTGGAAGTTGGTGGAGAGAATAGGGCGTTCTCCCCTACTGCTGGAGGCTCAGCTGCCACCCACAGGTAGGGAGGTAGCCTGGGGCACAGCTACCTCTGCCCACTAGACCCTCTGGCACCAGTGCCCCTCCCCCACCAAGCACCCACTAAAGCATCCATGGTAGTTTGTGGGGGGAGGCCGTTGACCTTGGGAGATCGGCTGTGGTTAAATGGGGAGGTGGGTGTGCAGGGGAAGGAAGGGTGCACACATGCTCACCATGCCCTGCAGTTTGTGGGCAGCCAGTGCTCCCTGAGACAGATCCATTCTACAGCAGCTGAAGCCCCGAGTGTGCAGTTCTCACCAACGGGCAGTGGGAGGCTGTCAGGGGAGGACTCTTACCTAGAAAAGTGAGGAAGGAGCCTTCTTGGAGGAGTGGGCTTGACCTGGGCCTTTCAGGATGGAGGCAGATTTGAATGGGTAGAGAGGAGAGCAGATACCTCCATGTACTTACACATTTGCACACACATTCACACACACGTCCAGTCTCTTAAGCTCCTCCATGAGTAGGTGCTCTCAGCCAGTCATATGCACGTACACCTCATACACACACACACACACCCACACACACACACATTGGGGAACACACGCTCCCACAGGCGAGCTGGTGTAACAGTGGTCACACACACACTAACACGCTCTCAGAGTAGATCCCCCAGGCACCAGAAACACTTTAGAAACGGGCTTAGGAGGAGTTGAAGTATCTGCAAATCGTAAGAAGTGGAAGGTGAAAGTTTGGGGTTGGGCGATGGAGATGGGGTGACAGCAGATAAGGAGACCCAGAGCAAGGCAGAACACACAGACGTGCTGCCTGCAGTCAGCCTCAGACAGACCCCGCCATCTTCCTGCCTTCTGAGCGACACCACCTATAACTATAAACACCACGCAAGTCACTCGGCCTTGCCAACATTTGAGGCTCTCTCCTCCATGTATAGAATGAGGATTTGCTAACACCTGCTAAATCAATTCACTGTGAGTTGACAGGACGGTAAACTCTGTGCACTCTAACTCCAAAACGCTGGGAATCCAGCCACTTCTCCCACCTCCTCTGTGGCCCCTGGGCAGGCCACACTCCCTGCCTCCTCTCTTGCTCAGGCTGCAGTATCTGGTCCCCGCCGAGCCTGCTGCTTCCCTCCCTCCTCCATGCCTATGTTTTCATGTCACTCATGCTAAAGTCCTTCTGGGGGCCCACCAAGCCGGCCCTCCCAGCTCCCTTATCTCTCCCCTCCTGCTCCCCTCCAGCCACCTGGGCCCCTCACTATTCCTTAAACGCCTGCAACGTGCTCCCCTCCCAAAGCCTTTGCACCACCCATTCCCCCTCAGGACTCTCCTTCAAGATCCACTCCAATGACATCCTTGGTGGGGCCTTCCCTGGCCACCCTGGGTCATACTGAGCTGCCATGTCAACGTTCTCGAGCCTCCTGCACTGTTTTTCTTCTTAGCACACTTCACGCTCCAACACCCCATGTATGTTATTGGTTGGCCTTAGTTATTGGCCGTCTCTCTTATCAAAATGAACTCTGTGGCAGACAAAACTTTTGTCTGGTCTATTCTCTGATCTCCAGCTCCTAGAATAGTGCCTGGCTCATAGGACTCAGTGAATATTGAACGAATGTATGAAATGAGATAGGAAATCGGTAATTTACATCTATAAGGCAAGGTTAAAGGGTGGAAGGTCAGGGACAAACTTTGAGGGAGACATCACCATGTTCTGGGAATCACAACCATGATATTCCTTTATTCTTGAACAACCTGGGGGTAAATAGAATCATTTCCATTTTATAGATGAGAGGATGAGATCAGAAAGGTTATAACCAAATAGCTGGGCTCCGTGTCTCTCAGCTACTCAGGAGGCTGAGGCAGAAATTTGAGGCTGCCGTGAGCTATGGCGATACCACTGCACTCCAGCCTAGGCAACAGAGTAAGACTCTGTCTAAAAAAGAGAGAGAGAGAGAAAAGAAAGGAAAAGCTTTATATATTTGTACCTCTACAACATTTTTTTTCTTGCTTGCTTTTTGGGGATGTTTTGTTTTGTTTTGAAGAGAAAGTCTCACTCTGTCTCCTAGGCTAGGGTACAGTGACAAAATCATAGCTTACTACAGACTCAAATTCCTGAGCTCAAGTGATCCTCCCTCCTCAGCCTTCTGAGAACCTGGAACTACAGAGGTGTGCCACCATGTCCAGCTAATTTTTTCATTTTTGTAGAGACAGGGTCTTACTGTGTTGCCCAGGCTGGTCTCAAATTTCTAGGCTTAAGCACAATCCTCCTACCTCAGCCTCCCAAAGTGCTAGAATTACAGACATGGGCTACCATACCTGGTCACTTTCTCCTTTCTTTGATAGTCCCTCTCTCAACTTACCGTGGTTTTTTTAATTTGCTATTTAACGTTATTCTAAGAAAAAACTAAAATTTTTAAACATTAGCATGAATTTTATTGTTTAGCCTTATATGGTGCAATGCCAGTTAAAAGAGCATTTAACTCATGTAGCATCACCAAAATTGTGCAATTCATTTTATAGCTCATATATGCCTATATATTTCATTCTTACAAGAACAGTAAAAACACCGTACAAAACTAACTTAATTTTTATTTCTCTTACATACATATGCATACATTTTACCAACACTCTCTACCTTTGGGAGATGAAGGAACATCTACACAGGGACAGGAGGTGAGGGACAGGGTGGACATGCATCTTGCACGATCTCCTCTGCTCATGTCCATACACCACTGTCGTATCAGACTTAACTTAAAAAAAGAAATCACTATGGGCTCAGCGCCCGTAGCACAGTGGTTATGGCGCTGTGGGTTATATATACCAAGGCTAGAGGGTTCAAATCCTGCCCGAGCCTGCTAAACAACAATGACAACTGCAACAAAAAAATAGCCGGGCGTTGTAGTAAGCACCTGTAGTCCAAGCTACTTGGGAGGCTGAGGCAAGAGAATCCCTTAAGCCAAAGAATTTGAGGTTGCTCTGAGTGGTGATGCCATGGCACTCTACTGAGGGCAACATAGTGAGACTCTGTCTCAAAAAAAAAAAAAAAAAATCACTACGCAGAGAATAAATGAGCTGTCCCATCATGCCCTGCCCTAATTTAGAACTGTGAGCAAATCCCAGGTGTCCAACACAGGCCACATGGTAATTCTGTGAGGACTTTTTTGTTTACCTGTGGTGTCAGATATCATGAACTTTATTTTGTTCATCAGCCTTCCTTAGTTAGTGTTTGTGTATTGAACCTGTGGCCCAAGGCAACTCTTATTCTTTCAATGTGTGATTGGGGGTGGGGGGGTTAGACACCTTTAATCAGCACTGTTGTTTTGAGTCCCTAGATTTGCGGTGGCTTGCTCTAGAGCTGTTGGAGGTGGACAACAGCTCCAATGGCTAGTAAGAGACCAGGCTGAGGTTGAACCCACATTGGTGTGTCAAGTCCCCACTCCTCTTTACCCCACACAGGTTTCCTTACAAATAGTCCTCCTGTTCTTCTCCTGGGTGAGCTGGTAAGTTTAGGGTTGAACTAGGAGGTGAAGGTTTCCTACCTACAACTAATCAAAATCGTTGTGAGAACTTGGAGGAAGCCACATCTGGACTTGATGTGGGGAACAGGGGGTTTCATAGACGGGTCAGGTCTGAGAACAGGCCCAGCCCCTGTCCAGGGTGAGCCTGGGCCCAGTGGGGTACTTGGACATCTGTTTTCTATCCTGATTCAGTAAATAAAACTGCCTTCCTCTGCCTACCCCTCTCTCCCTCTCCACTGACCCCACAGGAAATGGGAGTCAGAAGTCTGGCTGGCTGGAGTGGGCTCTCTGATGGGCGCTTTCCACTGACATGTAAGGAGAAGACACAGGGGGGCAGGACTCAGCCCACCCCTGCTTGTGCTTTCTCTTCTTCTCCTCCTGCTCTGAACCAGCAGGGAGAGGAATTTGCAGGGCCTGCCCTGGTCAAGGAATCAGATTTTCCTCAGTTAACTGATGGCTGGTATTCCTGCCTTGCAGTTATAGCATATCAAATTAGTAAAGATGTTTTAGCACAAGAAACAGAGAACCTCTATTCCATTGGGTTAGACAAGAAGGGAAGTGTAGGCTGGGCATGTGGCTCAAGCCTGTAATCCTACCACTTTGGGAGGCCGAGGCGGGTGGATCACCCGAGCTTAGGAGTTCAAGACCATTCCGAGCAAGAGTGAGACACCATCTCTAAAAAATAGCCAGGCGTTGTGGTGGGCGCCTATAGTCCCAGCTACTTGGGAGGCTGAGGCAAGAGAATTGCTTTAGCCCGAGTTTGAAGTTGCTGTGATCTGTGACACCACAGCCTCTACCAAGGGTAACAAAGTGAGACTCTGTCTCAAAAAAAAAAAAAGAAGGGAAGTTTATTATCTCAAAGAACAAGTCAAAAGGAAGGGCAGTTTCAGAAGTTGTTCCTACAGCCCAGCATCACCAGGACCAGGCTGTTTTCTCTTTCTCTTCCCCTCTGCCACTCTCAGCACTCTGCCTTGTCCTTGGCTAGCTCACCACATGGTCACAAGATGACTGCCACTACCCCAGAGACTGCGTCATCGCCCAACAATGTCCACAAGCAGCAAAAGCAAACAAATAACAAGAACTATCTTATCCTGGTGTCCCATTTTAAGATCAAGAAAAATCTTTCCCAGAAGCCCATAGGGATTGGCCCTCACTGATCATTGACCAGAATTGTGCCACTTCTCATGCCTGAATCCAATCTGAGCAAGGGGGTATTGGTACCATAACTGCCTCAGAACTAACCTTGAGCCCACAAGGAGAGGCATGCCCGGAACAAACCTGGGCTCAGTGGGCACTGAGGAGAGAGTGGTGGGAGGGAAAGGGGGCACCGGGTACGCATTGCTGGGTACACATCTGACCTGTGTGCTGGGGCTCATTTTTTGGGCTGTGTTTTTTACAGGTGGGGGAAGAGAAGGGAGGGTTGATATTTACAGAGTGAGCCAGGACCCTCCAGTCTGTTACTCAACTATAATATATTTGCATCACAAAGTACTAAGAGGGATTATATTTTACTTAAAGTACTCATAGGAAGTATAGTCATCCCTCAATATCCACGGGGGATTCGTTTTAGGACCCCGAGGATACCAAAATCCAATAAGATGCTGCGGTATTTGCAGGTAACCTATGCACATCTTCCCACATACTTTAAATTATCTCTGGATTACTTATAATACCTAATACAACACAAATATGTGTTGCTATACAGTATTGTTTAGAGAATAATACAAGTAAAAAAGTTTGTATGTTCAGTATAGACCCAAGTTTTTTTTCAAGTATTTTCAATTGCAGCTGGTTGAATCAGGTGAGGAACCCAGAAACATGGAGGGCTGACTGTATGTATGTAAAAACTCAGAACTTGGCTGGGGGCTGTGGTTCATGCCTCTAATCCTAGCACTCTGGGAGGTTGAGGCACATGGATCACTTGAGTTCACGAGTTTGAGACCAGCCTGAGCCAGAGAAAGACCCTATCTCTAAAAATAGTGGGTATCTTGGCAGGTGCCTGTACTCCCAGCTACTTGGGAGGCTGAGGCACAAGGATTGCGTAAGCCTAAGAGCTTGAAGTTGCCCTGAGCTATGACACCACAGCACTCTACTCAGGTGGACAGAGTTAAGATTCTGTCTCAAAAAAAAAAAACAACAACAACAAAAAATCAAGGTTTGAAGAAGAGACTTAGTTTTCTCATCTGAGCATCTGTTAAGGTTCTTTTTTCTTTTTTTTTAATCTGTTAAGGTTCTTAAAAACATCATATTGGAATTGATAGACTGAGGTTTGAATTCAGACCTGTCCCTTTCTGCTTTATGATCTTGTACAAGTTATTTAATTCTTCTGTATCACATTTTCTTTATTTGTAAAATGAGGATCTTAATACAAATCCCCGTACTGTTTTATTAACCAAAATACTGCCTGGCATATAGAAAAGAGACAAAAATTATTTTGGGCCAGTGTAATCCTGTGACCCAGCCCAGCTATCTCCTCCTTGAGCTAACCTCCATCATCCCAACTCAATTCTCAGTACCCAACTCCAGATTCTCCCCTCCTCCTACCCCTCACCCATAGGACTTCCTGTCTGGGCTTCCCAGCCTAGCCTTCAGACAGGGTGCTCCATTCACATTTCACATGAGGCCACTAGATTCCTCCATGGGTGCCCATCCCTCAGAATCACTGCTCATCAAGGCCAGATGTGTCACACTCCAGGCCTCTGTTCTTGGCCACTCCCACTAATACTTTGTGGGATTTCTTTGTATTTACTGGTCAGGGTTCTTGGTCGCAAGCAACAGCAAGCTCATGGACTCCTCAGGCTGGCTGGACAGTCAGGCTCAGGAACCAAGGACCGGACTGTAGCCAGAACCCCAGCCCAAATCACATCTTGAGGACAGACCAGGGAGGACGACAGAAAAACTGACCTTGGGACTGGCCCTAAGGATCCACTGCCCAGGAAAACTCCCTCCTGCTACTTCTGCTGTTGCTTCCACTCAGGTTGGTCAATCACATTCCATCTTTGCTTCTTTGTATCACCTGCTTAAGAGTCAGAGTTCCTAAAAGGGTGTGTCTGATTGGCTGAGCCAGGTCACATGCTTGTGCCACGGCTGCAAGGGAGGCTGGGAAAGTGAGATTGGTTTGGGAGGGGGAACACTCTTTGGGATCTCTACAAAAGACGTCTAAGGACTGACATAAGGCCTCCTACTTTTTATTTTGTGAAATAGGAATATCAGAAATAAATAACAAACCACTTTCTACTCTCACCATCATTTCACCAAAAAAGAGACATCTTAAACACCAATAACAATAAAAGAGAGAAGGATTTAGAATAAAGCATAATCCTTTAATTTAAATACATGTTGTCTTTAAGAAAAAATGACGACTTTTTCTTGATCTTTTTTCAGGACTTTCTCTGAAAATCTATGAGAAGATGACACAGCTGAATTTGAACATGGACTGTGGATTAGATAATAGTATTGTATCAATGCTGGGTTTCCTGATGCTGTTAACTGTGCAGGGATTATGTAAGTCTCGCATTGTAAGAGAGCATCCTTGTTCTTAGGAAATGCATCCTAAAGTATTTAGAGGTAAAGGGGCACGATGTCTCCAACTTAGTCTTAAATTGGGAAATTTGGGGAAAGGTTATACATACATATCTATAAAGAGAGAAATAAGTAAAGCAAGACAGTCAAAATGTATAAACAATGGGTAAATTTGAGTAAAGCTAATACCAGAGTCTTTGTACTATTTTTGTAATTTTATTGTAAATTTAAAATTATATCAGAATTTAAAGTTATCTGGAAAAAAGTTAGCAGTAAGTTAACAGTAATTCTCAATTATGGTTGGTTTTCCTTGGATACATCAACTAGTTTTGGCACTGTTTGAATTTCTACAAACATGTATGATGTTTGTCATGAGAAGGAAGAAAGACAAAAATTAAAAAGAAAAAGGAAAGGTCATGACAACTTCTATCTAGCATTTGACATTGATCTGGCCTAAGTTCCCATTCTACAGAGAAGGAAACTGAAGCTGGGACAGGGGGGTTGTGACTTGCTCAGTGACACCCAGTGGACATCATCCTGGTCGGGACTCAATCAGGCCTGTTCCCAACACAGTTTCCTTCCATGCCAGGATGCCACCCTCGGAAGCTGAGTTTAGGCCCCAAGGATAGGGAGGGCCAGGCAGACTGACGCATTCCTTCTACTTTTATTCCCATGAGGTCCCTTCAAGCCAAGGAAAGGGATGGAGAATCTCTCCCTACACATTTGCTCATTTCTCCTAAGAGAAACCCGAGACCCTGAGAGGTTCTGGGACTTGCCATGATCATACTGCAAGTTCAAGACTCTGAAGTTGAGGGACAAAGTAATTGGCCAACTCTGGCTACGTCTCAGTCTCAAATTAGAAAGGAACAAAGGGGCTGGCTGCAGTGGCTCCTGCCTGTAGTCCCAGCACTCTGGGAGGCCAAGGTGGGTGGATCTCCTGAGCTCAGGAGTTCAAGACCAGCCTGAGCAAGAGCCAGACCTGGTCTCTAAAAATAGCTGGGTGTTGTGGTGGGCTCCCTTAATCTCAGCTATTTGGGAGGCAGAGGCAAGAGGATCACTTGAGTCCAAGAGTTTGAGGCTGCTGTGAACTGCGACACCACGGCACTCTACCAAGGGCGACAAAGTGAGACTCTGTCTCAAAAAAAAAAAAAAAAAGGAACAAAGGAAGCAGGGCCTTAGGAACTGGAGAGGAAAGGGAGGGGAAATCCTTGAGCCCTTGAGCCATCAGGGTTAGGAGAGTCTCTTTCCCTCACTTCTTCCACCCCTGATGGAGCTTCAGTTCTCCTGAGCTTAGAGGAAGAAACAATGATTTGCAGGTGCACCATATTCCACGTCAGGAGAAATCACTCACATGCCAGTCTATAAAGATGGTGACTCCTGGAGTTGTGCAGTGAACAACCTGCATAGCTGTATATGACAACGCTAAAAAGTCATTTGTTGTTGGGGGAGGGTGTTTGAAGAGGAAACAGGAGTGACTAACCCTGGGGCCTGGATTAACTAGTGACTGATTCCATCTATCTATTCAGTCAACAAGTATGTATTCTAACAAATTATATGCCAGTTACCATGCTAGACTTCCGGGGCTTGAAATACACTCTAGAGAGAAACTGGGGGTAGGGACAGGGGTGGAGAGCAGCCCTCCTACAACAAACCTTCCCCTACCATCCTTCCTTCTCCTCTGCTCAGCTTCCTCCATCCTTCAGGCCTCTGGGAAGAAGCTCTCCTGCCTCCTCCTCCCTCTCCTCCACAGCTACACGGGCCATCAGGCTCTCCGCCCCTCTGTGTGTCTACACTACCAGGTGGTGGGAGCCTCTTGGGCTCCAAGCTGCAGTGCCCTTCCTTCTCCACATTTGGCAACTAAAACTCTTTCATCCATTCATTTATTCATTCATTCATTTTTTACTTCTTTTAATTTAATTTTATTTTTTTAAGAGTCGGGGGTCTCACTCTTTTGGTTAGGCTGGAGTAGAGTGGCATGATCATAGCTTGCTCATTATAACCTCCAAATTCTGGGCTGAGGTAATCTCTCTCCTCGGTCTCCTAAGTATCTAGAACTACACATGTGTGTCATCATGCCCAGCTAATTTATTTTATTGTATTTGTAGAGATGGGGGTCTTGCAGTATTACCCAGGCTGGTCTTGAACTCCTGGACTCAACCAGTCTTCCCACCTTAGCCCCACAAAGTGGGATTATAAGTGTCAACAACCTAGCCTGGCCTGTCTTAATTCTTTTATTCCATAAGCATTTGTCTATTTGTTAACTAGATATTTTAATGAAAAAAAAAAGATACATATGTATGGTTGAAAATAACAATATTAAATAGAGCAAAAGCACAAAGTAATTCTCCATCCTCCTAGATTCCCTCTCGGACACAACCATTTGTCTCAATTTCTAAGTCTCCTTCCAAATATTTCTAGGCATTTCCTAGTATATAAATATAGATAAACATAAACCTATGTGTAAGATGTATATGGCTTTCTTTTTTCTACAAAAGAAATCATGCATCACACACTGTCCTGCACCTTAAATTGCCTTCACTTAGTGCCGTATTGATGTATTTGTTCCACATTAACATGTACACATGTTCTTCCATGGCTGTGGACCATTTCAGAATGGGGTATCTCACCATTTATTTCAGTCCTGTATTGCCAACGCAGGTTTTCAGGGCAGTGAAAATCCTTCCACGTGTCTTCATACTCTGTATGTGTATCTGAAGCCTCGCTTTCTTGTAATTGCTGGGGCAAAGGATGCACACTTTGCATTTAAGGGTTAACCTCCCATAGTCCTCCAAAAGATTGCCCCAAATTGTACCAAAACCCATCTTCTGATCTTTACCAATCCGAGATATGAAAAAAAAAATGGTATCACATTTTCACTTGCATTCTTTCTTATGAAGGATGTCAGCATTTTCTTTTCATCTTTCCAAATCATTTCTGTTTCTCTCTATTTTACCTCTCTTCAATAGTATAGGAGCCACCGTAGGCCAGGCTGTTCATTTTCTTTGTCCCATAGGCAAAGTGTCTGGAGTCTATGAAGATTTCAAGGTCTTACAGAAAGATTTGAGACCAGAGCAAGGTGGGAAGGGGGGCAGAGGGGAGATGTATTGACTCCCAAATATCTTTAAAAGAACAGAAAATTAAAACTAAAATTATGTCATTTAATGTCAACACACCATAATCTTACGGCAACTTCATAAACTAGAAAATCTGGAAATCATGAATATGTCACTACATTTGAAAGCAATTGGTTGTTTTAAATGTTCTCCTTTCAAAGAATTCCCAAGTATGCATGATGCTTTTCAGAAATTGGAGTTAAGCCAATAAACTATAGTTAGATAATTTCACAATCATTATTTAAAAACTCTTTGAAAGTTTTTACTATAAAATTACATGTAATCCGAGTGCATTTTAAGATGTTTCATGTGCCTTGGGTAGGGGCTTCAAAAGTAAGTGTGTCAAGGCCTCTGGTGGTTCATTTGAAGCCTGTAAACCTATGAAGCGGACAGATATGGTCTCTGCCCTCACAAGGCTTCCAGTTCTCAAACAAACCAGACTTTCAACAGAAGTGGGAGATGGAGAAGGGGATCAGATCTGAGTTCTGGGCTAGCCAAAGACCCCTGAGCTCTCTCCCAACTCCTGACTGTCGCCTACAGACAGTGGCTCAGCGTAGGACATAGGGATTTGGGGAATCCCAGTGGCAACGGCCCCATGCAGAGAAGGATGGGGTGGAGGAAAGGGACAAATTGTCCCCAAAGGACAACTTGAAACTGCAAAACAAAATGTGTTTTTTCTCTTTCATACTCTCCCCCGACCCTTTTAAAGCAAAATGGAGATCATTCCTTGAAAGGGACCATCTGGGGGTTGAAGTCACAAGTGTGAAGATTTTAAAACTGGGAGGTGAGTAATTCAGCACCTACCCCCTCCTCTCTGTCTTTCCTCCCCATCTGAAATTGAGAAGAGAAAGGGCAGAGAGAACCACAGGATGTCCCACCACCCTTCAACGGGAAGTGGTATCAGAGCCGTGTGCGAACGTGTGTGGCTGTGTATGTGTGTGTATGCACGTGTGCGCGTGTGTCTTTGTTACCCACCTTTGCTATCACTCTCTCTGATCCCAGATTTTGTCAGGTTTGGCACTGAGTTACACTCAATGAAGATCTGTCAAATGCAATTGAACTTCACCACACAGTGAAATCGAGCCTGTCTGCGTTCTTCACTAGCTGTGTGACCAAGCCCTATCTGAGCTTAGTTTCTTCATTTATTAAAAAGAGCATAAGAATGGCAGCGCCTGTGGCTCAGTGAGTAGGGTGCCAGCCCCACATACCGAGTAGGGTGGTGGGTTCAAACCCAGCCCCAGCCAAACTGCAACAAAAAAATAGCCGGGCTTTGTGGCGGGCGCCTGTAGTCCCAGCTGCTTGGGGGGCTGAGGTAAGAGAATCATGTAAGCCCAAGAACTGGAGGTTGCTGTGAGTCCTGTGATGTCATGGCACTCTACCGAGGGTGGTACAGTGAGACTCTGTCTCTACAAAAAAAAGAAAGAGCATAAGAAAACCTAGCTCTGGCTGAGTGTGGTAGCCCATGCCTATAAACCAGCACTCTGGGGGCCAAGGTGGGCCAAGGTGGGTACTTAAGCTCAGGACTTCAGAGACCAGCCTGAGCAAGAGTAAGACCTCATCTCTACTAAAAATAGAAAAATTAGCCTGGTGTTGTGGCACACACTTGAAATCCCAGCTACTCGGGAGGCTGAGGCAGGAGGATGGCTAGAGCCTGAGAGTTTGAGGTTGCAATGAGCTGTGATGACACCACTGTACTCTAGCTGGGTCAACAAAGTGAGACTCTGTCCCCACCAAAAAGAAAGGGAAAAAACCTCGCTCATAGGGACATTACACAGATTGAATGAAATGAAGTGGGCAAGACACTTAGCTTGGGGTCATGGCTGTTTTACTCTAACCCTTAAGCTGCCCCAGCAGGAGAGCAGCCCGAGGTGACGGGCAGGAGGAGTGTCTGCCTGGGTGAGAGGGTGCTTGTGTGGAGGAGGAGACAGCAAAGGTAGTTCAGGAAAGGCTACACACCAGACTAAAAGGACTTTGAGCTTGTCCTGGTAACCTGCAGGGAGCCATTGAAGGTTCTGCAGCAGGGGAGGTGGCTGGGATCACATGTCTGCCACCATCTTCCATGGGCACGGCACAGATCCCAGATGGGCCTATGGCTCCCTCTTCCCTCCGAGCACACCTTCCCTCAATCCAGGGAGGGGCTCCTGAGTCACCCTCAGCACCCACTGAGACGGTGTCTGGGATGACAGCCGAGCATGAGCCCATGGCTGTAGTATAGCTCAGGACTCTCCCTGCCTGGGCAGGAACCCCAGTTCTGTCCCCTTCTTTGCTGGGTGATCTGGATGCCTCTCAGCCTTGGCTTTTTCCCTGCAAGTGCAATGACAGTGCTGACCTCACAGGGTCCTTCCGAGGGTTGGAGGAAAAAATACTGTAGAGCACTTAGCTTCATGCCTGCCGTATGATTGGTGCTCAGTGCACATTATAAACTCTTAGAGAAATGAGCAGGGTGAGAGAAGATAAAAACAAACAGAAGAGAAACGAGGAGGTGTCAGATCAGGGGAGGGTGACACCCAGGCCACCCTAGCTCCTGTCTCTCTGGATGGTCTACCTGTACCCAGGAAAGAAGCTCCCTTCAAAGGGAGGCAATGGAGGGGTCCAGATATTTGCTAAGCCCAGAGACAACCCCTGCCCCACTTCTCTCCTCTCCTCTCACCTTCAGCCCAGCATGGCCCACTCCCCAAAGCGATCAGCCTGGGCCTGGTGGGCTGCTGAGCCCTAAGGGATTCTAGAGCTGAGCCCATAACAGAGTCCATGCCAGGAGACAGGAGGTAGGGCTGCAGGTGGGAGGCTCAGGAGCTGGGATTCCCCACGGATCGCTGGGGCCCCAGGCCCAGCCCACCCTGCTTAACTGGAGGTCAGAGGCTGCTCCGTTTGAAGTGTGGGCTGAGGGCTAGAGGCACAGGCTGAGACAGGTTCCCTCCTCAGGCAGTCCATTCAGGCCCTCCCCAATGGCTGGGCACCTGCACAGGTGTTTGGGGGATCTACAGGCTGTCACTTCTAAAAATAAAGCCCCACAGCCTGGGAGTCAGCCAGGTGTGACTGATAGGCACACATCAGGGCTGGGCCTGCACAGACACACAGGTTCCCAGGCACAGACCCCCAAAGACACACACTTTAGTTCATATACGTGCATCCTGACTTGGGCTGGCCCTGTCCATGCACAGCCCTGTCCATCCACAGGCTCTGGCCACCCTCACACTTACCTGTGCCCTGACTGGTTGGTTTCATTCCCTGCTGCCTCTCCAATACCTGTAACAGTGCCCAGCACATGCTGGGACTCAGGAAATGCTCACTTTGTACATGAGTGCCACACACACACATTCTGTGTTGATTGCCCACCCTCACCCTACCCCGCCCTGGTGCTCTGCATTCTAAGAGCCCCCGACAGACCAGCACCAGGAGGCCCGCCAGCCCCTCACACCCAGAGTCTAAGCAGAGTCCCGGGGGAGCTGCACTTTGGGAAGCAGCAGCTTTGAGCCTCTCTTTGGGAGGCAAGTAGGGCAAGAAAATCCTCAGATTTTCTCCAGAAAAAAACCTCCCTAGGGGAGCCACAATGCTGTGGAACACACTGAGACCTAAGGACGGGTGAGTGGAGTGTAGGTGGGTGGCCAGGAGGGCTCCCTGGAGGACAGGAGCCTTGTACAGGTGAGAGATGAGAGGACCTTCTGGGAAGAGGGCAGGAAGAGACAGAGAAGCAGGTACTATGACCGCTTTTGACTCCAGTTCTATGCTGGGACCTTGTGACACCCATGGAGTGAAGAGCAGGCTGACTGGACAGGTCTAAGCACCAGCAGTAAGGAGGATGCTGTGACCATGGGGGCTATTGAGGGACCAGGGTGAGGACCTGGTTGCTGCCTGTATCAGAGAAGTTGAGAATGAGGTGCCCAAGGAGAGGACCAGGTGCCAATAGATGGCCAAATGGCTAGACTAACAGATGGCCTGAAAGATGGAGGAGCCTGGATGGGCAGCGGAAAGGAAGAAGTGAGTGGGTGGAGGAGGGTGGGGCAGATGGGGGTGGCGCAGCAGGGAGTCATTCCAAGAGGGCTGCTGAACCTCTGTCTCTGCGGTCACCCTAGGAAGCCCATGGGGACCTGGGGACTCAGCTACTCCAACCCCAGACCCTTTGGCCTCTGGCCCATTCCACTTCTTCCCAGGCCAGGCTCCAAGGAAGCCAGCACCTGCTTGGCCTGGTGCCCAGAGACACACCTTCCAGCCAGGTACAGTCCTGATGTTACTGCCACAAGCCCAGCTATGGAATCACCTCCAGGTGTTCTCACCTGAGCAGGTGTGCATAGGACAGGCTAAACCCCTCCAGCCCTCCAGCACCTGGGAGTCCTGCAGTCGTGGCAGGCACGTGCAGGTGCACAAACATCCCCATTGGCTGAAGCACAGCAGCACAGACACCCCCAACACACACAAGTGGGCACATAGTCATGGATGCCCAGGCACCAGGCCCCCAGATGCCACAGAGCCACCATGTTGCACAAACCCAGAATGAGCCAATCATGTGGACCCTCAGACCCACCCAGCACCCATAATGTCGTTAGTCAGCAAAGGCTCATTGGCTCCTGGACCCAGCCTTGAGGACAGCAGGAAAACTGTCTTCAACTTCTGAGTATTTGAAGTCACGTCTTCAATGGCTCCTTTAGAGAAAGCAGGTCTATGAGCTGCCTCATAGGCCCTTCTTGATCTGCCGCAACCCTGTCTCCTGCTACCCTCCTCACATCTGCCCTCCCTCCAGCTGCATTTCACCCCCTGGGGAGGCTTTGCCCTTCCATTAGCTCTTAGCTCACCTTATGCCTGAAGCTGCGAAGCTCTTTCCCATCACAATGGCCCTATCATTGGGATGAAAGACCCCTGTATACCTCCAGTTTAATAGTAAGACACACAATAGGCCTCGATAAATGTTTGTTGACCGACTGACTAGCTGGATGAAATCATTAGAAATATAGGCTGGGGCGGCGCCTGTGGCTCAGTCGGTAAGGCGCCGGCCCCATATACCGAGGGTGGCAGGTTCAAACCTGGCCCCGGCTGAACTGCAACCAAAAAATAGCCGGGCGTTGTGGCGGGCGCCTGTAGTCCCAGCTACTTGGGAGGTTGAGGCAAGAGAATCGCTTAAGCCCAGGAGTTGGAGGTTGCTGTGAGCTGTGTGATGCCATGGCACTCTACCGAGGGCCATAAAGTGAGACTCTGTCTCTACAAAAAAAAAAGAAAGAAATATAGGCTGGGTGTGGTGGCTTACACCTATATCCCAGAACTTTGAGAGGCAAAGGCAGAAGGATCACTTAAGCCCAGGATTTCAAGACCAGCCTGAGCAATGTAGTGAGCTCCTGCCTCTACAAAAGCATGTAAAAGTTATCTGGGTGTGGCAGCATGCATCTGTAGTCCCAGCTATTCGGGAGGCTGAGGAAGGAGGATCACTTAGGCTGAAGAGTTCAAGGCTACAGTAAGCAATGATCGTGCCACTGCACTCCAACCTGGGCAAAAGAGCAGGTTCCTGTCTCAAAAAATAAAAAAAAGAAAGAAAATGAAAATGAAATATAAATCAGCAGAGAATTAGTGCCAGATGGGCTGGCATAGACTGGCTACTAGGGGGCCACCCCTGGCCTAGAGGATTCTGAGCCCACAAAAGCACACACTTGTGACTACAGCCCCCACAGAGTACACTTGATCTTAGCCAAAAGGCCAAGAAGTGATACCCCACAGAGTACAGAGTGAGTCCTGCACCCTCATAGCCTCTGCTTCCATGAAAAGATGTCCAACTGACCCATCAACCAGGTCCAGCCACATGGCAAGGTCAGGGAAAGGGCCTTCAGCCAAGGCAAAAGCATCCCAATGCCCTGTTCTTGGCACCCATCAAGAACAAACTTTAGTAGTGATAAATCTAGTAGAAAGCCCAGGCACTTCTCTAGGATGGTCTCTGGGGCTGGGGAGTGCCAGGGCAGGCCCTCGGCCAATTCAGCACTTCAGGAGACTTTGGATATGCTGATGCTGGCTGCCCTGCCATGCCCCTTTGTGGGCCCCGATGGCCAGAGCTCTGCCCTGCCCTAGGCCTGGGACTGGCAATTGTTGATTGACTGACATGGAATTTCATTCCTTCAGCAATGACCAGTCACACATGTATAGTGTGAGGCCCATTCCTAAGCACTTTATTTATATTTGTTCACTTAATTCTTGTAATGACCCTGTGAGAGCAATACTGTTTGGATGTCCATTTTACAGCTTTGGACACTGAGACAGAGACAGATGAAGACCTTTCCTGCTATCACAGCAGCTAGGAGTGAGTAGTCAGGGTTCACACCAGGCTGCCAGGCTCTTGGCCACCACCCTGTATCTCTACACACCTCAGCATGTTATTGATACATGCCATGGACATACATATAGATCCTTTAACTTATTTTTTAAAAAGAAAAAAATGACCTTACTTGGCCTAGGCACCCTTTGGCACTCCGGACACAGACACATGACATTTCAGGTCATTTCCAGCCTTGTGTGTCTGACATTTGCCTGGTATTGCCAGGTACACCCCTGTGACCTCCTGGTTCTTCCACAACCAGTCATAGGGCCTGTAGGAACACTGTGCCCTGGATCCAAGTCTATTCTAGAACATCCCACCCCCATGTCCATCCCCTGCCCTGCCTCCCCAGCCCCACCCCAGGCCAGCATTCCTAGAAAGCTCAAAGGTAGCTTTGTTCAGGGAAGATTTTGTTACAGTTTCTGCAGCTGGACTTGGGATAAACTGAGAAGGGTCCCACACACAGTTCCACAGAGGCTGTATCTTGGGACCAGAAAACTTAGAGTGGGCTGGATGCAGTGGCTCAAGTTTGTAGCACTCTGGGAGGCCAAGGCAGGTAGATAGCCTGAGCAAGAGTGAGACCTCCATCTCTAAAAATAGCTGGGTGTTGTGGTGGGAGCCTATGGTCCCAGTTACTGGGGAGCCTGAGGCAGAAGAATCACTTGAGCTCAAGAGTTTGAGGTTATTGTGAGCTGTGACACCACAGCACTCTACTGAGGGCAACTTAGTGAGATTCTGTCTCAAAAAATAAATAATAAATAAATAAAAAGAAAACTTAGAGTGCCCTGGGGGCTCAGGGCCATTCCTTTCCTCCATGGCAGAGGCCATGGCAGCCACAGGACCCAGCATGTCCCTCCCTAACGTGGTGTGTCTGTCTGCAGGAACTGCACCAGCTTTGCTCCCGCCCCATTGCCAAGGACTGTGTTTACTGTGCTCCTAGACTTGTGCTAGGGGCCGCAGGGCCTGTCCTGCTGCTCACCACACCAGCTATGCAGTCACAACCTTCCCAGTGACTCAGTGTCACACCAAATCCCCACAGACCTTCCTGGGCCCATGTAGGGTGTCAGCCCTGGATTTACCTCAGGGCCTCCAGAGCCTCTGCCTGCTGCTGTGGGGGGTGCTGGTGTGGGGTCAGAACCAGTCCTGTCTGGCCTCCATGCCTGTTCCCCAGTAAACACAGACCTAAGCTGCCTGTTGTTTTGGTGGCAAGAAAGCCCCAGCAGCACTGCCCCACCCCAGGCGACGTGCAGACTTGCCTGCCACTCAGCAGGTGACTGCCTGGCTCCTCCTTGCCTAGCCTGACTCAGAGGCCTGTAAGCTGTCACTGCTCCCAAGGCCCAGCAGCTTTGGGTGGGAGGGATGCCCCTCACTGACCTGACCTTTAGAAGGGCCTCTGAGCATACTCTCTCCTGCAGCTGCCGCAGGCGCACACGTACATGCACACACATGAACAGCCACACACTCACACCCAGCTCCGCTCTGACCAGATGAAACAGTCCAGGTGTAGGTGTGGAGCTGAGACAGAGCAGGGAGGGGAGCTGGGTGTGGAGGGCAGCCTCGGCCTCTCCTGCGGAGTCCCTGAGCTTCCTGGTACTGGAGAGCAAAGCAGTCCTCCCCAGAAGGGCCATAAATTCTGGCTGTCCTTTGACATATGCCCCCAGCCCTACAATTCTCTCTCTCTCTCATACACACACACACCTGAATTCACCTTTCTCCTGAAACCCTCTCAAGGTCTCCTCCCACCATCCCTCACCCCATAGAAAGAAGATCAAAGCCCCAGTAACCTGGGGCCTCCCTCAGGCCCTGGGAGCCAGGATCAGGCCTTGCTGGCCTACTCTAAGGGACACCTCCTACCCCAGATCTGCCCCTTTGTACCCACTGCCCTGGCTGGAACCTGAGTGGCCCACCTCACACCCAGGCCATGCCTGATTGCCCCGCATCCCACAGAAGCTCATGTGGCAGCTCCACGCTGCTCCCGGGCCCAGCTGGACTGCTGTGTCCATGCTGTCCACTCTGCCTGAAACTCAGTTCCCATCACCTTCCTGACCTCGACGTCAACCATCCACAGTCAGCACCTGAGCACTTGCTACCAGCGCGGCCCGTGAAGAGGGGCCATTAATTACATCCACTTTTCAGAGGAGGAAGTTGGAGCTGAGAGAGGTTGAGGAGTGATGCTTTTCTCCGCATCTTTCAAGATTAGCATTAGATACCCCCTTCCTCGGATGCCCCTTCTCCCCAGTATACTCCCTGCCCCAGGCTAGAGCCACTGCCCTTTGTGTGACTGCTGCTGAGGCTGAGGCTATGGCTTCAATCCACAGGCACTGGGTTTTGCCCTCCTCCCTCTGCTGTGTGGCCTGTGAGAGCGAGTGGCCTGGCCTGGGCCTGCATCTCCGCCTGGCCTTGCCTGCCCAGCACCGAGCCTGGCAAGCTGCCATGCAGAGAACTGCTGCCCAGAGGAGTAGGCTATGGGGAGGGTGGTCGGGGCCTTGCTCCCTCTTCTGCCTCCACTCACCTGTTCCCTGGCCACTCTCTTTCCCCTCTTTACCCTGGCATCTCCCCCTGCCCAACCGTGTCCACACCTTTCCTACCAGTTCCTAGGAAGAGAGACAGACCCTTGCCCTGCATGCTCGGACTGGACCTTGCTGACGGGAGGTGGAATCTGGGAGAGGATTGGGACTGGGACCCCCAGCCACTGCCCCAGCACCTGGGGTTCCTGTGGGTGGCACACCAGTGTGTGTGTATGTGAAGGGGCCAGGGGAAGCATGCAGGGCAGGGAAGGGAGATGGTCCATTGGGCCCCAAGGCCACGTTTATTTAATGGGCACCAAGTTAAAAATAAACCCTGAGTGCCCCAGAAGCAAGCAGCAGACAGATAGAGCGGGGAGAGGGATCCCAGGAGCCCTGGGAACTGTCTGCACCTCAGAGCCCTCCACATGACCTGCCTCTCCCTGAAGGATGGGTCTGAGATTCTGTCTAGTGTCACGCCCACCCCTGCATGGCTGGGTGGCACCAGGGGTATGTTTTGTGCCCTTCACAGACTGCAGTGTTTTGTAGTAGACAAAGCATGAACTTTAAACCTAGACAGGACCCAAGCACGGGATTACTATGTAACTGCCCCATTTCTACCCCACACCCTCTATTACAGGGAGGAAGACTGAGATGCAGAGAGAAATGACTGGCTCAAGGTCATACAGAGCAAGGCTGGAACCAGGTCACCTGGAACCCAATTCAGGACTCTCTCTACTGTGTTACATCAGGCCAATCGTGTTAGATTGCACAACTTTGGAATATATTTTATTTCATGCTGTGTTATGTAACATAACGTAGGCATCGGGGTGGGAGTGGAGAGGTGGAAAGTGGTTGGAAGAAGGTGACACAAGGCAGTAGGCCAAGGTCTAGGTGGCCAGCTTGCCTGCTCCCCACCCTAAGATCTCTTGTCAGGTGGAGTGGGAGTGGCTCAGCACCCAGTGCCCTAATTAGCTCCGGGTGACAGTTTCTGGTTAGTGTGTTATCACCTCAAGCTGCTTATCTTTATCAGAGCCAAAGGTTGATTGGAGCATTCTGGCTGGGGCTCAAAGCAGCTCCACTCCAATTTCACAGGGCATTTATGACCCCTGTGAATAATAACCCTCTTTCCTCAAGGTAGCAGCCTGATTTGCCCAAGAACTGCCCTGGGGAGGCCTTGGCTTGATCCTTCCCATACCCACGGAGAAGTAGCGGGGAGGAAGCTGGCACGCAGGCCCAGGGTGAGCTGGGCCTGGAACCTCATCCTCAGCACTCAGTAACCACACCCAGATGCTGGACCCTGCCAGAGTGAGATCTCCCTCCCAGGGCCACAGCCCCTCCTCCTCTAGCCTCTCACTGGGACAAAGGTTCCTGGGCATTATTGGCTGAGGAGGTAGAATATTAATCTGGCCATCTATGCCCTAGCCCTGACCCCTCACAGCCAGGCCTCAGCTCTCTAGGTGGGTGGGGGTATCTATCTACACATCAGGACAGAGTGAGATGAGGCTGTGCAACGGGGCTCTATGAGGACAGTGGCTCTGCAGGTGGCCTTGATGGTCTCCAGAAGTGCTCACCCTTGGTTTTTCTTAACATCAGCCTTTGAGCCAGGCCCTTGGGTTCCCAAGCTCCCCTCTGAGCCACAGGGGAGATATCTTCTCTGAGAAGTGACCCAAACCCTCCCCAATCCCTGAAATTCCTACCTGGACCCTCTCAGGGGCAGTGAACTCAGGATTCGTTGCTGTTGGAGGCCCTGGGTCCTACTTCCAGCTAGTGGCCATCTCCATTCTTGGTACCCTGGGTATATGCACACACAGACCTCAGCTGGATCTCCTGTAAAATGAGAATGGACTTTGAGCTATCCTAGAATACCCACTGAACCTGGGACCCGAGCCTGGGTAACGATCCCCCCCCTCCACGGATCCACCTGGAGCAGGCTCCAAGACCCTGGATGCAGCGCTTTTGTGCTGTGCACCTCCTGGGGTCCTATTTATTAGCCAAGACCCCTTAGTTCCCAGGCCAAGTCTTCAGGGACTGCCCAGGAGAGATGGAAGTGCTTTTGGAGGATGTCCTCAGAGTCCTCAGTGGGGACAGGCCCCTGCCTGGTGTGTGTGTGTGTGTGTGTGTGTGTGTGTGTGTGTGTGTATACGCCCACCCTCCTGAGGCATTGTCTGGAGGGGGCATTGTCCAGAGGCCTGGGCGGTTTTCTTTATGGCCAGGCATAAAAGGTAATCATTGACCACATCAATGCCACCCTGCGCGTCAGTGCCCGCCCAGGCTCAACACTGCCAGGCCCCGGATTACTTTACAGTCACATAAAAGGAGCCTCCAGATTGGCCCCTCGGGACTTTGGCCCTCAAGGGAGGAATGGGAGGGGAGCCGTTCCCTGGAGACAGCCTTTTCTTCTAATATTTACTTGGCCAGAGAAGAGTCCCCGCCTTTTATCAACCACCACTGGGATGTCTCAGCCCAACCTGCCTAAGCCACAGAGTCCCTGCCACCAGGTGCCACCCCTCCTCTGCTCTCCTATCAGGACCCACCAGCATCCTGGGCACATTCAACAAGGCCCTCCTGGGGCTAGAACTCAGGCACATCTGGGAGGTGCCATTTCCTTCACCAGCTTGATCTCATTGAGCCCTCGCTAGCTCTGTGGGACATGAAGATCATTCCCACTTTACACACAAGAAGACGGGGCTCAGAGAGGCTGAGTGACTTACCCCAGTCACACAGCCTGTGAACAGCCCACCTCAACAACTCCTGTGATCCATACGGCAGTGGTCTCTGGACTTGTCTGATTGTGTGCTGCTATCAGTAAGAAACAACTCTTAGCACACACCTTCAATATGCTCCCATAAAAAAACTCTGTGTATTGAATATTAGCAAACCAGATCAAACAGGCTGAACACATTCCCAAGTGTCCATTCCATCAGGACCCTCTGGGCAAAGGGACAAGGTGGGAATTGGGTTTTGGAGGAAAGATAGCTCTCAGGCAGGTGAATACATTGGGAAAGGGCATTCCAAGCAGAAGAAACAACTTGAGCAAAACTGAAGAGGCAGAAAATGTCCCATGCAGATAAGAACTCTGGGAACATGACTGGGTATAGGCAGAGACAACACTAGAAAGGTTGGGAGAGGCCCAGAGTAGCCAACCTGAGGCTGCCAGACCTATTCTAGGATGCAGTGGGGAGCCACAGAGGGTTCATGAGCAGAGGTGTGACTTAACCAGATCTAAATTTTAGAAATCCCTCTTAGGCCACAGAGAGGGGCATGGATGATAATCTCAGCCTGATATCCCTGCAGTTGTGTAATGCAGCCCTTTTGGAAGGCACTAGACTGAAGGCCAGTTAGGAGTTGCTGTACCTGCATGTTGGGCACCCACTTTGCCAATTGCCAGCTGTCCATACCTGGGTGAGTTCCACAACCTCAATGGCCTCAGTTTTGTTATCTCTAAAATGGAGATGACAATAGTACGCACATCCTAGATCCTGTGGCTCTGACAATAGAGGCGAATAGGAGACATACCTAATTCAATAGTGGGCACATAGCAGATGCTCAGTTAATGGCAGCTGCTCTCATTACTAGAATGCTCTATTCTCTTTCCTCTGCCTGAAGAACTCAAAGCAACCCTTCAACATCTAGTTCAGGCTTCACTTTTGAGGATCCAAATAATCTTATTACCCGCTCCCCTGGGCTTACCTAGTTATGGGCTCGCAGTGGTGATACAGCACTCAGCACATCACACGACTGTTACTCACATCTGTATCTGTCACCCCCGCCATCTCTGTGCTTCTGAACCACACACTTAAGTGGGCCTGAATAAATTGTTGTGACTTGGTTTATAATGGCATAAAAGGCAAGATAACATTAGAAGAGAAAGAAAGGGGGCAGGAGGAGGAAGCCGTGTAGTTAGGGGCACATGCTGCACTCCCCACATGCTTTACTGAGTGGATCTTCTCGTCAACCCTGTAAGGTGGTGCAGCAGGCAGGAAGGCTAGTTTAGGCTGCAGGCCAGAGTGTGCCAAAAATATCCATACACACTCTAAGCAAGAGAAAATGGCATTCAAATCGTAACAAAACCCAGGGTAGCCATAAAGTTCGCGTGCAATTTAAAATAGGTAACTTGGCTTGGCGCCTATAGCTCAAGTGGCTAAGGTGCCTGCCACATACGCCAGAGCTGGCAGGTTCGAATCCAGCCCGGGCCTGCCAAACAACAATGACAACTACAACCAAAAAATAGGCAAGTATTGTGGTGGGTGCCTGTATTCCCAGCTACTTGGGAGGCTGAGGTAAGAGAATCGCTTAAACCCAGGAGTTGGAGGTTGCTGTGAGCTGTGATGCCACAGCACTCTACCCAGGGTGACAGCTTGAGGCTCTGTCTCAAAAATAAATAAATAAATAAATAAAATAGATAACTTTTTTTTGTCACCCTTGGTAGAGTGATGTGCTGTCATAGCTCACAGCAACCTCAAACTCTCGGGCTCAAGCGATTCTCTTGCCTCATCTTTCTGAGTAGCTGGGACTACAGGTGCCAGCCACAATGCTTGGATATTTTTTTATTAGAGACCGGGGCCTGCTCTAGCTCAGGTTGGTCTCAAACTCGTGAGCTCAGGTGAACCATCTGCCTCAGCTTCCCAGAATGCGGGGATTACAGGCATGAGCCACCGTGCCCGGCCTAGAGAACTATTTTAAAATAGATAACAGGCAGGTGAGCATAGATAACTATTTTATATCGCACATGAACTTTATGGCCACCTAGTGTACCCATAACAAAAGATAAATACAAGTCACATTGCACACCTCTTGTAATTGCAGAAGTCAAATGTGACTTGCATATTATAAATTTAATACAGTTTTTTCCTCTCTATAAAATGTGGATACATTTTTTGGCACCCTCTGTGTTTTGGTGGTATATATCCATATTACTCACATTTCATTGGCTGCAGCAAGTCACATGGCCATACTCACTCCAAGGGGCTAGTGAAATACAACCCTACTAACCTGTGTCCCCAACTCTGTGTCAGAAGGCCACCATCCCCAGCTATGCTAACAGCCACCGTTGTGGCAAAGGGTTGACCCCACCCCTCCAGTAACTATCCAGCGTCCCCCCTCCCCGGAACACAACCCCCTCAGCATCAACACATAAGAATCTGGGTTGTTCTTTATCTTCCAGCAAAACTGAACTCATTGAGGAACCCAGCCTTGACACGAAAATCACAACCATATTTCATGCCTGACCCTGAGATATCATGGGTCTGGCAAGGAGCTAGGAAGAGCGGAAAAAACCAGGGGCAGCTGGCTTAGGGTTGGTATGTGATATATTACCAAACAATGACATGCGATGTGAGGGCTGGGATCACATTGTGCCACAAAGACAGTCTGCCCCGTATATTCCCAGCACCCATTACCTGTTTTACCCATCATCATTTGTGACTAGGATTTTGTAGGTTCTGAAAGCAAGTCAGCTCCGAGGTGTGTGTGAGGATTTGTGTGCATGTGAGAGACAAGGAGCCAGGAGGACAGGTACAAACAGCCAAGGGCAGTCTTCTGGGAGCACAGCCCCTGCTGATGCCAGGAGAGGGAAGGACAGGTCTCTGTCCAAGCCTTCTGCATCCAAAAGTGTGTGCTAAGACTTGCTCCTTCAGGGATGCAATGCACAGAAATGCCCTCCCTCCTGGGCCTTTCTTCATTCCCCTCCAGGATACACCAAAGGAGATGCAGCTAGCAAAGAGCTGGGATATCGGGGGAACGAAAGGGGAAGAAACAGGTAGAGTTTCAGTTTGAGGTCAGAGCCCAGTGAGATTCAGGACAGAGGCCCGTGGGTGCAGGGATACAGAAAGACCATTAGAAGTTCAAGGGTCTAGGGCTCTGCTGCTTACCAGTTAGGGGAGCTGGCAATTTCTAAGCCTCTCTAAGCCTTAGTTTCCTCAGTGATGAACTGAGGCTCATAGTAACCCCCACACCATGAGGCTATTGCAGGAGTAGGTGAGCCTCTGAGAAAGCTATCACGGTCTTGGCAGCAGGCAGGTGAACAGCAGACAAGGCTGTGCATTGCTCTCTGGGCCCGTGGCTGCTGTCCCTTGGGCCCTGGCGTGGGGCAGGGCCTGGAAAGAAATCCTTGCTGCCCCGACCTGGGTGAACTTCAGAATGAGGAGGAGAGTCAAGTCCAGAGGGAACCAGTTACCCAATGGGCAAAGGCCAAGATAAGCTCCCTGGCCTCCAACCCTTCTCAGTCTCTTACTGTCCTCTCTCAAGACCTCTCTTGGCATTTGCTAGATCCCAGGGCCCTACTTTGGTGGGGGGTGGAGGGTGGAGGGGGTTCTGGAGGCAGAAGAAGAAATTTCAGAGCCTGTCCTTTAGGAGCTCATAGGGGGGTTGGAAGCACTTCCTCACTTTCCAGAAAACAAGAAAAGAAACTGGTTTGGAGTGAGCAGAAAGAGTTCAGGACTGGGAGGCAGAGTCAAGGAAAGAGTTGGAGCCTGAAGGGTGGAAAGGACCAAACACAAAGAGAACGGGAATGCAAGGCACTCAGGCAAGGCACAGCTGGAGGGGCAGCTGAGCACTGATACCTGGAGACAGGAGCAGGGGCTGCCAGACCTCAGGAGTTATGGGAAGGACAGACAGATAGGGCTCCGGGGCTTTGCTTGGTCAGAGATGGGAATGGGTCTTCTACATGAGCACCTAAATGGGTACCCCTATCAAGACAAGGCAGATGTTGGGGATCTAGGGATGCTGAGTTCACACTCTGTGGTGCAGACAGGGGAATAGCAACTGTGTCTGGATGGGGTCCCCAATGCTCTATTCAATAGGCCTGGAGACAGGACCTCAATTGACTGCCCTACAGCCAGGCCCTGGCTGTGTTGACAAATGGGCCCTTCCCCCTGCCTGAGGAGCTGAGATGTGGCATTGTTAAGCTGGAAGTGAGTCACAGAGCTTTTCCTTCCATCTCTTCCTCTCTGCTTTGCGTGCCTGCCCACCCTGCACATTCTCATTCTCTCTCTCTGCAACACACACACACACACACACACACACACACCTACCTTTCAAAATCCATGAATTAGAAATAAGTAAAATAAGTGGACGGTCAACATAAATCCCACAGTCCTGGCTGAGGGTGGTGAGGGGCTTGGCTCAGGGTCCTAGGCATGTGCACACCTGCAAAGTGGGTGCCCACAAGCATGTGTGAATAAGTGTGCAGTTTCAGACGGGGCAGGGTCTCTCTGGATTCATGAGTTTGTGGAGGTCAGGAAGGGTATTGATAAAGGTGCAGAGGCATGCTAGTGCCTGTGAGGTCGTGTTAGAGGGAAGTTTCCAGGGTTGTGGGTGGGGGCATGGGCTGCATGTCTGCGCCACCACGGCACAGGGCGTGGGTGGAGAGCTGGACATCCACCTGATGAGTGTGAGAGGAGGTGGGTGCTGGTTGTGGAGAAAGTGTCTGTCTGTCTGACTATGCCTGGACAGCCAGCCTTTGCTTCTGGCCCTGCTGGATATGCTCACACAAGTTTGCAGCTATGTCAGTGTCACACCCGCCATCTGTTTCCAGGGGCAGCCACTCTCACGCTCCCAAAGGTGACGCACCTGCCACACTAAGCCCAGACAGAGAGGAGGGTCTCCAGGAGCGCAGGGCCCACAGCCACAGCCAGGTAGGTCGCACCTGCACTGGCAGAAGCAGCTTTTCTGTCCCTACATAGGAGCTCCTCCCACTCGACCACGTTGCCGTGGCGAGACTGCGGAGCCCAGAAGGGAGGTCCTGACTCCTCTTTCTCCTCCCAGCCTCAGTCTCCCTGGATGTCAGAGGAGGACAGTCATCTCCACAGAAGGGTCACTGCACCCACCAGCTGGCCTGGAGTGGGGACAGGCGGGAAGCTCAGCTCAGCAATGCCGGGCAGGAGCAGGGGCGGGGGCGGGTGGGTGGGGGAGGGCCTCCCTTCTCCCTTCTCCCTTCTCCATGCGGGGGAAACACAACAGGGCCTCCGTGGGGCGGGCGCAGGTCCCTGGGCCATCTCTAGGGGGCGCTGGAGGGAAACCAGCACTTGCTTGCACCTGTCCCTGAGCAAAAGACAGTTTAAAAAAACTCAGGGCAGACCGGAGGCTGTGCGTGAATGGAGGATGGAACTTCACTGGGGCCAGTCTGGAGGGTTTGTCTGTGGATGATTTCTATCACACACTGGCCTCAAAAACAGCATCAGAGGTCCCTCTGAAAATAAAACCCCAGGCTAACACAGGCTAGACTTCCCAGAAGGGATGGTCAGGTTGTCCCTAGATAATTGATTTAGGCCCCACTCCTTCTGGATCCTCGGTGGAGGGAGGTGATCAGGGATAACTGAGATCTGCCTTCTTTTCCTCTTCTTTGCAGCCTCACCAGGGCGGCAACCTCCCACTGCCTAGAGTCCCTCAAGGAAATGAGAACCTGCAAGTTCAGGCCCCAGGTAGGGGGGGCAGCAGGCAGGGAGAGGGGACCATCTCCCAGCATGAGCTCACTTGGGGGAGTCCAGCCTCCTAAAATGGCTGCTGCTTCTGGGATTGCCCCTGTAATTGGGGGTCCTGGGCGCAAAGCCTTGTCCCCCACCCTCATGTAACCAGGCTCCTTGCATTGCCAAGAGGGAGGCAGCTCCAGGGTCAATTCTGAATTCTTTAGGGGGTGGTTCCGGTCCCAGGAGGTGCCGCCATCCTCCAGCACTGCCTATCCATAAAGGGCATTTGTGCCCAGGCAACACCCGCCCACCTGGGGCTGGGGGGCCAGGGCTGCCGCGAACACAGTGCCGCAGTGAAAGTGGGACAAACGGCCTGTGTGCACCCTGGCTGAGGTGCCGGAGGAAGCGCGGTTGGGGCCCAAGTGTTAATGGGCCTCCTTCCTGCCCTGCCGTGCCAGCTCCTTGGTGCTCATCCCTTCTCCTCTGAAATGTTCGCTTCCGATCGGTCCCAGCACACAGCCTCCACGTCCCTGGCCACAGATCTGTCCTTCGTTGACAAACATCCCGCTCAGGCCTCTGGTTTATGGCTTTTCCGTGTGCCTGCCTTCATGTGGTTGGGAACCAGCACTCTGGTCCGTGGAGCAGAGGCTGGGCCTGGGGTGGAGCAGGCTCGGGCTGGGGACAGGGGTTGGGGCTGCTGGGCTCCCCAAGCAACAGAGGAAACTGGAATCCTGCTGTTCCAGAGACAAGAACACAAGGGCCCACTAGGGAACAACACGGGAGGGTGGGGGTGGGGGGGTGGGGCCAGAGAAAGGGTCCAGGACCAGACGCAGGAGCCAAGAGGGCTCCCCGGAAAAGGCTGCACTTGAAGTGTGGAGAGGACAAGGGAGGCTATTCCAGAAGGGGACAGCTGGCCCACATGATGGCAAGCAGCAACTACAAGAAGGGAAGCCAATGTATACATGGATTTGTTTTTATTTTTGTTTTGTTAGGTAACAACTGTGTCCTGTACTGAGCAAGTCTCATGAATTCATCATCTCATTCATTTTCACCAAACTCACAAGTACTATCAACCCTATTTTACAGGTGACAATACTGGGGCCCAGAGAGGTAAAGTAGCATGCTGGGATCACAGAGCTGGTTGGTGGCAGGGCAAGAGATAGATGTCCCAACAGACAGCCAAGGCAGCACCCACGTGTTAAACAAAAACTGCTGCCCAGTGCAGCCTTATCAGTCAGTGTTGGATTTTTGTATCAAGGCCTATTACTGCCCATTTGGTGTCCCTCAGTCAGACCCCTGAAGGCTGTCAATTCCTAGCCAGGAATTCCAGGACTGTCTGTGCCCTCAGAGACTCTGGGGCACACGGGGGCCTCCAGCCCCTTCAGAATCAGCATCATGTCCAAGCTGATGTGTCCCACATTAGAGGACAAATTGTTTAAATGTACTTGGAGCCTGTTGAATAAAAGACACAATTGGGCTAGGTGAAGTGGCTCGTGCCTGTAATCCTCGCACGCTGGGAGGCCAAAGCAGGTGAATTGCTTGAGCTCAGGAATTTGAGACCAGCCTGAGAAAGAGCGACACCTCGTCTCTAAAAAATAGCCAGGCACCTGTAGTCCCAGCTACTTGGGAAGCTGAAGCAAGAGGAACTTTTGAGCCCAAGAGTTTAAAGCTGATGTAAGCTACAACGCCATGGCACTCTACCAAAGGTGACAAAGTGAGACTCTGTCTCAATAAAGAGGGGAAAAAGACTGGGTGCGGTGGCTCACGCCTGTCATCCTAGCATGGGAGGCTGAGGTGAATGGATTGCCTTGGCTCCCATGTTCGAGACCAGCCTGAACCAGAGCAAGACTTTGTCTCTAAAAATAGCTGGACATTGTGGCAGGGCCTATAGTCCCAGCTACTTGGGAGACTGAGGCAAGAGAATCACTTGAGCCCAAGAGTTTAAGGTTGCTGTGAGGTATGACCCCACAGCACTCTACCACGGTAACAAAGTGAGACTCTGTCTAAAAACAAAAAAGACACAATCATTTAAAAGCATAATAAATGTATATTTGCTGATAATTATTTGTATTTTTTTCTCAAAGAATTTTAAAAATACAACTACTGTCATGGCAAACTGTTTCAACAGTGTAAAAGAGTGTATTTTAAAAGTTCAGAATCGGGCGGTGCCTGTGGCTCAAGGAGTAGGGCGCCGGTCCCACATGCCGGAGGTGGCAGGTTCAAACCTAGCCCCAGCCAAAAAAAAAAACAAAAAAAAAGTTCAGAATCTACATACCTTTACACAGAGACCCTGAAAGGTAGTGTGTTCTGGTCAAGCTTCAGAGCAAGCTGGTGCCCAGGGAGGATAAAGAAAGTGGGTGGTGCTCCCTTCTGTCTGTTCTGGGCAGCATCCCCATCCCCTCAAAGAAGGGGCTCTCCCCAGGACTGCAGAGCAGACTCTGGAGGGCACAACCCAGGAGGGACTGAGGGCCTTTGAGAAATTCAGAGGCAGCCTAGCCTGGCTCTAGAAGAGCAAAAACAATCCCAGGAAGCAAGAAAGCCCCCAGCCTCATCTGCTATTTACTTCTCAGTGCCTTTCAGAAACCCAGCCCTGGCAGCAGTCACAGGTCCTACTATGTACTGACAAGCCAGAGGACAGGGATGTCCCCATATGTACCACTAGGCTAACAGGATAGACCACCCCCTAATGGAAGAAAGCAAAGGAAAGACATTTCCGGAGCATTTACTGTATGGCCCGCACTGTGTTTTTACAAGTTAGTATAAAGTATAATAGATCTGAAGTTTCCCATTTTTACAGATACGCTTCACAGAGGTTAAAAGGCAGAACCAGCAAATAAACTTGACCCGACACCATAAGGCCTGATCTGTGTTCTGGGGGCCTTCTCAGAGAAGAGTGGGGAGGAGCTGGCCCAGCCCCCACAGCCCCAGCCCCAGCGAACATCCTCTCTGCCTGCCTTTATTGTTCACAAAACCGAAAAAGCGATGATGGTTTTCCTTCCTCTCTTTAAGAAAACAACAGAATCAATCAAAACAAACAGAGAAGGGGAACTCCCCTCCTGTACCTTTTGCCAGAAATAAAAGGAAGAAATAGTCCCAGTCATGACCTGGGCCGCCCTGCTACTGGAACAAGGTCTGAGAGGGGAAGAGAGCACACCCTTCACTGAAACCCAGAGCCTCGGCTCCCCTTACTTCCTGATATTGATCCAAGCTCAACCCCAGCAAAAACTCATTCCTCCTTCTCACAGTCTGTTCCCTCACACCCAAGATCTGACACATACACAGGCAGCTGAAACATCCCAAAGAGCTTTGTTAAATCCTTAGGAGGGCCAAAGAGGAAATAAAAACATATCAGTTCAAGAAATAAAAACAGCCCTTAAATTCACACTAGGAACTTCAACCTCCCAGGACCAGTTGCTACTTGCAGGCCTTCCCTATTTCTTACTCCTGATCTATCTGCACTGAAGCCACCAAACGTCAAGAATAGCTTCATGGGTCCCTTTCTTCCAGGCCCTAAATATGAGCTTGTCTGTACTTCAGTTGCCTCAACAGTCAAAGTCTAGAGCAGCATTGGGCTCATGGTAACACAGGACACTCACCTCTGCACTGACAGGAGCCCTCCCATTTATCACTCAGTGATACTAGATACTAGTGTTACTACCCTGTTTCCCCGAAAATAAGACATCCTCCAAAAATAAGACCTACTTACAGGAAAGATAAGACATCCCCTGAAAATAAGACCTAGAGCATCTTTGGGAGCACACCTTAAAATAAGACACTGTCTTATTTTCGGGGAAACAGGGTAGTTGCCTTTAGTAACACAGGACACTCACCTCTGCACTGGCAGGATAAATGGGAGGGCTCCTGTGGGTGTAGAGGTGAGTGTCCTGTGTTACTAAAGGCAACTAGGCTGCCTTTAGGTCTAGATACCTTGTGCTGATTGGCTCATATGGAGTGACTGGCAGCCTTCAGAGATCTCTCCACCCTGTACACGGACGCGGCCTTAAAGGCTCAGCAGCAGGCGTGATGGCTCATGCTTGTAATCTTAGCACTCTGGGAGGCCAGGGAGGGTGGATTGCCTGAGCTCATGGGTTCAAGACCAGCCTGAGCAAGAGCCAGACCCCCATCTCTAAAAATAGCCGGACATTATGGTGGGCAGCTGTCATCCTAGCTACTTGGGAGCCTGAGGCAAGAGAATCACTTAAGCCCAAGAGTTTGAGGTTGCTGTGAACTGTGATGCCACAGCATTCTACTAAGAGTGACAAAGTGAGACTCTGTCTCAAAAAAAAACTAAAACTAAAAAAAACAAGAGGCTCAGAGCATTGTCATTACTGAGCCTAATGACAGGACTGTGGTCTCACAGAACAGTCCCACTCAGGAATTTGTGCTCTGTGTTGAAGGTCAAACTTTAAGGTCAGTGGGAGAACATTTTTTCTCTAGTGAGACAAATTAGTCTCAGGCAATACTAAATGAATTCTCTGTAATGTACTCAGTACCATGTACCTGGTCCTGGGTGAAATGTAAAGAGAAGATGAGTCTCAAAGCCTCCCAGGGGCCTGCGAGGTGGTAGCAGGGAAAGAGTTCTGTCTAAACAATTATAAAGAGTCTAAATTTAGAAACTCCTTCACTGTTAGAGCTGTTGGGAGGTTGGAGGGGAGAAAGCACATTTATGATTTCACTAACTGTTTGAGGATTACTGACCATAAGACCCTGAGCTCTTGGAGGACAGGGCTGTCTTGCCGTCTTGTCTCCCAGGGATAATAAGTCCTGTGCTTAAGAGCTGCTCAACAGGCATCTGGTGGATGAATGGCCACTGTCTGGGCCTCACTGGCAGCTGATGGTCAGAAGAGGTCAAGCAGAGACTACTCTCCCAATAGGGCTGAGGCTGGATCTTCCACCTATCTGAGCAGTCCCTTTTCCTCAGCATCCCGACTGCTCCATCCAGCCTTCATCCTTTCTCATCTGAACATTAAGGCAATCATCCTCCTTTGCACTTTAACTTTAATGCATCCTCCAAGTAGCTTCTGTAGTTATTGTGCCAAAACACAGGCTAGATGCTATCGTGCCCTTCCTCAGAAGCCTTCACTGACTCCCTATTGCTCAATGACTAAAGTCCTAGCTTCCTAGCCCAGCAATTAAGGTGATAACTGACACCTCCTCCCAGCCTTCCCTGCCTACCCCCTGTAACTGAAATGAGCACAGTGGTTAAAGGCTTAGGCTCCAGTCAGGCCGCTGCATTTAGATATGGGCTCCACTCCTTACTAGGTTGTGACCTAGGACAAGTATGATATTAATACTTTTTGAGCCTCTATTTCTTCTTTGTAAAATGAGGATACTAAGAGTATCCACCTCAGGCAGGATTTAGTGGCTCACGCCTATAATCCTAACCCTCTGGGAGGCTGATGTGGAAGGATTATTTGAAACCAGGAGTTTGAGACCAACCTGAGCAAGAGCAAGACCCCATCTCTACAAAAAAATAGAAAAATCAGCCAGAGTATTTGCCTTTAGTTCCAGCTACTCGGGAGATTGAGGCAGGAAGATCACTTGAGCCTAGGAGTTTGCAGTGAGCTATGATGTCACCACTGGATTCCAGTCAGGGTGACAGAGCAAGACTTTGTCTCAAATAAAAGAAAAAAAGATACAAATTTTAAAAATCATAATAAGAAATTTTATATAGCATTTACATTGTATTATATATTATAAGTAATCTACAGATGATTTGATGATTTAAACATATGGGAGGATGTGTGTAAGTTATACAAGTTCTGACAATTAAGTTCTCAAACTTGCTACCATGCACTTGTATTGTCAGCACTATACAAACAACTCAGTAAGGTTTTATAACCTTGGTATATCAGTGTCTCACGGATGTGCTGGTGTCGATGGGTGGCAATGTCTTGCTGAGTGGCATTCATTATTGTTGTGCTTTTTGTGTGCCCTTGTGAGAATGTGAGGATGTCACAGCTTGAATTACAGCAATGAACAAAATATTCATAAATTTCTTGTCAAACTTGGCAAGAGTGGAAGTAAAACAGGGACATGTTAGTCCAAGTTTATGTGGATAATGCCATGAAGGAAATGGATTAATCATTCTTCTGAGGAGACAGAAAGTGTCACTGATAAGAGGACATCAGGGAAGATGGTAATGAGCAGAACTTGCAAAAATTCATCAAATTGGCTCAGTGCCTATAGCTGAAGCAGCTAAGGTGCCAGCCACATACACCAGAGCTGGTGGGTTCGAATCCAGCCCGGGCCTGCCAAACAACAATGACAACTACAACCAAAAAATAGCCAGGCATTGTGGTGGAACCTATAGTCTCAGCTACTTGGGAGGCTGAGGCAAGAGAATCGCATAAGCCCAAGAGTTGGAGGTTGCTGTGAGCTGTGACGCCATGGCACTCTACCTAGGGCAACAGCTTGAGGTTCTGTCTCAAAAAAATTTTTTTTTCATCAAATTGTGCATCCACATTGTTGGCTAACTGTGAAAAGAACAGCAGACCAAGTAAACATCAATAGAGAAAAAGGATAATCTTCACTGAAAATCTTGGCCCACAACTCATGGTCCTTTTTGTTTGTTTTGTTTTTTTTTTTTTTTTTTTAGGACACATTAAAATTTGCTTTAATACTTCTTTGGGGCAAAAAAAAATCACACTTTTAGTGAATGAACAAGAAACATTTTTACGCTATTATTTGTATCTACCATGCCATGAATTCATAGGGAAGAGGTTCCAGTAGCTCAGGGAGGCACCTTGCCGTTGAACATGACAAAGTGTTGATTGACTTTTGAATTCAGGGAGGCATCTTGCCACTGAATGTGACAAAGTGTTGATTGACTTTTGAATTCATGGGAAATAGGTTCCAGCACCTTGTATCACTGTTACATGGGGGCTATTGGTTATCCTGTGTTAATACTTTTTGAGTTAATACTATGCTGTACACCTATTATGCCATGAGCTCATGGGGGATAAATAGGTTCTTGCACCTAAAAACATAGGTCCACTGGTACTCTGTGTGATATGTTATATGCTTATTATGCCATTAATTCACAGGGAATGGGTTCTGGGAACTCAGGATCCTTTCCGTTGGTTCTCACAAAATGGGCTTCTCTGGGTGGAGCAAGCTGGCGCTTCAGTTGAACCCAGGTACCTTTCTCTTTGGCTTCCTTCTTTTCCTAACCATTTTCCTTCACACATTTCAGGAAGCTATTTCAGCTCTTAGAGTGCTTAATATGCTCAATATGAACATTAATCCTCTTGGCAAGAATCTTGCCCTTAACTTGTTTGTTTACAACAATGCCAACAGCATGCTGGGTGACATTGTAGACTCTTCCAGTTTTGCCATGGTAACGTTTGTGTGCCATGCCTTTTTGAACAGTACCCAGTCCCTTGATGTCTACAATATCACCTTTCTTGTAGATTCGCATACATGTGGCCAAAGGAACAACTCCTTGTTTTCTAAAAGGCCTAGAGAACATGTATCAGATGCCTCTCCTCTTTCCCTTTGTGTTTGTCATTTTGGTGAATTACTGAAGATGGCGTCTCCCACAACTCATGGTTCTTGCATCATGACAATGCACCAGCTCTCACAGCACTGTCTGTGCAGAACTTTTTAGCCAGTAAACTAAAACCATATTAGAACACTTTCCCTACTCACTTGATCTGGCCCCCAGTGCCTTTTTTCTTTACCCAAAGATAAAGGAAATATTGAAAGGAAGACATTTTGATGACATTCAGAACATCAAGGATAATCTAACAACAACTCTGATGGCCATTCCAGAAGAAGAGTTCCAAAATTGCTTTGAAGGGTGAACTAGGCACTGGTGTGGATGCATAGCTTCCCAAAGGGAGTACTTCAAAGGTGACTGGTGATATTCAACAATGAGGTATATAGCACTTTTTCTAGGATAACTTTGTGAACTTAATCATCAGACCTCATAGGCAAACACTAAGGTGACTGGTGATATTTAACAATGAGGTATATAGCACTTTTTCTAGGATAACTTTGTGAACTTAATCATCGGACCTCATATGCAAACGCTAAGCTAGTTTATATCAGGGACTTGGACATCTGTGGATTTCGTTATCCGTGGGAGTCCTGGAACTAATCCCCCACAGATACGGAGGGAGGGACAACTATACACAGTAGAGGTTCCAACGCTTGTCAGCTTTCCTCAACATTGCAAGGATGATAGTTTTGTCTTCCCCCACTGGCCCAGGAAACTTCTAGAGCCCAGGTTCCTGTTCAGCATGGGGACATTGTAGGAGCTCAGTACTATTTACTGAGCTGTGCTGTAGAGCAGAGGGTACAGCCCAGACAGGGGGCCTGGGACTGGTCAATATGACCAATCCCTGACCCTGGTATACCCCTACTCAGTGGTTCAGATCCAGGTCTTTCTGACTTCCTAGGGTAGGTTTGGGCCCCTCAGTGTCCCTACCACACACAGGGCAGATAAGTCTTGGTCAATGTGCTGTTACAGAGTAGTTATCTGTTGATGCAGCTGGCTCACCAAGGAGTGTGCCCTCCCCTCTCTCTCTTCTCTGCAGTCTGGGTCAGCAGCAGCCCATAGAGGTTTTGATGAATGAATTAATGAATTTGGTCTGTGATCATGAGCATATTTCCTGTCCTATTCTTGGCAATGGGAGGGCACTCTCTCTCACAGATAAGTGAAGAAGGGGCCCGGGGGGCTGGGCGGGGAGGGCAGGGCCAGGAGAGGAGTGGAAGGACTCAGTGACACCTACTAAGGTCAGGTGGGATACATCAGGTGAAGGCCAGCATAGAGAATCGTCCCATATCCCATGGGCCTCTATGGAAGTGCATGGGCCCTTGGCAAGGCCAATTAAAAAAAAAAAAAAAAAGGAAGTCTGTGTTTCCAGTCTCTTCCCATCCAGGGACTCAGTCCCTGAGACTTCCCACAGGATCTGCCCCACCCTCCCAACCATCAGCACCAGCTGTGTGACTTTGAACTGGTCGCTGCTCATCCCTGGACCTTTCAGGTTTCATTGCCACTGACCAGGGCACAAGGTGCCATCATGGGCGGGTGACTGGGAAGGAGCCCAGGGATAGGATACTAGTTCTCTGGCCACCTCCTGCTGGGGTGTTGGCCCAGGCCACTGGGTTTCAGGTTTCAGCTTTCAGAGTGTTTTCCTGTCTACGGCACTTTCTATTTTCCAATACTTTTCCTATCACAGCCAAACAACAGAAAAGGAAATTGGTTGAGCCTTCTAAAGACCTGGTCTGGCAGGGCGGGGGTGGGGAGAACCCACCATGGGAAAAACTGGGCAGGAGGGGGAGAGGCCTCTCCACCCTCACTCCCCACTGCCCACTCCCCTCCCTCCAGGGCTGACTCATTGTTTTGCAGCAAACAGCAGGCAGCCCGCCCCAGCAGTTTCTGCTGCAGTCCCAAAGCTGGCTGGGTTCAATCCCAGCCCTCCCAACTGCCCGCTGGCCCTGAACGATTGGGTTATCTCTGCCCACATCCCCTTTGTTTGGGGTGGCCATTTGCTAGCTCAAGGTAAACAAACGCTGAGCACGTGTGAAAAGAAGGGACCATTATCTCCAAGTTTCTCAGGGGCCTGGACATGTGCAAAACTTTCAAAGCCCCCTCTTCCTCCAAAGAGGTTACCCCACAAAAGGAGGGATTTTTAGCATGTAGCATCCAGGAGCAGCTGCCTGGACTTTTGCCCCACCTCTGCCACTTACTGCTGGTGACCTTGGGCCAGTCCCTGATCTTCTGCTTCCACCTTCCCATCTGTAAAATGTTGGAACAAAAGCACCTACATCAGGGTGGCACCCGTAGCTCAGTGGGTAGGGTGCAGGCCAGGCCACATACACCAAGGCTGGCAGGTTTGAACCCAGCCTGGGCCAGCTAAAACAACAATGACAACAACAACAACAAAATAGCCAGGCATTGTGGTGGGCACCTGTAGTCCCAGCTATTTGGGAGACTGAGGTAAGAAAATCGCTTAAGCCCAAGAGTTGTCTGACCTTTTTTTTCTTTTTTTGCAGTTTTTGGCCAGGGCTGGGTTTGAACCTGCCACCTCTGGCATATGGGGCCGGCACCCTACTCCTTTGAGCCACAGGCACCACCCTAAGCCCAAGAGTTTAAAGTTGCTGTGAGCCGTGACAGCACAGCACTCTACCCAGGGCAACATAGTGAGACTTTGTCTCAAAATAAATACATAAATAATAAAAATAGTACCTACATCGTAGAGCTGTTGTGAGGGGGTATATACATGACGTTAATTTTTTTAAAGAGCTATGTATAAAAGATGTTAAACTGGAAGGAGGGGTGCTACAAGTTATGTTAACTAGACCTGATGCCCAAGGCCCCAAGGCCGGACTCACAGGGATTTGCGGGTCCTCCCTCCCCCACCTCCAGTCCCCCCCATCCTGCCCCCTCGCAGCAGGCCTGGCCCTTCACTCTGCATCCCTGAGCCAGGGCACTGATGCGCCCAGCAGGATGGGACCCAGGCCCTATGCTCCTTTTCAAATGGAAGCCACATAGGGAAGTCCTCCCAGGAGGTGGGCGCCAGTGTGTGAGGGTCTGGCCACCTGAAGGTTTACTCTGAGAGACTTTGGGATTTTCAGCCAGAGCTTTGGAATTCCAAAATGATATCCCCACGGAAAGGCCCGCAAGGGTGAAGTGATGGAGAGCGGGTGTCATGGCAAGTGCCTTCACCTCTCACTAACAGTGGGACCGCCCCTGCCATTTTCTCATCTTGACTGATTTTCCCAGAAATAGCCAATTTCTTAGGCTCAAGTTCCAGATTCAAATACTGATTCTGGCACTCACTGGCTGGGAGACTTCAAGCAAGTTACTTTCTCACTAAAGCTCCATTTCTTTGCCTGTAACAAGAGATATGAGCCTTAGCCGGGCGTTGTGGTGGGCGCCTGTAGTCCCAGCTACTCGGGAGGCTGAGGCAAGAGAATCGCTTAAGCCCAGGAGTTGGAGGTTGCTGTGAGCTGTGTGAGGCCACGGCACTCTACCGAGGGCCATAAAGTGAGACTCTGTCTCTACAAAAAAAAAAAAAAGAGATATGAGCCCCTGCCTTGTGTGCTGTGCCAGGGATTAGATGTGGCAACATAGGCAAAGCCTTAGTGGGAAACCAGGGCTCCAGCAGCAGGCATCTCCTTCCTCTCCCCCACCCCACTCTCGTCTCAGTCCCCAGCCCCAGCCCTAAGCCTCCCAGGGTTCTTAAACAACTCTAGTCTCAGAGTTGTGAAAATCTCCTTACCTTTAGGCTGACTCCATTTGGCAGTAGCTGGCTCCCCTCCCGGCTTTGCAACCTGCATCCCTTCTGAAGAAGTCCCAGGGCCTGCAGCGTGCCTTTTCAGCCTCTTCCTTCCTGGTTCCCCTAAGGCTGCCAATACTGCATAAAGTCAGCAGAGTACATATTAGAACCCAAGACATTTGGGGTGACATGTAGCCTCCTCCATTCATTCACAGTGTGAGCCTGGACAAGTCACAGGGCCTCGCCTCTGACATGTATCATTTATTCAGCAAATATTTCTGAGCACTTGCTTTGTGCCAGACACAGTGCTGGGTGCTGAAGGTACAGTGGTGAATTAGATGATAGACCTGATCCCTGCCCTCAGAGAGGAATAGTCTAGCAAAGGAGGTAAATATTAAATACATACCCAGACACATAATACTGAGAACTGAAGGGAGTGAAGGGAGCAATGGGATCCTGTTTCCTGGAGGGCTCAAGGGAAGGTTTCTCTGGTAGACGATCACATCAGACACCGGAGGATATTTAGAAATGACAGGGGCTGGGGACATAGACAGCAGAACTAGCACATCTAAAGGCCCTGAGGTCAGAAGAGTTTTGTACCCCTTGTACTAAAAGGAGGCCATCGTGAGTGAGCAAGACAGATCCAAGCTGAGCCTGGAAGAGTAGAAACGGGTAGAAAGGGCTGAATCTGGCAAGATCACACAGGCCTTGGGAAAGGCTGCGGACTACAGCCACTGAGTGGTTTTAAGTGTGAGGGGCCATGGTTGGAGCTCTTTCAAAAATACCTGCGGTGCATCTTACAAGGGTATATGTGAATCCTAGTAAATGTGGAATGTAAAGGTCTTAGCAAAATAACTAAGAAAATGCTACAAAAGCTATGTTAACTAGTGTGATGAAAATGTGTCAAACGGTCTATGAACCAAGTGTATGGTGCCCCATGATCATACTAATGTACACAGCTATGATTTAATAAAAAAAAAATATATATATATATATATACCTCCAGTAGGGCGGTGCCTGTGACTCAAAGGAGTAGGGCGCCGGCCCCATACACCAGAGGTGGTGGGTTCAAACCCAAACCTGGCCCAAAACTGCAAAAAAAAATACCTCCGGTAACTGAATGGATAATGACTTGGAGTAGATTTTGTGAGACCAGGGAGGAAGTGATCTTTCTGGGGGCAAAGGGGACTGTAGTTGGGCCCCTTTGGAGGGAATAGTAGAGCTGAAGAGGAGGGGGCAGAGCTAATAGGTGCCTAGGGAGCCAATAGGTGCCTCATGTACTTAGGACTTGGTGATAGGGCAGTCATGGAGGTCAAAGGAGAAGGTGTTGAGTATAACTCCCAGGTTCCTGACCTTGGAAACTGGGTGGAGACAGTTACTTAAGAGAAGAAGCCCTGGGAAGGGACAGATTCCTTGGGAGCAGAGCAGGAGAGCAGGAGTTTAGTTTTAGGGATCTATATCATGTGCACAGCTGGGTACATCAGACCTGAGTTTAAAACAAAGGCCTAGATTGAAAATTGGAAATTAGAGAGATGAAATAAAAAACATGGGAATGTGAAGATTGCCTGGGAGAGAATAATCAATGCTAACCAAAGAGCACCCAGGCCCAGGGCCTAAGGAGTACCCCACTTAAGTGCCATGTGAAGTCAGAGGCTCAGTTTCATCATCTGTAAAATGGAGATGATAGTACCCAAAGCTCACAGAATAACTGCAGGTATGTTACATAATGGATGTAAGGTGTTTACCCAGAACTTGGCACATAGTAAAATGCAGTAAATGGTCGGGTACAGTGGCTCACGCCTGTAATCCTAGCAGTCTGGAAGGCTGAGGCAAGTAGATTGCCCGAGCTCAGGTGTTTGAGACCAGCCTGAGCAAGAGCAATGCCCCGCCTCTAAAAAAGTAGCAGAGAGTTGTGGCGGACGCCTATAGTCCCAGCTACTCAGGAGGCTGAGGCAAGAGAATCACTTGAGCCCAAGAGTTTGAGGTTGCTGTGAGCTAGGCCATCATAGTACTCTACACCAGGGCAACTGAATGAGACTCCATCTCAATAAATAAATAAATATACGGTAAATGATGAGGGAGGAATGCTGCAATGATGCATTTAGCCAGCAAGTTTCTTAATTTGCAGGAGATAGAAATTCAAACTCGGTTTAGAAAAAGAATAGTTTATTCAAAGGATTCCCATAGCTCCCACGATCAGAGAAGAACTCAGTTGCCAAGCCATGCACACACACAGGACAGGAATTAGGTCTTTCTCCCATTCCTACAGAATGTCTCCTCTTTATTTCCTGGGGGAGACAATTCCATCCTCTCCCAGGTCTCTGACTTCTCTCAGTGACAGGGGACACATCTGCTGGCTGGGCCTGTGGTTCACATCTTGATGTTGTAGCCACCACAGAGAAACTTACTCATGATCTCTCTAATCCCAAGTGAACAAAATCTCTCAGGGAAGGACTCTAATTGGCTCAGCTTTGCTCAGGCACCTACCCTGCACCAGTGAATATGCAGGACCAAATGGACTGGCTATGCCATACTCGGGGCAGGGGAAAGCAAAAGGACAGCTGCTAGGTTAGCAAAACAACAAGTGTCACCTCAAATTATTATTATTGTTTTTTAAGACAGAGTCTCACCCTATGGCCCTGGGTAGAGTGCTGTGGCATCATAGCTCACAGCAACCTCAAACTCTTGGGCTCAAGTGATCCTCTTGCCTCAGCCTCCCAAGTAGCTGGGACTACAGGCACCCACCACGACATCTGGCTACTTTTTCTGTTTTTAGAGGAGACATGGTCTCACACTTGGCTCAGGCTGGTCTTGAACTCCTGAGCTCAAGCAATCCACTCGCCTTGACCTCCCAGATTGCTAGGATTACTGACATGAGACACCATCCCTGGTGACCCCTCAAATTATTAATGCAGAAGTGTACTTAAAATAAAAGGGGGGGAGGGGCTGATTCAGTACCTGCAGGTGACTGAAAACAAAAACAATACCTGGATATGTTTTCATCTATTGAACCGGACACTTCCTTGGCTCGCCCCGCCCCCTACAACTACCACCCCAGCTTGCAATCAGAGGACACACCAGGTGCCTCCTCATATATCTCTAGCCTATGGTCTCTGTCCTTGCCACCCCTAGGCAGCCCTTGTAAATGAACCACCCTTGGCCCTACTTTAAAGGAAGCCTTCAATAGCCAGACTCCAGGCTGAGGCCGGTTTCCCTGGCCTGACCTTTCTAAACTTTCTCTCTCCTTCCTTCACAGCAGGTCTCACATCACTCAAGGTCTAACTCACCCAAGTCCTCCTCCAGGAAGTGACCCCTGACCTTTGCAGCCTTCGTACCCACTCCCACTGGCCTCTGACTGGCCTGCTGTCATGTTCCTGGCTGATGTGCAGGGAGGGCCACCGTGCCAGTCACTGAGCTGAGTGAGTGCTTTCTCATGCCTCCTCACACTCCAGCCCTCAACAACAGACGCTGCTGTCTCCATTTGACAGAGAAGAAACAGGCTCAGAGATGTGGTTTGGGGCACCTTACCAAACCACAGCACTGGTTAGTGAAATAGCCAGGACTTGAATACAAAGCTGACAATCATCCTCTAACGATCTTTGATCTATACCAAGAGCAAGCAAACTATGACCTGCAGGACAAATTCAACCTACTGTCTGCTTTTGTGGAGCCTGAGAGCTAAATGGCTTTCCTATGGTTGGAGAGAAAAAAAATCAAAAGAAATAAAAAATTTGGGCACATGTAACAATCATATGAAATGAAAATATCAGTGTCCATAAATCAAATGTTATTGAAGCACAGTTACGTCCATTCATTAGGTATGACAGAGTTGAATAGTTGGTTTTCTTTATTTTTATTTATTTATTATTTTCAGACAGAGTCTCACTCTGTTGCTCTGGGTAGAGTACCCTGGAATCATAGCTCACGGCAACCTCAAACTCTTGGGCTCAAGTAATCCTCCTGCTTCAGCCTTCCGAGTAGCTGGGACCATAGGTGCCTGTCAGAACACCCGGCTAATTTTTCTCTTTTTAGTAGAGATGGGGTCTTGCTCTTGCTCAAGCTGGTTGTGAATTCTTGAGCTCTAGCTCTCTAGGATCACAGGCATGAGCCACCATACCCAGTCTACAGTTGGATAGTTGTGACACAGGCCAGAGACCATAAACTCCCCCAAACCTAAAATTTTTTTTTTTTTTGTTTGTAGAGACAGAGTCTCACTGTACCACCCTCGGGTAGAGTGCCGTGGCGTCACACGGCTCACAGCAACCTCTTAACTCTTGGACTTACGCGATTCTCCTGCCTCAGCCTCCCGAGCAGCTGGGACTACAGGCGCCCGCCACAACGCCCGGCTATTTTTTGGTTGCACTTTGGCCGGGGCTGGGTTTGAACCCGCCACCCTCGGCATATGGGGCTGGCGCCCTACTCACTGAGCCACAGGCGCCGCCCCCTAAAATTTTTACTATTAGGTCCTTTACAGAAAATGTTTGCCCTAAAGAGTTCTCCTGCGCAGCCTGCCTTAACCCTCAGCCCCACAGCTCCAGGGGACCTGAAGACACCCACCAGCCTCTAGGGGTTACTGTAGGGCCTCAGAGGGAAAGCAAGGTGGACTTTCAGCCCTCTTTGTACCCCCAGCTGCTCAAAACCAAAGTTCAAGACCTGAAAACATCCAGAAAATGCTTCGAAGCCCCTACTGGCATCCCCTGAGTTAGGTTGTCCACTCAAGGGCCTGCCATGGCAGACTTTCGTCCCAAGGGGACCTGGCTCTCATTTGGAAGTGCTCTCTGGGTCTTGTTTGGTTTTCAACCCATCAGCTCTAAGGAAAGCAGCAGAAGGAATAGGTCTTAATTGGAAGAATGAGTCAGAGAGTCCTTAAGGGACTAACTGGGGTCAGGGAGGAAAGCACTAAGCCCGAAGGCTAGTAGATAGTAGGTGCCAGATGACCTGCAGCTTTTATGAGGAAGAGGAGGAGAGGGGAGGAAAGGGATTCAGGAATTCTGGAAGCTCCCAGTTTCAGCTTACCTGTGTAGGGCTTTTGCATAAATTAATAAGTCTCCCCTTCCTCCAGCCCAGGGTCAAAGGACACCCTTTCAATGGAGTGGGAGCTGTTACTTCAGTCCCCACCTCTACTCTCAGTCCAGGCCCGGCACCTTTGTGCAGTGCACCCACTTCACAACTGTCTATGGCAGCCCCGCTTGACCTGAGTGTAGGGAGCCCCTGAACAGAGTTCCCTGAGTTTTCCTCCTAACTCTGCCCCGACTCTCAGGTCAGTCCACCAATCATCCTGGGCTTCAGTTTCTTTGTATATTGGGAAGGCCTGTCTCCCTCAGGCTGTGATGGAGCAGATGTAGATACCAGAGTGGAGAGTTTTGATGTCAACCAAATGGATGCCTGTCATTTGAGGTCCTCCAGAGCTATTTACAGGAAGGGCTTTGTTGTTGTCTTTTAAAATATATATATGTTGCAGGGCGGCGCCTGTGGCTCTATGAGTAGGGCGCCGGCCCCATATGCCGAGGGTGGCGGGTTCAAACCCAGCCCGGGCCAAACTGCAACAAAAAAATAGCCGGGCGTTGTGGCGGGGGCCTGTAGTCCCAGCTGCTCAGGAGGCTGAGGCAAGAGAATCACGTAGGCCCAAGAGATAGAGGTTGCTGTGAGCTGTGTGACGCCACGGCACTCTACCCGAGGGCGGTACAGTGAAACTCTGTCTCTACAAAAAAAAAAAAAATATATATATATATATATATGTTGCAGAAAATTTGGAAAGCAAAGGGGTATATTATTCAGTCTGTCAGGGCTAATATCATTCCTTCTGTCTGAAAAGAGGACGGAGAGGTCAGGGAGGGGAAGAGAGTAGAGCAGGACTTCTCAAAATGCCCAGCCTCACTGGGAGAAGAGCTACAGTTCTAACAGGGACCCAGGTGACACCCATTGAGGTCTCCCAGTTCTAAGTGTCTAGAAGGCCCTGGTGGGGGTTGAAAGGATGAGGCCAGGTCTTCCTTGCCCTGAGGGGCAGTGTCGGCAGTTCCTGCAACGCTGGCAGGCCTATTTCTTGAAGTAAGGGGCAGGAGTACCCTTCCAGGCACCCAGGGATCAGCCTGGGCAGCCCCCCACAGAAACCGTGGGAGTGAAGGTCTCCAGGGCCTTATGCCTTGGAGAGGGTGGGGAGTATAGAGCTAGGGAGGCAGGGAAGGGCTGGGTTTCCCCAGATCAAAGCAGGTTCCCCAGCCTTTGATTCCCAAACAAGCAGCCTCTTTGCTGGGGTACTGGGGTTTGGGGCCAGGCTGGCCTTGGGGCCTGGGGAAAGTGGTGAGAGGCCCTGGCCTGCTCTCGTTTTGCATAACAGCTTGGCTGCCTAACAAAAGGGCGGTCCTTAAAAGGCCTTATGGGGCTGTTAAAAGCTTCCGGCAATGGTTTAATTGGGGGCGATTAAAGTGTCCTCCCCAGGAAGGCCTGCCCTTCAAAGGCCAGGCAGGCCCGGCTCCCCTGCCCTCCGCACCTCTCCTGAGAGCCTGGCCCTGCCATGGGCGTTGCCCCTCCCCCGCCTCAGCAACCCACTTCCCTCTAGCTCCCTACACACCTCAGGGGACAGCGGACCAGACCCTTTGGCCAGCCTGTCTGGGGGGATTCCTCTCTGCCCCTGGACCATCAGTACCATTTGCTCACACAGTTTGGTCTCGTGGCTGGGTCTGGCGTGGGAGGGAGGGAGGGCTGAGTTAGAGACATAGCCTGGGAATCTGGAATCCGGGCTCCTCTGCAGCATTTTGGCCGTCTCTCCCCCAAGCATCAGGGCTGGCCTCTGCCCCTGCCCCCTTGAGCTTTGGGTTAGTAGCCCTTCTCCAGGGCCCTCGCCTGTTTGGCACTTCAGTCACTGTGGGGACCCATCTTCTTCCACAAACTTATCTTCCAGGTATCTACGAAGCACACTACATGGCTGGGAATTCTGAGGTGACCAGGCAGGGGTGCCGATTTCAGGGAGGAGGGAGATAATCCAGGAGTGAACAGGCCGAGGCAACAGTGTATGATGTGAGGTGAAATGACATAAGTGGGGCCAGTGGAGGACAGGAAGGATATTCTGGAAGCAACAGAGTCAGAATGTGACCAGCTCATATTGACCCATTTGCCAACCCGGATGTTAACAGCAAGACCACAGCCAGCTTCACTAACAGCCGGAGGGAGGTGGGGTAGCCCGTCCCTCCAGACTGGAGATGTCTCCTGTGGGCGCCTGGTTCAGACTCACCACGCATTCTTTGGCTGAGCTGACCTATAGGGACCTGGCTTAGGGGTGGCGTTGGGTGCACTTCCTCTCTCACTCCTTCAAGCCCTCTCCCTTCAGGGCGCTCCATCTCCTCCAAGGCCCTGCTCTGGGATCCCTGTCAATGCTGGTCCGAGATGAGGGTGCCAGGGCCCAGGCTCTCTGGGATGTCCACCTCTGTGTGTCAGCACCGAAGTGAGGCAAGGCCATTGTTTTCCCTGGGTAAGCATGGGAGAAAAGCAAGGCGGAAGCAGGAGCAAGGGGGCTGGGGCTGGAGTTCGCGGTAGGAAGACTTCCTTCTTGTCCTCTGGGGAAGGTGTTCCTGACTAGCCCTCTGCCCTCCTGACAGCTCTCCTATCTGGTTCCAGGAACATGCTGTGACCCTCAGAAGCCCAGCAGAGCAGAGCCAGCGAAGTCAGGGCCCTGGGAGGGGTATAGGGATGGGCACAGGCTCCGAGCCGACAAGAAGCCTCCAGTGACGGGCTCTGGACTGCAGATTGATGGACTTGATAGAAACAGGAGCAGCTTGCTGGCAGAGGCATGTCCCTAGGACAAGGCTCAGAGAGGGAACTGGGAAGAGGCTATCTACTCTGCCCTGCTAGTCACTGCCTGGCTTGCTCATCTGCATCCCTGATTACCCACACCCAGACCCCTTCACTCCTAAGGTGACCAGCTATCCCATTTGCCCAGGACTGAGGGGGTTCCCAGGGTGAGAGAAACCTGGACAGCCCCAGGCAAACCCTCATGATGTCCTTAGGATCCAGGGGTTTCCCAGTACAGGCTTTCATCCCTAAAGCTTGGAAAGCCCCAGGCTAACCAGGACAAGTTGGCCACCCAACTGTTACCCCTTAAACTGGCCTCTGCCCCGGTCAGTTCCTGAAACAGTGTCCAAAGGCCGCCACCACCCTTCAAATGTCTCTTGTCCCTCCTCCTGCCTGTGGGCTGGTGGAAGGCTAGGGATGTACCTGCCTGGCCTAGAGGGATGCCAGGGGAGGAAAGAGACAAGGAAGTGCCAGCTTTGGGCAGCACCACCCCCAGCCCGCTCACTTGTCCCAACTCTCTCCAAGCCGGTTGCTGGGCCTGTGCCCTTTATCATATGCTCACACTATCTGGCCGCTGAAGGAGCATCGCCTCCTCACCCACCCCAGCTCTGCCCTGCCTCAGATAAGCTGAGGGGCCACTCCAGGAAGAAAAAGGCCAAGATGTGGCCTGGCTCCTCCCCAGCCCTGAGCCTCCCTGCCTGACCCTTGGCTGGACATTGCCCAGGAAGGCAGCAGGTCATTCTCTTAGGACTTACACATGGCAGATCCAAAGCACTTCCCCACCACTACAGGCCAAGGATGTTGGGCAGGAACTCCTATGCCCACTGGACACATGAGAACATAGAAGCCAGCGAGCTGCCCAAGGTCTTGGGCCAGACCTGTAGAATGTTGGGCTGGAAGGGGCCCTGGAGAACATGATCAGGGGCTGTATGATGGAGACTCACAGAGGATGTGTTCTGTGTCTAGCTTGGGAGACCAGACCCACAGTGAAGATCCAGCACTGCCCTGGTCTGTGCCAGTCTCCCAGCACTATCTGAGCCCAGAGCTGCAGGGCCGACCTCATGAAGGCTCCTGTCCCTCGGAAGGCCTCTGCCTGGGCTTCTCCTTCCACCGAGGCCTGCTCTTTGCTGCCAAGCTCAGCCTTCAGTGTTGCTGTGGCTATAGTCACAAGCCTCCAAGGGTTCCTCTGCTCCAGGGCAGTGATGTTGCAAACCCTTCCTGACCACCTCCACCCCAGTCATCAGCCTCACTCTCATCCTCCAGGCAGGGGCTGTGGCCACACAGAACTCCCTGTGGTCCCCAACCATGCCATGTCCTTTCCTGCCTCCACTCACCCAAGCCCTATTGTAGGGAAGTGATGCCTTCCCTTTCCCTAGCACTGTGGGGACCCTTTTGGTCCTTCAAGGGCCTACTTATGTGTCCTCTCCTCCAGGCACCTCCACTGAAGAGGCCAATCAGAAACACATTCTCCTTCAAATGCCTGTAGCACATACTGTATGCCAGGCAGTGTACTGGACCTGGGTCTCATTTAACCCTTAGAACAACTCCACACAGTACCCCACTATGACCATCCCCATGTTATAGACAAGAAACAGTAGCACAGAGAGGTCAGATAACAGGCCCAAAATCACACAGCTGGAAAGAGATGGAGGCAGGATTCAGGTTCTGGTAGTTTAGATCCATGTCAGTCTGTCCTGGCTAGTTGACTAGCAGCTCTTCAGGGTAAGGAGTGTGGATCAGGACTGGCTTCCTGCAGGTGTCCTGTTAGTATTTGCTTAGAGACCTCAGAGAAGGACCCCTACCACAGGCTTCCCTTCAGCCCTCAGACCTCCTCTGGGAGGGAGTGCAGGGAAGGACAAAATTCTGTTACCACTCAGCCCAATTTCTCAGGAGTCACTGTCTGGCTTCTTTCAGGCCCTCAGAACCCAACCTGCGCATGGGATGTGAGTGGGGCACCCAGGGAAGCCTGGGGGATTGGCTCCTGGAGGCCAAGAGTCTTGGGTTGAGGCTAGAAGATGTGGCTCATGCCCTCCCGCAGTGACAGTGTTCATGTGTGCACGCACGCACGCGTGTGTTTGTGTGGGGATGGCTGACTACTCTGGGTACATGTGTGACTCATGTGTACCCTCGTGACAGCCTTGTGTTTGGACAGTCTGCTTATGTGCTTGCATTTGTGTACATGGACATCCCTCATTTCATGCAAGCTTGCACGCATAAATCCTCCCCGCCAACACCCACGTCCTCCCATGGCTCAGCCTCGCACTCAAAGCTTGCTCTGCCCCTCCAGCCTTCCCGCTGACCAGTAGCCCTGACCTGCTGACTTCATCCCAACACTACTGTCTTGTTTGGTTCAGTCCTGGAGCCTAGTCACCCTTGCTCCCCGAGGGCAAGGTTAACGCCTTTTCAAATTGCTCCTAAAGCCCAGCTTAGGACAGGGACACAGACTTATCAAGAAACACTCCTTGAACAAAATTAAACTCCACTGAAGGGAACTGCATCTCAGTGAATGGAAACAAGAACACACCAGCTTTTGTCTTTCATTGTTACCCTTTTGCTCTGTCTCTTTCCATCTGCACTTTCTCTAACTTGTTTGCTGGAACAAGCTTCAGCTTATAAAGTACTTCCTTGTACACCCACATCTCATTCAAATCTCATGACAATCGTTCAAGTTATGAGTAATTATCCTTACTGCACAGAAGAGGAAACTGAGGCTCAGGGAGGCTACGTGACTTGTCCAAGGTCACACAGTCTGGAAGGAGGGGGCAGGGACTGGAGCCTTCACGCCTGGATGGACGCCACCCCCTCCCGCCACTCCCCACCAGTGACAGCCTCTGGGGGCAGAGGGCCAGCCAGGACCCGGAGGAGCTTCTTCCTGCCTCACACCCTCTCTAAGCCCTGAGGTCACCCAGGGAAAGAGATGCACCAGGCCCCCAGGGCCAGGGATGACCTCTCGGGCCAGCACCCCCAGCTGGCTTCTGCTAGTCGTGGAGAGACAACGAGGTCTGTGGACATTGTTCCAGAGACTGTGGTTACTGATTTGACAACAGCCTTATTCCTCCCCAGCCAGTCAGGGAGTTAATGATTAAGGAGGGGATTAAATATTAACCACCTGTCGGGCCATGGCGTAATGTCTCTGTCTGCACCTGAGCCTACCTAAAAATACCTCCCACCTGCCATGAGCGAGCCCTACACAGGGCCTCTAAGCCCCTTGTTATGGGCCCCACCTCCCCACACACCCACCCTGCCCTGGTCCATGGCCACCCATTTCACTCCCCTACGCCCGCAGCACAGACCCGATGACTTTCCCTGTATGTGGCAGCTGCCAGGCACACTGCTGGGCACATTCCTTGTGGGCTTCCTGTTGGGGAGGATTTGCCTGAAGCCAGCTGCTGGTGTGTCCCAGGGGCTCCGTCAGTAGGTTACATTCCTTCATGTAACTTCATTTATCAGTGTTCTTATCTGCTCTCCCAATTCTTCCTCCTCCTAAAGACCCCTCTGAATCTGCATATACCAGGTCCCAACACTCAGGGCAGCAGCAGCTCCCATTTATTTCACTAAAGAATTACAAAACAGAGGCACCTCCTCTACGAGCTGTTCTTTTCTTTCTTTTTGCAGTCAGGATCTGGACGCCCTCTGCCTCCAGGAAGCCTCTCAGATTAACCTGGCCTTAAGCTCTCTCTAGACCTCTGTCCCCAGCTTCTCTCAGGCCAGGGTGATTCAGGCTGGTTTGGGCTGTGGCGGAGGCGCAGCTGCAGGAAACTGGCTGCATCTGTTAGAACACTCCTTTGAAGTTCAACCAGCAGTCCCTGTGGCCCTCCAAAGGCTGGGGGTGGGACAGCTCTATCACACCCAAGCCTGCGGCCTGCCCAGAGGCGAGCAAGCCCGCAGTCAGCCTCCCTACAGCCAAACCACACACAGTGTGACATAGGGCTTGCTCCCTCTTCTTCTAGAAAAATTGAAGTATTTTTTTTTTTTTTGAGACTGAGTCTCACTTTGTTGCTCAGGCTAGAGAGCCTTAGCATCATAGCTCACAGTAATCTGAAGTTCCTGTGCTCAAGTGACCCGCCTGCCTCACCCTCCCAAGTAGCTGGGACTACTGGAGCCCTCCAACACACACGGCTAGTTTTTTTTTTATTTTTAATAGAGACAGGGTCTGGCTCTTGCTCAGGCTGGTCTCGAACTCCTCAGCCCAAGGTATCCTCTTGCCTTGGTCTCCCTGAGTACTAGGATCACAGGGCTAAGCCCCACCTCCCCACCCAAAGAAATTGAAATTCTTTATTCAAGCAATGATATATGCTCTCATTTCTGCTCCTGGGGAAGCCCCAAGTGAGCACCAGCCTGGCCTGTACCTCCCTCTCTATGGGTCCCACTGAACAATGTTCCTGCTGTGAGCCTAGTCACAGGAATTATCATGCCCATTTTACAGATGGGGAGACTGAGGCTGGGTGACATTGAAGAACTTAGGCTGGATCAAACAGCCAGGAAGCAGCAGACACTAGCCTGCCTGACCTGAAAGTCATACAAAATTAAAAAGAACCTAACACTGTTCTCCTTCCCACGGCTGTCTCAGCCCCAAACTCAGCTCTGCTCCAGCCCTGGTTTCCAATCATGTCTTTGCTTTTGACTTTCTCTCATATATATTGATACCCAAATACTTGACAAACCTTGGTGGCCCCCTATGTGGGACAAATGATTTTAGTTCTTCCAAGCAGTCTCCTTGGTGCTCTCTGCTTCCCTCTGAGAGTTTTCACTACAAGATGTTTTGCTAAGCTTCTTGCAGAGACCTCTAGAAGAACCCAGCATTTTCCTTCCTCTCCAAGTTGTAAGTCATCTTACCACAACAGGATGGTAGAATCAACATTGCACCGTGGTGTCCTCACACCATCACTTGTTTACAGATGAGGAAACCAAGGTGGCGGAGGTCAAGTGCCTCGCTGGCCAAGGGCACCCATGTGAGTTCCTCAGGGCAATGGTGGGACTGAGGAAGACGATGGCCTCTGATTGACACTAAGTGGGGGGAGGAGGGTGCCTCTTGGAGCCATAGTCCCTGTCTCAGAGGTGAAACCTCAGCTCACGCTTGGTAACCTCAACTCCCCACCCCCTTCTGCCCTGGCATCCCTCCCTGGACCACTGATCCTGAGAACTCAGCTCAGCTCCAGCCCTGGTTCCCAGTCATGTCTTTGCTTTTGACTTTCTCTTTGACATTGACCCCAAGGTTTCCCTGCCTGCCCTCTTCCAGTTAGCTCAGAGGCCCGATTCTGTACTCTAGGGCCACAGGCTGAATCTGCCATCCGCCTTTCTGCTCTGTGTTTCTGTTTCTCTCTCTCTCTGTCACACACATCCACACACACACACACTCTCTCCTCTCTCTCTCTTTCTCACAAAGTCAGATGAATCAAGCAGAGCAGAGAGGAGGAAAGTAACACTCAAGACCAAATTGGTTTTCACTGGGGATGCTCAGATTTTAATTTGCATCTCTTCTCCATACCTTTGCATGGGTTGCTTTGAAAGTTCTCCATTTCCCATAAACACTGAGCAGTAACAAATTCTGGTCCCCAGGGGGCCACCAAATGCCTTGGTGGGTCTTAAGCTCTGGGCCCTGGAATGCATGGGGAATAGAAAGGGGACAGAGTAGCAGGTTGAATTTGGGGCTGGCTAGAGGTCACGTGAGGAACAGCAGTTTCTAGGTTGGGGCTCAGGGGCCTTGGCTGCCTTGTTGTGGCAGGGGCCCCTGCCCTGTGCCCTCTGCACCTGCAGACCACTGCCTGCAGGCAGGGAGAAGGGGACAGGAATTTTCCAAAGGCCCACGCGCATAATGAGGTACAGCTTCTGGGCCCGTTTATGGAAGGTATCAGAGAAACAAGAGGATGGACCCCAACAGAGGAAGGACACCAGACACACTAAGGTCTGGCCAAAGGAAAAGAACACCCAGGGCCAAGTGTGTTGGTTCACACCTGTAGTCCTAGCACTCTGGGAGGCCGAAGCAGGAGGATCACTTGAGCTCAGGAGTTCAAGATCTGCCTGGGCAAAGTGAGACCCCATCTTTACTGAAAGTAGAAAAATTAGCGAGGCATGGTGGCACACATCTGTAGTTCCAGCTACTCAGGAGTCTGAGGCAGGAGGATCACTTGAACCCAGGAGTATGAGTCTATAGTGAGCTATAATGATGCCACAGTGACGGAGTGAGACTGTCTCAAAAAAAGAGAGAGAAGAGAAGAGAAGAGAAGAGAAGAGAAGAGAAGAGAAGAGAAGAGAAGAGAAGAGAAGAGAAGAGAAGAGAAGAGAAGAGGAAAGGAAAGAACACTGAGAAGAGGAAGATCCAGGACAAAGGGTGTTAGACTGGTGGGTCCTACTTTGTAGGTGACCTTGGGCCTGATGCTAGCTCTCCTGCCTGCACATTGGCTCTCGACTTCTTCCCCCACACAATCAGAGACAAGATTTTAGGCAGTCAGGGCTCTGGTCTGGTGCTACACCCTTTGCTGGGTGACCTTGGGCAAGTCTACATCCCTCTCTGAGCCTTAGCCTCCTCCCCAGTAAATGGAGAAGGGATGATTGTCACATTCACAGGCCCTCCCAGGTCCATTCTGTACCACCCTAGCCCAGCCCCTCCTACTCCCCTGTGGCTCAGGAATCTTCAGTGTCTAATTCTAAGATCAAGTTCAAATTCAAGTGGTCAGAATCTTCGAGATCTGGTGCCACCCAGCCTAACCAGTCTCAACTTTTTGTTTTTTGACAGTCTAGCAGGGCCAGTTCCTCCTGGCCCCTTGGGTGCTTGCTCCAGCCTCATTTTCTTTCACCACCAAGTTCTCCCTTCAGGAACACCTGCCTCCTCTTGCAGTGCCAGCTTCGGAGACATGCAACCATGTGGCCTCACAGGGCCCCGAGCTTAGAAGAGCCCTGTGGTTGACCTAATGCTCTATTAATGCTATCTGAAATTTAAAAATTGTAGTGGGGAACTTTGACTTTTCATTTCACACTGGGCTCCATGAATTGTGCATCAACCCTGCCTTTTTTACCTATCAGCCCCTCCTGAGCCCCACCTCCCCGCCGGAGCCCTCACTGACCCAGGAGAAGGTCTGCCCTGGGATGTAGGCCTGTAGCACTACAGGCCCCAGAGAAAGAAGCAGAGACCCTTACAGGCCTCAGCCTTTTGTCACCTGAGAAAATAGCACAAGAACTCCCCAAGGGCAGGGCTTGCCTTTCCCTGCCCCAAGCTGTAGGGCTGTATCCCTTGGGCCAAGTCCACTGCAGGCTCCACCCCCACAAGGTGTGGCAGTGACCTTAACCTCTGCTTACCTGGTGAGCCCACTTGTCAGGTAGGCACAGAGCCAGGTCTGCAGGGGCTGTGATCCCACTGACATCCTTGGGCCAGTCCTTGAACTGGCTGTAGGTGAGCCGGGGCGAGTCTGACTAACCAGCCTTCTGCTTTTTCTCCCAGCACAGCCCTATACATAGCAGGTACCTACCTGCCTGCCCCTAGGCCTCTGCTAATGGAATACCCTTCCAGCATTTCTTAGCCAGGCTAACCCCACTGGCCCATGAACATCTGACTGGAGTCTGTCTTTCCCTGAAACTCAGCCTTTTCAGGCTGATCCCTTGAATTTGTATATGTGGGCCTTCTGAGGGCTAGGCTGTCATCTGCTCCCCAGGACCCCTGGCAGATCTGGACCTGAGATCAAGTGTATGGTGTGAAAAGGGGCTGAAGGTGAGGGGCTGTGAGAGCGGGGGACAAGCCAGTGTGCTCCACCTGCCCTCAGCATAAGAGCTACATCTTACAAGCCTGTGTTTAGGCACCACGGGGTGGTGGTAGGCTCGCTAAATGAAGATGCCTGCTCCAGCATGCTAGTAAGAAAGCTTGCCAGCTGCAGGAGGCCAGGATGATGTCTGGGCCTCAGGTGTCTGGCTCAGTTGTATTTTGCACTGAGGCAGGGACTGAACAAGTTGAGCTCTCAAAAATCTCCAGGTCTGAGCATTTGCACATCCAAGTGATTACAAGGTGAGGCTCCTACAGACTCCCAGCTCCCCTCCCCAAGCCCACAGCCCCTCAACTATTCCCCAGCAAGTATCCTCCCTCTATCAGCCCAACTGGCTCCCAGTTCAGCTGCAGAAACGGCCAAACGTCTCTCTGGAACCCAAACAGGAAGTTGGGGAGAAGGAGGCCAACGGCTGGGCATCTCTGAGGCTCCTCCAGGAAACATGTGGGGAGGCGGGAGGAGGTAAAGACAGGCCTACTCTCCTGCAGCCCCCAGTGCCAGGAGCCCCCCAAAACCCGTCTCACTTCCTCATCCTCTGAAGTGACAGGGCATCCCCCAATCTACCTCCCCAGTGGCAGGGACCAGAAAGGGTCCTGAGGAAAGCAACAGAGGGTCTCTTTGGTACTTTGGTACGCTCTTGCTCCTGGGTCAGTTTTTTTTTTTTAACAGACTTTAGTTTTTGGAGTTTTAGGTTCACAGAAAGTACAAAATTCCTATGTACCCTCTTCCTCCCCCATTACCAATCTCTCTCCCCAGAATGGTCCTTTTGTTACAACCGATCAATCTACAGTGACACAATGTTAGCACACAAAGTCCGTAGTTGACATTAGGGCTCACTCTTGGGGTTGTACATCACGTGGGTTTGGACAAATGGATAATGACATGTATCCACCATGACAGCGTCATGTAGCTTAGTGTCACTACCTTCAATTGTCTGTTCTCCACCTGTTCATCCTTCCTTCTCCCAAGCCCTGGTGACTACTGATCTTTTTACTGTCTCTATCATTTTGCTTTTTCCAGAATGTCATATAATTGAAATTGTATAGTATATAGCCTTTTTGGGCTCGGCGCCTGTAGCTTAGTGGTTAGGCACATACACCGGGGCTGGCGGGTTCGAACCCGACCCTGGCCCGCTAAACAACAATCACAACTACAATAAAAAAAATAGTCGGGCGTTGTGGCGGGCACCTGTAGTCCCAGCTACTTGGAGGCTGAGGGAAGAGAATCTCTTAAGCCCAAGAGTTTGAGGTTGCTGTGAGCTGTGACGCTACAGCACTCTACCGTGGGCAACATAGTGAGACTCTCTCTCAAAAAATAAAAAAAGTAAAATAATATATAGCCTTTTCAGATTGGCTTTTTTCATTTAGTAACATGCATTGAAGTTTCCTTCATGTCTTCATGGTTTGATAACTCACTCTTTTGTTTTGTTTTGTTTGAGACAGAGTCTCACTTTGTCACTCAGTAGAGTGCTGTACCATCACAGCTCACAGCAACCTCAAACTCTTGGGCTTAAGCGATTCTCTTCCCTCAGCCTTCTGAGTAGCTGGGACTACAGGCACCTGGCACAACACCTGGCTAATTGTAGAGGCAGAGTTTTGCTCTGTCTGGCTCAGGCTGGTCTCTATCTCATGAGCTCAGCCAATCCACCAGCCTCAGCCTCCCAGAATGCTTTACAGGCGTGAGCTATCACACCCAGCCTTAGACATAAGTTTTCAACTCGTTTGGGTCAATGGCAAGGAGTATGACTGCTGGATCTTAGGGTAAGAGGATGTTTCATTTTGTAAAAAGCTGCCGAACTGTCTTCCCAAATGGCTATACCATTTCTCATTCCTATTAGTGAGGAATGAATTCCTGTTTCTCTACCTTGTCATCAATATTTGGCATTGTCAGTGTTTTAGATTTTGTCCATTCTAATAGATGTGTCCTGGTATTTCATTGTTTTTATTTTATTTTATTTTTTTGAGACAGAGTCTCACTTTGTCACCCTCAGTAGAGTGCTATGGCATCATAGCTCATAGCAACCTCAAATTCTTGGTCTCAAGTGATCCTCTTGCCTCAGCCTCCTGAGTAGGTGGGACTACAGGCACCCGTCACAAGGCCCCATTATTTTTAGAGATGGGGTCTGGCTCAGGCTGGTCTCTTCTAAACTTCTAAACTCAGGCAATCCACCCTCCTTACCCTCCCAGAGTACTAGGATTACAGGCATGAACCACCACACCCAGCCCCTGTTTTTTTTTTTTTTTGAGACAGAGCCTCAAGCTATCACCCTGGGTAGAGTACCGTGACATCACAGCTCACAGTAACCTCAAACTCCTGGGCTTAAGTGATTCTCCTGCCTCTGCCTCCCAAAAAGCTGGGACCACAGATGCCTGCCACAACGCCCAGCTATTTTTTGGTTGTAGCCATCATTTTGTTTGGCGGGCCCAGGCTGGATTCGAACCCGCCAGCTTAGGTGTATGTGGCTGGTGCCTTAGCTGCTTAAGCCACAGGCGCCAAGCCTGTTTTAATTTTTAATTCACAATTCCCTAATGACAGTTGAGCTGGGTCAGTTTTTTTTTTTTTTGAGACAGAGTCTCACTCTGTTGCCCAGGATAGAGTGCTGTGGTATCAGCCTCGCTTACAGCAACCCCAAACTCCTGGGCTCAAGCAATCCTCCTGTCTCAGCCTCCTGAGTAGCTGGGACTACAGGTCCCCACCACAATGCCGGCTAATTTTTCTCTTTTTAGTAGAGACAGGGTCTTGCTCTTGCTCAGGCTGGTCTCCAACTCCTCAGCGCAAGGGATCCGCCTGCCTTGACTTCCCAGAGTGCTAGGATTATAGGTGTGAGCCACTGCCCCTGGCCTGACTGGGTCACTTTTAAGGCAGGTTTTCCTTAAATAATCCTGAGACTGTATTAATCTCATTTCCTCTCAAAGGTTGAGGCACCCAGACGGAGACGTACCTGGATCTGAGGCTCTGCTGTCACCAGCTCACCGTTGGCCTTGGCAAGTCAATTTACCAAGCTGACCCTCAGTTTCCCAGCCTGTGAAATGGAGCTCACCACACACTTCCCACCTGATGGGGGTGCGGGGGCCTCTGTCCCTTAGGGATGAAGGTCATGGCATGGCAAGGTGGTCAGTGGTGACTGATGCAAGAGACCTCATGGAGCCCAGCTGGCCAGAGCTGGGGCAAGGTTGGGATGTTGCCTCCCCAACCCTGGAGCCCCCAGTGGTTCCCCAGGCACCCCAGGACTAGCCAGAAGGGTATGGCCCCTGTCCACACATCTGCTGCAGGAATGTAGGAGGCTTCGTGAAAGGACACAGGGCAGGGCTCAGCAGAGGGCCAGTGGCCACTCTGTTCTTTCAGCTCCACTGCCCATCTGCTGCAAGCCTGAAACCAGAGGCTTATACAGGACAGGACAGGCAGCGGTGGGACGTGCAGATTGCAGGAAACCTCAGGCAATCAGACAGAGGCCCTCGTGTTTGCCCCAAAAGTAAAAAAGTAAGTGCTCTGGAAGGCTTAGCTCAACAGGACAGAGGGCTCAAAAATCTGAGGCCTGACCTAGGATCCTGAGTCCCCCAGCCAGCAGGAGGGTAGACACCTTCCAACAGCCTTGGGGCCTTTAGCCTCTTGTCCCCAGCCAGGCCCTGTCCCCAAATAGCAAGACTCAACAAAATCATATCCCCTCCCCACCAACTTTCATTACCTCTTTCTTTTTGACATAACAGAAAAAGAACAGAATGAGGGCGGGGCTCACGCCTGTAATCCTAACATTCTGGGAGGCCAAGGTGGGTAGATTGCCCAAGCTCATGAGTTCGAGATCAGCCTGAGCAAGAGTGAGACCCTGTCTCTAAAAATATCTGGGTGTTGTGGTGGGTACCTGTAGTCCCAGCTACTTGGGAGGCTGAGGCAAGAGAATCGCTTGAGCCCAAGAGTTTAAGGTTGCTGTGAGCTATGACACCACAGCACTCTACCAAGGGCAACAAGGTGAGACTCTGTCTCAAAAAAACCCAGAATGACCCATAATCCCAAGTGCTCAGATAACATCTGTTGACATTTTAAAAAATAACAAATACACATGGTAGTAGGAAAGTCAAACAAAAGAGAAAGTTATAAAATAAAAGTAAAACTCTCCCTCCACTCTTTCTCCAGCCTCTCTCTGAAGGTGACTAGTTAATAGTTTTTCACAGGGTCTGCTAGAAAAAGTGTTATGCCCACAGCAGCACATATGTCTACATACGTGTGTGTAAGAGAATGTATGGGGCTGGGTCGTAGCGGCTCACGCCTGTAACTCCAGCACTTTGAAAGGCTGAGGAAGGAGGGCCACTTGAGGCCAGGAGTTTGAGACCAGCTTGGGCAACATAATGAGACTTGATATCTACAAAAAGGAAAAAAGTCAGCCAAGCATGGTGGTGAGCACCTGTAGTCCCAGCTACTCAGGAGGCCGAGGGAGGAGGATGGCTTGAGCCAGGAGTTCAAAGTTGCAGTGAACTATGATTATGCCACTGCATTCGAGCAGAGACAGAGGGAGACCCTATCTCCAAAAAAAGAGAGAGAGAGAAAACAGCTGGGCGTTGTGGCAGGCGCCTGTAGTCCCAGCTACTTGGGAGGCTGAGGCAAGAGAATCACTTAAGCCCAGGAGTTGGAGGTTGCTATGAGCTGTGTGATGCCATGGCACTCTACCGAGGGCCATAAAGTGAGACTCTGTCTCTACAAAAAAAAAAAAAAAAAAGAGAGAGAGAGAGAATATACAGGCTGTTAGGTTGTGCTGTAAGACAGGGTTCTTCCCTTACCCTTGTAACTCTTTCTCACAGCTTATATGTCCTGATACCCACATGAAGATGCAGCCCAGTCTCTGGCCACATGGAACCTGCCATATCAAGCATATCCTGGACTGGTCCCCTGCATACATGCCTCTACCTGGTGACCAGCCTCTTCTCTTGTTAGAGCTTTTTCTTTTCTTTTCTTTTTTTTTTTTTTTTGTAGAGACAGAGTCTCACTGTACCGCCCTCGGGTAGAGTGCCATGGCGTCACACGGCTCACAGCAACCTCTAACTCCTGGGCTTCCGCGATTCTCTTGCCTCAGCCTCCCTAGTAGCTGGGACTACAGGCGCCCGCCACAACGCCCGGCTATTTTTTTTTGTTGTTGCAGTTTGACCGGGGCTGGGTTTGAACCCGCCACCCTCGGCATGTGGGGCCGGCACCCTACTCGCTGAGCCACAGGCGCCGCCCTTCTTTTCTTTTCTTTTTTTCCCTTTAAGAGTAGTGTAATAGTAGTGAGGTATGCTGGCCCTGGAGTTAGATACTTGAGGTTTTATTTATTTTTATTATGTTTTTTTATTTTGAGACAGAGCCTCAAGCTGTCACCCTGGGTAGAGTGCCGTGGCATCACAGCTCACAGAAACATCCAATTCCTGGGCTCAAGCGATTCTCCTGCCTCTGCCTCCGAAGTAGCTGGGACTACAGGCGCCTACCACAATGCCCGGCTATTTTTTGGTTGCAGCTGTCATTGTTGTTTGGCAGGCCGGGCTGGATTCGAACCTGCCAGTTCTGGTGTATGTGGTTGGTGCCTTGGCCGCTTGAGCCACAGGCGCCGAGCCTCCTTTTTTTTTTTTTTTTTTAAAGACAGATTCTTACTCTGTTGCCCAAGCTACAGTGCCGTGGCCTCAGCCTAGGCCACAGCAATGTCAAACTCCAGGGCTCAAGGGATCCTCCTGCCTCAGCTTTCCAAGTAGCTGGGACTACAGGCTCCCACTGAAACATCTGGCTAGTTTTTCTATTTTTAGTAGAGAAGGGGATCTTGTGCTTGCTCAGGCTGGTCTCAAACTCCTGGGCTCAAGCAGTCCTCCTGCCTTGGTCTCCGAAGTGTGCTAGGATTACAGGTGTGAGCCACTATGCCCGGCCTGTTAGAGCATTCTTTTTTTTTTTTTTTTTTTTTTTTGCGACAAAGTCTCACTATGTTGCCCTCAATAGAGTGCCATGGCGTCACAGCTCACAGAAACCTCCAACTCTTGGTCTTCAGCAATTCTCTTGTCTCAGCCTCCTGAGTAGCTGGGACTACAGACACCCGCCACAATGCCTGGCTATTCTTTGTTACAGTTGTCATTGTTGCTTAGCTGGTCCTGGCCGGTTCGAGCCCTCCAGCCTCAGTCTATGTGGCTGGCACTGTAACCACTCTGCTATGGCCGCTGAGCCTGTAAGAACATTTTTTTTTTTTTTTTTTTGAGACAGAGTCTCACTTTGTTGCCCTCGGTAGAGTGCTATGGCATCACAGCTCACAGCAACCTCCAGCTCTTGGGCTTAGGCAATTCTCTTGCCTCAGCCTCCCGAGTAGCTGGGACTACAGGTGCCTGCCACAACACCCAGCAATTTTTTGTTGTTGTTGTTGCAGTTTGGCCGGGGCTGGGTTTGAACCTTCCACCCTCAGTATATGAGGCCAACGGTCTACTCACTGAGCCCACAGGCACCGCCCTGTTAGAGCATTCTCTCCTCTTTCCTAATCACTTCTGGTCACCTCAGAAGCCAGAAATCAGAGTTGTAATTAAGCCAAGGCAGGCAGAGTGAGGCCCTGGAGACAGGGGAGGTCTAGTGGCCCTGGGCAAGCCACAAGCTTTCTCTGAACCTCAGCTTCTTTCTCATTAACACGGGGCAACTCTGCTCTCTTAAGGTGAAGCAGAGATTTAAAAAAGACAGGGTGGGGCAGTGCCTGTGGTTCAAAGGAGTAGGGTGCCGGCCCCATATACCGGAGGTGGTGTGTTCAAACCCAGCCCCGGCCAAGAAAAGAAAAAAAAGACAGTGTGATCTAATAAATGGCCTTCCTCTACCCTTCTGAAACTTGATGGCCATTTGATGAGATGAAAGTTCCCACCTAGGCCTCCAGGGAACAGTAAAGGTAGGGGAATAACAGATGATGAAACAGAGGCACAGAGAGATTGAGAAACTTGCCCAAGGTCACACAGCTGTGGGAAACTCAGGATGGAAAGGAGTCAGTCTGGCTTCAGAGGCTGTGTTCTGGAGCACTGGGGGGACATGGCAATGGCAACTGCTGTGGAAAGGTGGGGCCATGTAGAAGTGCCCAGGAGGGCTGGGCTGAGGAAGCTGGGTGAGAAGGAGCCCAGGGAGAACAGGACCCAAGGGAAGCAAAGGGACTTTTTAAACTGGACAGGGTGTGCGAGCTCACTCACCCATTCGCAGGGCAGGCAAGGGCCTCCAGCCTCTCTGTCCCTCTTATTCCATGGAGTCTAGTGCCAGGAGGCTCTCTGTGGACTCCAACTCCACCACAGGAATGTGTGCAGGATGGTGCCCAAAAGGGGTGGAAGGCCCTGACATTATTTAGCGCCTCTGTGTGCCAGGTGAGGCGTATTATCTGCATTATATGTCACTTAATCCTTACACAATAGACAATTTTACTGCTGAGGGGGTAAATTCCAGTTAGCGGGCCATACCTCCTCCCCACCCAGGAAAAATGAGTGTAGGGGACTGCATGTGTCCCTTGAGGTAAGGGGCCAGGGGAGAGTGAGGGTGCCATCCTGCCCCCCGCCAAGCAGGGCGCTTCTACTGCCCACAGGCCCACACCACAGGGCTAGCCTCAGGCCCCCTCTTCCCGGGGTTCCCCCTTCCTTTCTACTGCCCTATACTTTGTACAATTGTCTGTCAAGTCATCGTCGCTTTCTAGCTTTCTGGTTTTCACTCACCTGTCTCCCTGGTTTGGGTTTCTATCTTGGTGAAGAGAATTCTCTCTCCTTCCCTTCTGCACATCACAAGGAAGCATGGCCTGCTTGGTGAGGGCATCTTCAAAGAACTCTCAGGGAAGGATCCCAGGTCAAGAGGACCCTGAACCTCCGGCCCAGTGGAAGCCTCACGGTGGAGCCTTGACCTCAGGGTCCTAGGCTCAGCAGTCTACCTGGTTTATAGGATGCCCCCTACTTCAACAGTGGGCTCCCTGCCACAGTCCTGGCTCAAGTTGAACTTGGAGCAAAAGGCCCTTATGGTCAAAAGAAGAACATGTAGGCCTCCTCTCCTGCCCTTGGACAAAGCTAGTATGTAACAGGGACACTGACCTCCCAAGCCTTGGACTAGCACACCTAGCCCCAGGTAAGTGGCCTGCCCTGCCCACCATCTTCCTCTGAACTCCACCGAGCTCAGGGAAAGGGAGAACAGCTGGCCTGGGCACCATCCACACTGTGATGAGGTCAGAGGGGAGGCTGTGCTGTGGATGGGTGTAATCTCAGAAGCCTTTCTGCCAGAGGTGGCATGATTCAGCCCAGGGCATTGGGAGGGCACTGGGGCAGGGCCCTCACTGGACAGGAGCAAAGACTCTGGCATAAGCGTGCATTAGGCAGGAGGGCACAGAGAATGCAATCATTGCTTCAAGTATTTGGTAAGCACCTATGTGCCGGGTTCTGAGGTAAAAAAATCTGTCTCCCTACCCTCCTGAAAATCCCTGGAGCTGACCCTTTAGTGGGCAACAGACAATAAAGACAAATATGCAAACCATGTACGTGTTAGATGGTGATGGCGCTATGGAGAGAAAGTAAACGGAAGGAGGAGTGGTGGGTGTGGGTGCAGCAGGCAGGCAGGCCCAGGAGTAGGGGCTTTGCGGCGGCTGCTGGTGCAGGAACTAGGACTTGACCATGAGCAAACAGGAGTGAGATAATAGGATGGGGATTGGGGCCATTCTCCCAGACCCTGGTGCAAGGGCAACACCACAGACAGGGCTTGAGCACCGAGGAGCAGCCTGTGGTTCCAGGCCAGGCCAGTGCGTGCTGGAGCCGTCCAGGAGTGTGGGCTGACAGGCAAGTCACCCTGAGGGGTGGGCTCAGCAGCCCTGAAGGGTCTGGAGCTTGATTAAGCCAGGGAGGGAGGAAAAGAGAGGGAGGGAGGATGGGTCCACCCCAGGGGCCCCTAATGCTGTGATAGCCAGGCCTGTGTCCCTGTCTCTGCTGCCCAAGGGAAACCCAACATGGAGAGAGTGCAGAGCACCAGGCTGGGCCTACGTCCAAGCACCTCGAGCCTGTGCCACAGTCCTTCCTTTTCTAAGGGGACAGGGTGGCCCTGTGGCTCACTCTTCCTGGAAGCCCTCCCTTATTAACCCCTCCCCTCCCAGGGGTGGAGAGATGAGGGTGCCCATTCTTCTGAGAAGACAATGCCCTCAGGCTAATCAGAAACATTTTTAAGGCCAGAAAGATATTCACCTCACCTCTACCTACCCTGACCTGGATGAGAAATGTTGGCCTTTTGTTAATGGTTTTGGGCTAGGAATCAGCAATTTGTAGTTGTGGTCCAGTCCCTGTAGGATCTTGGGAAAGCCATTTCTCTAGTCTTCCTCACCTGTAAGACGGGAGTAAATGCTGGCTCCAGCCATACCCTTAAAGGGGAGCTGTAGCTGACACGGACTGACTGCCAAATGTGGCCCAGGCACTAAGCCAAGCCCATCTCGCACAGTATTGTGTGCCATCCTCTCCTGTGAGGAAAACACAGTGTCTGTTCCCATTTTCCAGATGAGGAAAATGAGGCTCAGCGAGGTCCGTGAGTTGTCTAAAGTCATACAGTTAAGTGACTCCAGAGACCCTATTCTCTGTAAAAGATTCTATTCTATTCTATTTAGCTACTCCATCAACTAGCAGTTAACAGGATTAACAATAGGGCTGCCACTAAGTAAGCATGGCCTTTATTTGAACATCTAGTGGCTGCCCAGCTGGCTCTACAGTGGAGAAGGCAGAGGGCGGGAAGCAGAAGAGTTCAGAAGAGTTCCTGCCCTCCAAGAACCTGGAGGTGTGGAGGCACAGGGCTTAGCCAGGAGAAGTTGTGAACACAGACTCCCCCACCAGCCACTTTTAGGGTGTGGCCATGTCACCAAGGAGAGTGTAATCATTCTCTGCAGGGGTTCTCCCTCACATAATGATAGTAATGCCACCATCTAGGCTCAGCAGACAATGACATGCCATAATGAAGTCACCTCCTTGAGGGACTGTGTTTAAGCAGAGAGTATGCCCCATAACTTGTGGCCATTATTATTAAAATGAGCAAGTGGAAAATAAGGATTGATTGTGCCTGGCCAGGTGTCCAGCTGTGTGGCCAGAGGTGCCTCGGGAGTTTAGAGCAGAAGCAAACCCTCCACAGAGAGCCTTCCCAGAGAGCCTCCGGTGCAGTGCTGAGGGGCTGGGAAGCCGGGGGCTGCTTGGAAGGAAGACATCTGTGCTGGACACGTGGTGTGGGGCCGGAAGGAGGCGCAGCTCTGAGTGTGCTGGAGGGAGAGACAGAGACAGCTGGCCCTGGGGTCATCACACAGGTGCGAGGTCCATGCTGGTTCACTGCAGGGTGATGGGCGGCATCATCCCCGTCAATGCCAGGCAGACGCCTCTGGGACACGGAGCCCCGGAAGAAAGAGAGGCCTTTGGGGGGGGGTAAGGAAGGTTGTGGGTGAAGCATGGTCTCCAGCAAGAGAGGCTCTCCTTCTGGTCAGGTCACTTGGGCCGGGACCAAGCCATGCAGACGTCAACTCCCTCAGAGCTTTTGTGACCCTCAGCCTCAGCCCCCATGCCCCTGGTATCGCCCCACAGTGCTAAGGCGGCGGGTAGAGAGGACCGGAAGACCTGTGCTTTCCAGGGCCTACTGTGGCAGGGCAGGGAAAGCCTAGAATGGTGTTTACATTTTCCCTCCTTTCCCTTCTGGTGGCCCAGCCAGCCTGGCGGTTACACCACTGCGGTTTGCTGGCCGCAGGGAGGGCCCCCATTACATAACCTGCCACAACTGCCCTAAAACACACACACTATCTATCTCGCACACACCACCGCACACGCTCCGTCCCACCGGGCTCACCACACCACTACACACAGACACACACCTCACGCACTCACAGCCTCACACACTCACATACACGCCCTCTCTCACAGGTCCTCAAAGCATTCCTGCCGCCCACAGGTGGGGCCTCCCCGCGGTTTGGGTGGGAGCATCTTCTCTTCACCCTGCCCCTCAGGCCCCTAGGGCCCTGAGCCCAGTGGGACTGACCCCGGCCTGTCCTGGGGCTCCCAGCTGACAGCCTCACACTTTGGCAACAGTCCAGGAGGTGGACAACTGTGAGACAATCTGGGAACAGGGCAGGGAGGTGGAGAAAGACCAGACCTCAGGGTGGAGGCCCTGAGATATGGACTCCAGAAACTCAGAACGTGTAAACCGGGGGATGGACAGTGGACATGGCCTCTGAGGAGGGTATTAAGTGTAACATTTTTGGAGGGGTACTGTGAAATGCAGGTTACTCTCCCCAGAAACATGTGAGCCTCCCTGAGACCCAGCAATGCTTTTTAGGGGCTCATCTGATGGAGACATTCACCCAAGGGCCTGAATATAAAAATGTTTGTGCTGCGTTGTTTGTGAAAGCAAATAGTGCATTGCCTCAGGGTCCATCTCAAGGGCCTCCTAACAAGAGCCCACATGCCAAGTGAGGAGGGCGGGCCGATGGACAGGAGGTACAGCATGACCTCATTTTGTCAACTGAAACCATATATGAATGTGTGTGTATAAATATTTATAGATAGCTGCATAACCAAGTCTCTGGAATGCCTCACACAAAGGGGTTACCAAATGGTCACCTTTGCTGGGTGGGACTGCGGAGGAAGGTTAAGAGGGACTTTTTCATTTGTCCATATTGGAATCCAGTGTATGCTCTTTGGTTATTTATAAAAAGCAGCCATGAGTTTGGAATAAGAGGGGAAAAAAATCAATAAAAGGCTCCCTCTACCACGGAATGGTGCAGCTCCCCCTCTTCTGAGGGGATGGGGCATTCAGCCTTCTCCATGGGGGGATAGAGTGGCCTCATGGCCCCACCATTCCTAAGCCAGGAGGCCTTGGGCAAGTGTCTTCTCTTCCTGAGCTTCATTTTCCTCATCTGTCAAATGGAAGAGAAAAGTGCCAGTGGCACACGGAGTCTGGTTTTGTTGGGCGCTGCAAGGAGGAACATGATATTCTTGTATTGAAGGAACTCGCAGGCTAGAGAGGAAGACAGACGTAACCAGCTGTTGTGGGACAATGTGATGTGATGATGGCCTGCGCGGGGCTGTGGGTGGGCCAGGAAGGGGTGGAGGGGTGAGATCTGAGGTTGAGATTCAGCCTGGACTGGCTGACGAGAGAGGAGAGATGAGGAAGCTGGGGATGATGGGGGTGTCCCTGGCACAGGAAGGCAAAGGACCAGGGCCGGGAATAGAATCTTTAGGCAGGTGAGCTCCAATGAACATGGAGCAGAGGAGAGAAACTCGTAGGCTGTAAGGGCCTCAAGCAACACATGCTATGGCTGAGGGGACCCTTCACAGTGTCGTGGGGCAGAGAGGGCTATGGTCACAGAAGTGTTTTACTAGCTTGCCCCAGAGGAATAGTGTCTGGGAGGATGGCCAGCCAGGGCTCCTGGTGACAACAGGAGAGGCTGTAACCATTGCAGTGGTTGTAACCAGAGAGAAAGGGACAAAGTCAAGGCCTAGTCCAGTGATTTTTCAACTGGTGTGCTGCAGCACACTGGTGTGCTATGAGAGGAATTTTTTTTTTTTTTTGACACAGAGCCTCAAGCTGTCACCCTGGGTAGAGTGCCATGGCTTCACAGCTCATAGCAACCTCCAACTCTTGGGCTCAAGCGATTCTCCTGCCTCTGCCTCCCAAGTAGCTGGGACTACAGGTGCCTGCCACAACGCCCGGCTATTTTTTGGTTGCAGCTGTCATTGTTGTTTGGCGGGCCCGGGCTGGATTAGAACCTGCCAGCTTAGGTGTATGTGGCTGGCGCCTTAGCCACTTGAGCCACAGCCGCCGAGCCAGCTATGAGAGGATCTTAGGTGTGCATTCTACCAGGGGCAACAGAGTGAGACTGAGTCTTAAAAAAAGGCGGGGGGGAGGAGGAAATTATTAATGAAATTATTATTATTATTATTTGTATACAGAGTCTAACTTTATCGCCCTCAGTAGAGTGCCGTTGCGTCACAGCTCACAGCAACCTCCAACTCCTAGGCTTAGGCGATTCTCTTGCCTCAGCCTTCCCAGTAGAGTAGCTGGGACTACAGGCGCCTGCCACAACGCCCGGCTATATATATTTTGTTGTTGTTGTTGCAGTTTGGCCAGGGCTGGGTTTGAACCCGCCACCCTTGGTACATGGGGCTGGCGCCCTACCCACTGAGCCACAGGTGTCCCCCAATTAAATTATTTTTGAAAGAAGTTCAAAGCACAGTAAGTATATTCTTTACTCCTTTTTTTGATCAACATAATGTAAGCGTGCCATGGAAGTTTAACTATAGGTTCATGTGTGCCATGAGATAAAAAAGGTTGAAAAATGGGTGGCGCCTGTGGCTCAAAGGACTAGGGCGCAGGCCCCATATGCCGGAGGTGGTGGTTCAAACCCAGGCCTGGCCAAAAACTGCAAAAAAATAAAAAAAAGGTTGAAAAACACTGGCCTAGTCAGAAAGCAGTCAAGAGGTTTGGGTGACCTAGGCGGGAAAGGGTGGAGGGAAATGAGTGAGAAGATTGGAGGAGGACACCAGGTCCTGACTTAGGTGACTGGAGAGATGTGGTGCCCTGTCACTGGGGGCAGGGACAACTGGAGGGGCTGCTGTGAGGGGCCTCAGAGAGGAAGCAGTCTGGGCTGCTGGGTAGGGCAGGGAGGTGCCATTGCACGTGTGGGTTCAGTGGCACTCGGTCTTTCCTTTCTCCTCCACTGGCACTTCTGGTCTGCTGGATGAAGTGCTCAGTTGTTGTGGAATATTTTGGATCCTCTTGGCTTCTGCAAGGAGTGAGTGCCATCAAGAACATCATGGATGTGTCCCAGGGATTGTTGCGGAAGTGACGAGGCTTCCTTCCTTGCAGCTGTTCGCACTTTAATAGAACAAGCTAGCCTAGCAGTGCTGTTCAATAGAACTTTCTGAGATGCCAGAAATGTTCTGTGCTGTTTAATGGGGTAGCCCCTATCTCCACGAGCCCCTGTGGCTAGGGGGACTGAGGAGGAAGTGAGTTTTACATTTTAATTTTAGCCAGGTGTGGTGGCGTGCTCCTCTGGTCTCAGTTCCTCAGGATCTGAGGCAAGAGAATCTCTTGAGCCCGGGATTTGAAACCAGCCTGGGCAACATAGTAAGATCCTGTCTTTAAAATAGATACATGATTTTTGTTTAATTTTAATTAATTTGAATTTAAACAGCCACATGTGAGAATTTGGTGGGGGCAGAGCGTGGAGCCTTGCCAACTCCCCTCAGATCGGGTGCCTACTGAATAGAAGCAGAAAAGAAAAACCCAAGACAGTAATAACAAACCATATGTCACACGTTCTATATGCTAGGATCTGTTCTCACTGTGTAGGTACTGATCATCTTTTGAGATAGGCCCTGACATTTCATAGGAAATCGAGGCACAGAGTGTGAACCACTAGTTCACGGTCTCACGAGCCAGGCTTTGAGCTGGGTTGCAAACCACTCCGCTAGACTGTACATTGTTTCCTCCAGGGAAGCCTGGGCAACGTGCTTTCCTGGACATGCCACAGGCAGTATCACGTTCTGATCCTCAAGGGGGTTGGGGGTATAGGAAAGGCATCGTCACCCCATTTCATAAATGAGAACCCTGGGGCTCAGGTTTGCTCAGAGTCACAGAGTTGGAAGCAGCATGGGCTGAGATGTGAGTCTGTGAGTCGGGGATGTTCTTGCTTGCCTCTTCCACACCTTCAGCAGGGGTGATACCTGATGAACCGCTGGCCTTAGTCCCTGCAGCAACTCTGAACTCTCAGGGTTTGCCTGCTCCTATACGTTTATTCAAATTTTGGATTTTATTTCTGAGTGAGGATTTTTAGCAGAGTGACCTAAGAGTGACTTAAACTAATTGTGTGCCCCCAGTAGGGTACCACAGCATCACAGCTTACAGCAACCTCAATCTCCTGGGCTTAAGCATTTCTCTTGCCTCAGCCTCCCACATAGCTGGAACTATAGGCACCCGCCACAATGCCTGGCTACTTTTTTGTTGTAGTTGTCAGTGTGTTTAGCAGGCCCAGGCCAGGTTCAAACCCACCAGCTCCTGTGTATTTGGCTGGTACCCTAACCACTGAGCAATGGGTGTCGAACCAGTTTTGTTTTTGAGACCTAGTCTGGCCCTATTGCCCATCATGCAGTGCAGTGGCACCATTATAGCTCACTATAGTTCCAACTCCTGGCCTCAAGCAGTCCTCCTATCTTGGCCTCCAAAGTTCTAGGGCAGTGGTTCTTAACCTGTGGGTCACGACCCCTTTGTAACAATGAAAATACATCCTGCATATAAGATATTTACATTACAATTCATAACAGTAGCAAAATTACAGTTATGATGTAGCAATGAAAATAACTGTATGCGGGCGGCGCCTGTGGCTCAGTCAGTAAGGCGCCGGCCCCATATACCGAGGGTGGCGGGTTCAAACCCGGCCCCGGCCAAACTGCAACCAAAAAATAGCTGGGTGTTGTGGCGGGCGCCTGTAGTCCCAGCTACTCAGGAGGCTGAGGCAAGAGAATCGCTTAAGCCCAGGAGTTGGAGGTTGCTGTGAGCTGTGTGAGGCCATGGCACTCTACCGAGGGCTATAAAGTGAGACTCTGTCTCTACAAAAAAAAAAAAGAAAATAACTGTATGGTTGGGGCTCACCATAACATGAGGAACTGTGTTAAAAGGTCGCGGCATTAGGAAGGTTGAGAACCACTGTTCTAGGGTTATAGGCATGAGCCTCTGTGCCCAGCCTAATTGTGTTTTAAAAGCACAGATGAGGCAGGACACAGTCTAGCCTGAAATGAAAGCTACAAGGCTTTTTGGAGGATTTAGGTTTTACAGAAAGGTAGAAAGAAATCAGAAAAGGCAGTCTGGGATGATCAAAGGAACAAAACTTAAATTTCTTGGGCCTTTGCCTCAACCATTTCCTAGGCACATGGCCTCAGGAAGATAGCAACTTGTTTTAGCTCAGTTTGCTTCTTTGAAATGGGAATATTAACAATCTCTAGTCTTGGGTTGCTATAAGGACTTCATTAACATATGTAAACCTTTACTATATAGTAGGAATTGTACAAATAGTTAACTAATTAAGGGATGGATCTGGGAGGCCCAGGTGGGTGGATTGCCTGAGCTCATGAGTTTGAGACCAGCCTGAGTCTTGCAGAGCGAGACTCGTCTCTAAAAATAGCTGGGCCTTGTGGCGGGTGCCTATAGTCCCAGCTACTTGGGAATAGCCGAGGCAAGAGAATCACTTAAGCCCAAGAGTCTGAGGTTTCTGTGAGCTGTGACACCATGGCTACTGAGGTGACAAAGTGAGACTCTGTCTCAAAAAAAAAAATTAAGGCATGGGGTGGGGGAGGGGCTCAGTTACTCATGCCTATAATCCTAGCATTCTGGGAGGCTAAGGTGAGAAGATCCTTGGGGTCAGGATTTCGAGACCAGCCTGAGCAAGAGTGAGACCCCCATCTTTACTAAAAATAAAAAGTTAGCCAGGTGTTGTGGTCAGTGCCTATAGTCCCAGCTACTCAGGAGGCTAAGGCAGGAGGACCGCTTGAGCCTAGGAGCTTGAGGTTGCTGTGAGCCAGGCTGAGGCCAAAGTACTCTAGCCTGGGCAACAGAATCAGGCTCTGTCTCAAAAGGCAACATAGTGAGACCCTGTCCATATATATAAGTGTGTGTGTGTGTGTGTGTGTGCGCGTGTGTGTGTGTGTATTAGCCAGGCCTGATGGGGCATGTAGCCTCCACTACTTGGGAAGCTGAGGCAGAAGAATGGCTTGAATTGGAGGTTACAGTGAGCAGCAATCATGCCATTGCACTCTAGTCTGGGTGACAGAGCAAGAAATTGTCTCTACCCTAACAAAAAAAAAAAAAAAAAAAAGAAATTGTCTCTAAGAAAAGAAAAAAGAAAATTCACCTAACTAAAACATACAAACATATAAAAAAATTTTTTTTTTGCAGTTTTTGGCTGGAACTGGGTTTGAACCCGCCACCTCCAGCATTTGGGGCTGGCGCCCTACTCCTCTGAGCCACAGGTGCCACCCTCAAACGTATAAATTTTAATATATTCACAAGGTTGTATAACCATCAGCACTATCTAATTCCAGAACATTTTTATCAACCCAAAGAGAATCTCTGTATCTATCAGGAATTCCTCATTCTCCTGTCCTCTGGCCCCTCCTAATCTACTTTTGATCTCCATGGATTTGTGGACATTTCATATAAAAAGAATCATGTGATATGTGGCCTTTGGTCTTTTGTGCTTGGCTCACTTCACTTAGCATAATGTTCTCAAGATTCAGCAATGACAGTACATCATGACTCTTTATGCTTAAATAATATTCCACTGTATGGACATACCACATTTTTTATTCATTCATCTATCAACAGATTGATTATTCCCCTTTTTGGTTATTATGAACAAGTGTACATGTTTTTTATGAGGACATCATGGAGCATGAATCAGGGTAAGTAGGAGAGACAGACATCAATAAAATAATTATATTATAAAAACCAATATATCACTTTGAAAACAGTGCGGCAGTTCCTTAAAAGGCCAAACATAAAGTTATCATATGATGCAGCAATACTACTCCCAGGTATATACCCAAATGAATTAAAAGCATATGTTCACACAGAGAAGCGGTTCTCAACCTGTGGCTGGTGACCCCTTTGTAACAAGAAAACACATCCTGCATATCAGATATTTACATTACGATTCATAACAGTAGCAAAATTACAGTCATGAAGTAGCAACGAAAATAATTTTATGGTTGGGGGTCACCACAACATGAGGAACTGTATTAAAGGGTGTTAGGAAGGTTGAGAACCACGGACACAGAGACTGTTCATAACAGCGTGATTCAGCAATAGCCAAAAGGTAGAAATGACCCAAATGGCCATCCACCCATGAATGGATAAACAAAACGCAATAGATCCACACAATGGAACACTATTCAGTCATAAAAAGGAATGAGGGACGGATTCATGCTACAACATGCGTGAGCCTTGAAAACACGTACACTCCATACTGGCAGGGATGCCACCAGTCAGCTTACTTCTCTTACGCCAGTGCGGGCATTTAAGAGGCAATCAAGAATGATCCCTGGGATGAATGACAGGCCCAGCCAGGCCGGCAGAGCCAGCGTCCCGGCCCCCTGCTGCCTGGCTGCACTGGGGCGGGAGACGGGTATCTGCCAGCAAGCCTGAATCTCACCAGCTATGGCCCTTAGCAAAACATGCCTCCACCTGCAGTGGCTCTGACTTCCACCTGCATACCTTGTGGCCTGGGATGTCCTTCAAACTCCACCCAACTCTGCGGCTTAAAACTGGTCTGGGCATCCTGAAGGTGGTTGGCAAAGTCCTGCACATTGGCCTTCTGGGAGCCGAAGCGTCACCAGTAGCCAGGCTACTGGGAGAGACACCCAGCAGCAGAGGATCACATGGCCACACACCTCAGCCAAGTTCCTCTTCTGAAGTGCACCCCCTCTGCTCAGGTTATTAGTGGTGCAGGGGAAACAAACAGCAGGTTTCCAATTACTCTGCAGCCCCTTCTCAAGTGGTACAGGGCTCAGAGACTGCTCGCCTGCAAGCAGTCACCGTGGGGCAGAGGTGGGATTTACTGAGAAGGACTTGGGCCTGCATTTCAAAGGCCAGGGGGCCCTCTCCCCATAAAACCCTCACTGAGCCCAGTGGAGGGGAACAGAGCCACAGCCCAGCCCAGTGCCCTATGGAGGGGTCACCAGGAATTCTGTGTTTCATCAAATATTGTTGGGCCATGGGGTTTTATTTGAAAATAATTTTAATTAGCCGGAAACTAGGAGTTTAATAAATGGAAAACAGAGAACTTTCCAAGGCCACAGCTGGGAAACACTCGCTTTTTAAAAAATTCCGCCTGGCTTCCCAGGCCAGCTAAGCACCCTGACACAAGGGCCTGATTGCCAAAGGAATCCACAAGGAAAACAAAGCTTATTTTTAGAGAAATATTTTAAACCTGGTTTCGGCAAGCTCAGGAGTTTTCTTGTCTGTCTTGAGTCCTTAATATCTTTCCTTCTATTTCGGATCTGCCTCTCACCCCAGAGGGCACAAGGCCTATCTGACAGGAGTTATTTCTGCCCAGATGAAAATAAAAGGGGCCCCCCCACTCCCACCAGAGAATGAATTGTTTCTAAAAATGTCCCCGCAGATAGCAAGTGGCACATGAGGCCTGTCCTCAGCAGATGTGCCTGGCAATGAAGGTGGGCCAGGGTCCCCACTGGCGGGGGCCTGTCAGTCACCCTCCCACCCTGTCCTTCCCACCGCCCTGCAGGAAGCGGACGTCAACCTGACCATCATTTCCGGGTTTTGAAAGCAGTTTTTAAACTTGAAAGAGGCATGCTGAAAAGACTGCTTTTCCTCCGTAGGTGTCAGTAACCAACACCCACAAATGACACACCCACACATACACCGCAGAAGACACATCCAGACCCAAACACACAGCAACACCTACAGCTTCTTACACCCCAAGACCCACACACCCACCCACAGGCAGCAGCTGCACAACAGCCCAAACCACACCATGCTCCCATTTGCCTTCACATCCCAGCAGAAACATCCATACCTTGTCCCAGCACAGTGGAACACCCTTGGATCCCACACCCCAAAGACCTACCTACCTGCCCACACAGCAACACTCACATTGATTCATACACACACGTACACACATACACACGTACAGACGCGCACACACGCAAGTCACACCCACAAGTCACACCCATAGCCAAACAGCAGCACAAGCCCTCATATCCTATACAGTCTCATACTTCACACACCTGTTGACATTCATATACAGAAGCACACAGACCCACATGCCAATATTCCCTACAACACCAGGACATATACACACAGAGTTCTGGACACCTGCACACACGGCAACACCAACAAACATGCGTACCCCCACGTAGACAGGCAAGGACACATCTACACACAAACACCCCTCCCAGAGGACACCCCACAGGTCTCTCCCCAGAGACACACTTTTAGACACACTTTCAAGGTCTAGTAAAGACCTTCAATAGTCTGGAGAACAGGCCTAGCAAGGGCCAGGCCTGGAGGTGCTGTGGCTGCCCAGCAGCCTGCTCCCCCTCCCTCCCTGTTGCAGGGCTGGCCTGGGTAAGGCCCATCCAGCCACCAGGCTTCGCCCCGCCCCAGCCCTCCCCCCTTCCTCCTTGGCCTTGCCAGCAGCACAGAACTGCAACTGCCTTGGATGGCCACAGCTTTGCACATCTCCTTGGAGTGTGAAGAAGAAAAAGTAAACACAATTAAATAAGGCAACAAGACAGAAGGTAAGTCTGACCAGCCTCAGCTCAGCAGCTGGTCACCCTCTAAGGGCTGTGCCTGCTCCCACTAACTTCCAAGGCTAAGGAAGGTGCAGAGACCCAACTTCCGCTTTCAGTGAGAGTCACATCTGCCCTCACTTGCCACCGCAAGCAAAACTGAAGAAGGGGTGCCAGGGGATGGTTCCCTTCCAAGGCCCAGTGCTCTCTAGCAGGCTCCCTTCCCAGCATGTATCCACCTGAGGAGGTTTCTGAGTCTTCCTGCCTCAGGGTCCCTGATCCTGGTGCCTGAGCCACTCACTGCGGGGCTCCCAATCCTCCATCTATTCCCAGGGGCTGCTGCAGAGCGTCGGCCTTCTCAACGGTTTCTTTTTCTTTTTTTTAGTTTTACACACCCAGCTGTAGATTCAGACAGTGTGAGGAAGAGATGTACATACACATGTCCTTTCTCAGAAATAATTTAGAAGGTGGCACACACTAATTAGGCTGTTAAAGAAATACTTTAGTCTTCAAACAACCAGTAGAAATGCCACTGAGACATTCTAAACACCATCACATTCTGGGCACCCTTTCACAACCGACTAGGAAAGAACTTTATCTTGGGTGCAGCTCAGCTGACTCAGGCCAGTCAATTCTAGTGCCGATCCCCAGTCTGAGATGGGGATCCTGGTTTCTTCTTACTTGCAATTTTTACATCCATTCCCTTAATTTACAAGATTTCCCTAAGGGTGATCAAGCAATAATAGAGTTTAGTTTGCTGTTGCTTCCAGCCACTGCAGAAAGACAATGAGCTGGTAACCCTCCACTGATCAGGGCAAGGGGATGAATGATCCCCTCCATCTTTCCACGCTCCAGGGAGCCTAGAGTATAAAACTTCAGATCCTAGCTGCTGGGCTTTCAAACAAACCAATTTTTAAAAACGAATGTGGCTTACCCCATATAAAATAAAGTCTAACATTCCAGCTGATCAAAAGTACTTGTTTAGAAAAATAAGTTTTGGAATGAAGTGGAAACAAGCTCTTTGAAATGTAGCTTAGCCTAAATAGCTCCACATTTTAGACTTTTCCTCCCCATTTCACATTCTTTATGGTGTAGGGGCCTGCAGGGTCTTCACCCTGCCTAAGCCCTCCTTGGCCTCAGGCTTCCCCTCCCCCCAGGGCTGAGGCCTATAGTCAGGGGCCCACCTCCGGGAGAACTTTGAAACTGTTCCCCATCCCCTTTGGCAGCACTCACCAAGCACCAAAACGCTCCAGTTAACACCAGCGCAATCATCGCTAACGTGAAACAGCTGCCTGAGGCCTGGCGTTTCCACCAGCCTGCCTCCACACCCCCCCCACCGGCTCAGCTGTGAGTCACTGGAGACCCTGGCTAATGCAGGGCCAGTGAGTGGGGATGCAAGGATTGATAGAGCCCAGCTGTTGTAGATGAGAGCAAACTATTGCTAAATCACTTACCTACTTTGGAAAAAGTGTGTGTGTGTGCTGGAGAAGAAAAAAACATAAATTGGTTAATGAACCTGATTTTGTTTTTAAAGTGATGGTTTTCAAATTAGAAGAAAATGTTAGCATAGTAAGATTTTGTTCAACTCTTTGGAGAACCCAGCAGGCAAATCAACACAGTCTTTGCTTCCATTTTCTGAAAACCTCGGAAGAATTTGCTTTTAGGCGACTTACAGTCATCTAAAGCACAGACTATTAATGCCTTCTGCATAAATAACTTGTACGTGCTCCTTCCCCAAGGAAGTTGTCTGCATAAACAAACACCACTCAGATATAAGTTTAACACGCTCGTTCCCCTTTCCTCCTCTCTGGAGGACACCACCAGGTTTTCCAAAGTCCAGGCAAAACCCCCAGTTCATCCACCCAGAAGCCCGGCCTACGCCGCGCTGGCCACCGGCTGGCAGAAAGCTCCTCCTACTCTTCCCCACCCAAGCAGTTGTTTCCTGGGCGTCCCAGCGAAAAATCGGACCTTCAGCTGCCACTGCAGCCACGTGATCCGCCCCTGGTGACTCACAGGCCGGCCACACCCCTTCAGGCCTCCCCGCCAGACCCTGCTACCAGCCAGCCAGCCAACTGGGAGATGCATCTTATTACCAAAAGGAACAGCTAACTAATGCCCTTGACAGCCCAAATAATTGCTTTCTTTCAGCTAAAAGAGCTTGCTATAAAATACATACAGGCACAAGTGGACGCACAGCCAGTTCTCCCAACCCTTCCCCGCCCTCCTGAGATTGGGGGAGGCCTGAGGAGGAAACGGGAAGCTAGAGAAGCCATACAGGTCTGTTCAAAAAGAAAGCTATCTTGTACACACACAATTTTTTTTCCCAAAAATTTTATTGGGGGAAAACTACAAAACATTTACAGTATAATGTTTACAGTCACAATTTGTAGTGAACTGATTCCCCAAAATATATTACAACTCAAGTTGACTTATCTTATTACATTCAAAAACCTACTCTGTCAAAGTAGTCCAGAGAGTACATACATAGTGCTCCAACTGTACCTACGTACAAACAAACTAAAGCTACTGGTCATTCATCCGCTGTCCAGGAAAGCTTGGGAAACGTTCCTGCCTTTCTACATGGGAAAAAAAAAAAGATAGTACAAGTCTGGGAATTTTCTGTAATTAAACAAGGCATATTCAGGTACTTACTACATACCATTTCAGCGCTAAGAGGTGGCCTCTTCACTTTATATCTATATAAAAAAAGTGGTAAAATTCTTTTCCTTTTGTGCAGTTGAACCCATCCTACATTCAAATTCTCTCAAGCACTAATAAAATACTTATTTGGTTGAGGAAGATTTAAGGCAAGTTTGGGCCCTTCCAAAGGCACTGTGAGACTAACCCCCCCATTATTGCTACATGTCTGTATACTCAAGAGTATGTCACAGTAGAACTGGTGGAATAAGCAAATGTTCTTTGCTAGTTTATAACGTTGGAATTAGAAAAGTATGCCACATTTAAACCTGATTGCAAAGTATGTGGTCATTTTTTCCTTTAAAGTTGGATGGGCTACAACCATTATACATTCTAAGAAAACTCATAAGATGTTCTTCAAACTACTTCCACAGCATCAAGATAGATTTCTGTAAAGAAACCATGCAATCTTTCAAAATTTACGTAAACAAGGAAAGAAATTAATGAAATAAATATTACATACAATCTCTTAAATTAAGAATTTTTTACTCATTTACAATAAAATAACCAAGTGAAGTTACAAAAGGCATATATTACTGTGAAAAGAACATACACTCCACATTTTGCCGATTAATAATGGCAATCATAATTTAACATAATAAAAGAATATATATCTATTGCTTTTCATCATACTTGATAAATACAGTATGAACAATTTTCAATGTATACTTTTCACAAGATAATAAATAAGTTAAATAGTTTTCATATTGAGTTGTGGTGCAGTGGTGCGAATCAACTCAAAACAGCTAAAAATTCAGCAGTTATTCCCCAACAATTACAAACTAAGCTCTGCTCAAGGATTCCAGAGAGAGCAGACAAAGGGTTTTAAACTAAACATCCACAAAGTGATGGCAATGAAACCAGTAACCAGTATGAAACTTTGGAATGCAAGGGTTCCCCCCCCAGACATATATAACTTTGTTAAAAAACAAAAAAACAAACAAAAACCAACCCTATGGGGCTGAGAACTACTATCAAGGCATATTCTTGGCAGAAATAATGGATTCTAAAAGCTTATAGGTTTAGCAAGGTGGTTGGCTCGTTTGTTTTAGCTGGTCACAGACAAACAATTAGGAACTTCTTTCAAGATAAGAGTTCCCACATCTGGACTGTAACTAATGCTTTTCAAGTGAAGAGTTGGAATGGTGGTTGGTAGCTGCTGGTGCTGGGTTGATTTTTTCCTGAAGTCCCAAACTCATCTGAGACCTTTAAAAAAGTTTTAAGTGTTTGGTATTTTGTTCTATTCGCATCACAACTGCCCTGTTGTGAATATTTTGTTCATCAACACAAAAAGTTCGTTGGCTTTCTTTTTTGCTCAACAAGAATGAAACTTCGTAATAATAAAAATAATAATAATAAAAAAAAGACAAACCGAAAAAGGAGGGGTGGGGGGCCCCTCCCAGCACAGAGTCCAAGTGTTTGGGTCTTCAGTTTGCCAAGGGCCTAAGTTATCCCCCACCCCTGTGCCCCCCAGCAGGGGCGTGATGGCAAAGGGCGTCCTCCAGCACCCCGGAACGGCCTTCCCTTCCTTCCTCCTCACTGGCGCCCCCTTGCCTCAGTCGTCGGAGATGGAGAGGCGGCTGAAGATGGGCAGGCGGCGGCCAGGGTCCAGGCTTGGGGACTCGGAGCCGCTGAGGCTGCCCGAGCTCAGGGAGCCGCTCAGGTAGCTGTCGCGGTCCGACAGGGAGTCCGGGGGGCTGGGGGACGCGTCGAACACAGGCGACTCGGACAGGCGGCGAGGCAGCTGGAAGCTGAAGGGCGGCGAGGGCGGCGCGGCGGCACCAGCGGGAAGGGGCGCGCTGGGCGGCGCCGGGGGCGCCAGGCCCTGCTGCTGCTGGGTGCGGTAGTAGGCAGCGGCGGCCACCGCGGCGAAGTTGTGGGTCTGGATGGCCAGCGGTGTGATGAGGCTGCTCAGCTCCGGGCCGAAAGCGAAGGCGTTGTTAGCACACGAGGCAGACGAACACGCCGCGCACGGGGCGCCGGGTGCCAGCAGGTCCTCGGCGCCACCTGTGCCATAGAGCAGAGCGGCCGCCGCGGCTGCTGCCGCCGCGGAGGCGCAGCACGTCGGGGCTCCCGAGGGCGTGGAGGCGGCAGAGGCCGAGGAACAGGAGGAGGCCGAGGAGGAACAGGAGGAGGCTGAGGAGCAAGAGGGCGGTGGTGACGTGCGCGACGTGGGGCTGTCAAGCAACAGTGGCGACTCCAGGCCTCCCGGGGGCTGGTTGTGGCCTGAAGGGAAGCCCGAGAAGCTGAGGCTGTGGTGCAGCTTGGGCCGTGGCTCCCGCGTGAAGCCCAGGTGCAGCGCGTCGCGTGTGCTGAAAGTGCGCAGGTCCCCAGAGGCGCCCCCAGACGGCGCGGGCCGCCGTTCATCCGCGTTGTGGATGAAGTGGCAGCGCGGTCCGTAGGGGCAGAAGCCGATAGTGTGGAAGGTGCGGCACAACTCCGTCTTGTACTTCGGGTGGCGCGTCAAGCTGCGCAGCTCGTGGAAGCCGTGTGCGAACTGGCATTTCTCTCCATACTTGCACGTGCCGCTTTCCTCGAAGGGCCGGCACAGCTCGGTCTTGTAGCGCGTGGAGTTGATCTGGGAGCCGCCGCCCCCTTTCTGCTGCTGCTGCTGCAGGTGCAGAAGGTGTTGGCTGCGCTCGCCATTCTCGCTGAACGAGCGGTCCCGGAATTTGTTCTCCTTGTTGAGTAGGGCTGTGCCGCCGCCCCCCGACGGCTCCTTGAGGGTGCCGTAAGTGGCCGGGCCGCCAGTCGCCACACTGCCACAGCTGCTGCCGTTAGCTGCGCCCGGGAACTTGGGCGAGCAGCTGCCAGGGCTGGGCGCGGGGTGGGCGAGCGCGTGCAGGTTGCTGGCTGAGTGCCGTCTGAGGAAGCCCGGCGCAAAGCCCGAGTTGGGGGCGGCGGCCACCGGCGTCCCAACCGCCTTCTTGTCCAGCATGTTGTTCAGATTGAGGTTGGCCAGGGATTTCTCCGTCTGCCAAAAGGAAGGGAGCGGGGAAAAGGATGAAAAACGGAAGGGGAGGGAAGTGTTGGGGCGAGCTGCAGAGAACTCCTAGCCTGGTTCTTCTTTTCCCTCCCTTTTGGCGGATTTCGAATCGGCTTCCACCCTCCGCCCATACACGCTCAAAACCCCACCAAGTTCGCGTTGAAAGTTGAGGAATGGTGGTGGACACCCACTCGGGCAGTTTCGACATGGGATCTTCTGTCCCTGGGCCGCCCGGGTGGGTGGTGCAAACACGGTCCCGGAAGCCCCCGGCAGCGTGACCGCGGTCTGCTGCGGAAAAACTAAGCAGCTACAGCAGTTCCCTTTCTGCTTTTCCTCCCTGCCTGGTCCTCCCCGCCCACAAGGCGCTAGCACAAACTACTGCAAACTCCGAAAATTTTTCCGACCCGCAAGTTCAAGGTATGGAGAGGTCCCCCAAATCCAAGTATAGAGGCAATGTCTGAGAACTCGAATAGTTTCTATTTGCCCGCCTTCGTCCCTTCCTGCTCCCCGGCGTACCTTGCACAAGAAGTCGATATCGTAGAAGGCGGACAGAAGTGTGGTCGACATGTTTCTGGATCCCGAAATGGTCGGAGCCGCAGGCAGGGAAGTCGGGAGGAGCCCTCGGGGCGGCGCGGCCGGGCTCGAGCCACGACGAATAACGGGGCGAGGGGCAGGGAGGGACCGAAAGTTTGCTGGGGGGCGAGAAAGGAGGGAGAGGGAAGCGGCTTGGACTGGCTAGAGGGTGCCCTGAAGTGCGGAGTGGGGGGAGAGGAGAGAGAAGCAAAGAGCGCAGCTCCGCGCCCCGGGGTGCCCGGCCCGCCCCCCCCGCGCGGAGCCGACGGCAGCTCGCGGACTGCTGGAACTTGGCGGCCCACGAGCGCGCGCCCTATATAGAGCCTCGTGAGCGCGGCAGCCGCGGGGCGGGCGCGCCGGGGGAGGGGACAGAACGCTGACCCCGCCGGGGTCTCCAGGCAACGCCGCCCGCCGGCTCGCGGACGTCAGTCGCTTTCCTGGCCTCCCATTGGCCGCCGCCAATTTTTTTCTCTGGGGGAGGGGGCGGGAGCCCTAGGGCGGGGCAGGCTGCCTGGGCGCCCTGGGCGGCGTGGATAGCTCAACTCAGAAGGGTGCTGCTGAGTGGCGGCGGGAAGCTATCTGTTCCTATGGGGCTGTAGTGTTGGAAAGCCCCAGCACGTTCAGCGTGGCCGAGATTCTGCAGCTCTGGACGAGTTTTTCCCCGCCCGATCCTCCTAGGCGGACTCGTTGGGCTTTTATCTCCCACCCTAGGTTTTGTACTGGGCGCGGGAATTGCAAAATACAAGAATATTGCAACTATCCGTGTTGCCCGGCTGGTTTGCTAACGGTGCTCCGGCCGGGAGGTGGCGGCTCGGGGCCTGAGTCCAGTAGGTAGCCGCTCTAGTTCGACTGCACGTGGAGACACGGTGGGGGTGGGGGCGGGAGCGGCCACGCGGGCGGCTGCTGTATTAGTCTTGCCTGGAGGAGCCTGGGCCGGTTTCTCCGCCCCTTCCCCGCCCAGGCTCAGTAAACAGGGCTTGAGCACCGGGGCCTGCCGGGCAGGGCCGAGTGTCTGAGGACAAGGCGCTGGCTTTGCTAATCACATCACAAGACCTTGAGCCAGGGCCAAAGGCGCAGAGTGGCGCGGGGCGTCCCGGGCGGGGGAGCCAACTCCGAGGAGGGGAGGAAGGGCCGGGAGAGCCATGCAATCATGGAGGCAACTATCCGCCACCCTTTCCATCTGTTCGTCAGCCCGGCCTTCCCTAGCGCTCCCAGGGGTGCAGTTGCAGGCCCAAGCTCCCTGCCCAGCACAACCTTGGCCTGTCGTGCCCTCCAAGCTTTCACCTCTCCGGCCTTGGGGGCCGGAGGGCTCCGGGCCCTGCCTTAGTTTGGTGAGGCCTGCAAGATCCGTCTGAAGCAGACCCGCAGCCCAGGTGGGACACCGTGGACATTAAGTGGGGGGCGCGTCTCTCTCTCTCTCTCTCTCGCCAGCCCCACACCCCAACAGCTTGCGGGAAGAAATGCGCTTTGCCAACAGGAGCCCCGCCCCCGTCCGGGTTCAGGGCAGACACCCCCACCTAGCGCTCAGTGAGGCTAAAGCCGCTGACGGCCCCACTCTGGCGGCTGCGGAGCTTGGACCCGGACCCTTCTCGCTCTGCGTCTATACCGGCTGCCAAAAAGGTACAGCCGGGCCCGTGATTTCATCCACCTGGCAGTCTAGGCTGCAACTGGGCCCAAGCTGTAAGGCCTAGGACCCGCCAGGGAAACAAACTAAGTGACCGACACCCCCTTCCCCAGTCGATGTTCTTTCTTGCCGTGTCTCCTTGCACTCACTGGCGTTTGGTGCTCACTCTGTCGGGTAACCGGGACCGGCATGAGGTAGGCCTGTCCCTCAGGGGAGCTGACTCCTTTGGGTTGGCTCTCTGAGACTGCTGTACTCCCTCACTGCCCAGGGAGCCAGAGTCCAGGGTAGGACTGAGAGGACTTTAGGATTAGAAATGTTGGCCTGGACTTCAGGCCCTGCCCCTTGCAAATCATGTGGTCTTAGGCAAATCACATAATCTCTCTGGTACTTGGGTTTCCTTACTTGTAAAAGGGAGACAGAATTCTTGCTTTACTCATCTCTCACCTTTGTCAAGGTGCAAATGAGATAATCTGTGAAGATGTAAAAGAAAAGTACTGCAAACCATTTTATGTATTAAAACAAATTGACCAAGCATAACAATGGGGAAAGCCAGACTCCTGGGCTGTGGCCAGAGGACAAGAGGATCACAGAATCATGAGTGCACCATAATCTTGGAGCCAAGGGTAGTGGTGAGCTCAGAAAGAGGTGACTGCTTCACTGTAACCACTCACCCTGTGCTGGCCTTATACTGCGCTGGGCTACTGTGATAACATTCTGGTTTGTTCTTCATTTAAATAACCCTAAAGCCAAGAGTTTGAGGGTGGCCTTGAGAGTATGGTATTGTTTCCCCTGGAAATGCATCAGGAAAGTGTGAAACAGCCAATTTCAGATACAAAACCATCCACTTTACAGATTAGGTAGGATTCTGGAGACAGGATGTAAACGTTGTTATGGGACATACTTTGGTACAGAGTACCTGCTAGTGTAAAATAGTTTTAATATTATGTAACTACTTTCAACAAAAGGAACACTGGCTTTTTCTAATGAGCTGGGCTTTGTTGGGCCAGTTTCTAATTGTTGTGTGGTTATCACCACATTATGCCACCAAGTCTCTGACTTCTCTCCAGATAGGTCTTAGAACAAAAAAGAAGTGTTAGGATGGCAACTTCCCATCAGGTGTGGGCTACACAGATGCCTAACTAGGTAATTAATTCAGGATCACAAAAACCACATTTGGGATTGAATGGTTGCAAAGCTACCCAGGGAAATCCTGTTCTCTTTAGGACAAAACTGGGGACACTGAGTTAACTTCTTTCTTAACCTCTTCTTACAGTCTTTTCCCTATATTTCCAGTATGGCTGCCCTTTGTTTTTCTATTTTAGAAACAGTCTTGCTGTGGTGTCCAGCTTGGAGTGCAGTGGCTATTCACAGGCACAATTATGCCTCGGTACAGCCTGAAACTCTGAAGATCAAGAGATCCTCCCACTTCAGCCTCCTGAGTAGCTGGGACAGTGGGATGTTCACCAATGATCCCAGCTTATCACAATATTTTTAGTGTTAGGTGGGTTTTTTTCTTTTTTTTTTTGGTTTTTGGCCTGGGCTGGGTTTGAACCCGCCACCTCCGGCATATGGGACCGGCGCCCTACCCCTTGAGCCACAGGCACCGCCAGGTGGTTTTTTTTTCAAATAGAGACAAATATCAGTTCTTCTGCAATAGGGAATGACCACGCCAAACTCCTCTAACCTCCCCCCTCCACACCCTAAAACATCAATAAAATAATTCTAAGTGACCGCTCATCTAAGAAGTATTGAAAAATTTATACAGACCCTAAGAGCTGGAACAAGTTTATATACTGTGACTGAGATGGCTTTTTCAGGTAACTAGGATGAAAAATGAGTGTGGATGAGGCTATCCAAGCTATGAATCTCAAGATAATCTGTGGGTAGCACTTACTCTGAAATTAAAAGGTAAAAACAGGACCAGCAGCAAAATGTATGCAAGAGTGCCACCTGCTGGGTGTCTGAGGAAGTGGGCTGGACTTGGCTTGAACAGGGAAAAAACTTTTTTAGATTAAATCACTGAAATGGATAAATGTGTTTACTGGCATCTTAAATGAGAATTTTCTTGTTACTGCCACCACGTAAATTATAGTAAACAGTATAGGCATCAAAGAAATCATTTATTCTGGCTTTCATTTTCCCAGATTCCTTCTAGTAGCCAAGAGTACTCTTACGCTTTTGCTGTGTTTCCTGTCACTAGCACAAACACTTTTTGGAGGGATAAAGGGTGCTCTCAATGGCTCACAAATGGAATGTGAAGGCTACTGCAGGACTTACACATACAATAAAAACTAAATTGTGTGTACATGGTTAGTACTTGATTCTCCCAGGATCCAACATTTAAGAATATTATTTCTGCTATAGTAGAATGGGATAAAATTTAGAAATATTTCCAAATGGGCTTTCTGTCCACTAATCTAGTCCCTACATACGGCCAAAAAGGGGGGGTGGGGGAGTAATCGTGTGCTAAAACCTAATTCTGTGTAGTCCTTTCACACAGAATGCAGGGTGGCTATGGTGGGATGTTAGAGGTTCCAGGGGAAAAAAGGCTAATTTAGGCCTGCAAGTGGCCCACACCTGGGGACAGGGTAAATATCCAACAGGGTTACCTCAATTCCTACAATAGCAGTAATAAACTAGGCTGCCTTGAATGTGTGAACTGAAGAAAAGTTCCTCTGTAAGACATGTCAGAAGACCAGACTCACACAGGTGGGGGAGGCATGAAAGGGACAACATTGTGTGTGAATTTCTGTTTAAAGTGTCTCCTATAGATTTAGTGGATGAATAATCCATACCCTCACCCCCACCCCCACCCCAGCCTAAATTTTCCTTCTTCAACATGCTGTTTCTGTTCTTGGAAGAGTTAATGGTCTTGCTTCTGCAGGAGAGTCCAAAGTACTAAAAACGAGGGTGTCTTCCCCTTCCTTTCCTTCTAGAAAGGCCAGCAGCTTCAAGCAAGCCAAAGTCCTTTCCTTCTGAATGCGCAGTCTTGTGAACTCCACTGTCTTCAAAAACTCAGCAGCCGGTGGAAGCTCTCTGAAGAGCTGAGAAAGGAGGTGGCATTGCTCTGACACTGTTCTTTGAAGGTGAGAGAGCCTCTCAGGGCTAGGAGGACGCCAGCCAGACTTGGAGAGGAGCTGGAAGAGGTGTTTGCGGAGGTAATTCACAAACATTAGGGTCTCAGCCCAGAAGTTGACTTCTTCTTTTTCAAACAGGTATTCTCCTTCCACCTAAATCAAATGAAAAAGCCAAAATTCAGCTTTACAGGGAATGTTGACAGGCCCCAGTCCAGACCAAGCAGAGCCCTGCCAGATGCAAGAGATGTGTCCCCTCCCCCAACTGACAGAGGGCCCACTCTCGCCTGTCAACACCCATACACACACACTACTTGCAGCCTTGAAGGTCACCTTCTGTTCTCACTCATTGTACTTCTCTACCAGAGAGGAATTTTTTCCCCCCAGACTTAACATGACTTTTGATAAAGATGTGTTTGTGGTTCAAAGCCAAGGTATTTTGGGGGATTGATGTTGAAAAGGGGGCCTAAACAAGGAGTGGGCCGTAAGGTGCATCTATTAATAGAAATCAGAGAGGGAGGGAGGAAGGGCAACCTTAGCAATAGACCAAAGAATTACCAAATATAAGACATTAATCTCTGAGCATGAAACCAAATTTCTATAATTATGTGGATTTTCAAGGTCATTTTATCACAGACACTTTATCATGTCTCCAGATTTCCCATAAACAGGCTGCTTTTTGAACTCTTGGCCTGTTGGGATGCCAATCAAGCTGAGTCAGACACTGGTGGCTATGAATTTCAGTTTTCAGGATGCTTTCGCTGCTTCTCTTGGTCCTTAGTTTCGCTGTCTGTGACCACTCCAATCCTGGACAGGGCTAATAGTTTTCTTTAAGCAACAATTTCCCTGGAAACACCCTTATTCTCTGGAAATGCTTTACCCTCAAACCTAACTTTGGGGAGCCCCAGGCAGTCAACTAAGAAGCAGTCTCCATAATTATATTCTCAACACCCAAGGGGCTTATTTCAAAGTTTTCTCCCCCAACTGATCTGAAGGCTTACTACTAAAACCCCAAAAATTAGCATGAAAGCATCCCCGGTGCCCAAAGCAGCAGCCAGCAGGTGACTTTCCTGATCAGTTTCTGTTCTGTGTCTGGGCATCCACAGGCTCACGTTCGGCAGGCACATGAAGCCTAATTAAGCCTGAAGCACTGCACCCAATGGTAAACTTTAGGGCACTGCGAGCCTTCCTCCCACCGCCTTAACAGTCTGGGATTACCTGCTGCAGGCTCTCCACACAGATCACAAGGTCGTCATCCTCTCCCAACAGCCATCCCAGCAGGATGGGCAGTCCAGGGGCCAGCTGGTCCCACTGCTGAAGCAGGTCACACAGGACGGCCAGGGCCAGAGCCAAAGCAATGGAGGCATCCACCTGGCAGAAGGCGAATTCTGTAGAGAAGGGAGAGAGGCTTGCAGTCAGTGTCCTGTGCAGGGCTGAGGACTCTGAGGGCCGCAGGTAGAATCACTGCTAGCAGCTTGGCAGAGAACCTGGTGGATGGGCTCACTGAAGGCTATATATTTTTTAAAGACAAAGTCTCACTCTGTCATTCTGGCTAGAGTGTAGTGACATCATTATAGCTCACAGCAACCTCAAACTCCTGGGTTCAAATGATCCTCCTGTCTCAGCCTCCCAAGTAGCTGGGACTACTGTACAAGCTATCATGCCAGCTAATTTTTCTAATTTTTTAGAGATAGGTCTTGCTATTGCTCTGGGTGTCGGTGAAGGCTGTTAATCTCCTTTTGAATCCTGCTGTCCACACAGCTAGAATGAGTCCTTTGCTTGAACCCCAGTATGGACAGAAGCAGCCTCACCTGCAGGACTAGACAGCTCTCTCCCATCAGCTCCTCCAGTGTAACTGGACGGTGAGGAAAGCCTCCCGCCCAGTGTCTCTTCTGCTGGCCTGTGCTATTTTGCCCCTTCCTCAGATAGCAGATCTTTGGGCACAAGCCACGTTAAACCTCTTAACATCTTATAGTAGGGCATCAGTGTACTTTTCCTTAAGGGACCAGAGAGAAAATATTTTAGACTTTGCAGGCTGTAAGTTAAGTTGTCTGTTACAACTCCTCAACTCTGCTGAAAGCAGCCATAGATGATTTGGGTTGTGGCTGTGTTCCAATAAAACTTTATTTATGGACACTGAAGTGTGAACTTCACGTGTATGCTTGTGATTTGTTTCAACCATTTATAAATGTAAAAACCAGCTATAGCTCATGGACCACACAAAAGCAGGCGGTAGGCTGCATTTGGCTCCTGCCTTGCTGCCCTCTATCTTGGAGCGAATCTTCTTTGTCATCCTGGCTGGCTGAGTGAGACAGGTTGCTGATGGAGAAAGCGGGATATCTGGGGGAAACCACTGCTTATTTCACCATTTGGCCTTAGTCAGTCCTAAATATGGGTTTGTAGGGAGGCTCAGGGTGTTGACACTTCTGCCAGCAACCCTGCCCCTCCCACCCCAACCTGGAGGAGGTCTTAAACATAAAACTGAAATCCCACCACAGACAGTGAGCCTCTGTTGATCCATCCTGTTCTAACGTCCGTCTTTCTTTCTTTTTTTTGTTTTGAGACAAAGTCTTACTTTGTCACCCTCATTAGAGTGCCTCCAACTCTTGGGCTCAAGCGATTCTCTTGCCTCAGCCTCCCAAGTAGCTAAGACTACAGGTGCCTGCCACAACGCCTGGCTATTTTTAGAGACGAGGTTTCGCTCTGGTTCAGGCTGGTCTGGAACCTGTGAGCTCAGGCAGTCCACTCGCCTCCTCCTCCCAGAGCTTGGATTATAGGCATGAGCTACTGTGCCCGGCCCCAACAACTGTCTTCAATGAGATTAAGCTTGAATTTCTCCCAAAGCCACATCTCCAACTTTAGCACACAAATCTGTCCCTGACCATTTTGGTCCCCAAAGAGACTTGTTCAATATACAGGGAGAAGGCTCAGAGTCTGGAATAGAAGGCTTAATTCCTTAGGGTGTTGGCTTAATAGAAGGCTTAATTCCCAGGCTTGGCCAGTTCAACTGGGATGGCCACACTGAGGGCCTATTATGTGCCAGGCCCAATCAAGTGCTTTATCTCTAACCCTTCCAGTATTCTGTGGGTTAGGTATCACCACTCCTGCTTCCCGGATTCTGAATCTAGGGCTCAGATAGGCTAACCCACTTGTATACCGTCACAGAACTCTAAGTGGCTATAAAGAAATCAGAATCAGCAACAAGTGTCATGGTACACACAAAGCATAGATTTGGAGAATTAGCATCAATGTTCCAGAGACACAGGCTTTTATGGTGTGATCAGCAGGGTTAGTGAGCCTCCAGCAGGGCCAGGGCTACTGACGAGGCCATGGAGCAGAGCCTAGATTCCTACAAACAGCCAAAAGGACTGATCTCACCATCTTCAGAGCCCCAGTAAGACCCTGAGGATACGTGCCTTTTAGTGTCATTGTTTCTCATGTTGGTTGTTCTGCAGCCTGGAACCCAGATTTAAACTGGGAAAACAGAAAAAGAGGAGGAGGCTGTGGACAGGGGGTGAAGGTGCCTTTTGGCTGTAAGTCTGAGCCAGGTGTTGGCTGGGCCTTTGCCTACAATACAAGTTCTAATGTCTACCTCTGCCTGATCTGTAAACTTCTCCACTGGTTGAGAATCTGCATGGAGAAGGGGTGTAATTAAGAGATCTTTTTCAAATCCTCAAAGAAATGAAAATATGTATGAGGACCAGCATAGGATTCAACACAGAATAGATCTTCAAAGCATACTTGGTTTATGGCTCTGGAATCTTTTCCCTTTATCCTATGTGATTTAATTTGAACACTAACATAGGGAGGGAGTGGCAGAAAAAGCATTCAATGAACTGTTGATAATATGAACACTTTACTCCTATTGTACCCTTAACTACTGTCATCACCCTATAAGAAAGGTATCCCTACTTAGCCCAGAAGAAAACTATGTTCATAAATGTTGGCTACCAGGTCCAAGACTGCACAGTTCAGTGGTGGTACTGGGCTGAGTCTACATCAGTGTACAGACTGCTTCATATCCTGCAGAGAGACAGTGGAGAAACTGTCCTAACACTCTACAGAGGTGAAGAAGTCAGACTTTTAGTGCCTGCAGCTCAGGTGACATTTCTGTTAGGTCCATAGAGAACCCATGGGGGTGATCAAAGACGTCACCAGAAAGGCCAGGCTGTTACACCAGCCCCACCCAACGGGACAAGGAGCCTCCACCCTGCACCATTTTGCCCTTGATCATACTTAGGAAGGGGCAGCAGAGTGATGGGACAACAGAGGCACAAGAGAGCTTACATGGTTTGGCCAGAAGTGGATCTAGACAGAATTATAAGTGCCCTGAGCCTGTAAAATGAAGAGGGAAGTGGAAATCTGGGATGCTGGGTGGGGAGAGAGGGAGGGACTATTTAGATTTCCTGTCTGAGGTGCTAGATGCAACCCACCAACTTTGCTCTTTTACTACCCTGCCTCAAAACTTAGCCAGAATTGCCTCAGTCTCTACTGGCCAGATGCCTTATGACAGGGAAGCTGAAGAGTAGGGAGAGGAATTTTTCACTTAAAACATGCAGGCCGGCCAGGCTCTCAAAGGCTGCTCAGTCCATTAAGGAAACAAGAAAGCAAGAGACCAAACGACAAGTGTGCTTAAGGATCTGCTGTCTATACAGAATGGTCAGAACAATCTTAAAAAAGAAAACGAATTTGAAACTAGCAAGTTTCACGACAGTGTGGGGCTGGCGTAAGAACAGACATACAGGCTTGGCGCTTGTGGCTCAAGCAGCTAAGGCGCCAGTCACATACACCTGAGCTGGTGGGTTCGAATCCAACCTGGGCCTGCCAAACAACAATGACAACTACAACCAAAAAATAGCCGGTGTTGTGGTGGGCGCCTGTAGTCTCAGCTACTTGGGAGGCTGAGTCAAAAGAATCGCTTGAGCCCAGAAGCTGGAGATTTCTGTGAGCTGTGATGCCACAGCACTCTATCCAAGGTGACAGCATGAGGCTCTGTCTCAAAAAAAAAAAAAAGAACAGACATACAGGTCAACAGAATAGAAAGGACAGACATATGCACCAACTGAGAGTCCAGAGTCAAGCCCACATGCTTATGGTCAAATGACTTTGACAAGAGAGTCAAGACTAATTGAGGGAAAAACAGTCTTTTCAACCAGTAATCCTGGGATGACAACTGCATATATACTTGCAAACAATGAAGTTAGACCCTCTACCTAACACTGGATACAATTAACTCAAAATGTACGAAGACCTAAATGTAAGAGATAAAACCGTAAAAGTTACAGAAGAAAGCACTGGAGTGAATCTGTGTGCCTTGGGATTAGCCAATAATTTCTTAGCCATGACATGAAAAGTGCAATCCACAAAAGAAAGGTTGGACTTAGCAAAAATGGAAAGTTTTGTGCTTTAAAGAAACTCCAAGAAGGGGCGGCACCTGTGGCTCAAGGAGTAGGGTGTCGGCCCCATATACTGGAGGTTGTGGGTTCAAACCCAACCCCAGCCAAAAACTGCAAAAAAAAAAAAAAAAAAAGGAAACACCAAGAAAGTGAAAGGACAACTCACAGAAGGAAAGAAAATATTTGTAAGTTCTATATCTGATGAGGAACTTGTATTTAGTCTACATAAAAAACTCTTTTTTTTTTTTTTTTTTTATTGTTGGGGATTCATTGAGGGTACAATAAGCCAGTTACACTGATTGCAATTGTTAGGTAAAGTCCCTCTTGCAATCATATCTTGCCCCCATAAAGTGTGACACACACTAAGGCCCCTAGTGGGAGGGAGGCCCCTCCCTCCTTCCCTCTTTCTGCTTCCCCCCCCATAACCTTAATTGTCATTAATTGTCCTCATATCAAGATTGAGTACATAGGATTCATGCTTCTCCATTCTTGTGATGCTTTACTAAGAATAATGTCTTCCACTTCCATCCAGGTTAATACGAAGGATGTAAAGTCTCCATTTTTTTTAATAGCTGAATAGTATTCCATGGTATACATATACCACAGCTTGTTAATCCATTCCTGGGTTGGTGGGCATTTAGGTTGTTTCCACATTTTGGCGATTGTAAATTGAGCTGCAATAAACAGTCTAGTACAAGTGTCCTTATGATAAAAGGATTTCTTTCCTTCTGGGTAGATGCCCAGTAATGGGATTGCAGGATCAAATGGGAGGTCTAGGTTGAGTGCTTTGAGGTTTCTCCATACTTCCTTCCAGAAAGGTTGTACTAGTTTGCAGTCCCACCAGCAGTGTAAAAGTGTTCCCTTCTCTCCACATAAAAAACTCTTAAAACAAAAAGTACATGAAAAGATGCTTTGCATCGTTAACCATTAGGAAAGTGCAAATCATTGGAACCCTCATACACTGCTGGTGGGAATGTAAAATGGTGCTGCCATTTCAGAAAAGAGCTTAAACCTATAACCCAACAATTTCACTCCTAGGAATATACCTAAGAGAGATAAAAACATTATGTCCACACAAAAAACTTGCCCATGGATGTTCACAGCAGCCTTGATTATAACAGGTAAAAAGTGAAAACAAACAAAATGTCCATCAACTGATAAACAGAATAGTAATCAGCCACAAAAAGGAGAAGGAATGAAGCAGCTGTGGTTTAGGTGGGAAGGTAAGACTAACACCCAGGCAGATGTGAGGAAGTCAGGTGTGCAACAAAATGGCCCAGAGGCCAAGAGCTGCAGGAGGGGGTGAAGAGGGCAGTGTGGGGAATAAATCATCTCTGAGACTCCTCCTCCCACCAGCCACACAGCTCAGGCAAGATATAATATACCCTAGCACCCTCCTGGAGTGCTTCAAAGGAGTGAGGTCTGCTGGTAGACACTCGTGTCTGTGGTAGGCCTACACAGGGGCATTAACGTTCCATCAGTTGGAATGGTGTTAGAAATGTGACAAATCACTATTTAGAATCGAGTAATCTGGTGCCTTCCATCCTTGTGAATGGGTAACCCATTTGGATGGTAAAGGCAGAAACAAACCAGAGGCTTCCAGGCTGCTGCAGTGTAGCCTTCCTCTTGCTACTGTCCCAGCCACACTAGGGCTCTCCTGCCAGGCAGATGCCTCAACTCCAGCAACTCCATGATTTGCTGATCCTCTTGCAGAGAGTGTTCCCAACTCTGTGAAGAGGCCCTCCTCAGCAGACTGTCATGCTGCTCCACAAGTTCCAGCCTCTGGTCTCCCTATTCAAGGGAAGTGATTAATTTCTAGGCAGGCAGACAGGTTAGTCACAGGCTTTGAGGTCATTTTAAATTGTACTGATTAAAATGAAAAAGCCAATCTGGACTTTTTCCAGGCACCAAGCTTGTAAACTACAGTATTTCAGACCATGGATTAAAAGCCCATTGTCTGATTCATAAGTGTCGTGGGGGAGTTTTCTAGAAAAAGGCCATTGATCAAATCACCTTTCTAGGCCTTCTTGAGGGAAGGGGAGTCAGCATAGTAAATGTGGTGCAGATGGTGATGGGTTGAATTTTCCCTGCTCCTTGCTATGGAGAATCCTGTTTTAGACCTTGGTGGAAAATTCCTCAGCTTTATGGGGCTGGCCAAGGTCTTATTGAGTGGCCCTGCCATCCAGAGAAATCTTCATACATTCACTCAAAGTTGCATCACACATCCATCCATCTACCCACAGTTATTCACTATCGTCTTCTGTAGGGGGCACTGGGAGAAACACAAGGAAAACCCCTGTCCCTTTTCTCAGAGTGAAGAGTTTAGTCAAGCTGCCCCACATGAAGTGCCAGGTAATAGCTGAAAATGGTATGTGGCACAGACTAATTATACTACTAGTGGTGGTAATGAAGGGGACAGAAGAGGAAAGAGAAGCATGGGGAGGAGGGAGAGCTCCAGAGAGGGGAAGTGGCCAGGCAAGGGGCTCTAAGAAGACACGCGCTGCTGAATGGAAGGAGCCTAGACTGGACCTGCCTGCTGAAGAGCACCTGTCAGGGAATTGTGGGGAGGCTGGAGGGGCAGACAGGCTGGGGCAGGCCTTAGGAGGCCAGGCTGTGTTCGAAAGTCAGCATTTCTGCAACTTCTTTTTTCTGAGCAAAAATATTTCCAGGTTTCACTAGGCTGTTTCCAGACAATCTCATTCTTTTTCTTTCTGTCCCCAGGGGAGAGTGCGGTGGTGTCATCACAGTTCACCGTAGCCTTAAAATCCTGGGCTCAAGTGATCCTCCTGCCTCAGCCTCCAGAGTAACTGGGTCTACAGCTATATACCATCACACCTAACTAATTTTTTCATAGAGTTGGAGTCTCCCTCTTGCTCCAGCTGGTCTGGAAGTCCTGAGCTGAAGCAATCCTCATACCTCTGCCTTCCAAAGTGCTAGGATTATAGGAATGAGCCCACTCCATCTGGCCAATCTCATTATCTTCTAATCTTCTCCATGGACTCATTCACTTCCATTCAGTAGGGTAAAAGCCTGTATTTTAATTAGTCAGAGAAACAAGTGTGGAACCCAAGCTTGGTTCAGTACTTCCTGAGGCTACCTGAGCTTCACTGACCCTTGCCTCACCTTCCATCCCTAGTTCCCAGGGCCCTTTGCCCACCAGGGCCATCCAAGCAGGACTCAGAGGTGGGCTTTCCAGGCAGGATGATCAGGAAGTGAACTTCATGGCCATAGCATCAAATGTCATCAATTCTTTTTCTTTCTTTCTTTCTTTTTTTTTTGAGACTGAGTTTCACTTTGTCACCTTCAGTAGCGTGCCCTGCTGTCATAGCTCACAGCAACCTCAAACTCTTGGGCTCAAGCAATTCTCTTGCCTCAGCCTCCTGAGTAGCTGGGACTACAGGCACCTGCCACAACGCCCAGATACTTTTAGAGATAGGGACTAGAGACTCACTCTTGCTCAGGCTGGTCTTGAACCTGTGAGCTCAGGTAATCCACCAACCTTGGCCTCCCGGAAATGCCATCATTTCAACCTTGACCACCAAACAGAGCTCTCAGATGAGTCCTACTGGAGACAAATGGCCCAGAGGAAGGTCAGTGTCCTGAGGAATTGAGGGGGATGATCCCTCTAGCTTCAAAGAAACTGGTAGGAAGTCTGTCTCTTTTCTTTATCTGAATATTTTTAAAATTTCATCAAAGAAGAACCAAATGTGCTGGTCAGAGCTCTCAAGGACATCCCTAGACCCAACACGCAGTGCCAAGTGCTGGAGATGTGTGCAGTACGGGACTGCTGCCTGCCCACTCAGTGCCCTAAGTCTGTCCCCTCTCCTGTACTAAGTCCTCTCCCCCACCCCACACCTGGCTGTGGGAAGGGAACTCAGATTTCACCTGGCCCAGATGGACCCCTCTTCCTCTTCCTCCTTTTTGTTTCTTAAGCTTAGAACCTATGGTTTAAAAGAAACTATATATGGAGACAGAACCCAACCAAAGACACATATATCAGGAGTTCTAAACGAATGTTTAGTCTTCATACAGGTTTGACACAGCTCACATATTCTGATTTAAACATAAGGAAAATTCTTATCAACATCCAAGTGTCTAGCATCTTTTGAAAATTCAGAAAATTTGAATCTGGTGTCTCTAGGTCTGGATTTGAACAGAGCAACACTGGTCTGTCAGAGCAGAGCCTACTGGCCACACCTACTGAAGAGGGACAAGGTATCCAGTCTGCGGCCATCCTACTGCCCTTCCATCTTCCCTTTCACAGATGTAGGCACTTGCTTGGCCCTTGTGGACCCCACAGGAAGGTACTGAGGAAGGCCTTGACGGAGCACACAGACACCTTTAATCAAAAGTCCCCTCCCTGAAGTAGCTGTAAAAATACAATACTGGGACCTGATCAAACTAAAAAGCTTCTGCACAGCTGAGAACACAATAAGTAAAGCAAGCAAACAGCCCTCAGAATGGGAGAAGATATTTGCAGATTATGTCTCCAACAAAGGTTTAATAACCAGAATCCACAGAGAACTCAAACGTATAAGCAAGAAAAGAACAAGTGATCCCATCGCAGGCTGGGCAAGGGACTTGAAGAGAAACTTCTCTGAAAACGACAGGCGCATGGCCTACAGACATATGAAAAAATGCTCATCATCTTTAATCACCAGAGAAATGCAAATCAAAACTACTTTGAGATATCATCTAACTCCAGTAAGACTAGCCTATATCACAAAAATCCCAAGACCAGAGATGTTGGCATGGATGTGGAGAAAAGGGAACACTTCTACACTGCTGGTGGGAATGCAAATTAATACATTCGTTTTGGAAAGATGTATGGAGAACACTTAGAGATCTAAAAATAGATCTGCCCTTCAATCCTGTAATTCCTCTACTAGGCATATACCCAGAAGACCAAAAATCACATCACCACAAAGATATTTGTACCAGAATGTTTATTGCAGCCCAATTCATAATTGCTAAGTCGTGGAAAAAGCCCAAGTGCCCATCAATCCATGAATGGATTAATAAATTGTGGTATATGTACACCATGGAGTATTATGCAGCCTTAAAGAAAGATGGAGACTTTACCTCTTTCATGTTTATATGGATGGAGCTGGAACATATTCTTCTTAGTAAAGTATCCCAAGAATGGAAAAAAAAGCATCCAATGTACTCAGCCCTACTATGAAACTAATTTATGGCTTTCATAAGAAAGCTATAACCCAGTTATAACCCAAGAATAGGGGGAAGGGGGAAAGGGAAGGGAGGGAGGAGGGTGGTTGGCAGAAGGAGGGGGATTGGTGGGATTACACCTGCGGTGCATCTTACAAGGGTGTATGTGAAACGTGGTAAATGTGGAATGTAAATGTCTTGGCACAATAACTAAGAAAATGCCAGGTAGGCTATGTTAACCAGTGTGATGAAAATGTGTCAAACGGGCTATGAAACTAGTGTATGGTGCCCCATGATCACATTAATGTACGCAGCTATGATTTAATAAAAAAAAAAAAAGTCCCCTCTTGGCCGGGCGCCGTGGCTCATGCCTGTAATCCTAGTACTCTGGGAGGCCGAGGATGGGCGGAGGGTGTTGCTTGAACTTAGGAGTTTAAGACAAGTCTGAGCAAGAGTGGGATCCTGTCTCTACTTAAACAAACAAACAACACCCCCCCACCAGAAAATAAAAAAAAACTAGCAAGGCAGGGTGGTGGGCGCCTATAGTTCCAGTTACTCAGGAGGCTGAAGCAAGAGGACCTCTTGAGCCCAAGAGTTTGAGGTTGCTGTGAGCTGTGATGATGCCACAGCACTCCACCCAGGGTAATAGAGTGAGACTGTCTCAAAAAACAAACAAGCAAACAAACAAAAAAAACTCCCGCCTAACTCCCTCCCTACCACATTTACCACGTTTACCTCTCAACAGTCTCCCCCACTGCTGCCTGGGCCCTCCCCTGGCTCTCCAGGATTTGATTTACTCACCACTCCCCTATCTGGTATACCTGCTTCTTCCTCTTAGTCCTCCTACCCTTCCCTCAGGATCTAACTTATATCCTGTGGTCTAAATTTCTCCAGCCCACTGTGACCACTTTCTCTGCCTATATCTGCACAGTGCTCAAGGTGTTCACGTAAGATGAGGGAGGGCATTCATGGCTAAACATGTGTCTTTCCTTTCCTTGGATCGTCCATAAGAGTAGCACTTGGACACTCGGCAGATGCTACCCACTTAGCACTTGAGTGTAGAGTCCTGTCCTGCGCAACTGATTTGTGACTTGTGTTTCCCCAATGAGAAAACTCTGAGATTGCAATAACTTCATACAGACAGACAGGTATTGTTACCATTTTACGTTCAATGTTACTGAGGTTCAGAGAAGTAACTCATTGTAACTCACACAGGTTTATAGTCAAGATACAAAGGAAGCCAGGCTTGTTTGACTCCTGAGTCTATATGCTTGTCCACTCTGCAAAGCTGCCTGTAAATACTGAATGCATGGATGGATGGACCAACAGACTGATGATGTTGTTTGTTCTCCAGATCTATTCTCTGCCCCTCTCCACCCTGCTGGGGGACCCAGGATGCTGACCTCTCTGGACTGCATTACCCAGGGTTCCTTGCCACTAGGGCTTTTAGTTGGATTCATGTAGTGCAGCAGTTCTCAACCTTTGGGTCGCGTGCAACCCCTTAGTAACAACGAAAATACATCCTGCATATCAGATATTTACATTAGGATTTGCGTAACAATAGCAAAATTACAGTTATGAAGTAGCAACGAAAATAATTTTATGGTTGGGGGTCACCACAACGTGAGGAACTGTATTAAAGGGTCGCGGCGTGAGGAAGGTTGAGAACCACTGGTCTAGTGGGAAGGGGACACCGGTACACTGGAGGGTAGCACGGAGAGAATTTGGGGCTATTGCTTTCCTTAACCCTCCCCTCCCAAGTTGCCAAGATTCCGGCAGTAGCCCCTCCACCATGGCTAGAGAACTTGCGGGCAGCCCCTCCTCCCCACACCGGCTCTCCCTGGGTTCTCAGAACCCCTCTCCTGTCCTTTCAGCTGCGGGCGTGCTAACAGCTTTCTACTGTTGCTTGTCTCTAGCTGGCCTCTACATCACGGTTGCTTCCCTTCACCTAGTGGTTCTCAATGGAGAGGACGTCGCTCCTCAGAGAACGCGTGTCAATGCCTGGAGACATTTCTGGTTGTCACAATCAGGAGGAGGTGTGTAGTGGGCAGAGGCAAGGGATGCTGCTAAAATCCTGCACAGGACAGCCCCCATCAATGTCAATGCTGCCAAAGTCAAGAAGCCTTGCCACAGCCTGCCCAGAGTCTTACGCAGCTGTAAACTGTTCTCTGCAAGGAACAGTCTAGTGACTGATGTTCTCCAGGAACCAGAGGCCAGGTCTCCTCTTGGGCAGATGCAGGGGAGCTCACTTCCTTGTCTCTTTCCCCTGGATGGCCTCCCCTTGCTCACCCCTCCTCAGCAGCTCCCCGGGAGCGGCACCTGTAATCCTAGCACTCTGGGAGGCTGAAATGGGTGGACTGCTGGAGGTCAGGAGTTTGAGATCAGCCTGAGCAAGAGCGAGACCCTGTCTCTAAAAAAAACAAAACAAACAAAAAACAAAACTAGCCAGGCCTTGTAGCAGGCACCTATAGGCTGAGACAAGAGGATCACTTGAGCACAGGATTTGGAGGTTGCTGTGAGTTATGACGCCATGGCACTCTATCAAGGGTGACAAAGGGAGACTCTGTCTCAGAAAAAAAAAAGGAGAGCGAAGCGGCCACTTCAGATGGGCAGAATGCCACAGGGCCCTTTCTGCCCAGAGAGGAAAACGTGATTCCAGATTTGAAGGGAAGGGATAAAACACTATCATTTGAAATTTTGAAAATACCTGCGGGAAAAAACCTTTCCAATATTAAAAACTTGTTTTTTATTTTCTAATGGAACAAATGGTTTAGGTTCCCCAAAATTCCTGCAGTCCAGCTTCCAAAGAAGATCCTCACAGACGAGGTATGCCATCGAATCTATGACTGCCTGACAGAAACAGTTTTCTGGTTGTCTATTATGAAACTAGAAACACCCCAGCAAATCCTTTGTTTTCACTTTAAAGAAAAGATACTTAAAAAAAAAAAAAAGCTTTATTTTTAAAGTTAAAATAACTATAAAAATGTGGGCCTACCTCAAATCACTGGGTAAATACATTTTCCCCTTAATTTAAAAAAGGATGCAGCTAATAAGAATGAAAACAAACATTTCCTATGCGTTAAAAGAGTACCCTTCTTATTCATTAGGGATACACTTCCCAGGAAAACGATTAATAAATTAAATTACAGCTGGTTAATAGTACACTCAATTCAAAGCTTATAAAAATACTTGCATCTGTCCACTTCCAACCACATCAATGAATAAGGAATAGAATCAAATAAACAAAATGACCCTTAGACAACACCACCTATGAAGAAGACTTGGTTCCCCACGGGCCTAACAGCCTGGGGATGAGGGAAACGGCAGACCACCAGCCTCTAAACCCTTCTGGGTGCTTCCATTATACTTAGTTTTGCGTGCAGCTTATGCAAGTTTCAGTTTCTTGCGGCCATCTCCTACATTTGGCAGGGAAGGGTAAGAAATATGCGGGCTGCACACCTGGACTGCACATGTGGGCCTTGTCCATGGCTGCTCCAGAGCAGATAACAAAGGCCTGTCCTTGGAGCCCTGATGTGTGAAGGGGCTGCACAGTAAGCAATGGGGCCCAGTCCAGACCACTTGGGCCCACACTTGGCATTCCTTCATTTGGCAAGAATTCCTTTGGGCTACATGTACTGTGTCAGAGCCTTCTTGTGCAAGATGCAGCCAGGCCCTGCCCTGCAAATGAACCCCACTCCTGCAGATGAGCCCCTCCCTCTGCCTGCTCCCTGGTGACTCCACTCCTTCAAGCCTCCCTAGGGTTCAGGCAACACTTCGTGGGTGGTAAGCACCCTGCGCTCTATTCCCCTTGGCATGGCCACTCACCAAAGCACTCCTGCCCCTTTTATCCTCCCTGACTCTGCACTGCAAACCAGTGAGGGAGACTAATGTCCACAGACTTGGAAGCCACTTGGGAGTACGGGGCAATTTGAGATCTGCCTTCCAATAGCCTCTTCTTCTCTGCCTGGGGGAGAGGCAGACCTCAGTAGCTCTACAGACTAATTTCATGTTCCTCATTGACCAACTTGGACCTTTAAATTTCTTTTTTTCTTTTCCTTGAAGTCATTTTTGTTTTCTTTCTTTCTTTCTTTCTTTCTTTTTTTTTTTGAGACAGAGCCTCAAGTTGTTGCCCTGGGTAGAGTACCGTGGCATCACAGGTCACAACAACCTCCAACTCCTGGGCTTAAGCGATTCTCTTGCCTTAGTCTCCCAAGTAGCTGGGACTACAGGCACCTGCCACAATGCCTGGCTATTTTTTGGTTGTAGTTGTCATTGTCGTTTGGCAAGCCCGGGCTGGATTCGAACCCGCCTGCTCTGGTGCATGTGGCTGGTGCCTTAGCTGCTTGAGCTACCGGTCGAACCGCATTTTTGTTTTCTTTATCTACTACTACTGGAACTATCTACTACTGGAACTTCTTTCTCTTAACAGAAAATTTCTTTTCAGCCTGAGCTCTTAAGACAGATTAGCTCCTTTAGAATTCTTTGTGAAGCTTCTCTGATCCTCAGTGTCACCCACTTGGTCCCACACTCCTACTTAAACCCTCTGAGCTTATTCAGGGCAGTGGAAGAAACCAAATGACTGCTCACTGCAACAGAGCTGTCCTGAGCACAAGGTGCTGTGCTAGCCTTGAAGACATGCCTGTCTAGGCATGGAACACAGTGCAGAGCTCAAGATGGAGGGTTGCGTGGCTCCCCCAACATTTTGGTGGGCTAGGGAGATAGTGGGTGTGGATGGTCCTGAAGTGTAACTGAAGACTAGAAATTTGAAATTAGAAAAACTCAGGAAGGTTATTTTTCTCTCCTGAGGTTATTTCCATCTCCCAGCCTTATGCAGAATCCAGACAGTTATCCCAAATTTACCCCCACCTTACCCTCTAGGCTTTCACAGTTCTAAAAAGAACAAACATAAACACGTGTTAATATCACAAACAATTCAATTTTTAAACTCACAAAGTGATTTTAAGATTTATAAACAGTGTTCAAAAGGGTAAATGCTGGTGATTTCCAAATTTCTGGGGAGTTTATATCTTGAAACTAAATTTAGTCCCAGGCCTCTCAAAGCCTTTCCTATCTGTCGCCTACGACCATCATTCCCTAGCAGCTTCCCTAGAGTGTCCAGCTCCCAAAGGCATGAGAAACACTTGCTGACCATGGCCCTAGGCTGCTGCTGAGCCTGGAGAAGCCTGGTGAGATAAGGGAAGGGAGAGGCCCATGGGAAACCTCTCTTTTAAGTAAAGGAAGAGAGGAGGATGTTGAGACTACAGGGCAGTTAGGCTCTAGGTTTTCAGTCAACTAAAAAGAAGGAAAAATCAAACTGTTCCAGGATGGATTTAAATTAGCTGGTAAGATGGGTCACAAGGGTCGAGACCCCAGGCAGGGTCCTCTGCCCAGAAAACCTCTTTTCCTTTCAACACTGGCCCTTCAGTGGGGACAATGGGAGAAGGGACAATTGGAAGAAGCAGGTTGTTTTTGACCTTTCCATGAATGTTGCTCATCAAAATCTACATGAAACTAAATTGACAATGGCAATAACACATGATAAACTTCACGGTAACTGACCAAAAAAACCATTTTGTTTACGCTGACAACTACAAGTAATAATAACAGCAACAATAACTGGGAGTAATTGTGACCTGGTAGAAATATACACACAAAAATAAAACCGACATAGTCTAAAACTGGGCCTGGTAGAACTATTATTGACTAAAATTTTTGAACAAAAATAAAATCTTTTACTATATTAAATTTATACATAGGAGTTGATACTTGAGAAAATAAGGGTGAACATTAGAAACAGTTTCACTGATCACTGGCCTGATGGAGCTACACTAGAAAATAATTTCTTCATGAAAATTAATCAATGTTGGTGTAATTCAGATTAAAAATCTCTATTTACAGCCAGGTGCAGTGGCTCATGCTTGCAAATTTAGCACTTTGGGAGGATGAGGGGAGAGGATCAGTTGAGCTTAGGAGTTTGTGACCAGTCAGAGCCAAAGCGAGACCCCATTTCTACTAAAAATAGAAAAATTAGACAGGCATGGTGGCAAGCACCTGAAGTCCCAGCTACTCAGGAAGCTGAGGCAGGGGATCAAGGCAGGAGAATCACTTGAGCCCAGGAGTTTGAGGGTGCAGTGAGCAAAGACGCCATTGGACTCTAGTACCACTGGACTCTAGCCCAGGAGAAAGAGCAAGACTCTGTTTCAAAAAGAAAACAAAACAAATCTGTGTATGTAGCCCCTCACTCCAGACCCACAGCCTCTCACCTCTCGTCTGACTCAGACCCCTTGGCAGTGTGTGCAGTGCTTTGGAGCTCTCTGAATCTCCTTGAAGCTCTCTCCTCTGCTGCTTCCTGGTATCCACTTTCCTGAGTGGCAGTCATCCTCTGCCCTCACCTCTGCATCCACCACTCCCTGACCTGATGATTAAGTATCTCTCAGTCTTGTCTCTTCTCTCCATCCCTACCAGCACTTCCTTGGTTCACCCTCATCATTCTTCCTCTAAGAATGACGGTGGCCTTCCAGCCTTCCTTCCTGGACTCCAAGCTAGCCCCTACCCTGTGGTTAAGGAGACCTGTCTACAGCAACTCTCACCTGATTGTGCCTCAGTTTAAAAGCTTTCAGTGGCTCCACAAAGCCCAAATGTCCTATCTCCTTAGTATGAAAGACTCTTTCTTTCCGGCTCCCCTGCCCCCACTACTATAGGAATAACTAAATTCCTAGCTCTCCTGCATCACTCCCTGTCAACAGTGGATTGGCTGTACCAGCCAGGGATGTTTGGGCTCATGTTTTCCTTCAGTCTGTACTGTTGAGTCCCTTTTTTGCTAAGTTCTTCTCTTGTCTCAGTCAAATCTTTTCTGGTGGCCTGAATCTTCTCAGCACCCCATTCTCTTCCTATTCCCATCCAAACTGTCTTTCTTCTGATTACTAGAATTTCTTTGGTGACCTCCCTCATTTCCAGAAAGACTCCTGGAACCTGGCCCTTTTTCCTTCAGTTTCTTTCCAGTTCTAGTAGAATGAGGACAATGTGTCAGTTCTTTGTGTCTTAGTGTCTGCTGTTCATTGTCAGAGCAAACCTAGGAAGAATGTCCATCAAGAAGGCGCTGCAAGTTTCTCAGAGTTAAACATACAATTACCATATGACCTGCAATTTTATTCCTAGGTACATACCCAAAAGAAATGAGAACAGGTACCCAGACAAAAGCCTGTACATGAATATTCAAGCAGCACTACTGACATTAGCCAAAAGGTAGAAAAATATTCATCTATCAATGGAGAATGAATAAAATATGGTATATCTCCACAATGGGCTGTCACTCAGCCATAAAAGACATAAAGTGCTGATTCACACTACAACATGGATGAACATTGTAAACACTGTGCTCGATGAAAAAAGCCAAGCACAGAAGGTCATATACAGGTATTATGATTCTGTTTATATGAAATAACTAGAATAGGAAAATTCATGCAGACAGAAAGTAAATTGGGAGTTGCCAGGTGCTGGGGGATATGGAGGGACTACTTAACAGCTACAGGGTTTCTGTTTGGTGGGTGAGGAAAATGTTCTGGAACTAGATAGTGGTGGTGATTGCACAATATTGTGAATGTACTAACTACAAATGAACTGTATACCTCAAAATAGTATACAGTTTAATAAAAAAGAAAAAGAAATGAAAGGACCCCCATGAAGATGGAGTAGGAGAGTGTACAAAGAACAGAGGACAATAGATGATTCAATTCTGTGTCCTAGATGGGTAAGAAAGTGTCTCTTCGATGAATATTTCTCTTCAGGACACATTCTCCAAAGTATGACCCTAAGAAGGGGGATGAGGGGGCACAGATGAAGATGTACAGCCAAAGAATAATTGAAAAGGGACTAGCCCTCCTCCTCTGTTTGCTGGGATTTGGACTCACACAAGGACAAGAGACTCAGGACATGAGGACTAGAAAGGCCACAAGCCTAGGAGGGTGTTCTGCACAGCCATTTGAGGAGGAGACCCTTGCTTTCCAGTCATACAGCAGGACATTTCACGTCTGAAATCACCTGCGTGGTAAGACTGATATGTAATAGATCCCGTGAAATACAGTTTTATGCAGAGAGCAGAGATTAGATCACAAAGCTGCAAAGAGAAATCTCTTTACCCGAATTACACAGACACACTCGTCTGGTTTCCATTTCATTGCCTGAGTCTGTTTTATAGTTGTGCTTTTTCATGAAAGCTTTTAAGGGAGGCTATTCTCTGACATCATGCGAAAAAAATGTCCAAATACAATTACATTACAGAGCAGCACTCTTGGAAGAGAGGGCAGCCATGAAGCTTGCTGGCGTCCTGCTTCCTCTCCTTTAAAGCCATTTGTTACTTTCTGTTCTCTAAAAGCAGAAGCCCCCAAACAGCCCCCCTGTCTGGTCCCTCCATCTGTGAGTGTGCTGAGTGGCACTGATCTGAGAAAGACAGCAATCCACGGTGCTGCAGAACTGCAGTATGCCCCAGAGTGGGCGGTGTGGTCGGGCTTCGGGGAGCTGCGAGCCAGTCTCCCGTCACACATCTCACAATCCAGGTGAGGGAACACAGCCTCCCTCGGTTGGCTTTCTCAGGAATCTATTCTAAAACCTCCATTCTGCTTTCCCCATCCTCATGCTTTACTCAGACTTTCCTCACACTCAGGGAATAGTTTTCTTATAAGCTATTACGAAAAATAGTTCTTCTCATCAAAATCTATATACCATTGTGAGAAAATTCTCCGTATTTTTCATCCTTTCTAGGTTTCTTCCTCCTTCTGGTGAAAGTGCCATACTCGTAACTTTCCAACTGAGGCTGTTCTTTCTTCCCTTCAGTCAGTAACTTAGACAGAACAGCACACTTCTCTGCCCCCCACCGCGCCCCCGACAAATCCCCTCCCTCAACAATCTCCTTCTGAAGTCCAGACTAGCCACCTTCCCCCATTCTGGTTACCCTCAGCTAGAGACCTGCCCTTTCCAATGAGTCAAGAGTCATCACCAACACTTGTGACTTCAATATCCATAAAGATGTCCCTCCCCATATTTGGTTTCACTATTCTTCAACCTTTTCAATTTTAATACTCTCCTTCTCCAATTTCACTCTATTCCCAATAACCATGATGACATCTAAGAACTTGGTGATTACTTACAACCATTTCAACTTGAAATCTCAAACTCTTTATTTTTATCATCCCTTTGAAATGAACGTCATCAGTATCATTGCTCATGTTTAGTGAGCACTTATGAGCAAGGCACTATCATAAATGCTTCCTATGTATTCATTATGTATATTAATTGTAAAGACCTTTTAAAGTAGGTTTTAGGTTTTATAAATGAGGTATAACAGAGAGACAGGTTAGGATTTGGGACTTAAGGCACATAGTCTATATACTACAGCTCTTATACCACATGGCCTAATATTCCTAACACAACTGTTTAACCTTTTACCTCTTCCACTGAAACTACCTTCCCCCAATCCTGACCACATCCTTGACCCTGCCCTTCTCTCAGGCCACCGCCTACGTCTTTCTACATATCTAGGAATACCTGGGCCTATGGTGCTTTTCCTAGTCCTCAAAGCTCCTTGGGCAACAGTGTTCCATAACCTCCTTTCTCTACTGTTTTATCTTGAGCCACCAATTCCAGCTAAACAGAGGCCATATGGTGATTAGGCTCTCTACAAATGCATGGTATTTAATCTCGGTTGGATTCTCACTGCCTCCTGGTAATCCATTCTTTCATTCATTTTTCTGGTGACTCCTAATTAAATCTCTATATAAACCACTACAAACTTTTTCCTGTCCTTATATCTTACTCCTGAATCATTCATTCTTTCTCTTTCCTTTTTTAAAAGAGAGACTAAGAGTCTCTCTATCACCCAAGATAAAGTGCATTGGCATGGTCAAAGTTCACTGCAGCCCTGAACTCCTGGACTCAGGAGTGATCCTCCTCAAGTGATCCTCCCACCTTGGCCTCCCAAAGTGCTGGGATTACAGGTGTGAGCCACGGAACTTGGCCTAACCACTCATTCTTGCCAGGTAATCTTGTCTTCTACAAATGATATCCAGAGTAAACTCAACCTTCTTTTGCAACATTAGCTTGAAGGCAGAGCAGGGCCTAGGTTATGTGGTTTTGGGGGAAGGGAGTAATGTAAATATTTGTATGACAGGGAGCCACTGAAGTGGGAGGAGCGCCTGAGGAACACAGGAGAAAAGGGAATGAGGATGGATAAAGGTCATGGAGGAGGCACAAAGTGCTGCCCATAAAGCGTGTAGAGGGGAGGAGGATGAGAAGACAGATCATGTAACAGAAGGGTCCACATCTGGCCCTTTTATTTGCCTACATCCTACTTACCTCTGAACTCTTTTAAGTTGGCTTTAGCTTCCCACTATTAACCTCTCTCAACACTCTTAACATTTTCTCAATCCTCATCCTCCTTAACCTGACCTCTCAGCAATGTTTGGGTTGGCTGACCAACCCTACCCTCTTGATAATTTTCCTTATGTAGGTTTCATGACAATGGAAGCTCTTGGTTTTCTTAATAGGTCTTCATTACTTCCTTCGCTAGTTCCCCTTCCAATCTATTACAACCATCTCCTAAGAATGCTTCCCACCTTTAATTTCTCTCCCTGCTCTCAATCTGTATCTCTTTTTTTTATTCACTCATTCAATATACAGTAGAACCTTAGTAAGGTGACCACCCAAGGGATTGTAACCAAGTGATCAGCATATGGAGGTAGCTGATGAGGAACGAGGCCTATTGTAGTGTCTATGAAAATCAGGTCAATTTAGGGAGGTGGTCAACTGTGGAGGTTCCCAGTGACAAATGTTTGTCTGAGAAACTGAACAAACACTAACACAGAACTTGGATCCAAGGTTCATCCAAACTAATGTAGAGACCTGGCCTCCAGCAAATTCCTTTATCACCCTTCAGGATTTAGGACTAGTTTCCTCTATTTCCCCACTGTCTAAATCCTGCTCCCTACCCCCACTGGCCCCCATTTCCCAAAAAGTTTGCCTTTTTGGGAACAATGGCTTTTAAAAATGTTAGGAGATATTTAAAATAAAATACTTCAAACGTCAAAACCAACCAAAGGGGTGTGTGTGGGTGTGTGTGTGTGTATGGTGGGGGGAGGGGTTGGCTATTGAATAAATTTGGGAAATTCTGGGTTAAACACAGATTTAAAATCGCCATTTAGCATTTAAAAACCCACAGAGGTGAGGATAGGAGGGCAGAGTATTTAGATTTTTCTCTAACTTACTCCTAAAACAGGTACCAGTGCAGAGGTAAGTGCCACATTCTTCCCTGAAAACATTTTAAGTTTAACGTAGGTGTGGGTTATTTTATATACACATATAAATATCCATCCTTTGTTCAAGGTGCCTATTTACTCTGTACAGTGACTATTATAAACACAGAAAACTGTTCATTGTTAAATATGGCATGTTAAGTGGTTTTGCTTTCTTGGCAAATCTCCAAACCATAATTATTAAGGGACTAGAGCTGCTGAGGAATTCTTGGGTTACAAGAGGCTTTGATCCTGTTCCTGCCTTCTTTCCCTGACATGAATTTCCAACGGGTGTGGCTGATTTTCATTGTTTTCATTGTTTTTCACTGCTGTGAAGGTGAAGGATTAAACAGAACTTCAAGGTGACAAGGGGCTTGGGTCCCCCAGCAACTGCTGAGAAAAGGATCTGGGTAAATCTCTCTGCCTTTCGGAGCCCCAAATGGCTGTAACCAAGGGAATGCACAAGCTCTGTCCAAGTATCGGAGTCGGAATGCTGTGGCCTCTAATATTTGGTTTCTCTTACACTCTGGGAAGCTCAGATTCTTAGGTCTTGCTCATTATCGAGTTTCCAGCTGGGATAAAGCGTCTGTCTTGAACAGCTGACAGAACTTTGCTAAGCAAAAGGCCACAGACTCCAGGTGGGTGAGGCTTTGTTATTTCATTCCCACCAAAGATGAGAGATCTGATCCAAAACTCTTTGGGCCATTTGGCAAATGCAGTCCTCTCACTCATGTAGCTGCCTCCTTTACAGGGTCCAGAAGATACCTCTAGTCACATACCACCAGAGCAAGCCTTGAAAAGAGCTAACTCCTGTTTACTGAAACATGCGATGAAATGGCAAGGGGGACATGCCCATTCCTTTAGTCCCTTAAATTCTACCTTACGTGAATGAAGAGATGGGAAGGAACACCACACCTTCAGGAATCTATGTGAGAAGGAGTAAAAACAGTATTCCTAAAATAAAGTAGTAATGTTCTCTAACCTGGTAAGTGGAAGGATTCTATAACAAACAGCAAGTTTCTAATTTTTGGCATTAAAAAAAGCCATTTCTCATTTGGATGTAACCTTGCTTATTTTTTGACTTTTTTTTTTTTTTTTTTTTTGAGACAGAGCCTCAAGCCTGAGTAGAGTGCTGTGATATCACAGCTCACAGCAACCTCCAACACTTGGGCTTAAATGATTCTCTTGCCTCAGCCTCCCAAGTAGCTGGGACTACAGGCGCCCACCACAATGCTCGGCTATTTTTTGGTTGTAGTTGTCACTGTGGTTCAGTGGGCTGGAGCTGGATTTGAACTCGCCAGCTCTGGTGTTATGTGGCTGGTGCCTTAGCCTCTTGAGCTACAGGTGCTGAGCCTTAACATTTGTTTTTATTTATAATTTAATACAGATATCTGTGAGAACTGTGATTCCCCCATTTCACAGAGGATGAAACTGAGGCCAAGAGAGTAGAACCAAACAATGCAGGATGAGGTGACTCCTGATTCAAGATCAGTGTTCTCTCTCTAAGATAGCACTGCCCTTCAAAAATTTCTTTTCCCAAACAGGAAAACACTCCCAGGGGTGAAGGTGGCGGGGGTGGGGGGGATGAAGAAACAAAGGCAGAGAGAGAATGGGAGAGAAGACAGGTATTAGAATCTCTTAAGGCAGCAACTAGAAACCAGAAGGTCTAGTGTAGGGGCAAGTCAGAGAATTGTCCAGACACTACCAGTTTTGAGGAAGGAGCCAGAGTGAAGCGTCCTTCAAGTGTTGGCTCACCTTGGGAGAGGTGGAGAATGCAAACAGAGTCCACTGGGGCCCTAGACATTTACCCCACATCATTGTCCTCCCTCATAGAGGCTGCTTTTTACTGGTAAGGAATTAGACGATCAGTGAGGGAGAGGACAAGGGGAATGTCTCCCTGGTCACCTACACCCAATTCTAAAAGGCTATGGGGAAATATTGGAGGCTTCTGAGCCTCATTTTCCCCTGAATGGGTCAATACGGTGGAACCCCCTCTCCCCTCCACTGTAATCTAGCCCACTCCCCACCTTCCCTGTTGGTGTCTGTTCTAGGAAGATGTGCATGAGTTCATTCTGGATATGGGAGACCTTTCTTTCTGCTCAAGGTGAAAGTCAATGATTCATATGGCTAAAAATGAACTTAAGGCCACCTATCAATAAAAGCTTGAAATGAAACACACACAAAAAGTTAAATTACCCTGCTATTTAAATTATAGCAAGGAACATAAAACCTTATTTAGTAATTATAACCAACACTCAAATATGTAAACTATAATTACATGTTATAGACCAGTAAGAGCAAAATGAGGAAAAAAGAAGAGAGGTTGGGGGGTGGGGTGGGGGGAGGAAAGTCACAGACGAGGAGTCCAGAGGCAGGAAGTGAGACCAGGAGGACAGCCAGCGGGAGGAGATGGGGAGGCACAGAGAGGCATTTACAGGCTAGGAGGGGAGGGGACTCAGTCATGTCCTGGACAACACGTAGTAGTGGACTATTACTTACAAGTCCTACTGATTTTTATCCTTAAATATTTAGATGCCTCAACTGAAATGGGAGAGCCACAACAGCCCACTGGAGAAGGGTTGCTGGATTAAATACAGGACATTGGCTGGGTGTAGTGGCTCAGGCCTGTAATTCCAACACTTTGGGAGGCCAAGATGGGAGGATGGCTTGGGGCCAGGAGTTGGAGACCTGTCAAAGCAACATAGTGGACCCTATCTTTACAAAAAATACAAAAAGCCAGGCATGGTGGAGTATGCCTATAATACAAGATATTCAGGAGGGAGGATCGCTTGAGCCCAGTAGTTTGAAGCTACAGTGAGCTACAATGATGTCCTTACACTTTAGCCTGGGTGACAGAGCAAGACATTGTCTCTCAAAAAAATAAAAAATAAATACAAATACAGGACACCAAATCTAAATTTTAGGTAAACGACAAATAGCTTTTTAGCACAAGTAATTCCAAATATTGCATGGAGCATACTTACACTAAAAAATTATTCAGTGTTTATCCGGAACTCAAATTTAACTGGCTGTCCTGTATTTTTATTTGCTAAACAACCCTGCATTGGAGACCAAACCATTCTTTGGATGGCAGTCTCAATGACCAGGCTAATATTTACACTGAGGGCCAAAGGGGAAATCAAGTTGAAATCACTTTTAGAAATGAGGAATGAAGCAACTCAGAGATTTTGCTAAGCAGGATAGAAATCAGCGTCCCTCAAGTGTGCTTCTCCATTAGCTATTGATTTCCAGCTATTCTTGTACAGTACAGATGAGACTGTTCTCAGCCCCTCTCCCTGGCTAGGGTTATAGAGACTGAAGAGAGTAACTATACACAGGGCTCATGCTGGACCTGTGGATGACTAGGCCTGGTGGTGGGGCCTCCTGAAGATTCTGGAGGTTCTAAGGTGGAGAGTGAGCCTGCAAGAGCACTAAGAATGGCTGAGCTCAGGGGTTAGAGTGCTGGCCTTCTGCACCGGAGTAGTGAGTTCAAACCTGGCCTGGGCCTGCTTAACAAAAAAAAAAAAAAAAAAAAAGCATTAAGGAAGGAACCAGCAAACAAGATAACAGTCCATAAATTTTAGAATGTTAAAAAAAAAAAACTTAACCTTAATGTTACTTGCTATAACTTTCAGAGAACAGTATTGAGCCTGTTTCACCATGGTAAGAGGAGAGGGGCAATGATGCTGCCCCTTAATAAAAGATCCAGGTTCACCCAGCACTGAGTAGGACCATGGACACTGGGGAAACCTAGAAAGGTTATGAATCACACCCACTGGCTACAACAGAGAGAGCCCGAGACCTTCAGTTCTCTGCATTCCCTCCCACTGATTCTGCCCACACATCCAGCCAGTTCATGCATTTATGCTCCCTGCCTCGCTGCTATAGGCAGCATTCTTAAAAAAGGACATATTTATATATAATAATAAGCACCACTATCATTATAACTTGAAATAGAATCATCCCAAATATCCTGCTCAGCTACTTGCTTTTCTTTTTTTTTTTTTTTTTGGTTTTTGGCCGGGGCTGGGTTTGAACCCACCACCTCTGGCATATGGGACCGGCGCCCTACTCCTTGAGCCATAGGCGCCGCCCGCTACTTGCTTTTCTCAGGTAATAATTTATTATGGACACCTTTACATGTCAGTTCATATAGATTTACTCCAGAGTCTCATTTTGTCGCCTCGGAAGAGTACTGTGGCATCATAGCTCACAGCAACCTCAAACTCTTGGGCTCAAGTGATTCTCTTGCCTCAGCGTCCCAAGCAGCTATTTTTAGACACTGGGTCTCTCTCTCTTGCTCAGGCTGGTCTCGAACCTGTGAGCTCAGGCAATCCACCCACCTGGCATTCCAGAGTGCGAGGATTATAGGCGTGAGTCACTGCACCCAGCTACTCCATTATTTTTAACTGCCGCATAGTATATAAATTTACTGATACTATGAGAGATGCTCAGGTTTCTCCTTCTTTTCCTGTTATAAACATGTTGATTATTTTCTGAAGGTTGGCCAATTAAAAAAAATTGAAAGAAAAAAATCTTACACATATTATCTTTGCATACTGTGCAAATATTTCTATAGGATAGATTCTTAGAAGTGGAATTACTGCCTCAATTGTCATACATATTAAAAAAATCAATTTCTTGGATGGTGCTTGTGGCTCAAAGGAGTGGGGTGCCGGCCCCATATGCCAGAAGTGGCGGGTTCAAATCCAGCCCCGGCCAAAAAAACTGCAAAAAAAAAAAAAAAATTAATTTCTTCTCTCTTTTTTAAGATAGTCTCACTTTGGGTAAAGTGCCATGGCATCAACTTAGCTTACAGCAATTACAAACTCCTGGCCTCATGCCTCAGCCTCCTGAGTAGCTGGGACTATGGGACTACAGGTGCCCGCCATAATGCCTGGCTTATTTTTTGTTTTTAGTAGAGACAGGGTCTTGCTCTTGCTCAGGTTGGTCTCGAACTCCTGAGCTCAAGCAATTCTCTTGCCTTAGGCTCCCAGAGTGCTAGGTTTACAGGCATGAGCCACCATGCCTGGCCAACCATAAAGTATGATCATGGTTATTGCCAGCCCAGGTGCCAGTTAGTATGGGGAAATGACAGAGAGGTGATATCCTAGTTGGCATTTCTGCATTAGTGTGGCTAAGCAGTTTTTTCATATGTGTATTATTCATGTCTTTCTTCTTCTATAGACTACCTAGTTTTTATCTTTGCCTCTTTTTATGTTATCGTCCTATATTGACTTTTAAAGACTTCCTCCTATCTTGTGGATAACAATCTAATTGCCTAATATACTGCAAATATTTCCTCTGAGGAGAGCTTCAACTACTTAAATACTGTGTTTTTATCAGTGTGGCCCTCGGTAGAGTCTTTAATTTTTGTTTTGTCATTGGTATAACTTATTTAGAAAATTTTACTTAAATATCAAAACGTTTATATTTTTGTTACATATGTTTTAAATATCTAAGTGGTTATATATTTTGTTGTTATATTTTTGTTTTAAATTTCTAGCGTGCTTGCAGTGGGGTCAGAATATAGCCTGGAAAGTCTCCTATTTTATGAAATTGAAATTTTCTTGGTGAACTACAACAATCAATTTTTGTAAATTTTATGTAGCTATTTGAAAAAGATGTTTATTTTCTATCTATAGAGTACAATGTTTACAAATGTCCAACCTTTTAAATATGGTATTCAAATTCTCAAATCCATTACAACCTTGTTTATGTTAGGTCTACTTGATTTTTTTCTTGAGACAGTCTTGCTTTGTCACCCAAGCTGGAGTGCAATGGTGCGATCACAGAGCACTCTAGCCCCAAATTCCTGGGCTCAAACAATCCTCCTACCCTAACCTCTGGTGTCGGCAGGCACTATTACATGGGGCTAACTTTTTATTTTGTTTTATGTTATTTTATTTCATTTATTTTTCCTTTAACAATCTGCAAGTCTTAATTCCTATTTCAGTTATATTAGTACTTTATTTTAAACTTTTATTTCTTTCTAAGTACATGAAATTTCCATTTTGTTTTATGGTTTTATATCACAATAGTGCACATGCATTTCTCTACAACCATTCCAACATAACTCCTTTGGAATTCTTTGTTATCTCTAATGTGTGACTTTACCAACATAAACAAGATATCTTGAAGCCATACAAACAAAATTTCAAATGACTAAATTTTAGATGCATAAGAAATAGTTATCAGATATGTTCATCTCCAACAAGACCCTGCCAAAGTGTTTCTCCTGATAACAGCAGTTAAGTCAGAGCCTTCAAAAAACAAGGGCAGAAGCTCCTGCAGCTTAAGCCTCCCATAGTCCTAAGCCTGACATAAGTAAGGCAAAAGCATCTGTCCCCAAAACTAAATGGGTCTCCAGTATTTCCACTTACTTGAGCTTTCAAAGCTAAGCAGCCCAGACGTATCTATCTATATATGTATATACACCATCTTGGCTCTGGTTCCATTAATTATGCCTGAGAGTTAACACTCATCCAAGTCCAAAGGTGCAAGAACATATCCACTGTATGGTGATGGGCAGGAGCAGACTGTAAAAGCAAAGACTGGTTGTGCTAGTGCAGCCACGTGGGCAGTTTTCTGAGAAGTCCTGCTAAAAAGACCAGTGGAGTAAGAACAGTCAATGGACTGGAAGGGACAGGAACATTCTTCTCCTCCACCTACTACCTGCCACCCTGCTTTAAAAGGTATGTGGTGTTAACAAAATTTCGTTGTTGTGGTGGTTTCTTTAAAAATCACGACCTAGTGCTGCTGCATTTCTTCTTGCTTCTTCGTTTGACGCGTCGCGCTAGCTGCCTGTGGTATCATATTAGGAATCCCATTGAGGATAGAATAGGCTGTTCCCAGCTCTTCATTAATCAATTCATTTGTTGGTGCTTCATATCTGAGTGGCTTCTTGGAGGGAGGACACACCAGGAGCTCCAGCAGCGCTGTCAAAGCCGTGGGGACAGCTCCTCTACCTTTTTGCTCCGGTCTGCCAAGTACTTGGGTCCTCCGCAGACCCAAGGTGAGCCTGCAGCACGCTCCACTCAGCATTGTCTGGCAGCCGCAACCATTTCTCACCTTTCCCTCTGCTCCTATTTATTTTTTGAGACACCGAGTCTCACTCTGTCACCCTGAGCAGAGTGCCATGGCATCATAGCTCATAGCAACCTCAAACTCCTAGGCTTCAGCAATCCTCCTGCCTCAGCCTCCCAAGTAGCTGAGACTACAGGTGCCTGCCACAAATGCCCAGTTAGTTTTAGAGACGGGGTCTTGCTCTGGCTCAGGATGGTCTCTAACTCCTGAGCTCAAGCAATCCACCCTCCTCAGCCTACACTGCACCTGGTTTAGTAGTTACTTTAAAAATATTTGAAGGGCGGTGCCTGTGGCTCAGTCGGTAGGGTGCCGGCCCCATATACCGAGGGTGGCAGGTTCAAACCCGGCCCCGGCTGAACTGCAAACCAAAAAATAGCTGGGCGTTGTGGCGGGCGCCTGTAGTCCCAGCTACTTGGGAGGCTGAGGCAAGAGAATCACTTAAGCCCAGGAGTTGGAGGTTGCTGTGAGCTGTGTGATGCCATGGCACTCTACCGAGGGTGATAAAGTGAGACTCTGTCTCTACAAAAAAAAAAAAATTGAAAATTAGCTGGGTGTGGTGGCTCACGCCTGTAATCCTAGCACTCTGGGAGGACGACGCGGGTGGATTGCTCGAGTTAAGAAGTTCCAGAACAGCCTGAGGTGGGTGTTGTGGTGGGTGCCTGTAGTCTCAGCTACTCAGAGGTTGAGGCAAGATAATCACTTGAGTCCAAGAGTTTGACGTTGTTGTGAGCTATGACGCCACAGCACTCTACCCAGGATGACAAAGTGAGACTCTGTCTCAAAAAAAAAACAAAAAAACAAAAAAAAGAACATTTATTTCCTAAGGGCATCCTTTCGGTCTTGCTGTTCTAAGTACGATCCCTTGACCAGCTGTATCAGCAGTACCTCCGGTGTAAGAAATGCAGATTCTTGTGCCCTACCTAGACCAATGGAATTAGAATCTCAGTTGGACAACGTCTTCAGGTGATCTGTGAACGAAGTGGGACTACTGCTTTTGAAGGCACTGGCCTCCTTTCCTTGCTTCTGTGGCCTATGTAACTGTCTCTTGACGTTCCTACTTAGAATCTGTGAAGGCTGCCATAGAGAGCCAAGTCATCAGCAGGGAGGGTTTTTGGTTCTCTGAGACTCTGAAATTATTCCCCCCCCCAACGGGGTAAGCCAGCCAGCTCCAACCTAGGCGAACCTACCATCACTCTCAGCTCCTCCACACACAGCTGACAGGCTCTGGTTCTAGCAGGCTATGTTATGGGGCACCCTGCCTACTGGGGATTGATTTTTTAAAAAATTTCTGCAGTTTCTAGGGAGTGGATGTTGTGAAATAGAGTGAAAAGAAGTTGAAGTCTGAAATGTAGTGAACTTCTCCTTGCCCTTACATGTGAATGATGATTTGTTGATAGAAGCTGCTTTTTCAAAGATGAAAAACAACTGAAGATTTATGGACAAGGCTATTTAAAAAGACCCAGCACTGCTTGTAGCCAATGTGGAAATAATGTCAGGACATTCCTAGATCTATTCTGGATTGGGAGAAAGGAGGGATGGGATAAGTCTGGAGAAAAAGAGAAGGCAAGAGGATAAAGGGAGGGTTACAACTGGCTGGGGAAAAACACAGGAAGGTTAGCACTTTGGAGGATTTCTTATGCCTTTCTGTGAGTTCTACAGTACTGTAAACATGATGACCATTTCCAGCGAATGGTGGGTGGATGAGAAAACGAGCTTGCTTTGCTGGTGCCATTTTTCCTAAGTCTGTGCCATGCTGCACAAACCTTCTGCATGATGTCGGGGAAGATAGGGGTTAGGAGAACTGTGCATTGGAGATGAATGAACATTTTATCTGAAACTGGGAATTCTACTTCTACAGGTCTTACCCCTCACTGTGTGCTTGGGAAGCTACCAGAAAAATATTCCTGCCAGTTTCTTGAAGTCAAATCTAAAATATGTGGCCAGAAGCTTGCTCGTGGTTGGACCTGTACCTTACTTACAGCGACTGCTATCCCTCTTGTCCCTGCAGGGAGAGGCAGGAGCACTCAAGAGGACTCCTGGGAACAGCCCTGACACTGGGCTACCTCCTGTACCTTGTGGGTGTAAAGCCAACATTTTTGAGTGTATGTTTTATAACCACACCTTCAAACACCTAAAAACAAGAGTGTGAAAAACAAAAATGGGACTCACAATTGGAACCTCAATCACTCTGCTGGCTAGAGAAATGATAAAATTAGAGTAACTTTAATTCCCTTGTCTTGGCAAGGAGAAACTCAGGGCCAGACTCGTGCAGGGCCTTTGCTTAAGTGCTTACAGCAGCTCGGCTCCCACTTAAAATGTCTGTTATCACTCCTGTCTCCTCAGGGAAGTTATTTATGAAGGAAGCTTTCCCAGCCAGGCATCTTTAACAGGGACTGGCCCAGACAGGAGGCATGGAATGAGAAGTCCACAAAGGCTGTGTGTTTGAGGTGCTGTTCAATTCTACTTCTTCAGACACGCCCAAGCTGTAACTCAAAACCTGAAAACAACCTGAATCCTTTTCCAAACACAAACCAAATCCTTTATGTCAAGTTCCATATATTTTCCTAACTTCATTCCCCACTCTGACCCACTCCACAGCAGAAACCAATTTTCTTAAGAGTAGGTTCTTGCGAGTTTTCCTCCCAAATGTCTCATTTGGAACAGATTAAGGGGGTAGCGGGTGACAATCTTATTTTTTCCTTTTCCTTTTGAGAAAGATTCAACACATTTGAGACTTTTTTTTTCTTCTTTTTTTGGAGACAGAGTTTCATTATGTCACCCTCGGTAGAGTGCCGTGGCATCACACGCTTCCCAAGTAGCTGGGACTATTATACCTGTCACAACGTCCAGCTATTTTTTATTGCAGTTAAAATTGTTGCAGTTTATTGCAGTTAATCATTGTTGTTTAGCTGGCCTGGGCTGGTTTCGAACCTGTCAGCCTTGGTGTATGTGGCTGATGCTGTAAACACTGTGCTACTGGCACCAAGCCACATTTGAGACTTTGAAGCAGAACCACTATGTTCTAAGACTGGCTTTTATAAGAACAAGGGAATTTCACTTCCTAGTATGATGGGACTGGACTCCATGGGGAGTCCTTGTCAACCTGTCCTGATCTAAGGACCCTGGGAAAGTACTCCCTTTGGGAAGCTATGCACTGATGCCAGCGCTTAGTCCACCCATCAAAGCAACTTTGGAATTCTTTTTCTGAAATGGCCATAGAGTTGTCATAATATGAGGTGGGACAATTAAGTTCACAAATTCATCCTAGAAACAGTGTTACATACCTCATTGCTAAATATCTCTATAGTCACCACAAGACGAAGGGAAGTACTTCAAAGATGACCATAGTGATATTCAGCAATGAGGTATGTAGCACTTTTTTTGGATGAGTTCTCTAACTTAATTTTCAGACCTTGTACATTTGTATCAGGCATTGTCACATCTTTACAAAGAGACACTCTGAAAGGTTTCAACATGCCACTTTATCTAAACCTGCATACCCTCTCCCACACGCATAGAATCCAACCCTCCCTGTGATGCTCTGCCACCGCCAGGGCACTGTTCATTCTGATCTTCTGCCTATATGAGACCTCCTGCCATGGGATTCTCATAGTCAAAAACAACAGAAGCCTAGGCTATCACACTCCAGGAAGGGATCTTCTGAGAGATTTGAAAACAGAATTTGGAGGAGTTTGTGGGTAGATGAGGGCCTTACAATGCTCTGACGCTCCCCCTTACACCTCCTTGGGTAAGAGCAGGATAGGGAGGAACGGGGACCACCCCAGCAGCCTATGTAGAGCCCTTTCTTGGGCCCCACTCTCCTCGCAGAACTTCATGATCAGTAATGCTGTGAAAGTCTGGGTCTGACAATCATTTAGTTGCTGAGATAGAGGAGAAAGTCTGCAGGTGAATAAACTTGGGTGGGAAAAGGGCAGGTGTCAGTGCTGGGTGAAATGTTCAAGAAGGATGCTCCCTAAGGAGTTAACCCGAAACTGAGGCTTGGGGGGAGGAGCTGCCATCCATCAGGCTCCTGGGTCATCCTAACCAAACCAGGGGTGAATGAAAATGGGGATGCCCATCTGGTTATCCTTGACAAAGTGGTGACCCTAACTCCCCAAACTGGCTTAGGTTCAAAAAGGACTATTGCTCGCCACAGTGAAAAGAGAAATCCTATATCCTGGTATGGCCTTGCTGAGCAAAGTGAAGGTTTCTGAGGAAAAGGAAAGCTCAGAAGAGAGTCAAGGCCATGAGCTACAGATCACCAGGCACTGGGCTTGCCCTGACTGACAGGGGAGACAAAAGCCTGCCAGCCGCATCAACACCAGATGGTCTAAGCCCCTGTGTGACTTATCATCACCTACGGGGGTCAGTCACCTTGGGCTGAGGGAGCTTGGCTTTCAGGACCAGCAAGAGTGAAGACAAAATGATGCCAAAATGACCCTCATTTCCTCGAAAGGAGACTGTTGTTGTATCTCTGGGGCTTAGTCACTGGGAGGTCATGGAAACAATCCCATTGCCCTAGCAACCAGGCCTAGCCAGGGTACTCACTGGCACTTGCAACCTGCTAGCAGATTTGAGAAGGGAGCATTAGTTTGCATCTGCTTCTGTACCTCATGGGAGCCAGCTGCCAGTGACGCACTCACTGGGACGCAGGTGAATGTCAGGAGGCCCAGGCTCCCTGGGACAGCAAGCGATGGCAAACGCAATTTGGTACGCGGCAACTGGAGCTCCACTCCACTGTGACAGCCCACTGCAATTGGCAGTAATAGGGGTGGAGGCGGGGATGATGGCCGCCTTGATCAAGCATCTCTGTTCTGAAGGATTAAATAAGAACACAGATAATTAGTTTCCATATAACTACCTTCCTAAAACTGCCATTTCCCCTCACCATTTCGCTTGGGAGTTAGGATTGCAATTCCTAACTTCTTAATGTTTCCTCCCTTGGAACACTACAGACAATACAGAGGCAGAGAGGGCCGGGAGAGACCAAGGAGTCGAATCTCAAGGCTGACTCAGGGTGTGGTTTTATTTCTGGGAGATGACTGGTTTCACAGAACATTTTGTTCTTCCCACCCGTGTGTTGCTTCAAGTTCCTCCAGGCCCTCTTTCAAGGCAGTGTTCCATCCTCTCTGCCCTCACCCTACAGCACCATATCTCACCCTGCCAATTTCTCTCCATTCCAAGAGTCCAGATTATTCTCTGTGTATTTCTGTCACTTCCTCTGCGCAGATGAAATCTTAGGGGGTGGTAGAGAGAAGTACTGTCCTGGTCTCAGGGGTCTGTGTTTTAGACCTCATTTTTCTACTAATTATGTGACACTGGGGAAATCATTGGCTCTAACAGTCTTGAGTGGTGAGATTTCCTCTCCTAGGACAGGGACACAGCAGCTGTAATATAGGACCATAACTATCTCCTGCTCCAACTGTCCCCCTGCCACAGGTTATTCTCTTCCTGCAAGACAAACTCTGTTTATCTCAGCTCTGGATCCCCAATTCGTTTTCTTAGGTTATGACTCCAGTGTTTTCTTTCAAACATACTAGTTAGTTTAAAAGAGCTTTGATGTACCCCTTTCTCTTAACTTCGCGGTTCTAAACTAGAGGCCAGGTTTGGACGCTTTCTCCTGTCTTAGAGGAAGTCCTGAAAGTGCAAGACTTTTGTCACAACAGAAACTTGAGCTTGGATAATTATTTTTCACAGGACTTTGGGACCCATTACTTGAACTCTCTGAACTTCTGTTTACTCATAAAGCATAGATGGGGGCATGGTGGTACATGCATGTCATTCGAGCTATTTGAAAGGCTGAAGTAGGAGGACTGCTCGAGGCCAGGAGTTCAAGGCTGTAGTGTGCCTGTGAATAGCCACTGTGCTCTAGCCTGGGCAACATAGTAAAACTATGCCTCTAAAAAAAATAAATAAATAATTTTTTTTTTTTTTTTTGTTTGGAGACAGAGTCTCATTCTGTCAGCTGGGCTAGAGTGCTCTGGCATCAACCTAGCTCACAGGACCCTCAAATGCCTAGGCTCAAGCAATCCTCTTGCCTCAGCCTCTCAAGTGGCTGGGACTATAGGCACCCACCATGCCTGAATAATTTTTCTATTTTTAGTAGAGATGAGGTCTCACTCTCACTCAGGCTAGTGTCGAACTCCTGAGCTCAAGAGATCCTCCCACTTTGGCCTCCCGGAGTGCAAGGAGTATAGGTGACTCCACTACCCCTGAGTTACATATTATTTTTCTTTTTTTTTTTTGAGACAGAGTCTCAAGCTGTTGCCCTGAGTAGAGTGCTATGGTATCACAGCTCATAGCAACCTCCAACTCCTGGGCTCAAGTGATTCTCCTGCCTTAGCCTCCCAAGTAGCTGGGACTATAGGCGCCCACCACAATGCCCGGCTAAATATTATTTCTTTTTTAAATGGAGAAAGTAGCAAAGTACCTCATAGAGTGTTGTGAGTATTGAATAAGGTAAAATGAAGCAGGAGCATCTAGAGGTTGGTGATGAGGTGCTCCTCCACCCACCCCCCCGCACTGTCCCCTGGCCTGCTAGAGTGGTAAAGTTGCCAGAGAGAGAGCCCAGGAAAGTGCTACCTCCCCTACCCCTCCCAGGTTCACTCATTCTGCACTGGCTGTGGTCTCTCACATAGGACCTGATGATCAACTGACCAGTCCTCTCCTGCTGAGCACTTCCCAGGGCCTAGGTGTGTGGGCCCCTGTGGATAAAAAACTCTCGCTTTAGAAATTCCATCCTGCATGAGATAGGATAGGATGATGAAGGAGAGATGGAGTTAGTCTAGGATCTGTCACAATGCCCAGTCTTATAGGTGATCAGTCAGTTCCTTGTTGAATTACTGTCTCTGGAAGGAGGTGGAGACTGAGTTAGCTAATTTAATCTGCCATTATAAGGATATATTGTAACACCAGGGCAATCTCACAACATAGAATTGAAACAGAATCCACCCCCCTCAACGTCAGGTAGATTCTAAAAGCCTTAATCTCTTTATTGTATTTAACTACTTTGATTTATTCATTCCTGCATTTATTCATCTAACTGATCATCAAACAGTGATTTTTATTGAGCACCTATTTTGTTCCAGATTCTGAAAATATAGCAGTGAACAGAACAGACAAAAATCGTACTCTCAGCCAGGTGAACGGCTCATACCTGTAACTCCACTACTATGGGAGGCTAAAGCAGGAGGATCACTTGAGGCTAGGAGTTCCAGATCAGCCTGGGCAACATAGCAAAAGCCTGTCTCAAATTAAAAAAAAAAAAATTCCTATTTTCTAAGAAAGTTTCTTTAGATGTAGAGAGACAAATAACAAAAACTATGCAGAGAATTAAGCCCATAGGGTGAAGTAAGAGCAAATGTTTGGGTGGTTACTGTAGTCTGGGTGGTCAAGGCAGGCCTTCTAGTAATGACATTGAAGCTGAGATTGGTAAATGAGGTGAAAGCTATGTTAATTAGTAGGATGTAAGCACTCCAATTTGTACAAATAATCAACACATTGAATCCCATAATGGCATAAATGCATTTATGATCTATGTACAAATGATTTAATAAAAAAATTATATATATAAAAAAAAGAAGCTGAGATTGAAATGATATAAAGGAGTCAGCCCATGAGGAACTAGGACAAAAATATTCCAAGCAATGCAAAGGCCCTGAGGCTAGAATGAGCTTGTTGAGTTGGAGAACTTCAGAGATGGCTGGAGTGGCTGGAACAGGGAAAAGGGTGTGTGTTTAGCAGGGGCTACATCGGGTAGGGCTTTGTACATTAATTTAGAAGTTTGGGTTTTATTCAGAGTAGACTGAGAAGCCAAGGGAAAGTTCTTAGTGGAGAGCAACATCATCTGATGAGTGTGGAGGCAGGACGACCTGGCTGGAGGTTTTGGCGAAGTCTAGAGCAGAGATGATGGTGGCCTGGAGTAGCATGTGAAACAAGCCTGGTGGAAAGGCACTTTGCAAGTATTTGTTGAATGAATGAATATGCTTGATCTGACCACTTCTTGCCTCACACTTAAATAGTAAGAGAAAAAGCTGTAAAATCTCAAGTGGGAGTAAGAGAAGGAGTCAGAAAACAATTTAGAATTTTAAAATAGGCACAAAGAAATGATGGAGGCAAGTAAGTTTAACTTTCTTGAAGAGGAATTTAGGTCAGGGAGAAGGTTATGCGAGGGGAATAATTCTTAACTTTTTTGGGTTATTTTTCTTTAGAAAAAGGTACTTGGTACATACATAAATTTGAGTCTGTGGCCAGGCTCTGGCACCACAGAACAGACAGGCCACCCTGCAGACAGTGTTTCTGAGTGGATAAGGAAAGAACCTATTAGAAAGCAGAAAGAGGAGGGAGGTAATACTTGGGAGAACCCTTGACCCTATGAACTAGTGGGAGCTGAAAAAGCACAGGGTCCGAGGCTAGTGGGCAGCCTTAGAGGTTTCGGGGGTGGAACCATTTGTGACTTCGTGTGAAGTCCCACATGCCTGGGGCTTTGCTCACTGAGCTATCTCACCATGGAGCCACTGCAGAATGTCACAGTGACCCAGGACTCCCTGTCTCTCCTCCCAGGGCTACCTCCTGCTTGCTCAAGGGTTGGAACCTGTGAGAAGTGTCTGTACTTTCACGCTGGCTCACAGGCTCTGCGTGGGTGAGGGTGGCACATGTGTACATATGTAGGAGTGTGGGTGGGAAGGAAGCATTTTGGGGGCCATTGGGTATATGTGGTGTTTTCCTTCTCCACCTTTTCCTGGGTCACAGGACTGCTTCAACTCGGCCCCTCAATGATATGTGCCCACTTGCACTTGCACCACTCCATTCTCTACTACTCTCATGTTTTTCTCCATCTTGCTCTTCTACCTTCCTTCTAACCTCCATCATTATTCCAGTCTCTATGAGTCCCCATGTTAATCAGCACAGAAGGCTTGTTCCAGGTATACTGCCTAACCCAAGGCTCGGGTCCCCCCAGCCTCAGGTAGGCTCCCTGACCTTACAGTCTTGAGACTCAGACTTCAGAGGTTAAGAGTGAGGAAAGGCCAAAAGACTATAGAGTTGCAAACTCTTAGCCTACAAGACCCAGAGAGTGAATCAGGAAGACTGCCCCTCTAGTTTGTATGAATCAAGGCAAAACACTGCCCCCTGAGCTGGCTCTAGCAGTGAAGGTCCATCCATCTGCTTGTTTCTGAGCTCTTCCTTGTTTCAAAGGGCATTCTCACACTCTCTGGGGAATTTGGGGCTAACTGTGGTAAAAGATCAATCCATCAACAGAAACTGAGCACCCACTATGTACCTAATAGAATATAGTCTCTAATCTCTAAGTCCATGAGAACTATTTGGGAAGATAAAAATAAAACCCATATGATAATGTGTGAGATAATGATAAAATAGTAGAAAGGCAAAGACTATTGGGGTGATATGATAAGCAAATGCTACAGCAGTTCAGAGAAAGGGGAGAATCCTGGAGGGCAGAGTTATTATAGAGGTGAGATTCAATGCATCGCCAGTAAACATTCACCTCTGGCAGGATGAGCAGAAGTTTTATAGAACTTTTTATGGGCAAGGGGCCTAACAGAAGAGAGGGGCGAAAACTACTTGCAGCCAGTACTCCAAAGAAAAGAGCCACAGGTTGGTTAATTGGTCTGCCTGCCTCCTAGCCCCTGAAATCTTTTACATTTCTTTCATTAAAAAGTTTCCACCAAAAAGTCAGCCTTATTGAACAAGGGTTCAGACAATGGGTATGAGATCTAGCACACCTTAAAAATTCCTGGTTGAATGGTTTCTCTTTCCTATGCTGCATCACCTAAAGCAGACTACTGGTCACCTGAGGAAATGGGATGGGAGAAGCCATCTGAATCAGGTGGCAAGCCCTGGTTTTAGCCGACAGAGGAGGAGAGGACAATGCAGTGCTAGGGAGGCAAGGGAGCCCAAGGGAGGTTCTGGAAGCCAGGGCCTTTGCCTGCCCTTTCCCCTATGGCCCCTCCAGCTCCCAGAGCCTCCATTATCACTGCTAAGTGAAACAAATGGGGTTCCATCTGGGGACCTTTTGATCTAGCCATCCCTACACTGTCCCAGAGTGTCGGACTCTCTGCAGCATTTCAAGCTAAACCGCATCAGACACCTGCATCAGAGTCAAGGGCTCTAGAAAAAGGAAAGCCCAAACATTCCTGCTTGTAGGAGAGCCTGTGGAAGAACCCCAATCATGGATTCTGACCATCTTCTAGCCATCTACTAGGTGTTTTTCTCCCCACCCAAGGTGTCGTTTGTTTTCTTATCATTTCTTCCCTCAAAAGCAGCTTCATAAGTGTGTACCTTCATAGGTTTCTCCCCTGCTGTTCTCACCCAGAACACCATCTGCCTAATTTGAAAATCACCCAAATTTAGTAACAAATTTAAATACTATCTAGGTTGTTTTTCCCTCACATGGAGGCCTTTGTTCAAATAACATCACACATTAAATCCTGATGTAAATAAAACAGAGACAAGTGAGCTGCTCAGTGGAAGAGGGCAGGGAATTGCAGAGATGGCCTCGAGTATCCCCTGCTCTTGAACTAGAGCTCTTTCCTGGGCATTCAATACTGAAGGTCAAGTCAGAGCAGGGAGAGGAGAAAGATGGGGCCTCATGTGGAGGCCAGCCCATACATTGTCTTATCCCAGCCATAAATTTCAATCCCTTCTTCCTAAGTCCTAGAAACACCACTTCTCCTATTCCTTCCATGGGCTCTGTAGCTGGTATGGGGTGGGGAGTAGGGGCAGCAGAGGGTCCTGCTGTTGGAGTTCATACTTGCAGGTCACAGGCTGCAGAGAGTTGGTCACAGGCTGTGAGTTTCATGCTTCCAGGTGAACCCTCACCTATGGGGTGAAGCTCACCTATGAGGACAGCAGGAGACCCCAGCAGACAAAAAAGGTAGACAACAAATCCACTCTTGGGAGGGCCATCTAAACACCTGGTTACTTTCCCCAGGCCTTCTAGTATCATTAAGTAATTCATACCTCAAATCTATACCAACTGTGCAGAAGAATATGGTCAAGGTAATGCAGTCTGAACAACTGGATTTAATGCTTGCCTCTTCCTTTACTGGTGCCCACAGGACCCATGACTACCCCTGTTCAGGAGACTGAAGCTCCCATTAGCTGTGCTACATTCTGGGGAGTGCAGGACAGAGCCTGGACAGTTCATTCTGTTCCTACAGAAGATAAATGTCTCCTTTTGCTCTCTCAGTTTCCTTTGCCGATCTCTCCAAGGCCTAAGGAATACTTTGTCCCAGATCAAGACAATTTGTGGCCTCTGAGTACCTCCTTAACTCTCAGCAGTTTCACTTCCTGAAATGTCACCGCCCAGGTTCCACATCAGAGCCAGAGGCGTGTCTAGGTATTTCCCCTGGATAACTGATAGGTTGGGAACTCTGAAAACATCTCATACTTTCCCTTCTCTTCTACCTCCCACAAGCAGCAGCTCCCTGCTGATTCTACCTCCCCAACTCTCATGATCAATTTTCTCCTCTCCATCCCAGCAGCACTGACAGCAGCTAATGAGGGTGAGAACCCAGCTGGTCTCTCTGCCCGTTCTTCAGCCCAAGCCCCAGTCCAGCTCACACTCGCTGCCAGAGAGACTCCTCAAACACATTCCTACTAACATTCTCCTTATTTAAACCCTCTCCAGGCTCTCCTCACCTACAGAAAGAAGTTGGTGGCTTGGCATTTGAACACAAACACCCTGGGGGTCCCCCTGCCTTTCTAGGCTTAGCTCCTGTTCTCCATTGCCTGGCCCTGGACTGTGTTCAGACCACACAAGACTACTTGCTGCTGCTCTATAAGCAGCCAAGCCCACAAGTTCTCCCTAACTCCAGGTTTTGGCTCCAGCTTTCCCTTCCGCCTTCAGTGTTCCGCTCTCATTTGTGCTGCATCTTTCCCTTCCTTTGGGTCAGCTCCATTCTCAAGATCCTTCCTAGACCCGAGTCAGGATGCAGCTGAACTTCCCATGTTCCTCCAGTAGGCTGATTGTTAGGAGACAGGCTGGGAGCAAACCTCTTTCTGTTTGTAGCCCTCAGCGACAACCTCTGATCACAAAAGCATGAAGTTCTTATGTTCTTTTATTGGAGAAAATTTGAAAATTAATTTTTTATCGTAATTTCAACTTTCCAAAGTCATTAAATATATAAAATTATTTCACTGTGGCATTTATTAAACCATTGATTTGGGGACAAGTGAACAACACGTATTTTTTTTTTTTTAGAATAGTTTTTTTTAGTTATTTTTTTTTGTTGTTGTTAGACCATAGCTGTGTACATTAGTGCAATCAAGGGGTACAATGTGCTGGTTTCTTATACAATCTGAAATATTCTCATCAAACTGTTCAACGTAGCCTTCATGGCATTTTCTTAGTTATCGTATGTAGACATTTGTATTCTGCCTTTAGTAAGTTTCGCCTGTACCCATTCTAAGATGCACCGTAGTTGTGGACCCACCCATTACCCTCGCTCCACCCTAACCTCCCTCCTCCCTTCCCCTTCCTTGGTCCTTTCCCCATATTCTTGTGCTATAGTTGGGTTGTAGCCTTCATGTGAAAGCTATAAATTAGCTTCACAGTAGGGCTGAGTACATCAGATACTTTTTCTTCCATTCCTGAGATACTTTGCTAAGAAGAATATGTTTCAGCTCCATCCATGTAAACATGAAAGAGGTAAAGTCTCCATCTTTCTTTAAGGCTTCACAATATTCCATGGTATACATGTACCACAATTTGCTAGTCCATTTGTGGGTCAATGGGCACTTGGGCTTCTTCCATGACTTAGCGATTATGAATTGAGCTGCAATAAACATTCTGGTACAGATGTCTTTGTTATATTGTGATTTTTGGTCTTCTGGGTATAAACCTCGTAAAGAAATTAATAGGATGGAATGGCAGGTCTATTTTTAGATCTCTAAGTATTCTCCAAACGTCCTTCAAGAAGGAACGTATTAGTGTGCATTCCCACCAGCAGTGTAGAAGTGTGCCCTTTTCTCCACATCCACGCCAACATCTCTGGTTTTGCGATTTTGTTATGTGGGCTATTCTTACTGGGGTTAGGTGATATCTCAAAGTAGTTTTGATTTTCATTTTTCTGATGATTAAGGATGATGAGCTTTTATTCATGTGTTTGTAGATCGTGCGTCTGTCTTCTTTAGAGAAGTTTCTCTTCAAGTCCCTTGCCAACCCTGAGATGGGATCACGTGTTCTTTTCTTGCTAATACATTTGAGTTCTCTGTGGATTCTGGTTATTAAACCTTTATCGGAGGTATAACCTGCAAATATTTTCTCCCATTCTGAGGGCTGTCTGCTTGCTTTACTTACTATGTTCTTGGTTGTACAGAAGCTTTTTAGTTTGACCAGGTCCCAGTAGTGTATTTTTGATACTGCTTCAGTTGCCTAGGGAGTCCTCCTCATAAAATATTCACCCAGGCCGATTCCTTCAAGAGTTTTCCCTGCACTTTCTTCAAGTATTTTTATAGTTTCATGTCTTAAGTTTAAATCTTTTATCCAGTGAGAGTCTATCTTAGTTAATGGTGAGAGGTGTGGGTCCAGTTTCAATCTTCTACAGATCGCCAGCCAGTTCACCCAGCACCATTTGTTAAATAGGGAATCTTTTCCCCACTGGATGTTTTTAATTGGCTTGTCAAAGATCAAATAACGGTACTAAACAGCTGGATTTATCTCTTGGTTTGCTATTCTGTTCCAGACATCTACTTCTCTGTTTTTGTGCCAATACCATGCTGTTTTGATCACTATTGATTTATAGTACAGTCTCAGGTCTGGTAGCGTGATTCCTCCTGCTGTGTTTTTATTGCTGAGTAATGTTTTGGCTATTTGAGGTTATTTCTGATTCCATATAAAATTAAGTATTATTTTTTCAAGATCTTTAAAATATGACAATGGAACTTTAATAGGAATTGCATTAAAATTATATATTGCTGGGCAGCGCCTGTGGCTCAGTGAGTAGGGCGCCAGCCCCATATGCCGAGGGTGGCGGGTTCAAACCCAGCCCCGGCCAAACTGCAACCAAAAAATAGCTGGGCGTTGTGGCGGGCGCCTGTAGTCCCAGCTGCTCGGGAGGCTGAGGCAAGAGAATCGCGTAAGCCCAAGAGTTAGAGGTTGCTGGGAGCCGTGTGATGCCATGGCACTCTACCCGACGGTGGTACAGTGAGACTCTGTCTCTACAAAAAAAAAAAAAAAAAAAAAAAAATATATATATATATATATATTGCTTTAGGTAGTATACACATTTTAACAATGTTGATTCTTCACAGCCATGGGCATGCTATGTTTTTCCATTAACATCTTCAGCTATTTCTTTTCTTAAAGTTTCATAGTTCTCTTTGTAGAGATCTTTCACGTCCTTTGTTAGGCATACTCACAAATATTTCCTCTTCTTTGGCACTACTGTGAAAGGAATAGAGTCCTTGACTGTTTTTTCAGCTTGGTTATTCTTGGTATATATAAAGGCTATAGATTTATGGGTGTTGATTTTGTAGCCTGAGACATTGCTGTATTCCTTGATCACTTCTAAAAGTTTTGTAGTAGAATCCCTAGTGTTTTCCAGATATACAATCATATCATCTGCGAAGGGTGAAAGTTTGATCTCTTCTGACCCTATGTGGATACCCCTGATGGCCTTTTCTTCCCTAATTGCAATGGCTAAAACTTCCATTACAATCTTAAAGAGCAATGGAGACAATGGGCAACCTTGCCTGGTTCCTGATTTAAGTGGAAATGATTTTAATTTAACTCCATTCAATACGATATTGGCTGTGGGTTTGCTGTAGATGGCCTCTATTAGTTTAAGAAATGTCCCTTCTATACCAATTTTCTTAAGTGTTCTGATCATGAAGGGATGCTGGATATTATCAAAAGCTTTTTCTGCATCAACTGAAAGAATCATATGGTCCTTATTTTTTAGTTTATGTGCTGAATTACATTTATAGATTTATGTATATTGAACCAGCCTTGAGACCCTGGGATAAAACCCACGTGGTCATGGTGGATAATTTTTTTGATGTGCTGTTGGATTCTGTTTGTTAGGATCTTATTGAGTATTTTTGCATCAATATTCATTACTGATATTGGTCTATAATTTTCTTGTTGGGTCTTTCCATGGTTTGGGGATTAAGGTGATGTTTGCTTCGTAGAATGTGTTGGGTAATATTCCTTCTTTTTCTATATTTTGGAAGAGGTTGAGTAATATAGGTACTAGTTCTTCTTTAAAGGTTTAGTAGAATTCTGACGTAAAGCCATCTGGTCCTGGGCTTTTCTTTTTAGGGAGATTTTTGTATAGTTGATGCTATTTCAGAACTTGATATAGGCCTGTTCAACATTTCCACTTCATTCTGGCTAAGTCTTGGTAGGTGGCATACTTCCAGGTATTGGTCGATTTCTTTCAGATTTTCATATTTCTGAGAGTAGAGTTTCTTGTAGTATTCGTTAAGGATTTTTTGAATTTCTGAGGGGTCTGTTGTTGTTTCATTGTTACCATTTCTGATTGATGAAATTAGAGATTTTTCTCTTTTTTCCTGGTTAGGTTGGCCAAAGGTTTATCTATTTTATTGACCTTTTCAAAAAACCAACTTTTGGATTTATTGATCTGTTGTATAATTCTTTTATTTTCAATTTATTTTAATTCTGCTCTGATTTTGGTTATTTCTTTTCTTCTGCTGGGTTTGGGGTTGGAGTGTTCTTCCTTCTCCAGTTGCTTGAGATGTCCCATTAAGTTATTAACTTCCTCTCTTTCCATTTTCTTGAGGAAGGCTTGCAGTGCTATAAATTTCCCTCTTAGGACTGCCTTTGCAGTATCCCAGAGGTTCTGATAGTTCATGTCTTCATTGTTGTTTTGTTCCAAAAATTTGGTGATTTCCTTCTTAATCTCATCTATAACCCATCTGTCCTTCAGCATAAGGTTATTTAGCTTTCATGTTCTTGTATGGGTATGCAGATTCCTGTTGTTATTGAGTAACTAACTTTATTCCGTGATGGTCTGAGAAGAAGCAAGGAATAATTTGTATTTTTTAAAATTTGCTGAGGTTAGATTTGTGGCCTAGGATGTGGTCGATTTTGGAGTATGTTCCGTGGGCTGATGAGAAGAATGTGTATTCACTTTTGTTGGGATGAAATGTTCTGTAGATGTCTGTTAAGTCCAGATGTTGAATGGTTGAGTTTAAATCTAAAATTTCTTTGCTTAGCTTCTTTTTGGAGGATCTATCCAGCAGTGCTAAAGGGGTGTTAAAATCTCCAACTACTATGAAACTGGAGGAAATCAAGTTGCCCATGTCTGTTAGAGTTTCTCTTATAAATTGAGGTGCATTCCGGTTGGGTGCATAAATATTAATAATTGAAATCTCATCATATTGAGTATTACCTTTAACAAATATGAAGTGTCCATCCTTATCCTTCCTTTTTTTGGTTGGTTTAAAGCCTATTGCATCTGCGAATAGGATTATAATGCCTGCTTTTTTCTGCTTTCCATTTGCCAGTATAGATGACCATCCCTTCACCTTCAGTCTGTATTTGTCTTTTAATGGAAGGTGAGATTCTTATATGCAGCAGGTATCTGGCTTGGGTTTTTGTATCCAGTCAGCCAACCTGTGCCTCTTTAGAGGACAATTTAAACCATTCACATTAATTGAGAATATTGATAAGCCTTTTGAGAGTCCGGTGGACATTTTTAATCCTTTTGTGGCTGTGGAAGTTGGAATTTGATCAAAATTTTCTGGTTGGGTTTACTTTTGTGGTGGAGGATTACGCTGGTCTTTATGGAGGATAGGTCTGAGAATATCCTGGACAGCTGGTTTAGTTATGGCAAATTTCTTCAACGTGTGAATGTCATTAAAGTATTTAATTTCTCCATCATAAATGAAACTCAATTTAGCTGGGTACAGGATCCTGGGTTGAAAGTTATTTTGTTTTAGGAGATTAAAAGTCGATGACCATCCTCTTCTAGCTTGAAAGGTTTCAGCAGAGAGATCTGCAGTTATTCTAATATTCTTCCCCTTGTAGGTGATGGTTTTCTTTCGTCTGGCTGCTTTCAGAATTTTCTCCTTCATATTAACTTTAGTGAAATTGATTATGATGTGTCTGGGGGATGTCTTATTCGGGTTGAGTCCTGCTGGAGTTCTGAAACTGTCTGCTATCTGAATTTCAGAAGCTCTTGGCATGTCTGGAAAGTTCTCTTTCATAATCTCATGGAGAAGAGACTCTGTGCCTTGTGAAGCCACTTCATCATTTTTGGGGATCCCTATAAGACTAGTATTGGTTTTCTTCGAGTTATCCCTGAGCTCTCTGAGAGAGTGATCTGTTTTTGCCCTCCATTTCTCTTCCTCTTTGAGAGTTTGGGAGCGTTCGAAAGCTTTGTCTTCAATGTCAGAAATCCTTTCTTCTGCTTGCTCCATTCTGTTACTGAGGGATTCTACTGTGTTTCTCAGATCTTTGAGGGCTGCAACTTCTTGTCTCAATGTGTCAAAATCTTTGGTCATTTGGTCTTTGAATTCATCGAATATTTGATACATCTTTTGGGTTACTGGGAATTCTAATTTGATCTTATTTGCTATCCAGATTCTGAGTTCAATTTCTGACATCTCAGCTATTTGTTTGTGCATGGGATCTTGTGCTGTGTCTGCCCCATTGTTCCTTGGGGGAGTTGATCTACTCTGATTATTTATTTTGCCAGAGTATTTCCGTTGATTTCGCCTCCTGATTGTTTTTCACCATTGCCCCTGGCCATCCTCAGAGTTGAGGAGGTGTCTCTCCAAGATTAGAGCCCAGTGGGATCACTCTATTGTTGCTGGATCTTTGTAGGGAGTGACCCTGTGTAGCTCCTCTGGGACTGCCCCAGCCAGGGAGTTCTGGTTGTGGGAGTAGCTCTGGAGTGTGACACACCCGGATCCAGCAACAGGGCGGGGGGTGGTGCACACAGTTCTGGGAGTGCCTGGTGCCCAGTGACTTTGGGACAGAGGGCCCAAGGCTGCAGCAGTCTCTGGCCAGGAGAAGGGCTCTGCGCAGAGGCAGGGAGGGCTCCTGAGGGCACATGGCTACCAGAATCCCTGGCCAGACGAGTGGGCCGGTGTGGAGGCACGGAGGGTACAGGAGGGAGGACACAGGGTTGCGCAGCTTTTCCTGGTCAGGGCGGTGGAGGCTTGGCAGACACAGATCACGGTACAGCTCTTACTGGGGTCCAGGCAGGTGCCGATCGCGGGTCATGGGTTGTGGCACAGCTCTTCCGGAGGTTCCACGGGTGTCGATCGTGTGTTGTGGTGCAGCTCCTCTGGGGGTCCGGCAGGTGCAGCTCTTACGGAGTTCTGGCGGGCGCCAATGGCATGTTGCAGCGCAGCTCTTACAGAGGTCCAGTAGGTGCCGATGGCGGTTCGCCAACAACATGTATTTTTAAGGTATTCAAGATTCAGTGGTGACTTTTTTTTGAAACAGAGTCTCACTCTGTGCCCTCAGTAGAGTGCCATGGCATCAGAGCTCACAGCAACCTCAAATTCCTGGGCTCAAATGATCATCTTGCCTCAGCGTCCTGAATAGCTGGGACTACAAAAGCCTACCACAATGACCAGCAAGTTTCTCTTGTTTTTAGTACAGACGGGGTCTTACTCTTGCTCAGGCTGGTCTCAAACTCATGAGCTCAAGCAATCCACCAGCCCTGGCCTCCCTGAGTGCTAGGGTTACAGGTCTGAGCCACTGTGCCCAGCCTCAATGGTGATAATTAACTCAGAACACACCAAAGAGAAAAATATTGGCAGAGTATTCTATAAAATCCTTGTAAGCTAAAGGAACGTGAAAAGTTACCATCAGTTGTTTAATATCCTTGAGAGATGTTAAAACAAGACAATATTATTCTGATGAGTCAATTACCTAACTTCTGACTAAAATAAAAAATCAGGGGGTAATTCTCAGTCCATAGCTACCTTTCAGTCTAAAGCAAAATGTCTGTATTATGTGCATTAGAAAATCAAGCTGTATCATGGAAGTTCTAAATATCAATAATCAGGCAGAACAGAGAGCCCCTAGGGAAGTGCTGCTTAGTCTGAAGGGTGTCACCATACAAGATCTTTAGGAATCTGGCTTGAATTTGATTTTTTGGATTCAAACACTGCTTATTAAATTTCTACCTTCAAAAACAATTTTTCTCTAGGATGTCCTAGAGCAGGGGTCAGCAAACTTTGGCTAGCAGATCAAATCTGGGAAGCTGCCTGTTTTTGTAAATAAAGTTTTATTGAAACAAAGCTGTGCCCATTTGTTTACCTATTATTTATGACTGATTTCTCATTAAATGATAGCATTGAGACAGAGACCAAATGAATAAGAAAGCCTGAAATATTCACTATCTGGCTCTTCACATAAGTGTGCCAACCTCCTGTCCTGGAGCAACAAGGCACTGCAAAAGGATAAGGATGAGATACCTGTTGACTGGCACGTGTTTTCTTGTGACATGGCGGTCATTACAGTTTCTGTGGCTGCATCTCTGACAGCTTGCTCCTCACTCTGCAAGAGAGTGAGGACACACCTCCAAAGAGCAAGCGTATCCTGCAAATCTAAGAAAACCAAAAGGAATTTGAATTAACTAGAATGTAATTGACAAGGCAAGCGCAAATACTACTTCAAATTGCTGGTGTAACAGAGTAGCACTGAATGAACAACAGCCATTCTTTTCTTTCTGGGTATTACAAGACCAAAGAGTCAGAAAAAAATGCCAGAAAAGAGAAGGCCCTAAGGGGACAGATTTGGAAATGCCTTTTTTAGGGGTTCTGGAGGCCACCAGCCCCAGGCCAGGCCTCTAGAAGGTACTGCCCAGCTGACAAGTCCCTAGTGAGTAATGATTCCCAAGAATGAAACTTTATGCATTAAGAGTGCCTTGGGGAAACTATCTCAGTGTTGATTTGCGTGTTTGAGCTTACAAATTCTGAAGGCAAAGTATCAATAAAGATTGTGCTTTGGGAGCAAGAAAGTCTGGAGAGGGGCCCATGATTAAGGTACCAGCCTATGTCCCTAGTATGTGGGGCCTACTGACTGCTATTACCCCTGGACATGGACTCTGTCTATTCGGCCTGTGTAGATGCTGCCATGGACGATGAACAGGAAAGGAAAGGATTATATCTGCCTTTGATCAACTGAAAGGAATGTAAGGTCTGAACACAAGGCAACCAGTTATCAAGAATAAAACTGTGTGTCTGTGACTCAAAATAGGGAGGGAATCACAATGGATGGCTGTAATTGAGAGAGACTTCATGAAGAGGTGAGAGGTGAGAGGTGAGCAGGGCTTCACAGAAAGGATACTTCTTGTACAGGTGGGGCTTGTGGAGGGCTGTTAATGGAGGACCATGGAAGAACACCATACAGCATCTTTTCAACATGGAAACTATCCTGTGCTAAGAACTCCCCTTGGTTTATCCTCTCCCTCATCTGTCTATGGAGAACTGGTGTCAGTTACTGACACTTTAGTCATACCAAGAATAGCAACACCTCCCTTTGGAGTTTTGTTCTCTTCTTGATGTTATAGATCTGGCTTTATAGTTTACGCAGTCTTTTAAGATTCGAATTGTTCTCTAGGGTTTAATACTTTCCTTTCTTGACATTTTCCTCTTTAACATGGTCATTTATGCCCCTAAGATCCTTCCCCCACCTTTTTCTTTCTCTTTTGAGATAAAGTCTCACTCTATTGCCTCAGGCTAGAGTGTCATAGCCTTAGCTTAGCTCACCGCAACCTCAAATTCCTGGGTTCAAGTGATCCTCTTACCTCAGTCCCTAAAGTAGCTGGGACTACAGATACCCACCACAATGCCTGGCTAATTTTTCTATTTTTAGTACAGATGTGGTCTTGCTCTTGCTCAGGCTGGTCTCAAACTCCTGAGCTCAAGGGATCCTCCTGCCATGGCCTCCCAGAGTGCTAGGATTATAGGCGTGAGCCACCATGGGAGGCTGATCCTTCCCTCTTCAAATGACTTTGCTCTACACTTGAATTGTCCCCATGCACTTCTGTCCTCTGTTTCTGCCCACCCGGTACTTAGTTTTCATGTTTTTGTAGGCCATCAGCCACCATTGGTGTCCATCCTTATTTCTTATAATGCTATAACCAGTATTAGCAATTATTTAGGAATCAATCACTTTGGCCAAAGACCCAATTTCACAAAGGAATTCCCAGTTATTCTGTACATATTTGGCCTGTTATGAGCTAGGTTAGAGGAGTCAAAGCCACCCAGAAAATGTGCTGCAAAATGATATTAACCTTACTGGAGAAGGTTGACCAAAGTTTGTAAGTCTTTGCTCTTAGTCCTCTAGTCCTCTCCCCTTCCTCGCTGTCATGGCCTCAAACTGACCCATTCATTTCTCACCTAGATTACTGCAATAGGTTTCCTGGAAGAGGGGATGGTTAGGCTGAATCTTGAAAGATAAACAGAAGTCAGTCAAGCAGTGGTTTGTTTAGAAAACTATTCCCTACCAATAATGCATAGGGTCCATGTGTGAGGGAGAGGTGGCTGATAAGGCAGGAGGGATAGGCTAGGGACAGAATTAGAAGGGCCTTATGAGCCATGTTAAAGGGCATTTAGATTTTATCCTATTCATCTGAGGAAGGAAGTACAAAGAAAACAAAATAGATTTTATCCTAAAGGAAATAGGAACCCACACAAAAGTTTTAAACAGTAGATCGAAATGATCATATTTGCATTTCACAAAGATCACAGAGGCTCTTTAGAAGCTTTGTGGAGAATAGTAGGGGTAAGATGGAAAGAAAAGAGACTGGTTAAGAGGCTACTGGTGAAAATGATTACAGAGTATGAACTAAGAAGGTAGGAACAGTTCTGAAAGATACGAAGGCAAGGTGCATGCTGCCATCTTCCCTTCTTTTTTAGCCTAGACTCTCTATTCATGCTTCTAGTGGGTTTAGTATAATGAACCCCCACCCTGCCAGCACACTTACCAAGCACAGGATGGGGGTTGGTGAGGAAAAATGGTATTGTGTTGCTAAGGACTTCAGCGGCGGCCAGTCTAGACCCTGTGGGGAGAGGGTCTTCACAGGACAAGACGACCAGCTGAACCCACTGCTTCAGCTCGGGGGCTATGGAGTCCCTGTTCTGAAAGCACAAAATGTACGCATGTATTTATCAGCAGTGGAGAAGATGTATCATGGGCTGACACAGAATTAGGGATGAGCTATACCAAAATGGGCCTGCAAATTAGCTCTTACCTCAGCAGGAAAAAAGTTGTTTTTCAGTTGTTTTTCTATCCTAACTGAGAGAAATAAAAAAGCCCAAAGAAAATCTGATTTATCTTTCAGTAATAGAGTCCCAGTTACCTAGAGAGCAAGTTCCCTTTGTCTTTTCTGATGCAAATAAGGTCACGAGAAAAGTAGTGTTTTTGATGGTGCCAAAAAGACCAAACTTGTGGGGAAAGACTAGCAGCAAATAATAACTCCAAGTCCCCAATAACCAGACATTCCTCTTATCGTTAGAGGTAGAACCCCAGATTTTTGGCTGACCATGGTCACCTAACTAAAGACTACATCTCCCAGCCTCCCTTCCATCTGAAAGTAACCTGTGATTAAATTCTGACTAATACGATGGCGCTAGAAGTGGTATCTGCACTTTCAGGCCATGCCTTAGGAAGTGCCCGTGGTCTGCAATTCCTGCGTGTCCTCTGTCCTAACTGGACAAGTACAAGACAGTGGGAGCCAGAACAACCAGCTGAAACCATAAGATGGAAGCAGAACAAAAAAGGAGAAGAACCTGATGGCTCAACACTGTCAAGCCACTGTGTGCTTTGGACTGCTGCTATCTCGTTTAAGCCACAGTACTTGTGAGTTTCTGTTACAACATTTAAAGTAGCATCTAACTAACACCATTGTTAAGACAAGCCCTGTTGTTGTTTTTAATAGTAATAGCTTTACAGATTTATATTAGTTCACATATCATAAAATCTACCTATTTAAAGTGGACAATTCAATAAATTGCAGTACACTGATGGATATGTGCAATCACCACCACTCTATTTCAGAACACTTTCATCACCACAAACCCTCCCCATCCTCCCATCCCCTAAGGCAGGCGTCCTCAAACTTTTTAAACAGGGGGCCAATTCACTGTCCCTCAGGCTGTTGGAGGGCCGGACTATAGTTTAAAAAAAAAAACAACTATGAACAAATTCCTATGCACACTGTACATATCTTATTTTGAAGTAAAAAAACAAAATGAGAACAAATACAATCACACTGCCTCATGTGGCCCACGGCTGCAGGGCCTAAACATCCACTAACCTACTTTCTGCCTTTGAACTTGCCTGTTTTGGACACTTCCCATAAATGGGATCATACAATACGTGGTCTTTTCAAGTTTATTCATGCTGTAGTATGTATCACTGCTTCATTCCTTTGTACAGCTTTCCCACATTTTGTTTACTCATTCATCAGCTGAGGGACATCTGGATTGTTTCCATCTTGTAAACTCTGCTGTTTTCATTTTTTCTAGAAAGGGTACTGTTGTTACAAATGTACTTTATTTCCTCTATCAAGTGAACCTCTTTAATGTTCCAAATGTGACTACTGATTCTTCTAATCACCTCTGGGCAGCCACAGAACTAGACTGATGAGCATCTTGGACCCTGAAGAAGATGCTAACTCTAAAGTACAAAGAAACCCAGGTTTCTCTAGGCTTCTTTTGTGTGTTTCTCTATTTTTATTAGATTTTTTTCTCCCTGGAAAACCCTCAAGTTTCATTAAAATTCACTTATTCAAGTACCAAGTAGTGAGGCCAGGTGCAGTGGTTCATCCCTGTAATCCCAGCACTTTAGGAGGCCGAGGTGGGTGGATTGCCTGAGCTCAGAAGTTTGAGACCAGTTGGAGCTAGAGCCAGAGCCCATCTCTAAAAATAGTCAGGCGTTGTGGCAGGTGCCTGTAGTCCCAGCTACTTGGGAGGCTGATGCAAGAGAATCGTTTGAGCCCAAGAGTTAGTGGTTGCTATGAGCTATGACACCAGGGCACTCTATGGGGGGTGACAAAGTGAGACTCTGTTTCACCAAAAAAAAAAAAAAAAAAAAGTACCAAGTAGTGCCTTTAAAATGCACATGACAAGTGGTTAAAAACAGCTTTAAGTAAAAATGATGCTTTGGTAGGCTTAGGCTGCCTTGTGACTACTCAGAACTTTGCGTGTTTTTCTCTAGGCTACAAATTTTTAGCAAATCATCTCCTTTCCTATACTTCTCCTGCTCCACCTGACCTTTTTTTGGCTTTTTGTATCTCTTAGAGATCTCCTAGGTTTGGTCCCCTGGTCTGCCTTTGAATGTCAGATCAAGAAAACCATATGCTTGTTAATTCTCACCCTCTGGTTTTACCCAAGGCCAGCCCCATCTCCTCTATGATGTTTTCCTCAGTGCTCAAACACTCCATCCCTCCTCTGGATTCCTACAGTCCATGTAATTACGTGATGCCCCTTTCTTTCGTTAGACTGTACCTCTGGTCTCTGTTCATCTTTGTACCTTCAGTACCTATCTCAGGGCTATGTTTATGGTAAGAACTCAAGAGTCCATAATGTCATGCCACCACTAGCGCAGTGTAGTAGTATAACCAAGACCTTCAGGTAATTTTCCAGTGGTATTGGCTGCCTTCTACTTATAATCCTGTGAGGGTACTATCTTTCTTACATGTACCTGAGTATGTATGTATTTGTCTTAAGGCATCTTCCCGGGAAGCTGCTTTTCTTATTTTACTTCCATCTCATCCCCAAAGGACATGTAAAACAGGTGGGTCACATGTGGGCCTCCACCCAGAGGCAGCTGGGCCACATTCTACGGGAACGTTTAAGCCATAGCAATATGTTTTCATACTTAGTTCACTAGGTTGAAATCCTAAATATTTGTGGTATTGACTTGGTTTTTCCTCTTTAAATAAGGAATCTAGCTAGGAAAATGGAGAAAAAATAAGAGGTTTGGGCATGTGTGTTGGGAGAGAGGTTGTGTTACCCTCAAGGATGCTAATCAAAAATGCTCAAAATAAGAGAAAAAAAAAAGGTGGTGCTCAAAAAAGTCTTCACAACTTACACTCAAAGTGAAAAACCAATAATTTTGTACAGGCTACATATACACGTCACAGTGATACTGCCTGCTAGACACTTCACTTTTACTGATACCTTCTGGGTAAAAGAGAGCACAAAACCCAGGCCCCCGAACAGGAAAAGAACCAGCCTTACCTCTGCATGTGTCTGCATGTGATGGGCAATCACTTTGGATGCAAGCCTCAAAGCTACGCTGTGAATTTCAGATCTAGAAAAAGCAAGCAAAAAACCACACAAAAATAAGATCAAATCTATTTTATACACAAATCGCTTTTGCAGATAGTCTATAATCCATGCATATGTGAACACTGGGAATCTCAACCTCCTTGTTATCTAAATGCCTTCGGAAGTGATTACCTTTTGGTTATCAGAATGAAACTCTGACATCATTCCAATGCTTGAGTTAGAACACAGCTCCTAGGCTGAAGCCTAGAATGCAATCCAGGACCTCAGTCCCAAGGCCTGGATTGTGTGCCATCAATGACAATGAAACCATATATCCTACCAAGAGTGTACAGGGAACACTGAGGGCAAACCTTTCATTAGAAGCAATATCCATTGTCCAAATCAAGAACTCCTTCGGGGTTAGATGGACACAGCGCTCCGTCTGGGGAAGCCACTCACTGGGGTCCATGCAATGCAGAATTTTCAGTATCTGTGTGAACCAAAGCCATTAAGAAAAAAAAAAAAAAAAAGACAGACTCAGGGAAAAGCCTCCATATGCTAAATAAAATTCACTTGTACCACTAAGTGGGTCTATCTTTCAAACAGCTCCACCGACTTTTTATTTTCCTTGTTATACCTTTGGGAGACTGAGTTAGGGTAGAACAATGATTAGCCAGAAGCCCCTAGAGACATGGGATCAGAACCAAATGCCCACATTCCTAGGCCAGTGCTCCTTTTTGACTATGCTTTCTACGTGGCCATCTGCTCACAAATAGCCATGTCAGCAAAGACTTCCTCTGACACACAGTTAATTTTCAATGATCTGTTTCCTAAACATCCCAGAGTGGCTTGCTCTGTCTTTGGTTAATCTCTGCCATTAATACCACTATCATCAAAAGCTTTCCTTAGTGCTCTTTTATGCATGAAGCCATGCCAAGCGCCATACAAAGAGAGCCCTTATCCTTTGGATGCTGAATCTACTTGCTAATGTCCTTGGAGAGCCCAAACCCAAACTTACCTTTATCATGCTACCATTCCAGTGGTTCACCCAAGAACGTGGGGAGTGGAAGGGGATCATCAGACTTTACCTTACAGAAACATTCTGGGTGATTTTCCTTCATTGCCAAAAGCAAGAACTTCTCTCCCATGTTGCACAACAAGGGCAGCAGTCCCTTCTCTCCTGATCCAGAGGCTGCTAATGAGAACCTGTCCAACAGGGCTTCCAGTGTCAGTAAGCGCACCTCAGGGAAGGTGGACTCCAACAGTTGAGAGAAGGAGATGGGAACATCCCTTGTCTGCTCTCCACTTTTGGCCACCACTGCCCACACTGCAGCAATGGCTAGTCTGGTGAGGCTCTGGAGGTACTGAGGCAGGCCTGGCACCTTGAAGGTACAGGGAAATCCTGTTACCAGCTCTGATTCTGAGATAATTCCTCTGACGTCATCCCAGAAGCCAAGACTTTCCAGAACTAAAAAGCAAAGAAAGCAAAGGGAAAGAGGCATCACTTTATTCAACTTTCCACAAAGGACGTGGCAGAATGTTAGGCTCTGAATACTCTGAAACCATCAGATGTCTTTCTTAAATAGATGTCAAACAAACAGTGTAATAACTGACTAGCCCACTAAGCTTCAGACATCTGGCCCAGAAAAAATTTCTATTTAGGTTATTCATAATTCCCCCCCCACCAGGGGAACAAAGATATTACTATCAGAAATCTTCCAGGATACTAAATATATCTGAATTTAGCAACCTTTTAAATTACTGAGTCCCAGAGTTGACCAGGAGAAAAAGATACGTAGTCCACACTTCCTTCAGGAGCTCAGCTCCTTTCTATAATATCTCTTCCTGGAGGATACTGGTTGAACCCCAACGTGACCTGGAGCCACTGTTAGGAGATCTAATTGTTACAAAGTTCTTTTTGGAGTTCCCACTCTTTGGTCTAATTCTGCATTTTAAGGCGTCCAATGAAAGAAAGCTCTTTAGGCATCCGGTTACAATTATTGTGTCCCCAATGTAACAGTATATGGCACGCCTCTTGGGTACAGGACACAACTACAAGAGGGACCAAATGCAAACATTGTAACCTAGTTGTTTGTACCTCTCATTAACCTGAAATAAAAAAAAAATAAAACAATTATTGTGTCTCCTCTGTCTTCTCCAGATGAAACACCCCTATTTCCTTCCCCAAAGGGTAAGGTTCACCTTCTCTTATTATTCTAGCTGCCTTCCTTTTCACATGCCTCACCTTTCTTAAAGCAGGCCCATGGAATGGGTCATGACTCTTCTGCAGAGTTTGACCAGGAAGACTATTACTTTCCCTGTTCTGAACACTAGGTTACTAGAGTTGCATTACACTGTTGACTCACACAAAGCATAAAGTCAAACGAAACCACAGCCCTTCTTTTCTTTTCTTTCTTTTTTTTTTTTTACATGACCTACTGATGGTGGTGAGTCATTTTTCTCCCTCCTTGTACTCAATACTTAAGTTGAGACTTGTTTTGTTTGTTTTAAATCCAAGTATACCGTTAATTTTTTTCTCCCTGTTAAGTTCCATGGTCTTTTTTATAATCGCTGAGATCTTTTTGAATTCTTAGTTCTGATCAAAAAACTTACCGCCTGGCCTGCTTACTATATGCTAGGAGCTAAATAAAAAGTTTATAGTTTGAGAAGGAAAAATGCATGAACATATAATACCAGTCAACACAGTGGTATAAACAATAAGTTGAGTCTTAATGGGGAAGCAAGGTGAGAACATGTTGGAACCACCAAAGGCCGAGGAGCCACCTGAGCAAGGGCTCAACGAAGGCAAGGAACAGAAATGTCCATGTGGGTAACGATGAGCCACCTGTTATTATATCACCAAAGCAGAAAATCTGAGGTGGGAAAGAGTGACAGATTAGGCTAGAGAAGGAAGAAATGTGGCCAGGACACAGACAGCCTCCTAGACAATGAGAAAGAGCTCAGACATTCTTCTGTAGGCAAGAGAATGGCACTGAGGAGTTATTTTAAGTAACAAGGTCAGTGTCACGTTTTTGCTAAAGTGCTCTTATTGCTGAGGGGCAATATTAGAGGCAGGGAGACTGGTTTCTTCTGGAGTGGCTTACCAGACAGCATTTAAGTTAGAAGCATTTTATGGGCTTATAAAGCACTTTGATATTCATCATCTCATTATAACTCCGTGAACCCTGCTGACCTTAGAAAACTAACATAAACAAAGTGGAAATGTAAAACATTAAGGCAAAACTTGGAAAAACTTATTTAAGATTGAAAAATTGGAAAACTTTGCAATAATCCAGGAATTAAAAATACAGAATATTGGGCAGCGCCTGTGGCTCAAGGAGTAGGGCACCGGCCCCATATACTAGAGGTGGCGGGTTCAAACCCTGCCCCAGCCAAAAACTGCAACAACAACAACAACAACAAAAGATAAAAATGATAAAAAATTTTAAAGAAAAAAATACAGAATATTCATGTAATGTATCAAAGGTTCAAAAAGAAGTCTGTCCCAGGAGGCAAAACAGGGACTGGACTAGATCTGTGGTATGATGGCATTCCACGGAGGCTAGCCCCACCTGCACTTGCAGATACACCTCTGCTCTTAACTCAGACTCCACTGAAGTCCCACCTTAACAGGAGGTGGTCACCTTTATAAAGCCCCAGGGAAGCCCCAGGCAGTCAGGATCCTCAATCTTCCAGTCATCTCTATTTTAGATAAATAAAAATACCTAATCCTGCTACAATATAGTAAAGTGAAGACCACAGAACTATGATCTCCAGGTGCCTGACTGGGAGAGGAGAGAAAAGGGCAAAGTCTCTAGGGAGACTTAGGGGAGGCCAGACACAGAGAGACCTTCCTGTAGGCTTGCTGAATTAATATGTCAACAGTGGAGGAGAAAAAGAGGTCAGGTTTGAGCCAAAAGGCAGAAAATTCTCAGGTGATGTTCACTTAGACACTTTCTCCAAACTGCTGCTTGGAAAAAATATGCTCTGTTGTACAGCAGCTAAGACCCAACAAGATGGCCTAAAGCAGAGCTTCTCAAACGGAGTGGGCATCAGAATTCCCCAGAGGGCTTGTTAAACCACAGACAGCCACCTGGGCCTCACCCTGAGTTTCTGATACAGGAGGTCTGGGGTGAGGGCTGATAATCTGCATTGATTAACACTCACAGGTGAAGCTGCTGGTGCTGATCCCACTATTCTGAAAACCACTGCCCTCAAGTAAGGTAATAACCAAGGTTATTAAAACCACACATGCCTGAATTCCACTCTTGTAGATTCTGATTCAGCTGGTTTTAAGTTGGGCACAGATAACTATACAGGAAGCTGGCAGGTAATTCTCCTACGTGCCCCACCTGTGAACCATCCCAAGTGCCAACTGTCACTGGGGTTTATAGGCTGGGGGGTTGGGAGTTCCAAGGTGAGAGCAGCCAGTTCCAGCCTACTATTCCTAGTAGTGAACAACTAAAAAATTCATCACACCCCACTTTCTCTTACCAAAAAAACAAAACAAACAAACAAAACCCCCTAAAACACCAAAAGACAGAAAATGATCAAGAATTCAAAATAATGACTAAGCCCTATAAAGGGTTCTGGCAGGCAGCCTTCCACAACGTGAGCGCTGGCTCACTGAGCACAGGTTCTGTTTTAGGTCTCCAATGTAGGAGTGAGTTAGAAAGACCAGGCTCAGTCTTACGAAGCTCGTATCTGGTGGGGACCACAGGAACTACTCCCTCTGGGTAAGCCGAGTGGGGGTAGAAATGCCCAACACTTCAACACAAGCTGCTGCAGTGACTTTCCTCGGTTGCTTTCTTATCGCACAGTAGTTCTCCACCCACAAAGCACACTGAATTCATCTGACAGCTTTAGAAAAACACTTATGTCAGGGGACACCTGACCACGTTTCTGAGAGTCCTGGCAGTCTGATTTTAAAGTGACTGAAGGGCAGCTACTGTTTTAGTGGCTCTACAGACCACTATAGAGTTCGTCAACTGGTTTTCACACCCAGTATGGGTTGCCCCCTGGTGAAGAAGTGTTTGTGTCTTTCATACCAAATCTATTTCAAAGTTTAGGTCAACATATGTACTTTGATTTCTATAGATGTCTTTTGATTTCTATGAATGTCTTTTGTCTGCAGGACACAAAGAACCGAAATTAGTTCCTCAGTCTGAAGTTTAGAAGCCCTCTACTCTCAAAGAGTGTAATTTTTGAACCTTAACTTTTCTACTTGGAATATCTGTTTTGATTAGTTTGGGTTTCTTTTTTCTTGGAGAGCCAATTGAATCCAAGTCTCGGCTGGGTGCGGTGGCTCATGGCTGTAATCCTAGCACTCAGGGAGGCTGAGATGGGTGGATTGCTGGAGGTCAGGAGTTTGAGAACAGCCTGAGCAAGAGCCAGATGCCGTGTCTAAAAATAGCCAGGCATTGTGGTGGGCGCCTGTAGTCCCAGCTCCTCGGGAGGCTGAGGCAAGAGAATCACTTGAGCCCAAGAGTTTGAAGTTGCTGTGAGCTGTGACGCCACTGACACTGTACTGAGGGTGACAAAGTGAGACTGTCTCAAAAAATAAAAAAGAAGTCTCTGCTTTAATAGCCCCATCCTATTTTTCATAAGTTAGAATGATTTCTGCAAACTCTTATTGGTTGGAGCTTTTTCCTGTCCTCTTTGTTTGGAAAGCCTTTGCATGTTGCCCCCAGTGCAGTCATCTCGGCCTCTCAAGGATGTGTACGACTGATGGTAAACATACAATTTGATTTCATTTTTGGAATTAACTCGCCTTCTTCAGGGCAAGTATATTTCTAGCCTTCCAGGGAATGGCTGGATTCACAGGGAAGGACAAGAATTCCAACTTTGCTATATTCTGGTTCATTGGAGAAATAATTCCTAATAAAATGTCACAAACAACGTGGTAAACAACACGATAGTGTTGGTATAAGCTGCCAACCTTTTATTTTGCAAATAGTAGTTTTTAACTACTATTATTTCATGAAAGAAAGGCTATCTTGAGCCTTTGGGACGGCACCTGTGGCTCAGTGAGTAGGGTGCTGGCCCCATATGCCAAGGGTGGCGGGTTCAAACCCAGCCCCTGTCAAACTGCAACAAAAAAATAGCCGGGCGTTGCTGCGGGCGCCTGTAGTCCCAGCTGCTTGGGAGGCTGAGGCAAGAGAATCGCGTAAGCCCAAGAGTTAAGAGTTAGAAGTTGCTGTGAGCCATATGACATCATGGCACTCTACCCGAGGGCGGTACAGTGAGACTGTCTCTACAACGAAAAAAAAAAAAGAAAGGCTATCTTACCACCAGAAAGGAAGGAAATCATAGTGTGGACATAAAGGACAATTCTTCAAAGAAATTTGGCTTTAAGAAAAATTTGCCATAGTATTGTTTTGCTGTATTTTCATTGTGCCACAGACTGGTGAAAACATCACCAGGGAGTAGCACTAGGGAAATACGGCTTTGGAGACGCTGATAGAAACTTCCTGTTTGCATGGCATGACTATCATGAACAGAGGTTTCCAAGGAAGGAACCAAAGGAACTTTGCGAGTCCCTCATGATACTGAGCAGTATTTGTGAAGGAGCACAGTGGTCCATTCACACAATTTCCCCTGGTAATCTCACGCATGTTATCTTAGTAGTTCTCAGTTACTCAGCATGTTGGAGATTTCTGTGTCGTCTGCAATCTAAATAGTGATTGTTAACTTTGGGTCTTCAAATGGCCACTCCCTACCTAACCAAGGTAGGGTGCTAACTTTGACCAGGCTACTGAGAGAGGATTAACGCAGCATATACCCTGAACAGGGTAGTGGTGTCATGCTTAGCATGCTTTATTTTATTAGTTAGGGAAGTCTCTCAACTCCCTAGAGGAGCATAACCCAAAAGCCAGGCCTAGGAGTCATTCACCTTTGATCTTCAGAGCTACACTTAACAGGTTTGTTACAATCTTTTTTTAAAAAACAATATAATCTTTAAAACATGCATATTAATCTAAATAGCTTTAAACAGTATTTTTAAAAAACTGTGGATGATGTCATTATCATAAAATTATGAATACAGTGGAGTTATACCCTAAGAGCATTTAATTTAGGTGATCTTGCACACCTCAGCTGTGTCCGGGAAAGAAAAAAATTTAAGTGAATTTAAACGTACTCTAGGCCAGGCGTGGTGGCTCATGCCTATAATTCTAGCACTCTGGGAGGCCAAGGCAGGTGGATTGCTTGAGCTCATGAGTTCGAGACCAGCTTGAGCAAAATCAAGATCCCATCTCTACTAAAAATAGAAAAACTGAGGCAAGAGGATCACTTGATCCCCAGCTCGAGGCCCAAGCTATGACGCCACAACACTCAACCCAGGGTGACAGCTTGAGACTCTGTCTCAAAAACAAACAACAAAAAAGAGTACTCTAAGAATTCATGTGACAGAGAGTGGGAGAGAGGAAATACTAGTTAAGAGAAGGCAGTTTTAGGGAAAAAAAAAAAAGAGAGAGAGAAAGAGAGAGGGCAGTTTCACCTGGCATTCCACCTGGCTGTGCTGTTACCTCAGACCAATGGCTCTCAAACCTTAGCTGTCACATTTTTAAAAATTCCTAGGTAATGCTGAAGCTGCTGGTGCAGGGACCACACTTTAAGAGCCTTTGCCTCAGACCATCTGAGATCATCTGTACTTCTCATAGTGTAAACATCTTGCCATGCTGAATGTGTGTAATTCCAGTGTTTAATATTATTTACTTTTGTACACCATAGCCCCTAATCATAAGTCAACCCCTTCATCTAGTGCTCAACCAAAGAGCTCCTGAACATTACATAGTTCTCTGCCTTTACTTAAGTCACTCATCATCAAGATAGCCTGATAGTGTTGTGCTGAACTGGCTAAAATAAGAAAAGCAAGAAGGAAAAAGTGCAAGGCCCAGAGTGACAACATTTTCTTGGCCCCAGAAAAGATGGCTGTTGGGGAGGCAACAGCCCCAGGAATCACAGCAAACTTATTCTAATTATAAGCAGCAATCAGTATCCACGAAGTAGGAAGGATCTTCCTCAGGATTAAAAATCCCAAATGCTACAAAATAAGTCATTTTGGGGATTACTATGCAAAAAGTGATGATAGCAGCTGTGCCACTATCAAGGGTCACTTGCTACTGAGTGTTTATTCTGCCCAACCTTGCCCATGCTGTTCCCTCTGACTTGAATGAACAGATGAAGAAATTTCTTTTTCATATATTATAAAAGCTCTCAATTCTCCAATGTTAAGAAAAGTTTGCAGACATGTCCTAAAGTTTCTTCTATCCTCCCTCCTCTTCTGGCATCTTCATCCTTCTTAAAAAAGAAGGGGCAAGAAAATACAGACTTTCCACGTAGAGGGAGATTGCCTGGTTTTTCTATTTCAAAGAATTGTAGCTCTATCAGAACTCTATAATCAGATCCAACAAAGTTCTTATCAAAAAATGGTGGATAAACTGGCTCTAAAAATAGCTACATATGATAATTTGTACACTTTGAATGCTGGTGTCCTGTTATGTAATTTCTCAGTAAAAAAATTATATTTGTAGAGAAAAGGAAACCATAGGAACTACATCAACAAAAAATAAACTGATTTAATAAATCTTGGCTTCTCCTTATCGAAGGGAAATTCCATTCTTCTATTTCATCCTCTGCCCCTCCCAGTAAACTGTAACCCTGACCCCAGGGGCTCTTCTACTTACAAACATGTCCACTGACCTGGTGGAGGGATTTGGAAACTAACTTCGTCTCATCCTGAATTGGTACTGGTTGTTTATTTCTTGCCTACTTTCGCTTCTATTGATAGTTCTCTACACCCCTATCCTGCTTACACAGGTGTGGCTCCCATCACACACACCCCTTGGAAAATATTTCCTCTTTCCTTTGCCCCTAGCATAGTCTCAAAGACATGCAATTTTTAAGTACAGGATTCCTCATCTGCTGCTGAGGAAGGAGAATGTGTTTCTGAGAATATTATTTGAAGACTATCTGTTGACCCATAAAGTAAAAACCTGGCCTTTCTGGCTCGGAAGACTGCAGAGTCAGAAGAACACTGAAGGATTTGGGGAGGCTTAAGGGAGCTCATCAGGCACTGGGAGGGACCAGCAGCTTTTACTTCTTGCCTCCACCCACCCTCCCATCCTATCCCTTGCCCAACACAGGGAGGAAGTCAGGAAATACTGTGGATAAACACATGACAACCCAAAGACACAAACATAGTTATTTCTAAGCAATATACTACTTTTGGTTCTTTCAGTGAATAGCTCTGAAGGACAGGATTGGCAATCAGAAATTCTTCCCACTGTGACCTTGTTTAATTTAAACTCCAACCCACAAAGGACCTGGGGCTTCTCTTCCAACCTTAGACAACTGCAGTAAGCTTGGACCCTTGCCCTTCCACCATAAATAACAAAAAAACTGGATGAAATATACAAGATTATTGTTTTTAAACCCTGGACATGGGCAGTGCAGGAATAAGGATCCTGAGAGAAGGAAACAAACAAAGTAAGCCTTACAATTGTTGAAGCTTCCTGCCGTGAAGTAATTTCCAAGCTCCAACACTGAAAGGAGGAACCAGAGGCCAGAGGTCTTTCCCAGTTGAAAAGAGGAGAGATCAGTACTTGGAAGACCAAGGCAGCTAAAATTTACTGGTCACAATATTGGAGAGGACAAAACTGTAGTGAGAGAGCTGCAGGTCTGGACGTCAAGGAACCCCTTAAATTTTTGACTGAATACTCATCAGCATATGTATCATCTCCCCATGAGGCTGGGGAAAAGAATGGTGAGAAATCAATGGGCTGAATAATTCCTGAAACTCACTTATGCTTGCAGTAATTTGTAATCTCCCAGAGAAGAGACCTTGTAATACATGGGGGATCATGTAGAGACCTCAGAAGGATATTGTCATGTGAGTGGGGCTCTATACATGCCCTAAACCGAAGGCTGTTCTTCAGACTGAACCCAGCAGAACAAAGCTTAAATTAAAAGTAAGTCTTGGAAGAATCCAACTCATTCTAAGCAACCCAACTTTCTGCCAAAACAAAGTCCAACATTTTAAAGGCATAAAACAAAATCTAACATCCCAAAACATAAAATAAACATCGTCTGGCTGGGTGCAGTGGCTCTTCCGCCCTTAGATAACGGCAGTAAGCTTAGACTATTACACCTGTAATCCTAGCACTTTGGGAGGCCAAGATGGAGGACTGCTGAGGTCAGGAGTTCAAGACTAGCCTCAGCAAGAGTGAGACAACCCTCCCCTCGGTTTCAATGCCCACCGGGTGTTGTGGTGGGTGCCTATAGTCCTAGCTATTTGGGAGGCTGAGACAAGAGAATCATTTGAGCCCAAGAGTTTGAGGTTTCTGTGAGCTATGACAAAATGGCACTATACCCAGGGCACAGAGTGAGACTCTGTCTCCAAAAAAGAAAAATAATGCTGCATATAGTTAAGGATCTAGAGGAAAAGGACACAAATCAAACTTCTAGAGATGAACAATATAGTATCTGAAATTAAACAATTCACTGGATAAAATTAACAGAATAGACACTAGAAAAGATTAGTGAATTTGGAGACACAAAAATTGAAGATATCAAAATGAAACCCTGATTTTTAAAAAAGAATGAAAAGAATGAAAGACAGCATCAATGATCTGTGCGACAACTTCAAACAACCTAATGTGTGTGTTAGTGGAATCCCAGAAAGAAAGGAAAAAAATGGAAGAAACAGAGAAATAAGGGTGCTGGAACAAGTGACAATCTATTTGCAAAAAAATAAACAAGAGAAAAATTATCTCATGACCTACTTGAAAATTAACTCAGGTAGATTACAGATCTAAATGTAAAACCTAAAACTATAAAACTTTACAAGATAACACGAGAGAACATCTTTGTGACCCTGAAATAGGCAAGGGCTCCTTAACTAGGGCACAAAGAGCACAAACACAAAAAAGTCTGGATGTGGTAGCTCAAGTTTGTAATCCCAGCACTTTGGGGGTAGGAAGATCACTTGAGGTCAGGAGCTCGAGACCAACCTAAGCAACATGGCAAGACCTTGTCTTTACAAAAAATACAAAAAATTAGCTGGGCAATGCAGTGTGGGGTTGACACAGGGCAGGAGGATTGCTTGAAGCCAGGAGTTCAAGACCAGTCTGAGCAACATAGTGAGACCCCATGCCCACATAAAATAGAAAAACAATCAGTTGGGTGAGGTGGCATTAGCTTGTATTCCCAGCTACTGGGGAGGCCTAGGCAGGAGGAGATCTAGAGTCCAGGCCAGGAGTTTAATTCTACAGTGAGTTATCATGTCACTGTACTTTAGCTGGAGCAAAAGAGCAAGACTCTGTCTCAAAAACAAACAAACAAACAAACAAACAAACAAACAAAAGAAACAAACCCATAAATTATGGCCAACTCATTTTTTTTTTAATGTTTATTTGTTTTATTTTCTTTCTGTTTTTTTGAGACAGAGTCTAACTATGTCACCCTTGGTAGAGTACCCTGGCGTCACAGCTCACAGCAACCTCCAATTCTTGGGCTTAAGTGATTCTCTTGCCTCAGTCTCCCAAGTAGCTGGGACTACAGGCGCCCACCACATTGCCTGGCTATTTTTTTTGTTGCAGTTGTTATTGCTGTTTTAGCTGGCCCAGGCCAGGTTGAAACGCGCCAGCCTCGGTGTATGTGGCTGGCGTCCTACCCACTGAGCTACAGGCACCACCCTGGCCAACTGATTTTTTTGACAAGGGTATCAAGACAATTCAATGGAGAAAGAATAGTCTTTTGAACAAATGGTGCTAGAACATAGAGATAGTAACATAGATAAAAGAACGAGGTTGGACTTGTACCTCACGCAAAATATAAAAACTAGCCCAAAACAGATCATAGGCATAAGAGCTAAAACTATAAAACTTCTTGAGGAAAACACGGGTATAAATAAAAATTTGTTTTAGGATAAGGCAATAGTTCTTAGACATGACATCAAACACATAAGCAACCAAGTAAAAACAGATACGCTGGACTTCATCAAAACTGAAAAATTTTGTCCATCAAAGGATGTTATCCTGGGAATGATAGGTATAATAAGAGGAGTTTAAAAAATGAAAAAGAAAAAGAGGTAAAAAAGGTATTATCAAGCATGCAAAAAATTAACACATAGAACAGGAGAAAATATTTACCAATTATGTACCTTATAAGGGATTAATAATTAGAACACATAAAACTCTTACAACCCCAGAATAAAAAGACATATAACCCACTTAAAAATGGGCAAAGGATCCAAACAGACGTTTCTCCAAAGATACACAAATGGCCGATTAGTACTAGAAAAGATGCTGAACATCATTAGTCATTAGGCAAATGCCAATGAGATATGACTACTTCACATATACTAGGACGGGCACAAGGAATCAGCTGGATGATAACAAGTGTTGGTAGGATGCGCAGAAACTGCAAACTTCATGTAGTGCTGGTAGAAATGTAAGAATAGTATACCCTTTTAGGAAACAGTTTATAATTCCTCAAAAACTTACTTAGAGTTGGCATATGGCCCAGAATTTCAATTTAAACTCCTAGGTAAATATCCAAGAAAACAGAAAACACAGGTCCCCACAAAAATTTGCCCATGAAATTTCATAGCAGCCTTATTCATAATGGCCATAAAGTGGAAACAACCTAAATATCTACCAGCTGATGAATGGACAAACAAAATGTAATATGTATATAAGGGAATATTATTTAGTCTTAAAAAAGAATAAAGGGAACAACATGGACAAACCTTAAAAACATGTTAAATGACAGAATCTGGGTGCACAAGCTACAAAAGTGTGATTCCATTTATATAAAATGTCTAGAATAGGCTCAAAAACTGTGTGCATAATACTGTGATTTAATTGACATGGGCAAATAGTTTCAGATTATCTGTGATGAAGGGTTAGAGTGGGGAGGCAGGGACACACAGAAATACTGAAATCACAGATGTTCAAAGATCCTAGCTACACTTTTGTAGCCTTGTGCACCCAGATTCTGTCATTTAACATGTTTTTAAGGTTTGTCCATGTTGCTCCCTTTATTCTTTTTTAAGACTAAATAATATTCCCTTATATACATATTACATTTTGTTTGTCCATTCATCAGCTGGTAGATATTTAGGTTGTTTCCACTTTATGGCCATTATGAATAAGGCTGCTATGAAATTTCATGGGCAAATTTTTGTGGGGACCTGTGTTTTCTGTTTTCTTGGATATTTACCTAGGAGTTTAAATTGAAATCTGAGCAGTATTTTACTCCTAGGGGTGAAAATGTGAGTAAGAGGTTTCTATCATCGATACAGACACTTAAGTATAATTCTCACGTTATCATCGGGTTCTTAACTTTGGTCACAGAAATGGCAGTAAAATTCAACTTTTTCAAGAAAGTTGTGTGACCTTGGGCAAGTCACTTAATTGCTACGATTCCACTCTACCTACTGATTAATTAATCCCTAAACTCTAAAATTCCAAAGAATTGTGGGCTTATGCACTCAGTACCAGGCTTGGGAAGAGTAAACATAACATTAATTGAACAATCTAATCCTATATTCTGACTTCTGAAAGACAGTTAGGAATCATCTGCTTATTTTAGGAGCTCACTGTTCCCTGGGAAAGATACTTTTGGCACAAGCAACAGTGTCACTAGATGACAGTCCTAGTGTTTTGGAGAAAACTACTTTATTGACCACAAAACTTTTTTTGTTTTTTTTTTTCCCTTGAAAATTTCATAGCTGTAGGCCCAGAAATACAAAGCCTTCAGAAGACTCTAAAATATGTTCTCAATTCCCTTTTATCACCCACCCAGAGCTGCGAGAATAGCACCAACTGTGTCATATTAAACACATCTGCATCCAACACGGATAAAGTGCATGACCGAAAAACAGATAAGAATTGTTTTCAATTTGTTCAGATGGAATTGATTAAATTTTAACCTAATTAAATCAAATAATCAAAGCAGGTGTTTGTAAGATGCCAATGTTTTTATTCTTTATAATTGTTCAGATATATTTCCTAGGAATTTAAGTAAAGGAAATTAATTTCTCATAAATATCACTGACCTTCTATTTATTTGTCGCACATATATTATTTATGTTCTAGGCCTTACGAAGACAAAGCATTGTTGAACATTTTTCACAGACTTTACCACTTAACCATCATCAACATCTAAGCTGGCCTGTGGGAGGGCTTGCATTACCTAACTTCCATTACATAAATACAAGCAGTAATAATGAGAACCTCTCTTCTAATCCTATACTGATCTACAAAGCACAATGACTTGGCATTTAGACTATTTAGGGATTCTGACTTCACTCTCACAGGCTGATCACTTTTAAGGCATTTAAAGAAAAAATAATAACAATAATAAAAGTTATATTCCAGTTAAAACAAAATGTTTATTGCACTTGGCAGAGTGATGAGATCTGAACTACATACACTCTTACAGCTCCCAAATGACAAAGAAACCACAAAACTCAGTTGCCAGCAGCCTGGCATTGGGAAGTATTTTGCACAGTGGCCATAGGTCCACTTTCAAAGGGAAAAGGGCAGGTGGAGTCAGCAGCAGTCAAGTGTCCTCTTTCTAATAATGCACTCCAGTCCTGGGCATGTTCTCCTGTGCTCTCCCACACCTTTGGGCAGGGAAACAGAAACTCAGGCAGAAGAGGCCCCAGAAAAGTGCGGGACTTGGCAGCTCCTGAAAGGGGGATTCCTCTCTGAGGCCTGGGGTTCTGCAGCAGGAGCAGAAGCCTGGGAAGTTGAGACCACAAAAAGGGTTCTAGGGCTCCCCTCCCTAACAGAGTGACTCTGGCTGTGCTGTGAGGCCACAGTGTGGGTCGCTGGAGAGAGAGCTCAGTACTACTTATCACAACAGCTGGGCAAATCTCCCTGAAATGAATTTTTCTCCCTGTAATTCTCCCTGAATGAATTTTCGGTTACATTCTTTTCTGAGCGACAATAGGAACTAGGTTCCATAAGGGTCAGGGCAGAGAAAGAAATGGTCACCTTAGTACACATGATACTCGGCAGTTCGCTCTGTGCCTCAGTTTCCTTGTGTCTAAAATGAAGGCACCTTCACTGATGCACATAAAATTCTTGATACAGTGCTTGGCTTAGAGTTAAGTGTTCAATAAATGCTGGCTAAAGAAACATGATATTGAAAATAATGTCTCCTAAAAATGACAGTATAAAAGACATCCTAGGCTTGGCGCCTGTAGCTCAAGCAGCTAAGGTGCCAGTCACATACACCAGAGCTGGCGGGTTCGAAACCAGCCCGGGCCTGCCAAACGACAACTACAACCAAAAAATAGCCAGGCGTTGTGGAGGGCACCTGTAGTCCCACCTACTTGGGAGGCTGAGGCAAGTGAATGGCTTAAGCCCAGTAGTTAGAGGTTGCTGTGAACTGTAATGCCACAGCACTCTACCCAGGGGGACAGTTTGAGACTCTGTTTCAAAGGAAAAAAAAAAAAAAAGGCATCCTATACACATTTTAACGGTAGGGAGCCTGCCTTCAGAGATAACCCTACAAGAAGAGGTGTGGAGAACAAATCCTTCACCTAAAATATTTCTATGAAATTATTATTATGTCATTTCTTTTTTTTGGATTAACTAATTCTCTTCAAGATTCATATTTCAATGTGTTATATATATGTGTGTGTAATTATAAAATAACTAAGTTGCATAAAATTGATAGAATGGAGACAAGGAAAGTTAAAACCTACTTGTAAACCCACCAAGAGAGTTTAAAACGAAAAGTCTGAAAGTGCAAGTAGGTAAGATATTTGTTTAAATACTTGGTAAAAGAAAATGTTCAATTCAATAGCTATGACAAACACAAATGTAAGGGGTGTGGGCATAAGAGTTCAGAAACAGAAAGTCCACCTCTCAAGAGTAAAAGGGGTAAATATTTAGTCAAGTCTCAGATGGTATTTCAGTAAACAGTTCAATGGAAAATTTCCAATCTGAGAGCAAATAATTTAAGATGGGTTTAAAATTAGAATTAAAGCTCTTGTCTCCATGTCCCTTCCCCAGCCTGTAACCCGGCCTCTGAGCCCTGGTGGCAGTTGGGCATTTTTCTTCCTTGTTCCCCCCAACTCCAGCTGGAGACTATAATTTTCTTCCCAGCAGGAAACTGATACACACTAATGATGACAGCTGGATTCAGAAGAGGAAAAAGAATACAGGGACAGAGAGTCCTTGTGGTTTTAAATCACCTTAGAATTCAAAACAAAACCCCCAGATTGGAATTTTTAAAACCTAGTTAATGGCTGAGGAAACCTCAAATGATTGGGAAGTACTAAGATAAAAGTTTGAATTACACAAAACCCATCATTACCATAAGCTTTTCTAATCATCTTCTCTGCCTTTCTCCCTCACTGTTTATGCCCCCAGCCCTTCAATGTGGTTCTAAGACATTTAAAGGTAGGATCAGCCCTCCAAAGTCACCTATAGAATAGGATTTGAGAGGGGATGAGCAGATTCTCCTCTACACAAAGAAGTTTCCTGGAAATTGTTATTACTTCATTTTGTTTGGAATAATTAATCCCTTTCAAGATTCACATTTAAATACCTTAAATGTTTAAATACATGTATATATACACATGAATGAAATTATGTGGATAAAATTAGTAAAATAGAAAATAAGAGAAGGAAAACTCACTCTGAAACAACTACTTTTAGCACTGTGCTGCCTTTAATTCTGCTATGGCCCTCCACTTCTCACCCACTACTTTCCAAACCCTCAGTACTAGTTATCCCAACAGCTGGGCAAATCTCCCTGAAATTCAGTGAATGAATTTTCAGTTACATTCTTTTGAGCGACAATAGGAACTTGGTTCCATAAGGGTCAGGGTAGAAAAAGAAATGCCACCCTGTCTGTAGAAGACTGAAACTGGACCCACACCTTTCACCATTAACTAAGATAGGCTCTCACTGGATTAAAGATTTAAACTCAAGACATGAAACTATAAAAATACTAGAAGAAAGTGCAGGGAAAACTCTTGAAGAAATCAATCTGGGAGAGTATTTTATGAGGAGGACCCCCTGGGCAATTGAAGCAGCTTCAAAAATACACTACTGGGACCTGATCAAACTAAAAAGCTTCTGCACAGCCAAGAACACAGTAAGTAAAGCAAGCAAACAGCCCTCAGAACGGGAGAAGATATTTGCAGGTTATGTCTCCGACAAAGGTTTAATAACCAGAATCCACAGAGAACTCAAATGTATTAGCAAGAAAAGAACAAGTGATCCCATCGCAGGCTGGGCAAGGGACTTGAAGAGAAACTTCTCTGAAGAAGACAAGTGCACGGCCTACAGACATATGAAAAAATGCTCATCATCCTTAATCATCAGAGAAATGCAAATCAAAACTACTTTGAGATATCATCTAACTCCAGTAAGATTATCACAAAATCCCAAGACCACAAGACCAGAGATGTTGGCATGGATGTGGAGAAAAGGGAACACTTCTACACTGCTGGTGGGAATGCAAATTAATACATTCCTTTTGGAAAGATGTTTGGAGAACACTTAGAGATCTAAAAATAGATCTGCCATTCAATCCTATAATTCCTCTACTAGGTATATACCCAGAAGACCAAAAATCACATTATAACAAAGATATTTGTACCAGAATGTTTATTGCAGCCCAATTCATAATTGCTAAGTCATGGAAAAAGCCCAAGTGCCCATCAATCCATGAATGGATTAATAAATTGTGGTATATGTACACCATGGAATACTATGCAGCCTTAAAGAAAGATGGAGACTTTACCTCTTTCATGTTTACATGGATGGAGCTGGAACATTCTTCTTAGTAAAGTATCCCAAGAATGGAAGAAAAAGTATCCAATGTACTCAGCCCTACTATGAAACTAATTTATGGCTTTCATAAGAAAGCCAGTTATAACCTAAGAACATGGGGAAGGGAGAGGGGGAGGAAGAAGGATGGGCGGAGGAAGGAGGATGGGCGGAGGGAGGGTGATTGGTGGGATTACACCTACGGTGCATCTTACAAGGGTACATGTGAAACTTAGTAAATGTAGAATATAAATGTCTTAACACAATAACTAAGAAAATGCCAGGAAAGCTATGTTAAGCAGTGTGATGAAAATATGTCAAATGGTCTATAAAACCAGTGTATGGTGCCCCATGATTGCATTAATGTACACAGCTATGATTTAATAATAATAAAAAAAGAAAGAAATGACACCTTGTCTTAAAAATCACATGATCCCACACTTTTTCTTACTTCCTCCATTAATCTTCTTTGCTTACAGGGTCAAGTCCAAGCTCCTTTGGCATATGAGGCCTCCCACAACTGAGCTCCTGCCTCCCTAACCTTACGTCTAGTCATACCTGCTGGATCTTGAACCTAACATTCCAGTTATTTCGTTCTAGTTCCTTGAAGCCTGTGTTGATTTGCCTCCCTGTGGCTGTGGCCATACTCCTCCCTCTGTCTGTACTACCCGCCTCCACCTTGTCCATCTGGCGAATCCCAACCATGGTCAAACCTCTGCCTAATCACCTCTTCCTCTAGGAAGCCTTTTCTGTCCTCCCAAGTAGAAACAACTTTTTTTCCTCTAGTGCCTCACATGTGCCCCATAACACTTCATTCATATACAGCATCTGAATCCCTTATTACGTGCATTAATAAACCCAAAACATGTTCATATCTATTTCCAGATACAGGCTCTCAACAGATGTTTGATGCTAACACATCTGATGAGTGAAAAACTAATGAATAAGAAAAAAGATGATCTTTTTCTGGATTAGTCAGAGGGGCATCCCTAATCAAGTGAATTCCTGACATTCTATGCCAGGTATGCTGTACATCAGTGTTTTCCTAGGAAAGCAGATATTCCTTGTTTCTTGAAACTATTTAAGAATATGAGGAGGCTTAGAGCCCATAGCACGGTGGTTACAGCGCCAGCCACATACACCAAAGGTGGTGGGTTCAAACCTGGCCTGGGCCAGCTAAAACAACAGCAAAACAACTGCAACAAAAAATAGCTGGGTGTTATGGCAGGCTCCTGTAGTCCCAGCTACTTGGGAGGTTGACGCAAGAGAAATGCTTAAGCCCAAGAGTTGGGCTTTTAAATCACCCACAGCACTCTACCAAGGGCGACAGCTTGAGACTCTGTCTCAAAAAAAAAAAAAAAAGAAAAAGAAAAAAAGAACATGAGGAAACTGTGAAGCTGACAGGTTGAACAGAATTCTGCCAGGCTTCAGGGAACTGGCTTAGATACATGGTTTCCAGCTAATAATAATAAAATAACTAATATTTATTGAGCACTTATTCTGTGCCACACAGAACTTTTTTTTTTTTTTAATCGAGACAGAGTCTCATTTTGTCACCCTCGGTAGAGTGTCATGGCGTCATAGCTCACGGCAACTTCCAACTCTTGGGCTCAAGCAATTCTCTTGCCTCAGCCTTCCTAGTAGCTGGGACTACAGGCGCCCACCACAACACTTGGCTATTTATTTTTGTTTAGCAGGCCCAGGCGGGTTAGAACCTACTAGCCCTGGAGCCTGTGGCCAGCGCCCTAATCACTGAGCTATGGGTGCTCAGCCAGAACATATTCTTTTTTTTTTTTTGAGACAGAGCCTCAAGCTGTTACCCTGGGTAGAATGCCGTGGTGTCACAGCTCACAGCAACCTCCAACTCCTGGGCTCAAGCGATTCTCCTGCCTCCACATCCCAAGTAGCTGGGACTATAGGTGCCCACCAAAACGCCCAGCTATTTTTTGGTTGCAGCCATCATTGCTGTTTGGCTGGCCCGGGCTGGATTCGAACCCGCCAGCTCAGGTGTATGTGGCTGGCGCCTTAGCCACTTGAGCCACAGCGCTGAGCCAGAACATATTCTTTACGTAGGATTTTACATGTACAAGTTGACACCCAAACTCTAAGATGTAGATTTTATTATTATCCCTATTTATAATTGAGAAAATTTAACCTTCAAAGAGTGGTTAAGATCACAAAGTTAGTAAATGGCAGATCTGGGATTCAAACGCTGGGATCTGGCTTTAGAGTCTATGTGGCATACTTCCTACTCTGAACTTCGGTGAGCTAATGATAGAGGCAGATATATATTTATGAACATACACCCATGATATAAAAGCATCTCATTTGAATTCAGAAAATGAGTTCACATCTGACTGATGCATGGGTTCAAATAAGACTCATATCTTAATAACAACTCTTACTATTCTAAAAACTGATAAAAACTGTATTTCAATCAATCAGTTAATAATAAATCCATTTAACAAGGGCTTGCTATATTCTTAGCTGGGTAACAGAATCTAAGACATGGTCCACCTTTTCAAAGAGCTTATAAGGTAAAATTATAATATGTACATCTCATGACATTATTTTGAAAATGTACTGAAATCTACACATCCTTATTGTTGCTCAAACTGCCTTTGGAAACAATTTATGAAATACCCAAGAATAGATTTCACTACTTTAAGCTCACAGTTTATTTTCATCCCTAACAGTGCTATCCATTTTATTTTAAATATTTGGTTGGTTCTAAAAACCTACTTTCTCTTCAAAGGAGGAAAATGTGCTGTCACGATTTGTGTGAAGGTATTACATGAGTGTGTATATTTGTAAAGACAGACAGATGATGTCTCATTATATCTCCCAGGTTAGTCTTCAACTCTGGGGTTCAAGCAATCCTCCTATCTCAGTTTCCCAAGTACCTGGGATTACAGGCACACGCAACCACACCTGGCCAATATATGCAATTTAAAATGTAAATAGCCACTTTTTTTTAAGCATCAATAATGCTACTTTAATGTACTTTTTGGTGTTACAATAAGGCACTAATAATTTTTCATATCTCTCCATTTGACAGTTACATTCATAGATTTCAACAATTTTCTTTTTTCTTTTTTTTCCTATACTAATAGCCACATTTTAAAAGTAAAGGAAGCAGGGCGGCGCCTGTGGCTCAGTTGGTAAGGCGCCGGCCCCATATACCGAGGGTGGCGGGTTCAAACCCAGCCCCGGCTGAACTGCAACCAAAAAACAAAAAGTAAAGGAAGCAGGTGAAATTAATTTTAATAATACATTTTAAAATTTAATCCAATTTATTTCAAAAATGTCATTCCAACATGTCTTATTCAGCAAAGTAACAACTCTAAGAGGAGTAATACATAGGTGCAAGTGAAATAATGCTGAGCAATAAAGGACAGCTTATGATCACATTTAATTAGAGAAGAAACACTAAATAATGTTAGGAGTTTGGAAGAAAGGATGGTTCAAAAAAGCCAAAGTCATATTCGTGGAGCCCAGCTCATCAGTAAAGGATGGATGGCTGGGGAAGAAGGAAAATATTTTACAACATTTAAAAGTTAATCCTTCTTGCCAGGCATGGTGGCTCTTGTTTGTAATCCTAACATTCTGGTGGACTTGTAGAGGCTGAGGCAGATGGATTGCCCAAGCTCAGAAGTTTGACACCAGCTTGAGCAAGAGCAATACCCTGTCTCTAAAAATAGCTGGGCATTATGGAGGGCACCTAAAGTCCCAGCCATTTGGGAGGCTGAGGCAAGAGAATCATTTCAGCCCCAGAATTTGAGGTTGCTGTGAGCTATGACGCCACTGCACTCTACTGTGGTTGATAAAGTGAGACTCTGTCTCAAAAATAAGTAAATAATAAAAATAAAAAATAAACAAAAAGAGATAACCCTTCTAGACCAAGAATAATGGTACTGAATAAGCCAAGAAAAACTCAGTTTAAATAAACTAATGGTTATAGTCAACCACAAAACTGTCAGAATCCCAATGAATGGATCTGTGTGCAGGGAGCAACTTGCTATAGCCAAGGCCTTTTAGACCCATAAGCAGAGAGGTATTATAAAGTTGTATGGATTTAGAACTGAAATACAGAAAAGGTAGAAATCTAAAACAATTTATTTTCTAACATCTGATTCATAATCTCATTATACTGTTTGGATCCTAGTTAAGTCAAGTATAAACTAAAGTGAATGCAACTCTGAGGTCCCTTATAGCTAGGTCCCTTATATAATTCACTGCACAAACCTGGACACTTTCAGGAGGAAAAGTGTTATGGTGGGACAAGAGGCACAAACTGGGTCTGTTTTATAGCTATAAAACTATATGATCCTATACTATGTACCTATGTACCAAGAAGATACACCAGCTCCCCCTGTCTAGGGATGTGGAGCTGATGAAAGTCTATCGTGTTCTTATTACCTCTCTGTGGCCACAGGGGCTTTGTGGGCTAATATACATCGATCAGAATGAAGCAGTTTCGCACTTGCCCACCCCTTACTCCCCCCAACAGAGCACTTTAAATTGGTTTGAATTTGGGAACAGGGTTCCATATGGATAGAGCTGGACTTTGACAGCCTGAATGTATTTACTGAAGACAACAAATCATTGACAGACTAAATGTAACAGAGGAAAGCCCTGGCCTGCTTGTACTCAGAATCTGACTTTGTAATTGTAGCCTCCTTTAGACAGGCCTAATCAATTAGAAGACGCTGATTTTAACCAGTTGCAGGCTCATTACAGATTCCAGCTTGTGTTGATGAAAATCAGTTTCAGTCTGAGGCCTGGAACTCATGTATAGGACTTCCTGCAGCCTTTTATATAAAAAACATCAAAAAAATTGTACTTGGAATTACCCTTCTCCCTTAAAAAAAAAAAAAAACCACTTTGTGAATTATGATTAAAATACAATAATCATATATGAACCTGGGATCCACACTGAGGAACATACATGACCAAGAAACGTGTATAAAGTCAGACATCGAGGTAGCAACTTACACACGCATTGGTGTAGAGGTGGATTTGAAAACAGTCTCAAAAATCCAGGCTCCAAAGTCAAATGAGCCTAGCTCAGTTATCTCCACAGAATGGAACAGAATGAACTCTCAGTTACTGAAAAATGATGACCTTTCAAAGAAAATGCATAAAACAGAAAGAAGCCAAGGTCTTAGAAACAGGGTATCTGAGTAGAGTTCACACTCTTCCCTGAATGACCAACTAGAAAATAAATAGCAAACTTCTAAGTAAATAAGGACAAGTTCCCCTGAGAAGCTTCTGTGAGAGAACTATATGACACTGTTTAATTTTGATGTGTGCTTAGTCTTACACAAGTAGAAAGTTGAAGAGTGAGTGGTAGAGCTGCTCACAACTCCACCTACATTTCAAAGACCCCTAACCGTTCCAAATTATGATACAACTAACAATGAATCATACCTGGCTGGTTGTCCTTTGTGGATTTGTTGAGGCAGCAAGTCAACAGGAAGAGAATATCAATATATACAGCTCTGGTCACCATACATGGATTTTGCCTAGAAAGGTAAAATAAAACAGAAAATAAATTGATATTTTTCTCTCCCTAAGGTCTGGGTCACAGAAAGCAGAAAATGGGCGTTTTCTGAGGTTTAGGAAGTTATGGCAAAAGCTAAAAAAAGATGTATAATCATCGATGGCAAAAAATCAGTAAGTGAAAAAATGAAATCTCTGAGGCTAGGGACATGTGTGGACAAAAGGACAAATCTCTACACTCTAGCTCCAAATACTGAAAACAGAGACCAATATCCTATCTCAGTTAGTTGAAAACAAGAAAGGGGGTGGGAAATGATATTATTCTCCTCTTGAGTGTAGAGATTTGGGGGGGAAATCATTGGTCATGAAAATTACCGATTTAGCAATTTGGAGAAGGAATATTACACTCACATATGAAAAAGCCTATCTGTGGATTTCAAATAACTAACATGTATGAAGTTAACAAACACTGAAGCCGACAACTTTTTCCTAATAAATGGAATTTTTTCTTCTTTCAATAAATAGGATGATTTGTTTTATTCTCGAGCCACATTATAGGAACAGTAAGTGGGTTCAGATTTGGGTGATCTAGATACTAAAGAATGAGCAAAAGGACTTTTTGTTCTAATTAAAAAAAAAATTTCCACCCCAAAAATAGGATGTTACTATGTTGTCCAGGCTCGTGTTGAATTCTTGGGTTCAAGCGATCCTCCCACTTGGGCCTCCCAAAGTGCTAGGATCATAGATATGAGCCATTGTGCCTGGCCAAGGACTTTCTTTTGAGAATAGTGCAAAAGGGTCTGAATTTGAGTCTCAGTTCATTGGACTATGAGAAGGGCAAAAACCCTCTTTGGTGTACGAATAATCCAGCACAAGTAGTAAAAACAGTGGAATCTAGGTTTCAATCTGGGCTTTGCCACTTATCTCGATGACCTGAATCAGATTCCTGATCTGTAAAATGGGAACTATATTGTCACCTGCATCACCTCTGCTATGGTTTGAATGTCCCTGCTAAAACTCACATTGAAATTTCATTGCCATTGTTGAGAGATGGGGTTATTAGGACATGAGGTAATAGATTAATGCTCATATCTTGGGAGTGGGTGAGTTATAAAAGCGAGTTCAGCATGATTTCCAATCTCTACCTTATGACTCAACTCCTCCTTCCATCCTCCTGCCATGGGATGACCCTCACAAGATGTCAGTGCCATGCTCTTGGACTTTCCAGCCTTTAGAACTGTGAGCTGAATAAACTTCTTTGCTTTAGAATTACCATAATTCTGTGGTATTCTGTCATAACAATAGAAAACGGCCTAAGACAGCCTCTCTATGAATCACTATGGGGATTCAATGTGGCACAGTAAACTTCAAATGCCCACCTCAAAGCCTGACCACAGCAGATGATCCAGATATGTTTATTTCCTCCCCTCTCCTCTATTTCCGACATAAGAGTAAAGGATGACACAGGAACTGCCACAAGTGTTTCAGCTAGTGAATTGCCATTTGGCTTGGTCCCTAACCCCATCTTGTCATTCCTTGTAAATTAACAGTTTTACCATTTCCCTACCTCCCAACAATGAATGGGAGTTCAGTCCCACCTCCATCCTGAACTGCACATACCCTGGAGCTGGCATATGCTCTAACATGAACTGCCTTGTATCAAGGTCTCTTTGTTGCTGCCCCTCCCATCTCAGCCCCACTGACTTGTTTCACTTCCACTCATATTTATACTGTATTACAGTATCTACTTGTTTTCTGACTCCTAATCTATGAAAATCACTAGTTTAAGGGCCAGGCACAGTGGCTGACACCTGTAATCCTAGCATTCTTGGGAGGCCAAGGGAGGAGGATCCCTTGAATTCTGGAATTTGAGACCAGCATGAGCAAGAATGAGATCCAGTCTCTACTAAAAATAGAAAAAAAAAAATTAGCCAGGCACTGGAGGGGGCGGGGGACGCCTGCAGTCCCAGCTACTTGGGAAGCTGAGGCAGAAGGATCACCTGAACCCAGGAGTTTGAGGTTGCTGTGAGCTAGGCGGATGCCACAGAACTCTACTCAGGGTGACAGATTGAGATTCTGTCTCAAACAACCAACCAACTCCCACCAGTTTATATGTATACCTTGAGTATGGCCAAATTTCAAATCTATGCCTATTTATAAAAATTTAGTTTTAAAAATAGGTAACACAGGGCGGCGCCTGTGGCTCAGTCGGTAGGGCGCCGGCCCCATATACCGAGGGTGGCGGGTTCAAACCCGGCCCCGGCCAGACTGCAACCAAAAAAAAAAAATAGCCGGGCGTTGTGGCGGCCGCCTGTAGTCCCAGCTACTCAGGAGGCTGAGGCAAGAGAATCGCTTAAGCCCAGGAGTTGGAGGTTGCTGTGAGCTGTGTGAGGCCACGGCACTCTACCGAGGGCCATAAAGTGAGACTCTGTCTCTACAAAAAAAGAAAAAAAAAAAAATAGGTAACACATATACAGAGTATAAAAATAATTCAAATAGTACAAAAAGATGTGCAGTGAAAATAAAGTCTCCTTTCTACAACCTGACCCCCTGCCCACACTCTATTCCCTTGAGGCAAACACTATCACTACTTTCTAGTATACCCTTCCAGACACATTCTATTCACTCATAAGCATCTACCTATGGCCAGCCACTTTTTTAAATTTTTGCAAAAAAGTGGCTTATTATATATTAAGTTCTGAACATTACTCCTTTTCACTAATATATTTTGGATACCATTTGATTAAGGACATAGAAATGTGTCTCATTTTCTTAATGGCTATAAACCACTGCATTTCATGGATATCTGTCCCCTTCTGGTAGAACTCAAGATTGTTTAAGATACTACCAGAAACAATGCTGTAATAAACATATTTGTACGTCATTTCTATGCATATGGATATATACTCAGAGGCAAAATTCCTAAAAGCTGAATTGCTTTGTCAAGGAAATTGCTTGACATTTAAATTATTCACTTATTTTAATAAGATGCTTTCTAAAGAGACTGTACCAATTTACATTTTTACTGACAGTGTCTAAGAATTCCTGTTTCCCTACAACCTGGCTAATACAGCGCATTGTAGGCTTTGGATGATAAGTGAAAAATACTATTTCAGTGAATTTTCTTTTCTGTGAACTATGTTCAAATTCCACTGTTGGTCTTTTCCATACTGATTTGTAGGAGCTTTTTATACATTAAGGAAATCTGCCCCTTGTCTGCCACATGTGTCACAAATATGTTTTTGTGGTTTGCCATTTGTCTTTTAATATTTTTTTACCACTCAAAACTGTTTAGTTTTATGCAGTCAAATATATTAATATTTTTATGTCTTCTTACGTGGTGCTTACAAAGTTCAACTCTTCTCTAAGATTTTTATTTCTATTTATTTTTGAGACAGAGTCTCACTTTGTCACCCTCGGTAGAGTGCCCTGGCATCACAGCTCACAGCAACCTCAAACTCTTGGGCTTAAGCGATTCTCTTGCCTTAGCCTCCTGAGTAGCTGGGACTACAGGTGCCCGCCACAACGCCTGGCTATTTTTAGAGATGATGTCTTACTCTGGCTCAGGCTGGTCTCAAACCTGTGAACGCAGGCAATCCACCCGCCTTGGCCCCTCTTCTCTAAGACTTTTTAAATCTCCATATTTTATTATAGTACTTTACAGTTCCATTTTTCTAAAGGAAAGAATTTGGACAGACTAAGTTGACAAATAAGGGGATTCTGATAGGAGGCAACAGATGTGAGAAGGAATTTGTTTGCCTAGTCCAGGGACAGGGAGAGCCCGTCTGAAAAGGTTAGGGAATGAGTTGCGAAGGCAGGAACATTAGCAAGGCAGCCCAAGTTTTCAAGTGATGGGACACTTCATGCTAACTGGTTTGTTCCTTACTGCCTGTTCCCATGTGGCCTTACATAGTCATAGCTTCTGGCCCTAAATGTATTTTTGGTTTTCTGTAGAACACAAAATAATAAAGGGAAGTTGAGAAAATGGTTTGACTTTCAAATATGACGAGGAGCCTGGTTTCAAAGAGATTTTTAGCTAAGTTGTTAATAATATATATTTTAAATTTTCTAAATGAATAAAGGAAAGGATGACAATCTTTAGAGCTCTCTAACAGGCTGAAGTGTTCTGCATCTTCCTTAGACCCAGCACAGGTTGGTGACCTTGTTGACCTCGTGAGACACTTCAGGAACCACTCTGACTACTGCCATAACCCCCAGGCTCAGGGCCAAGTCTGATGTAGTCAACGAGATCATGGGAGGCTCCCTCAAATGCTGCTGCTTTGGATTCCAGGAAACAGACAGGCTTTGGGGCCACAAAGGAGAACATCCATGGTTTCCCCTTTGAGAGAAATTCTGGCCTGTAGCCCACTGTTCATGGCTCCACCCTTGAGGACAGCCAAAGCCACATAACATCCCTGTCTGGAGTCACAGAGTTGGGCTTCACTCGGAACTGGCTTCTAAGTCAGGAAAATAATTTTTTTCTTTCTTTTTCTCTTGCTATTACTTGGTGTTTGTTCTGACTTGGAAATGATACGCTGTGAGTTCAGGGTGAGCCAGAGGTTTGTTCTGAGTCTGTTAAGCTACTTTGGTGATGGGAATAAAATCCTAAAGAACAGCAAGCCAGCTGGACAGGAAATCAAACCACAGGGTTTTGGTGGGCTTGGGGATTTTTTCTATCTCCAAATGGAAAAATTCTGGCATGGGGCACAGTATTATGAAGATTTATAGCATTCAAAAAAAAATTCACAAGTGGTCAGAGTCTAACAGATGGGCTGAAAGGCAGCATAATAGTGGCTTTAGAAGGAGAAGGAGGAAATCAGGTACCAAGGAGACTAAGTTTACATATATAAGATGAAATGAAGGCCTTGTTAAGAATCTTGCTTTCTTCCACTCTTTTTTTATCATTTGCCCCTTGACAAATATCCACCGAGACCTGATTAATACGTTTTGCCTTGGGAAATCTCTGAACTTCATTAAACCTCCTGCTCTCTCTCCTGGAAGCTGGGGGGAAGCAGAAGGCAGGCAGAGAGAGCCAGGCTTCCCAGACACGTCCACAAAGGCTCCAGTGTCTAAAGGACAGCAGGAGCTTTTGGGAAGTCTGCAATAAATTATTCACTTCTCCCATCCCTTCCGGAATCCCAGTGACTGGGACTTTTTAACTGAAGCCTATTCATTCAGAAAACATTTATTAAGAGGCTACTGAGAGCCAGGGATAATGCCAGGGTTTGGAAATATGAAGATAAAATGATTCAGTGACATAGTCACTGCCCTCAAGGAACTTAGAGTCCTGAATAGTGTTTTTCAAACTGCAGGTTATGATTCATTTAGTTGGTTATGCAATCAACTAGTGGGTGGAAGGAAGGGAGGAAGGAAGGGAGAAGGAAAAAGGAGGGAGGGAGAGATGGAGCCAGAAAAAAGGGAGTGAGCAAGGAAGAACATATAATCAGAGTGTGTCAAAGTAGTAAGGATTGGACATATTTCATTAAGGTTATTGTTATATACAGGATTTCTATAAAGACCTCACTCAGCATGACTTTTTTTTCCTCCCTTTTTTAAAGAGACAGGGTTTTTCTCTGCTACCAAGCAGAAAGGCTTTCATAGCTCACCGTAGCCTTAAGAGATCCTCCTGCCTCAGCCTCCCAAAGTGCTGGGATTACAAATGTGAGCCATCATGGCTGGCCAGCATGAATTATTAATAAGTTACTTTTGATATAAGATGTAAATAATTAATGAAATACAACATTTTAAATAAAATGATTGTTTGGTCTAACTTTTTTCTTTTTCAGGTAATAATCTAACCTATACTATATTGAATGCAATCAATAGGGTTATGCTTGGTATCCAAAATGACAGTAGGCTTGGCGCCTGTAGCTCAAGTGGCTAAGGCGCCACCCACATACACCAGAGCTGGCAGGTTCGAACCTGGCCCGGGCCTGCCAAACAATGACAATTACAACCAACAAATAGCCAGGTGTTGTGGCAGGCACCTGTAGTCGTAGATACCTGGGCAAGAGAATAGCTTAAGCCCAGGAGGTGGAGGTTGCTGTGAGCTGGGAATGCCATGGTGTTCTACCCAGGGCCACAGCTTGGGGCTCTGTCTCAAAAAAAAAAAAAAGGACAGTGGATACCCTGAAAGCAAATACAGTAGAAACCTTGTAAGTTGACCACTCAAGGGACTGTAACAAACTGGTCAACATACAGAGATGGTCAACATAAGGATATTGTACTGATACATACAAGTGGTGCACGTTTGATTTATGGAAATTAGGTCAGCTAAAAGAGGTAGCCAATGTAGGGAGGTGGTGGTTGACTATGAAGGTTCTGCTGTATTCCTGAAACTGAATATACTAAATCTTGAGTAAGTTCCCTCTCTGTTGCATGTTTTTTTCTTTGCAGAGTGTACATACATAGATACTAAAATTTCAAACCACATGATTTCATGAGTGTATGTGTACTGTGTGTGTTTGTGTGTGTGTGTGTGTATGTATGTATATGCTTGGGGCAGAGTGACCCCAGCAGATGAAGGAGCACATCTAAAGACCTGAGCACAGGACATGTTTAGAGACCAACAAGAAGAGCTCAGGGTACATGGTCGGAGGAGGGACAGCAGGAAATAATACAGGATGAGTGAGCAAGAACCCAAGATGGGACAGCTTAGGAGTGACCTTTTAGAGCTCCACAGTTTCCAAAGGGTGAAGATCTTGGTAGGACCCTGTTAGCTCAAGTCACACCGGAGGGTTTGGATCTGCATTCAATATTGTGAAGCCTTAGTGGGCTCCCTAGAGGAGATAGACAATTTACTCTGGACATGCCAAACTCTTCCTGAAGAATTCACTACCATCGTCAGAGGGCTGGAAACAGCTGTTCTGGATTAAGCCTGCTATTGTCTGTTAAGGTCTCTATATCAAGAAACTCTATCTAGTCAGAGTCTGGGTCACTACAGTTCCCAAGAAACTACTCCCCCAGAATCCTGATAAGACATCTGGCTTAACTTGAATAATCTAGAAAAATTTACTGAGCACCATGGAAGACATCCTACCTGGGGTAAAAAGGGGAGGGAGAGGACAATGTTCTGAACTTGCAAAGCTTTTGGTCTTGCATATAGGAGGAGAAAACAAAAGACACATAAAATAATCAGAGGGAATGTCACCAACGAGAGGTCTGGAGACTTGGAAGGATTTGGGCTGGTGAACAGAAAGAAGAGGAATTCTAGAAAATCAAACAGGTGTGGCTGACAGGCTGGATGGTTTAGAATGACTCAGGGTCTCAAGTCCCAGTAGAGGCTCATCCCAGCCCACAGGCAATTCCTCTAATCTCAGCTCCTCTGCAGGCAGCTCAGACTACTTCTATTCTCAAGGACAGGGAGCAGCTTTCGGCCAGAGCCAGCAGTGGAGTCAGTGTGGCAATTATCTTAGGGACCACCTGCAGGCCCACAATAGACTGGAAAGAAGAAAACCAGAAAAATGACAAGTAGGTAAGAGAGTAAGGGGAGAGAAGACAGGAGAGAAGTGGAATGGAGGGAAAAGAAAGAGGGAGGGAGGCTAGAAGAATGGGAGAGCGAAAACGGTAGAAGAGGAAAAGGGGTCAATTGTCTGTAACATGTTCCCACATTTCTGTTATACTTCCTCCACTTGACACACGTCCAGCCACCCCATGCTCTTTTATTTAAAACTCACTTCAAAGCGTGTCCTCTAGGAAACCTTGCTCAACTAGCCATCCAGCAAACAGCCTCCAAGGACAAGATGAATAGCTGACCTAAACTGGGATATTTTGTTGACCTGCCTTTGGTCTCCCGGAGATCCCACTAGCCATCTTTGTGGTCCTGGCAGTTCACGTTACTGCAATGGTAGCTGTCTGCAGACCATACACTGCCTCTCCTTATGTTTGGTTATAAAAGAAGAGCTGCTGCAGACAGGGGTTAGATGGTACTTCTTTGATTTAGGGAACACTAAGCCATGTAAATGTACAAGTATAAAGTAACCCCCCCCATTCTGATGCCCATTTTTACCACAGCCCCCAGCCACGTAACCATCACATGACATTCTTGGAGGAACAATAGGGGATTTGTTTAAACCAAATTGCCAAATGGTCATGAATTATAGAATATATATTTTTAAACAAGTTATTTCCCCCCACTGTAACACCAAGAATTTGGCTCCGCACACAGGGCCAGCTGGCAGCAGTATGCAGGGCCTGGCTGGCTACCAGGGGCTGCTCATTTACCTTGCCCTCCCCTGGGGAAATGTGACGGCAGAGCTGCATTTTTATGGTACGCTCCCATATCCATCCAGCCTTTCTTGGTCTGGAGCTTTGCAAGTGTTTATACTCACACCCACATGTATAAGCTGCCCTGCAGCCCTCCTACTCGGATTTTCCTTTTAAAGTGAAGCCATCCTCTGTGCCCTGCTCTAGTGGTTGAGCAGTTTACAGGAATTCTTACTGAACCGCCATGCTCAAAACAAGAGACCATGAACGGTCTGTCCAGAAAGTGACCAAAGGTCCTGTCATATACTGCAGAACACAGTAGGCTTCTCCTGAAAAAACAGGTTTTGCTTCCGTGGGATGGAATCTATGAAAGCAGAGGGTTCTGAGTAGGCATTCAGCAAGGTTCCAGCAGTCTGCAGAAGGCACTGGGGTCCCCTTCCCAGGTCAGGCCCAAGGCCATTGCCTCCTCTGCTTCCCCTGGGAACGTAGCTGCTAGAGAGGAAGCCCACAACCTCAATGCCATAGCTTCATTTTCTTCTCTCCATTCAGGCTCACCTGCCTTTTCAGAGCACTCTCAGGGAACCTCCCACAGCCCCAGAGGCCCTTATATTCTTCCATTTTTCTATTAGGCATCTTTTTCTCATTAATGTACTAACACTAAGCTATGTGCAAAGAATGATGAAAAAGAGACCTTGTGTGGGGCTTGGGATTTGTTCAAAGCCCGGGGAAACTATTTTAGAGGGTGCATGTTTTTTATTCCTTTTATGAGAGAAGCGTGTTTCCCTCCCTCTGTGACTTGTTTAAAAGTAAAGTTTAATACGCTGCCAGAGAAATTGCTGGTTAATAACTTAATAAGCTATGTGCTAGGAATTATGGGAGAAAAGCAGTATCCAAGACAACTTTCATTGTACAGTTTGGGGCTTAGAGGATCAATAGCTTCAAGTAATATATAGAATGCTAACAGAGGTCTTCTTTCTTTCAAAGATTACTTTCTCCTTAGGAGCATTAAAAAAAGATAAATAGGTGAGGTAAATGAAAACTTCTGGATGCTGCGTGAAAAGTCTGTATAAATCACAGGGTGAAAATTTCTAACAGCATAGTCAACAGAACTGTGGTAATATGAACTTGGCAAAGTACACACCTGGAAATTAGCCCTGGCAAAAACAGTAATAATGATGATGATGATAATATCAACAGTATTCCATTAAAAGTTGTATCTTGGCTGGGCATGATTGCTCACACCTATAATCCTAGCACTTTAGGAGGCCTGGGCGCAAGGACCACCTGAGGTCAGAGTTCAAGACTGGCCTGAGCAAGAGTGAAACTCTGTGTTTACTGAAAATAGAAAAACTAGCCAGGCATTGTGGCAGGCGCCTGCAGTCCCAGCTACTCGGGAGGCTGAGGCAGGACTGTTTGAGACCAAGAGTTTGATGTTGCTGTAAGCTATCATCATGCTACTGCACTCTATCCAGGGTGACAGAGGGAGACCTTGTCTCAAAAAAAAGGTTTTATCTTCAAAAAATATTTGTACTTCATTTTATCTTTAGAAAATTCTTAAGAGGGAAAAAAAAATCGGGCATCATTATTCTCAATTTTACAAATAACAAAATCACTCATATAACTCAAGTGACTGACCCCAGATTAGAGCAAAAACTGAAAATAGAATCAAGGTTTTCTAGAAAAACAAACTGTATTCATGTGCTCCAAACATAATCAGATGAAAAGTAACACTGTGCTAAGAAGTTCAAGTATTTCAATTTGCAACCACCTGCTCTTTGGTGTTGTGTCCTTGTAGCCAGTCTGGTGTAAGCCAAGACTCTAAGCATGGCCGTTTCTGTGAGGACCAACAGAAAGTCATGCAGTATTTTCTTTTTCTTTCTTTCGTTCCTTTTTTTTTTTTTTTTGAGACAGAGTTTCTCTATGTTGCCCTGGGTAGAATGCTGTGGTGTCACAGCTCACAGTGACCTCAAACTTTTGGGCTTAAGTGATTCTTGGGCCTCAGCCTCCCAAGTAGCTGGGACTACAGGCGCTCGCCACACACCCAACTATTTTTTGGTTACAGTTGTCACTATTTAGCTGGCCCAAGCTGGGGTCGAACCGCCAGCCTCAGTGTATGTGGCTGGCGCCGTAACCACTGTGCCTCAGACGCTGAGCCAGTTACACAGTATTTTCAACAAGACTGATAGGTTGAAAAACAAAGACTGATAGGGACTTTATTATGTGACAAAGGACATTTCCTACATCTGCTTAATACCTTTAGGTTTTCACATCCATAACCACCATGACATCCCTGCCCTCATCTATTTTACACCCTCATTTTAGAACTTCCCACTTCACAGATAAAATCTGAGGCCAAGGCTAGCCACCTTGGTTCATACCTATAATCCTAGCACTTTGGGAGGCCAGGATGGGAGGATCATTTGACTCAAGAGTTTAAAACCAACCCAGGCAATATACTGAGACCCTGTCTCCACCCAAAAAAACAAAACAAAACAAAACAAAAAAACTTAGCCAGGCAATGGTGGTATGCACCTATAGTCCCAGATACTTGGGAGGTTGAGGTGGGAGGATTGCTTGAGACTAAGAGTTCAAGGCTGCAGTGAGCTATAAGCATGCCATTGCACTCCAGCCTGAGAGAGAGATCCTGCCTCTTAAAAAACAAAACAAAAAACCTGGGGCCTAAAGAAATTATAGGCCACACCTAGCTAGTTAATAGTTGAGCAGGAACCAGAATCTAGACTTGCTAACTCCAAGTATACTCTGCATCTCCTCAATGTTGACAGTGTTTTCAGGCTAGAGGCTTTCCATTCACCAAGCACCTCTAGATGGGAATCTCCCATGATCACCCAAGGCTTGCAGGCTGGTGAGGACCCCTCTGGCTCAGGGAATTCCTGAACTTTCAAGGGAAAACGTTATTGCCAGAGGCCCAGGCCAGTCCAATTGCTGAGGAAGCCTGGTCATCACTGGCAACTGGAGGAAGGACAGACAGTGAGTCTTCAGAGGGCCTCTCTCAAAGCTGCTTCGTTGGCCTATTCGCATAGGACCAACTTATGCCACACACAGCCCTTGTAGAGCTGGTCTAAAGCTTGGCCACACACAACAAAGGTATGAGGACTGAGTCAGCTCACTGTGAGTGCAGACAGGTGCTCCCACCAGGTCTGTGCACTGGTGGAAAGCCTGTAGTCAGAATTACTAACTTTGGTTAAAGGTGCTGTCACCAAAGGAACCCTACTGAAGATCAGTTGTGTGACTCAGGAGAATTAACTTATTTATATATTAGAATTCAGTAATGTGTTAGTGTAACTTCTTGGTCAGATGAAGTGGCAGCCAGCCAGCTGAGAGTAGATTTCTGAGGGAAGAGGATCTGCAATAGTCAAGTGTTTTGTTTTTTTTTTTTGAGACAGAGTCTCACTCAGTTTCCTTGGGGTTGAATGCCGGTGGTGTCATAGCTCACAGCAACCTCAAACTCTTGGGCTCAAGTGATTCTCTTGCCTCAGCCTCCCGAGTAGCTGGGGGTCTCACTCTTGCTCCGGGTGGTCTCAAACTCCTGAACTCAAGCAATCCGCCTACCTCAGCCTTGAGTGCAGGGATTACAGGCATGAGCCACTGCACCTGGCCCTAATAGTCAAGTTTAAATGGCTAGAAGGTCTGGAGTACAGAGCCCTATGCAGGAAGGCAGCTTCTGAGAGGGGGTCCTGGGAAGCCCAAGGACATGGGGCTGTAGTATTTTCTACAAGGATAATCAGACAGCAAGAGAGGAAGGAAGCAGGTCAAGAGGCAAAAAACAAACTTGCTATTCACATCCCTAACTTGAGGTATCTTCTAAGCTAACCACATCTGTTACATAGGAATAAGTCGCCTGGCTCCTTTTTCTATTACTTCTTCTACAAATAACACTTTGTACTACATCACTGGCAGGGAGTCTGTTCTGGGGGTCCCAATGGGAGGGAAGCCATGCCAGTGAGTTTCCAGGTCCCCATCCCAGCTTCAACCATAATCAATACGGTCTTCGGCATCTTGAATTTCCATGTAAGCTTCTGTTTGAAGCAAAAATCCAATGGATTACATAATCTTTAAATTCTATTCACTACTATAAATTCTGTGGTTCTATGCGCCTCTTACCAATGTTGGAAAGACAAAAGCTATGTGGTCTTGGTGCATACAAATATACTATTCCATTACTAGCTGCCCAAGCAGGCAAGGGGCTTCCAGGTGATAGGGACAGAGAGCTGGCAGATTGCTACTATGGAGTTTTTTGTTAACCATTAGGAGAGACTAGAAGTTTTTATGACCACCAGGAGAGGCTAGAGAGATTCACGTATATATAGATGCCAGTCTACTTACCAGGGTCAGTCAGAGCTTATCGACTTCCTCTTAAATCTTAGATCAAATCCATATGCCTCTGGCTGACATCTGAGGGCTACCAAAAGGGGTCTCAACAAATCTTGCACTTCTCTGCAAAATGCAGCATCTCTTCTCTGGCTCTGTCTCACCTCTGATCCATGTATTCCACATAACATGCCACTGCACATGTTGCCCACCATGTCGACATGTTCTTTTCCCAAAACTTTTGGTGTTTTCTAGATCATACCCTTGCTCCAAGGTCCATCTCAAACACCTAAGTCCTCTAGAAAGCCTCCTTTCTGAGTCCACATTTTTCTCTACACTCTTGTATTATAGCTACCATATGCTTCACTGTTGGTTAGTCATTTCATGTGCAGAAGCTTTCTCTTCCCAGATTGGACCATAACTAAACTCTGACAACAGAGACCCCATGATAGACCGCTTAAGGTGGTCCCATCAAGCTGAGGACTGTGCTAAGATTCCTCCTTTGTACTTGGGCAATGAGAACTTCATAATTAACTGGTCAATAAAGGTTCTATACCAGTATAATCTCACTTATTCTCCAATCTGAGAAAATTAAACTTATCTAATGATTAAATCTCACCTAGCCTTTAAACACTTCTCCTTCCTCCTAGATTTTCTTGATAGCCTTATTCTCTCAAGCTGGCATTTATTTCTCCCTTTTTAGCTTCCACAAGTTAAATAACTCTAGCATTTACTTAATTCTTATTTACAGTTAATTAAATGCATACCTGGTTTTTGAAACAGAAATAATATCATTTATCTTTATATTCCCCACTGTGCCTATTGCATTGACTTGTAATATCTATGAATCTGAAATGGCTTTAATTCATTGGGAGTGGCTCAGTGAAGGTAATGAAGGTATTGATTTATCCAAAAGATGAAACATGTTAACATGCTGAAGGAAAAAAAATAAGCCACTATATTAAGGCTTTACATAATATTATGAGAATGTGCTGAGGACACTTAAAGCCTGCACTCCCTTGCAAGCTGGGCAATGACAACATTGCCCAAATCTTCCAACAGCAATACCCCAATAAGCCAACAGCTACAAGTGGAGCAAGACAGATATTTCTGAGCCCTCAATTGAACTAATCACCATCTCTAGGTTAGGTTCGCAGATTTCTGTATTTAAAAAGCATAAAACATCAGCAGATGGGGGTTGAATTCTTGATGTGCAGGTGTGTAAAAGAACTATTTTTATTTCTTGCCGCAATATGAAGCTTTGATCTTGGGCAATTTGCTCAAGGGTGCAGTTTAATATATTGACCAGTTCTGACTACTTTTACCCAGACTAGTTCCCATAAGCTCAGCCTGTCAACAAGAAATACTTCATATACTTTCAAACTTCACTTCTTCTCAAACAGCTTATTCCTTTAAAATTTGAGGCCGTATTTTTAAAGGGACTATTTAATGAAGGACATTTTGTACCTTGTTCCATTGCTTTGAACTGAAGTGTGATAATTTAATGTCTCTTTCTGGTTTTGTTTTTTTTTTTCTTTTGTGTGTGTGTGTGTGTTTTTGTAGAGACAGGGTCTCACTGTATCACCCTTGGTAGAGTGCCGTGGTGTTACACAACAACCTCCGACTCCTGGGCTTAGGCGATTCTCTTGCCTTAGCCTCCTGAGTAGCTGGGACTACAGGCGCCCACCACAACGCCTTGCTATTTTTTGGTTGCAATTTGGCCAGGGGGCCAGGCCCGGGCCCGAACTCGCCACCCTCGGTATATAGGGCTGGTGCCCTACCCACTGAGCCACAGGTGCTGCCCAATGTCTCTGTTTTTAAAAAAATACAAATAAGATCTCATCCTGAGATATCATGACCTTCAACATTCCTGAGATGTCTGAACAGGAAGCAACCAAATGTCAACAAGTGTGGGGCTAACAGACACCAATTTCATTTTTCTCATGGTTCAAATCTGCATGCGGCTAAAGGTGACTGAACAGGCCAGATACTAACAAGAACCTCTCTCCCCTCGATAAAATCTGGGGGTTGAAAGAAAAGCAGTTATCACCCTCTCCTTTTTTTTTTTCCCCTAAAATTAAAAACTGGGGAAACTTTAATGAGAGAGAACAAGCGAGAAAAAAGAAAAAGGAAAAGAGAAAAGAAAGTTAAGAAAAGAAAACAAGAAGGGAAAAGCAAAACAAACCACCCAGCAATGCCTGGAAACTTGTTATGTGACTTAACCATCCCTGTTAAGACTTGCTTCCCTTAAAGTTTTGGCAGGGACTAGAAATGATGGCCTTAAAATGCTACATACTCTTCTGAGTATTTCAATAATCATTCTGGACTGGATTTGTTTCAATGGTATGGAAGTGAAACAGCAACCTGCAGCTGTGGCAAAGGACTGAGGCCTCTTTTCATTTAAAGCCATTGCAAAAGAAAGACCTCATTCTCGGGAAATGGATCAGTCTGTGAGGGATTTGGGATGGGGCTAAGGGACAGGAGAAAAATGGAATCAGACCTAAACCCCAGTATTTCTGCCTGGAAAGTATAGTCTCCCATGTGAATAAATCTGGTGGTTAGAAAATAAATGCTGTCTTCAGCTGTTGTAAAGCAAAACAGAAATCTAAATTAGTACTTCTGCAGCTGGCCACAGACCCCCCCCTAGGGAAACACTGGGACTGCCACACAAAAGCCCCAGCTTTGTCTCTATAAGCATATTTTCTTTACACACAGAAATCCACAGGCCCTCAACTCAGTGGGGACCAGAAAGAGAGAAAAAGGAGATGTGTTGGGAGGAGTGGACAGAGGAGGAGAGAGGGAAGTGATGGGCTGAGGGGGGGCACATGGAGGAGAGAGTAGGGTATGAGGGTACTGCTGAGAAGCTGAATAGGGAAGTGGATGATCAGACAATAATTTTTGCAAATCAGAATTAACTTGGGGTAGCAAATCATTAGGTCTGATACATTGAGTGGGTCTACCACAAACATTCTCTCCCTCTACCATTTCTTTCCTTCATCAACATTATTTTATTCAAAAATGTATTCCCAAGGTTGCTTTCCTAGTAACCTTGGGACTATTTTTGTATTCATGATAGCCTGTTTTTCTCACCACAATATCAGACTGTTATTGAAAATGTTTTTGAAAATGATAAACAACTCACTGCATGCCAACAAAGCACTGTCCCACCAGTCACTGAGGCCACTGGGATGGCTACCGAACAAGGATGTGGACTTCCCGTAGAGAGCCCAGGGTTCATGAAGCCCCTTAGCACTGGGCATCCCAGGTAGATGGGAAGAGAATCTTGGGCTAATCCCTGCAGTAGCCTCAGCCTTCTTCTGTAGCTCCAAGCTCAGCCACAGCCTTTCAGAATGATGGCATGAAGAAGGTAGTTGGACAAGCACAGTGGCTGGCTCTCTGACCCCAGCTCCTTAAAGCATACACTGTGTCCCCAGCATCAGCACCATCAGAATCACCTGGGCACTGGTCAAAAATGCAGGGACGCAGGCCCACTCCCAGACCCAGTGAATGAGTCTCCATTTTACCAAGATTCCTGGGTGACTCATGTGCACATTTTCTTTCACAGAAGCACTGTTTTGGAGAATGCTTATGTTACCACCATTCAAAGCCCTGATATAAAAATACTGTCTGGACAGATGGAGGCAGTGTGGTCCAGTAGAAAGAGCCTGGCAAGGAGTTGGGCATTAAGCCCTCAGCTGATGTTAGTAGTTAGTAGGTAGGATTTTACTCCTGGTCAGCTGTGTGAAATGGACAAATTACCTGGTCGCTCTTGGCTGTAATGTAGTATTCCATATGCATGGGGGTGAGAGTGGATTACTGCAAACTTCATGATTCTTTCCAGATCTAAAATTCTAGTTTTGTGATTCTATTTGATAAGACTGTTTTATTACCCTCTTTACACTGAAGTAGTGGTTTTAATAAACAGTTGCAGTATTTGATATAGCCTGGCATACAACAGGGTTCAATAAATACTTATTGATTAAAGTGACACTGGTATAGTCTATATTCTCTTTAAGCCGTACCTCAAAAAATAAAAATGTGCTATGAACACATTCAATCACACCAGAGTTATAAATGGTACTTTGAGGGCAACTGACATAAAATATCTAAATCAGAAACTCTGGGACTGGGGCCTGGCATCAGTAGGTTTCTAAACCTCTCCAGATGACTGTAATGTGCAGCCATAAGCATTAAAAACTACTGCCTGGAGTAAATACTCACCATCAGCCACTCTGGTACTTACTAAAGTCCAACACCAAAGGTCACAAACACCTATTTCCATGGGAGCTCAGCGGGTAACTAATGAGAGAAGTGGTTGGGCAGGAACCGTGAAAAGCACAGAGAACATGTTCCCTCTAGAGAGATGGGCAACACTGAGCTCTGGCCCATTGTGGCCATGAGGGAATTCAAGCCTGATGTTGTCGTATCTTCCAGTTTTTCAAAAGAAGCTATTAATCTTGACTTACTATGAAATTTCCTGAGTTTCAAATACCAGCAAGTAATTTTATAGAATAAATTTAAACCCTATAGAAGTCAAACAAAACACATCTCTGGCCAGTCTGACTGAAAGTACTATCAGTGTCCCCCCCTGGCTGAGAGTGCACAGTATGTCAAGGCCTTGGCAGTACCTATTGAGAAGCCAGGGGAGACTCCTTGTGAAGCAAAGACAAGAAGACATGGGGCCAGCATGGTGGCTCATGCCTGTAATCCTATCACTCTGGGAGACTGAGGCAGGTGGACTGCCTGAGCTCGTGGATTCAAGATCAGCTGGAGGGGTGGCGCCTGTGGCTCAGTGAGTAGGGCACCAGCCCCATATACCAAGGGTGGTGGGTTCAAACCCAGCCCCGGCTGAAGTGCAACCAAAAAATAGCTGGGCGTTGTAGCAGGCGCCTATAATCTCAGCTACTTGGGAGGCTGAGGCAGGAGAATCGCTGAAGCCCAAGAGCTAGAGGTTGCTGTGAGTCCTGTGACATCATGGCACTCTACTGAAGGTGGTAAAGTGAGACTCTCTCTACAAAAAAAAAAAAAAAAAAAAAAAGATCAGCTGGAGTCAGAGCAAGACTTGATCTCTAAAAATAGCTGGGCATTGTGGCGGGTGCCTGTAGTCCCAGCTACTTGGGAGACTGAGGTAAGAGAATAGCTTGAGCCCAAGAGCTTGATGTTGCTGTGAGCTGTGTTTCCACAGCACTCTACCCAGGGTGACAAAGTGAGACTCTGTCTCAAAAAAAGAAAAAAGAAAACTTGGAAGTAAGGTAGTTTCTGTGCTGTAATGTAGGAAGTAAAAATTTGACAAACTATCTATGCTCATTTGACTTATCTGTTAAATCACTGTCAAACTGAAGTAGAAACTGAATTGGGTGTCATACACAGGGTTTCTCTCCCCTTTTGTTTGTACCGTAGAAAAGAAGATTTTCTTATAATAAGGGAGTTTTGAGAAGAGTTAATGAAGTAATATTTACAAATCTCCTCAAATGAAGACTGGGCATTCAGAAAGTAGAAGTTTCCTAAACTTAGTTTTAAAGATTCTAGTTAAAATTTTGGTGGAGGTCTCTGTCTCTCATGCACTGTGAGTAGGAAGATGAACTAACACATCTCTTTTAGAAAACAACCAGGCAGTGAATGTTAAGACCTTTAAATATTTTCAAATCTCCTTTCTCAATTTACCCCACTTCTAGAAATCAAACCTAAAGGCAGTAACTCACAGTCACATGCACTCATCCACACAGATTCATATACACTTTGTACATACACGTGATCATGCATTGGAACGTCATCTATGACACTGAACAATGGGAAACAAACTCAGTGGCTACCAGTAGTATGATGGTTAGGTAAACTTAATGACTGACGCATCGGGTGACCAAAATATGCTACTTTCAACAAATGATGTTTTCAAAGTTTTTTTTCTTAATTTCAAAATAGGCAAAACTATTTTATTTTTAGAGATGCACAGGGGATAGATAAAACTAGGAAGAAAGGCATAGAAATAATTATCATAAAAAATCAGGGCAATGATAACCCTGGAGGAATGATAGGGTCTAAATGTTTTTGTTTTAAATATTTTTCATTAAAATTGTCTTTTGTGGTAAAATATACATGATATCAAATTTACCACCTTAACCAATTTTAGGTGTACAGTTCAGTAGTGTTAAGTATATTCACACTGCTGTGCAACCAGTCTCTAGAACTCTTTTCCTCTCATAAAACTAAAGCTCTATGCCCATTAAACAATTCTCCATTCCCTCATCCCTTATCTCTGGGGAACCACCATTCTACTTCCTATTTCCATGAATCTGACTACTCTCCATACCTTCTGTAAGTAGAATCATACAGTATTTGCCTTTTTGTCACTGCCTTATTTATTTATTTTTTTTTAGCAGTTTCTGGCCAGGGCTGGGTTTGAACCCACCACCTCCGGCATATGGGGCTGGCGCCCTACTCCTTGAGCCACAGGCTCCGCCCCATTTTACTAAGCATACCATCCTGAAGATTCATGTTGTAGCAACTGTCAAAATTTCTCTTCTCTTAAAGGCTGAATGTATTTCAACGTATATACGTATCACCTTTTGTTTATCTATTCATCATCCCTCAAAGAATACTTGAGTTGTTTCCACATTTTAACTACTGTGAATAATTCTACCATATACATGGCTGCATAAGTATCTCTTTGAGACTTTGCTTCCAATTCTTTTGCATATGTATTCAGAACTGGAATTACTGGATTATATAGTAATTTCATTTTCAATTTTTTTTGAGGAAATACCATATTGCTTTCCACAGTAACTGTACCATGAATAGCCTTTAATAATAATAATAATAATAATAACAAATGCTTTTATGATACCAGCCAGTGAAAATACATAGCATAAATTTGCTAGGATAAAAAAAGCAAAAAAGGAAAAAAGATGAAGTTGCTACATAAAACTGTCAACCAACAACAGTGGTTTCCACTAGATTGTGGTAAGAGTAGACTTTATTCTGGTTTTCCAAATTTTGTACTTGACTAATTTTCTATGAGAAGCAAACACTACAATGACAATCAAGAAAAAAAGGTGAAAAAATTTAGTAGGACACATTTTTCTTTCTGGTCATCACATCATCCATTGCACATAATCTGAATAGTCCGCTTAGTTCACTAAGTTTACTAAATGGAACACACACACTCTTATTTTTTTTTCCTTCTATAACCAAAGAAAGAGATAACCAAATTCATTTCTGAAAACGTTTAAGCCCAAGGTAACAGTTACTCCAACTTTCAACCACAGTAAATAAGTAATCCAGAGCTAGAATCTGCAAAGAGCAAGAGTGGCAGACTGGGCAGTGATCAGCGACTGCCCAAATCCTCTTTCACTGCGCCCGTAGCCAGCCTTTCCAGGCCAGTGGTGGACTCCTATTCTTACTCTGTTTCTGGCCTGGTCAGCTTCATTTTCCTTCAGTGGTTGGTAAACTGCCTCAGCATCATGGGAGAGACAGTGAACTGGATCAAGAAGGGAGGAATGCAGGAAAATGGGGAAGGAAGGGACTTGAAGGATTAATGAGCTGATTTCCAGAAGGTTTTGACATCTTGGAATGAAAAGCGGCCTGTAAGAGCTGAAGCCCAGTCCTCCACTCAGGCTGGGCTGCCAGCTAACTATTCATCACCAAAAATTCCCCCAACAACTCCATGGCTATTGCTTAATCACCCCATATAAATCCCTATTAGTCTTGCAAAGTCAAAAGACAAATATATGAGAAAAGTCTTCACATTATGTATCCTCAGTTTTAGGGTCAAAATTTTAAACCTGAATTGATTATCTAATGGCTGTAATGATTTTTTTAAACCTTCTTTTGGAACAAAAGGACAAATAAATGACACATCCCTAATATTTTTATACTTACTGAATAGAATGAACTCAGGCTAATGATCAAATAAATTATAGAAAGAGAAAGGTGTTGGTGCTAAAATTTAAGCCAACTTTTTTTTTTGCCGTAACATTAATTTTTCATAGCTTATGCTTGAAAGACACAGAAAATTTTTAGTAAGCTCAATTACTTAGGACATAAAGGAGCCTCTTCAACAGTTCAATGTGGAACCCTCTGCATGGTAACATCGTCATGGGATATGAAGAGTGAAAGCAGGGTCTCCTTTGAGAAGGGACCCTTAGGCTCCAAAGGAGCTTTGTCTAAGCATGGAGTTAACTAATGTAGACGAACATCCCCCAGAGCAATAGGACCTCAGGGACAGGACAGACACATGGCAGGCTGAGGCTTTATCACTTACACAGAAATCTGCATTTTCACATTCAGGAACATCAAGGTTATCCTGTCAATGATACGGATAATATAGAAAAACTGATACACAGCTTTGGAATGTACTGTGCTTTGACAGTATGTTTTCCTTCCACACTCTATTCCAGGGTCTGAACACATCTTGATTAATACTTACTAAGTGCGTTGGGGAGCAAAAGGAAGCCTACTATTAGAAACCATCTACATACCACCCACGAAGTGGAAAGTTCACACTTGGATAATAGAGTTGACTATACCGGAAACAGAAAAGTGGCTTTCCTGGACTCTAGGCAAGGAAGGTGGAAACCCAGTAATTGAAGTGATTCATGCCTTTGTTTTCTAGGGCTGAAAAACCACCAAGAAAAATGTTGTCTTCGGGAGGCTAAGAGCCACACAGAAGGCAAATAGTATAGGCTTAGGGAAATAGTTTATAGGTAAGCAACTCCTACTTTCTAAATAAAATGGAGAAAACACAAATCAGATATAAAATGAGAGTTCCAGTGGGTGGAGTGGCTCACACCTGTAATCCTAGCACTCTGGCAGGTTGAGGCGGGAAGATCCCTTGAGCTCAGGAGTTCAAGACTAGCCTGAGGAAGAGGGAGCCTCCGTCTCTACTAAAAATAGAAAAAAAATAGCAGGGTGTTGCGGCAGGCACCTGTAGTCCCAGTTTCTCAGGAGGCTGGTGCAGGAGGATCACATGAACCCAAAGGTTGCTGTGAGCTAGGCTGACGCCACGGCACTCTAGCCTGGGCAACAGAGTGACACTCTATTTCAAAAAAATAAAAAAAAGAGAGAGAGAGAGAGCGCAAGAGAGACCTCCAACTTAACTTTATTGGCATTTCAGATACTAAGGAATTTTTCCATAAGTATCTCTGTCTAAAGACGTGAGTGCTGAGATAATCAAGACACACATATCCACATGTTAGGAAATCCAGCACTGACTCCCCCTCACTAAAACATTTCCTTTAGGAGCTGTCACTGGGTGGCCTCTTTTCTGCCTTACACTTTAGGTTCCATGTGCTTTCTTTCTTTCTTTTTTCTTTTTTTATTAAATCATAGCTGTGTACATTAATGCAATCATGGGGTACAAGGTGCTGGTTTTATATACCATTGGAAATATTTTCATCAAACTGGTTAACATAGCCTTCACCGCATTTTCTTAGTCATTGTGTTAAAACATTGATACTCTACACTTAGTAAACTGACTTTCTGGTATATGTGCTGCCGAAGCAAGCACAGTAAACTGACTTTCTTATAGTTCTCCAGACCTCCCATGCCATTTCATACTGCTACATCTCTGCTTGCAATACTGCCTAAGCTTGGAATTCCCTTCCCGTCTTGGCCACTTGGCAAAGTTCTACTCATCTCTTCATGGCCAGGTTCAATGTTAGCTCTCCTTGCCCCTCTTCCAGGCTCCTCACTCCTGTACCTACTGTATACATTTATTATTATACTTGATGTGCTGAATGAAAATTATTTATTTACATATATTTCTCACCTCCTGGAAGTCTTTGAAGACAGGACTAGTTCTTCCGTATCTTTGCATCCCCACTCCTAACACAAAGGCTGGCATGTAACCTAGGCTCAATGATACGTTGTTGAGTTAAACTGATTTGAAACTTCACACTGCCCATTACTTTACTTGTCATATGAGGTGGGGAAAAGCACATTTTTTTAAAAAATAAAGACTGTTACATTAGACAACTAATACACTGACTCTTAATCACATGTGTACTATAGCATGGAATGTAGTAGTAGGGCCTCTTCCGAACTTACAGAGGACATACGGGGGGCCCTGTCCAACCACTATCAAAGTCCCACAACACAGATTTTGAACACAGTATTACAAAGAAGATTCACTGTATATTAAATGAGAAAGTCTTTTTACTCCAGCTTTCATATAGTAAATGATCTAAGTTCTGGAACAAATCAACCATGGCGAGGATGAAAAAAAATAAATGTTTCCGTCCTTCTTTGCCTTACTGATTCACTCTACCTTACTAGCCTCCTAAGAATGGCAACTTCCACCCCCTCTTCCTGTTGGCACCCTATTTGCCCCTCAGTGTCTGCTCCAGGCTTACACAATCTCTAATCTCTGAGTTGCAATGGCACCTGAGGTTTGTACCTCATGATTTAGTCACTGACTGCCTTTCACTGTTGTATTATCTAACACAGAACTGCGTGCATAGCAGGTATTAATAAAAACAAGAGGATTTGGTGGGCAGATAAAAAGCTGTATTGTATGCCTGCCCCTCAGTCACTCAGCAGTTTTAGAAAAATTGTCAAAAAAATATTTTTCTTTCTTTACCACAACCCAAAGTTCTAAAAGGATAAATACTCCAATAAGGGCTCAGTGCCTGTGGCTCAAGCGGCTAAGGCGCCAGCCACATACACCTGAGGTGGCGGGTTCGAATCCAGCCCGGACCGCCAAACAACAACGATGGCTGCAACCAAAAAAATAGCCGGGCATTGGGGCAAGCGCCTGTAATCCCAGCTACTTGGGAGGTGGAGGCAGGAGAATCGCTTGAGCCCAGGAGTTGGAGGTTGCTGTGAGTTGTGATGCCATGGCACTCTACCCAGGGTGACAGCTTGAGGCTCTGTCTCAAAAACAAACAAACAAATAAACAAACAAAAAAAAAACCTCCAATAAGTTTAGGAAACTCATGCCAATGAATTTTCAAACTCCCTTCAACTAGAAACAGCAATTCTCTGATGTATTCCTAACCCCTGATAACTCCTTGCCCGTGTGGGGTTTTAACATACCTCTTGGCCAGCCAGAGTTTGGCTTTGGTACAAACAGTGATGTCAGTCAGCTCGTGCCGAAAGTCTGAATTCATTCTGTGTTTGGAGTCTGAGTAAGCTTGTAACAAATGGAAAACCTAAACCAAAAAAGAGAAAAAACAATATGCTGGTGTGAAAATACATTTTTCCTAAATGCTCAGTTCCTCCCTTTTAGGTTTCCTCAAAATATTCCCCTCAAAGAAAACAGACACCTGCAAAACGTGGCTCTGGTCTCTTTGCAGAAAAGCATGTTGGTTTTGGAGGATGCAGCAGTGGTGAGAAGCCTACATACTTAGTCCATGCCTGGGCTCCGGGTTTCTTACACAAATAGGGGTTGACAATTTTGACCAAACAATTATTTGCTATAAGAACTTATTAGTTGCAAATTATCTATAAAATGATTTCAGCAAAGAAATGCAAACATCTTTATGCTCACAGTCTCATGTAAAAATAAAATGTGCCTGTTACAGCCAAAGTCTTACCAAAGGAAAAATAAATTGTCTTGAGAGTCTAAACCGGCTTACATGTCTGGGTTCATCAGAACAGTGCTGGCTAAAGAAGCAGGCTAAACTAATACTTGCCTTTGCAAATATTGTGTAGTGATGTTTGTAACTAGTGAGATTTTTTGGCAGATCTTCCCTTGGATGTCAGGAGTAAAGGAGCAATGCAGACATGCCCCGTTTTCTCACATGGCAGTATATAACAGAATTAAGTGCAATACTAGAATTAAGCAGAGAAAGGCAGATCCTGGTCTCTCTCTAGCTGCCTAGATTTAGAATGAAGGCTACAGTTCTAGCAGACAAGTGACACAGGCTATGTGCAAGTGTGTGTGTGTTGGATTCAGACTTAGCAATGACATTCACAAGGCTTCTGTGGGGAGTACAGACCAGCAGGAAAGAAAGAGGATGACGACATAGATAAGATGAAAGTTGTTTGTCAGAGGAGTCCTTCGGTCATGGGCCCCCTCCTCCAAACCAAGGGGAAGAGGAAGGTGGAGTAAAGCGAGGACAGATAAACGTACAGAGACCCTTGAAAGTCTATTTTAATAATAAAGTAGAACCTCTGTAAGTTGACCACCCAAGGGACTGTAACAAACTGGTCAACATATGGAGGTGGTCAGCATTAAGGAACTTCCACTGAGTACATGTGGTATATACCCAGTCTATGAGAATTAGGTCAACTTAAAGAAGTGGTCAGTAAGGAGGTGGTTCAACTATGGAGGTTCTGCTATATTTGTTTTCTTTCCCTACTGAATCCTTCACTAGAGCTGCAGATGATTCTCTCTAAGTAACCAAATTCAACCACTTTTTCTCTTTTTGTCCTGTCAATGAGAAGCTTACAGCAGTGAAATAATTGGAGTGAGATATGGAAAGAGATAATGAGAAAATTAAAAGGCCAGATAAAATCGATCCGGAGTCATCAGACCCTAAATGGATGAACTGGCAGATTTTACCCGTTCAGACATCTGCAATTACCAACAATAAATACATGCCAAGCACCTTCTGCTTAGAGAATCAAAATAAATTTTGATTACTTTGCTGTATGTAACCACTATTTTTTTTTCTAAACAGAAGTAACTATATAGGAGGATGTGCATAAGTCTTGATGTGGAGACTAAAAATGCTTTTTCTCATAATGTATCTATTATTTCAGAAGCAACAGATCAAATGTCACTCCTTTACCACACCCCCACAGGGACAGAAACCACTTGTCGTAGAGTCTGGAGAAATAGGTCTGGCTGGGGCTTCTGCTCTTATGTGGTGATTGTCAGAGAGAAAAAAATACCTCCCTCAGCTTGAATCCCCACTATCCTGAAAGAGTGGCAAAGTCACTGGGCCTTGCTTTACTTTTCTCCACAGCTGCACAAAACCAACTGCCAGGATTTTTTCATGGTGTCACAGGATTGTAATTAATCAGCAGACACCAGCAAAATACATGGCTTTGGAATTTATTTGTAAAGAAAACTGAGATTTTCAAATCCTTCTCATTTAGAAGCAATCACTTCAAAAATAACTCCTGATGGATGTTTAAACTTAGTCCTATATTTGCTCACCTTACTTGGCAAAAACAACACTGTTTTTGAAACGCTTGGTAGCTCTGGTTTATGAAAATCGGCCTACGGGTCTATCAATTCTGTCACCCTGGGCACAAACCAGACAACCATTGTGATCCTGGTTATTCACCAGGAATGGAGAGTGATTTACATGGAACGCATGGAGGGAGGGGTACACTTAGAAAAACACTGGTGGAAATAAGCATATTGAAGAAACGGCAATACAAATGAAAGACAGGGTCAAAGAAGTCGAGAAGAAAAGTCGAGGTGCAGAAGAAAAGCGAAGAGAAGACAGGAAGGGGAGAGTAAGAAGAGTTTAGTTTGCAAATAGGTGAAATAGGTTAATAGGTTTTTGAGATAACGTTTTTCTATAATTAATGAAACTATATGAATACACAACTACTTTCAAATGACATTTTGGGTGTCAGGTTAAAAAAAAAAATGAGGTCATCTTTTGGCATGAGGTCCAGACCTAATGCCAGCCCTTCTGGAACTAAGATCCAAGGTTAGGCCCAGGCACTCCAGGTAGCTACCAAGAAGGGTCATTTCTCCAGCAACTCTTAAAGAATGGCAGATGCGAGGCAACTTCTCCTCTTTCAGCCCTTTCCTAAAGCTCTGGCCCAAAAGAACTTCTGGGCTGAGAAAGTGGTCAGGCCCAGGACTGGGATAATTTGGAAACAGCCTGTAACACAGGGCTGTACTAAACCAAGCACATAGAAACCAAAGATACCAGAACCAGGAGGATGATTAACTGAACACAAATGAAAACTCTGACAAGTACGGTGTTATTTTAGGTGTTCCAAATCTGTAGTAAGATTCAAACACTCACTAACAGATGTTTATTAAATAACTTTTATTACCAGATGCTGACCTGGGGCGGTAGCAGTGACCAAATAATCTTTGCTCTCCTGCAGCTACAATCTAGTCATGGATAAATGGGAAATCAACAGCTTCCCTGAGCCTGCCTGGTTGTGATTTATAACCTGCATAGTAACACTACCATCACTTTCCCTTTTATGCTTGACTTCACCCAACACGAAGTGGAACTCAACAAGCATTTGCCAAACAGAACTGATGTGAATATTGGGTGCTTCTTCCTACATTCACTCCTTTAGGACACATTCACATGGGTTCAGTGAGCTGCAGTAGGTACCAATTTGTGTGTTCAAAGAGCTGAGTAACACTGTACCCCTCACGGCAGAGGATTCCTAATCTGATGGAGGAAGAAGGAAGGCTAGATTAGTGGTAAGAATCTATCCATGTGGGAGAAAGTAGAAGAGCAGACTTTGGAGATGGACAGACGTGGGTGCAAACTAATTACCAGCGGTGGGGCTTTGGGCAACTCAACATACTTCCCCTTGGTAAATGCTCTATATTACCTATTTTGGAGGACTGAAAGAGATTTAAAATATATATAAACTATTTGATAAACACTAGGTATCTGTTAAAAAAAATGTTGGTTCTTGTCTGTATTTTCCCTCCCTTCCAGTTCCAGTCTAAAAATCAGCAGTTAGAGAAGGCTTTGCAGAAAGACTGACAATCATATTTGGCCTTGAAAAAAATTTCTTGCCGGAATTGAAGGAGGATTATGCAAATGGAGGAATGAATTTAAAAAATATATAAAGGATATTAAAATATTGGTATTGCCAACAAAAAGAGCAAATCTTAATTTAAACCATGGACTTCAGTTAATGATAATGTGTCAATATTGGTTCATTAATTGTAGCAACTGTACCACATAAAACAAGATATTCATAGTAGAAGAAAGGGGAGAGTATATGAGAACTCTCTGTACTACCAGTTCAATTTTTCTGTAAATCTAAAATTGTTCTAAAAAATAATTGATTAATTTAAAGAACATTGGGACTGCTTGAGAGTGAGTGGCCCTGTGTGACAAGCATAGCCAATGTGTTCACAGGATGTTGGGAGACACAGCTGGACAGAGGAGCTGAGTCAGACTGCGAAAGACTTTAAAGGCAAAAGTAAGGAATGTGTATGTTGTTCTGAAGATAACAAAGATCTCTTCAGAGAGTGATCTTGGGTGATGAGGCCTGCAATTTGAGGAGGAAAAACAGGGGCAGCAGGAAGGCTGCAGCAGAGGGCGGGATGCCCAGGACTAATGCAGTAGTCTAGACAAGTACAGGAAGGGTCAGACTACAGGCTCAGAACCAACAGCCTGTGGGCTCAAAGTGGCTGCAGATGTTTTATTTGGCCCATGCAATACTTTTAAACCAATGATTATGAATTGGAGTTTTCATATCATAATCATTCTAATTTTCAACATCTTTGGAAACATCTTCAGATCTAGCTACAGTGGCCCATCTTCCAGTAGGGCAATAGTCACCTGGCTGGAGCTGAGCAAGAGCAGCTGGCCCCAGAGACAAGAAAATTCACTGGTCCACTACTATCCCCCTATTGCATGTGACTCTGGGTGCTAAGGAAAAGTGGTAATGCCATTTAGCATCGCTTTGGGGGCTTTTTCTTTTCCTTTTGTTTAACTTTTGGAAAATTAAGAGGAAAACGAAATATTTACTTAACTCAAATCTCTATCAATAGTTTGGAAACAAACAACAGAGAGGCCCACATGTTTATACTCATCTCCCCTGGTTCACTTACCTGCCTGACATGGATAGGACTGTGATCTTGTGACCACCCACAATCCCAATCTAAATTCACCCCAAACTAAATTACAGTGGAACAGAGACCAGAGTAGACATTTGCAAGACCCTCTAGGGGCTAAATAGGCAGGTCTTGGCAACCGCTTTAGACATGGAGTTGAGGGTTAGAAAAGAGACTCTGAACTTGGGCAACTGGCGAATAGGGGCTTCTTTCAAGAGAAATCCTAAGAGAACGGGGAGCAGGTTTGGGAATAGAGAGAGGGGTTGGATGAGAGGGGAGTTTAAGGAATTTGGTTGGAAATATTCATATGCATTCTTGGGCTGGGCATGGTGGCTTCTACCTGTAATCCTAGCAGTTTGGGAAACCGAGGTGGAAGGACTGTTCGTGGTCCAGATTTCAAGACTAGCCTGAGCAAAAGCAAGACCCTGTCTCTACTAAAAATAGAAAAATTAGCTGGGCATGGTGGCCTGCATGCCTGTAGTCCCAGTTACTCTGCAGGCTAACACAGGAGGATTATTTGAGCCCAGGAGTGTGAAGGTGCAGTGAGCTCTGATGACAACACTGCACTCCAGCCTGGATGATAGAGCGAGACTCTGTCTCAAAACAAATAAACAAACAACCTCCCCCTGCCTACAAAACACCCAGGAATTCTTGTGAGGTGGAAGGGAGCTCTATTAAAACATAGTAATCACACAGGGACACCCAGGGAATGGATGCTCATCCTTAGCTATAGTAGGTTCCTTGTAGAAAGGTTAGTGTCATGATGACCTTAAGCGTGTCAACAGCCAAAGAAACAGGAGAAAGCTTTGTTGCCCCAAGTTACAAACCTCTCAGCAAGAGACTGAAAGCAGACATGAAACGACCAAACATGAGCCAACACCATCACCTGTGACCACATTACAGGCATGGGCTGCCGAGAGGACGGGGCAATCAAGGAAGCAGCTGGGAGGAGCAGGGAACACGCTGTGAAGGATGCCCGGGAGAGGACTAGGTTTCTTACCCCTCACATGCAAAGCCTTAATGAAACTCTCTGAGGAACTGAGAAAAGTCTGGAGAACCTGGAAGCAGTTATTCTCCCTCCCCCCTCTAAACACAGAGAGACTCAGGGGGGGCCCAGGCGTCTGTGCAAAAGTAAGGCTCGTTTTGGTAGCTTTGTAATGCTCTTTGAATAAATGCCATAGGCTTAAAAAAAGTCATGAGGCAGTTCCCTGAAAAAACTTGCACTGCACCAGTAAAATATGTCTGGTTTATGCTGCAGGACTAAAATAGCGACTTGTGTTAGACAAGACCAAAATGATGTATGGCTGTTTGGAAATGCAACACCGAGATGGGTTTTCCTCTTCACCAAGCATGGCTTCCAGGCAGTTTCTCCCTTATAAAATCAACAGCAGCTGAGCTCCAGAAACCAGCAGGCTCTAGCAATAACAGGACAAGGCTGGGCAGGCCATGAAAAAGGACAACTCCAATAGGAAAAGAGATCTTCACTTCAAAGGTCAGATTTAAATGGGGTAAATGTGTCATAATCATTATCAGTCCCAAACTCTGAAGATGAACTAATCTATTCACTTTTGCAAATACATATATATATTTTGTGTATGAGGCCAGAGTCTCACTCTGTCACCCAGGCTAGCATACTATGGCATCAGCCTGGCTCACAGCAATCTCAAACTCCAGGGTAAGGCAATCCTCCTGTCTCAGCCTCCCGAGTAGTGGGGACTATAGGCACCCACTAAAATTTTTTTGTTTTTACTGGAGATGGGTGTCTCATTCTTGCTCAGACCGGCCTCGAACTACTGAGCAATTCTTCTGCCTCAGCCTCCCAGAGTGCTGGGATTACAGTCGTAAGCCACTGCCCTAGCTTACTTTTGCAAATATATTTTTTTAAAAACAAATACTATTTTTTTCTTTTGTTGCATGCAGACTGTGGGCGAACGCTGATGACCCTATCACAGTCATCCAAGTAGAAAATTTCTTTATCTGCCATTTTGCCTACTCTTCTCCCTGCACTGCTCCAACCCCCACAGCTAAGTCAGTGCCACATTTTTCCAAGCTCAGTGTTTACACAGGATTTTATTTCGGCTGGTAAAACATCTGTATTTTTTCAGGGACTTAAATAAATGATCTATGCCGGGAATGTACAGTATAGGGTGATGTCAGGCCCCCTTTTTTTCTGGCAGAACAGGCAAACATTGTTTCAGCCTGCAGTTGGGAATGTGAATATTTACTCTGCCGACTTAATTCATACAAACAGAACTGCAGGCAGGCAGGCAGGCAGAAATATTTTATGGCTTTAAGTCAGACTGGAAGTGGGGGAACTCAGAGGGGGATGGTCGAGGAAGGAATCTAAACTTTCTAATTCACAGAAACGAGCCTAATCATATAACTGCTGGGAAACGGATACAGCAAAAATTATTTAAAAGGTAGATTGTGTTAATATGTGTGGGGGATGGTATGGACAAGCAGGAGACAGGAAAGTTCTCTGTTTCCCAGAATGTGGTTCCTAATCATTACAGCGAGGTGGAGGACTCGTTTCCGGCTTCAAGCATATTAACTTGGTCCCCAGCTAGACCATAGCTTCTCAGTCAGAAGCACCCCTCCTGCCTGACTTCCACAATGCAGGGCACCCAGCTTGCTGGGGATATGCACCCATCTATGGCATGGGTACATATGACAGCCCATGCTATGACAGCCCATCTGTTATGAGCCTTGCAGGGTCAGTATGGGTTAGAGGCAGTACCTTGGGATACCTGAACTCCTCAACATAGTCATTCCCTTGAAGAAAGGGCTTTAGTGGGCACCCACATTTCCCCACGCATCTGACCCTAAGCTAGAGGATAGGCCAGGAAACATTTCATGTGGTTGCTCCCTCAGACCTCAAGCTGTGTATCAGAAAAGAACACATCCTTAGAAAGGTCCTGGTAAGTTTTCAAAAGTGACAACTTTCTGTGTTATGTATTGCTGCCAGGAAAAGGACATTAATTACAAAGTGTAATAACTTCCTACCTGACTCTGATTGGGAAGAGAATCACAGGAAATAGGCAATGAAGATCCTTCAGGACCAAAAGGTACAAAAACACAAAGCATGTGGGAGCCTGGAAATTCAGTTTGTGTCTCAAATCCACCCCCTCCTTTCTATTACCACTCCCACTGTCCTAACTCAGGAGCCAAAGACCTTGTTCCTGGATGAGAAAAGCAACTTAACTGACCAGTCACCGTGTCCAACGTTTATTTTTGACATGGCTGTCAGGGAAATTTTCCTAAAGCCGGGCTCTGATGATATCCTCCCAAGTTTCAACCTCCTAAAGAAGTTGCTGGTCACTGAGAGCTCAACCTACCTTTCTTGTTTTGCTTCCTATTTCCTTTACTTCATGAACCTATTTCTTTGGCCACAATGGACAATTTCCCCTTCCAGACAACTTACAAGTGCTTTCCTGTTCAGGATGTTCCTTCTGTTTCTCCCTCTACTCTCTCCAACTCTGCCTACTGAAAATTCTATTTACACCGTAAGGTCTAGCTTAAACAATACCTTCTCCATAAAACCTGCCTCAGCTTTCACCAACTCTCCCCTTTTCTCCTTAGTGCCCCAACAGCTCATTTGATTTTTTTTTTTTTTTACTTTTTAAAGCCTGTCATCAAGGTTATCAACCTACAATCTCCTTTCTTAGAGTATATCTCTTTGAAGGAAACGACTGGGTCCTGTTGTTCTTCACAGCTCCTGGGCCCAAAGGATTTGCAGCTTTGTCTGGCAAGGAGAGGGCTCAAAACACAGAGCACTTATTAAATTGGAATTCTACAGCTCCCCTACCAGGGTTGGTAGGAACAGAACCTGCGCTGGCGGCAGCAGCTGGGGTGTAAAAGCCACCTCTCTAAATTCTCCCCACATGAAGGTGTTAGAGAAAGAGTAATAACAAGAGAGTGAGTATACATCTGTCTTAGATCATCTCTCGCCTGCTGCTCTAAATTTTATAATTTAATTAGGAGTCCCATCGTACAGAAGAGGCATCAAGGGCCCTGAGTTGTTGGGGAAGGGCGAGGGTTAGAAAGTGATGTCAAAGGCAGTCAATCTCAACTCAATAGACAAACAAATGCTTGCATGTTAAGAATTTAAAATGTCCTAAACACTGACATGATCTCTGTTCTAACTAAAGAGTTCTTCAGTTAGGATACAGACACATTTCTGCCTTGTCCGAAGGTAGGGAGTTACTGATTGTCCCAGTCAGTGACAGATGGAAGCCCTGTGCTACTCTTTCTCTACTCACTACCGCACTTGACTAGTCTAAAGAAAATAAAGAGCACAGACACGCTTCTGAAAACCTATGTATATTTTCTAAATCATAAATTTATTTATACAACAAATCTCTGTTTAAATTCTTTAGAAGGCTTATTATACTTGATGATTTATCTTTTCTGTGTATCTGGATCTTCAACTTCCCAGTTTCCTTAAAGACAATACTGAGATCAATAAGGAACTCCTTCATGTAACAAAACTTATTAATAAAAAATAATATAGATAATTTGTTCAATCAAAACAGTTAATTTTTTAGGGTGTATATTTAAGGTAGATAGCATGATGTTATGAGAGATGTACAGTAAAATGCTTACTATAGTTAAATTTATTAACATATCCATCATTTTACATAGTTCACCATTTCCTCTCCTGCATCACCCTTCCCCCAAGGCATGAGCAGATACCATCTACTCCACAAAAATCCTGACTACAACACGCTATCAGGAACTATCGTCCTCACGCCTTACCTTAGAGCTTTTCACTTGTTCATCTTCCTTATTTACTATTTTCTGTCCTTTGGCCCATCCCGCCACATCCCTTCCCACCATAACTCTAGTAACCACTGTTTTATTCTCTATTTCAGTACTTTTGACCCCTGCTCTCTCCTTTTTTAAGATTCCACATACAAGTGAGATCATGAAATATTTTTCTTTCTCTTTCTGGCTTTTTTCACTTAGCAAACTGTCCTCAGGGTCTATTTGTCCTGTAGCAAATAGCAAGACCTCCTCCTTCTCTAAGGCTGAATAACGCTGTACTGTGCGTGTGCATGACGTTCATTCACACTGATGGACACGTCAATTATTTCCATATCGCGGCTACTGTGAATAACACTGCAATGAATGTGGGAGTGCAGGTATCTTGTATGAAATGGTGATTTTTTTTTTATTTTACATACACACACACATATATATTTTTTATTGTTGGGGATTCATTGAGGGTACAGAGAACCAGGTTACACTGATTACATTAGTTAGGTACAATCCCTCTTATAACTATGCCCCACTATGAGGTGGTGATTTCATTCCCAAAGGATTGCTGGGTCATGTAGTAGTTCCATTTTTAATTTCTTTATTGACTTCCATACACTTTTCCCTAATGGCAACACCAATCTACATTTCTACCAACCGTGTCCAAGGGCTCTCTTTGCTCCACACCCTTGACAACACAGATCTCTTAGGTTTTTTTTTTTTTTTGATAATAATTATATGAACAGGTATTAGGTGGTATCTCATAATGGTTTTAATTTGAATTTACCTGATGACAGTGATGTTGACTACCTTTCAATATACATGTTGGTCATTTTTATTTTTTTTGAGATAGTCTCACTCTGTTGCCCTGGGTAGAGTACCATGGCGTCTCGTAGCTCACAGCAACCTCAAACTCTTGGGCTCAAGTGATCCTCTTGCCTCAGCCTCCTGAGTAGTTGGGACTACAAGAACCCACCACAGTGCCCAGCTACTTTTTTTATTTTTAGTAGAGACAGGGTCTTGTTCTTGCTAAGGCTGATCTTGAACTCCTGAGCTCAAGCAATCCACCTGCCTTGGCCTCCCACAGTGCTTGGAGACAAGGTGTGAGCTGACGTGCCCAGCCCATGTTGACCATTTTTGTATCCTCTTTGGAGAAATGTCTTCTCTAGTCCTTTGCTCATATTTAAAGAGGGGTTATATATTTTCCTGCTAATGAGTTGTATGAGTTATTTATAAATCTTAGATATTAACCTCTTATCTGAAAAATAGCTTACTAATATTTTTCACATTCTGTAGGTTGCCTTTTATTTTGAACAACTGTTTCCTTTGCTGTGCAGAAGCTTTTCAGTTTGACATCCCTTTTTATTTATTTTCACTTTTGTAAACTGACCTATTGGTGTTATATCCAAGAAATCACCATGAAAGACAATGTGAAAGTTTTCTCCTATGTTTCCTTCTTAGAGTTTTATGGTTTCAGGTTTTATGTTTAAGTCATTTACCCATTTTGAGTTGATTTTTGTGTAGAAGAGTCCATTTTCATTCTTTGGCATGTAATTTTCCCAGGACAGTTTATTGAAGAGACTATTGTTTTCCCCACTGAAGACACAGTTCATTTTAAAACAATATAGGAGAAAGGAAGTTGATAGTAGCATATATGAAACAAAATTAGTCAAAGATTGATACTTCTTGAAGCTGAGTGATGGATACATAAGGATTCATTGTATTATTTATATATATTTAAATTTTTCTATAGTATAAAATTAAAAAAAAAATACTTTTAACATCTAGAGAGGAAGGAGGGGCTGGGTGCGGTGGCTCACGCCTATAATCCTAGCACTCTGGGAGGCCGAGGCAGATGGATAGCTTGAGCTCCTGAGTTTGAGACCAGCCTGAGCACAGGCTAAAAATAGAAAAACTAAGGCAAGAGGATTACTTGAGCCCAAGAGTTGTAAGTTGCTATGAAGTGTGATGCCACAGCACTCTACTGAGGGCAACAACTTGAGACTCTGTCTCTAAAGATAAATAAATAAATAAATAAGAGAGGAGGGAGGGAAGAAGGGAAACAGAAAACAGCTAAGTGCACAGGACACAAAGACACATCAATATAGGAAGAACTTATGATCTACAGCAGGAAATAAGATATGTACATATATAATTGAAATTCAGTGTAGAAAACAGTAAGTACTATAAGAATGATAGAAAATAGATGTTCTAGAAATAAACCCCCTTGGAAATTTTGCATATGGAAATAAAGTAGATAATAAAACTGACATTTAAACAATAGCCAGAGATGAATTTATTCAATAAAGAGTATTAAGGCAACTAACAAGTTCCTTTGGGAAATGATATAGTTGGATCCCTACCTAAAGCCTTGCACTGAGATAAATCCCAGATAGAGAAAAGAATCAACGTATTTAAAAAAAGAAATTATAAAAATGCTAGAAGAGGGCTTGGTGCCCATAGCACAGTGGTTACAGCACCAGCCACATACACTGAGGGTGGCAGGTTGAAACCCAGCCCCAGCCAGCTAAACGACAATAACTGCAACAAAAAATAGCCGGGCATTGTGGCGGGCACCTGTAGTCCCAGCTACTTGGGAAGCTATGGAAAGAGAATCACTTAAGCCAAAGAGTGTGAGGTTGCTGTGAGCTGTGATGCCATAGCACTCTACCAACGGCGACATAGTAAGACTGTCTCAAAAAGAAAAAAAAAGTTAGAAAAGAATGGGGAAATGTTTTATATAAAACATAATAAATAAAAGAATTATAATTTAAAAACAATAAGTTTATTTATTTTTTTTAATTTCAGCTTGCTTGTTCATTCTTCTTCGTTTGAAGTACTCTATTTTTTTTTTGTTCATTTTTCTTTCTTCTTTTTTAAAATGTTCTTCCTCTGGCGATGCTCTGTCCCCTTGCTTCCCCAGTAACTGGGATTACAGACGCCCACCACAAAGTCTGAATGTTTTTGATGTTAGTAAACACAGGGTCTTAGTCTGGCTCACTGTTGTTCATACCGGTCTTGAACCTCTGAGCTCAGGCAATCCATCGCCTCGGCCTCCCACAGCGCTGGGACTACAGGCGTGAGCCACCACGCCCGGCCTAAAAACAATAAGTTTTTAAAGAATGAATAAGGGTTGGGTGCAGTGGCTTATGCATATAATCCCAGCACTCTGGGAGGCTGAGGCAGGAGGATCACTAGAGGTTAGGAGTTTGAAACCAACTTGGCAACATGGCGAGACTCTGTCTCTACAAAAAAATCAAAAAACTTAGCCAGGTGTGGTAGTACATACCTGTAGTCCTAGCTACATGTGAGGCTAAGGCAGGAGGATTGCTTGAGCCCCAGGAGTTCAAGATTACAGTGTGCTACAATTGCACCATTGTTCTCAGTCTGTACTCACTGGAGAATGTGTCTCTTAAAAAAATAACTAAGGCCAGGAGCAGTGGCTCACGCCTGTAATCTTAGCACTCTGGGAGGCAAGGCAGGTGAAATGCCTGAGCTTAGGAGTTTGAGACCAGCCTGAGCAAGAATGAGACCCCTCTCTACTAAAAACATAAAAACTAGCTGGGTGTTGTGGTGGGTATCTATATTCCCAGCTACTCAGGAGGCTGAGACAAGAGGGTTGCCTTAGCCCAAGAGTTTGAGGTTGCTGTGAACTATGATACTATCAACTCCAGGGCGACAGGGTCAGACTCTGTCTCAAAAACAAAACAAAAGAAAACACCCTCCCCCAATAAATAAATTAATTAATAAGAAACCACGAATGGGAAAAAATATATATATAAATATGTCAATTTAACAACAGAAACTTTTGTATAGTAAAAATGACTACTAATATTAAATAAGCAAAAGCAACCCAGGGGTAAAGTATTTGCCAACTCCCCTAAGGAACAAAGCTTGTAAACTGCTAACAAAGCTGAAAGTAACTGAATGAAATACAGCAGGGATTCCCAAAATTTTCAATTCATAGCACTGTTTAGTAACTGACTTATTTTTAATGCCCCTAGGCCAAAGGGAATAGCTAATAGCTCTACTTATTAAGTAGTTAGGTCAAAACAACCCAGTAAGTATTTATGCCCTAAAAATTAATAGCCATGTGTAAAAACAATATCCATATCGATGAAATATTTATCTTTCATTCTTAAATAACTGTAATTACTAGAGGGATATATGTGCCTTTTGGATACTTCATAACTTCCCACACCCTGGACACTCTTTGGACTCCATCACTCTCACTTCTGTTTCATGCTGACCTTCTCATGGTACTTGCTTTTTATCATAGCAACTACCAAATGCTCAACTTTGCAAAGATATAGCATCATTAATAGGAATACAGACTGAGCTAATGTTTATAACTACAAATTACTTCATGCTAGTCGTTTACATAACATCTGACAGAGAGCATATACTTTGGGAAAGAATGATAAACAATTCACAGATGAAATACAAATAGCCAATAAACATGAGAAAATGTCAATTTCATTAATTTTTTTAAAGAAGTGCAATAAAATAATGTTTTTTTTTTTAATCCATGGACTTGGCACAGAATTTTTTTTTAAAGATCCAATTAATAACTGAGTAAGAAAAACAGATACTCTCATTCATCAGGGGTGGACATAGAAACTGTCCCAACCTTCTTGGATGATAATCAGAAGAGCCATGTTGTGGTATATACATATTTTCTATACCAATGGCATCCAATGGAGTTGGACAAAGCAGGAACTTGGAAGTCTGGCATTTGCTATAAAAATGGAACACATGCACTTTCTTCAATCTTGTAATGCCCACGTCTAGGGGTTTATTTTAAAGACACACAGGTGTGGGCAAAGATACAGATGCTCAAGGGAAATCTTCAGCAGCACTGATTGTAATAGGAAAGTTAAGGAACAACCAATACAGGACCAGGTGAAAAAAATCATAGGATCATCCTATGAGTATCCTGTCATATATGGCCAAACTGTATAGTCATTAAAAAGAATGTTGTAGATTTATATAGACAACTGGAAATATCTCCAAGTTATGTTATTAAGTGAAAAAGGAAGCTGCAAAAATACTGTGATCCCATTTTTACTGGCACCAAATTATTAACAGGGGGCTAGAATTTTTACATTCACTGTTGCATATGTCTGTAATTTAAAAAGTTTCACAGTAAGAATACAACCAGAAACTAACATAGGTACATTACTGTTAACTGCACTATATACCTGATTCAGTCCTCATCATTTTTCACAAGCATTCCCTTGGAGTTGAGGAGGGGGTAGATTTTAACCCAAGTCTGGATTTATATAACTACAATTAGGTTCACAACTGTCCTATCACCACAAAGGAGCGTATTACTTTCGGAGTCTGAAATAATAAAAACTAAAAGGGTATTACTGTTTTTTATCACATATTCTTTATCTCCATACTCAATATGAAAATTCACATACTAATTATCGGGAGAGGTGGCGTGGAGACAGAAATCAAAGAAAAGGAACTTTGATATTCCCAAGGCTCCTCCTTTGACATTTCACTTCTGTGCCCCTGTGGCTTAAGGCTCAGAGGAGAAACCCGATGAGGCCAGAGAAGGCTGTCCACGGGGAAGGCAGGTATTGTAACAGCATTCTCAAGGGCTGCAATAGTGTCTCCAATGTCGTCTCTTCAGCAAACAAGGCAAAGGGAATGTAAAGTTCTATTAATCTACATTTTCCAGATTTTAAGAGCAGCTATAAAATTTGCCTTGTAAAAAAAGTCTGACTCACAGAAAACCGTTTGGCATTCAGGATCCGGTCTTCAGGCTGGTTATGTGCATTATTCCAAGCTGCCCAGTGCAGGGGTGTGGGGCAACTGGATTTAAGAATTGCACCTAAAGGCCTGCAGATCTGGGCCTGGGCTGGAGCCAGCCTTAGAAGCCTGCTGGCTTCCAGTGTTCTGTGGGAACAGACAGACTCTTCTCTTTGAAAAATGAAGATGGAAATTTTTTTTTGACTCTTTGGGTTGCAGCTTCTTTCAAAGGTCATCAAAGTAAACAAAAGGAAAAGACTGTGAATCTTTAAAAGTCAAAAAGTGACAACTGTTTATAAAGTGACTGTTTATTTTTTCTCATAGAGGAAAGAAAATGATTCCTCTAAGTCCCTAGGAATGGAGATTTCGGTGGCTGCCCCTCCCCCTCCCCCAGTTTGTTTGTTCATCTGCCACTCAACACCTCCAGCAGTGAGATCCAAGAACATCTGCTGCATCCGTTTTATGCCAAATTATTAAAGTCTACTGGACGGCTCGGGTTTGTGGAATAAATCAGGCAGTTTCTTAAGCAAAAGCCTCTCTATCCCTATTGATAACTCTGCCTCTCACAATCCTGCTGAGTATGTGTAATATCCAAAGTCATAGAGATAGGCTGCAGTAAGGTCTCTCCAAATCTTCAGCCCAGTTGCCTCAGAGGTCAGCTTTGTTCAGAGAATGGTGACTCTGTGAGATGTAAGTGAAGTAAGAGGCCAGTGAAACCAATCCTTATGAGCCTTCTTGATCCGTGAGAGTGATCAAAACCCCTTTTTACTCTTTGAATTTTCTGGGTTAAGCTGACAATGAACTTGGAGCAATCATCATGGCTAAGCTTCTAATTGGATTTTTCTTTAAAAAACAAACAAAAAAAGACATGCTGCCCAGGTTAGACTCAAACACCTGGGCTCAAACGATCTTCTTTAGTAGCTGGGACTACAGGCACATGCCGTTGTGTCTGGCTCTTAACTGGATTTGATATCTGTTATTAGACATATTCCAAGATGATGCATTAAAAAGTGCATTAAAATCATCTAAAAGGTACTTTTTAAAAAATAAGGCACGCAACATGATTAATCAAAGTGCAAGTTTTAGTCTATTACAAGGACTTCACGTTACTTGTACTCATCCATTAAGGCTCAGTTCTCCGACTCCCTCTGCAAAGTTTTCCCTGACAATTCCAGGTCATGGCAATCTTTCCATTCTCTCATCGCACAGTACTTATTATCTGAACCACTCATTTGGCACCTAAGACATGTTGCCTTGATTGCTATTTATCTTTTTATGTAAACCATGTCGTTTTATCTACTATACAGCCTTGACTGGAGTACAAAAGTTTGTTGATCTGATTTTAAATTTAAGGCAATTACCATGTGGGTTGAGATAAACAGTACTTGTAAGGCAATAGTTAACTCAACAGTGAAAGTAAACAGCAAGACTGCTTGCAAACGGGTTGGTGTACAAAGTAAGATGACCAATGAATACAAGTCCTCAAGACTAGACTAAGTTTGTGTCATGGGCCATCAACCTGTTACTGCTAGCCTACTGACATGTCATGTTATTTACATATATTCATCATTTCCCAAACTCATCTCGAGGAAACTAACAGTCTTCCCCTAAAGCTACTTCAGTTCAAACACTGACGTTTCTATGAAACCCTTCCCAGGAACTGTTAAGTTTATTTGTTGAATGAAAAGTTGAATGAAACTTTGCCTCTAAGTAACCACGTACCTACTCACCCATGCATCCAGAAACCATTTTGGCCTTTCCCTTTTCATTATATTGCTGGAAGGTTATAAGGTTTGGGAAAGTTCAAAGAGAAGCTACTACAGATTTTTCTCTATAAATAAGCCCTCCCAATAATTATTGGGACTGACTGCAGTGGGGCAACAGAACATCCCCTTGATGCCCACTCCACTCAGACTGATCCTAGACTCACATTTCAGTCGTTAGACCAGTACTTCTGAACCTGGGAGGATTCTATCTCCAGGACACATCTGGCAATGTCTAAAATATTTTTGGTTGTCACAAGTGAAAGGAGGTGCTACCAGCATCTGGTAGACAGGCGAGGGATGCTGCTAAATATCCTAAGAGGCATCTAACGATCTCTCACACAAAGAATTATTCAATCCAAAATCTTAGTAGTCCTGAGGTTGAGAAAGCCTCACCTATAGTCATAGCACAGGCTTTGAATTCAAGACCTAGCTCGTGATTTTAGAAAATTATTTAATCTCTCTGAGCCTTAACTTCCTCATCTATAAGGAGCTCATCTCACAAGGTTACGGTGAAGTCTAGAGGACAACTGATGTGCGAAGTACTTTGTAATTACACTCTTTAAAAAAATCAGTCTTACTGATGTATGGCAGATACCACGTGAGGTTTTAACTTGGCTCCGCAATTTATGGCATCTCTTGGTGTTGCTGTAGAAGAAGACTGACTAAGCTTGTCCTCAAGCCATCTGGGGCTCTCCTGTTCTTCCGGTTCTGCACTGCGATAGCTTTCTTACTCGGTGTTACTTATGTTCCTCTCTGGCAGGTGTTTTTACGTGGCTGCTGGACTTCTGTCTTTTGTTCCTTAGCAGGACTTAGTGGTCTCTAATGATTTTCTCAGAAATCATGCTTCCTGACTAATCATCTTACGCCAGTTCATAACAATGACAACTGTCTGGCAAGAATAAATAATGATTATCCCTCGGGTGCTTTAAGAAGTATAGTACTTGTTATCAAGTTTGCCCTTTTGGTCACAAGTTAAATTTTCTGAATTTGTGATTTACATCTAAGAGTAAGTTGTGCCATTCAGTGTCTCAGAAGAACAATTTGGTGACTCTTGAAGGTATTAGCTCTATTAGTTATGACTCTCCAAAGGCTTATCCTGGATATTTTTTCCAACTGAGCATGCACCATAAATTCACATATCCAGACACACAATTTCTAGCTTCTTTGTACTGCTTCAGAGAGGTGAAGGCTTTAAAATAAGGCTAAGTGAGCACATTCTGATTTTTGTAAGAATTTCCTGAATGATCGAACTCAAGTAACACTTTAACAAATCTCCGGGGTGAATTTGACCAGCTTGCTTTTATTTTATTTAAAAGAAGCAAAATGCCTTTCCTGCGTAATATGTTAGTCTCACAAAATGGCTATTTTGGACATTTACATAGTGAAACGTTAAGATCTTACATGTTTGTCTTATTTCAAAGGGTATGTGAATGTGTATGCACAATACTTAATACTGGGGATAAGGAAGCAAAACACCCAAGAGTTTGAGGTTCCTGTGGGCTACAATGATTCCATGGCACTCAACCCCAGGGCAACAGAGTGAGACTCTGTCTCAAAAACAAACAACAACAACAACAACAACAAAGAGAGATCAAGGTAGATTCAAAGTTGCGTAAGTGTAATTGGTAGTTATTCTCTAGGATCACCTGGGTCTCCAATCTCTAAACAATTTCTCAGCTCTTCAAACAATCTCAGGGAAAAATGAAGATTCAAATGACTCAAAAGGATTGTGGTATACAGGTAGGGTAGAGAGGGAGAGGGATTCATAACAAAGAGGAATACAAACAAAAGCTAATATTTATGTACAATACTTAATACTAGGGCTAAGAAAGCAAAACATCAAGTTTCCTAATGAAGGTGCTCTTTTTTTGAGACAGAGTCTCACTTTGTCGCCCCTGGTAGAGTGCCGTGGCGTCATAGCTCACAGCAACCTCAAACTCTTGGGCTCAAGTGATTCTCTTGACTCAGCTTCCCTAGTAGCTGGCACCTGCCACAATGCCCAGCTATTTTTAGAGGTGGGGTCTTGCTCCTGCTTAGGCTGGTCTTGAAACTTCTGCCTCAGCTTCCCAGAGTGCTAGGATTACAGGTGTGAGCCACCACACCCAGCCCAACCTAATGAAATTTCTGTCTAAGCAAAACAAGAAATTAAGATTCACAATATCTCTATGGAAAACAGTATGGCAGTTCCTCAAAAAATTAAAAATCAAATTACCACATGATCCAGCAATATCGCTTCTAAGAATATGGGCTACAATATACTTAGATGGTCTGACAATTCAGTTCACAAACTCATCCTAGAAAAAGTGCAACATACCTCATTGCTGAATATTACTACAGCACCTAGTCCACCCTTCAAAGCAATTTTGAAACTCTTTTCCTAGAATGGCTATTAGAGCTATCGTCTGATGAGGTCTGACAATTAAGTTTACGAACTCATCCTAGGAAAACTGCTTTGAAAAATGCATTATACTTGCCTTGGGGCACAGCTTCTCAAGGGAGTACTTCGGAGGTAACTATAGTGATATTCAGCAATGAGGTATGTACCACTTTTTCTAAGATGAATTTGTGAACTTAATTATCTGATCTACTCTATCCAAAAGAACTAAAAGCAGAGTTTCAAAGAGATGTTTTAGGGCGGCACCTGTGGCTCAAGGAGTAGGGCACTGGCCCCATATACAGAGGGTGGTGGGTTCAAACCCAGCCCCGGCTAAAAACTGCAAACAAAAAAAAAAAGAGATGTTTTATACAACCATGCTCATAGCATCACTATTCACAATAGCCAAAAGGTAGAAGCAACCAAAAATTCCATCATCGAGGAACACATAAATAAAATGTGGTATGTACAAAGGAATGTTACTCACCCTTAAAAAGGAAGAAAATTCTGATACATACTACAGCATAGACAACTTAATGTGAATATACTGAATAAACTGTGCACTTAATGGTTAAGATGGTAAACTGTATGTTATGTATATTTTACTCATAATTAAAAGGTTTAAAAATTCAAAAAATTCTCTACATTCAAGTCAGTATATTCAATATTGTAAAACTACAGTCAGTACTATATCTGGGACATATTCTGATTTCTCTGATTACAGGATTCTTCATCTGTTAAAAAAACAAACAAACAAAAAAAACCCCACCCAAAAGGTAGCAATAGGTGCTGATTAGAAAGAGCAGTCTATCATTGTATGCGAGTTGTAAGATTGTAGTGATTATGAAGACAGGAACAATTCTCAAGCGAGGCTGAAACACTGGGATGCATGAACAGAAGGTAAAGACCTGCTTTACTGCTTTTTAAAAGTTCACTGCTTTTCTAGTCTCTCCACCATTATGCTGGGGGGGGAGGGGGGATCCATACACCAACATCTTAGGCAATACTTAATTTTTAAAAAATGTTCTTATTGCACACTCTTTAAGAAAGCATTATGCTTTCTTAAAGCATAGACGATGTGATTGAGACTCCTATTATGATCAGTGTGTCATCTAAAGTTATCTTAAAGTAGTACAAAAGTTCACTTTCCATCACACACGTACTAAACCACCGACTTTACTTGCCATCCAGCATCTACTTTCTTTCTGCTCACAGTTAAAAGGCTCCTACATTTTCAGCCCCTTTCCTCATTATCCCTGCTCTGCACCACTTCTTAAACCTGTTGAAGACTTCCTTTCACTTACCAATATTGAAATCTGTTCAGAATATTTCACAACTAAACTCACCACTCCATCTTCCTGAACTCCATCCAATCAGAAAATCTATTGGGGTTTTCATTATCTTGCTTTCTTCTCTCGTCACGAGGACCAAGAGTTGACATGCACTGCTGACCTACTTGATCTTTATAAAATGTATCATGCACAATTATAATTATTCTTGTTATCTCTGCCTCGGCAACTCTTACTTCATGCCCCTTGATCTTGACCACATAACACTGTTACTAAACTGCTCAGTCTCCTGCTTCCTCCACTCCTTCCTTTGGGCAGTCTTGCCAGCTGCCTTTTTAAACTTGGAAGAGCCTCCTTTCATATCTGCCAAGTTAATACCATGAGCTATTTCAAATGCTTCCTCCTCAAGCATGTCTCTGCCTGCTCTCCACATGAATGACCAGAAGCATCCTTCCTAAGGGTGAAATGGGTTTGGGATAGAAAATAAGGGATGAAATGAAATCCAGAAAACTTTCTGTCCCTTAAATATTTGGGCTTAGACATTTCAGTATTTTATTTATTTATTTATTTTTAGCCTTCCTGGCATTTTCTTAGTTATTATGTTAAGACATTTATATTCTACATTTAGTAAGTTTCACATGTACCCTTGTAAGATGCACTGTAGGTGTGGTCCCACCAATTACCCTCCCTCCACCCTCCTCCTCCCCTCCCCTCCCCTCCCTTTCCCCATATTCTTAGGTTATAATTGGGTTATAGCTTTCATGAAAGCTGTAAATTAGTTTCATAGTAGGGCTGAGTACATTGGATACTTTTTCTTCCATTCTTGAGATACTTTACTAAGAAGAATATGTTCAAATTGCTCTTTGTGGTCCTTTAATCTCAAAGGCAGATTTCCTAGTGATATATAATATCCATCACTTATGGGATAAATCTTCCGTCATCTCTTGCATCTCAGGCAAGAATCACTTGTCTCATACATTAATTCAGTTTTATACATTGAGTCCCTCTCTTCCACCCTTAACCCCATGTTTTCCAAACTTGTCTGATCATAAGAATATGATCCTCGTTTAAAAGGCAAATTCTGGGGTTCTATCTGAGAGCTGTAAGATCGAAATCTCCAGGACAGGAGCTTGGGAATCTGAATCTTAAACAGTACCCTAAGTAACTATTGTGTCAGACGGTTTGGGAAACACTGAAAGCCTATCAAATCCTCCTGATACTGTCAATATACTAACAACCACAGGTCTCAAAACGTATAGCCAGATGACCTGCATTATTTAGGATTTAGTTATGAACATTCTACCTACTCCAGCCATGCTCTGAATATAGACTTACTATCTGATTGATTCTGTACTCTAATTTTTCTGTTTCACATTTGTTGGTTGTTATCTCCCCAGTTACGCTGTAAGATTCCAGTAATGAATTTATACTACAGTGTTTAATTAGCACAGTACTGAGCGCTTAGTTGGAACTCAATTAAAACCTGATTAATCGGTAAAGGCACCATCCAACTAATAAAAAAAGAAAAAAAATTCCAGAAACTCCATGTCTTAAAGCCTGAATAGCACTGAATCCTTCCCACACCAACAATTAATGAGGAGAATAAGAATGAAAACTTAGGGTCTGTCTCTTGGCCTGAAAGAGGAAAGCAATTAACAGTGATTTGGCCAGATTTCTAGAAACTATCGTTATACTTTGTCTGACTGCCTAGATTTCTCATAATAGAGTCAACTTCCTTTCATCCCTCATGGATTACTGCTTTGACCCTGTGTTCCTTCTGCCATTATGCTTGGGAGATCTCAGTTAATGATTTGCATCTGATAGTGCATCATGAAAATTCAAGTTAGCAGGCCTGCTTTCAGGCAAGGACACACAGGAGCATGCTTCTCAGAAATGGATAGATGTTTCACCTTGAAGACTGCAAATGTTCAAGAATGCTTATTTGAAAATATCTTTATTCAAAACATGAAGATCATTCTAGGTTAAAATATAAATGAACTATATCAAATAGAAAGGAAAGTGGGCCTCTTTCTAAACAGTGAAATATCATCACCTATATAATATCAAAAAAATAAAGTTAAGAAAACAATAGAAAGCCAAATTATTCAAAAAGTTAATTATGAAAACAAAACTTTCAACAGGGATGTAACACAGTTATGTTCAATGTTATATATTTCAAAAGGATGAAATTATTCTCCATTAAGTAAAAAACTTCAAATGTAAATAATGGGTGATCCAAATAATGAGATTCATCCCTGAAACTCAGCAATTTCGAAATCAACGCACAGACGAGGCTATTTATAAACTCTACTTCCCATCAACCTCAGCACGACATCAACTAACAATAACAAGTTAATGTTTTCCAGTAATCTTCACTGTGCCATTTAATTGCCAGCACTCAGGCCAAGGTAAACTCAACAGTAACGAAAGAGCTAACATCACAATCAAAGAACAAGATTAATGAATATTATATTTCTGCTTTGAAGTAAATGCTAAAAACATGCCCACAACATATTCTTTTTCAGCTGCTGGAATTTTCATTGTGCCAAATATTCTATATAGTGACTTGAAGGCAGATTTTAAGAACACTTTCCCTGTTTTTAATTACCGTAACTACAAACTTCAGTCCTTGGGGACTTTTTCTAGACAAAGAATATCTTCACAGTATTATAAAGTATATAATTCTTTAAATTATCAAACATAATTCTTAAACCCTGACCACCATTCCTAATTAAAAATTTTTAAATTGAAATACAACTTAAATGCCAAATTTGAGTATTCATAATTACATAGTTTTTACTTATAATAATATAACTCAACAAATGATTCTATTGAATAAGATTATTACATCACGTTTGTTTTAAAATGTACATTGAAACACTGTTTTGCACTGGTGGTTAAATGGTAAAATTCCCACAATTATTTAAAATGTTAACAGATACTCATTGTTCATAATGTAAGAAGCAGCAGTGCTCACTTTTTATGGAGGGGGGATACTCCTTCAGATGTAAATTCTCTCTTTATATTAAAAAATATTTAGTAAGGAAGAAATGTTCTCATAAAAATGAAGGCAAAAATGTGTATCTTTCGCTACAAAGAAGAAAGATCATGACTCTGATTTTCAAACTCTTTGGTTCCGTTGTTAACTCACCCCTGAATGCATCAACTTCTCAGCAAACAAAACAAAATAAACTTTCACAGTTTCTCCAATTAAAACTGTTTTACTGTCCATGAACTGAATTACTTTAGTATGTTTGTGCTAAACCTCTGTACAATTTGGCAATGTAATTGCTAAGAGATCCACCATCATTTCCCTTTTCTGGTGCACTGAGAAATCACTTGTCATCTTAGCAGCTATGTTTATGTGCTAACTTTACCCATTGTTTAAATATCTGCTCCCCAAGCCCATGATGGATTATAAAACCCAGGCCCAAGATGTACAACTCATCCTGGCATTTTGACGGCTGAGATAACTCATCCCTAGGTATTGAGTTTTGTTACCACTCCTCAAATGCACTCTCCTATCTCTGGCTGCCTGTTGTCACCTCCTCACATATAAACTTCTTTCTTGGCAGATGACAATGACTATGTGCTCAGCTAAACAAATGAGTACAACATCAGTGGTAAGTATCCAAGAAACAGCAACGCTTCCTGGATACAACAAAATAACTGGGAAAAGAACAAGCTGAATGCACAAGAAATCTTTTAAAGCAAAAGTAATTTTGGAAGAGCTGCTAGTTTATTAAATACGGTCAGTAACACTGACTAAAATAAACAAGTGTCAAGCAGTGCTTCGGCTCTGGACCTAAATGCATTCAGAAGATGCATCTGGAATGAACCTTATGGAGAAAGGTACATTCTGGTGCAGTCCTAATGTTAGAATTACAAAAACAAACAAAACCCCTAAATTGTAAAACTCAAATTAGTTAATTTCTTTTTTCTAGAAAACTCTTTTTAATGAACAAGGAGTTGAAGTGGCCATTAAACCTGGAGTTCTAAGATCAAGAGTTTCTAACTGCTCTGGGGACTTTGTATTGTAGGGTGTAAAGGTCCTCAAATTTCCACCAAATCAATACAGCTGACTGAGGCAAGTTTCTACAACATGAGTTTTCTTGTTCTGTCCAGCATTCCCTGTTACATGCTATCAGAAAGGAAATATGTCACATAAACTGCTTTTCAAAGTGGTTCAACCTCCAATTTGACAGAAGTAGAGTGTTAGCCTACTAAGTTTTTAAATTTTCCTTTAGAACACACCAGAAACACTTCTTTTTAATTTTTATTTATTTATTTATTTATTTATTTTTTTGAGACAGGACAGTATTTACCTCTGTTGTCTCAGAGTGCAGTGGCATCAACATAGCTCAAAGCAACTTCAAAAGCCTGGTTCAAGTGATCCTCTTGCTTCAGCCTCCCAAGCAGCTGGGACTACAGGCACGTGCCTTGATGCCAGGCTAGATTTCTCTATTTTTGGTACAGATGAGGTCTCACTCTTGCTCAGGCTGGTCTCCAACTCCTGAACTCAAGTAGTTCCCCCACCTCAGCCTCCCAGAGTGCTAGCATTACAGGTGTGAGCCACTGAACCCAGCTGAGAACTACTTACTCTCTTGATGCAAGTTATTATTAGCATCCTATAACTTCTATTGTATATCAAAAATTATTTGTGTTAGTAATTGACTAAATTCTCTTAGGGACAAAATCAAAAGCATATAATAAATCACATTATTGTTAACATTTTGGATCGCTTCCTTTCAGATATTTCTCTAAATGTTAGCTAAATCATTGTAGCTATACAATGATATTTATGTGTTCTTTAATGTTGCCGCATATTTGCTACTTAATTATGTTTTATGTTTTGTGATACTTAATTTTTGTGGTACTACATATACATAAGAGTTAGATATCTGTGTAATGAAATAGCCAAATATTTTCACTGTATCTTATTTTCTGGCATTTTTATGCTTGTGAAGAAGTCCTACCCAACTTGTGTATGTGAAATGAACCACCTTTATTTTCTTCTAATATTTTCAAACATAACTCTGCAAGCCACTTGATGTTTATAATGAGGACCTAACCATATATATATATATTTCCCCCCCCCACTATTGAGATTTGCTTTAATATTTCTTTGGGGGAAAAAAAAATCACACTTTTAATGAATGAACAAGAAACATTTTTACATTAGCAGTAGGCTATTGTTTTTATCTATTATGCCATGAATTCATAGGGAAAAGGCTCCAGTAGCTCAGGGAGGCAGCTTGCCCTTGAATGTGACAAAGCATTGATTGACTTGAATTCATGGAGAATAGGTTCCAGCACTTTGTATCACTGTTACATGGGGTCTATTGGTTAACCTGTGTGCTATCCTGCACACCTATGCCATAAATTCATGGGGGAATAAATAGGTTCCAGCGCCTAAAAACATGGGTCCACTGGTACTCCTGTGTGCTATGTTATATCTTTATTATGCCATGAATTCACAGGGAATGGGTTCCAGGAGCTCAAGCTCCTTTCCATTAGTTCTCACAAAGTGGGCTTCCCTGGGCGGAGCAAGCTGACGCTTCAGTTGAACCCAGGTACCTTTCTCTTTGGCTTCCTTCTTTTTCTGATCATTTTCCTTCACATGTTTCAGGAAGCTATCTCGGCTCTTAGAGTGCTTAATATGCTCAATACGAACATTAATCCTCTTGGCAAGGATCTTGCCCTTAACTTGTTTGTTTACAACAATGCCAACAGCATGCTGGGTGACATTGTAGACTCTTCCAGTTTTGCCATGGTAACGTTTGTGTGCCATGCCTTTTGAACAGTACCCATTCCCTTGATGTCTACAATATCACCTTTCTTGTAGATTCGCATATATGTGGCCAAAGGAACAGCTCCATGTTTTCTAAAAGGCCTAGAGAACATGTATCGGGCGCCTCTCCTCTTTCCCTTTGTGTTTGTCATTTTGGTGAATTACTGGAAGATGGCGTCTCCGGCAGAAACAATCGACCTAACCTTTTATTTATCAAAATACCTAATTTTGTGAGCAGCATTTCCTTTCCTCATTGATTTATTTCTTTTACTGTAGAACCATTTCAGTTCACCAATTCAATGTTTAATCCCGATAAATCCGGATGTTTAAATCTAATCCCCCATATGATGGCATTTGAAGGTGGAACCTTTGGGAGATAATTAGAAGGGTAGGACTCTCATAAAGGGAATAAATGCCCTTATAAGAAGAGGCCAGAGAGCAAGCTTGTGGTCTCTGTGCCATGTGAGGATACTAGGAGAAGTCAGAAATCTGTTCTGGGAAGTGGGACCTCTCAAGAATCCAGACCTGCTGGCACCCCGATCTTGAACTTCCACCCCTCTTAAAGTATGAGAAATAAATTTCTGTTTGTAAGTCATTCAGTCTGTGGTACTTTGTTATAGTAGCCCACACTAAGACAGACCCTCTACATCTGTCTTATATACTGGTAGGATGTGGCACTGTGCAGAAGGGTCAGAGCAGCACCTTACATCTCCTATAATGTTATATTCTCCTTCAACAAAGCAGCTTTTCTCCTTTTCACCCAGGCAGCTGTGAATTTGAAGAGGGGTAGGAGATTCCAAGAGTTCTGCAGTGAGCTTCTCACTCTGTCTTCCTTTTATCTTAACTACAATAAGTAAAACCTTCAACAATAGTTTGGAGGAGATAAGGAAACATTCTAATCAAGCATAACACCTGCTGTCAATCTCCAAGAGAACCATGGTAATGGTAAGCGGTAACCAAGTACAGTGATCAAAAGCTGCCCCAAATAAAGTGTAGAGAAGGAAGCAGGTTATGTACCACGTGTAAAGCAGGATCCTGGGGGAGGCAGTGTAACAGATTGTGACCCAACAGTGGACTAATCGTAAGACAGTTAGGTGTATGCATGCACATGAGACTATGTATAAGCACATGGGTGAGGCCACAAACATCTCTTACAAGAGATAGTGGTAGTTGGAACACATGATTTGGAATGTTCTTTTTGTCAACAATTTCATGAAAAACTAATGCTATGGTTCTGTATTTCTTTGGCTCACACCTCAATTTTACTTGCTACACTCATTTATTCAGAAAGGACTGGCTAAAAGTTTGTATAGTTTATAACCTGAAATTGGATCTCTCCCACAGCCATATACCTAGGCATAAACAACTATATTCTTATGTAGTTTTTTCTTCCTGTAGTTAAGATATTTTGGAGTATTTTTCTATTTCTTATTGTTCTTCTTCTTAGTTTATTAAAGTGTTCTTTATCTATTGCTTACTGCTAGTTTTCTACCTCATTAAAATAATTTTTACCATCAATTTTAAGTTCCTTCAATAATTCTTTAAGTCAATAGTAACCGGTTTCTCTGTCTGCCGACACCCCAAAGAAGAGGTGGGGCTTGGGGGTGGATAATCAAATAAGGCTCAGAAGATGTACAGCCCTAAGGTCAGATAGAAAGTAGAGATCCCAGCATGTGCGTGTATCTTTGTATTTGGAGGGGGAATTCACAACATGGTCATCCTGAGAGTATCCCTAGAGTGGATAATCTCTCCTTCAAAGCAGCCTCTTCTTTCTCTATCCTGTTCAAACAGGCCCCCAGGCACACCTTGCAGAGCGAGGGAGCACACCCAGTGTGCTCCAGATACTTCTCAGCTTTAGTAGGAAAGAAAGAGAAAAAAGGAGGCCTGGTGAAGACAGAACCCTTTGGTGTCTTTGCAGAACTTTTAGTCAGAGGGCTGGAGTGACCCAGGGGATTCAGGCAATCAGTGTGAGCACAGGCTATGAAAGGTCACTACACTAAGGAGCATGATTGTGTGCTGGGACTACTCTGCAAAGAAGAGGGCTCAGCGGATTTGTCCCCACTAAGTTTTCAATGATACCTTTATAACATACTAAACTTTTGTATACTATGTATACCAGGGTATACATATTCCCTTTTGTTCTCTGATATTTATTTTGAACCATGATGATTTGCTGTTTGTTAATATAGTATTATAATGAATCCTAATTCTATATTACAAATCCTAATTATAGGATGTGTACAGTTCTACAATTATTGATTTTCCTTTCCTAGACACAAATAATAAAACAGAGCAACAGAACAATCAAAAGAACAATTTGGGGGAGAAATCAAAGTATAGTTTTCATAAGGGTAATTGCTCTCAGACATATACAAAATGAATATGAATAAAAAACTTTATTTCACTCATTAAAGGGAATCAAGATGGTTCTTAAAAATGAAAGATTGGTTCAACATTAAAAAAAGTCAACATAATTCATCATATTAACTGATCAAAAAAAGAAAAACATGATTATCTCAATACAGATAGAAAAGGCATTTGGTAAAATTCAAACTTTTATTAAAAAATCCTCAATAAACTATAAGTAGAAGGAAAATGCTTCAATCTGATAAATTTCATCTAGAAAAAACCTACAGCTATTGGGCAACGCTTGTGGCTCAAAGGAGTAGGGTACCGGCCCCTTATGCCGGAGGTGGTGGGTTCAAACCCAGCCAAAAACTGCAAAAAAAAAAAAAAAAAAAAGTACAGCTATTATCACATGTATTAATGATTGGGAAAAAGCAAGACTATCTATTTTCACCACTCACTCTTATTTAACATTAAACTGGAGGTCATAAAAAGTACAATAATTCAAAGAAAGAAAAGACATACTAATTAGAAAAAATAAAATTATCTTTATTCATAGATGATGAAACTATATAGTAAAATCCTAAAGAATCTATCAAAAAAAGATTATAGATAGTAAGTTTAGCAAGATTATAGGGTGCAAGGTCAATATATGAAAATTGACTATATTCCTTACATATGAACACTTAGAATCTGAAATTTAAAGCGATATCATTTCATAAAAACTGGTATTATTTCTAATAACATCAAAAAAACATGAAATATTTGGGGATAAAGCTAACAAAATATGTGTAAGATTCATCATCCAATGATTGACTCTGAGTTAGCAAACATTTTCTGTAAAGAGCCGGAGAGTAAACATACTGGTAATAGGCTTTCTGAGTCATATGTTCTTTGCTGTAACTACTTAACATTGCCACAGCAGAGGAAACATGAAGCCAAAGAAAATATGTAAACAAGTAAACATGGCTGTGTTTCAATAAAACTTTATTTATAAAACAGGAGATAGGCTGTATTTGGCATGTAGACCATGGCTTGCCAGCTCCTGGCCTAGAGAAATATACTGAGTGAAGATCCTGGACTTAGTAATGTTACTTATGAACTTGTGAAGCTTTATGGAGTAGAGATGCAAATAATTTCTATCCAGTGCAACAGATAAACCCAAAGAGTTATGACCTATTGGACGGCAATCTTATTCTCACATTCTTACTAAATTTATTAGAGGGTGCAGTAAGTCACATCTATAATCCTAGCAAGCCCAGGAGTTCTAGGCTGCAGTGATCTATGATGGTGCCACTACACTGTAGCCTTGGGAATAGAGAAGACACTATCTATAAAAAATAAAATGAAGAATTAAAATAAAATAAATTAACCACAAATACCCTAGCTCTTCTGATGTTTTTTGAATTGATCATAACATCTTTCTGATTCCCATATGAATTAATGAGCTAAATAAAATCTTTTATACATGTTTATTGTATATTGGCCTAAGAGTGATGATTTTAACTTTCTGAAAATAATATATTAACAATGTCAATTCTGCCTCAATTTGCTGTATAGATTCAGCACAAGCCTAATCAAAAAACATTTAGGTTATTCTCTTACTGTTTATTCTTTCATATCACTTTTGGACTTGTACTATTAAGTGAATTTTTTTAAATAAACATTAAAATTTTTATTGGAAATGGCCAGGCACAGTGGCTCATGCCTGTAATCTAGCATGCTGGGAAGCTAAGGCAGGAGTATTATCTTAGGTCAGGAGTTTAAGACTAGGCTAAGCAAGAGTGAAACCCTGTTTCTACAAAATAAGAAAAATTACCTGAGCATTGTGGCAGGTACCTGTAGGCTCAACTAAATGGTCATGGGACCCTTCCCGCCAAATCCCACCATTCAACTAATGGTAACCATTTAAGAAACTATACTATGCCAGCCATACTGGAAATTTGTACAAGTAACATCTCTATTCCTTATAGCAACCTTGAAAATTATGTGTTATATTATTCTGTAGAGGGGTTCAGAGTTTAAGTGACTTGCCATAGGTTAAATATCTAGGAAGTAGGCAAAGAAAATGTTACATACAAGCCTGCCTATGTTTCCCAAACCTCTTTCCACTCCACTGTCCTCTATCCACAAAATAACCTGTTTGTCAATGAAACACTATCAGTGGAGTAATAAAAACAGTGCAGGTTTACAAAGTGTACATCCTTAGTAGGAAGGAAGTCACTATAATAAGACAGAGGATTTTCTCCCTATGCCTTTAAATTCTAAAATGCTAGTACATTTAGGAATCCCATCTGATTTACTTTATCATGGTAGCTTCTTGGTATTTCAATTATTAGATGACATCTAAGATTAATCTACCTTATACAAAATTCTTTCCAAAAGAAACTAGCATGCACTTCAATATAATTTTACACTGAGGAAAATTTTGTAAATGTTTTAATTTTCCGTGTAGGAAACTGAAAATCTTCCTGCCAAAAGAATATAATGCTGGTTATTCTGACTTCCCTCTGCTGGGCAGTAGACCTCTTGAGCTTCTATTTTTGAAAATTGAGGTATCCCTTTAATCCTGTTATAGAATTATTGACAGTGGATAAGACACCAAAGGAAAATCGGCCCAGGGCCTGCACCAGGAAGGTCTCCAAGGGAAGGAATAAAACAAAACACAAGCACACAAAGCACTTTGCGAGAGAATTTTGTGAAATTGGTGTTAGTGTTCACAGCCCAACAAAAGAAACGCCACCCAACTGTCGGCTGTTTCAGACTAAAAAGGTCCCCTGAAGCCAGATTAACATTATGAAACCCTCAGAGCCAATGTTTACAGCATGATTAAAGTTGTACCTGTAGAAAACAGAACAGCCCTTCTCTAAGTCTGTCCTCTCCAAGGATTCCACATATAACCAGCATGCATCCTCTTCCACTGCATTTGGTGTATAAAAAGCCACAGTTCAGAAAGCACACTCCCTTCCTCTGTCTCACTGCACTTAGACTGTCGGGGCACAAAGACACCGTGTTGAACACGCTCCTGAAGTAACCTCCTCCTTATAATGATTCTCTACAAGCAGCCAAGACAATTGAGCCAACAAAAAACAGAGCAAGTCGCCTGCTTTTCAAAAATAGTCTCTATTTAGCTCATTTTCAAAGTTCCCTTTGATTTTATAGTCAAAAACACATAGAACTAATATCCCTTTCCCAAACTAAATTTATTGTTAAAGATTTACTAGGATGCTCTCAGACAATGACAAAGATCCATATCCTAAAACTTCAGCCTGTCACTAAGGCCACACATTACACGAATGAATCCTAATTCTGTCCCACCTAGAAGCAAAACATCCAGTGCCGACTTGGAGTCAACCGCAAGGACTCTGTTGCTGTTTTTCCCAGGCCCAACACCATGCTTGAGTGAAGCCAGATGTCAGGACTTGCAGAAATCTTGAGGGCCTTTGCAGAGGCTCTGGCAATCTAGATGCATGCAGCTTGCTTACCTCTGCCCATCACGACTCTGAGAAAGATCTGCTCCATTATGAGAAATGACTAGAAAAAGGATGTCTTAGAAAGAGCTTGTCGAGGGAATTAAGATTTGTGCGTTCTGGCCCCTAAATATCTGTGTGACTTCACATTCACCAAACATTTCAGGAGCCCTCCTGTGTGTCAGAGCCAGTGCTAGATGCCGGGAACATAAATTAAGTGGTGAGGAAGGCTCAGGCCTCAGCCCTAAAGAATACAGATCTCCTCCTCAGGGCTGTCTTCTTATTAGCAGAGTCCACAGCTGAAAGGCCACCTATAGATGGCTGTAAAATGGTACGATTCATTACTATCTTTTCTTAGGCAGAACACAGTTCTTGGAGTAGCACAATGTCATGGAAAGAGAAGGCAGCAGTGCTGAGTTAGCACAAATAAAGCATCTCTACTTAACCAGCTGATGGAAGAATTTAAAAACAATTCACGGTTTTGCCTTTAGAATTTATGTAATGGTCCTCTCCTGCTTGAATATTTAATAGGCTTTCCTATGTGCCACAGACCTAGATGGGGAATCAAACTGATAACTCACTCAGACCCAAAAGATTTAGAAATTCAGTCACTTACGCTTGATTGAGGTATATGGAGTCTTCCCCTCTTCTTTAAACATACACAAATTATAGATTTTTTTAAAAAGGAGGTTGGCGTTAGTGGCATGTGCCTGCAGTACCAGCTACTAGAGAGGCTGAGGCAGAAGGACCACTCAAGGCCAGGAGTTCGAGGGTGTAGTGTGCTATGATCACACCTGTGAACAGTCACTGTACTCCAGCCTGGATGTCATAGGAAGAACCCCATTTCCATTAAAAAGGAAAAAATGTATTAATTACAAAGCTCAAAGGCAAGGAAGGGAATCTCCAAGTGCCAGATATAAAGAAGGTACTCAGAGGCACAGCAGCAGTGAGAGATGAGGCAGAATGACCCCGAGTGAGCTGAGAGCCCTACACACAGCTAGTAGCCAGAAAAAACTGTTTCACGCACTAGAAAACTCCATCAGCTGGCCAGGGGATAAAGTGAGGACTCTAGTTACCCTGGGGACCAGTGACGAAGAGTCAGTTCCTCATGAGCAATCAGAAGTCCAGGTTTGGAGGAAAATTTGCAGGGTGAGAATAAGAAATTAGCATAACACTGGGTTTTAACCTATGAAATCTGTAGGAAGGGCCCTAAAAAAACACAAAACTACCCCCAGATAAATGCCTCCACCATCCAGTGTAGAAGGCACTTCTAGGAAAACTATCCCTGAGCATGAGCTAAAAAACAGCTACAAACCTTGAAAAGGGCACCAGACACAGCAAAAGATAGAATTCATGCTCTTGGAACTACAGAAAACCAACAAATTCAAAAAGACTTAAAATAAATGTGTTCAAATTGGGCAAAAAAGAAATATTCCTTATAGAAGGAACAAAAGCCATGGGTAAAAAAATATGAGGAATTAAGAGGCAGATTTGGGGGAGAAAATTCTTTTGCTGAGGTAGAAAAATTGGCAATAGTTGCTAGACACAGATTTAGTGGACTAGAAAATACATCAGAAGGAACCACCAAGAACAAAGCATACAGAAATAAAGAAAGGGGATGTGTGAAAGAGAATCTCAAAGGCAAGAATAGGTCTAATGACAAGTTGGGAGTAGGAAAAATTGGAGAGAACTGTGAGATAGGAACATTCAAAGAGAGACAGAGGTAAAGAGTTTTCTGGAGTTTCATAAACATGAGTTCAGATTAAAGGATCCTACCAAGTTCTAAGAATAATAAATGGAACTAATGAATACTTAGGAACATCATAATAAAATTGCAAACCATCAATAACAAAACAAAGAAATGGCGATCAAACTGACGGTAGCTGTCTTGAAACAACAAATGTTATGAGCCAACGCAGTATCATCTTCAAAGGGGTGAGGGAAAGTAAGGGTCAACCCGAAGTTTATGCCACAAACTTAGCAACTAGAGGACACATTCAATGCGACAGAAATTGAAATGAGAAGGAAAGAATGTCATGTAAGAAGAAATGATGAACTGAGAAATTTGTCAAATATATTGCAAAACATAGTGAGTGTAAAAGGAAAATAATGGCTGATTACAAACAAGGTGGGTCTAATAGGCAACAATAATGTGGAGGATAGGAAAAAGAAATTCAGAATTATAGCATTCAAATATCCTTATCTGCTAGGGAAGAAAAAACAAAGATTAAGGGCAATCTCTTTTGAAAGATACAAAATATATAACTTCTAAAAGAATGAGGGGAGGGAACAATTGTGTAAAAAAAAAAAGTGAAGAGAAAATACGACAAACCAAATGTGAAATAATATGGCTAAAAAATCTCAATGATATCAGGAATCATAAATGATGTACATGGATTTAAATTGCCTACTAAAAGACATAAACTATAAAATAACAAGGAGATATAACTGCACACTTACTAGAACAGCTAAAATCCAAAAAGCTGAAGCTGATAATACCAAGTGCTGACAAGGACACAGAGCAACAGGAACTCTCATTCACTGCTAGTGGAAATGCAAAAAGGTACAACCATTTTGGAAGATAACTCGGCAGTTTCTTATAAACGTGGACTTACCATATGACCCAGTAATCTGCTAGGTGCTCACCCAACTGATTTGAAAACTTGTGTCCATACAAAAACTTCCACATCAGTTTTTTTTTTTTTTTAATTGTTAAATCATAGCTGTGTACATTAGTGCAATCAAGGGGTACAATGTGCTGGTTTCATATACAATCTGAAATATTCTCATCAAACTGTTCAACGTAGCCTTCATGGCATTTTCTTAGTTATTGTATGTAGACATTTGTATTCTGCCTTTAGTAAGTTTCACCTGTACCCATTCTAAGATGCACCATAGGTGTGGCCCCATCTATTACCCTCCCTCCACCAAAACCTCCCCCCTCCCTTCCCCTTCCTTGGCCCTTTCCTCATTCCACACCAGTTTTTACAGCACCTTTATTCATAATTGTCCCAAAGTAGAAGCAACAAAGATGTCCTTCAATGGGTGAATCGAGTAAACTGTAGTACATCCATAAAATAAAATAATAATTCAGTAATAAAAAGAAACAACAAGATCAGTATCAGTGAATACTGAATGCATTTTGCTAAATGAAAGAAGACAGAATGAAAAGGATACATTTATTTTATGATTCCATTCAGATGACATTTTGGAAAAGGCAAAATCAGAATGAAAAACAGATCAATGGTCGCCAGAGGTTTGGGGAGAGAGGAATGTCTAAGTAGGGGAAGTACAGGGAATGTTTTAGGGTGTGGAACTAATCTATGTGATACTGTAGTGGTGAATACATAATGTTATGTATTTGTCAAAACACACAGAACTTTATGGCATAGGCCATCCTCAACCTTCTCTATGTGAATGTTAAAACAATCAAACTTATTGTGACCAATGTTGTGATATCTAAGATTAAATGTCTGAAATGGACAGACAGCTGAGACTTATTTATGCATCTCTAATCATTCTGTGTTTTCCTTCAAGAGGGAGAAAGTAAAAATTTAGAGAAACAAGGGAGGAAAAGGTAGGACAAGGGAAGATTAACAAAGTAATCATGCATTTATCCAGAAGAAACCAATCATCCTGAAGACGCATTTGGAGAGGTCATGGGGACCAATGGGTACATGAGTAAAGACCCCACTGCTGGTTAGAGGCCACTGGTATTGATTTTCTTCAGAAATCTACCACTTCAATACTCCTTGACACAGTGGGCATGGATCACATTACATCTCTAATCCATTCTCAGTTTCCTTAAAGAATGTAGACTCAAATTTCTTGCACCTCAACCTTAAATGTACTCATGGATACACACACACGCACGCACACACACACGTACTGCCCTATATCTCTGTTCTCTAAATACACATCTGAAAATCAGACCTAATGACCACTTAAATTTTCTCTCCTGATCAACATATACTCCTTTTCAATATAAGACCAATTTGGAAACTGGAAAAGGCCTTACATATTTGAAAAAAATCCATTATAAAGCAGGAAATAAAAACTGTATTTCAGAAACATGTTAGATATAAAAATGGCTATAATCCTACAATCTGAGAAGGACAAACACAGTCTATCTATTATAAAATGGACTAAAACTTACATACAATACCCATCTTACTGTCTATAAGAACTAAAGACATTTTAAAGGCTTAACAAGTGAATCAGGAAAAAAAGTCAAACACCACATAAGATGTTAATTATACAGATCTCTTTGAAGATTAAGGTGATAAAATTTGCTACCATTTGTAAACTCTTCAAAGTCACAACAAAAACCCCCTTAAATTCACTTGATATAAAAAGTAACTCCAAACAATTTCAGATCCCTTTTTAGAAATGTGATTCTCAAGAAGTGAGTGAAAAATGAAATAGACACTTCACCAGAATTTTCATGTTAAAGAGATTAAAAAGGCATCTGAAGTAGGAAAATGACCAAGGTCTTAGTGAAAATAGAGGATTACCTATTCAATATGAATGTGGGTCTAGTATTAAAACATCTCACACCTACCAACTGCTTCGGAATGTCACTGATTCAAGTATATAAAACACATCCCATTCATTAATAAGGAAAAAAAGTAGAAAATGAAGCAAGAAGTCTACCCTCACTTGGCAAAAAAAAAAAAAAAAAAGGTAAACATTTGCAAGTGCAAATTCATATCTCAATTATTAACCCTATTCACTTGATGTGAAGAGAAAGCATAGCAAAGGCATGTAACTCAGAGTCACATGAGGAATTCAAGTAAGATTTAATTTGCTTACCTTTTTATCCCAAACATACATCTTTATCCAAAACAAAAGACCATTTTAATGTGTGCAATTAACTTAACTTTCTTTTCTAAATAGGCAAAGAAAAGCATGCATGAGGATTATTTTATAATTTCTTTTTTTTTTTTTTTTTGTAGAGACAGAGTCTCACTGTACTGCCCTCCGGTAGAGTGCCGTGGCCTCACACAGCTCACAGCAACCTCCAACTCCTGGGCTTAAGCGATTCTCTTGCCTCAGCCTCCCGAGTAGCTGGGACTACAGGCGCCCGCCACAACGCCCGGCTATTTTTTGGTTGCAGTTCGGCCGGGGCCGGGTTTGAACCCACCACCCTTGGTATATGGGGCCGGTGCCTTACCGACTGAGCCACAGGTGCCACCCTATTTTATAATTTCTAAAAGAGGTATTAAGAATGTGCTATAAAAAGTCTTTTTTAAATATACTATAACATTTTTGAGACTCAAGAGACAAATTTACTACTGGCTTTCTAGACATTTACATATATGAGGGCATATAAATTTAACATTTAAAGTCCTTCTAAAAATATTATTAAAATACCATTTCCACCATGTACGAGGTCTGACAATTAAGTTCAAGAACTTGCCATCCGTGCACTTACGTTGGTGGCACTGTACACAGAACTTGGCAAGCTTTCATGACCTTGGTGTATCAGTGTCTCACAGCTGTGTTCGTGTCAACATAGGCAGTGCCTTGCTGAGTGGCATTCACTATTGTTGTGTGTTTTTGGTGTGCTATCATGAAAATGTTGGAGCTTGTGTTAGAGAAACAAAAGATTACATTTCTTGTTAAACTTGACGTGAGTGGACATGAAATCAAGGATATACGGGTTAGTCCAAGTTTATGTGGATAATGCCATGAAGAAAATGGCAGTGTACAAATGGATTAAACGTTTTTCTAAGGGGAGAGAAAGCATCACTGATCAAGAGAGGTCAGAGCAGAAGTAATGAAAACATCACAAAATTCCTTGAAATGTGTATCAAAATTGTCAGCTGACTGTGAGAAGTATAGCAGAACCAAGTAAACATTGATAGAGAAACAGGAAAATCTTAACTAACAAAAGTATGTGCAAAAATGGTATCAAGGGAGCTCACTGATAAACAAACAAGAAAGAGTTAAAGTTTGCCAAGACCTTTTGGAGGGGAAGATGATGTTTTGGGCCATTTTATTGCTGGTGATTAAACATGGGTGTACCAATATGACCCTGAAACAAAGCATCAAAGCGCAAGATGTAAGTCAGCCAGTTCTCCAGGACCAAAAAAGTTCTGTTGGTCCAAATCAGGATCAAAATAGTGCTGCCAATCATTTTTGATTATCAGAGGGATTACTCATTATGAATTTGTACAAACTGGACAAACAGTTAACCAAGTTTACTATTTGGAAGTGCTGAAAAAGCTATATGAAAAAGACAAAATGATGTGAACTTTTTGCCAACTCATGGCTCTTGCATCACAACAATGCATCAGCTCACACAGCACTGTCCATGAGGGAATTTTTAGCCAGTAAACAAACCTGTATTGAAACACTCTCCCTACTTACCTGATCTGGCCCCCAATGACTTTTTTCTTATCGTAAAGAGAAAGGAAATACTGAAAGGAAGACGTTCTTATGACATTCAGGACACCAAGGGTAATATGATGACCATTTTGATAGTCATTCCAGAAAATGAGTTCCAAAATTACTGTGAAGGGTGGACTAGGCACTGGCATCAGTGCATAGCTTCCCCAAGGGAGCATTTCAGAGGTGACTGTATTGATATTCAGCAATTAAGTATATATATAACTTTTTCTAGGATGAGTTTGCAAACTTAATTATCAGATCTCATATTTTTAGTATCCTTAATTAGATTTATCCATTAGTTTTCTTTTTGGGAATTTGGAGAAAGCTTTATGTTTAACTCAGAGTAAAAATTCTGATGGCCTAGGTTAAATTTTCAGAAGAACCTCTGTTCTTAGGAATTCATCTGCACAGCCCTTGCCCCCCATCCAAAAAGAGACTGAATAAAATAGACAGCAATTGTACCTAGCAATTTATCATTGTTTCAAATAAAGAAATGAGAAGAATTTAATTATGTGTTATTTTCCAAAGCACTGCTAGGTAAATAGAACCTAAAATTTTATTATGCTCTCTGAGTCTGGGTAGGGCAGAATTAAGTTACAACTATACATTATGAAAGTAGATCAAATCCTGGTTGGAACAAAGTATAATAAGCTAGGATTTTAAAAGTGAGATGGCTTATTACAGGTATATAGCACTTTTGAGAGAGAGAGGGAGAGGCTTCCTTTATGATTTCCAGTCTGAGGAGGATTTTATCCCCTCCTCTCCTATTCATTTCTTTCTGTGCATAGCTCAGTTTGTTGATTTGCCACTTGTTCCTGATTCAGAAATGGTTTCATTCACAATTGTCGGTATTTAAGAGAGCTGTATCACATCTTGTCCCGTAGGATGATGGAGAAAATCTAAAGGTACCATGAAACAAAAGGTTCTCAGTCAAAGGTGATTTTTCCTCAGGGGACATGTGAAGACAGTGCAAATATGTAATACATAGTACAGAGCAATACACAAGGTCATGAACAGTAGTATGGGAAGAGTTAAAAATGAGAAGAGTTTTGTTCTTATTTAAACTTCCCTTTAGGCCCATGGGTTCATTTTATTTCAAGCCTCTAGAGTGGCTGCCAAATTGTCTGGCTATACTCAACCACAGTGCTCTTAAATGGCCAACCGAATCCTTAGTAACTGGAATGGGTTCTGTAAACTAAAAACAAGTGAAATGTGTGTTGTAAATAAATCCAAGCTATAGAAGTACATATACTGTTGTGTAACCTCAAAAATGCTACCCCAATAAAACAAAAAAGTATTACTTTTTGTCTATTCTATTGACATATGCTAAAAACAAACAACAAATAATACTATTTTCATTGGATGGGCAATTATCAAATTCCATTACATAATAGAACTTCATACCATCAAATATTTTATAGAGATTCTAGGATAGGACAGAAGCCTGAGAGTGTGCACACGGTGTGACGTTTTGTTTTGTTGTATTTTTAAAGTATGTTCAGAATTATCTTAAGACATAGAAAGTGTCAAACAGTAAGAGTGGATGAGAGGGAGGGGATGGGAAGCATGTCTTTCAAGATGAAAAATGAACTCAGAAAAGTGAAGGATCCTATATTTCCTTTCACTTTATGAACTTCAAATTTCCCCCTTCCAATGATAAAAGAGTTCTTTGTCTGAGACAGTGTGACAGTGTTCCTTTCCTGATTCATCAAGTTTCTGATGGGGTTTGAGGGAAAAGGATGTAATTCAAAACAGAACAGGTGCAAGAAATAACAACCTGATAGGCAAGAACTCTGCTCTTAAAAATCTGAGCTAATCTCAGCTCTTACAATCTTTAACATGATCTACATGAAAGTAGAGAACACAGTGACTGACCAAGGAAGCACGTTGTAAAGCATGATATCATATAAAGTCAAAATTGCTGAAAATCAACTTATTTTCCTCTTAAGCACACACATATCAACAGGAATCTTCACATATTTTAAAATATTATTTCAAGGTACATTACTTTTTCTAAAACACAGCTTTCTGGAGCTCAAAAATCTTTTACTTACCACTACAGCAGTGGATTGTAAAACCCTCCCTATCCGCAGTGATGGTGATGATGGCAGAGGCAGCAGTAAGCAGTAATTAATAACAGCACCTAACATCACGATATGCCAGAAACTTTGGTAAGCACTTCCCACATTTTAACTCATTTAATCTCCATAGCCAATCCATGAAGTCATTTTATCTTCCCATTTACAGAGAAAGAAGTAGAGGCACAGAAATTAAATAACTCAGCCAGCGAGCAGCAGCACCAGGATCTAGGAGACAAGCTGGCTCCAGAACCTGCTCTTACTTCTATGTGAAATGGCCTCTTTGAGCACATTCTCCCAGCTTTTATGTACCTAAGGTAGAAATTGCATGCTTCTCTATTAACATACTATGAATGTTATATATCTTATGTAAAATAGTACTTAAAAGGATGAGACAAAAGAAATACCATACTAACATATTCTCCCGCACATGTTACACAGTCTCACATGCTGGCCGGCACCCACCCCTGCCAACCACACAGCCTGTCTCTCCCTGACATAATCCTGGACCCTACAGGCTGGTTTACTCACCATCTCCTGCAAACACCTTCTGATGCCCTCCTTCATCCCTTGGTTCACCCCAACTCCCTTGTCTCAACAACAGAAACTAGTTTAAGGTTTATCCCAGGACCCAATGTTCTTCTGAAGCCTTCTCTCATCACTCCAAACCAATCTGGTTTCACCTCTCAGATGTGTGATCTCAGCCATTTGCTTGGCACACAACACATGTAATCATGTATTTCTGTGTTCACAGTGTTGATAGTTTATTTTCTGGAACATTGTTAAGCTTTGGGACAGCAGAAAATATGTTATAAATTAAATTGGGGGGGGTATCTTCCATGGGACCTAGCATAGTATTTGTTAGTCACTTAATAATTTCTTAATAAATATTTAATAAACAAAGGAATAAATTTTCCACATTTACTCTACATCTCTAAGGCCCAGCTCTACAGAGTTAAGGTAAAATCTATCATGGAAAACAGAAGAGGTGATGTGATGGATACTTTGCTCTTTGCCTAAGCTTCTCAGAACCACAGTAGACTGACCCGACTCACTGTGATTCTAGAAGAAAAGGACTTTAGTAATCCTACAGGCCCCAGTAACCTTAACACAAATAGCACAGGGAGCTCACTTTAGAGAGCACTTGAGTTCCTAGAGTTATAGCATCCTCCCTGGTCTTATTTATCCAATTTGCCCACTCACTTGGCCCTTCTCTTTAGGTAAGGATACTCTCAAAAAATACATTTGGCATACTTGCTTGCAGATATCTGTATCCAGTGTAATTTCAGAAGAAAAGATGTCTACACTTTACTAAAAAAATTATTTCCCATGTTTTTTGATGGAATTTGCTCAGATCTTACCTTTTCAACAATGACTATACTGACATCTCAAAACTGCCACCTGCCCCCGTTTCCTACTCATTTCTCATTTCCCTTATTCTGTTTTGTCCACAGCAATTACCTCCTAACAAACCACATAATTCACCTGCCCTATTCCCTCTAATAAGTTCTAGTACTCTCGTTTACTATTGTCTGCCTCCACACTCTGCAATGTAAATGCACTGAGAGCAGTATCTCCAAGAGCAGGGATCAATCTCTTTTGTTCTCTGATGCGATCCAAGTACCAGGAACAGTGTTTGGCACATTGTGGGTACTCAATCAACAGTTGTGAGATGAACAAATAAATAGACGATGTCAACTTCCATTTCACCTCGCACCCTGAAGGCCCAGAGAGTCATTCTCCTCCGACAATATTTTTTTCCTGGGTGACGCCTGTGGCTCAAGGAGTAGGGCGCCAGTCCCATATGCTGGAGGTGGCGGGTTCAAACCCAGCCCCGGCCAAAAACCATAAAAAAAAAAAAAAAATTTTTTTCCTCATCCAGAGAAGCAGTTTAGTATAATGGTTAGTTGCACAAGCTCAAAGGCTTGCAACAATCATAGGTTTGAATCCCAGCTCCACGTTTTACTATTTGTCCTTGCATAACTTTAGTGAACTCGCATAACCCTTCTCATTCTCAGTTTCTCATTAACAGCATGGGAAGAACACCCATGCTCCAGAGGTAATCAATAACTGGTATACCTGCACACTCCAATACATATATACTACATATGTATATATGCATATATAAATATAGTCTCCTCTTTTCACCATTACACCCCCCTATTCTAGTCCTAAGCAGTAATAAAAAGCTAGCGACACACAAACGAACACAATCTCTAAGTTCCACACTCCCCTGACTGATACATGTGAGCTCAGGCCATTATAACACAGCAATAGCACATTGACTGGGGAGCAACACTCCAGTCAGCGCTCCGGAACCTGGCATCTAAAAGCTGTCTTCAATACCCAGAGAAAGCTCTCTAAGTAATACATACCAAATAAAAGATTTTGGATGTTTATAAGGAAGGGATTAATTCATCTTCAAAAGTAGAACGTTAATTAAAAATGACTTTTCTGGGCTTATATCCAGAAGGGAATACATTGCCAAAAGGTACGATTTATAACAAGGTTTAGTCCTTTCCCTAATTTTTTTTCTTTAAGAGCTGGTGCTTCTCAATCCTTCTCACATCAAGGCACACACAGAAAATAATCTTTCTTTGGCACTCCAGCATAAAACTGATGATGCTGCTCCCAGCTGCAGGTCACTACTGGAGTCTCTAGCCCCCTTAGGCCACACTGGGATTCCCTGAGTGCTGAAGGAATCAATAAATCCCTTGGCACATCTACAGTGACACCACTGGAGGAACTCTGCTTAACCCTTCTTGGATTGGGGACCTTCTAGCAACTGGATCTTTCTACTTTCACACTAACACAAGTTCTCAAAAAGAGGGAATCAAGCCACTAGTGACAAATGTGAACATTTTCTCTAAATTATGAATCACTTCAGGAAAAAAGCACACTGACCATTTATAACTTACAACATTAGCATAGTTACATGCTTCTGCTTTTCCATTCTAAAATTGTATTTTCTGGGCATAAAATAAACAACAATGGCAATAGACTAACCTCTTAGGTCACACAATGGAATCTATCAAGCAATGTTCCTTTTCTAAACAGCTGGAGCATTTTATTTTACACTTCACAATCACATACACTTAAGAAATACGAAAAACATAGGAAAATTCTTAAAGCATAAGGCATGCATCTTATATAACACTTTTAGAAAATGAAAATATTTTTTTCTTTTAAATTATATTTAATCCAAGTTTTGAGGCATCAATAATATTAGTAAAAATATATATGTATCTTTTCTATAAATGTCAACTCATTTCCTTATTTAAGAAACTCTAGTACAGCTTACACTTTTGCTACCTCTATCTCTGATTTTCCACTTGCTTTCACTATTTCTGTCTACAGCAGAGAATGAAGGATGGTTGGTCCACTAATCTCTGCTTCTTGCACAGTGATTCTTACGGACTAGCTGGCCAAAGTGGCCTACCTTTACTTCTTCCCCTGGTTTTCTGTTTTTCCACAAAGGTAGTACCAAGATCTGCCTCTATTTCAGTCCTCATGCCATCTCATCCAGCCTAGCACTATTGCTCCCACCCACACAAAGATCCCGACCATATAGCAATAACAGAGCACATCAGGGTACCGCAGACAGATGTAGAAAGACCTTCATTTCATAGTTTCCTTTTAGGCCTGATGCCCTGCATGGCTGCTTTATCTTTTGCCTCTTATTCCTATCTGTTCTCACATGACCCCAGTCCCTTAGGGCTCACTTGGCTTCTAATCCACTGTTCCCCACATTGGCCGGTAGAAGCCTTAAAAGCAAACTCCTTGTGTGAGTGCCTTGAGCAGAATAAACAGGCCACAATGTCCAATTCAATCTTGACCACTTTCCATAGTTCCTTGAGCTCCCAGATCTAGGATCCATAATTCCAATGGTTGACCAAAGTTTGAGAGTTTTTGTCAAACTCTTAAGGATGACAGAAGGTACAGTAACTATGCACATGGCTATAGCCCAGTTCCCAACACAGGGGATTCGGTTTCCAGGCTAGGAGCATTTAATGGAAGACGAGAGAAATGATGGCGGGTGAGTGGCGGAGGAGAGCACAGTAAATCTTTGAGCAGGTATGGCTTCTCGGGGTTTCACTGATTCCCTCTGCCCATCTCTATAATAAAGATGGATTTGTTTCCAATTTAATCTAGTATATCAGATTAAATTTATGAAGAGCAATTGGATTATAAAGTTCATCTTTAGAAGGATTCTTGGTTTGGTTTCCCTAGCCATAAAAAGCTGTTGTTCATATCAACTATCAGAGAGGCAGCATATTCTAAAGAGAAAAGGAACACAGGGTTTGAGTTTAGTATCTTATCTCTACAATTAACTACCTCTGTGACTTTATGCAAGTACCTTACCTGAACTTCCTCATTGGAGAGAAAGACAGACAGACAGACACGGAGACAGAGAATATGACTCCTGTCCTGCTGCCTTGTAGGGCTGCTAAGAGCATTAGTGAGAGCACACGCACAATTCACGCGGAATGTAGGAGGTGCTCAGGATGTCAGTTTTACTTCTCTCGGGGCAAACTTCCCAAATGTGTAGGCCACCCCGGCTCATATTTCATGTCAGCCAAGTATGCAACACTGCCGCTCAGCTCCACAGCAAGAAAAGTGGAATCTTTTTGACTAAGAATTCTTAAAGAAATCCAGGCTTGAATTCTTAAATAAATCAAGGCTTAATTTCTTAACAGAAATTAAGACTCCAAAATGTGAAGAAAAAATAAAAGAATTAAAGGGTTTGAAAGGTTCTGCCCATAAAAACTGAGAAAATTTATTAATAATACCAGCAATAAATGAAATGTGTAGATTATATTTGTACCAACAAAGGGATATGTGGAACGGGGGTGATTATTTGGATTAATTGAAGAAAAAAGAATATTTTTGCCTACAAATTCAACTGAATGCACAAGCGGGTTTTCTGCTTTAACACAAGCTAGATTAACTCAATTGTCTATTTCACTTTATCTACATAAAAAAGTTTAATGAAGAGCAAGGATCCCGTTTTATCTGTTTATACCATTAAGAAATAACCAAAATAACACAGCTATGATTTAACAATAAAAATAAATAAATAAATAAAATAACCAAAATAGACCTAAAATGAAAAATTCAAAATTCAAATTCTTACTTCAAATGGTATATATTTCCTTCTCCAACACCAGAATATAAGTACCTAAGAATCAGAATAAATCTTTTCTCCTGATTTTTGGCCATGTTCCTCTTCTATACCAGAGAACTTTCTGAACTCTAATATGATTTCTCAGGAGTGCTAAGTAACCTAGGTAATAATGTTAAGTCCCCAACATGAAGAATTTTGGCAACAAAAACAGAAGGTTAATTCTACTTAAAAGACAAGCAGCCCTGCCAGTGTTGTTCCCAAATGAGGTAATGTCCATAGAGCTTATCTAGCCTGTATTAAGATTTAATGTCATGTATCCTTGGCTTTTATGAACATGGTATATAACTTCATCTTTTCTAATGTATGCTATTTCCAATCATTTCAAAACTGCAGTTACGAACCTCTGGTTTTAAAAATGATTAAGAAATGAATCTCATATATTTTCTTTTATTATGTCCTATAATTTGAGTCTTTCTTCCATAGTTCCAGAAAATTCAGAGTCAATATATTTCTTGTTTTCAAGATGTACCATAGAAATACTCTAAAGGTTTGATATATTTATGTAAACATTTTTAAGGAAGTCAAAATGTATGATTCAAGAAAATGTTCTGTAAAAGAATTTGTTTTCTGATTATAAAATGATTTCCTGATTTTGAAAAAAATAACAATTTTATATTTACTTAGCTGGTTCTGAAGGTCCCAAGGAGATTATCATTCCTTTCAATTTTTAACATCTATTTTCCAGGTGCAAGCCTTTAACCGATTTCAAAGGTAGCTTTATGTGGAAAAGAAATCTGTAAGTTGTAGAAAGGAAGGAAAAAAAGAGCACCCTCCCCAACTTCCCCCATACAGAACCATAGGGTGAAACAGAACTATGACAACACAAATGTGATACCCGAATGGACGTAACACAAAGACTTTTCAGGTGCCTTTGACTTTCTTTGTTCAGTCAGGGTAAACCACCTTGATAAAGGCAGGAGTCTGTCTGACAAACAAGAACACAATTTCCAACATCTACATTGCTGGCTTTTTTCCAACCAGTCTGTCACCTCACCAACACATAAGAGTAAGAACAACAGTCATAAAAACCCTGGAGTTACAGAATTTTGACTTTTCCATCCACAGGATTTCACATTTTATCTAACAGAAAAAATAAACCCAAGAATATCAAAAGCAGCCCAGGGACAGAATAAAAGACTATGTTTTGTTGCTGGGCAGACTGTTGAAACCCAGTTGGACCTGCCACTTTGTGTGGGAAACTAGACTGGAAGGCCCACTTAAGCAACAGGCAAAAGAGCTCAATAAACAACTTCAACCACACTACCTGGACAAAGTTTGGCCAAAAGCCGATCTTCATAAAGAAAATCCAACAGCTGATCCCTTGATAATCTGGCCCTTCCTCCTAACTCAGCTGCAGTTTTACACTGTGAAAAACCTGTTTGGCATTATCCATTATTGCTAGGCCCTTCCTTCAAAGAAGCAGCAGAGTCTGACACAATCAAGGGACTGAACAATGATGATCTTTGGGCCTCAATGGCCTATGTTTAAAACCAAAACCAATAATAACCCCTGCCCCTCTTCATCACAGGAATATAGTAAGGACCCAAGAGAGAGGAATGCTGAAGAGTTATATTTAAGAAACCACCGAAGACCCATATTGTATACAACACAAACCAAATGATCTTAAAACGCAGTCTGAGACCCCTGGGGGTCTGTGCAATCTTTCCAGGAAGTAGACAACATCGAATTATTTTCAAAGTGACACTACAAGTTAGTTTCCTCTTTCACTCTCATTCTCTCACGAATGTATAACCTAGTTTGCCAGAGGCTACAAGGCAATTAGTTACGTGATGACTAATGGAATATGCATCTGTGTTTCAATATTTTCTCAGTTTTATTTTATAATTAAATTGTGATAGGCAAAAGCTCTTTCCCTCAATAACTTTCAAGAGTGTAGAGAGGTTCTGAGACCAGTTTACAAACCGCCAACCTACAACTTGGTGCTGCCTTCTTGCCCACTGGGGGACCTTCCGCATGCTGCTCACTCTGCAGGCAGACTCCCTCCTTCCCTTCACTTGGCTAACTGCTTACAGTCTCTGATTAGATGTCACTTTTTCTGGGATACACTGTGCTTTTCTCCAGGCAACTTAGGTGTCCTGCTATGTAGTCACCTAGAACTTAGCATACTACACTCACCATGACTATTTCCTAGCATACTATACTCACCATGACTATTTCCTGGTTTTTTTTTTTGGCCTTGGCTCTTTCCAGGTAAGGACCCATTCAGTCCCTGTTCTGACTGACAGTAGTATGTAGCAGGAATTTAATAAATACTTGTCAAATATATAAAGCAACCAACGAGGGAAATAAAAAAAAGAAAGGAAAGATGATGGGATGGGTCTATCTTGCCTTCTTATCTAGAGGAAATTAGTTACTAAAAATAGTACAGGCTCATTAAAATTATGATAATAACAACAAAAATATCTATTTATCTGGCTATGTACTAGGCCCTGTTCTAAGTTCTTCACATCTATTAATTCATTTAGCCTTCATAAAATCCCTATGAGGTATATGCTAAGATGATCTTTATTACAAAAATGAAAGCACAGATACATAGGTAACGAGGGGTGAATCTGACATTCATACCCACGGAGTCTGGCTTCCAAGTCCCCCATGCCATTAACTACTCCACACACTGCCATGTTAGCAGTGCAGACCTCAAGCTTATAACATGTACTCGGATTTCAAGGCCATCTCTCAACTCTGCTCACAAACCAGGAACATGACCTGAAATTTAAATCCCACCCCTGTGCGAGCGACTATAGCATCCACATGAATAGCAGATCTCACCAATACTAACTTCCTCCAAGTCAGGGTTTAAGTAGGGCAGTTTCATTAAGTCTATTTCTCACTTACTTGGTATATTAGAAAAAAATTAAAAACAACAAATTTGTATATTTAATATTTATTCAAAAATTTTTAAAAAACTTTTTAGTAGCATAGAGAAAACAGGGCAGAAAGATTTGATTTCCATGTACTATGGTGTACTACAGGGCAAACTGCCCTGATATACGTAAACTCACCCTGTGCCTCTTGGGCTGACCTCTCTCTCAAGGAAGACTCAGTTTCCCCCGAGCAGGGAATGGCCAGAATGTTCTGTAGGCATACTTGATGGGAAAGACAAAACTCTTTCAAGCTCAGAGAGGGTAAGTCCAAACAGGAAAGTATGTTGTAGAAAGCACAGGATTAAAGGCAGAAGATAATCTGACAGCATCTCGGTGCAGCACTGTATCCATGTTTGGTATGAGAAAGGCAGACCTAGGAGACACTTGATCATTCAGCAGTAGAAACACATTTAACAGGTAAGCTGAAAAGCCTGTGTAAAAGCCTCTTCACCTATTAATAGTACATGAGAAACCAAAATTCATCTTATGGTGTTTGACAGAAGTCACACAAAATAACTTTACTTACCTGGAGAAGGGTCCCATGAATATGGTTTTGCCGAAAATACCGGTCAGTGCAGCTGGGAAGTGTGTCCAACAGAGTGCAGATGGTATTAGGAATGTGGTCTATCATAACAAATGGGACCAAGGCACGAGCTGCCATTTCACGGGAGCGGTAGACAGGTGAGCGACCACATCTGGGAAGAAATTAAAACACAAGACCATTCAATATTCATCTCCACATTTGTGCGATGTTCTACTTTGCTTGCGCTGCAATCTCCAAAGGCAAGAGAACAGAAGCTGCTCCTTATTCCAAATGATGTTTTTTATATCTCCCTTATTCTAAATTGTGTTTCTTATACTTGCATTAGTTCTACAGGTGACTTTGCTTTGGTTAAAAACATCATTAGGGCAGGCATGGGGGCTCATGCCTGTAAATCCAAACACTTTGGGAGGGTGAGGTAAGAGAATCACTCGAGCCCAGTAGTTCCAGACCAACATAGGCAACATAATAGACCCCATCGCTATAAAATTTTTTTTTTTTTAAATTAGCCAGGCGGGCAGTGCCTGTGGCTCAGTGAGTGGGGCACTGGCCCCATATACCGAAGGTGGCGGGTTCGAATCTGACCCCGGCAAAACTGCAACAACAAAAACAGCCAGGTGTTGTGGCAGGTGCCTGTAGTCCCAGCTACTCGGGAGGCTGAGGCAAGTGAATCGCCTAAGCCCAAGAGCTGGAGGTTGCTGTGAGCTGTAACGCCATGGCACTCTACTGAGGGTGACAAAGTGAGACTCTGTCTCTTAAAAAAAAAAAAAAAAATTGCCAGGCACAGTGGCACATGCCTATAGTCCCAGCTAGTCGGAAGGCTGAGGCTTGAGGATCTCTTGAGCCCAGGAGTTGGAGGCTGCAGTGAGCTATGTATGATCATACCACTGTATCCCAACCTGAGTGATAGAGTGAGACTTAGTCTCTAAAAAACAAAATAAATAAAAACATCATCAGCATCTGATAGGCTTTGGGAGTAAGACAATGAACAGGTAGCAGCAAAAAATGACTTACAACAAACAACTATTTACTAGGCACTTAAAATGAGCAAAAGCACCATACTATGTGCCATGAAAAATAAGACAGTCACTATTATTTTTAAGGAACCCATACTCTGGTTGGTAAGATGAGAAGTGCATTTGAAAAGATGAACGAAAGTACAAGACAGTATGAGGAAAACGATAAGCAAGTGACCTTGACATTATGACTATGAGAAGTCAGAGGAGGAAGGATGGAACTCAGGGAAGCAAGCATGATTCAAGTTCACCAAGACAAACCAGAAAGACATTTCATCCACAGACAGTAGTATAAAGCAAGGGCAGAAATACTCAAGGTATGGATTAGATGTGTATGGTTGAAGTAGAAGTTCATAAATAACAGTGGAAGTTACAGCTGAGAAGTTGGTGGGGCCACACTGGGGAGTGACACAAATAGCAGAAAACATTGCCTGAATTTATTGTTAAAAGAACAAAAAATAACCTTCAGTCATCAAATCCTTACTGCTGGCCTGACTCATACCAAAAAGCTAGAATAAAAGCCAGTTCCTAAATAAGTGAAAGCCCTGGACATGTGGTATTCTGGCATTTTACACAGGCATTCTGTAACAGGAGGCAGGTCGCCTAAGGGCCTCTAGATTTTGAAAACACTCAGAACCTGAGAGGCCACAACCATTTTGTTGAAACTGTGCACTTGAGAGCCTTCGCAGATGCAGGACTGACCGACTGAGAGAAAAGTACAATATGGTGAGTTCATGATCTTTCATCCAATTAAAAAATAACTCAACTTACAGAAATGTTTTAGATGCCAAAATAAGGATAGGGAAGATCAGAGAAGGTAGATTTTATAGGAGAAACATGGACTGTTGACTTTTTTCAAATTTAATCAGTGTTCCATGAAGGAATTCCTGGTAACTTATGGCCCATTAAGGCCACGTGGCCATGTAGGCTTAGCAGATAGAGGAACAGAGGTCTATAACCAAAATATTTCTAACATCCGAGGTATCACCAACATTTATCTTATTAATGACAATAAAAACAGAGATACAATTTCTGTATAAACAGAACGACCTAAGCATTCCTCATGGGAGTGGTGGAGGGGAGGAGGTAGGGAGAAAGAAGAAAAGGGATAGAAGGTAAGTGAAAACATTTTGTCATTTCTTCTTTCCCCTACGAAGGTTTCAAGATGAGAGGGTTCACCTCACATCATCTACAGAAAGGCACTGAGGGCAAAGGTTACAGTAGGTAACCAGAGAGTTCCCATTGGTGTTTGACAAAGTGCTGACAACTCACCATTTTTCTCATTTATTCTTTTTAAGTATTAAATATTCACTCTGTAATTGACAAATGCAGTAAACGTTTGCTTTGGCCTGTGGGGCATTACAGTGGGGTGGCAGGGGGAAAAACTTCATTTGACAAAAAAATACTCTGAAAATGCTTTGAGAAGTAATTAGCAAATGACCTCAGGACAGCATAGACACTTGTTGGAAGCTTCCATGCTGTCTGTCCCCCACCAATCCAACACACACATTGTGTTATAGTGTGTTTTATGTTACCAAAAGGGCTCTTGTATATAAATGTTTCTTTTCAAATACAAATAACTCTGACATGGTTACAGATGTTTAGTTTCCAATTAGCAGTAACTGTACACTCAAGAATACCCCTCCTTTTGCGCCTGACTTTTTGTAAATGATGATTTCCCAAAGGAATCTGGCATCCATACAAGAGAAAGAATGGAAAATGGGCAAAGTGCCAGAATTTTCTGCTTTTGGATTCCCTGTGTTAGGGTACTTTCCAAATACATACAACCACGTTAAGACGACAAAATGTCTCCTTAAAAGAGTAATGCAATTATAAGAAGATAATTTTTAAAGTAATATTTAATTAAGTACCATTCATAGATGATTAAATATAATTTCAAACTTCTTTCTATTAAAAGTTGTTTAAATTTAAGAACAGATTATAGCCAATTTTATACATATGAGGTCTGACAATTAAGTTCGTGAACTCGTCCTAGGAAAAGTGCTACGTATCTCATTGCTGAGCATCACTATATCACCTCTGAAGTGCTCCTTTTGGGAAGCTGTGCACTGATGTCGGTGTCTAATCCACCCTTCAAAGCAATTTTGGAATTCTTTTTCTGGAATGGCCATCAAAGCTGTCAGGCCCACCCCTGGTCCTGAATATCAACAAAATAGCTTCCTTTCAATATTTCCTTTCTCTTCAGGTTAAGAAAAAAGGCGTCGGGGGCCAGATCAGGTGAGTAGGAAGGGTGTTTCAATACAACTGCTTTGTTTACTGCCTAAAAACTCCCTCACGGACAATGCCACGTGAGCCGTACATTGTTGTGATTCAAGAGCCAAGAGTTGTTGGCAAAAAGTTCAGGTCATTTTTGTCTAACTTTTTCACACAGTCTTTTCAGCACTTCCAAATAGTAAACTTGGTTAACTGTTCAGTTGGTACAAATTCATAATGAACAATCCCGCTGATATCACAAAAAGTTTTCAATATCATTTTGACTCTTGATTGTACCGATGGAATTTTTTTGGTCATGGAGAACGAGCTGACTTCTATTTTGCACTTTGACTCTTTGTTTCAGGGTCATATTGGTACATCCGTGTTTCATCACCAGTGATAACATGGTCCAAAATGTCACCTTCCTTCTCCAAAAGGTCTTGGCAAACTGGCTCTCCTTTGCTTTTTTTCATCGGTGCTTTTTTTCATCTGAGTCATGCTAAGATTTTCAATTAAGATTTTCTAACCATTTCTCCACCAGCGTTTACTGGGTCTGCTATGCTTTTCTCAGTCAGCTGACAATTTTGATACATAATACAAGGAATTTTTGCCATGTTTTCATCAGTTCTGCTCATTACTGGCCACCCTGACCTCTTTTTCATTAGTAATGCTTTCTCTCCTCTCGGAAAAAAAGCTTAATATATTTGTACACTGATGTTTTCTTCATGGTATTACCACCACAAACTTGGACTAATATGTCCCTGATTTCACTTCTATTCTTGCCAAGTTTAATAAGAAATTTAATCTTTGTTGTTGCTTGTGATGGCACATTAAAAACACGCAATAATAAAAATGCCACTCATTAAGAGACTACCACACATCAACATGAACATAGCTGTGAGATACTGACATACCAAGATTATGAAAACCTCACTGAGGTGTTTGCACAGTGCTGCTAATAGAAGCAGATGGTGCCAAGTCTGCGAACTTACTTGTCAGACTATACACACACACACACGCACAAACATGTCCTATAGGAATGTTGCAGAGTAAGGAGATGACAGGTATGATATAAACACTAAGCAACAAAACAAAACAAAACATTTCCACGTTATTGTTTTGTCAGCTATTGGGGGCTGGGAGATCTGATGAAAAAAATTAGAATCTAGTGGCTAATAGGATAGAAAATTCATCCAGATTTTCATTCTGGTTTGGACACTGAGTTTAATGACTTGGACAAGTCACAGTAACCTCGCTGAATCTTAGTCCAGTGAGTGTGGTAGCAATTATTTATGTGCAATGCTCTGATGTGGTATCTTTGGAGAGCACTCCAAGAAGAAAGGTCTTTGGAAATACAAAGTTTTTATGGTATACCGTGCCTGTGTCTAATATAGAACCAGCATTTTTTAGTAACTGTAGGCCTCCTAAGCAGACCCTAACAAAGTTAAGACCATGGGATGAAGTTAAAAAGTAAGAAGACCACAAATTGATGATATGAAGGCAAAGAGGTTTTTATTGTTTGGTTGGTTTTTGTTTTTTTGGCCTTCATTAAAAATGAAGAGGAAGAGTTAAGCCCTTCTGGAAGAAGTGGAACAGCCTCTGTCTAAGTCTTGATTTCTTCTATAAAATGAAGCAAATGTTTACACTGCTGAATGGTATTTTGACTCTTAACATTCCTTGGAAATCATTTCCTCAATGGCCCTAGCTTTGTTCTAGGCCTCCACAGAATCTGCGAGACATGTAGATACCAGTGTCTTCAAACTTGTATCCCTCTAATTCAAAAAAACTCTTTCCTTGTTTATTTAATCACGTATTTATTAACTGCTTACTATGTTCTTGGCAGTATGTGACAGGAGAAATGACACATTTGTAATAGTAATATTTGTATCCTTCTGTAACCATATAGCCCTCAGCAGTTTATAAAATGCCTGCACCCCTATAATCTCCTTGCTATGCAACATTCCTATAGGACAGGAAGGTATTATAAACCTAAATTAACAGGTCAAAAATAGGATAAAGCTCAGGAAGTCTAAGTTGCCCTTCCAGGATGTGTAAGCAGCAGGCCAGACTGAGATCCACAACCCTTGAGACAGAGCTTGTAGGCTGTCCCAATCTCTAGCTCACACCTGGAAATCAGGGAACATAAAATATCCCCCAGCTAATAAAAAAACAAACTGTAATTTACAAGTATGTGGGAAATCTCCAAATGAGTGAGTTTTTGTTGCTAGGTTTTTTTTTCTTCTTAACATTCTTAGCATCCTGCATACATTTCAGAATCTAATGTAAACTATGGACTCTCTCACAAGAGAAAAAGATTTATGAACAATACACACAATTTCCTACACAATTTCAGGAGGTTCATGAAGCACATCCAAAACCTCTGGGACAGTATTTCCCAGACCCAGTCAAGAATCTCCATTCACTCCTACGTACACACTAATGAGCACATAGTGTGGCCACTACATGTGTGTTTTGCTTCATATTAGTACAGCAATGGAGAACTAGAACACTGCGTACAGGAAACCACCAGCTTAGAGGGAACACACAGCCTGATGATCACAAATTACTGGTGCCCACGGAGAGACACAGGTGTAGAAAAGGGAAGCAGCTGTGAGAAGTGAAACAGTTTTCTGCAGCAGACAGAGGGTCTTCAAATAAGGGCAAAATATACCTTTATACTTAAAACTTCAGGAACCCAGAAGAGTTTAGAATACAGTATTCTGAACACAAAAAGGGACCATTCTGTCAAGATCATCCTCTGACTTCACTCCCTTTCAGAATGGTGGCTGAGCTTTTTCTAGGCATTCCCCTCTTATATTTATCCTCAGAGTCTGTTCGTTTTCCTAAAAGGTTTCAAAAGGGAAGTGGCTGGACAACATCAAAACCATCTCTCCCACTCATACCTGTAGGGATGTCTACTGAATACCTAGCATAAGCACACAAGGGCTTAGGTACCAGAGAATCAAAGAGAAAAGTCATTGTCTAGGCTACAAGAAACCTACAGTCTAGTGTGGAGGACAGAAACAACAGCCAATGATTCTCAGGACCATGAAAAGAAAACACAAGCTATTGTAGTTAGGACATCCAGAGGAGTGTGAGTGTTCTAGAAGATCACGCCCAACTGTGCCTATGTGGGATCAGGCAGCAAACACCTAGGTTTGTCAAGAAATAGGTATTTTCCTGGGCCTGCACTTTTACGTACATGGACCTAAACTACCCCTCAATGCACACAGACAGACAAAAGGAAGGGAGCTGAGATTGATTTAAGTGACTACTATATGCCCACAATCGGATACATGCTTTGAAAATACTATTTTATTTTCTTCATTAATCTTCATTCCAAAGTCACTCTCATTATTACTATTTTAGAATGAGGAAAGTGGAGTTTCCCAAATTACCTTGGGTCATAAAACTAGCATAAAGCCTGCATTTTAGTTAAGGTTTGTCCACCTACAAAATTTAATCCTTCTAAGACATTATAATGCAGTTGTCTCAAACTCCCCAGAGCCTAGGAAAAGCCCAGCGTTCCCGAACATTCAGCCTCATCGCACTATAAATGACTACAGAACCAACCAGCGTCTAACTAGTAAGACCGTGAAGCAGAATGATAAAGACGACACTGTTAATAGGTAACATTTATTGAGAATTTATTAAGAACCAAGTTTTATTTTATTTTATTTTTTTGTGGTTTTTGGCTGGGGCTGGGTTTGAACCCGCCACCTCCAGCATATGGGGCCGGTGCCCTACCCCTTTGAGCCACAGGCGCCACCTAAGAACCAAGTTTTGTATGTGATATATCATTTAAATCCGACAAGCCAGAGTGGCTAAGCGAAAATTATTAGGCAATGTGAGGGAGGTATTTTTGAACTGAATAGCTCTGGGTGAGTCTCCCTATTTCACATGAACCAGAGTCTTTGAAGTCTCAGAATGATTTCAGGAATCCAGCCAATATCCCTTTTCATTCTTCCTCACCAACATAGTTAATGTCCCCAAGTTTCTACCCATTTCTAGACCCTCCTGCACTGTACCATGTACAAAACAAAGGCCCCCAAACTTCTGCTGATGATGAAAAGGAGCATCCACTTGCTCTAGATGCTCCTACTTTTTTTTAAGAGTAGCATCTTGGGAGCTGGGCTTTACTCAGAAAGGCTATGTGTGATCCTCCTCCCCACAACAGGATCCCCCCAAGCCTCAAATCTTTCACTAAACCTACTTAAAAATGTCATGCCATATGGTCAGTTTGTCATACAGCATGGCTATGTGGTCTTGGGAAATGGTCATCTGCTGACAACCTAAAGTAATTTAGACAACCCTAACTTACAGAGTATCCCTGAAGGTTAAGTAAGATGCAGTAGGCTGAGGCCTCTTAGGGTGTATTATTTTCAAAAAATATTTCTATGTATGTTCTGCCAAGCCAATCATTATTATATCCTTAGTGTCTCTGCACATTCCAGTTCATTCTCACTAGAATGATGTCCTTTGACCTTTGTATCCTTAGGGAACACCTCTTCATCCTCTGAACTCTGCCAAGGTATTCCCTTTTTTGGGCAATCTTACTACACTTCCTCTGATCAAAATCAACCATTTCCTTTCCTTTGCCTCCCAAATTGCCTATTTAGCTCTGTCAAAGCAGGCGTACCTCTCTTTTTCCTTACCCACAGTAGCCCTCACGCTTGCTGCACTGAAATGATCTTAGGAGCCAAAACAAGGTTCTTCTTAATCACAGAGCACACAGGAATGCAGCAGACCTAAGTTTAAATTCAAGTCCTGACACTTACGAGTCCATGCCTTAGACAAGCCAGTAAACTTGCTAAATTTTCATTTCTATAAAATGAGAAAAATTATTTATTTCATAGGGCTGTTGTGAAGCTTAAATGACATGATACATGTAAAACCATGCCTATCAGACAGATAGTGATTGATCAATGATAATTATTATTGAATCTAGTAAGTGGAATAATTTGAAAACTTAAAACTCCATGCACAGTACAGAGTCTGTTTTTCTCTAGTGTTCTCTGTCTCAACAACTGGCTAAAGAAACAGAGGCTTGCCTGTAATCAAATAAGCTCCAAGTACTCACAAAGGCCTACCCTTCTTCCTCGCTCCTAAATGAGCTGGAAGGAGAGGAGGTTTGAGTTTCTTTGGGGCCATTCACTTCCTTTCGTGAGGCCCACTGCCTTTATTCTCTAGGTCTAGGACCAAGTCTGTTTTCTGTCGACTCTAGTGCACTATCACACCAAAGATTTCTTTTTCCTTTTTACTGCATAGTTTTCTGGTTTCAAATCTTGCCTATAGGAAAATATGTACATGTATAGGTCATGTATGCATGCATAAAAGACAGAAACTATTTTTTTTAAAGTATTACACAGTGAATTAGAAACTTCTATGCATCCTATGATTACTAAGTATGATATTCTTTTTTTTTTTTTGAGACAGAGTCTCACTGTGTCACCCTCGGTAGAGTGCCGTGGCATCATAGCACACAGCAACCTCCAACTCTTGGGCTTAAGCAATTCTCTTGCCTCAGCCTCCCAAGTAGCTGGGACAATAGGCGCACACCACAACCCCCGGCTTTTTTTTGTTGCAGTTGTTTAGCTGTTGTCTAGTTGGCCCGGGCTGGGTTCAAACTCACCACCTTCGATGTATGTGGCTGGCGCCCTAACCATTGTGCTACGAACGCCAAGTCAAGTATGATTTTCTTATAGCATTCCTGAAGCCTCCTTCTAACACTTTCAGGGGAGCTCAGTGATAGTCGCAGTTGCTGGATTCCCTCCTTATGCTCCCTATGCCAATCTTCAGTACAGCAAGGGTCTACCACCGCCTGGACTACTTGCTCTTTTTCTGAAACTCAAACCGCTAGCACTTAAAAGTTGCATTTACTGTAATCTTGCCCTCTGCCCAGCTCATGAATTTCTTTATTCAAATAAGTTTCTTGGAAGAGTAATGGGTTCACGACTTTTGAAGTTCGGGTTTTTTTTTTAAGTTTGGTTTTTTAAAATCCTTGATTTGGGTAGTGGGGGAGAATAAGAGCCGCAGACAGTAGCTAAGCTAAAAATTGCACATTTCCAGATCTGATGAGGGAAAAAAAAGTAACTGCAGGTAACTGTTTCGTTTTAATGTCTACATTGTCTACATCTACTAGACAGCTCAAATAATAATTATTTTTGTAACTTAATTCTAATATTAAAATTTATTTAAAAATATTTTTATGAAGAAATGCTGAGAATAAACCACAATATTCATTCTTGAAAGGGGAAATGAAAAAAAGCAAAACCTAAGAAAAAATAAAAATTAAGAAGAAAATAAAAATAAATAAGCCACAATAGAATATCTAAAAACTGTAGTATGTGACCACTTTGGACAGACTCAACCACACAGAGTCTAAACCTTAGAAGACACATCCTCTTGAGGTCACTTTTACTCTGCCCTCTGGTTACCAACGCTCTATTCAGGCTGACTAGTTACAGGCTGGTAATTCTAGGCTGTGAAAATGGCAGCTGCTGGGCGCTGGGAATCAGCCTCCATCACCTAGACATCCCTTCACTTGCCCCTACAAGAACTGGGCACAGCATTCAGACATGCAATATGCAGTGGCTATTTGCATTCACACCATTCCTTTCAGAGCTAGGAAATAAAGCCAGGGAATTTCCCAGTAGGGAGGGGTAATATACAGTGTGTTAGCTACTTAAAAAAGCTTTTTCAACAGTGTGCTTTAGTTATTCAAAATTACAAATACTGCTTAAATTAATGAAAAGCTGCTTGATTTCTGAATGCTAATCCTTGGTTACTGCTGACATCAAAACACAGAGATGAAGCACAACAATTATATTTCAGCTGAAATTTCATTTAAGACTATCATCATTTTTTGCCCTAACAAAAAATACAATTTTAAACTAAATTTTTCAGATTCCAACCAAATGTTTTAGACAGCTGGAAAGAAGATTTTTCTTTGGAGCACTGAAATGTAGTATACTTTAGCAATAATTCTTTCCTGGCTCTGGGAAAAATATGGAGAAGACTTTCTAGCAACACAAACATAAAGACATTAGAAATCCTAGAGATTTAAAAGTAGAATCATTAATTTCAATAAAGTGTTAAAAAGTGAAAAAATATCTAATATGAACAGTATAAAACTATCCTAAGCAAATAAAAATAACCACTAGATTTAGTTTGAAATTTGGGCATAATCTTTCCTCCCAGTCTGTCTGTGGTTTTCTCTCTGACCCTGTATCAATGAGCCGCAGTCTGCTCTACTGGTCTCCTCAAGCAGCTGGAAAAGCATTCCAGATCTACTCTCAGGGATCTAGAGCTGAGATATGCAAGGGAGGAGCTGAGGGTCGCAGCAGTGTTTGTAGACTGAGTCAAAGAGCTGCATATTCCTCTCAATTGTAAAACCCCTCACAATGTTTCTGCTCTGGCATGGAACAACCAAGAAGAGATGAGCACTTTCAGGCAGCTGCTGAACATGGCTTTAGAGGGGCTAAGCATAACATCTGACCTTAATATGTCTTTTCTTTCCTTTCCTTTCAGATAGCAAATGGGTCTGAGAAATCAGTCCTAAATGGGCTAGATCTCATTTTGGTCTTGGTCACTGGTCAAAGACAAAGTTCTCCAAGTGATTTAATACAGTTGAAATTCACCCCATTAACTTTTACAGCAAGTAGTTCCATTTTTACAGTGAGTGATTTTTCAGTTCACAAAAGACTAGGTAGTCAAACTACATGAAGATAGCATTTACCGTCTTCTTTTTAACCCTACTATATATATATATATTTGGAGGTAAGGTTTAGAAAGGAATATTTTAATTTCATTAAAATTTTTTTTTTTTTACTTTTCAAATATTCTAGAAACTATGGTAGCTCTCTATTGCCACATTATATACAATTTTCTCATTGAGGCATTCAAAGTACCTTGACCCTAGCCCAAGAATGGCAGAACAAATCATAGGTGCCAGGCAAATTTTTCATTGATCAATTTAACTTACTTTTTCAGGTGATTACCTCTGAAATGATATTATAATCTTATAAAATCTAAGCAGCCTATGCGCCAAGTGAATGGTCAACATACACTGATAATTTTAAAATAAAATATTTTTAACATGAACAATTTTATTAATTTTCCTTTTGACAAGAATCTGCTGCATTTCTAGAAGATTCTGATACCTATGCTAACTAAAACCCAAGGAAGGAAAAAGGGAAGGAGAGGTAGGAACATGTGTGTCTGTGAGATGCTAAGCAATGATACTTTCAAACATTTTATCTTATTTTTAGTACTCAGATAACCCCTTGAAATTAGTATATGATATTATATAAATATATGAGGCCTGAGAAGTTAGTTCACAAACTCATCCTTAAAAAAGAGCTACATACCTCATTGCTGAATATACTATGGTCATCTTTGAAGCACTCCGCTTAAGAAGCTATGCACTGATGCCAGTGCCTGCTCCGCTCTTCAAAGTAATTTTAGCTCTTTTTCTGGAATGATCATCAGAGTTGTCCTCCTTCGAGGTCTGATAATTAAGTTCGTGAATTTGCCACCTTGTGCTTATGTTGGCAGCACTAACAACTCAATATGGTTCACAACCTTGGTATATCAGTGTCTCACAGCTGTGTTTGTGCCAACATGTGGCACTGTCTTCCTTTGTGGCATTTATTATTGCTGTCATGTGTTTTTGTATGCCATATAACAACAGCTCTTTCCAGAAAAACAGCTCCAAAATTACTATGAAAGGTGGAGTCCCAGGGGAGTCCTTCAAAGGTGACCACAGTGGTATTCAGCAATGAAGTATGTAGCACTTTTTCTAGGATGCATTTGCAAACTTAATCATCAGACCTCATAAGGAGGCTTTCCATTCTAAATGGTCTGGTGGAAACATGAACAGAATGATTAGTTACCAAATAAAATATAAACACGACCAAATAAAGTGCCTTGTGCAAATATTTTGTTGTGATAATGAATGTGGAATCCTTTATAAAGCAACTTATCCCAGTAATTAACAGATAGAATTCATGTTTGCAGATCTCATACACAATGAATTGGTAGGCTAATTGTGTTTTCCTCCTGCTCTAACCAGTATTTACCCAAACAAAGCCTAAAGCTTTCTATTATTATCTTTAAGGAAGATGTATTAGTTACCAAGACTTTGACCCAAGTCATTCCCCAGATTGCAGCCATCAACCAGTCTATGAAGCATTCCATGTCACACTGGAACAGGTTCCACAAAGGCTGTGGCAGTGTCCCCACCTGTCCTATATCAATATTGATCACCTTAGGTCACATCATCTATCGTCATTCAAAACACATATTTAGAGACAAGTTGGAAATGCTCAAGAATAAAAATCTTTTTTTTTTTTTTTTTTTTTTTTATTGTTGGGAATTCATTGAGGGTACAATAAGCCAGGTTACACTGATTGCAATTGTTAGGTAAAGTCCCTATAAAAATCTTTTAACATTTTTAATGACAAGAAGAGACACGTACAGGTTGGCACACTGGCAGAATCTTCACAGGCTTAAGGAAAAAAACACACTAGTCATCTGTTTTAAATAACTATTTAGGTGAGGTGAAATCTACTGTGAAGCAGAAATACCTACATGGCTTGCTTTGTGTCTCTTAAGTGAGGCTACTTTTAAAAATCCTCAAATTAAAATATTAGTATCTAACGATGTGGCCACAGGCAAGTTACATAATGTCCTTTCATATCCTGAGCTATAAAAGGATATTAGAATAAGTAATTTCTAAAATCCCTTTCAATAACAAAATCCTATAATGGACATTTAAACATTCCAGGCAGATAGCTATCTTTTTTATTTTAAAATATCTTTATGACCTCTCTTCACTTGTTCCATTGCTTAATCTTATAATAATATTGATGCTGATAATAAAAGTTTTATGTCTAACACTAACCACACTCAATCTTTCTACATTTGTAGCCAATTTTTTCTAGTTTGACCCTTTGTGGAGTTGGAGAACAAATGACCAGTGTTTTTAACACACAGGACCCCCCCACTTAATTATATTGAAATCCCATTATGTTATATTAAAAGCGCCCCTTACTCTTCCTTTCAGAGGGCCACACCACCCCAACTCCTTTCATCATGTAGAACAACTTCTTTAGAATCTAGTTACAGCCCCTGAGTTACAAACGAGCTAGGTTCTGGAGGCTTGTTCTTAAATTCAATTTGTATGTAAGCTGAAACAGGTACATTTACTTATTCCCAGCGATGGCTTCCATTTGTAAGTGTGAGTCATATGTCTGGTGGATGGCTGTAACTCGGGGACTTACTATGATAGCCTCTCCTCATAAGTGTGAGTTATATCTAAGTTGAATGTTTGTAACTCAGAGACCGCCTGTAATCGTTTTGCATCTACAGAGGGTTTAATGAATCTTCCCAATTCCATCAACTAAAATAGCTATTCATGAGACCGCTAGATGGGAGAAATTTGAGCATTTCTTTTAATTTGATTGCTCTGCAGAGATTGCTATTTGTTCTTGCTGAAGCTCATTGATGCCCCTGAATGACCCTCCTCATGTTTTGCAGCAGCCCTTCAAGCTAACATCAGGAAGAACAAATTTTTAAAAACAATAAAGTACATGGAAAGTTTTGAAAAATTCCAAGAAATTGTACTTTTTTGGCCTGGAAAAATAGCACAAAAGAGCAAGGGGTATTGAGATGTTAGCAATAAACCTGCCCCAGGGAAGATGTCTTTTCTCAAATGAAGACCACGATGAGGTAAATTGAGTCATACTGCAGCACGTCTTTATAGCATCCCAGACTATTGCCAGCTGATTTTTTAAAACCTCCAAGGAAAGTCTGACATCCCCCTTTTGGTTGTTCCAATACTCAAGTTTGCACTGCTGTAGTCAAAAAATACTTTCTTAAATCTAGTTATCCCGTTTTTGCTGCAACTTAATTTTATTTTTCTGGTTCCACATGCCAAGCAAATAAATAAATCTATGCCTAAAACACTTGTGTCCAAAATACTAGATTCAGAATAATTAAACAAACAACCCAACAAAAAAAAATTAGGCCAAAGCTCTGAACAGACACTTCAGAAAAGAAGATATATAGATAGCAAATAAACACATATAAGGATGCCCAACATCCTTAGTCATCAGTGAAGTTCAAATTAAAACTCCAATGAGATACAACTACATACTTACTAGAAAGGTTACAATTAAAAAGACTGAGGATGCCAAGTATTGGCTAGTCTGGTGCTAGGAATGTAAAATGATACCATCCTCTTGGAAAACAATCTGTCAATTTCTTAAAAGGGAAACATACACCTACCCTGCAGCCCATCCACTCCACTCCTGGGTGTTTACCCTACAGAAATGAAAGCGTAAGTCCATACAAAGACTTACACACAAATGTTTCTAGAAAGTTATTTGTGATAGCCAAAACTGGACATAACACAAATGTCCATCAAGTGAGTACATAAACAAACAGTGTTGTATCTGTATAATGGAATACAGTTCAGCAATAAAGAATGAACTATTGATACATGTAAACAACATGGCTAAATTTCCAAATAATTATGCCGAGTAAAAAAGCCAAACAGAATGCATACTGTATGATGCCATTTATATAAAATTCTAGAAAATGCAAATTAATCTACAGTGACAGAACACAGTACAGCCCTTACCATGTGATGGGGGGGGCGTTTAGGTAAGGATTACAAAGAGTGATGGATATGTTCCCTCTCTTGACAATGGCGATAGCTTTATGGGTATATAAACTTATCAGCTTGGACACTTTAAACATGTATAGTTTATTTATGTCCATTAATACCTCAATAAAGTTGTTTTTAAGGAGTAACCACTCATATACATTACAAAAGTTAAGTTATACAATCTGTCTCGTTTCCCCTTTTCAGCCTCTAGCTCCATGCCCCAAATATTCCAAGTCTTCTCCTCAAATTAAACAAACCCAGCTATTTCCTCTAACTTTTACAACCAGAATTAACTTTTCCTTGTGCCCTTAAAAAGTCAAATCGATAAATATTTTAAACCTAACAATCAACTCTGTAAGAATTAAAAAACAAAAATATTTTCAGCACAATGTTCCAAATCTTCCACATGTTTTACCAGTCTCAGAGAGATTAAGTGACTTGCCCAAGTTCACATAGGAAGTGATGGACAAGCTGAGATTCAAAGTCCAATCTGTCTCACACCAAAGCCTGTGCTGGTAGCAAAAACCAGTGTGCCCCAACTCTAAGATATTTTTACCACCATACGCTTAAACAACAATATAGCACATATTAAAGGAAATTCAATTTTATTAATTTTAAGTATAGTCGACAACCCAAACTGTTCACCAAGTGATGCAAAAGTTGTTAAGGCAGCTTTAATAAACTCATCTGTATTTAACAGTATAATTTTCTATGTGGTTATTAAGGTAAAATAGATCCCCTCATCTTGATTATATTAAGCCTGATTTCCGGTATCTTAAATACCTTTTTAGTTTGCTTATTCCATAGTAAAATGGTAATTTTTAACTCATACCAGTTTATATTGACCCAAATTCTGAAAAAACAGAAGCCAAACTCCCACACTATTATTTAGTAGTCCAAATGAATGCACAAAAGAGAATGAGGTGCAAAGTTGAAGATGAAACAAAACTGATTACACACACTTACCCTGCTGCTAATTAAGAATATACTAGTGTTACAAGTATACAATTTCAGTGCTAGTATTATCTTTGTTCAGATGAAGCCCTCTAGCATTTAATTATGTTACTTAATTATGAAGACAATCACATCACCTTCCAGTTCTTCCCTGGACTGTGACTAAAGGTTAATGTATTAATTTCATGGTTCCTATATATTTCAGGATAGGAACATGTCAATAAAGAATATATGTCCATGTGACTGAAGATTTTAGCTGTGGCAGGATTTGAGACATTAAAATTACCTAAGTCCCACTGGTAATTTTAATTGTCAGGAGATATGTAATGCTGCATGTTAAGCTTAAGTAACATTTTTAAAGTCTCCACAGAGAGGGAACATGACTATAAAAAGAAACAAGAAAATCATTAAGTGACATGCTTTATTTCCGTTTGAGTTCAATTAATTAATAAGTTTACCTCAATTCAGTATCATCTTACTCCCCAGCTTCCTTCCTTGCCTATCAAAATAATAACAGTAATAACAGAGTCAGTGCAAAATGTATGAGTCATTCTTCAATCATGCCAAGGACATAACTTTCAACCTAAGATTAAAAATAAAGTGTTATGCATGATATTCAATACTGTTTAACTTTTGGGTGCTAAGAATCTAATAAATATAACATTTCAAAAGAAAATTAAACAATCTGGATCATTTCCGTTCGCTTTCATGATTTCATAAGCAGATTTCTATGGCTTTGGCTACATGCGCTAATATTTGGATCCTGGTGGAATTTGGTATCATTTAGTTGATAATCTGTATCACCAGTTCGTACAAGGCACAGAAAACCTCTCTACTCCCCTATACACATCAAAGCATTTCATTTATTATTCAAATGGTTATTCTGACAAAACCATTACTCAAGAAGAAAGCAAAAAAAAAAACTTACTTTTTAAAAGATACGCCTTTCACACCAGATTCCTTTAACCATCTATGTCATTTCTGGCAAAGCCTTTATTTCCTAAAGAATACATATATTTTAAATTCCAATTTACCTTACCTATGAGGGTCAGGGCTTGTTGTTTTTTTTTTTTTTTTTTGTATATGGGATTTTATTTGTTTGTTTGTTTCAGGGTATTTGGGTTTTTTTTTTTTTTTATTGTTGGGGATTCATTGAGGGTACGATAAGCCAGGTTACACTGATTGCAATTGTTAGGTGAAGTCCCTCTTGCAATCATGTCAGGGCTTGTTTTTTATCGGCTTTCATGCAAAGTGAGCTTTTGTATGTTTTAAATTTACCTTAACTTCTTCCTAAATTCATGTATTTTTAGTCTTTTCTAAAGAAAACACGAAATTTAAATACAGTATATGGAAAGTATGCTCAAATCATGATAAATGGCTCACAACTACCTACCTTTAAAGCGTAACAGGAACGAGCTCACGAAGTCATAAACACACACCTCAGGGTGAAAACAAACATCTTTTGGTAGAGTTCTGAGTTCAGAACATTCGGGTTAATAAGAGAAAAGTTTCATGATTAGGAATACAGATATTTTCTTTCTCTCTTTCTCTTCTTTCCTTCTTTCTATACTAAAATTCATATGACAGCTATGTCATCATGTAACTTTTGCAGGGTCTGAGAAGTTTCTTGGCTTACTGAGAAAAATTCAACAGGTTAGTCCTCAGTATCTCCCATTACCAGTGAAACTGAGCAGACTGGCTGAATCGTAAATCAGGATCTCATTAGCAAAGATTGGTTGCATTGTAGACAGAACCTAATAGGGCAACATAAAGTCAGATATGAATTTCATATGGTGAAGAAAGATGTGCTTGGTCTCTTGATGGCTGCCAGGTATCACAGATGAAGTTAACTTACCTAATACTACTTCTAGTCATGGAGCATTTCAATGCCTCTATTTGGTAATCAAAGTGATAAATACTACTATTTCAGTCATCAAGAGACCCCATTCCTCACTCTTTTGGTTTATTTGTGGAAGGAGAGTGTGTTCATTAAGGTATCCTATATTAACAATGCCACAGTTCTTAAAAGGATAATGGCCTTACATGCACCAGCAATCGCATTCAAAATAATGCAGACCATGCCTCTGAACAACACAATACAGCCATCCTTTCGTATCCTTGGGTTCTAGGACCCACTGCTCAAGTCTCTGATATAAATTAGAGTAGTATTTGAATATAACCTATGTTCATCCTCCTATATACTTTAAATCTCTAGATTACTTACAGTACTTAATACAATGTAAATGTTATATAAATAGCTGAAATACAGCCAGGTGTGATGGCTCACACTTGTAATTCCCAGCACTCTGGGAGGCCGAGGCAGGTGGATTGCTTGAGCTCACGAGTTCAAGACCAGCCTGAGCAAAAAGCAAAACCCTGTCCCCACTAAAAATAGAAAAAACTGAGGAACTTGAGCCCTTGGAGGTTGCTATGAGCTATGACGCTGCCTCAGTACTCTACCTAGGGCAACAGCTTGAGACTCTGTCTAAAAAAAAAAAAAAGTTGAAATATCATATCGTTTTATTTGTATTATTTTTTAATGTTGCATTGTTTTTTATTGTCCCTCCTACCCTAATAGTTTCTATCCACAGTTGGTTGAATCCGCAGATATGGAACCCTCGGATTCTGGGGTGAACTGCAGACGTATTTCCAACTGTCAAGGAAGTAATAGAGCTATCAGGAAGCAAGTATTATTTATCCATTTTTGTTGTGATAAAATACACAGAATGTAAAATTTACCATTTAACAATTTTTAAGTGCATAGTTCAGTGGTATCTATTACATTTACCAAGTAGTTTTATTTTAGATCCAACTGGACTATAGTGTTAATGTCTGGGTATCTAGTCATTCATTGGTTGATATGCCTGGCTTCACAGAGATAAATATCATTCTATTTCCAGGTAACTTCTTGGCTAAGTATTCAAAGTCAGAGTTTATTCAACACACTAGGGTTTGTATGCTTGAGATGAGGAATGACCTGCCAAAACGAAGCATTCCTTCCAGATGGAAGATAGAAACTTTGATCTTCTCTTCCTCGTCATTAAACCTTTCAGAAAATAAGGAACCCACTATTCCCTGACCTTTGAGATTTTTACAAACTTCAGACTGCAGTTCAGAACACAGACAAGAAACTGTCCAAAGAAAACATGCCCCAAATGAACAGGATATAAACAAAGTTGTAACCAGGTAATTAATGGTAGGGACTTGACTCCCTTCACTTTACTTCTCTGATAACAATCTGGCATTTTATCAGTAGGGTCTTTTATCTGGAAGGATTCACTGTGTTCTGCTGCCTGGAACTATTCTGGGAGGGGACAAAGACAAGCTTTCATCTTGGAACGGAAATGGAACTACATCTAGAAGGGGTAAAGAAGAGTCAAAGCTGTAAAAAGACCTGCAAGTCTTTTCCTGACAGGGGAGAGGTAAATGGAAAATAGGACGCCCCGTTTCATTGAAAGCACAGGAGCAAATCGTGATGGGAAAAAAGTCGCTGCAATCCTCGGATGGTGACAACTCGCTTTCTGCCTTTGTTTCAAGTTCTGCATCTTCTCCCTAATGTCTTCTATTTATCTTCCTGTCAAATCAAAACCCAAGAAATTTAAACAATGCATACTATGGGAAAAATAATAAAGTAATTCACCTCTCTCTGAGATGTTCATGCTGGAAGAGTTTAAAACCATATACTAAAAGAATTAAAGTCCACCTGTGCTCAGCCTGGGCCTGTTAAACAACAATGACAACTGCAACAAAAAAAATAGCCAGACGTGGTGGCGGGCGCCTGCACTCCCAGCTACTTGGGAGGCTGAGGCAAGAGAATACCAGATCATGGATTGCTCAGCGATTCTAGTTCTCTTCTGTCAGATTGTGTAGTAATCCTGAGGAGCTCCCTAGGTCTACATCTAGGGCCCTCGTGACAGTTTAGTGGTTCAGGCAAGGAGGAGGACACAAGGAAACTGCTCTGTTGGCCGGATTTCAATGGGGAATTCTATCAGGACACAGCATTCTAAAGCTGCTACTTAGGGATGTGTTCAACCATGCAGCAGAATGCAAATCCCTCTCTAGTCTTTTCAAGTTTTTCCTAAGTCCAGTTTTCTTTCTGACTATGAATTAAATTCTGATGTCTTAAATCATGCAGGAAAAAAAAGGGGGGGGTAAGAAGTGATTGAATTATACTAATTATATGACACTGGAGCTCAGCTAGAAAATATGAATTACATTTAAGTTTCTCTTAACTCAACTTACACACGTTACAATTAGTACTACTGGCAGAATAGTGCTACTATTCTCTAAAATAGAGTGCACTACTACTGAATTTTACTTTTCATTTTATCCAAACCAAAAAAGATGCTGAGCCTTAAACTTTGGTTTTATAGGAAAAAGGGATACTCCTGGGGAAAAAAACTGAATAAACAGTCAAGCAAGAAACAAACCAATACGACTCACTCATCACCCAAAAGGACAGATTATGTTTGAAAAATATTTTCTGCCCACTGCTTTGTAAATTATTTTCTTGTCTGTGTGACATGTGCTTCAGTAACAATTAAGTTTTCCTTGGCTACCTAAATACATTTCCACAGTGTCTACCAAAACACATGGCCCGTCCATGTATGATTGTAATAACCAAAAAGGAGAAGCCTTATTTACACAGTAGCACCTTTCACACAAATACATATTTTGTTAATGCTCTGGACATGGTAGCAACTGAACAGAAAAATCTAATGTGGCCAAGTCTAATTTTAATTTTGCAGTTGTTTAGACTAAAGCTGAACTAAGCTTACCTGTAGGACTTAGAGTTTTCATCTATACAGTAGGGAGAAATGTAGCATCTCTTGGGGACTGGCAGTCAGAGCACAAATGTCCCAGACCAGGAATTCTCCCTGATGCAAAAAACCTCAGGGGCTATGTCTTAACCCTCCTTGTGCCCTCCATGCAGGTTTTTTGGTTGTAGTTGTCGTTGTTTGGCAGGCCCAGGCTGGATTCGAACTCGCCAGTTCTAATGTATGTGGCTGGTGCCCTAGCTGCTGAGCTACAGGTGCCGAGCCAAGGACACATTATATGTTTACTCTTTCTGGGCCTTGGCTTTTCCATCTCTAAAGAAAGGTACCAACACCTGCCACTCACTAGTTCAAAGTGATGATAATTTAAGAAGTAAAGCAAGTAATTTCAAACTTAGTGGATATCTTTCAGAAGTCAGTGATTTTTCAATCCAATGCTCCTTTGTTATTGGGTATGCAGGATACCTGGGAATCCTGATTCTGACATGTCCCCTTTTAAGCTAGCCAGGCGGAGTGTGATTTCAGACATTGTACTAGACCTTAAAAGAGGGTTACTCAAACTTGGGCGTGCAGAGGTAACTGAAATTCTTGACATTGTTTGTGGGACAGGAAAAAGGACATGTCCACTATAAAGCTAAACCTATAATTCTCTGCAAGTTCTCGATTCATGACTGACTCAGTGTGCATTGAGTGGCAACCCTGAGTGGAAACAGCATGTAAAGTGAAAAAGAAAAGGGCTGAGGGCAGGAAAACCAGGTGCACCAATGTTCAAAGAGGCAGCAAGAGGAAGCAAGCCCTCCAAGTGGAAAAAGAAACATTGGCCAGAGGAAGTCCCAGAAGAAAGAGCCCCAAAAGAAAGGAGTTTGCAATAGTGTCAAAGTCCAGAGAAACATCAGGAAAGAAGAAGCCCTGATAGCTTTTGTAACTAGGAGTCATTTGTATTTCACGTTTGTCAGTACAGTTTAGTGAGGTGGTGAAAGGAGAGGTTACTGCAGTGGGTTAAGGAAGAGGTAGAGGGTGATGCCTGTAGCTCAAGCGGCTAAGGCGCCAGCCACATACACCAGAGCTGGTGGGTTTGAATCTGGCCCAGGCCTGCCAAACAATGACAACTACAACCAAAAAAAAAAAAAAAAAATAGTCGGGCATTGTGGCAGGTGCCTGTAGTCCCAGCTACTTGAGAGGCTGAGGCAAGAGAATCGCTTAAGCCCAGGAATTGGAGACTGCTGTGAGCTGAGACACCACAGCACTCTACCCAGGGCAATAGCTTGAGGTTCTGTCTCAAAAAAAAAAAAAAAGAGAGAGAGAGAAAGCTGTCATAGGTAGGGTGGGTGTCTTCGTGGAGAGATCTTAGATTTGACAGCTTCTACCCTTTTCTTGTAAGAAACAAATGATAAGAGTAGGGATGCTGCTGAGTTGGGCAAGGGCACAGTTACAAGTAGGACCTCAGTACCTATATTTAAAGGATGAATTGGTGATGAACAGTGCTCAAAAAGTAAAGTGAGAGGTAAGAATAAGTGGTGAAGGAGAGAATGCCTCTAATTGGTTTGGAAGGGAGGCAAGATGAGCACTCCAGAGTCTCAATGTTCTAGGTCAGTGATAAAATAGGAAGGAAAAACTAAAAGGACGTGAGGGTGAATGTAACGTACGCAGCTGATGTGACAAATGCAGCTTGTTTCTACTAGAAGATTACGAATAGACTGGTGAGAATCAAGGCCCAGAGGGAGAGAGGGAAAAACTGTTAGTCAGGGAAAGAGAACTAAAACATACCATGTCATTATCTTCCTCATTTTCAGCCTACTATAATTAATCCTTACCTTCTTACTCTACGTCCTAATTCATATTTTCTGCCTGAAGAGGAAAAATACATTTCTGATCTTACAATGTTCCCTACTACACAGGATAAGATGACTGCATATTCGTTAGCATTTGGGGCTTCGTAATGTGAAATCTTTCAATTCAGCATTAAAAATGCCATCTATAATTTTTGAGAAGATATTTAAGATCAAGGAAGTGAAAGCTCCTTATGAAAATGTGTTAAAATATTTAAAAATTTTAAGTATTGCTAAATTTTAAAAAAGTCCACTACCATTCATTATTTTCAAAGGCTTAAGTGCAACATTTGGGGCAAATACTGTTCTTTATTAAACTTACCGAAGATTTACCATCAATGATTTCTCCTATGCAACAGCAAACCATTTATTTTGTGAATTTCCTGGGTCATCCTTGGTTCAAGTGGAAGCAAAGGTCTTTATGATGCCTTCCAAGTTATGAATCATAAACTATCACAATCTTCCTCTTATTGGATCTTCCTGTCTAGTATGGGCAGCTAGAATTTTCTCTCTTCTAGCATGAACTGTGAATCACCAAGATGGTAGACTGAATTCCCATATTCTTTTCCTCCCTTGTTATTTGAGAAAACCTCTTGGAATTCTCCAACCCACTGGGGTGCTCTTCTTTCTAGGCCTCAGTGCTTACAGCATATACCATATAATTAAGTGGTTAACAGACACTATGTCAGGTTCACAGCATGTGCTTTATCGCACTAGCTTGACTGCTAGTTCTTTAAGGATAAAGATCTTTTCCTTTACTTTGCATCTTACCCAAGACCTAACACTAGCTAGGTACACAATGGATGTTTAACAAATACTTGGTTCATTGATTAACTGACTGGATTCAAACTTTTAGTGTGAATGGCAGCAATAGGCCATAGATTATCATCATTGTCAGAAATTTCACCCAAGAATGTGACTATGTGCAGATCAAATCACTTGTTCTAACATGACCTGAACTGGCTTGTTGAAGTAACAGATAACACTAAAGAAAAGCTAGCCCCTACAAGTTTTGTTTTTCTAGCTTACTTTGTCAATGCATTCCATAAGAGGTGAAATCTTCATTCCTTTTGCTCAAAAACATATTTAGAAAATGGTCTTAAAGAGATCTGGCACCAGAGACAAAGTCAGCCAGGTCCCCCTCTAGAAGTGAGAGATAAAAATTGGTGACAGACGACAGAGTATCTTTTTATGCCAAAACTCTTTGCAAAAAAAGCCACACAATTAGAAAATGATTTCATTCCACATGCTGAACCTCAGTTACCCCTGAGTAGAATTCGGAAATTCAAAAGGCCATAAGCACAGCTCTCCAAATAAAAGTGCTAGGTAGAGACACAGTAAAAAGAAGGCAGAGTAAGTAGCTGCCCAAGCATTGTGATTTCCCCAGCATTAGGAAACAACCTTACAATCTCTGCTTTAGGTTCTCCCTGTGTAAGGCCTAAAATGCTATGACCAGAGGTTCACTGCTTTATTTCAAAATGTATGGCTTTGTAATACAACAAATAGCTCCATGGAAGGTAATATTGGGGACACTTACACATCTGTAAGAAATAAAGGAATGGAAACAAACCAGGCCCATACACAAAGAAAAACCTGAGAAGCTGAAAATACTCAAGTAGCCCTGAACATCTGCATTTTTAACAATCTGGTCCCCAAGCCTGAGCTGGTATGAGACAGTCACACTAATGAAACTAATGGGCCAGGGTTTCCACAGGTTGATGGAGTAGCAGATCCCTTCTTTCGCTCAACAACTGTTAGCAGATTAAGATGGTGAAGAGACTCCTTTCCTGTAATTTCTTACTTTAGGTCTCATGGAACTTAGTGGTAACCACAGGTCAGGTAGAATTTTGGACATACAAGCTGGCCAGGGGGAGGAAATTCTAGGTAATGGTTAAAGTTTGGGAAGTTCTGTATTCTCCGTATATCTCTGTTCAGAGATCCTTTGGGAAATTTGGATAACAAAGAGTTGTCTATTTTAATTATTCTTTGGGAAAGCATCTCTGACTTCTCAACAACTCAGATGTTCCTTATGCATGTTAGAAAACAAATGTGGCTTTAGCCAACATCTGGAATAGAGAAAAATAAAGCAACCACAAAAAAAGATAATTAAATTAATAAGGAATGCTCTTTAGACATAATATCTCATAGGCCAAAAAAATGTTTTCAGAACTATGTGGAACAAAGTTATAAAAGGCTAAATTTAAGTGGATTAATTTCTGGAGGGGATACCATCCAGGAGCAGACAACTGTGACCTTGTGGGCCATTCCAAGAACAGTACCCCGACCTCTTTTCTTTGAGAGATTGGGAAATCCATAAGCAAAAGGTACAAATATGTGTTGCAGGTTTAGAGGCAGGTTTACTATTTCATTCAGAATTTACTACTGAGTTATTTAGACATCCCAAATAGATACTGTGATGATGATCTAACTCAGCTTCAGATGCATGGAGAAATCTTTTAAAAGATAGGAACAACATGTGATCAGTTTTCCTTGAACACTTTCACTGATGGGCAAGCTCAGTATTATAGAAATATGTTCATTCCCTCGATGAATACTAATTTTCACAACATGATTCTTTATATTAAAAGCTGAAGTCTATCTCCTACCTTACTATTGGAAGTAAAAAGGAGAAATTATGTGCCTTCTGCCATATGGCAGCCTCTTAAGTATGCAAAGACTGTTACCATGCTGCCTCCAAGTGTTCTCCAGTCTAATTGTTTCCAGATGTGTAGCTTCCTTTGCATCATGGTCACCTCCCCTGGGTAAACATCAGTTCATCAGTGACCCTTCTAAAATGGGGAGCCCAGAGCAGAATAACAAGCAGAATAATGTGGGTATAGGCTAACTAGCAGATTTCAGAGGGACCGGTCCCCACCATCTAGAAGCAGCAACAGTGTCACACTGCTTGCTCAGGGTTCAACAGGAAATTTCATTCCCCAGGACTTTCTTTTTTTTTTTTTTTCCTAAAAACAGCAATGAAGTCAGATATCCCTCATTCTGTATGTACATACTTTTTTAACTTTTAAAAAATCAGAATGTGGTACATAGATCTATGAAATGCTATCTTAATAGTTTCTGCCCATCAATCCAGTCTTCTAAGGTTATTTTGAATCTTCTTTTTAAATCATAGACTATATCTAACATACAAAAGAGTACAGAGAATAATATGACATTCAACATTTGCCCAACGCCCAGCTTAAGAACACATTACAAATATAATTGAAGCTCCTAGTATATGGCTCTTAAATTCAATCTCTTCCTCCTCGTGCAGAGGTAATGGCCATGTGCCTGAATTTGTTTGCCATGCCCATGCTTGAAGACTATTTCGTACCTCGATTTCCTCACAGATTTGATAAGCATGCAATCTAGTCTGTCTTCATTTAAGTAAATAATTCAAATGTTGAATAAAGCTGCACTGTTCTCATCAAATAGTCTAGTAATCCCATCAAAACAAAGTGGTGACTCAGGCATGACTTATTCTTAGGGAATCCTTACTAGTTCTCAGCAAATAAACTGCAAAGTGCTTGCAAGTGATACATTTAATAACCCAGTCTAAAACAACCAATAGCAATACAATTGTCTGGTCACTAACAAAATATGCCTTTTCCTCTCTCTTTTGGAAATCCTTCTACAGGCTCCTGGCACAACATTTCCACCCCACATTTCCCCAAAATTACTGACACAGTTCTGGGCTCACTTCTACCCAAGAGTAGACCCATTTATCTGGGTCCGGGGATATGCCTTCACTCACAGGATACAGTGCTCTTTTCTATTGCTTCATCTGCATCTGGTAAAGGGGCTGAAAATAAATCTGCTATCTATCAACCTGCTCTCTATCAAATCTGCTCTCTACCACTATACTATCAACCCTTTCTTCTCTCTCCAGAATTTTTCTTAACATGCAAAGCAAGGAGCATTTACCTTCTATTTTGTGAGCAGGATTACCCCCATTATATAGGTGATAATAGGAGCTTCCACTCCTACACAGGTTCCCTATTAATGCTGCAGTCACCTGGAAGTCTTTCTCCCATGTGTTTTGGCTTGTTTATAATTCTATGCCTATGAACAGAAAAATGGTGCACGCAGACACTCCCACTTGTATTCTTATCAATCCAGACTCCTCTTCATTTGGCTCTAACAACTGCAGCAGGGTAGCTAAAGGGGGGCCTCCACAGTGGCTCACTGGAAGGCAGTCAGAGGGGAAGGGTCTGCAGTGCAGGAAGGTAGTTACAGGTTCATAAGGCCAGAGAGAACCTAGGTAACATCCAGGTCAACAGCTTAATTTGATAGAAAAGGAAACAGAGAGTCAGAGAGGTAAAGTCACAAACGCAAATGTCAGAGCTCATATTAGAACACAATACTTCTAAAAGTCGAGGTGAGCCTCTTTTCTACATAAACAGTAATCAGTGGGATACAAAATGTGTCTCTAATATTGTAGGACTACAAGTCTCTGAGGGCTTCATAGATACACATATCTGCTCAGATACAAAAAGTTTCAGTTCCAAATTAGTTTCATTTTCGTTTTACTCAATCCTACCTCGTGCTCAAACCCAGGCCAGGTAGAGAAAGATAAAAAACAAACCAAAACACCCCATAGCTGCTTCTGCATGGAAGGAGCTTAAGCCGTATTTGGAGAGAATAAGCACTGAGCATTACGAAATGCTGCAGTGATGAGGAATGATAGGATGAGTGATGTAAGGAACCACATGTGACATTTAGAGAAGAGACAGGTAATTAGGGGGACAGAAAGTAAGGAGGGCATGACTTCCTTCTCAGCAGTATTTAACCATTCTTTGCCTCATTTCTCTCTATATAAAACAAGTTTTGCCCTTTACTTATCTACATGGATTCTGGAAAAACAAAACAAATAGAATTGTGATGTGCAGCCTCAAAGAAGAGCCCCTGGTATTATCATCAAAAATGATAATAGAAGCCAACTACTTTCTACTGCAAAAACCCCACTCTACACCATGGAAAACAACTTCTTTTAATTTCATTGCCAGAGTAAGGAGCAAAGTGATAATCTCTTAATTACATAACTTTCAAGGAAAAGAAAACAAGAGTCAATATTATTTTCCAAAGTCATAGGCTTAAAAGGAATAACAAACTCTTTAGTTTTTTTATATACCTAACCCCCTCCTTTTTAAGACTAGTAGAATCAAAGAGTTCTATGAAATATTTTTAAAATATGCTTTTTCCAACTCTCTGATCGCTGACTAGCCATTCATATTTCAACTAAAAAAGTTTCTACTTCATAGGCCCATATGGATGATTTCCACTGTCATATGTTCAAGATTATATTGCTATTTGTACTTCAATATTCGTCAGAGAAAAGAAAAGCAGGCCAGGCTCAGTGGTGTGCACCTATAATCCCAGCTACTCGGGAGGTTGAAGTAGGAGAATCACTTGAGCTTAGGATGTCAAGGCCAATCTGGGCAACACAGTGAAATCCTCTTTAAAAAAAGGGGGAGGGGGGACGGGGGGGCCTGGTGGGGAAAATCCTTTTAAAAGTACTCCAAAACCTGGGTGCATGGCTGCCACCTATAATCCCAGTTATTTGGGAGGCTGAGACAAGAGGATCACTTGAGGCCAGGAGTATTTTTTTATTTGTTTTGATTTTTAGCAAGAAAAAGAAGTTTTATTAATTAATTATACACAATTTTGAAGGGTACCAGCTGCTTTTTGGAAATCTAAAATGTTGGGTTTCAAGGCAGCTGCCTGTCTCCCAAAATGTCAGGGTTTCAGGCAGCTGCCTGGGTCCTTGGTTCTTGGCCAAAAAATGACCAGACACCCTACAGTAAGTCAAGCATGAGAGAAATTTTATTACAAAAGAGAAAGATAACTTTACAAAGTAAGAGCAAGGTATAGGCTTACAAAGCAAGAGATGCTTGCCATGAACAGCTAACCAGCCCCCGCTGTTGTGACAAATAAAAGGCAAGGAGGCCAGGGCCAAGCATTTAAGAGCAGTTTGGGCAACATAGCGAGACCCCCATTTCAGCAAAAAACAAAAAATAAAAAAATTAGCAGGACATGGTGGCATGGGCTTGTACTCCTAGCTAGCTACTCAGGAGGTTGAGGCAGGAAGATCGCTGGAGCCCAGGAACTCAAGGCTATAGTCGCTATTATTATGCCACTGCACTCTAACCTGTGTAAGAGTGAGACCCTATCACTTAAAAAAAAAAAAAAAAAAAAAATGGTTCCCCAAAAAGGCAGTGAAGGGATTTATCCCACATGTATTATTCAGATCTTAGTTATGAGCAATAAAAGGCACTTTCTGTCTCAACTGATATCCACATACTCACAGGTAACCACATTGGTCCTCACAGATAGTAAGACTCTTATCCAAATGACACAGCTAGTGTCCAGGTGGCAGAGCCCAGAGAGAATCAGGTCTCCTGTGTCCTGAGCCTTTGCTCTGTTCAGGACTCTATGGTCCTACGATTGGGGCTTAAGTGGTTTCCTATAGCTCTTCAAGTGAAACTTGAAACTCACTTGTGAAAGGGAACTCAAAGTTGCATGTCCAGAGACTTGGGTCTCTGAAAAGACTTTCTAGTCTTCTAAAAGACTAAAAGGAAGTCTTCTAAAAAGAAGACTAGACAAGTGGGCCCTGGTGACTTGGATTCAGAGAGCCAATTGGGCTTCCTTTTAAAACATGAATCACTCTCGGGCGGCACCTGTGGCTCAGTCGGTAGGGCGCCGGCCCCATATACCGAGGGTGGCGGGTTCAAACCCGGCCCTGGCCAAACTGCAACCAAAAAATAGCCAGGCGTTGTGGTGGGCGCCTGTAGTCCCAGCCACTCGGGAGGCTGAGGCAAGAGAATCGCTTGAGCCCAGGAGATGGAGGTTGCTGTGAGCTGTGTGAGGCCACGGCACTCTACTGAGGGCCATAAAGTGAGACTCTGTCTCTACAAAAAAAAACAAAAACAAAACAAAAACATGAATCACTCTCTTCTATGGTATTGGATCTAAAAAATGAATGGTATTTAATTGAAGGCATCATATTCTCATGATAAAGGATTATCTATTTGAATCCAACATGGCATCATAAAATACAATGGATTAAAAAAATTTTTTTATTTGTTTTTTAAATTATTTTTCATAAAATACAATGGATTAAAAAATTTTTTATTTGTTTTTTTAAATTATTTTTTATTAAATCATAACTTTGTACATTGATGCATTTATGGGGTTCAAGATTAAAAAATTTTTAAACAAAATGTTGGGATTAAAATTATCATTTTTGTTTCAAGATGATGCAACCGCCATAACTACATATAAACTGGAAAAATTCAAATGAGTAACTTCTAAGATTTAAGTCAACAAAGAAAATCAACAGAGAAATAAGTCTGGATGAATTCTTAAATGTGGAATAAAGAACTAACTATATAAATAATGCTACAGAGAGGAAGGGAACAGCAAGTCAGTACACATAAATCAAAAAGAAAGAAAAAGCTGTTGCTTAGATTTTAATTTTTTCATTGTGCAATTCACTTTAGCACAGTCAAAGCAACCTTTGCACTACTTCTACAAGCTGGAAAATTGTTTTCTTTACCTAAACTTATAGTATCCACAAGCCTGATTAGAGCACTTCCAAGCACATAAATCACCATTAACAACACTACAAAAACAAAACACTGCCCATCCACTACGCATGGATTTTTAGCTATTATTTTAGTCAAAAGATCCTATTCTTTAGTATGACTAGAACCACAGACATTGCCCAGAATGACAGGTTTTATGATCAACCTTTCACTCTCTTTGTGAATAATCTTCTCAGAAGTAATCTAAATCAAATGTGAATAGTTTCATCAAATTCATTATTTTTAAAAACTCTGCATATCATTCATTTTCCCAGTGAACATTCAAGGGTAGCATGGGTTGATCCTGTACTAAGTTGATGAAACCCCAAACTGGGTTTTCTAACTCTAAATCTAGGGTTCTTCCACTTCACGAAAGAAGATGGTCAAGAAAGAAGAGCTAGCCTTCTTGTCTATCCAGCCGCAGACCAAGCCCATAACCCTAGGCAACTGTCTCCACTTGTGCCCGATCACAGATGGTAGATCAATCCGATCAGCAAACTTTCCTACAAGAAAAGCAAAGTAAGGAGCATATACGCCCACTGATAGGGACATTACTTCCACACCCCTAAACAGCCTGTACTGAGATGCACCAACTATGGATATAGGCTCTTCATCTCTCTCAGTTGCATAAATTTCAGGCCTCATGTGCCCTTCTTCCCAGTGAAGCTAAAGTTACTGGCTACAAAACAGGCATCCTTATTTTGGTGTAACAGAAAGAGGACATCTAACACTCTTTGTTTGTTTGTTTGAGACAGTCTTACCCTGTTGCCCAAGCTAGAGTACTGTACTGTCAGCCTAGCTCACAGCAACCTCAAACTCCAGGGTTCAAGCGATCCTTCTGCCTCAGCCTCCTGAGTAGCTGGTACTACAGGCACCTGCCACAACATCTGGCTAATTTTTTTTCTATTTTTAGTATTCATGGGGGTCTCAAGCTGATCTTACTCAAGCTGATCTCGAGCCCGTGAATTCAAGCAATCCTCCTGCCTTGGCCTCCCAGAGTGCTAGGAGTGCTAGGATTATAGGTGACAGCCATTGTGCCTGGCCAACGTCTAACACTCTTGACCTAGCTGCTCAGGACACTTTCTTGCTCATTCTCTGCATTCTTAGGTCAAAATCTATTTCTTACAAAATCCCTTAAATAGCTTTACCAAGTATGACCCTACCATAGCCTATTAAAATCATCTGTGTGTGGCTCTGGTGGTGTTTAAGTTCAATACCCCAAATTGAATTTTGCTATTTAAAGTATGATCTGTAAACCAGCAGCAATCATGCAGGGTTCCTCAAAGTTTTTAAAAAGGGGGTCAGTTCACTGTCCCTCACACCGTTGGAGGGCTGGACTATAGTTTTAAAAAAAAACAATGAATAGGGCGGTGCCTGTGGCTCGGTCGGTAAGGCACCGGCCCCATATACCGAGGGTGGCGGGTTCAAACCCGGCCCCAGCCAAACTGCAACCAAGAAATAGCCGGGCGTTGTGGCGGGCGCCTGTAGTCCCAGCTACTCGGGAGGCTGAGGCAAGAGAATCGCTTAAGCCCAGGAGTTGGAGGTTGCTGTGAGCTGTGTGAGGCCACGGCACTCTACCGAGGGCCATAAAGTGAGACTCTGTCTCTACAAAAAAAACAAAACAAAAAAAACAATGAACAAATTCCTACGCACACTGCACATATCTTATTTTGAAAACAAAACGGGAACAAATACAATCACACCGCCTCATGCGGCCCACGGGCCATAGTTTGAGGACCCCTGAGTTTGTTCAAAAGGCAGACTCCAGGTTCCACCCTAGACTTACTGTGTCAGAATTTGTATGATACCTGAGCAGTATGTTTACATCTTAAAGTTTGAGAAGCACTGTTCTATAGCACACAGGTACTCCAGGTACTCGATCAGAACCTATTTACTTTACAGTTAAGATATCAATTGTGGCACTTCCGTTGCTGGTGGCGCTCCATGAATCTTTACATAGGTAGAAAGCAAGCCATGACATTTTCACTGGATATAGCCAGGCGTTGTGGCGGGCGCCTGTAGTCCCAGCTACTTGGGAGGCTGAGGCAAGAGAATCGCTTAAGCCCAGGAGTTGGAGGTTGCTGTGAGCTGGGTGAGGCCACGGCACTCTACCGAGGGCCATAAAGTAGAGTGCCGTGGCCTGGGTGAGGCCACGGCACCCTACTAAAAAAAAAAAAAAAAAAAAAAGACATTTTCACTGGATAGACAGGATGATTACAAACTTCTTACTTTGCATCTTTTGAGTTTAAAAAATGATGCATTAAGTGCACTGGCTTCAAAGCAATATTTAAATATTCTGTATCAATGCAATCTTCATTATACAATAGGTAATTTGAATATAACATATGAACATTCTGGTTATATGTAAACTAATTAAACAACAGGTTGGAAGGATACTTTCAATGTAGTTATATCTTGTATTTAGGACGCAATGAATAAGACCGATTAGTACAAAACTTCCATAAATGGAAGGTTCTCAATACAGATGTGAAGGTTCTAAAGCAAATCTTTGTCTCTAATGCACTGTGAGTTTGTGCTCATGTCTTTACCTCTTGCATCAACTTTCTGAAAATGGTTCTTAGTTCTTTCCAGTTATTCATGGAAGAAAGTAATTTAAGGCCCCAGACTATCACTCAGATTCCTAAAATGAATCACCCTGGATGAGGGAAACTGGTAACTTTGTGTATCAGGAAACAAAAACCAGTCTGAGTGAGTCATCTCTGTGATCAAAGATAACATGGCCACAGCCAGGGCTTGGTACAAACAAATAGCTACAGCTATCTCATGCCAGAATCTCATGTTTAATGGTTTCTCACATTAAAACGCATAAGTCAGCTCTCTGAAACCAGGAAATAGAACCCAGGACACCACATACATAACCAAGTCGCTCTCTTGAGTTTAGGTTCTTATCCTTCTGCTCTAGGTGATTTTGACTTTTGGCAGATTAATAAAAATGAAGGTGCTATTTTACTAAGAGGCAAGCAGAAAGGTAAAAACTAATGCTAGGATTGTGAAGTACTTCTTGGATGCCTACAGATTGAGATCTTTGATCCAAAATGAACAAGGTAATCAGAAGTTGCCAGATGCCTGAAAAAACGTAACACAGGAAGTGGTAAAAACTGCTAGAAATAGAAAAGCCAGTTACTTTATTCCATGCATCCTCTATATTCATAGCTCTCTTTCAGACACTCCAAGCTTAGAAGAGAAGATGAGTGGGCACTGCCATCTACACACCACCTGTTTGCATTCCTAGCAGACTCCTCCAGAGTGAAGAGCTAGGTGTCCTGAAATCCTCTTGAAGCCCTGCACAGGAGATATACACCAAGGCCAAGCCTGCCCCATGCTGGTCATGCTCAAAACAGAGACAATGCAAACACCAGCTTACCTTTTTCAAAAGCAGCATCTCCTATCAACACTACCTGACAACTAGGCAGAGCTCCAAGGAAAACATACACAGGTTCTACTCACAATATAAATACCTTCTCTGTAATACTAAAGATCAGTTGGGAGTAACGGTGAGCAACGGTAAGCCCCAGCCCTTGCCTTCACAAGACCCCACCTAAAAATAAAACAAACAAAAAGAGGGCAGTGGAAGGATAATTGGCAGAAGGAGGAAGGGCATTTGGCCGGGATCTAACCTACGGTGCGCGTTGTGGGAGTGTAGGATGTGCCTCCTGGGTGACAGGCTCTTACAACTGGAACTTTACCCTGGAAGTGAGAACTGTGTAATCTAAAAATCTGTACTCTCACATTAATTTGAAATGAAGGAAAAAAAAATACTCCCCACAAAACTACTGAAGTTTTCTTTCTGAAGAACAAATTAAAACATTTCTAAAGAACAAATAAAACAACAAATTTCTGAAGAACAAAATAAAACATTCCCACAAATCCCCACCCCCACCCCCATTCTTTTCCACACAGCATGAAACTACCTTATAATGAAGGGGACAAAAGGCGCCGTGCTGAGAGTAGAAGCGGTGCCATCCATTGGGGAGGGGTAGAGTCTCTCCAACACCAACAGCAAGAGAAACATGCTTGTATGATGGCTTGGTCCTGCCATATCACTGAAAAAAATTATTACACATAAAAGATTTAAAATTTAAGTAGTGAGAGGCCAGGCATGGTGGCTCACGCCTGTAATACTAGCACCCTAGAAGGCCGAGGCAGGTGGACTGCCTAAGCTCATAGGTTTGAGACCAGCCTGAGCCAGAGCAAGACCCCACCTCTACAAATAGCCAGGCATTATGGCAGGTGCCTGTAGTCTCAGCTACTTGGGAGGCTGAGGCAAGAGGATCACGTGAGCCCAAGAATTTGAGGTTGCTGTGAGCTGTGATGCCACAGCCCACTACCAAGGGCGACAGAGTAAGACTGTCAAAAAAATAAATAAATAAAAATTAAAAAATTAAATTAAATTAAGTAGTGAGGCATTATATTCAAACATTTCTTCTCCTTAATAATTATGTTTATGAAGTAAGGCTCTCTCTGATCAAGGAGATAGTTCTCCTTTTTCATTTTTTTCTCCATTCACTTCATTATCTTCCTAATGTGTATGATAAGGAAAAAAATATTGGTAAAGTTGTGGACCAGGCTTTTCCACACAATCGTCTTCTCAAAGCTAATCATTTGCTTAACCAGAGTCTGCTGTTTTGATTAGAGCTCTTCATACAGCAGTAAGTTGGAGGAAATGTGAAACTTTGCCATCCAAATGTATTTAAGAAGGCGTGAACAGGCCGTTACTTACGAGGGCCAGAAATGCCTGCCTAGATAAACTACTAATATGAAGAAGTGCATCATAAACAGAAGGAAAATTCATTAATATAGCTTTATTTTCCAATTCTAGACAATTAGTGTACATTCACACCAATTACAAAAATTGGTAGAAGACTACAAAAGCACATGTTCTAAGATGTCCATACTAAAAATGCCACAACTGATGTAAATGAAAAGACAATGGTGAACTTTTCTATCTACCCTGGTAAGACTGGAAGCCCTCTTTATAGTTTTGCTTTGTGTTTCCCCAGTCACTGGCCCTTTCTGTATGTACAGGTAGGTATCCTGGTTAGTCAGCTAATTTCTGTAGTTTGACAATGGCAAGCTGCAACAGGACAGGAATAAAAAATGACAGGTGTGTGGGGCAGCACCTGTGGCTCAAAGGAGTGGGGCACCGGCTCAGGAGGTGGCGGGTTCAAACCCAGCCCTGGCCAAAAGCTGCAAGCAAAAAAAAAAAAGACAGGTGTGCGTTAAACAAACTCAGTATTTAAGTACACTGATTTTTTTAAATACTAGGAAGAAAATAATTCTGAACAGAAGAGATTATTAAGTTTCTAAGTTAGTTCCTATATACTACCAAAAAACTGAAATTTTATCAAATGTAATTTACAAAGACTTAAAACTAGTTTAAACTAGTTAAAAAACTTTACATTGTATTTTTCACAACTTTTCAGGTACAATCTACTATGGAGAGCCAGGCAACATGATATAATTATAAAGAAGCACTTAAAAAAAAAGCCAGGCAGCATTATAGTTCAGTGGGTAGGGCGCCAGCCACATACACCCAGGTTGGCAGGTTTGAACCTGGCCCGGCCAGCTAAAGGACAATGACAACTGCAACAAAAAAATAGCCGGGCATTGTGGCAGGTGCCTGTAGTCCCAGCTACTCGGGAGGCTGCGGCAAGAGAATCACTTATGCCCAAGAGTTGTAAGTTGTTGTGAGCTGTGATGCCATAGCACTCTATGGAGGGCGATATAGTGAGACTCCAATTCAAAAAAACAAAAGCCATCTGTGTTACCAGGAAGGGGGTTATTAAAAACAGTTGCCTAAGACACGATTGCAAGAGGGACTTTGCCTAACAAACGCAATCAGTGTAACCTGGTTTCATGTACCCTCAATGAATCCCTAACAATTAAAAAAAAAAAAAAAAAAAAAGTTGCCTAGAGGGAAATCTTGACTAATAGAGTAATTCACATTGTTGGTTTCATTTTGCCCCACCTAATTCTCTCCTTACCTGTCCACTGTATTGGCCACAGCTTCCAATTGTTTGAGAAGAAAAGGATAGAGTTCTGGGAAACGAGAGAAAAACTCTCTCCCTGTCATTCTGTGGAGGGAGGGGAGAAAAAGATAAATTAGTATCATTTATTTCCTCTGATTTTTATAAAAAAGCCTTTTTTAAAACAGGATGATAACTATGGTCATTTGTTTGGATATTTCATGAACTAACAGTTAAAAACAAAACAACAGCATCTTCTAACAATCAACAGAAATGATACACGGACTTTTAATGCACGGACTTTCATCTCAAAATTTAAGATTATGCATTTTACAAGTATTGATATTCAATTCTGTCCGGGAAGACATATGTAATGTGCAAGAAGGCCAAGTTTCCACAATTGATTTCAACTGTGAGTACAGTTAACACCCGATCAACTGAGACTGATTCCACTTCAGCGATTAGGGCAAGTCTTAGAATGAGCTTTCTCAACATTGGCATAAATGACATTTTGGACCAAATCTTTGTTCCAGGGGGCTGCCCTGTGCAGTGTAGGATGTTTAGCACAAATGCCAATAGCACAACACCCCCCACTCCCGACACTCTGCAATCATGACAAGCAAAATGTCTACAAACACAGTAGAACCTCTGTAGACAGACCACCCAAAGGACCGTAACAACATATGGAGGAGGTCAACATAAGGAACTGGGCCTGGTGTACTGCTACATACATGTAGTACATGTTGGTCTATGAAAATTAGGTCAACTTAAGAAGGTGGTCAATGTAGGGAAGGGGTCAGCTATGGAGGTTGCACTGTGTTGCCAAATTTACCCCCTGGGACAAAATGGCCCCTGATTAAGAAGCACTGGTTTGGAGCATGGTTATCAGAAGTACAGACCTGGCATGCAGGTTCTGGAAATCCAATCTCCCTGGAACCTATAAGGATTACCTTTTCCATGTTTATAAAAACCACTATTGAATTCTGCCAATGTCCCCAAAATAATTCCTTGAACTACATAACTGATCAAAAAGTTCAAGAAAAATATAGGACTTAAGAAAATATTCCATCCCCATTAACTATTAAAGAACCCCAATTAATAGAGACACAGAAGATCACCTGTTTAAAAAAATTGAAATACATTTTACACACAGCAAAATGCTCAGATCTTAAGGGTACCATTTGATCTAGAAATGCATACATTCATGTAGTCCACACTCTCTTAAGACTCAACAAATTTCCATCATCCCATAAAGTTCCCTCATGCCTCAGCCAATTCCTGGCAAGGAACCACTGATTTGATTTTTACCACACTCAAGAATTTCATACACATTTAAAAATACTATATATTTTTTTCTAGCTTTTTTCACTCAGCATAGAGTTCATGAGATTTATCAATATTATTCAATGTAACAATAATCTGTTTCTTTTTCTTTTAGTAGCCCATTGTATGAATATACAAGTTTGTTTATTCATTGTTCTACTGATGAACACAGACTCTCCAGTTTTTAGCTGTTATGAGTAAAACTGCTGTAAAATTCTTGTATGAAGCTTTTTGTGGACACATGTTTTCATTTCTCTTGAATTGATAACTGAGAATAAAACTGCAATATGTTAAACATTTTAGGAAACTGACAGTTTTTCAAAATAGTTGTATCATTTTATACTCCCCCAAATTAGTGAGAGTTCTGTTGGCCCTACATCCTTTCCAACATTTGCTGTTGTCTTTTTTTCCTGTCATTTTAGCCATCCTTATCCGCGTGTAGCGATATCTCTTTGTAATTTGGATTTGAATTTTCTTGATGACTAATGATGTTGAATACTTTTCACATGACTTGCTCACTGGCATGGCCCTTTGTGAAATAGTCTATTTACTCAAGATTTTTAACCATTTTTAATAATAGATTCCTTTTCCTTTGTCACATATATGCATGGCAAATACTTTCTTCTAGTTTGTAGGTTGCCAACTTATTTTCTTTTTTTTTTTTTTTTTTTGTAGAGACAGAGTCTCACTACTTTATGGCCCTCAGTAGAGTGCCTTGGCATCAAACAGCTCACAGCAACCTCCAACTCCTGGGCTTAAGTGATCCTCCTGCCTCAGCCTCCCAAGTAGCTGGGACTACAGGCGCCCGCCACAACGCCCGGCTATTTTTTGGTTGCAGTTTGGCCGGGGCCGGGTTTGAACCCGCCCCATGTATATGGGGCCGGCGCCTTACCAACTGAGCCACAGGCGCCGCCCGCCAACTTATTTTCTTAATAATGACTTTTGATGAGCAGAAGTTTTAATTTTTTATCATATTTTATTCCTTTGAAACCAAGTCTTACTTTGCTGCCCAGGCTAATGTGCCATGGTGTCAGCCTAGTTCACAGCAACCTCCAACTCCTGGACTCAAGTGATCCTCCTGCCTCAGCCTCTTAAGTAGCTGGCAGTACAGGTGCCCACCATGACAAACAGCTAATTTTTTCTATATTTAGTAGAGATGGGGTCTCCGCTCTTGGCTCAGGCTGGTCTCAAACTCCTAAGTTCATGCATTCCTCTTACCTCAGCCTTCCAAAGTGCTACAATTATAGGTACTGAGCCACCCCACCTGGCCAGAAGTTTTAAATTTTGATGAAGTCCAATAATTACTCAATTTCTTTCCTTTATGATTCATGTTTTCTATAGCCTAAGAAATCTTTGCCTACCTAAAAACGGTATGTTACACTTTCTTTTAGAACAGTGGTTCTCAACCTTCCTAATGCCGTAACCCTTCAATATAGTTCCTGTGATCGCAACCCACAAGTGAGAACCACTGTTCTAGAAGCTTTATGGTTTTAGCTTTTACTTTGAAGTCCACAATCCATTTTTGGACTTTATATTGAAGTCCACAATCCTTTTAGACTCTACTTGTCAGTTCACTTACTCTCTTTCTCAGTCTCTCTCTGCCACAGTTTTTATTGCATTTATAATCAATTTGAAGAGAATTTCATTCTTATAACGTTGAATCTTCTATCAGCATAGCACATCTCTATTTCTTTACAGCATCTCCCTAATAAGAATGTAATATACAAATATAGAAAAAAAGAACCTTGACCTCTATGCCAAATCATACCCCCAAATTAACCAAAAATGGATTGAGGAGAGTAAAATGGATTACTTAACTGACAAGGAGAGTCTAAAAGGTATACAGATACATGAAGGGCCACAAGAGTAACAAATTTAATGTTAAAGAAGAATGAAGTTGGAGGACTTGGTCAAGACAGCTAAAAATATCCCAGAACTTGGGTAGTTAGGACTCTGGCGTGGAGGGAAGAAGTAAGCCAATAAAATAGAATAGAAAGTACAGTAACAGACATACAAAAACTTGATTTGTGAAACAGCTGATAATACAGACCACAGAGAAAAGTGTTGGTGTAAATGATTACCCATATGGACACAATTGAAATTGGATTCCAACCTCCTACTATATACAGAACTAAATTCCACTGAAATCAACACTTTAAAAGAGCATAAAGGAAAAAATACAAAACAACATTTTGTATTTTGAAAATTCAGAATTCTGCCCTATTCTTGGCATGACATTTCCCAATGACAACTCCAGGCAGCCTAGGTGACAAACCTTCCATTTAGCAGCCTGGCCAAAGGGTCCCTAGAAAATTCTAACTTAATTCTGCTTAGCACCTGAATTCTCCTGGAGGCCTGACTTGGTCCGAAATCATAAAATAATGACCACTTATTTGATTACAGGATTTGCTGAGTCTTTCCAAGGTGGCCATGGGAGACATAATAAGTCTCTGTAAGGTTTATAAAAATGCCTTGTCTCTCTTGCATCTGACCATTCTAGACAAAAAGTATGGTTGCAAGTAGGGGATAACAGAAAAAAAAGGTACAGTTATAACTACTGAAATGGGGCAGGTGATTTTGAGTCAGTGGAGAGGAGAACAACCTTGACAATGCATGGATGTTACAGGTCTCCGTTTTTTGAAAACAGAACAATCTTCACCAAGGAAAATGCTCTTCCGTGGCTCTCCCAAATTGTCATGAGCACATTAAATTTAACTAAAGGCAGAATCTGTCATCCTCTATCAGACGGCTCTAAGCACAGTTTGATTGCATTTCCCCTTATACCCTTACTGAGACGTCTAACAGAAATTGCCTGGCCTTGGCTCTAGGGCAATGGTTCTCAACCTTCCTAATGCTGTGGCCCTTTAATACAGTTCCTGTGGGTCGCGACCCACAGGTTGAGAACCGCTGCTCTAGGACCTGACCCTTCTAAACAAAACACCTGTTAATACCTCTGGAAGCCTTCCTACTTTCTGTAGCCATTGCTCAGTCATTGCAAAAGGCAGTAGAGTATCAGTCAGCTGTTGGTACTACAGGCAAACAGGACAGATTAGAATGACTACATATGAGCAGTCTCTCCAAAACCAAGAACTAGATTATTTGGACCGAATGAGGAACTTTAAGGTACCTGCTACCCTGTTTTCCCGAAAATAAGACATCCTCCGAAAATAAGACCTACTTACAGGAAAGATCAGGCGTCCCCTGAAAATAAGACCTAGCGCATCTTTAGGAGCACACCTTAAAATAAGACACTGTCTTATTTTCGGGGAAACAGGGTAGTAGTTAGGCCACATATGCTCCTCAACTAATGTAGGGAGCTCCCAAAATTATAAACAAAATGTTTGCTTTACGGAGGCAGTAGGTATGCCCCTGAGACTTTTAATAACTTGCCTCCCTCTCCCAAAACATAGTGACTTACACCTTAGGGGTGGTTTTAAGAGACTTTCCATTGTAAAAGAAGATACCAACAATAGTTCCTGTAGCCCTCTTATGACTAGGAGTATCTCTCCCAAATAAGACCATACTTGCTTATTTACAGAAGCCTCCCAGAGGTATAAGGGACTTGTTCTTTTTGCACACCCTGTGGTTGGTCATTCCTACTGTGAAGTCATCTAATTACAAAACATGGAGCCCAGGAACATGGAGCCCAGGGTTACAGTGAGCTATGATCATCCCATGGCTCTCCAGCCTGGGCAACAGAATGAGACCCTATCTCTTATAATAACAATATTTTTAAAAGATAATATAGAAATAAAGGATAAATGTCACTGAGTTTCTCACATTACTACACATGTTGCAAAGTGTAGTGACTGGCCTTTTCTAGACTCTATTCAAGGATTTTTATATGATAAACAGCCTTTGAAGATATGGTATCTCTCTCTGGAACAAAGGGCAGACATGTTTACTGCCCATTATAAAAGATTCATGTTCCGGGGCGGCGCCTGTGGCTCAGTGAGTAGGGCGCCAGCCCCATATGCCGAGGGTGGCGGGTTCAAACCCAGCCCCGGCCAAACTGCAACAAAAAAATAGCTGGGCGTTGTGGTGGGCGCCTGTAGTCCCAGCTGCTTGGGAGGCTGAGGCAAGAGAATCGCATAAGCCCAAGAGCTGGAGGTTGCCGTGAGTTGTGACGCCATGGCACTCTACCGAGGGCGGTACAGTGAGACTCTATCTCCACAAAAAAAAAAAAAAGATTCATGTTCCTTAACTGAGTTCTTTTCCTATAAAGCAACCCACTGCACATACAGATAACATTATCTATCCATCTCTACAATTCTTAACACTGCCCTGGGGGCACTAGAGCTTAGGACACTGGCACAAAAGTGCTGATACTCAGGTATTGGTACTGTTGTAACACACTACTCTTCATCTCTAAATTAGGTGTCTCATGTCTTCTACTAGCATCTATGAAATTGTGCCAAGCTAACTTAATAGCTTGCAAGGAGAGTGAAATCTAAGACCCTTTAAAGCTCTAGGCAAGAAGAGTATGCTAAAACAAAGCAAAGTAATTTGATAAAGTTTTAGATTCACAATAGTCTAAGATATGGAATCTTAAACTTCAAAATAGTAACAACTATGATTGAAATACATCAAAAAATAACAATGAGTTCATAATAATTCATTTTATTGGTCACCATTGGAAGCTTCTAGGATAGCAACTTAATATGTTAACAATTAATAGATAAAGAAAGAAAAACAATTGTACCCTCAATGAATCCCCAACAACAAAAAAAAAAAAGAAAGAAAAACATCCTGTATTCCTGTGATTTGTTCACCCCTTCCTATATTACATAGGAATAATTAAAGAAAATTCTTTCTAGAAGAATTCCAGCCAATAAATGGAGAAGAATAGAATTAGAAAAATTGCCATTTTACAACCTGTAATAAAAATAATAGGTCCAGGCAGTGATTATAAATAATAGCCAAAACTATTATGGGAAAGGTTGATAAGGAATGTCCTGATGGAAAAATCAAGATGGCACAACCTGACAGGAAACCACTGATCAATCTCAACATCACTAAAAGTGGAATTACTTTTAAATGCCTCGTGCATTAAACAGCACACATATTTTTTTTTTTTTTTTTTTTGTAGAGACAGAGTCTCACTTTATGGCCCTCGGTAGAGTGCCGTGGCGTCACCCAGCTCACAGCAACCTCCAACTCCTGGGCTTAAGCGATTCTCTTGCCTCAGCCTCCCGAGTAGCTGGGACTATAGGCGCCCGCCACAACGCCCGGCTATTTTTTGGTTTTGCAGTTTGGCCGGGGCCGGGCTTGAACCCGCCACCCTCGGCACATGGGGCCGGCGCCCTACCGACTGAGCCACAGGCGCCGCCCAACAGCACACATATTATCCATCAGTATTCCTGCCTAAAGAGAACTCAATTTGAATTTAATCAAGTCTCTAACTGTAAATTCCTTAGCAAAATTCCTTATATAAAGGAATAGAAGAACAAGTTAAATAACACTACAAGAAAGCTGGCTGGGAGCAGTGGCTCGTGTCTGTAAATCCTAGCACTCTGGGAGGCCAAGGCAGGTGGACTGCCTAAGCTCAGAAGTTTGAGATCAGCCTGAGCAAGAGTGAGACCCCGTCTCTACCAAAAATAAAAAAACTAGCCAGGCAGTGTGACCGGTTCCTATAGTTCCAGCTACTTGGGAGGCCAAGGCAAGAGGATCTCTTGAGTCCAAGAGTTTGAGGTTGCTGTGAGCTATGACAGCACTCTATCCAGGGCGACAAAATAAGATTCTGTCTTAAACAAACAAACAAACAAACAAACAACAACAAAGAGAAAACTACAAGAAAGCACTCAATCATAGCCAGAATTTTGAACATTATATAGGAAAATTACCAGGTTTCACTTGCAGAGGAATAGAATAAAATGTTACAGAATAACAAAGACTTAAGAGACCAAGAAACTTAAAAGACTCAAGAACTTAAAAAGACTAAATGCAATGTTTGGATGTTGTCTGGATCCTAATTCTAACAAACTAACTACATAAAGATATTTCTAGGACAATAAGGAAATTTTAAATATTAAGAAATTATTCGGGGCGGCACCTGTGGCTCAGTGGGTAGGGCGCCGGTCCCATATGCCGGAGGTGGCGGGTTCAAACCCAGCCCCGGCCAAAAAAAAAAAAAAAAAAAAAAGGCCCTCAGCCAGTGCCCAGCCATGTCCTTGGATTTCCCAGCTTTCTGAATTGTAAGAAATAAATTTCAAAAAAAAAGAAATTATTAACTTTGTTAGGTGTGATAACAGCATGGCACTATTTCTTTTAAACTCCTTTATCACTCAGTAATGCATACTGAAGTATTTACAGGAAAATAAATACTCTATTATTATGTATAACTCCTAATAAATACCTCCTTTAAAGGGGGGTAAGAAACAGATAAAATAAGATTAGCAAAATGTTGGTCATCGCTAAAGCTGAGCAATAGATACACAGAGGTTAATTACACTATTCATTTTGATATGTTGAAAATTTTCACAATAAAAAATTAAAAAAATAAAAAGATAAGCCACAAATAGAACATTTGTATGCATGTATCTACGAATTACAAAATCAGTATTCACAATATATGAAGACCTCCAGTGAATTAACAAAAGACAAACAATTCAATATAAAAATGGACAAACTTACCAAAATACAATTCACAGAAGATAAACATTAGTGGCCAAGAAACATTTAAAAAGGTGCTCAACTACGCCAAGAGACTATTTTATATCCTCAAATTGGCAAAGACTAAAAAGTCCGACAATATCAAGTAGTGAAACTTTTCAACACTGAGGCTGGAAATGAAAATTACACAATTACAACAATTGTGAAACATAATTTGAGATTTTCTTAAAAGCCAGAGATATGTTTACCCAGTGACTCAAAAATGCCAGTTTACATAAACAGAGAAGAGCATGGGTTGAGCATGGGTACCACAGGCTTGTACAAGCATATGCATAGCAGCTGTTTGTCCAACATCAAAAGAGTGAACAAACCATAGTAGAGTCCCCAGGCCTGTGGTAGGTATGTTCCAAGACGCCTAGTGGATGCCTGAAACCAACAAAGTACCAAACTAAACACAGTATACAGTAATGTGTTTTCGCATACACACACAGTTGTAGTAAAGTTTAATTTACAAATGAGGCACGTTAAGAGATTTACAATAATAATCATAAAAATATACTGTAATAAAAGTTAAGTGAATGTGGTCTCTCTCTAAATATCTTATTGTACTGTACTCACACTTACTGCGAGGATATAAGATAGTAAAATGTCTACATGATGTAAGCATTATAACACAGTATTTAAAACCCATGAACTGTTTATTTCTAGAATTTTCCATTTAATATTTTCAAACTACTATTGACTGCAGGTAACTGAAAATGCAGAATGTGAAACCACAAATATCCTTATCCACGGTTTCAGTTACTCACAATCAAAAGTGTTCCAAAAACATTAAATGGCAAATTCCAGAAATAATTTATAAGTTTTAAATGCATATCATTCTGAGTAGCATCAGGAAATTTCTTTCTGTCCTACTTTACGCTGCCCAGGACATGATTCATCCTTCTGTCCGGCGTTATCCACACTCTACATGTCACCAGCCACTTACTCACTTAGTAGCCAACTCAGTTATCAGATCAACTGTCTCAGTATCGCAGTGCTTGTGTTTAGCTAACTTTTCTTAATAATGGCCCCAAAGCATAGGAGTAATGATACTGGCATATTGTTACAATTGTTCCATTTTATTATTAATTATTGTTGTTAATGTCTTATCATGACTAACTTAAAAGTAAACTTTCTCACAGTTATGTATACAGGGGAAAAAAATAGTAGATATAGATATATGATTTAGTACACTCTATGGTTTCAGGCATCCATTGAAAGGTATGCCTTACAGATAAGGACAGACTATTGTAATAGTCCCTTTTTTAAGGTAGGTGGTAGATACAAAGTGCTTATTACATTCTTATTCTTTAAACCATACACACACATTTTATATTCTTTTGTACCTATTTCATACTCAGTAAATCAAACTTATTACAAAAGAAAGTTCCTATTCCTTTTCCAAATTACAGACCCATCAAACATTTATTGGATTTTTTATCCAAAAAATGCTCTTTCCTTTTTTATTTATTAGATAGTTTTATGGAAAAGGTAATAAATGCAAATGTTAAAAATATACACTAGCCCCACCCAGTGTCCCTAATAGACAACTATATAATAGTATTCTAAAGTACTCAACTTTCCCTTTGAAAAACTTCAGTGAATACAAGTACATGCTTAATAGTTTTTGCTCCCATAGATAAGCATATATTTTCTGCACATTAATTTTTTTCTAAACTATATCTGTAAAATCACTCAATATAAGGCACATTGATTTATTTTTTTCCATTTAATGGCTACAGAGTAATCTATAGTATGGTTAACTCTAATTTACTTAATCACTAAGGATAGGCCTTTTGGTTATTACCAGTCTTTTGCTACTACAAATGATTACATGTATAAATTCTCTTGTTTTTTTTTTTTATTTGAGATACTATATATTGAATTTCTTTTTGCTAACATGTGCACTACTAAGATATACATCCATATTATTATAGAATGTTTTATAGCAATAAAAAGGTCAGCATGATGCAGTACACAGAAAGATTTCATAGAAATCTTCATTGAATTATTGGTTTGGGGGGGGCTTTTTTTTTTTTTTTTAGACAGAGTCTTACTATGTCACCCTCAGTAGAGTGCCATGGCATCACAGATCACAGCAACCTCAAATTCTTGGGCTTAGGCGATTCTCTTCCCTCAACCTCCCAAGTAGATGGGGACTATAGGCACCCAGCTATTTTTTTTATTGCAGCTGTCATTGTTGTTTAACTGGCCCAGGCCAGGCTCGAACCGGCCAGCCTCGGTGCATGTAGCTGGCGCCGTAACGACTGTGCTATGGGCACTGAGCCTGAATCTTTGTTTTTCATTATTTATTTTATTATTATTTTTTTGCTTTTCCAAAAATATGGAACACTTCACAAATTTGCATGTCATCCTTGCACAGGGGCCATGCCAATCTTCTCTGCATCATTCCAATTTTAGTGTATGTGCTGCCGAAGAAAGCACTTTATTTTTTTTTATTGTTGGGGATTCATTGAGGGTACAAAGAACCAGGTTACATTGATTACGTTTGCTAGGTAAAGTCCCTCTTATAATTGTGTCCCTCCCCCAAAACGTTTGTCACACACCATGCCTCCCTCCCTTTCTCTGATTTCCCTTTCCCCCACCCCTCACCATGCACTAGGCCATTAATTGTCCTCATATCAGAATTGAGTACATAGGATTCTTGTTTTTCCATTCTTGTGATGCTTTACTAAGAATAATGTGTTCTACTTCCATCCAGGTTAATGCAAAAGATGTAACGTCTCCATTCCTTTTAATGGCTGAATAGTATTCCATGGTATACATATACCACAGCTTGTTAATCCATTCCTGGGTTGGTGGGCATTTAGGCTGTTTCAACATTTTGGCAATTGTAAATTAAGCTGCAATAAACAGTCTAGCGCAAGTGTCCTTATGGTAAAAGGAATTTTTTTTCTTCTGGGTAGATGCCCAATAATGGGATTGTAGGATCAAATGGGAGGTCTAGTTTGAGTTCTTTGAGGGTTCTCCATACTTCCTTCCAAAACAGTTGTATTAGTTTGCAGTCCCACCAGCAGCTTAAAAGTGTTCCCTTCTCTCAACATCCACGCCAGTATCTGCAGTTTTGAAATTTTGTGATGTGGGCCATTCTCACTGGGATTGATGATAACTCAGGGTGGTTTTGATTTCCATTTCTCTAATAATTAGGGACAATGAGCATTTTTTTCAAATGTTTGTTAGCCATTCGTCTGTCTTCTTTACAGAAGGTTCTACTCATGTCTCTTGCCCCTGATTTAAGGGATTGTTGGCTCTTTTTATATTGATTAATTTGAGTTCTCTGTAGATCCCAATTATCAAGCTTTTTTCTGATTCAAAACATGCAACTATCCCTTCCCATTGTGTAGGTTGTCTATTTGCTTTGGTTGTTGTCTCCTTAGCTGTATAGAAGCTTTTCAGTTTAATTAAGTCCCATCTGTTTACTTTTGTTGTTATTACAATTGTCATGGAAGTCTTCATCGTAAACTCTTTCCCCAGACCAATATCTTCAAGTGTTTTTCCCATGTTTTCCTTTCAGGATTTTTATCATTTCATGCCTTAAATTTAGATCTTGAATCAATTTTTGTGAGTGGAGAAAGGTGCAGGTCCAGTTTCAGTCTTTTACATGTGGCTATCCAGTTCTCCCAGCAAATTCTCTTGTAAATAAATTGCCCATCTGAGACTTGCAGGGTGAATGTTTTACCCAGGAAGAAAGGAAAACCATTCCACTACAGGTCACTGCTAGATTCTTTATGACCTCAACATAAAACTGTCAAGGACATCAGTTTCCATTCTTAGTTCCATCCTTGGCTTTTGATTTTGTAAAGAGGAGACACTTGAAGGTAAATCTGTATGCGCTCAGTACTGGGATCCCTGAGTATACTTGCCCATACAGAATCCCTCCATCTACAACCAAAAAGGGCCAAGGGATGTGTCTCCTAGAGGAATGAATTATTAATATCCAGGGGAATAAGTAACTTGTTAAAAGCCTGATATCTCGTGGGCGGTGCCTATGGTTCAGTGAGTAGTGCACCAGCCCTTTTACTGAGGATGGCAGGTTCAAATCCTGCCCCGGCCAAACTGCAACAAAAAATAGCTGGGCATTGTGGCAGGCACCTGTAGTCCCAGCTATTCGGGAGGCTAAGGCAAGACAATCATCTAAGCCCAAGAGCTGGAGGTTGCTGTGAGCTGTGATACCATAGCACTCTACCAAGGGCAACAAAGTGAGACTCTTCTCTAAAAAAAAAAAAAAAAAAAGTCTGATATCTCTTGTTAAAAAACAAGCATTCTCACTTATATAGACTATATGATTCTACTGATATGATCTAGAAACTGTCCTAGTAGACAACTGGCTCTGCTGACCACAATACTCCCAAAGAAAAGGGCTACAGAACTACTATTCTAAGATTAAAGACATTATTTTAACTGAATTAAAGCTAACTGTCCCAAACAGCAAATTACACATAATTCAGTTAACTTTACCAACTCATCCATTTTGGAAGGTATACAAAGAAGGTACCTTACTCAAAGGTAAACATTTGATGAACATCTTAGCTAATTCTTTTATAATATTGTAGGAACTAGGTAGGTTCTTTACTACATCTTTTCAAAAATGAACTGTTAAAACGGTAGCCATGCTTGATAGTATAGGACTATGAAGCATCAACTATACATTTGTCAGGGCTTAAGAACAACCTCAGGGAACACTGATCTTGCTGAAGCACTCTGAGAATATAGGAAGTATCCTTCTATTCTAACATACCAAGGCTCCTCAATACAGTAGGAAAATGTTGACCCTACTTCTGGTTCAGCTCACCTAAAAGGCAAGAGTTCCAATTTACTGCAAAAACAAAAGAGCTGAGCTCATATACTTGCCAGGGAGCACCATCTCAACTCTGTACTAGCCAAAAGCTAGTAAAAACTCAGCTAAATATTTATGAAGTGGCCTAAAGGATATGCAAAATTAACAATTCTTGTGTGTAATGAAACAGAGATTCATGAGGTAGCAGGTAAGAGGATATCAGAATTATCTAAGGGGAATAGTCAAACTTCTCTCAGCTCTACTCAACTACACCAAAAGGTCAGCATCTTGAATCCAGAGCTTAGGCCGACAATATACCAACAACAGCCTTCAATCAACCATAACTACATTAGCTTTTATGGTTATATTGAGTTAAGAATCACGTTTATTATAGTGCCTCTAAGTGAAGGAATTGCATAGGTTCTGCGCTGCCTATATAGGTCTATAATATAGCCTGACTTTAAAAGGCCAAGATCATGGGACCACTTTAAGTATACTTTAATTTCTCTTCTCTGGGGGAATATGTGAATCTTTTCTCTCTTGTTGCTTGATCAGAACTGTGATATAATTGTATTTTTCTCACAGAAGTAGTAATATTTTTAAAAGTACCTACATAAGGCATGTTGAGCTAGGTCCTAAGGGAGATAATAACAAAAAACAGTCACTGCTCTTGCAACTTAAAATGTAGTTAGGAAGACAAGGTACATACATACATTGTAACTAATAACATACAGCAAACCACTCTGAGGCAAATGAATAATGCTTACCCTAAAAGTTCAGAGTTTGAAAAGATTATCATTGGGCTTCAGAGGTTATGGAAAGTTCTCTGAGGGAAACAGAAATCAAGATAAGCCTTGAAGGCTCAGTGCCCCTAGCTCAGTGAGTAGGGCGCCAGGCGGGTTTGAGCACGGCCCAGGCTTGCTAAACAACGACAACTGCAACAAAAAAAAATAGCTCAGCGTGGTGGCAGGTGCCTGTAGTCCCAGCTACTTGGGAGGCTGAGGCAAAAGAATTGGTTAAGCCCAAAAGTTGGAGGTTGCTGTGAACTGTGACAGCACAGCAATCTACCAAGGGTGACATAGTGAGACTCTGTCTCAAAAGAAATAAAAAGATAAGCCTTGAAAACTTGGTAAGAATGGATTAAAAAGAGAAGACAACAGGAGGGGGGAGGTAAATAAGGTGGCTGGATGATAAGAAGACTTCATAACAAGAGTAGGTAGAAAAGATAGGTTGGTATAAAACTCTTTAGCAATTAGAGTACCAAACTAAGCTTCACCTATATCTTACAGGCTTTGAAAGTTTCTGAACAGGAGACATGTGACAAAAGGAAATGGACGAGGCTAGAGAAAGAGTATAAACATGATGATCCCAATACATGGTCACTCAATGTGTACCTTACCACTTCAAATAGAGATTCCTATAGGCAAAGGACCATACCTTACGCTTCCTGATATTCCTCTTCACTAGAACAATACTAGCAAATTTCAGTTGCAATAAAGGAATAAATATTAGCCAGAAAAGAAAAAAATTCTAATATAGTTGACTTCAAACTTACACTTTATGATTTTTTTTCTTCTCCCAAGGACTGGTACCTACCCAACTGCCACCTAACTTCTCAAGCCCAGAAACTCTCCACGCATACAATCAACCAGCAAATCTTGCACTTCCTACCTCCAAAGCATCTACTGATCACCATCTCCATTGCTGCCACCCCAAGTCCGATTGCTATTACTACATTTCTTTTACTCAATCTCTTTGCTTCCCATCAGTCTCCCCTTCAATTTAATTCTCTGCTGTGGTTAAGTGTTCTATTTCCAAAACACAGTCTAAACTCCTTAGTCTGGTAACTGACTCAGTTGTTCAAATATGTTTTACCTCTGCATCTTTATAATCTAGCCAAATAGAAAATATTGTACCTTCTGCCAGGAGTACTTCTGCTCCTACACCCCCAACCCCCATTCCTACCCCTCATGACATACTAATTCCAAATAACTTCAAGTTTTGACCTAGGCAGATTTCCCCCAGGAAATATTCTCTGATGTCAAGTTGAGTTAGGTGCCTGTCCTCAGTTCTACACTACAACCTGTGCTTTCACTGTCATAGCATCTTGCCTGCTGCCTATTTCTCCTACCAGACAGCTAACTTCTTTCTTCCCACAGTATCTCAGACGCTAAGTATGATGCCCAGTTGACAGCTGGTGCCCAATAAACAGTTGCTGAGTAAGTAAAGCAAAACAAAAGGGCTGAGCCCTCAAGACACACAGGAGAAAAGGAATTATGACTAAGATGGTAAACATGAATAATTTCATTAAGTGCATCATCAGCTACAGATCTAACACCATTTAGAATCATCATTTGAGTATGATAAGTCACTCAATGTGTACCTTACCACTTCAAATAGAGATTTCTATAGGCAAAGGACCATACCTTATGCTTCCTCATAAATTGAGTATCCTGCCATGGTTTGAAATTTACTTAAATACAAACAGATAAAGCTTGTCTCACAGGTTTACAAACAGTTCAAGTTGAGTCTACCCAAACAATCAAATAGGCTGATATGTTACCTCCACAGATATAGTAAGCCCTGGGGGTAAATTCTCCAGTGACAGGCATTCAAACCTGTTTATCTGTGTAATCAAAAACTAGACCAGCAACTTCATGAAAACAATAGAAGTGATAACCAAAAAGGTAAAACCAAACCTCAAGTTAAGTTCAGACTCGCAGGAAGGAAGAAAAAAAAAAAAAAAAGATAATCAAAAATTGTGAATGGAGTAAGACACAAAGACATAGGTAAAAACAAATAAGTCAAGATAAAAGGTGAGAATGAAGCAGGCTTAAAGTCAAAAGTGTCAGATTATGCAAAAGAGGCGATTTTTCCCTATCACACCAGGTAAGGACAGCCTGAGGAGAAGTCCTGGGAAAAACACAGAAGCTACTTGCAGAACTCCACTTGCCTAGAGTCAAGTATAAGGAACCAAGCGCAAGAGTGGCTGTGACATCAACCAACAAAGCACTCCTCAACCTGACATGTTCACCACTGGACTCCACAGAGGCCAAACAGGGCCTGGAACAAAGCAGGCAGACAACAGAGGATTATCGAATCAATGAAATGCCTTCCTGGCACAATTTTGTTTTACTTTTAAACCTTTATAAAAATTATTCTAGCACCACTTACTTGTTAATTGAATGAAAATTAGTCCACAAAGAACACTGAGAAGAAAACTCTAAAAACCACAAATTTACCACCCAAATTTAGCCACCAGTCTAATGTTTTATGTCTATCCACCTATACCACTCTCCTCCTGATACATTGTTCTATAAACTGTTTTACACTTAACAATTTATAAAGAATTGCTCCCTATCAATCTGAATCCATTTCAACATAGTAGCCTCTGTCTGTTACATTCTCTGTGCTGCTTCTGTACTTGAAGACATGTCTGTCCACAGGATCCTTCAGGGGACTGAAGACAACAAGCTAGAGCAACTTCCCCCCACCAGAGCTATAAACCCGTGTGAAAGACAGTCCCTAATCCAGCTACGAGCTTCCCCTTTGCCATTCCACATCTAATCGTGGTACTGCCAAGGGTCTAGTTCTTTTTTTTTTTTATTTGATTATTTCATATTTTATTTTTAATTTTGAGACAGGGTCTTACACTGTCATCCAAGCTATAGTGCAATGGTGTCAGCCTAGTTCACAGCAATCTCAAACTCCTGAGCTCAAGCGATCCTCCTGCTTCAGCCTCCTGAGTAGCTAGGGCTACAAGTACCCACCATAACACCTGGCTCATTTTCTTTTCTTTTTTTTTATTGTTAAATCATAGCTGTGTACATTAATGCAATCATGCGGCACCATACACTGGTTTTATAGATCGTTTGACACATTTTCATCACACTGGTTAACATAGCCTTCCTGGCATTTTCTCAGTTATTGTGTTAAGACATTTATAATCTACATTTACTAAATTTCACATGTACCCTTGTAAGATGCACTGTAGGTGTAGTCCCACCAATCATCCTCCCTCCGTCCATCCTAACCCCTCCCTCTCCTCCCTCTCCCTTTTCCCCCTATTATTAGGTTATAACTGGGTTATAGCTTTCATGTGAAAGCCAAAAATTAGTTTCATAGTAGGGCTGAGTACATTGGATACTTTTTCTTCCATTCTTTTTTTTTTTTACCTTCTTTTCTTTCTATTAATATTAAATCATAGCTGTGTACATTAATGCGATCATGGGGCACCATACATTGGTTTTATAAACAGTTTCACACATTTTCATCACACTGGTTAACATAGCCTTCCTGGCATTTTCTTAGTTATTGTGTTAAGACAATTATATTCTACATTTACTAAGTTTCACATGTACCCTTGTAAGATGCACCACAGGTGTAATCTGACCTATCGCCCTCCCTCCGCCCATCCTCCCCCCCACCTTCCCCTCCCTCTCCCCATTCACCATATTCTTAGGTTATATAACTGGGTTATAGCTTTCATATGAAAGCCAAAACTTAGTTTCATAGTAAGGCTGAGGACATTGGATACTTTTTCTTCCATTCTTGAGATACCTTACTAAGAAGAATATGTTCCAGCTCAATCCATGTAAATATGAAAGAGGTAAAGTCTCCATCTTTCTTTAAGGTTGCATAATATTAAATGGTGTACATATACCACAATTCATGAATCCATTCGTGGATCGATGGGCACTTGGGCTTTTTCCATGACTTAGCAATTATAAATTGGGCTGCAATAAACATTCTGGTACAAATATCTTTGTTATGATGTGATTTTTTGGTCTTCTGGGTATATACCTGGTAGAGGAATTATAGGATTGAATGGCACATCTATTTTTAGATCTCTAAGTGTTCTCCAAACATCCTTCCAAAAGGAATGTATTAACTTGCATTCCCACCAACAGTGTAGAAATGTTCCCTTTTCTCCACATCTACGCCAACATCTCTGGTTTTGGGATTTTCTTACGTGGGCTATTCTTACTAGGGTTAGGTGATATCTCAAAGTAGTTTTGATTTGCATTTCTCTGATGATTAAAGATGATGAGCATTTTTCATATGTCTGTAGGCCTTGCACCTGTCTTCTTCAGAGAAGTTTCTCTTCAAGTCGCTTGCCAAGTCTGCGATGGGATCACTTGTTCTTTTCATGCTTATACGTTTGAGTTCTCTGTGTATTCTGGTTATTAAAACTTTGTCGGAGACATAACCTGCAAGTATCTTCTCCCATTCTGAGGGCTGTTTGCTTGCTTTACTTACTGTGTTTTTAGCTGTGCAGAAGCTTTTTAGTTTAATCAGGTCCCAGTAGTGTATTTTTGAAGCAGTTTCAATTGCCCGGGGGGTCCCCGTCATAAAATCCCAGACCAATTTCTTCAAGGGATTTCCCTGCACTCTCTTCTAGTATTTTTATAGTTTCATGTCTTAAGTTTAAATCTTTAATCCAGTGAGAGTCTATCTTAGTTAATGGTGAAAGGTGTAGGTCCAGTTTCAGTCTTCTGCAGGTTGCCAGCCAGTTCACACAACACCATTTGTTAAATAGGGAAGCTTTTCCCCACTGAATGTTTTTAATTGGCTTGTCAAAGATCAAATAATGGTAAGTAGCTGGATTCATCTCTTGGTTCTCTATTCTGTTCCAGACATCTACTTCTCTGTTTTTGTGCCAGTACTATGCTGTTTGGATCACTATCGATTTATAGTATAGTCTGAGGTCTGGTAGCTTGATTCCTCCTGCTTTGTTTTTATTTCTGGGTAATGTCTTGGCTATTCGAGGTTTTTTCTGATTCCATATAAAACGAAGTATTATTATTTCAAGATCTTTAAAGTATGACAGTGGAGCTTTAATAGGGATTGCATTAAAATTGTATATTGCTTTGGGTAGTATGGACATTTTAACAATGTTGATTCTTCCCAGCCATGAGCATGGTATGTTTTTCCATTTGTTAACATTTTCAGCTACTTCTTTTCTTAAGAGTTTCATAGTTCTCTTTATAGAGATCTTTCACATCCTTTGTTAGATAAACTCCCAAATATTTCATCTTCTTTGGCACTACTGTGAAAGGGATAGAGTTCTTAACTGTATCTTCAGCTTGACTATTGTTGGTATATATAAAAGGCTATTGATTTATGAATGTTGATTTTGTAACATGAGACGCTGCTGAATTCCTTGATCACTTCTAAGAGTTTTGTAGTAGACTCCCTCGTGTTTTCCAGACATACAATCACATCATCTGTGAAGAGCGAAAGTTTGATCTCTTCTGACCCTATATGGATACGCTTGATAGCCTTTTCTTCCCTAATTGTGATGGCTAAAACTTCAATTACAATGTTAAAGAGCAATGGAGACAATGGGCAGCCTTGTCTGGTTCCTGATCTGAGTGGAAATGATTTCAATTTAACTCCATTCAATACGATATTGGATGTGGGTTTGCTGTACATGGCCTCTATCAGTTAGAGAAATGTCCCTTCTATACCAATTTTCTTAAGTGTTCTAATCATGAAGGGATATTGGATATTATCAAAAGCTTTTTCTGCATCAATTGAGAGAATCATATGGACTTTGTTCTTTAATTTGTTTATGTGCTGAATTATACTTACAGATTTAAGTATATTGAACCAGCCTTGAGACCCTGGGATAAAACCGACTTGGTCATGATGTATAATTTGTTTGATGTGTTGCTGGATTCTGCTTGTTAGGATCTTGTTGAATATTTTTGCATCATATTCATTAGTGATATAGGTCTGTAATTTTCTTTTTTTGTTGAGTCTTTTCCTGGTTTGGGGATCAGGGTGATGTTTGCTTCATAGAACGTGTTAGGTAGTCTTCCTTTTATTTCTTTTTCTACATTTTGGAACAAGTTGAGTAATACAGGTGCTAGTTCATCTTTAAAGGTTTGGTAGAATTCTGACGTGAAGCCATCTGGTCTCGGGTTTTTCTTTTTAGGGAGATTTTGAATGGTTGATGCTATTTCAGAACTTGATATGGGCCTGTTCAACATTTCCACTTGATTCTGGATAAGTCTAGGAAGGTAACGTACTTCCAAGTATTTGTCAATTTCCTTCAGATTTTCATATTTCTGAGAATAAAGTTTCTTGTAATATTCATTAAGGATTTTTTTTTGAATTTCTGAGCAATCTGTTATTTCGTTGTTGTCGTTTCTGATTGATGAAATTAGAGATTTTACTTTTTCCTGGTAAGGTTGGCCAAAGGTTTATCTATTTTATTGACCTTTTCAAAAAACCAACTTTTTGATTTATTGATCTGTTGTACAATTCTTTTGTTTTCAATTTCATTTAATTCTGCTCTAATATTGGTTATTTCTTTTCTTCTACCTGGTTTGGGGTTGGAATGTTCTTCCTTTTCCAGTTGCTTGAGATGTCCCATTAAGTTGTTAACTTCCTGTCTTCCCATTCTCATGAGGAAGGCTTGCAGTGCTATAAATTTCCCTCTTATGACTGCCTCTGCAGTATCCCAGAGGTTCTGATAATTCGTGTCTTCATTGTCATTTTGTTCCAATAATTTGGCAATTTCTTTCTTAATCTCATCTCTGACCCAGCTATCATTCAGCATAAGGTTATTTGACTTCCATGTTTTTGTATGAGTATGCTGATTCCTGTTGTTACTGAGTTCAACTTTTATTCCATGGTGGTCTGAGAAGATGCAAGGAATAATTTCTATTCCTTTAAATTTGCTGAGGTTATCCTAGTGACCTAAGATGTGATCGATCTTGGAGTATCTCTCAGTATGGGCTGATGAGAAGTCTGTGTATTCAGTTTTGTTGGGATGAAATGTTCTGTAGATGTCTGCTAAATCCAAATGTTGGATGGTTAGGTTTAAATCTAAAATGTCTTTGCTCACCTTCTTATTGGAAGATGTATCCAACACAGCCAAAGGAGTGTTGAAATCTCTGACTATTATGGAGCTGGAGGAAATCCAGTTGCTCATATGTTACAGTTTTGCTTATAAATTGAGGTGCATTCTGTTGGGGTGCATAAATATTAATAATTGAAATCTCATCATATTGAGTATTACTCTTAACAAATAAGAAGTGACCATTCTTATCCTTCCTTACTTTTGTTGGTTTAATACCTATTGTATCTGCAAATAGAATTGCAACACCTGCTATTTTCTGATTTCCATTTGCCTGAAATATGGACGACCATCCTTTCACCCTGAGTCTATATTTACCTTTAAGGTAAGATGAGATTCTTATATGCAGCAAATATCTGGCCTGAGTTTTTGTATCCAGTCAGCCAAACTGTGCCTCTTTAGAGGAAAGTTTAAGCCATTCACATTAATGGTGAATATTGATAAGTCTGGTAAAATTTTGTGTATTGAGTTTTGAAAGTCCAGTGGACATTTTTAATCCTTTCACTACTGTGGAAGTTGGAGTTTGATCAAAAGTTTCTGAGTGAGTTTACTTTTGTGGTAGAGGATTCGGCTGGTCATTATGAAGAATAGGTCTGAGAATATCCTGAAGAGCTGGTTTGGTTATGGCAAATTTCTTCAACATATGAATGTCATTAAAGTATTTAATTTCTCCATCATAAATAAAACTCAGTTTAGCTGGGTACAGGATCCAGGCTTGAAAGTTATTTTGCTTTAGGAGATTATGATGACCACCCTCTTTTGGCTTGAAAAGTTTCAGCAGAGAGATCTGCCATCATACTAATATTCTTCCCTTTGTAGGTAATGGATTTCTTGCATCTGGCTGCTTTCAGAATTTTCTCCTTCATATTAACTTTAGTGAGGTTAATTATGATATGCCTGGGGGATGTCTTATTCGGATTGAGTCGTGATGGGGTTCTGAAACTGTTTGCTATCTGAATTTCACAATCTCTTGGCTGTCTGGAAAATTCTCTTTCGTCATTTCACGGAGAAGGGCCTCTGTGCCCTGCAAGGCCACTTCATCACTTTCAGGGATTCCAACGAGGCGGATATTAGCCTTCTTCGAATTATCCCACAGCTCTCTGAAAGAATGATCCGTTTTTGCTCTCCATTTCTCTTCCTCTTTGAGAGTTTGGGAGCATTCAAAGGCTTTGTCTTCAATGTCAGAAAGCCTTTCTTCTGCTTGCTCCACTCTGTTAGTGAGGGATTCTACTGTATTTTTCAGATCTTTGAGGGCTGAAAATTCTTGCTTCAGTGTGTCAAAATCTTTGGTGGTTTTGTCTTTAAATTCGTTAAATTCTTGAGACAACTTTTGAATTTCTCCTCAAATTTCTAATTCCAACTTTTGAATTGCTCCTCGAATTTCTAATTCCAAATTTTCCTCCACTCTATTAATCTTGTTTGCAATCCAAATTCTGAATTCGATTTCTGACATCTCGCCCAGCTGTTTATGAATGGGATCTTCAGTTACATCTGCCAAATCTTTCCTTGGTCGGGGGTGGGGGGGTTAATCTATTCTGGTTATTCATGTTACCAGAGTTTTTCCAATGATTCCGCCCCATGATTGTTTTACACTATTTGGTATTTTCCCCTGGAGCTTTGTCAAGGACCCGTACAGTGCTATGGCCTGAGAAACTGGGGACCTGTTTGGTGTACTGTGGCTAAGTGGTTCTGTCTTGTTTTCAGCTTGTCTCTGTTCGACCCTAGTGAAACAGTTTCTCTGGGTTGAAGTCTCAGCCATGGAGAAATACCAGCCATTAAGTCATCCTGCCCCCCATAGGCAACAATTGGAAAAGGAAAATCAAACCTTCCTACAACCACACACCCAGGGCACCACTTGAATAGTCCTTGGGCGATTAGCTCAGTTCAAAAGGTCCAAATCAATTGTCTCAGTCAGCACCTGTCTCAGGTGGGAGAGTTTAAAAGGTCTCTGACAACTGGATTGCAGGGGTCTGGTTACAACTCAGATATGGCTTGCTCCCGTGCTCCATGGAGTCAGGAGGAGCCACCCAGCAAATAGATTAGTATGGGAAGGTTGATGCCTCCTTCCCCACCTTGCACCTCTGTCACACCCAGTCACTGATGGCCCCACAGGGCTGTGACCCAGTTGCCTCTAGTAAACAGATACTTCAGGCGTTTGCACATGCCTGAAACACAAGGATATCTATTTCTGGTCAGCCAGTCTGCTGTGCTCTGCCTCTATCCAGCAGGGGGAGGAGAGGCCTGACAACCTCGGGCGCTTGATGGAGGCTGGGAGGGTGTTCACTCAGTTCCAGCCCCGCCCCTGATTGATGATACTGACAGAACAGAATAGAACAACTTTGTGGGAATTTCTGAGCCTGCTAAATTCCCCTGCAGAAGAGAAGCTGTTTTGAGTTTCCAGAGCCTGCGCCTCAGGCCCTGTCTTTGCTCCTGCAGGTTTGTATTCGGTTAGCTGTCAGTTCTAGCCTCCTGCCTTCCTTTGTCTATAGGCTGACAATCCCCTGAGGGCCGGGTGCATCTTAGGCTCAGTAAAGTGGTCCTCTGGGTCAGCCCTGCCCTGGGAACTTCCTGGTTCTGCACGTGGGTTTCTAGTCCCCACGCTCCAGCCAGGCAAACCCTTTACTCACGGGACGTGCATTTCTGACCCAGATCTGTTCCGCGGTGGTTGCCACCTGAGATGATGCCCGGCCTCCTCTGGTTGCCCAGGGAGACAGGGTGTCTGGCTTCGGAATATCCGGGAGTGAGCCCTATTGCTGCCAAAAACGGCTGCTGCCCTGCACCTTGGGGCACCGCCACTCCAGCGTGGTTCCCTCTCAGCCGACCGTCCTCTCCTCGCTCCCATGCCACAGAATCAGCACTGACCAGCTGCAGTCTAGGCCCTGTCCACACCCTTCAAGAAATCACCCAAGAATCTGGACTCCTGGGGGACAGGCCTCCAGACCCCAGAGTGAGAGTGGAGGGGAGTGCTAGGAGCTCAGAACTGCAGGTAGAGAATATATACAGTTCTATACAGTTTTATGCCTGGCAGGAGAACGCCATGGCACCCTAGTACGGGAGGTAGGTCCAGTTTTTAGAGTGTCTCTCCCATGGAGTGTTGTGGGAGGACCTTTGAACTCTACTCGTTTTTTTGTGGGGTACTCTGAGCCATTCTCATGGGGGAGGGGACTCCCGTCCGCTTGGTGATGGATTTTGTACCTTTTGTTTGTATCCTTGGGGTCACAGCTCACCTCAGCATGGTTGATGTGCATTCTTCAACCTTCTCTCTTGGTGCACCTCTAATCTATTAGGTCACTTGCTAAATTTCTGTCCTTTAACTCTCCTTCTGGACGGGAGCGTCTGTGGAAAGCTGGCTTCAGTCAGCCATCTTGTCTCTGCCCTCAAGCGTCTAGTTCTTGAGTTTTAAGAGTATCTAAGCTTTGGCCATTACACTAGGCTTTGAATCCAGCCTGCCATCTAACAGCCTAGAAAAATCTTTACTAAAATCAAGTTTCTATTTCTTTTAGAAAACCTGTCCTTGAGATTTGCCACACATACGAAAAGCTAAAATACCAAAAGCACATGCTTCTGAGCTTAAGAAAAGCATCCTGATGATAACTACCATGCAATTATTAAAAAGCATCTGGTGAAATGTGTTAAAAGGAAAAAAGAAGGTACTTTCAATCCCCAGTTCCTACATACACAGCCTACATCATTCTTAATCATCTCAAGAACATCATCAACAGAGTGATACATAAAGGTGCAAAAAGACAAGCAAAGACATGCAGGAGCAAGGAACTGCACAGTGTGGGTTATACCTAGTTTAAAAAAACAAACAAATAAACAAACAAAAATGGACGTATTCACAGGCCATCGAGCAAACATCATAAAACTGGTCATTAGATGGAAACAAACACTGAATGCAAAAGCTTATGGAAACCCAGTAAACTATTGAAATTGAGCTATTCCCTAGATTCTGGTCTATAAAACTATCCCAGATGAGAAATGTCAGCTAAGGATTTGTGTCTCCTTGCCATAGTGATTGCTAATAAAAAGAGCAAGCCATCTTGAGAAAAACAATACCCCTCAAAGGAAACAAACCTACAAAGACAAAGTGCACACACGCACTTCCAAAAAGAAGATCAATTTGCAAGCCAAGAAACTAGAAACAACTAACAAAAAGAAATCAGGATTTGGAATCCCACCAGGAGGACAATTTCTGATTCTGGACAGCACCTATGGTCAAGTGGGTAGGGCGCCGGCCCCATATGCTGGAGGTGGCAGGTTCAAACCCAGCCCTGGCCAAAAAATAAATAAATAAATAAATAAAAGCTACTGACAAGCCCAAGAGTTTGAGGTTGCTGTGACGCCCCGGCACTCTACCAAGGGCGACACTGAGACTGTCTTAAAAAAAATAATTAACAACAACGACAATTTCTGATTCTGTTCTTAGAATCTTCTCCCCACTTCTGACTGGGTTAACACCATCATTTCCCCCTAGAGTAGTTAACTGGAGAATGAATGATTAGAAAGAAGGGCTTTTAGAAGTTTCCTAGTCAGAATCTCACACTCAACAGCCCGTGTAATCACAGCGATGGTACTTCTACCAGGAAATCCTTTTAATAATCTTTAGGCAAACCACATAAGAAGTTGAAGGAAAGCCATCTTCCTCAAGGCTTCTATTATAAGTGCACTGGCTCTAATCCTATCTCTTCTCAGTTTCTTTGTTTCTCTTCCAATCCTCAGTAGATAGCCAAGAGTTTCTCGACTTACTGCTTTTTTTTCTTTTATTTTCAAATTAATATGAGAGTACAAACGATTAGCTTACATTATTTGCCTTTGTTAGGTAAAGTCCAAGTAGTAATTGAGCGCTTCACATAGGAGGTATCATATACCCTTACACTGTGTCCATTAAGTGATGGTGCACCAAACTCCTTCCCTCTTCCTCCTACTCCCCTACTTCATTCTGGTTGTATTTTTCCCTCATGTGAGCATGTAGTTGTGCATCTACTAGTTTCCTATTAGTATTAAGTACATTAGATACTTGTTTTACAATCTTGTGATACTTCAATAAGGAGAATGTTCTTCAACTTCATCCAGGTAAACATAAAAGATATAAAGTCTCCATCTTTCTTTACGGCTGAATAGTATTCCATGGTATAGCTTATACCACAGTTTATCAATCCATTCATGGGTTGATGGGCATTTAGGTTACTTTCACATTTTGTCGACTGTGAACTGAGCGGTGATAAACATTCTAATGCAAATGTCCTTCTGGTAAATGTTTTGTTTTGTTTTTTTACTTCTGCCTAGATATGTAGTAATGGGATTACAGGATCAAATGGAAGGTGTACTTTTAGCTCTTTGAGGATTCTCCATACGAGTTTTGAAAAAAAGGCTGTATTAGTTTGCAATCCCACCAACAGTGTAAAAGTGTTCCTTTCTCTCTATATCTATGCCAGCATCTGTAGCTTTGGGATTTTGTGATGTGGGTATATTCTCACTGGGGTTAGGTAATATCTCAAGGTGGTTTGATTTTACATTTCTCTGGTGATTAGACTTGCTGCTTTTCTAATCCTTTTCTTTTTAGGAGCTGCTTTTGAGATGGAGAATTCACAAATCACTAAGTTGACTATTATGGAAGAAAGTGAAACAAAGGCATGGCTCTGAAGTGCCCTGCCATTCTCCCTGCAAGTCACCAATCCAAGCATGAGCCACAAAACACATTTCCACTCATTATACAGCCCGCTTGGTAAGTAAAGATGAATTTCTTGAACTCCTCATGTGTGCAATGGCCCACTTAGCTTGCATGGATTTTTTACCTCAGGAATTGATTTTTAGAAAACAGTTCCTGTTGTATCCCATCAACTCTAAAATCTTAGAATCAAGTAATCTCTAATAGTTTAATTCAATAATCATTGTCTAAATAGCCTGTGATTGACTTATTTCCAAAGATGGCCCAGAACTCTGAGCTTCCCTTGAATGTGCATGCCTCCCTCCCTTTTAATAAGGTGAGTCTACTTCCCTACTCCTTGACTGCACAATGCCAGTGACTTAGTCTGATCAACAGAAGGCAGTGGAAGTGATACTGAGCTAGTTCTGCCTTAAGCTTTCAAAGGCAAGGCAGATGCTGCATTCACCCTCCTGGAGCTCTGACTATCCGTCTGAAAAGAATCCCCATCAGCCCCCCATCAATTATGCCCCAACTTCCAGTTCCAGATAGGTGAGTATGAAGTCACATTGGTCATCCCAACCCCAGTGGAGGTCTCAGATGAACACTCATCATCATCTGAGTGATGCCATGTGACATCACATGGTGAAGAAAAACCATGGCCCAACTGAACACAGTTGACCCATAAAATTGTGAGAAATGATAAAATGTTATTTTAAGCCACTGAATTTTGCAGTGGTTTGTTATGTAGCAATATGTAACTGAAACACAGTGAAAACATTGAAGGCACTGAGTCAGACAGTGAAAAAGGTAATACTAAATAAAAGGGATGCTAATAATAAAGAACACACAATTAATCTTTGCTACTATATTGATTCTCTCACAGTTCTAGAGCCTACAAGTCTGAAATCAGTATCAATGGTATCAAAATCAACATGTTAGCAGGGTACATCAAAGACTCTATGACGTCTTATCCTCACCTCTTCTAACTTGTAGTGGCAGCCAGCACTCCTTTGCTTATAGCTGCATTACTCCAATCTCTGCCTCTTTGGTCACACTGCTTCTTCTCTTCTGTCTCTCAAACCTCCCTCTGCATCCCTCATATGAGCAATTTCATTTGGGCCCACCCAGATAATCCAAGATAATCACTCCATCGCAAGCTCCTTAATTTAATCACACCTACAAAGACCTCTTTTCCTTACAAGGTAAAATTTACGGGTTCCAGGAATTAGGACCTGAGATCTTTGAAGAAACTATTATTCTACCTGTCACAAAGACTAAAACAGAAGAGTTAAGAATTCAGGGGTCCTCAAACTACGGCCCGCGGGCCACATGAGGCAGTGTGATTGTATATGTTCACGTTTTGTTTTTTTACTTCAAAATAAGATATGGCAGTGTGCATAGGAATTTGTTCACAGTTTTTTTTTTAAAAAACTATAGTCCAGCCCTCCAACAGTTTGAGGGACAGTGAACTGGCCCACTGTTTAAAAAGTTTGAGGACCTCTGGATAAAAACTGATTATACAAACTGGAATTATTCCTTTCATATCCAGCTAAATCTGATTCAAGGGACCAGTGTGTGGGGGGGGGGGGAGTGCATTCAGGGCAAAAATGCCTATTCCAAGAACTGTCTCACAGGGTCTGCTGCTAAAACTTCCTGCTATAACCTTAACAACAGTTTTACCTAGTAGCTCCAGAAATAACCTAACATGACTCCAAGACTAGTCTTACCTACCACTTTCACTCACCAGAGACTGCTAATTCCTGAAAAACTTCACTAGTACCAATGAACTTTCTTTTGAAACATTTTATATAATAATTCTTTCCCAATAAAACCCTAACCTCTGTTCTTTGACCACGTCAGTCTTTGTGTATGTCCTGTGTGTGTGTGTGTGTGCGTGTGCGTGTGCATGTGTACACATATACCCAAATGAAAGTATTTGCTTTTGGTCTCTATATGAGACTATGAGACCATGTAGAGATTTTACACATTTCTAGAAGCAGCTTGTGCAAAGCTTGTGAGCTTGTGGGAAATTAATGACTCTGTTCTCCAAAAGTTGAGGTTATGCACTCTGATCAATGATTACTGCTCTGATCTTAGGAGATGAAAATACAGGGCAGCCAGACATTGTTGAAACCCTTCCCCTACTGCTACAAGCCTCTCCTCCACTGACAGGAGCCACTTCCAGGAAATCCAAAGGATAACTGACTCTTTTCTTTCTTTTTTCCTACCACTTTCTTTTCATTTTTCTCCTTTCACTTCTTGGGAGCCAGACATTTAAAGTCTAGAACATTCAAAAGCAAGAACATATACAGAGAAATGAAGGAACCCACCATACACACTCAGAGAAAGGTACAGGCTTAAAAAAGAAGCCAAGAAAAACATAAGCTAATACCTCAAGCTGATCCTTGGCACAGACTACCATAAACAAAAAAATAAAAATAAAAGCAAAAATAAGCAACCCCCAGAAAAAAGGGAGAATCTGATTCTAGAGCTACATAAAACATGAGATTCAAATGTCCAGTTTTTAACAACAACAACAAAATCACAAGGCATACAAAGAAATAGGAAAGCATGGCCAGCCTAAGGAAACTAAAGAAACTGTCCCTAAGAAAAACTAGATTAGATGGCGGACTCGCTAGACAAAAGCTTTAATTTTCTTTTTCTTTTTTGAGACAGAGTCTCATTCTGTCACCTGGGTAGAGTGCCATGACATCACAGCTCACAGCAACTTCAAACTGTTAGGCTCAAGTGATCCTCCTGATTCAGCCTCCCAAGTAGCTGAACTACATGCACCTGCCACAATGCCGACCAGTTTTCCTATTTTTAGTAGAGACGAGGTCTCACTCTTGCTCAGGCTGATGTCCAATTCTGAGTTCAAGCAATCCACATAACTCAGCCTCCCAAAATGTTAGGATTACAGGTGTGAGCTAGCACGCCCAGCTCTGACAACAACTTTAAACTAACTATCTTAGAGGTACTCAAAGAACTAAAAAAGACATGGAGGAAGTCAAGAAAATGATGTATTAATAAAATGGAATCATCAATAAAGATATAGAAAGCTAAAGCGAAACAAAAAAAATCGCTTGGCTAAAAATATAATTAACTGAAGTAAAAATTTCACTATAAGGATCCAAAGGCAAGTTTGAACAGGCAGAAGAAAGTATTAATTAACTTAAAGACAACTGAAATTATTGAGTCTAAGAAACACAAAGAAAACGACTGAAGAAATGCGAATGAGTCTAAGGGATCTGTCAAATTCCAGTAGGCAAACCAACATATGCACTGTGGAAGTTCCAGAAGAAAGAGAGAGAGAGAAAAGGGCAGAGAGACTATCTGAATAATAAAACTTTTCCAATTTGATGAAAGACATGAATATAAACATTCAAGAAGTTCAATAAACTCAAGGTACAATAATTCAAAGGAACCTACTGTAAGACACATCATAATCAAATTCTCAAAAAGAGAAAGAAAGAAGCTTGAAGGAGCAAGACAGAAGCAACTATCACGTGCAAGCGATCCTCAATAACATTATCAGCAGACGTCCCAAAAAAAACAGTCCCATCATCAAGCACTGAGCTGATCTATTAATAGTGCTGACAAGGAACAAAACATAATTGTTAACTAAAATTCTATATCTGGCAAAACTGTCCTTTAAAAATGAGGGAGCAAATAGACATTCCCAGGTAAGCAAAAATTAACTTCATTATCACTAGAAATGATAGCCCTGCCAGAAATGCTAAAAAAGAATCCTATAGGCTGAAATGAAAGCATAATGGAAAACAATGTTAAGTCATATGTAAAATAGAGATATCAATAAAGGTAAGTAAGCAGGCAATTATAAAACTAGTATGACTGTAACTCTACTTTTTGTAGTCTACATGATTTAAGAGATTAGCATGTTTAAAAAAAAAAAGCTATTAGTATAAAATACCAGTATTATTGTAACTCTGGTTTAACACTTCACATTTTCCGTGTAATTTAAGAGATTAGTGTGCAAAAATAAAACAACTATTAGTTTATGTTTCTAGTCACAAACATATAAAGATATATATTTCTAACATCAGTAACTGAAAGAAGATAAGGACAGAGCTGTAAAGGAGCAGAGTTTTTGAATGTTATTTAAGTTAAGGTAGTATAAAATCAAATTAGAATGTTAGAATGTTAAATGTAATCCCCACAGTAACCACAAAGAAAGCAGCAATAGAATATATAGGTATACACAAAAGGAAATGGGAAAGGAATTAAAACATTTCACTGTTAAAAAAAGAAAAACTAGAAAATCAAAAAAAAGGAGTACTTCAAACAAACATGAACAAGCACACTCAAATTAAAAATAAAAAAAAAATTAAAAAGAAAAAAAAGAAAACTAAACAAAGAAAAGACAGTAATGCTGGAAATAAAGACCAATAAAGCTACAAGGCATTTAGAAAACAGCCAAATGATACAAGTCCCTCATTAGCAATTACTTCAAATATAAATGGATTAACCTCTCCAAAAGACAAGAGATTGGCAAAATGGATTAAAAACATGATCCAATTATATGCAGTCTATAAAAGACTTGCTTTGGATCTAGAGACACAAAACTAAAAAGATGAGAAAAGATATATCTTGCAAATAGTAACCAGAAAAGAGCAGAGATCACTGTTAATAAACCACCTGCAAAAACACAAATATTGTATGATTCCACTAATATGAGGTACCTAAAATAGTCAAACTCATGGAAACAGAAGGTAGAATAATGGTTACTGGGGGCTAGTGGAATGGGAAGTTATTGCTTAATGGTACAGAGTTTTACTTTGACAAGATAAAACGAATTCAGGGGGGTGGGAGGGAGGAGAAGGAGAAGAAGAAGAAGAATGAACGAAGAAAGAAGAAGAAAGGACTTAATACCACTAAACTATACCCTTAAAAATGATTAAGATAGAGAGTGAGAGCAAGATGGCGGCCGAGTGACAGCTTCCCTGCAACTGGGCACCGTTGAGTCCAGGGAGATAGGACTCCAGGCATCTCTGCGTGGTGGGATATGCCCATAATCATCCCTCTGAGGATACCAGGAGTCAGCGAGAGACTTCTGGACCCACAGAGGAGGACAAAAACAGTGGAAAACTGGCAAGTGGTTGCGTGTGTTCCATCGGTCTAATCCTGCTGGCAGCTGTAAGTACAAGCAGCAGTGAGACTGCAAACCAGAAAGGCCTTACCTGTGAACAGTTTTGGTGTTTTTGGACTTGGCACTCAGTTGAACTGCCTTAGGGAGAGCTTGAGCAGGAGTAGAAGAACTTTGGGTGTTGTCTAGGGCTCCAGACTGAGCCACTGAGCCGGATAGAGCTAATAGTGCTCGGCTCTGGGCCACAGGGAGCCATTGTGAGAGAACTGCCCCAGCAAGCTCCGCCCTCAGGGACGCAGAGCAAGGATCGGGTGGGAGATAATAACCTAGTGACTGAGCAGCCTAAGGGCAGAGACTGAGCTACCTTACAGCCTTAACCTTCAGGGGCAGAATAAGACCAGTTTTGGCACACTGGGTAAGTGGATAGCGGCTTCAGCAGTGACCCAGTGACAAGCACTTTCCTGGGAAAGCTTCTGCTTAGCCACGTTTAGAAGTTTAAAGTGCCTTTTAAGAGGGCTGAAGAGAGATTTAGGGTGTCCACCCAGTGGGGTTTGAAAAATCAGCGGAGGCCTCCAGTTGTATCAGCATTGTGATTAACATCTCATACCCCAGAAGACCACCTATTGCCCAGACAATATTCAATAAGATATATATACTGCTTTGTTTTGGGTTGTTAGTTTGTTAGCTTTTTATTTATTTTGTTGTTGTTTTGTTTTTTAATTTCAACATTTTCTGTACAGATTTTTTTCTTTTCTTTTTCTTCTTTCCTTTCTTTCTCCATTTTTCTAGTTTAAATACAATTTCCCATTGCTGCCTTTTTCAAAAATTAGAACTTCATTTTTTTTAGTGTTTATACCCCTATTATTTGCATTTTCACCCAATTTTATCCCAAAGTTTTCTGTTTGCTTCTTTTGGTTTCATTTATAGCATTTTTGTCTTTCCTCTCTTCGAGGTGGAGGTGGGATACTAGGCCTGATCAGTTTAGCAAAGAGCTGCTGACCTCAAGGCAACCACCCAACCGGGCACCCCCTGAGGTTGGGGTTTTTGTAAGGTTGTGTCAAAGTACTGTACACCTATATTGCTCTGTCTCCCTCTCTTCTTTTTGTCAATATTCCCTTTTACCACCCCCCTCTCCTTCCTCCATTTGCTTTTCTTTCTTTTTCTTTCTTATATCCCTTCTTGCGCTTCAACTGTCTCATCCTTCTGCTCCTGTACCAAAAGGACTCATCAAAACCTTAGTCCACAGGCACGGGAACTTAAAGAGTAACAGGAAGGAAAAAGAAAATTAGGGCAAGAAAACAGATAAAAGAAATCACTCGTGAGGAAGAATCAGCAGAAAACTCCTGGCAACATGAAGAACCAGTCCAGAACAACCCCTGCAAGGGACCATGAAGTAGCTACTGCAGAGGATTCTACCTATAAAGAAATGTTAGGAATGACAGAAAGGGAATTTAGAATACACATGATGAAACAATGCAAGAAATGATGGAAACAATGAAGGAAATGGCTACTAAAGTGGAAAATAACCAAAAGGAAATCCAAAAATAGAAACAAATAAAAGATGAATGATATGAAGAATATAGAAAGGGTAACAGCAGAGCTGAAGGAACTGAAGCAGTCAATTAAGGAACTTAAAGATGCAGTGGAAAGTATCAGCAACAGGTCAGACCATGCAGAAGAAAGAATTCTGGAGGTAGAAGACAAAGTTCTTGAAATAACTCAGATAGTAAAAGAGGCAGAAGAAAGAGAAAGCACAACGTTCACTGTCAGAATTATGGGACTTTTTTTTGTAGAGACAGAGTCTCACTTTATGGCCCTCGGTAGAGTGCCATGGCATCACACAGCTCACAGCAACCTCCAACTCCTGGGCTTAAGCGATTCTCTTGCCTCAGCCTCCTGAGTAGCTTGGACTACAGGCGCCCGCTACAACGCCCAGCTATTTTTTGGTTGCAGTTCAGCCGGGGCTGGGTTTTAACCCGCCACCCTTGGTATATGGGGCCGGCGCCTTACCGACAGAGCCACAGACGCCACCCCAGAATTATGTGACTTTATGAAGCGTTCCAACATACAAGTTATAGGAATCCCAGAAGGGGAAGAAGAATGCCCCAGAGGAATGGAAGCCATACTAGAGAATATTATAAAGGAAAATTTCCCAAATATCACCAAAGATTCTGACACAATACTTTCAGAGGGATATCGGATCCCAGGTCGCCTCAACTCTAACCAAGCTTCTTCAAGACACACTGTGATGAACCTGTCCAAAGTGAAGACAAAAGAAAAGATTCTGCAGGCTGCCAGGAGTAAACGCCAGTTGACCTACAGGGGCAAATCCATCAGAGTGACTGCAAACTTCTCTCTAATGAAACTTTCCAAGCAAAAAGATAATGGTCATCTACCTTTAATCTACTTAAACAGAACAATTTCTAGTCCAGAATTCTATACCCTGCTAAGCTAAGCTTTAAAATTGACAGAGAAATCGGGCGGCGCCTGTGGCTCAGTTGAGTAGGGCGCCGGCCCCATATGCCGAGGCTGGCTGGTTCAAACCCAGCCCCGGCCAAACTGCAACAAAAAATAGCCAGGCGTTATGGCGGGCGCCTGTAGTCCCAGCTGCTTGGGAGGCTGAGGCAAGAGAATCGCGTAAGCCCAAGAGTTAGAGGTTGCTGTGAGCCGTGTGACGCCATGGCACTCTGCCCGAGGGCGGTACAGTGAGACTCTGTCTCTACAAAAAAAAAAAAAAAATTGACAGAGAAATCAAATCATTTACAGACAAACAAACATTGAGGAAATTCGCCACAACAAGACCAGCTCTACAGGAAATACTTCAATCTGTTCTACACACTGACCATAACAATGGATCAGCAGCAAAGTAAGAACTCAGAAATTAAAGGACAGAACCTAACCTCCACACTGATGCAAAAGATAAAACTAAGCAATGGACTCTCACAAAATAAGATGAATAGAACACTACCACACTTATCAATTATCTCAATAAATGTTAATGGCTTGAATTCCCAACTGAGGAGAATTAGATTGGCTGGCTGGATTAAAAAACACAAGCCATCCATTTGCTGTCTGCAAGAAACAAACCTGGCTTCAAAAGACAAATTAAAACTCCAAGTCTAGGGTTGGAAGACAATTTTTCAGGCAAATGGAATTCAGAAGAAAAGAGGAGTTGCAATCTTATTTTCAGATACATGTGGATTTAAAGCAACTAAAATCAAAAAAGACGGTCACTTTATATTGGTCAAGGGAAAAATACAACAAGACGACGTTTCAATTCTAAAGATTTATGCACCCAATTTAAATGCTCCCACATTCTTGAAATAGACCCTACTCAGTCTGAGCAATATGATATCCGATAATACCATCATAACAGGGGACTTGAACACTCCTCTTACAGAGCTGGACAGATCCTCTAAACAGAAATTAAACAAAGATATAAGAGATTTAAATGAGACCCTAGAACAACTGTGCTTGATAGACGCATATAGAACACTCCATCCCAAAGATAAGGAATATACATTCTTCACATCACCCCATGGAACATTCTCCAAAATTGGTCATATCCTAGGCCACAAAAAAAACCTCAACAGAATCAAAAGAATTGAAATTTCACTTTGTATCTTCTCAGACCATAAGGCACTAAAGGTGGAACTCAACTCTAAGAAAAACATTCAACCACACACAAAGGCATGGAAATTAAACAACCCTCTGTTGAATGAGAGATGGGTGCAGGAAGAAATAAAATAGGAAATCATTAACTTCCTTGAGCTTAACAACAATGAAGACACAAGCTACCAAAACCTGTGGGATACTGCAAAAGCAGCTTTGAGAGGAAAATTTATCACTTTAGATGCCTACATTCGAAAAACAGAGGGCGGCGCCTGTGGCTCAAGGAGTAGGGCACAGGTCCCATATGCCGGAGGTGGTGGGTTCAAACCCAGCCCCGGCAAAAAAAAAAAACAAAAACAAAAAAAAAAAAAAGAAAAGAAAAGAAAAACAGAAGGAGAGTGCATCAACAAACTGACAAGCCACCTTATGGAACTGGAAGAAGAAGAACAATCTAAGCCTAAACCCAGTAGAAGAAAAGAAATATCCAAAATCAAATCAGAGATCAATGAAATTGAAAACAAAAGAATCATTCAGAAAATTAATGAAACAAGGAGTTAGTTTTTTGAAAAAATAAATAAAATAGATAAACCATTAGCCAGACTAACTAGAAATAGAAAAGTAAAATCTCTAGTAACCTCAATCAGAAATGTTAAAGGGGAAATACCCTGTTTCCCCAAAAATAAGACAGTGTCTTATATTAAGGTTTGTTCCCAAAGATGCGCTAGGTCTTATTTTCAGGGGACGTCTTATGGTTCCTGTAAGTAGGTCTTACTTTCGGAGGATGTCTTATTTTTGGGAAAACGGAGTAACAAGTGATCCCACACACATGCAAGAGATCATCTCTGAATACTACCAGAAACTCTATGCCCAGAAATTTGACAATGTGAAGGAAATGGATCAATATTTGGAATCACACCCTCTCCCTAGACTTAGCTAGGAAGAAATAGAGCTCCTGAACAGACCAATTTCAAGCACTGAGATTAAAGAAACAATAAAAAAGCTTCCAACCAAAAAATGCCCTGGTCCAGATGGCTTCACACCAGAATTCTATCAAACCTTCAATTTCTCCTACACTGCAGAAATTATTTCAAAAAATTGAGGAGGAAGGAATCTTCCCCAACACGTTCTATGAAGCAAACATCACCCTGATACCAAAACCAGGAAAAGACCCAAACAAAAAGGAGAATTTCAGACCAATTTAACCCATGAATATAGATGCAAAAATTTTCAACAAAATCCTAGCCAATAGATTACAGCTTATCATCAAAAAAGTCATACATCATGATCAAGTAGGTTTCATCCCAGGGATGCAAGGCTGGTTTAACATACGCAAGTCCATAAATGTTATCCACCATATTAATAAAGGCAAAAATAAAGATCATATGATCCTCTCAATAGATGCAGAGAAAGCATTTGATAAAATCCAGCATCCTTTTCTAATTAGAACACTGAAGAGTATAGACATAGGTGGCACATTTCTAAAACTGATTGAAGCTATCTATGACAAAACCACAGCTAATATTTTACTGAATGGAGTAAAACTGAAGGCTTTTCCTCTGAGAACTGGAACCAGACAAGGTTGTCCCCTGTCACCTTTACTATTCAACATAGTGCTGGAAGTTCTAGCCAATACAATTAGGCAAGACAAGGAAATAAAGGGAATTCAAATGGGAGCAGAGGAGGTCAAACTCTCCCTCTTTGCTGACGACACGATCTTATACTTAGAAAATCCCAAAGACTCAACCACAAGACTCATAAGTCATAAAAAAATACAGTAATGTTTCAGGATATAAAATCAATGTCCACAAGTCAGTAGCCTTTGTATACGCCTATAACAGTCAAGATGAGAAGCTAATTAAGGACACAACTCCCTTCACCATAGTTTCAAAGAAAATGAAATACCTAGGATTATTCCTAACAAAGGAGGTGAAGGACCTCTACAAAGAAAATTATGAAATCCTCAGAAAGGAAATAGTAGAGGTTGTTAACAAATGGAAGAACATACCATGCTCATGGATGGGAACAATCAATATTGTTAAGAAGTCTATACTTCCCAAAGCAATCTACCTATTCAATGCCATTCCTATTAAAATACCAACATCGTACTTTCAAAAATTGGAAAAAATGATTCTGCGTTTTGTATGGAACCAGAAAAAAAAACTGTATAGCTAAGGCAGTTCTTAGTAATAAAAATAAAGCTGGGGGTATCACCATACCAGATTTTAGGCTGCACTACAAAGCCATAGTGGTCAAGACAGCATGATACTGGCACAAAAACAGAGACATAGACACTTGGAATCAAATAGAAAACCAGGAAATGAAACTAATATCTTACAACCACCTAATCTTTGATAAACCAAACAAGAACATACCTTGGGGGAAAGACTCCCTATTCAATAAATGGTGTTGGGAGAACTGGATATCCCTATGTAAAAGACTGAAACTGGACCCACACCTTTCTCCACTCACAAAAATTGATCCAAGATGGATAAAGGACTTAAATTTAAGGCATGAAACAATAAAAATCCTCAAAGAAAGCATAGGAGAAACACTAGAAGATATTGGTCTGGAGAAAGACTTTATGAAGAAGACTGCCATGGCAATTGCAACAACAACAAAAATAAACAAATGGGACTTCATTAAATTGAAAAGCTTCTGTATGGGCAGTGCCTGTGGCTCAAGGAGTAGGGCGCCAGTCCCATATGCCAGAGGTGGCGGGTTCAAACCCAGCCATGGCCAAAAAAAAAAAAAAAAAAGCTTCTGTACATACAGCTAAGGAGACAACAACGAAAGCAAAGAGACAACCTACACAATGGGAAAGAATCAGACAAAAGCTTGATAACTAGGATCTATAGATAACTCGAATTAATCCACATGAAAAAAGCCAACAATCCCATATATCAATGGGCAAGAGATATGAATAGAACCTTCTCTAAAGAAGACAGATGAATAGCTAACAAACATGAAAAAATGTTCATCATCCCTATCTATTAGGGAAATGCAAATCAAAACCACCCTGAGATACCATTTAACCCCAGCGAGAATGGCCCACATCACAAAATCTCAAAACTGCAGATGCTGGCATGGATGTGGAGAGAAGGGAACACTTTTACACTGCTGGTGGGACTACAAACTAGTACAACCCTTTTGTAAGGAAGTATGGAGAAACCTCAAAGCACTCAAGCTAGACCTCCCATTTGATCCTGCAATCCCATTACTGGGCATCTACCCAGAAGGAAAAAAATCCTTTTATCATAAGGACACTTGTACTAGACTGTTTATTGCAGCTCAATTTACAATCGCCAAAAAAATGTGGAAACAGCCTAAATGCCCACCTACCCAGGAATGGATTAACAAGCTGTGGTATATGTATACCATGGAATACTATTCAGCCATTTAAAAAAATGGAGACTTTACATCCTTCGTATTAACCTGGATGGAAGTGGAACATATTGTTCTTAGTAAAGCATCACAAGAATGGAGAAGCATGAATCCTATGTACTCAACTTTGATATGAGGACAATTAATGACAATTAAGGTCACAGTGGGGCGGTGGAAGGGGAGAGCAGAGAGAGAAAGAAGGAGGGAGAGGTGGGGAAAGGAAGAGTAGAGAGAGGGAAGGAGGGAGGGGGGTGGGGCCTTGGTGTGTGCCACACCTTCTGGGGGCAAGACATGATTGCAAGAGGGACTTTACCTAACAAATACAATCAGTATAACCTGGCTTATTGTACCCTCAATGAATCCCAACAATAAAGAACAAAAATGGTTAAGATAACAAATTTTATTTTACCTGTATTTTACGACATTAAAAAATGTACTATTAAATAACCAGAGAAATCAGGGCTGTTCTGTTTGAAACACCACTGAGGTAGGTGATCATCAGTTTAGCCTTCCTCTTTGCCTTAGCAAGCACATAGCTTGAAACCACATAATGAGCTGTAGAGGCCAAGTTTAGTGTTCAAAGGTTTTGTAAGACAAAGTGCAATTCAGAACAGCTATTCATACTCCCTACTCCTCACTTTACTATCCTGCCCCAATGAAGCATGGGCTGTCTTCTCAATCATAAGGGTCCTACTTCATCATCCTGACTCTGAAGATATATATACAGGATTAAAGAAACTCCCATTGGTAATTCTAAAGAGCACCACACAAGCATTAAAATCTTAGCCAGGTGCATGCACTAAACATACCAACAGTTCAAACAACACACCATCTGCCTCATCTAATATACTACCAAGAAATCGCCTAACAATTTCTCTTTTGTTCATTAAAAATTAATAGATCAATTTAGCACAAGGTCCAATATTTCATACATTTTTGGTTTCTATCTAACATTTTGTTCAGTTAATTCTTTTCATTGAGATTAATATTAATTTGCCAATTTGTATTATTTGAGGAGGTGTCAACAGAGTCCCACACTTCAAGGAACCTACTAGAACTAGAAGCACTTTCAAAGACAATCTACTACTATAATCCCTTCATTTTACAGATAAGAAGACAAATGCCCAAGGTAATTAAGTGAATCTATCAATATCAAGATATAGATTGGAGACAACTAGAACTAGAACCCAAATCTCATGTTTCCCAATCTAGTCACTAGAAATTTCAGGGTTTCTATTATACAGTAATACAACTATTCCTGTGCCAGGTATCTGCTTAACAAGCAGAGGACACACTGTGACCCAGACAGTCCAGTTTTCTAAGGTGCTCGTGTCCCCATGCTTGGGTCAAATAGTGATCTCTCCACTGCTGTCTATCAGCCTAGTCAAGTCAGATTAAGGTTTCCACCTGAACTTCTTTCTACTCAGACTGAGCCAGGCCCACCCACTGAATTTAAAGGGGGATAGATGAGCAGGCAAACTGCCAGCTAAACTAATCTTTAAAAATCTATTCATCTGCTATTACAAAGCATTTTTGGAGATCACTGGACCACAGATAATTCCATTTGGTCCAATAAGTCTCTTGTCTCTACTGTATTCAAATCAAGAGAATCTTACTAACACACCAGAACATCCCTAGCCATCCCCTGCCCGCTCTAAAACCTCTAAGTCCCATGCAAATTAAATCCAAAAGAAAGTGTGTATTTGCTCTTATCCAGACTAAATGCTTTATTTTCCCCAGTGAACCCATGTTTTTTTTAAGCCTGTGAACACTCTGACCAAGATTTATTTGTAAGGAAAAAAACAAAAAACAAAAAAAGCAATCACCAGGCAAATGTTACACTCCTAATTAATACATAATGTTGTCCATAACTAGGTATGATGTGATGTCTGGTATACATATGTTTTCACAAATTCAACATTAGAAGAAATAAGGCACGGAAAGCAACGTGTGATTTTCCTCAGCTGAAGAAATATGGAAAAGAGTCCCTATTTAAGTGGATGTCCATCTCAGATTGCAGGATTTAGTCTTCCCTCTGAAGAACTGCCTGGAATTACTCAAAAAATGGTATAATTTTCAACAGATTGGCTAGATCTCCAGACAGAGAGGAAAGGCCAGCATTTGGCAGAGCTGTGAAAGGAACATTTTGGATATTTTAGCCATTTGTTTTTTGAAGAACCAGAAAACTAATCTAGAATAAGTATAACTCATTATTGTTGTTATTATTATTAAAAAACCTTAACCTCTGGCCCCTGGGGTTGGCAGCAGGAAGCATGTCAGTTTCTGTATAAATGCAAATGAAATTTATTAAATTAGACATTCCAGGATTAGGGTCCTGTGTTTGGTGTTCTCACAAATTCTGTTTTTTTAAGTACTCTGAAGTTAGTAGGCTGCCACTTCTGTGCAGACTCTGGAAAGCCCTCTGCTTGGCCCTAAGAACAGCCTGTACATTAAGATCACACACAGACAGACTTTCAATATGGTGGGAGCCACTGCCTGCCATGCATGTTTTCCCTTACCAGGCAAACCCAAAATCCTTCAGAGGCTCAGACTTGTGTTTGCTACTTCAACCATATCTCCTACAGCACCCTGGCAGAAGAAACAGACAACATGTACTTTCTACATTTTTTTTTAAATAAATGAAAAAATAAATCAGGTCTCTTTTTAGTATATTCTATTGATAGTAATTAATATGTGTTCCTTTTTAAAAATCAGTAAGTAGTAAAAGAAATCCCACCCCACCCATCCCAGGTCTGATATGCAAATACTAACTTGTACACAGAGAGGAGTAGGACATGTAGTTGTGTAAAACACTATTATTTGGCAACTAGCTTTTAAAAAATATTTAGATGCTGTATTCATTTATGTCTTGCAAGGAGAAAGAGAGAAATAGTTTTCCTTGTCCTCAATTTAAAAGACAACTTTGTGATAAAAGTATATTCTTTCTATTTTATCTCCCAGTTTGATTAATACTTTAGGTGAATATACAGAGTTAAGAAGCAAATCGTGTCTTCAGTTTTGAAGGCAATTCTCCATTAACTTCTAGCTTCTAAGCCCATTGTCATTTTGATCCTTACTTCTCCATTTCTGAACTGTTTTCTTTTTTATTTTCCTCTCTATAAAACTGAAGAAATTTCATGAGGGTATCTCTTGGTGTGAATCACTTTTCACTCACTGTACTGGACCCATGTCCTTTAGTTCTAGGAAATTTTCTTGTGCTATTTCTTTGATAATTTCTTGCCCTCACTTTTCTCTGCTCTCCTTTCTGAACTCCTGTAAGTTGGATGTTGAACTGCCTCAAAAATAATCTTCTGGCTTGGGGCACCAGCTATATACACCAGAGCTGGCGGGTTCGAATCCAGCCCGGGCCTGCCAAACAACAGTGACAACTACAACCAAAAAAATAGCCAGACGTGGCAGGCACCTGTAGTCCCAGCTACTTGGGAGGCTAAGGCAAGAGAACTGCATAAGCCCAAGAGTTGGAGGTTGCTGTGAGCTGTGACATCACAGCATTCTACCAAAGGGGATATAGTGAAACTCTGTCTCAAAAAATAATAATAATAATAATCTTCTATTCTTAATTTTTTCTCTCCCAGGTTCCATTCTCTATCTCTAGCTCAATCTCTGAAAGAGTTCTTTTTCTGTCTTCTATGCACTGAAAGTTTTATTTGTGTTATCATGATTTTTAATTTCCTAGAGCTCTTACTTTTTTGCAGATTGCTCCTTTAAAAATACCATCCTGTTCTTACTTCATGTAACCAATTTGATCTCACCTCTCTGTTAATTGATTTTTGTAAAAAGTTTTCATCTGGTCCCTAAATTATAGTATACCTACTTCCACTAGAATCCTTTTTATAAAAATACTTATTTTTCTTCTGCTGATTGTAAATTTTAGGTGGCAGCTATTTCTTGGTATGACTGTAGTTCTTTCTTTCTCTCTCTCTCTCTCACTACAATGCAAAGAATAATTCTGTTAGTTAAAAAAAGAAACAACAAATGCTATAATATGTCAAACACGGGTTAGAGAGCAGGCCAAAAAGAACAGGATACTAATGAAGCCCCCTCTGAATAAGCAACATAGCAGAAAGGCATTTACACAAAGGACAGGTTAGTTTAGACTTGTCCACACATGCTTTCCACTATGTGAACCTAAAGAACACCAATTCTAAATGCAGAATTAAAAGATTTTTCTCTTCTTTCCAATTCAGCTATGACTCCACAGAAATAGAGACACAATAGTTACTAATGAGGCAGGAAATCCTTCCAGCTAACCAACTTTCACATACTGTTCCTTATGGTCAAAATGTTGACCACACTATGGTAAGTCTTCCTGACTTTATGATCTTATAACTAAGACTGTCAATTATATTCACTGTTATTTGAGCAGGAGAACTGTTTGATTGCCAAAAGACTACTCTACAGCGCTATTTAACCTTTCCCAGCAGACACTCATTGAAACTGCAAGTTTGGTAAAATGTTTTAGCCAACCTTGCAAAGATACTTCCCAGTAAATATTTGAAGTATACCTCCAAGTAGTCTTAAAAACGTGAAACTCACAAATGTTAAGCCAAATACCCATTCTAACTATATAATCACATTTGAAGTAAAATAATGCCATGCATTCAGACAAAGGTAATGATATTCCACATAAACTAAGGCAGTTCAAATACTACTTATCTGTCTATATTAAGTGTCTTTCCAATGGAATTTTTTTTTTTTTAAATAAAATGCCCAACATTTTATTTTAGAGAAGGCTGCTACTGTATCATGGAATAAAATTCGGCACTATGTTCCAGATTATCTTTCGATGAGGTGGGAATGAGGAAACATGATGCAAAGACAGAGCAAAGGCTTGGAACTAGGCTGACCAGAGTACTACCTAGTGGCAATGCAACCTTGGGTGATTTGTTCAACCTTGCTAAATAACTTTCCATTTTGTTCTCTATAAAATGGGAATAACAGTGCCTACTTTGTGGAATTACTGTGAGAAAAGAGAACACATTGACAAATCACAAATCTTGGTATGACTGTAGTTCTTTGTACCTTCTCAACAAATTATATACACATTGTTCTTTGGCTCACCACACAGCCCTCTTTCTTTCTTTCCCACTTTAATGAGGAGATGAAAGAAATGGAGAAGAAATTAGTGTAAATTACTATTAAGGTCAACACACTCCTGGATACTAAGATCTAGAAGTCCTAGAGACCATAACTCGCTTTGAATTTTGTAGTACAAATAGCTATTAAAATACATTAAGTGCAGGCACAGAAATATTATTTAAATTTGGGTTTGCTTAAAAAGTTTTACATAGTATTCTGAACATGTTAACAACTATACTTTGTAGGAATCAAACATTAGTTTTTATATAGGTGTGTATATGAGCCAAAGGCCAGGAAGAAAACTATAAAATGGGATGGACTGATCCACACTAGTAGAAAAAACATTGTTAGGATTTCTAAACACACATACAGTCATCATACAGCCCAGGGGTGTACTCTGAAGGTGACTCTTGTGATACAATTCAGCAGTGAGGTATGTAGCACTTTTTCTAGGATTAGTTTGAGAACTTAATTGTTAGACCTCATATGATGACAGCTCTGATGGCCATCCCAGAAAAAGAGTTCCAAAATTGCTTTAAAAAACAGATTAGGCATTGGAGTCAGTGCATAACTTTCCAAGGGGCATACTTCAAAGGTGACTGTAGTGGGGTATGTGGCACTTTTGCTACGATGAGTTCAAGACTTCAGCTCTGAGTATACACGTGCACACACACACACACACACACACAGTGTATGAGGTGATTAAAGGAGATGAAAGTGGTAGTGTATACATACAATGCTGATCTCCCACCCTGTATTCACATTGTAAGAAAATAATACTTGTTTATGATGTGCTCATTCTAATAGTGAAAACAGACACTTCTCTAACAGAACTCACATACAAATAGGTGCAGATGCTTCACTAAGTGTATTTCCTTCTTGGAAAAGGAAGTCCTATTTCTCATAATTAGTTGTAATTACAATACATTGGCTAGTGGTTGAGTCTGTACTGAAATAATTTAAAATCATTTTATAGTTTTCCAAAAATGTTTCCAAATTTGCCAGAAAATAAGAAGCCTACAAAAATAATAACACAAAAACTAAAAAAAAAACCAACTAATTGAAGGAACAGTTACTGATAGTTTTCATATGTAAATTTTGGCATTCTATCTTATTTTTTAATTAATTTCATTAAACTGATGTTTCATAGGTCAGAGAATTTTATAACTACACACCAAAGATGAAACCATTTGCAAGTGCCCACAAATATCTTCTAACACACTTTTTCCAGTTGTCCAATCAAATTGTTACTGCTTCACTTTTTCCTCTTTTAAGTCTTTTTTTTTCACTTCCACTTCCTTTCTTTGCCCTTCAACAAAGAGTACTACATTATAAAGTATATTTCATTCTTTATAAAGCACCAAATTACTTCAATCTGCAAGTACGCTAAGGAAAAAAAGAAAAAGAAAATCCCAGGTGACAGGAGATAGATATCCTTACATACACACAAAGCCTCACTATCTTCCCCCTTCTCAATAAAAAGCCACAAATAGGGTGGCCCAGGCTTATTTATAGAAAGGACAAAGAGTAGCACAGGATAAAACGAAAACACGACCAAAGAAGCTTTAGTCTCCTCTGGCCTAATTTAAACAGGGTTAGTCAAGTTCATGGATTGGTCATGAATGATGTTGCAAGATAAGGATGAATCAAAGAGTCATCACTAAAATATTGTTTTATTCTAAGGACAGACTGCATCATATGTTTTGACTAAAAGACATGACTCACAAGGAGCCCAGGATTCCTTTTCTTTTCTTCATTGAAATGTGAGCAAAAACAAAAAGGGGTGGGGTGGGGGTGCCACATATCAAAACTCCAGCATCACTTCTATGGTGGTTTCAATTCTGCTATTCTTCAGATATGTGACTTAGGTAAGTCACCTAACTTCTAAGTCTCAGTTTCCTCATCTATTAAAAGAGGATAATTATACCTAACCAAACTACCTCTCATGGTTACCATCAGGATCAAATGAGATAAAAAATCTACAAGTACTTTGAAATCACCAAGTTCTTCTGAATCTACCTCCTTTCTCTCAATTCTACTCACTTCTTTCAATCCCCATTGCCACTATCTTAATTCCAATCACTGTTTCTATTCCAGCCCAGATCACTGGTTTATAGGTATCAGACCACACACCAGTGCTCATTCATGAAGAAAATGAGAAAAATTAGGGCAATGTAGTAAATTTCTCATAAAGCTAAAAGTATTCCATTTAAACATCTAACATTGTTTTGAGATTCCTGTGTGTGTATTTGCTTATGTATGTTAAAATATCCTTTATTTATGAAATTGATTCTGACAGGTAGTATGTCTTTTTTTAATGTCCTTATTTTAAAAACTGAATAGGTTAACAACTCTGTCATGTTGGTCCTCAAAATTTTTTTTCAATTTTTGCTAGTTCATGAAATCCAAATGTACCACTAGTCTATATTATCCTAACAAAATTTTTCAATCAAACACAAAGATCTCCCAGACTTCAGCTTTTATTTCCAAACCAGCTGTAGTATATTCTCCATATGCCAGCCAAAATGCTTATATTAAAACAAATCCTATTGTACCTGTGCTAAAGATACTTTCTTTGCTTGCAGGTTTGCTGACAAGGTCCCCTGCCCACCTACTTGTACTCTGCAAATTTTCACCCGCAGATTTTTAAATAGAAGCAGTCACCCTCACCTCCACTCTGCTTTTCCAGCTAAATATTGCATATTCTTCCTCTTAACCATGATCTTTCTTGCTCTCAAAGGTCTTCCTTGATTTCCTCAAGCCCAAACTACATGTGTTTCTCATGTGCTCTTACAGAAATTCTTACATCCCCTCTTGTAGACCTTTATTCATAATTCTGACAAATATCTACTGAGCTTCTGTTATGTGTCAGGCACTGCCCTAGGTGCTGGAGATACAACAGTGAATGAGAAAAAGCCCACTCCCAAAGAGCTAACATTCTATTCAGAGAAAACAGACTGGGAATTAAAAATCAAAATAATAAAGAAGTAAAAAATCTGATATTGGCTCATTATTGTATCAAACAGTGCTATACAAAAGTGAGGAATTGACTATTATGAACATAGGTCCATAATGAACTATTAAAATCTCTTCTCAGAGTCTGATTCAAGTTTCTAGAAGCCTAAAGCATGCTGAGTCAGACACAGCAAGACATTCACTATTCTAACAGGGTTTAAAAAAAAACTGGCAAAGTAGTAGTTTTATCAGTAACTTTCAAACCAAATGAGCTAATAAGCGCCAAAGTCTCCAAAAAGTCCCCAAAAAGTCAAAAAAGTCTTGGCATATGCATCTTCCTCAAACTTAAAACACAAAATTAAAAGAAAACCAGTTCCTTATATGGTTCAGACATCAGGATGCTGGCTTCATGCGATATCTAAAACGTTAATACTGGGAAAGTCTGTAACTACATGAACAAGGACCTTGTTAAATCACTGTCAAGGCATGATCCCTAATCCCACCTGAGTTATCACTTGCTAAAGTGAATTAAAGTCAAGAAAGTAAACATTTAATGAATATTCACTTGCCTTTAGTCCAAGAAGGGTCTTAGAAATTAAGCTTCCCTTTAATTAAAAATAAAAGTAACCCAGAAAGCTGAAATGAGATCTGAGGAACCCGTTAGCCTGGGTCAGCCAATCAGCGTAAGAAAGAGTTGGCAGTACCCAGGTGAAACTGCTCCAGGGTGTGACTGTAACACCATTCCGTCCATGCAAAGATTTGAAAAATAGCTTTTCTGGGCCTAACATCTCCACTACTAAGCTGACAAGCCAAAAAATAAACCTGGTACAAAGATACCCAGTGGTTCTGAAAATAGCTCCCTGTCTTTACGGACTGCAAATACATCAAGCCCTGAGCCTGAGACATGTACCAATCAAACAACCAACACACATACATTAAGCATTATGCTAAGTTACTCTGGAGTACCCTAGCACATGTGAGATAAAATTCTAAGCCTCAAGCCACTTTTAATCAAGTCTACAAGACAAAAACCAATGGAAAAACAGAAACATGACTGAAGGGTTGGCATGGTGAACACCACAGAAGTGGTTTAACACTGCACTAGAAGCCAAAGTAGCAGGGGAGAGCCCACAGAGGAATGCTCCAAGAAGACTGGTTTCATGAGAGATAGGACTAACCAGAATGTTGACAGATGTGGAAAAGCAGAGGAGAAGAGGTCCCAAACTATTTTGGGTGAAGCCTGGCCTTAAAGGACAGCTAGGACTGACCTCTTCCAGGGCTGGGAAGGCTGAAAGAGGAAGAAGAAAGTGTGTGGGGAAGAAAATGGCACAGGACGCTGTTGAGGCAGAGATGCACAGGGGACAACAGAAGGCTGCAGCAGAAAGTTGAGGTAGACAGCAGGGGGCACTGTGGAAGGCCTCAAATGCCAAGCTAATGAACTTGAACTTTATTTTTCAAATACTAGAAAGCTACTTGAAGCTTTGGCAAAGGAGTAACATAATGAACTGTGTTTGAGTCTGTCCTAAAAAGTTGCACGTAAGTCTACACTGCCCACACAAAAGAGTTAAAGAGAGAATTTTTTTAAAGCTATATGTCAAAAGTCTAAAGAACAACATATTTTATAGGTACTTAAATAAAAATCACATCACTGCGACTAAATTTTAGATTGTTCAGATAATCACATATACTTGAGTAAGTGCAGAAACCACTGAAAGGTCCATCTTAAGCAGCAATGAAAACAGATTTCTGAAAGGCAAACTCAGTCCTAACTATATCTACTCCCTCGCTTCACCATCCCCTAAACCTGTCTAGGGTCTTTATTTTCTTTTAAGCATTACAGATGTTGGAAGAAAGAGCTATTAGTCATCAATCTGGATGCCATAAGTTAATAGGGTCTTTGTTCAGAAAACTTAATTACAGGATTATGGATTTGAGTTTTGGATGAATGCAAAATGAAAATATTAGAGGGGACTCTCTCTTTACTAATCTGCCACCTTAGCAGCTGGATGGACCTTCAGGATGTCCCTGTGTGCATCACCAGGAGAGGCTGTTTCTCCCCTGCTGTCTGTGGCGCAGCGGTTCCTGGTTTACTCCTACTTGCTTCTCTGGTCTGATCTCTGGCTACTGCGTACCACTAACTACTTTCTACAAAGTTCTGCAATCAAAGGCCTGGAGACGCTCAAATGTCCTTCTGGCAGTTTCATACCCTAGAGGCTTCTGCCTCCACACAGGCAACATGACTGCACTGGTTGGCACTGGCTCCAGGCAACACCAGAGCTTTACCACCTTTGACCCCCAAAGGCTGTAGAAGAAACACAGACTTTAACCAAGCTTTAATCTACCTTAATATTTCCCAACTAATTTTACTTTGGCAAGAAATTATCTAAGGAAGGCTGCTGAACAAATGGCATTTCGGGCTGCACTTTACATTTTCTTGATTATCATGAAGATGCCCACATTTGAAAACTATAAACAAGGAACCAAGTAAACTGTAACAACATTTTAAGATACTAGAATTTGAAAGTTTTCTGAGTAATGAAGAAAGGAGAAAAATGCTGAAAGACCTGCTTTCTAACCCTTGGGACATGTTCAGGCACCATTCCATAGAAAATCTAAGATTCATGCTAGTGTCACAAAAATGGAAAGCTGCTGACCAAAAAAGTCAGAAAAATCAATCACAAAAGTATAAAGAGAATTCCCCCAAAGCAGTAGGGTGAACAACTCCAAATGCCTGAAAATCTAAATCAGTTCCTCCCAAAACACTGTAAAAGCAAAATTTCTAGTTTAAAAAAGGCAGGGGAGCTTGAAGTTTTTTAATTCAAATTAATATAGAAGCTAACAACTTTTCGATATGTTCAAACATTCAGATTCTTACAGAAAGTAATATGTAAATATAATATGCAGAAATTATTAAGGTAATATTTAATGAAAAGGTGAAAGAAATTAAACTCAAAATAGGTCATTTTGGAAATGAGACCAACGAACTTTTGTTTCTCTTAAATTCTACTACTCTTTCATACACTGAGTACTATGTTTGGAATTTTGGGAGATGCAAAGATAAACTTGGCTTTCAATTCCCTTCAGTGTTGGAGGGAAACCCCAAATCAAAAGCATAAAACAACAAAAAGCCAACCTTTTCAGAAACCTGCCTTAAACATTAAAAGGCATTTCCAGTTCAAAATGCAAAGGTAACTATTCCCACAGAGAGACAGTTATTTGGATAGAGACATGTGGTAAACATTTCCTAGGGAAGGAGCAAATGAAAAAAGGTCAAAGGCAGAAGTCAACTGAGAAGAGCTGCAACATCTCAGCAATTTACAAATTTAAAGGCAAGCAACAGTTTGAAAGGTGGGGGGTACACATACCACCTCCATTCATTATAAGCTGAGGTTTAAGAGAAAAGAGCTCTTGCTTCTCTGGGCTGAATACCACAACATCTGTTCTCTTGTCATAACAGCAACTAAGTTGATTTAAGAAAATATTCTCTCTCTCTCTGTTTTAGAACTGTTGGTTCTTAATTACATGATTTCTCTTGAGTCTTGGTTTCCTTAAGACGTGTTTATTTTGCACATCTGCTCTCCCCATACCTGATTACACAAAGGTATCAGAAAGAGCAAACCAACAGGTATAAAGAGACCAGCCCTCAAAACAGATCAAAGCAAATAGCCCGTGGAGTCCTTTGGAAATCTTGGCTGGCAGCTCTTGTAAATAAAAGTGCTTCTAAAGCAGAAAGCATTCAACTACCGTATTTATATAGGGCGTGATTGACAGGTCAGTTATTAACTTCATAAAAACACAGGCAATGTTAACTAGCAAGAATGTTTGTTCTAGCTGTTCTATCTGAAGGAAAATGAAATCCAAGATAGAATGGCTTGCTCTCTGTTTCTTTTAAGTATTTATTTTAGAACCGTGCAGTATAAAAGAATGTTTTTTCAAGTCAGTGAACTTAAGCTATTTTGCTTACTGTTCTGGAATTTAAGTATGTTGTTATAATTCTTTAGAAAACAAATGTTACATTTACTAAAGGCAAATTCCAGTGATGCATCATGATCTTTTCAAGCCTTCAAAAAAATTTTATTCTTTTCAATTACTAAAATTAAAGAAATTTTACATCAATTAATCTTCCTTCTAGTAACTAAAGTATATCAAACTGGGGAACTGGAGAGCAGGCGGCTTCCTCCCAGGGCTCTGGATGAAGGCATGTGTTCTGTGAATTGTTTTCAGTAATGCACCTGAAACTTGCCAGAAGATAAAAATAAACTGTCTATATTTTATTAATGTCATTTTGAGAACTTTTATTACTAATACGTTTTACCATGTATGATCATTTATTGTAATATTATAAAGCAGTATATTTTATCTTTAAAATTCTCAGAATATAATGGTCAGGAAATCCTATAGAACTAAAACCCACTTTTGCATGCCACAGTTTTCATCCTTGTACTTTAATATGGTTAAACTACATCCCAGTGGGTAGGGGAAAAAAAGTCAGCCTACATCTCTCTAACTTGAAGAGCAACTTCTATAAAAGGAGTTTTGGCCAACTATACAGCAAAGAAATCTGAAAACCTTGAATTTATCCCATCCATACTCTTACTCGTTTATAAAATGTTTTTTTTTAAGTTACAAGGAAAAATAAGTTTTGATTTTTTGAATCATCAACAAATACTTACAAGATTGAAATTATATGAAGTTGGTATTTCCTAGCCAAATAAATGCTTATGAAGCAGACTGGTATTTATGTGCATGCTTGTTTATTTTTAATAACCTTAGGCCTGAGAGCTTTTCCATGTAAACATAAGTTTTGTTAAATGCCTCTTGAATTAAATCAAAAAGGCTATTTGTTATCAAAATGTTTCACTCTTAGCAAAGGCTGTCATCAAATGAGTTAGATACCAAACACAAGAGCAAACCAAAAATCCCCAGAAAATCCACCCTTGCTCATCAGCACATTTAATGTACCACAATCCTGCTTGCTTCCCCCAGCATTCCTATGAACAACAGTCTTTCAGAACACAGAATTCTTATGAAATAAATAATCAGCCTTAGAACATGCCCTGGCCTCCTTCACTATCCATCCCTTCCCCCTTCCCCCACAGGACTGCATTTTCAAATTAGAATATTTGTTTTGACAGACTTCTGCTTGCTTAATTCTCTGGCAAAGGATTTTTTGTACACTCTTAGCCAGTAATGAACATTTTACCAGAAATATGCAATTCTTGGCATGACAAGAATAGGTTGAGAGGGGTGGGGGGGACCCTGCCAGCATAAACTCAGAGAACTGAAGATAAAAGCAGGTAAACTGGATGAACAGAATCCTTTCCCTCAACATATTATAATTTCCTCTTGTTTTCCCTGTTTCTCACTATCATGAGGAAAACCTTCATTTGGCAGTTTCACATACCTTCTACACTATATAAAGCAATAGGAAACTATTCCCTAAATCTTGGTTTCTAATTAAAGAACTACTTACCCAAATGAAAAATGTAGGGTAGTTAATCCTACTCAGAGAGTAAATCTTCAAAACAATTTCTTAATAATAGTTTATCAGGAAAATTAAAATCCATTGAACTTGTTTAATCCAGTAGAATACTTCTCTTTCATTATTTCTCCAGTTACATTTAAGGACCTAACACTCAAAAACTTAACAATGCAAGATGGCTCCACCCTCCCCCACTGAGTTCACAAGGGTTGGGCAGAGTATCACACAACTCCCTCAAAGAGCTTAGGACAGGGGTGAAGTGCCTCCTTCTATGACTACCCAGATTATTGGGAGAAATAGCCCACAAAGTACATTTCCTGCATGGGTGGGTCCAGGCACTTTCCACAAAAAGCAGAACAAAACAAAATATTCATGGATCTTGAAACGAACAAACATGTCCTAAAGAACATCAGATTATTGAAATAATCTCTACTGAGAGAACCTCCTTCCTTCATAGATCACTGAAATATTGATGCCTCCTGAAGACTCCCCTCACCCTCTGGATGATCTCATTCACTGTCCTAGCATAACATACCGTCTACTCCTCCTTCCAGCCCAGATTTCACTCCTATGCCCCACACTCCATATAACCAGCTGCCAAATGGATATGTCCCACTGGATGTCCCTCAAGGATGTCACTGGGAGTCCCTCCTTTGGATGTCATCTCAAAACACAAGTGCAAAACTGAACCTGCTATCTTCCCCTACCAGTCTGTTCCTCCTCCTCTAAGTCTTCATCTCTATAAATAGCACCGTTAGCCCTGTACATTGTCTAGGCCACAAATCTGCCCTCATCCCACTATGCTTCTTCTTCCCTTGTTGATCAAGTCCTGTCCAATCTACTGTCTTAATCTCTCTGATTAGCATCTCCCCCTCCATCCTTCTTGTCCACCTCATTTCTAACCTGCACTCATGTTCCTTTCTTTTCAGAGTTTCCTAAAGTGTGTTCTTTAAAAGATATTCTTAAAAGACGTTCTTCACAAGATATTCCATATAGATCAGTGGTTCTCAACCTTCCTAATGCCTCCTAATGCTGCAACCCTTTAATACAGTTCCTCATGTTGTGGTGACCCCCAAACATAAAATTATTTTCATTGCTACTTCATAACTGTAATTTTGCTACTGTTATGACTCGTAATGTAAATAACTGATATGCGGGATGTATTTTCATTGTTACAAAGGGGTTATGACCCACAGGTTGAGAACCACCAATACAGAGGAGTCCATGTTTCAATATTTTAAATGAGTATTCAACACTATGCCTGGAGAATCACAGTACATAATACACAGGAAGACTTCAAGAACTCCTGGACTGAAGAAATGTATTCACATCCACCTTTCACCACTATTGTGGGCTCCCCTTTCTCCTACAGTTTTTCATCACTTTGCTAACTCAGACTCTGACTCTTACAGGAAGCCTTCCCTGACCAGCCATACTCATCCCCACTCTGTACTTCCAAATTTCTCCTTGCATGTCTCTATAAGGGACCATTCGTGCTACTGGCATGTAGTTTGAAGGATGTCTATCCTGCTTGGTTCTGAGATCCTGGAGGGTAAACCTTTTGACTTATCTCCTAATGCCCAGCACCTTACCTGGCACTTAGCAACAGGTCAACAGACCCCACTGAGAAATGAATGCTAACAAGAGCTAAATGTACTGTGCACTTACTGTGTGCCAAGCACTCTTCTAATCTCCCACTGTGCCATTAACTCACTTAATCGCACAAAAACTCCATGGGTATTTTCCTCATGAGATATATGAAGCAAATGAGTCAAAAAGGATGAATATATTTCATTATTCCTTCGATATGACCTTATTTTCTTATCTCCAGCACTGTAAACCCAAGTAATTTTACTCCTCAGGAAAGAGGATTGATTAAACACCACTGGAAAGCTGTTTGGCAGAACTGTGTTACTTTTAGAAATACTGTATATATGACTGGACAAAAAAGTTTTCATGTAACAAAAAAAACTGAGGTGATATCACCTCTGCTTCACACTAGGTTTGAGAGTTGTAGCAAAGAAAGAATTCAAATTCTAAGTGTGCCATCAAGAATGGGGAATGATAATATTTATCAAGCATTCCTACCAGGAATATGTAAGTGTATAAAAACTCTATAGATTGTAAATTATAAAGTTGGGTATACTGATGAACAATACAGTGGAATGATGCTTACCTACTCACATAGCAAACATTTAGGATTGATTACTATGTAGTAATTTCTATTTTTATTTCCCTGTGGATAAACTGGTACAAATAATTGGAAAGGTTTTCAAATATGCATAAAGATTGCTCCTTCAAAATGAAGAAGAAACCTTCTACTAAATTGAACCAAACTGCATCTGTTTTGAGGCTTACAATATGAACTGGTAAACAAGAAAAATCATTGAGTATTAATAAAAAAGCGTGACAAGTCTTAAAAATTTCAACAAAACCATGACCAGCACAATTGACTAAACTATCTACACTGTAGAGACTGTCTACACTTTTCTGTCACTAATGGAATCTTATATAATATAGCCAGCGCTCTCAGCCCTAAAACTATGAACAGCTCAGTAGATAAATCTCAATAAGCCGCCACATCAAACAGACTGGAAGAAATCAAAAGACCGCTGAGCTAAGCCAGACCAGGCTGATATTTTGGTTTATTGGTTAACTGTTATGCTTGGAAAGGCATAAAGCTTAATTGCAAGGCTTGAGGTGTATGTAAAAAATGCCTGACTTAAGTAGAAATACTGATCATAGCATCTGTCACTAGTTAAAATACGTGGAGATCTTTATCCAGGATATTTTTTGGTGTTTATGTTTTAAATAAATGAAAATAGCCAGTCACATGGTGACTAAACATGAATCATTGTTTCAGCTTTTTGAGAATGCTTGGTGTAAATTAGGGAGTAACACTGCTGTTACTCCAAGTCATGTGAAAGTTAAAAAAGGGGAAAATCTGGTTTAGTTTATGACTTCTTGTGGTATTAGCCATAGGTTTTTCACAAATATTAATGAATACAACACTTTGAAACACTATATGGAAAAGTGAAATTCGGTGGTGGTATTTGGATCTTTTTACCATTTTCTACTGAATAACTTAACTTCATTTGGCTGAACAAGCAACAAACTAAACATTTTTTAAAGGCCCTAGGAGAAACCTCTCCTAGTAAAGGTTCAGTAAAGCTTTTAATAAAGACTGAAAATGAAGTCCTCTCACTGCACTGCCCTCATTTTCACTGCCATCAAAGATACTCAACTGTTCTCAATCATCACCCACATAGTGCTGTAAGGATGCACACAAAAAACTGAAAATACAGTCCCTTCCCTTAAGAACTTTTTATTTATTCTGGAGTACATAACTAATTCTCAAAAAACAATAACCAATGCAAGAAAGAGATAGTACACAGAATCTGAGGCATGCCAGGAAGAGTGCAAAGGAAAAGGAGAACACATGCTAGGATGGCCAGTTTATTTGTTCCATTAATTTAAAATAATTATCATTACGTGAGAGCTTCCTCTGTTATCAAGTACCACCACTCTAGGCCTTTTATAAACATTGTAGCATTTGTTCCTCACAACAACTCTAGAAGCAGATACTGTTGCCACCTCCATTTTATAATGATGCTGAGATGAAGAAACTGAGGCTCAGGGGACTAAATAACTTGCCCAAAATCAGAGCCAAAAGTTAAATGTAGGGCTGCCTATCTCGACATGCATCTTCTTAGCAGTGTCACCTTCCTGCTGGGCGGCACCTGTGGCTCAACAGAGTAGGGCTCCGGCCCCATAAGCCAGAGGTGGCAGTTCAAACCCAGCCCCAGCCACAAAACTGAAAAAAAAAAAAAAAAATCACCTTCTTGCCTGCTACATAATGCAGACTCTGAACAAGGGATAAGAGTGCAAGTACCTGACCCAGATCCTGTTCTCAAGAAAGCCACAGTCAGGTCAGGGAAGACTTCATAAGGAAAAGGAAACTACTATACAAAAAACTACATCCTGAACCCAAAGGATGGAAAAAATCAGTACACGGTAAGAAAAAGAAGAGGGACAGGCATTGCGGGAGTGGAAAAAGCATAAACAAAAACACCAAAAAAAAAGCCTAACAAATTCAAAAGAACAATAGGGAGATTAGCTTGATTAGAGAGCATTTATTTCCTGGGGTGTGAGAAGACAGTTGTAGGAGTTTAATAAATATTTGAGGATTTGAATGATAGGAGATAAGGTGAAAAGTGTAGGTCTAACTTACATAGGGACTTGAAAACTAAGCTGAAGAAAATACAATTCAACAAATAATGTGGGCAAATCTTCAACCTCACTAGTAATAAAAAAAATGTGAATTAAAATAACATGTTAATTGTCCCCTTATATTCTCTTGAACTTGCATTAAAAAATAATTACACTCACTACTAGGAAAATTATACATACTGCTAATTCACAAATTGACATCATCTTGTTTTTTAAAAGTTTTTTGGATAGTAGTTGCATTGTTTACATTCTTTAACCCAATATCTTCACTGCTGATAGTTCATCCAAAAAATATAATTCAAGAAACAAGGGTAGAGGTAAACTGTATTAGAGAATATTCCCTAAACCATTTTGTATAATATGAAAAAAATTAGATGAAATATAAGTGCTCAATGGTAAGTGGTTGGTTAAAACTAAAAGAAAAAGCTGAGTATTCCTAAGGTTTTGTTTGTTTGTTTGTTTAAAGAAAAGCTTTCTAAAAAGGAGAAAGACAGTTTGAGGACTATGGACTTTAGACCATAAGCAACAGAGAGCCTGAGAAGGATGGTGACAAAGGGAACATGTTCTTCAAGATCAATTTGTCAAGAAATCTGACATTACAAAAATAGAAGCTGAAGATGAGTTATATACTGTGACTGAGAAATTATCAAGGAAATGATGGTTTGTCCATTGTAAGGAATGTTACTCAAGTACTTACGAAAAGATAAAATAATGATAATCTAATCATCCACCTAACTCTGGAAGACTCTGCAGTTTCCACCAGACTTAGCTAACCTATAAAATCAGCAGTAAAATGGTGGCAAACAAGAGACAATTCCAATTGAAGAATATTTGTTTTGAATATAGAGAAAGAGTTCATCTATGGTATGACTGGGATGACTCAAGCAACAAAAGGCTGACTGTGGTAAGAGAGACGACATATAGGGAAAGAGTTGGGAGTTATGGGTGTTTTCCCTCAATTCACAATTGCACTCAGAACTTTAAAGACCCAAGGTTCTCCTAAGTAAAGAGATCAAAAAGTATAGATTAGAGGGGAAAGCAGAATACTATTAAATATCACTTACTGTTGTCTGAAAAAAGAATAAAAGTATTGACAATTATATCATTGAATATTGCTGATTATAAAGAATACACATCAAAAAATCACTGAATTTCCCTGAGTAATAGAGAAAAATTCACAAATTGTGATCATAGCACCAAGCATTCCTAACACACAGGCTATGACGTTTATGTCACAGAGAGAATATATAAGAATAATAATCAAATGCCTATTTCTTGGGTTATACTAGAATAACAGCATAATATTTAATTTCCAATTAGTGATAATTGCCTCCTCTTCTTATCACTACTATCACTTCATAAAGAGATTTATCAGTTCCTTAATTCTTTTGTCCCTGTTGGTTTTGGAGTTTTCTTTGTTTTTAAGTACACTGATGCTCCCTAAGAATAGGTTGTTTTGAATCCTACTGGTATCCAGCACTAAGTCCAGCACACAGTGATGCTTAAAACATAATTAAGACATCAATTTGGGTTTGCTGTAAGCTAAGGTAAGCTTAGCTTTTTTGTTGACTCTATCTCAAAAAAAAAAATTAAAAATTAAAACTGGTAAAGAAAAAAAAGACATCAAATCATGCACACAGTTGCTCAAGACTAAGAAAAATGGACCCAGAAACATGATTATGTCTGCTATTTTGATAAAAATTTTCTATAAAGAGTGATATTATGCACAAGGTCCTGAAAAATCATTAAACTTCAATTTAATAGGGGCAAGGAGCAGGAAAAGATTTCTAGAGATAAAGAAACCTCAACAGAAAATGCCATGGATCCCATAGAATTAAATTTCCTTTGTAAGCCAACCAGTTTGGCTCTCATTCACTAATGAGAGCACAATTTTGATGGTAGCCAAAGCTGAAAACAGAAAGCAAGTATTTAAGAATGGTACATCCATCTACGGAAAGGAACAACTTATAGTCATATGGCAAATACATGTTTCCAAAGACAAATAAATGGTGGCACTACAGGTGCCACAGAAATTACTGAAACTACTGAAATATTATGCTTTGATAATGATTAAAAAATTAAAATAGGATGGCACCTGTAGCTCAACAGTGTAGGGTGCCGGCCCCATATGCCAGAGGTGGCAGGTTCAAACCCAGCCCCAGCCAAAAACTTAAAATCTATGCTACTGCAATATTGGTAACTAATCAAAACAAGAGAACAAATCATTGAAAGAACCTCTTTTATTTCCCTGAAATGTTGAAGCTTAAAGGAAAGTTGGCTTAATTAAAGCATTAAACTGTGCTAAGTTTCTTGGGAAAATTGGGTACTCACCATAGTGAGAGGCCAGTGACATTGTGTTTTTAGTATACATAATTTCATTTCCAAATATAGCCACCTGTAATTTGATGGGAATACATTCTGAAAAATGTGTCATTAGACAATTGTGCTGTAGTATGAACATTACAGAGTGTACTTACACAAACCGAGATGGTAAAGCCTACTACATATGTAGGCTACATGGAATAGCCTATTACTCGGAGGCTACAAACTTGTAAAGCATGTCACCGTACTGAATACTGTACTGCAACTGAAACACAACAGTAAGTATGTATGTATCTAAAGATAGAATTGGTACAGTAAAAGCAAATTACAAAAGATTAAAAAATGGTACACTTGGTAGAGCGCTTACCATGAATGAAGCTTGCAGGACTGGAAGTTTTTCTGGGATGAGTCGGTGAATAAGTGGTGAGAAAATGTGAAGGCCCAGTATAGCACTGTACACTACTGCAAACTTTATAAACATTGTATAGTTAAGCTACACTAAATTTATTTTAAAAGGTGAGGATCATCAATACCAGTCTCTCACGCCTGCATTTTGTCCCATTGGAAAGTGTTTAGGAGCAATAACAAGCATGGAGCTGTCATTTCCTATGATAACAATGCCTTCTGTTATACCTTTCTGAAGGACTTGCCTGAGGTTATTTCACAGTTAACTTTTTACTTAATAAGCAGGTGTATACTCTAAAATAATGATAAAAAGTATAGTACAGTGATACATAAACCAGTTGTTTATTATTATCAGATATTGTACATAATTGTATGTGCTACACTTTCAGATGACTGGCAGCACAGTAGATGCAGGTTTGTTTATACCAGCATCACCATAAACACGTGACTAATGTGTTGTGCTATAACCTTAGGACAGCTAGACTGACAGGTGACAGTTTTTCAGCTCCATTATAATACTATGAGACCACCATCACATAGGCAGTCCATCATGAACCAAAATGTTATGTGGCACCTGACTGTATAGGCAAGGGCAGCACATTACCAATACTGTTCTGTGCTTATCAGCCATGAACCAAATCACTTACTCTCATACAGATAAAACAAAAGAAAGAAGCAAGATAAAAAAGCAAGCGAATGAGATTTTCCTGCCTTAATGGAAGAACTGAGGAAAGGGTTTAAAAAGGACATGTATCAAAAAAAAAAAAAAGGACATGTGTCAGCGGGGCACCCGTAGCTCAGTGGTTAGAGCGCCAGCCACGTGCACTAGGGCTGCTGAGTTCAAAGCTGGACCAGGCCTACCGAACAAACAACAACAACAACAAATAGCCAGGCATTGTGGTGGGCTACTGGGGAGGCTGAGGTAAGAGAATCACTTGAGCCCAAGAGTGATGTTGCTGTGAGCTATGATGTCACCACACACTACAGAGGGCAACAAAGTAAGACTGTCTCAATAAAAAAAAAAGGACATGTGTCTTAAGAGTATGAGAAAGACCACTGCTAAAGGTGCAATTACACACTGGAACTGAACTGAGGAAATGGGAGGAGGGAAGCACACAGGCTCTTGCCCTGAGGAAGAGGAAACAAGTCTGTAGAGTACTTACAGCTTTCCACCTTTTTTCACAGTTCAGTTCAAGTCTTATGTCCCCTCTTCCAATGTTCTTCAAGAATTTTATACATGTCCCATCAGCACTCAGACCCTTGAATTTAGTAAACCTACATGCTGAATGAATGATGAAGAAAAAAGTTGGATCACTTGAATAAATAGGACATCAATTACAGAAATGGAACCAATGTCACAAGAGAGCTTTGATTGTATAGGGCAAGGGAAGGAATCAAATAAATTGAGGAAGGAGGTAACTGACCATCTACGTGTATCTAAATCATTTGTTTAGAACAGAAGGATAGAGATAAATATAAGAAAGACAAATATGTCCAAAGACAAGGGAGAGCTCTAAAATTGTGTTTAGGGAGTGGGAAATTCTAGCCCTCTAAGATTTAGCAACTGGATCTACCTTACTCTCTCCCGTTAAATGAAACTAGTCTTACCCTAGCTTCTGTTGAGCCCAGCTGGTTTGCCCTAACCCAGATAACCTCATGTTCCACCTCTACAGAGTCAGTATGTGCAAAACAAAGCATTTAGAGTTCAGAGCAGAAAAAAGAAAGAAACTTAGCAAAGAAAGTGTGACTAAGCTGAGAAACCACAAAAATCACATCAAAAATAATTAAATTCCAAAATCATCTGACTTCATGTCATTTTGGCCTTTTAAGAAGAAAATCAATCTTGTAAGATATAAGTCAAATTCCAAAGCGAATTAGAGTTTGTAATAAAAAACAATTTAATACTCTGTTAGATTGTTAGAGATTTGCTTTTAAAAAAGGAGATATTTCATATTGCAGAAAAGCATTTTCCGGGTCAGAAATTGATAACATTCTAATCAGAATCTCTATTTTAACATTCTACAAAACTTTGATCATATATGAAGACATATACTTTGATCTTGGGTGAAAATTTTGCAATACAAGCTTCTTATAGAAATGAATTATACAGAAATATATATCCAAGCCTCGGTGCCTGTAGCTCAAGCAGCTAAGGCGCCAGCCATGTACACCAGAGCTGGTGGGTTCGAATCCAGCCCAGGACCGCCAAACGACGACAACTACAACCAAAAAATAGCCAGCCATTGTGGCGGGCACCTGTAGTCCCAGCTACTTGGGAAGCTGAGGCCTAAGACCAGGAGTTGGAGGTTGCTGTGAGCTGTGACACGATGGCACTCTACCCAGGGCAACAGCTTGAGGCTGTGTCTCAAAAAAAAAAAGAAAGAAAGAAATATATATCCAGACACTTGTACTGTTCCATATCTTTTTTAAATTATATGAAGGAAATATATATTTTCTTATTGGGTTAAAATACTATTAAAACATATATTATCGCTCTTTCTCGATGCTGTCTACGGAGGTGGTCACCATCTCCTATTCAGCATCATGGCCGCCCTCAGACCCCTTGTGAAGCCGAAAATTGTCAAAAAGAGGACCAAGAAGTTTATCCGGCAACAGTCAGACTATATGTCAAAATTAAGCATAACTGGCAGAAACCCAGAAGTATTGACAACAGGGTTCGGAGAAGATTCAAGGGCCAGATCTTGATGCCCAACCTTGGCTATAGGAGCAACAAGAAAAAGCATATGCTGCCCAGTGGTTTCAAGTTCCTCGTCCACAGCATCAAGGTGCTAGAAGTGTTGCTGATGTGCAAAAAATCTTAATGTGTAGAGATTGCTCACAACATTCCTCCAAAAACCACAAAGCCATTGTGGTAAGAGCAGCCCAGTTGGCCATTAGGGTCACCAATCCCAATGCCAGGCTGTGCAGCGAAGAAAATGAATGGACAGCTCATGTGCACATTCTATTTGTATCTGAATAAAACCACAAATACTGCCATCTGGCATTTTCCTTCAAAAAAAAATATTATATTACTATTAAAGTCAGTGTTCTTAATGAAAATATATCTACAATTTTGAGATACCCTAGAAGAACAAAACACAAACATCAATAGTTGCCTGATCAACATCCATCCTTCCTTCTAAAAATTCATTTTTGGTTTGGTATTCACCCCTCTCCAAGTAGTCATATGCTTCAGGGAGGGCTAGCACCAACCCCAGGCCCAAATGGAGAATCCTGATTAAGTTCATTATGGTACACCTATTTTCCTTAGCAAGGCTAAGTTGGGACATGTTAAGATGTTAACTCTGGCCAACAACTTGCAAAGCAAAGTGTATGAAGTACAGAACACATACAAGAAGAATTGTTGTTGCTCTTAAAAAATAAGAGATGCACAAAACCACTGGATATTGTTTCTAGATGCTGTAGTGTCTGAATGTGATGACTAGAACTGCAGTCACCTTGTAACCATGAAGGAAGTTTGCTTTGGCCCAAGCCAATCCATCAAGCATGGCACAGAAGAAACATAGGGGGGAAAAAACCTGGGTCTTTGTTATCACCTGAAATCAATAAATCTCCCTTAAAACTTCCTGGTTATATAGGGGTAAGTTTTCCTTGTTTAAATTTTGATTTGAGTTTTCTGTTACTTGCAGCCAAAAGCATTCTAATTGCTTTAAGTCCCTGTCCCTATCTGCCCTCCAACATCCACACACATACTAATGAGAGACTACAGTCTCTTAGGTTAGGTGCTCAGTTTGCTGATCAATTCATTAACCATGTTATAGGCACTATTTTCCCTATGCCAATAATGAAGGCTTTGAGAAAATGGAAATTATCTTCTGACAAAATGGTAGAAGATTTTAATGTAGAATAGAAAGTTCATTCTCACAAAGAAGGAACTTTAATTCTTACAAGATTTTAAAAGGTCTAAAACTATGAAATTTTCGCAGATTCTTTTGTATTAACCACTTCTATATGTAGGACACTATTTAAAATTTTTCTCATATACTTTGGAGAATTTATAGTTCATTTAATTGTTCCTAAAACTAAGCCTTTCTTTTGCTGCTAAGATATATCTAAAATGAATATCTTTCTTTTTCATTGATAGTGCTGCTCCTAATAATCAGAAACATTTTAGCCAGCCATGGTAACTCATACCTATAATCCTAGCCCTCTGGAAGGAGTCTGAGACCAGCCGGAGCCATGAGTGTGACCCTGTCTCTACTAAAAATAGAAAAATTAGGTGGGTGTTGTGACGGGCACGTATTGTCCCAGCTACCTGGGAGGCTAAATCAGGTGGATCACTTGAGCCCAGGAGTTTGAGGTTGCTGTGAGCTGGGTTAACATCATAGCACTCGAGGCTGGGTAACAGAGTGAGACTGTCTCAAAAAACAAAAGAAACATTCCTCTCACCTGCCTTAATCAGTATCCCCACAGCACTATCCTCCAAACTATATTTGATAGACTACAAGATGGTAATAGATGATTTTTGAGAAAGAGAAAGAGAAGGAGAGAGGGAAGCAGAAGGGAAGAGAGAGAAAGAACAAGACATTTCAATCCATGGTCAAGTTTCAGAAAATAGAAATACTGCATGCTATTTCCCAAAATGTTCTGAGAAGTCCTGTCACAAAGAAACTTTCACTCACTCCATCATTCCTATTTAGTGAAAAAAAAGAAAAATTGATTTCTCATCAAGTATCTTTAAATCTCTTTGGGAAACTAATTCCTTAAAATATAGGATATATTGACTTTTTTTTTTTTGCTTTAGTTTGCAAAGAGTCTCACATTGTCACCGTCGGTAGAGTGCTGTGGTGTTAGAACTCACAGTAACCTCAAACTCTTGGGCTCAAGCAATTCTCTTGCCTCAGCCTCTCAAGTAGCTGGGACTACAGGCAACCGCCACAACACCCAGCGATTTTTAGAGACAAGGTCTCGCTCTGGCTCAGACTGATCTAGAACCTGTGAGCTCAGGCAATCCACCCGCCTCAGCGTCCCAAGTGTTGGGATTACAGGTGTGAGCCACCATGCCTGGCCTAGGATATATTAATCATTAAAATAGTCACTACTCAATTTAAAAATGACAAAACAAATAACTACTAAAACAATCGCACCAAGCTAGAACCATGCTTTAACAATATACAGCAGCGGTTCTCAACCTGTAGGTTGCAACCCCTTTGTAACAATAAAAATACATGACAGCATTAGGAAGATTGAGAACCACTGATCTACAGAGAGAGCTAGTTTTTCATAAGTAGTATCTTCCAGGGCCTTGTATCATATTTTCCGCTCCCATCAGTCAGCGACACAAAATGCAATCACTTCTCAAATGATCCTTAAAATAATAATTTTATCATGGACTACTATGGTCCAAGAATGTCATGTAAAATCCAAACTAGTCTCCTTGACATGTCCATTTTACTCACTAACAGAGCCTCAGACCTATAGCAGTGCCATCAGAGAAGGTAGTTGACGAATCCTTGCTCTAGGAATAAATGAACGAATGAACACTTCCATCATGTCCTCTCTGTCGTAGTCCAATTTGTCATCTCATTTTCTCAGATATATGCAATGTGTATTGCAATCTGTAAATCTTTGTTATGCTACTAACCTCAACCTCCTCTGATCTCTTACCCCCTGAAAGTCAATACCAAAGAGAGTTTGATACTCGCTCATATTTCCTAAACTAGTTTACAAGTTGGTCTTAACTCTCAATAAACAATAAACTCCTTGAAATTAAAACCACATCATAAACTACTTTTGTACATAAGAGAGTGCCAAGGTACATAATAAGTATTCAATGAAAAAATTTTATAGATTATATTTTATAAAAAGGAAGTTCCGTATATAGTAACAATAGTTGGGAATTCCTGGAATTTCTAGACTAGACATTACTAAAATCAATAGTAACAAGGACGAAGTTCTGCATAAAGAAGAAATATTATCCAAGTTCTAAAGAAACTGTTCCCTCTGGCTTTAACCTCTTTGACTCCATTTTCTCATTTGAAAAATAGCTCTGAAGTATTTCTCTACAAGTATTGAATGAACAACAAATAATGCTTATAAACCCCCTAATAAATGAAGACTTTATCTCATGGCCCTGGAAGCAATCCTGACGTCTTAAATTATGTAATCCTGGTATTACATTATATTAGTCTGGCTCATATAAAATGTAAGCTACAAAAATACCAAAGCTAAGGAAAAATATTTACTCATGCTTTTACTAAGATGCAGAAAGAGGATGCATGCATTGCCAAAATTCCATAGAACATGCTCAAACTAAAGCAACAATGCCTTAGTTATTAAAGAAGGCAATGGCCTGAAGCAGTACTTAGGAATAAAGATTACTTGGTCCAGGCAAGAGTCAATATTTAAGAACACAATGACTAATTCCCACTTTAAATTCATGAACATATTTCTTTTTAAGAAGTTCTTTTCAGTTAAAATTTTTATTTGTGGTTTTCCTACCTATAATCTATGAACCAATAAATGAACAAAAACTTGAAACATGAAACTCTCCGTAGGCCAAGTGTCAGTATAGGCCTAATTCTGATTGTAAGAACTTCTCAGTAAGGGTTACACAAGACTTACGCTTTATCTCTTAGTCTCCAAAAACACTCATTTACCTATTGTCCCTAAAGAACCAGACTGAAGGTTTATTCTACAAACAACTGTGGAAAAATGCATGAATGACCCTCTCAAACACTGATTTTCAACCAGTGTGCCACATAAATTTTTAAAGAGCATTAATTAAATATTTTTGAAAGCAGTTCAAAGCACAGTTTAAGTATATTCTTTCTTTTTTTTACTCTTTTTTCTTTTTTGGGGGGGGGGGTCAACATAATTTAAGTGTCCTGTACAAGATTAACTATAGATTTAAGTGTGTGATGAGATTAAAAAGGTTGAAAAACACTGCTCTAGACCCATATCAAAACTGGAGCTTTTAACTCCATTTCCAAATAATTTGCTAATTAAAAAAAAAGTTCTAGTAAGGTTAACTATGAGATAAAAATAACCATTAAATTGTACTACCCGTGCTAGCTTTGTGATCTTGAGCAAATCACTTTCTACACCTCAGTTTTCACATCTGCAAAATGAGAATGGGACCTGATGACTTCTGGGGCTCTTCTCAAAGATAAAAACAGATAGCAATAATGGTTATGAGTATCATTTTAATCGAAGATTTGAATGAAAAATATAAGCAAAGACTCTGAAAAACATTAGGTTAAATCTAGAAAAATCACAACATAGGAAGATTTATCATAAACTCTAATCCTCTCCACATAGCACCAAACAATTATCAAATACAAGAGTTTACAGAGATAATTTTTTTTTTAAGAGACAGAGTCTCACTTTATTGCCCCCAGTAGAGTGCTGTAGCGTCACAGCTCACAGCAACCTCCAACTCCTGGGCTTAAGCGATTCTCTTGCCTGAGCCTCCCAAGTAGCTGGAACTACAGGCGCCCACCACAATGCCTGGCTATTTTTCTGTTGCGGTTTGGCCAAGGCTGGGTTCGAACACGCCACTCTCAGTATATGAGGCCAGCACCCTACCCACTGAGTAACAGGCGCCACCACAGAGATAATATTTTCAAAAAAAAAAGTAAACTTCTTAATAGTAACACTGATAACACTTATTGGAGTAATTTCATTCATTCTCCACTTCTCAACCACAAATGTAAGATTTCTTCCTTCCTGGTTTTACAACATGACATTGGAAACCTCGAGCCTGCTCCTCTCTCACTTTTGCCTACACAAAAACAGGAGTGAGGGTGGCTCATTGAAGAAAAAGCACATTCATGGGCCTAAATCATGCACAATCCAAACTGTCTTCCACCCTCCATAGAGTCTCAAAATCACCTCAAAACAAAATTCTCCTCTGGCCCCCTCATACTTCTCTCATTAAAATCAGGCTGCCATGTGGGATATGAGATTATTGGTCTACATTCAGACTGTGGGTGAACTGGCTCATTTCCCACAGTTTCACAACATAAAGACTAAAACCAGACTCTAAAAAGGTGACTCACTGCTCAAGAGGGCCTCTGCGTGTTGGTGTGTAAATCAGCATGTGCTTTGCAGATGCAACACAATTTGTATTCTAGTTCTACTTCTTTCTGCCTGTATACCACAAGCAAATAATTAAATCTCACTAACCTTAGTTGCCTAAGATGACACTACATACCTCCCAGAGCTGCAATTCAGGATATGTTACAAAGGGTCCGGCATATGCCAAGAAGGCACATGAGCACTGAAGAAATGCTACTTCCCTTCACAATTTCTGCCTTCCTTCTACACAAGTATTAACAGAGATTCCAGCACCACAGATAACTGCCCCCATCCTCATCAGACTGGGAGTTCCCCTAGGGCTGAAAGTACTTTTGGATTCCAGTAAACAGCAGAGGACCTGGCTCAGAATAGAAACATAATAAATGCTTCTTAAATGAAGAGAATGAGAATTCTTTGGGCTTGAGGATGTTAATATTATCCTGGCCAGGGTCAAAGAAAATTCTGATTTTCGATGTGGCTGAATAGGCACTTGCTATGAGCAACTATGTAGTTCAAAGCAAATAAGCTATTCTGAATTCTAATAATTACATTCTCTAAAACATAAAAACCCAATTGCCCTGCAGCTCTCAATTTTACTTTTGAGAATCCAATTCTTTCCTAAACAATGGAGTGGGTAACCACAGAAACTTGTGGAATCTCTTTTCCTAGAAAACACGAAGAACAAGAGAGAAGCCAGTATGTCTGGAAACTACTTCAGAATCTGCCTATAAGCAGGATGCTGGAGTGGATTAGATGTCCCTTAGAGGATCCTTCCAGACTTACACCACTAAGATGTTAAGAAAAATAACTAAAATAATTTTCTGTCATTCATACCCAGGAAAATAAAATAAATACAATTTAACTTCCTCTAATAGAGTTATTGGAAATAATTTTACTCAGACTTAATGATGCTTTAACATTTTCTCCATAGTGTATTAAACCATCCTCAATTATTAATCTGAATATGAGCTCTCTTTCATAATATAGAAAAGATATTACACTTAACAACACAGTAAACAGGATTATTATTCTTTTGTTCCTCTTTTTCAATCTACCTGTTTCTGTGTACTCCCAATCTATTCATCCACAATGGGAAATAACACTTCTCCCAAATACTCCACTCAATTCTCCCATTTATAAAGCTCTAATGCATTCATTACTTACAATACTTTGTGCAGGTGACAATTATATGATGTCTTCTATTTTTATTGATTAACAAGTAACAATTTTTGTCTCCCTGGATGAACTATAGGCTGTTTGAATAAGGTCTAAATTTTCTATTCCTCGGTATTCCTCCACCAGGTCAATACTGAGTTCATGATAAGTGCTTTCAAGTTCTTGTTCAGTCACTGATGAATTTAAAATGAAGGGAAAGTACAAAAGCTATATAACACTCTGCACATTGAGGACCTCTATGAAGTTTTGGCAAGGCAGACATCCAAACAAGTCAAAAATAAAGCCTTTCAGACTGTTATACATTTTCATTTGTCATTTAGCTGGGACTAGCACAGTTGGAGTTTAAGTATACACAGGAGCTAAAGGGAAAGACCACATTGGTGTAGTTCCTGCCCTGTAAGAGATGAGAAGCTATCAAGGTGAGCCCACTTACAGGTAGATGGAGGCTATTTGGGGAAGTGTAGCACACTCCCCAGGTCAGAGAGCTTTCCTGGTTCTGATTTTATACAGGATCACTTACTCATCTGTCAGGCCCAATCACTCAGGCAGCAATAAACAGAAAGGAAAGGACTTTCAGAAAATTAGAATTAATAATATTAATTAATAATATTTAAAAACAGACAAGTAGGCTCAGTGCCTGTGGCTCAAGCAGCTAAGGCGCCAGCCACATACACCTGAGCTGGTGGGTTCGAATCCAGCCTGAGCCTGCCAAACAACAATCGCGGCTGCAACCAAAAAATAGCCGGGCATTGTGGCAGGCGCCTGTAGTCCCAGCTACTTGGGAGGCGGAGGCAAGAGAATTGCTTGAGCCCAGGAGTTGGAGGTTGCTGTGAGCTTGATGCCATAGCACTCTACCCAGGGCGACAGCTTGAGGCTCTGTCTCAAAAAAAGCAAGTAAAACTTGAGTTTTTTCATTCTTCATAATCCAAAGAACACATCTGAAATAAGACTAATGGGCTCAAAAATTTAATCATTACCATATATTCTACATACTTATAAAGAGAAAGACAGATCCCCTGTTCTTTTGTTTGGAGACATAGTCCTCTTTTCTCTGGAGACATAGTCTCACTCCAGAGTGCCATGGTGTCATCATAGCTCATAGCAAATTCAAACTCTCAGGCTGAAGAGATCCTCCTGCCTCAGCCTCCCAAGTAGCAGGGACTATAGGAGTGTACTACTAAACCAGCTAGTTTTCTACTTTTTTAAAAGTAGAGTCAGGGTCTTACTCTTGCTCAGGCTGGTTTCAAACTCCTGAGCTCAAGAAATCCACCCACTTCAGCCTCCCAGAGTGCTAGGATTACAGGTGTGAGCCATGCACCCAACCCTGAAACAAGAACTTATTGTCCCTACTAGGTGGCAGGTACTGTCCTAAGTACTGGGAACACAGCATTTTACCAAAATCACAATTCCAGTAATGTTATCTAAAGCCTAAGCTTAGTATTTTACAGAGGTAAAAGATCTCAGATATAGTCCAACCCCCTTATTCTACAGAGGAGAAAAATCAAAGCCCAGAGAGGTTAACTAACGACCTTGTCTCAGTTGGTTATCATAGCTGTATGGCAACAAAGGCAGGAATAGAAACCAGATTTCTTGTCTCTCCCTAGTAACAAAATTAACTTATTTGTTAGGTGATTATTTCTGCATGCCTCGTATAAGCCAGAAACTACAGTAGACACTAGATACAGGTAAATGTATAAGATACTAAACATGTCCTCAAAAAACATAGTCTTAAGAGCAAGACAACTAGATGAATACAGAAAAAGAAAGCAGACTGTATCTCTAATCGCCTTAGGGCTTCCAATAATTTCAAAGAAAATGAACTTCTACTAGTTTGTTTTATCCTCACAATAGCCCTATGAGTACAGAGCGTAGATCTTATTATTCTGGTAATATAGATGGAGACACTTAAGTACAAAGCGGATAAGGGAGTCTATTAAGGTCATCTCCAGTAGCAGCAAAATGCCTAGAAACTAAGTTTGTTTACTCCAAGATAGACTTTTTCCCCCCTACTGGATGGAAAAAGCAGATGTTCTTTTTATGTGCAAGTTCCCTTCTGACCAAAAGCACACATTTCCAAGATTGTACACAGGACAATCCGTGGTTGTGAAAGTAAATTTAACTGACTTGTGAGTTGTCATCAGCTGAGGTTAGTTATTCAATGGTAAAAAAAACCAACCAACAAGACATCATTATTTCTAGCGTTCTTAAAGTGCCCATTCTACTATACACAGAATATATGGAAAAGGTCCTGCCCTTGGGGAGTTAATATTATAGGGTATGGGCATATAAACATTTCAACAAAAAGTGACATAATTAAACAAACTAAAACTTTAAGAACCATCACAAATAACTACAAATTTAAGACACTAAAGATTTTACAGACTAACTCTAATAAGAGCTGCTAAGAAATATACTTTTCAAGGGTTAATTAAACAGAGAACAGAAGCCTTGAATATATAATGGTACAAAATCTCAATCTTCAGATTACTGAAATAAGAGCTCTTACCAAAAAGTTCATTACATTTAAAAATATCCTTAATTCCTTCATTTCACTTTTCAATTTTACTCAAAACAATTATACAAATATTCCATTTCTTTCTTTCTAAGAATCATGTATTTTGTAACCTTTCCTATACAAGAAGAATAAATTTATAATGGAGGTTTCTCCACCACTGTGACTTTAGCAAAAGATTAAAACTGTGGAATCGGGCGGCGCCTGTGGCTCAGTCGGTAAGGCGCCGGCCCCATATACTGAGGGTGACGGGTTCAAATCCAGCCCCGGCCAAACTGCAACCAAAAAATAGCCGGGTGCTGTGGCGGGCGCCTGTAGTCCCAGCTACTCGGGAGACTGAGGCAAGAGAATCGCTTAAGCCCAGGAGTTGGAAGTTGCTGTGAGCTGTGTGAGGCCATGGCACTCTACCGAGGGCCATAAAGTGAGACTCTTTCTCTACAAAAAAAAAAACAAAAAACTGTGGAATCATTGCCCTATTCTTCTGCCTTCCTTCAGATGCAAATGAAATAAATCTGATCATTTTCTCCTATATATAGAAAATTAGACATACATCCAAGAATCACTTCATAATAAGTTTTTAAAAACTGTTTTTGTTTTCAAGTTGTTTTAAACATTAATTTCACTTGTTTAGTGACTTAATATATAAATTAGTAAACTAATTTAAACTACACACAAACTTTATGTCCACCCTGTATTTTATTTATATCACTATTTATTATGGCCTTATAATGTGACCCAATTATTTTAAACCTTAGCACACTATAGAATTATTAACCAGATAAATGAAGCAAAGGAGAAACAAATATTAGTGATTTTAAGTTACTGACAGGAAGAATTTCTTTAAGAAGAAGCTAAAAGTAAAAATTGTGATCATCCTTCAAAAGGAATAATGCTTTATTTATTTTAAAAATGCTACTCGGTTTTTTAAAAAAAGTCTCTTTGGTATTTCCTAAACCTATTCAGGGTTTCACACTTATAGCCAATAACCTTCCTTTTAAATATTTGATGAATTTTACAGGGTGATAAATAGTAATGTAAATGATAATTCAGAACTACCACAGTAGGTTTCATTAGAATTAACAGTAGGACATCATAAAATGATTTCATTTCATTTTCTAATTCCTAAGATTTAGTTCCATCACAAGAAAATACCTTTTAATAAACAACAGCTTAAAACTTAGCTTTGAAGCATAACACCTTTTTTAGACAGGAAAAGAAACAGGGCGTGAATTTATCTCCAGATCCTAACCACTTGGCCAAACTGGATCTTACATCAAGTTAAGGAAGTAGTTAAACATGCAGCAACAGTGACATCTAGTGTTAAAAATGCAAGCCAGTAAGACTACCATTACACCTTTTTAATTGCTGAAGAGTAACCATTGAAAGCTTTTCTTTAAAAATAAAAAGAAGTTGAATATTATAGCTAAAAATGACCCATAATCAAAATAGTTCTGTAGGTTTCCTTCTAGACATTAAAAGCACCTTATTAAGAGAAAAACATCTTAGAAAGTAAACATAAAACAAAAGACCAAAAAGTAAAACTATTATTTATTCCTTCTGGTCAAAATTTGTAACTACTCCCCTTTATACCAGAGTTTAATGGAAAGACAACCTGGGATATGTTCTAATGAGTGTACCAGAAACATTTAAATTTCCATGTATAAAATTAAAGATATTATACAAGCTAGAACTTAAGGACGCATCAAGAGAAAGCAACTTAAGACATTTCAAAAATACTTGAAGAAGATGCAAAGGAAAAAAATCTGCAACGTTGCACTAAAAAACAAGCTCTACTTTTCAGCCCCAGCTGCCTTGCTAATTTTTGTTGCTTTGAAAGGTCCACTTATTTAACAGTTGGTATTTTTGCCCCAGGGCTTAGAACTTGGCAGCATAGGTTAATTCATTATAGTAATTTTATAGTTTTACGCTCTAGATCAATCTATAAAAGTAAGCACAATTTGGAAAATTATTTTTGGCCAGGACAATATTGTGTAAAAAGTAGTTAGCATTAGAAGGAGCTTACCTATTTGTTTTGGAAAGTTCATCCTTTCCCTTTTTAACTCCAAAAATTCTTGTGATCAAGGTACTAAAGAGAAGCGTAGATGAATTTCTCACCTAACATAAAAATAAACACACAAGAAGGGTTAAGAAATACTCATGGCATAGAACCAACATTTACAACACTCCAATTAGATATTCAAAATCGTTACCCAACTGGCCAGTATAAGGCTAAAGAAAATACAGTTTGTGTTAACAGAATAAGACAACTTTCGAAAAACTTTATAATAATTAACTCAAAGACTTCCTTTTATTTATTTATTTATTTTTTGAGACAGAGTCTCACTATTTTGCCCTTGGTAGAGTGCTATGGCATCACAGCTCACAGCAACCTCAAACTCTTGGGCTGAAGCAATTCTCTTGCCTCAGCCTCCTGAGTAGCTAGGACTACAGGCACCTGCCACAATGCTCAGCTATTTTTTTGTTGTAGTTATTGTTGTTTAGCAGGCCTGGGCCAGGCTTAAATCCGCCAGCTTCAGTGTATGTGGCTGGTGCCCTACTCACCGAGCTAAGGATACCGAGCCTCAGAGACTTCCTTTTAAATAGAGCTCTACAATCCAACCACATGGCTACCACACAGCTTTTTCCTACATTTCTAATATTACCATCAATTGTTTTCATTATGTCTTTATACTTATAATCACACTGTTTTCAAAAAATTTTATTTTTCCATATCCTTCCTGACAGTGAATATCACACTTTCCTTTTTTTTCCTGTAATCACTTATCTATGAGAAAGTATTTGTAAAATCTAAGTTCAAAGAATCCACGTAATTAACATGGCCAAGAAAATAGTTAATATTCCCAAAATGTGTTTATTAACCTCATAATGTCAGTAATCTAAATAATTTTAGCCCTTAAATTATCTGAGATAACTGATTAATGAATATAACAGAAGTAAGAATTATCATTATAAACATGGAGTAGTGTTCTAAGATGACGAATCTGTCAAGATGCTTTCTTTGGATTATCACAAAAAATGTCTTGAATGTCATGGCATTATAGGGCTTTTTCAATTACTTTGTCAAATCAGAGTAAAGATGATATATACTGACTTCCCCAACAGCATCATGGAGAATATCCAGAAATGGAAGACACACACTTGCTGCCACTACAGAGTTGAGACTCTAGGTTAGGAAGGTTCATAACCATATGGTACATTAAAAAGCAATGTAAGAAGAAAGGTCATTACAAATAACAATGTAAGATTTAGAAAACAGCTCCCTGAAAGCAATGCAGTAAGGGTCACAAACTCAAATGCCCACAAGAACCAGGAAGAGACAAGAGGCAGCAGTTGGTGAACTGTGTTTAATGCAATCACTATTCAGCATCAGCTGAGTTGCAGCCATGAGGAAATAAAAGCCCACGGTTGCCAGATCTTTAGCTTTTTCAAGACAAGCCAGAAATCTGATTTTTATGTGAAATCTCACTGTTTTGAAATGTTGGCAATGTATTAAAGAGAAAAAAATATACCATGAAAGCCAAATAAAACAGTGATGACCACCAGTTTGCAACCTCTCCTCTGAAAGTCCAGACCTGACTCAATTCATCCACAGAGACCATAGACATGACCTTTACAGATACACTGGCATAATTCACACCAAAACTGTAATGAAACCCTAAAACTGGAAAGATCCGTTTATATTCTGTTAATAGTCAACAAACATTAATGCAGTCCCTACTACATGTCCAGCCTAATATCCCCAAACAACAAATCCACCCATCTTGTTACTTTGTCAATATCACCTCTGCCCTAGCTCAGGTTTTGATTATCTCTTACCCAATCTATTAAAATAGTTCCCCAAAGACTCTTAAGCCTAAGGTAACTTAGTAAAAACATCTGGGACCACGCCTTCTCTCAGAAATCTCACACATAACAGAGAAAGTAGCAACACAAACTCTATCTTGCCCTTGAACCACAAGGACTGACAAAGGTGCTAGATGTAGTAAATAAAAATAGGACTGCCTGGAGATACTAAGAAATGAGCACCTTAGAAAGAACTGCAGAAGACTAATTTATAAAGCAAAAGGGTACACCCTATAAACAACACTCCTTTGATTCAACATGCTAAAGGCAAGAGACATACATTCTTTTAGTAATATTGAAATGGATCAGTGGGGTCCAGTTCTGTCCGTCTCACTCATCCTGATATGGTCTGTATGTTTATGTCCCCCTAAAATTCATACAATGAACTCTTATCCCTTAAAGTGCAAGGGCTTTGGGGGTATGATTAGGTTATGAGGGCTGGAATGAGTGCCTATATAAAAGAGGCCTGAGAGAGACCCCTACGCCCCTTATACCATGTGAAGACACAGGCAGAAGACACCCTCTATAAATCAGAAAGTGACGGTTCACCAAACACTGAATCTGTTGGCACCTTAATACTGGACTTCCCAGCCTTCAGAACTGTGAGAAATAAATTTTTGTTGCTTCTAAGTCATTCAGTTTGTGGTGTTTGTTACCGCAGTCCAAATGGACTTAGACATCCATTATAAAGTGCCCTCATTAGCAGCCAATCATGATCATTACACAGCAGGTGTGGCAAAATCATTTACTCTATCAGGCCTTCTGCATTTAATTACTTACATTCCCAGAAAAACTATTTTGTAAAAAAAAGCTTTTCCTGATCAGCTATTTGATTACCCTGTCAGTAAAGAATTATTTCCATATATTTACCAGTTTTCACAGTAAGTTCATGCCATAGCAATCTCCAAATGTGATCAAATGATGATTTAAAATTTTTTTAAATAATTCAAAACCATAAAATTTACCATTTTAAAGTGTGCTATTCAGTGGTGTTTACTATAGTCACAAAATATAGTAGTGATAGGATACTATCACTAAACTAAATTTCACAGCATGTTCATCATCCGAAAATGAAACCCTATACATTAATTGGCATTCTCTATCATCCTGCAGTAGGAAAGCACAAATCTGCTTTCTGTCTCTAAAAACTTACCTATTCTGGATATTTCATATACCTGGGATCACTTAATATATGTATGGCCCCACATGCCTGGCTTCGTTAACTTAGCACAGTGTTCTCAAGGTTCACACATGTCGCTACTTTTTATGGCTAAATAATAACCCATAATTCGGATATACTACTTTTTAAAAATCTATTCATCGTCTAATGAACATTTGTTTCTGCTTTTGGCGATGACGAATACTGATGCAAAGAACATTTATGTACACATTTTTGTATAAATGTTTTCATTTTCCTGGGTGTATACCTAGAAGTGGTACTGCTAAGTCTTACATATAGTAACTCTACATTTAAGGGAAACCGCCAAAGTGGTATTATCATTTTGTTCCAAATTTCAACAATTCTCCAATTTCTCCACATGCTCCCCAATATTTGCTATCATCTATCTTTTTTATTTTAGTGGGCATGAAATGGGATCTCATTGCTGCATTTCCCTAATGCCTGTGATGTTAAATAACTTTTTGTGTGCATATTGGCCGTTTGTATGTCTTTTGTGGGGAAATATATTCAAATAATTTGTTCTTTTTAAAACTAGGTTATTTTTCTTATTGTTGAGTTGTAAGTCTTCTTTATATATTCTGGGCACTAAATTCTTAACAGATATATATGAGTTGTAAGTATTTTCTCTCAGACTGTGGGTTGTCTTTATGCTGTTGTGGTGGTATCCTTTGAAATATAGACATTTTTAATTTTGATATTTATCTTTTTGTTGTTGTCGCTTATACCTTAGGTATCATATCGAAGAAACTGTTACCTAATCCAAGGTATAACAATTTATGTTAACTTTAAAAACTTTCACATTACAGTTTTAGCTCTTACATTTAAGTTTTTAATAATTTTGAGTTATCTGAATATAGTATATATTTGCATATGTATACTATATTATACTATGAATATAGTATATATTTGACAGTAATCAAATTTATTTTTTCTGTACCCACTTGTATCCAGTTGTCCTAGTACCACCTGTTGAAGGCTATTCTTTCTCCACTGAATTGTCTTGGCACACCTGTTTATGAAATGTGGGGGGTTGTTTCTGTATAATCAATCCTATTCCATTGATTTATACTCCTATCCTTATGCCATATATCTCTTGTTTACTGTTGCCTTGTACAAAGTTTTGAACCCTTTGAGTTCCTCAAATTCATTGTTCTTTTTTTTTTTTTATTGTTGGGGATTCATTGAGGGTACAATAAGCCAGGTTACACTGATTGCATTTGTTAGGTAAAGTCCCTCTTGCAATCATGTCTTGCCCCCATAAAGTGTGACACACACCAAGGCCCCACCCCCTCCCTTCCTCCCTCTCTCTGCTTTTCCTCCCCCCACACCTTAATTGTCATTAAAAGTCCTCATATCAAAATTGAGTACATAGGATTCATGCTTCTCCATTCTTGTGATGCTTTACTAAGAATAATGTCTTGCACTTCCATCCAGATTAATACGAACGATGTAAAGACTCCATTTTTTTTAATGGCTGAATAGCATTCCATGGTATACATATACCACAGCTTGTTAATCCATTCCTGGGTGGGCATTTAGGCTATTTCCACATTTTGGCAATTGTAAATTGAGCTGCAATAAACAGTCTAGTACAAGTGTCCTTATGATAAAAGGACTTTTTTCCTTCTGGGTAGATGCCCAGTAATGGGATTGCAGGATCAAATGGGAGGTCTAGCTTGAGGGCTTTGAGAGTTCTCCATACTTCCTTCCAGAAAGGCTGTACTAGTTTGCAGTCCCACCAGCAGTGTAAAAGTGTTCCCTTCTCTCCACATCCAAGCCTGCATCTGCAGTTTTGAGATTTTGTGATGTAGGCCATTCTCACCGGGGTTAGATAGTATCTCAGGGTGGTTTTGATTTGCATTTCTCTAATATATAGGGATGATGAACACTTTTTCATGTTTGTTAGCCATTCGTCTGTCTTCTTTAGAGAAGGTTTTATTCATGTCTCTTGCCCACTGATACATGGGATTGTTGGCTTTCTTCATGTGGATGAATTTGAGTTCTCTATAGATCCTAGTTATCAAGCATTTGTCTAATTCAAAATATACAAATATCCTTTCCCATTGTACAGGTTGTCTCTTTGCTTTCATTGTTGTCTCCTTAGCTGTATGTACAGAAGCTTTTCAGTTTAATGAAGTCCCATTTGTTTATTTTTGTTGTTGTTGCAATTGCCATGGCAGTCTTCTTCATAAAGACTTTCCCCAGGCCAATATTTTCCAGTGTTTCTCCTATGCTTTGAGGATTTTCATTGTTTCATGCCTTAAATTTAAGTCCTTTATCCATCTTGAATCAATTTTTGTGAGTGGAGAAAGGTGTGGGTCCAGTTTCAGTCTTTTGCATGTGGATATCCAGTTCTCCCAACACCATTTATTTAATAGGGAATCTTTCCCCCAAGGTATGTTCTTGTTTGGTTTATCAAAGATTAGGTGGTTGTAAGATATCAGTTTCATTTCCTGGTTTTCTATTCAATTCCAAGTGTCTATGTCTCTATTTTTGTGCCAGTACCATGCTGTCTTGACCACTATGGCTTTGTAGTGCAGCCTAAAATCTGGTATGGTGATGCCCCCAGCTTTATTTTTATTACTAAGAACTGCCTTAGCTATATGGGGTTTTTTCTGGTTCCATACAAAACGCAGAATCACTTTCTCCAATTTTGAAAGTACGATGTTGGTATTTTAATAGGAATGGCATTGAATAGGTAGATTGCTTTGGGAAGTATACACATCTTAACAATGTTGATTCATCCCATCCATGAGCATGGTATGTTCTTCCATTTGCTAATATCCTCTGCTATTTCTTTTCTGAGGACTTCATAATTTTCTTTACAGAGGTCCTTCACCTCCATCGTTAGGTATATTCCTAGGTATTTCATTTTCTTTGAAACTATGGTGAAGGGAGTTGTGTCCTTAATTAGCTTCTCATCTTCACTGTTATTGTCGTATACAAAGGCTACTGACTTGTGGACATTGATTTTATATCCTGAAACATTACTGTACTTTTTGATGACTTCTAGGAGTCTTGTGATTGAGTCTTTGGGATTCTCCAAGTATAGGATCATGTCGTCAGCAGAGAGGGAGAGTTTGACCTCCTCCGCTCCCATTTGGATTCCCTTTATTTCCTTGTCTTGCCTAATTGTATTGGCTAGAACTTCCAGCACTATGTTGAATAGTAAAAGTGACAGAGGACAACCCTGTCTGGTTCCAGTTCTAAGAGGAAAAGCTTTCAGTTTTACTCCATTCAGTAAAATATTGGCTGTGGGTTTCTCATAGATAGCTTCAATCAGTTTTAGAAATGTGCCACCTATGCCTAATATTGTGGATAACATTTATGGACTTCCGTATATTAAACCAGCCTTGCATCCCTAGGATGAAACCTACTTGATAATGATGTATGACTTTTTTGATAAGCTGTAATCTATTGGCTAGGATTTTGTTGAGAATTTTTGCATCTATATTCATGAGTGAGATTGGTCTGAAATTCTCCTTTTTGGTTGGGTCTTTTCCTGGTTTTGGTATCAGGGTGATGTTTGCATCATAGAATGTGTTGGGCAAGATTCCTTCCTCAATTTTTTGGAATAATTTCTGCAGTACAGGAATAAGTTCTTCCTTGAAGGTTTGATAGAATTCTGGTGTGAAGCCATCTGGACCAGGGCATTTTTTGGTTGGAAGCTTTTTTATTATTTCTTTCATCTCAGTGCTTGAAATTGGTCTGTTCAGGAGCTCTATTTCTTCCTGGCTAAGTCTAGGGAGAGGGTGTGATTCCAAGTATTGATCCATTTACTTCACATTCTCAAATTTCTGGGCATAGAGTTTCTGGTAGTATTCAGAGATGATCTCTTATATCTCTGTGGGATCACTTGTTATTTCCCCTTTATCATTTCTGATTGAGGTGACTAGAGATTTTACTTTTCTGTTTCTCGTTAGTCTGGCCAATGGTTTATCTATTTTATTTATTTTTTCAAAAAACCAACTCCTTGTTTCATCAATTTTCTGAATGATTCTTTTCTTTTCAATTTCATTGATCTCTGATTTGATTTTGGATATTACTTTTTCTTCTACTGAGTTTAGGCTTAGATTGTTCTTCTTTTTCCAACTCCATAAGGTGGCTTGTGAGTTTGTTGATGCGCTCTCTCTTTTTCAAATGTAGGCATCTAAAGCAATAAATTTTCCTCTCAAAACTGCTTTTGCAGTATCCCACAGGTTTTGGTAGCTTGTGTCTTCATTGTTGTTATGCTCAAGGAAGTTAATGATTTCCTGTTTTATTTCTTCCTGCACCCATCTGTTATTCAACAGAAAACTGTTTAATTTCCATGCCTTTGCGTGGGGTCAAATGTTTTTGTTAGAGTTGAGTTCCACCTTTAGTGCCTTAAGGTCAGAGAAGATACAAGATAAAATTTCAATTATTTTTATTCTGTTGATAATTGTTTTGTGTCCCAGGATATGATCAATTTTGGAGAATGTTCCATGGGGTGATGAGAAGAATGTATATTCTTTATCTTTGGGATGGAGTGTTCTATGTGCGTCTATCAAGCACAGTTGTTCTAGGGTCTCATTTAAATCTCTTATATCTTTGTTTAATTTGTTTAGAGGATCTGTCCAGCTCTGTAAGAGGAGTGTTAAAGTCCCCTGTTATGATGGTATTATCAGATATCATATTGCTCAGACTAAGTAAGGTCTGTTTCAAGAATCTGGGAGCATTTAAATTCAAGAATCTGGGTGCATAAATATTTAGAATTGAAACATCTTCTTCTTGTATTTTTCCCTTGACCAATATAAAGTGACCATCTTTGTCTTTTTTGACTTTAGTTGCTTTAAATCCACATGTATCTGAAAATAAGATTGCAACTCCTCTTTTCTTCTGAATTCCATTTGCCTGAAAAATTGTCTTCCAACCCTTGACTCGGAGCTTTGTCTTTTGAAGCCAGGTGTGTTTCTTGCAGACAGCAAATGGATGGCTTGTGTTTTTTAATCCAGTCAGCCAATCTATGTCTCTTCAGTGGGGAATTCAAGCTATTAACATTTATTGAGATAATTGATAAGTGTGGTAGTGTTCTATTCGTCTTATTTTGTGAGAGTCCGTTGCTTATCTTTTACATCAGTGTGGAGGTTAGGTTCTGTCCTTTAATTTCTGAGTTCTTACTTTGCTGCTGATCCATTGTGATGGTTAGTGTGTAGAACAGGTTGAAGTATTTCCTGTAGAGCTGGTCTTGTTGTGGCGAATTTCCTCAATGTTTGTATATCTGTAAATGATTTGATTTCTCTGTCAATTTTAAAGCTTAGCTTAGCAGGGTATAGAATTCTGGGCTGGAAATTGTTCTGTTTAAGTAGATTAAAGGTAGATGACCATTGTCTTCTTGCTTGGAAAGTTTCATTAGAGAAGTCTGCGGTCACTCTGATGGATTTGCCCCTTTAGGTCAACTGGCACTTAACTTCTGGCAGCTTGCATAATCTTTTCTTCCGTCTTGACTTTGGACAGGTTCATCACAATGTGTCTTGGAGAAGCTCGGTTAGAGTTGAGGCGACCTGGGGTCCGATAACACTCTGAAAGCAGTATGTCAGACTCTCTGGTGATATTTAGGAAATTTTCTTTTATAATATTCTCTAGTATGGCTTCCATTCCTCTGGGGCATTCTTCTTCCCCTTCCGGGATTCCTATAACTCATATGTTGGAACACTTCATAAGGTCCCATAATTCTGACAGTGAACATTCTGCTTTCTCTCTCTTCTTTTCTGCCTCTTTTACTGTCTGAGTTATCTCAAGAACTTTGTCTTCTACCTCTGAAATTCTTTCTTCTGCATGGTCTAACCTGTTGCTGATACTGTCCATTGCATCTTTAAGTTCCCTAATTGACTGCTTCAGTTCCTTCAGCTCTGCTATATCCTTTCTATATTCTTCATATCGTTCATCTCTTATTTGATTCTGTTTTTGGATTTCCTTTTGGTTATTTTCCACTTTATTAGCAGTTTCCTTCATTGTTTCCATCATTTCCTTCATTGTTTTCATCATGTGTATTCTAAATTCCCTTTCTGTCATTCCTAACATTTCTTTATTGGTGGAATCCTCTGCAGTAGCTACCTCATGGTCCCTTGGAGAGGTTCTTCTGAACTGGTTCTTAATGTTGCCTGGAGTTTTCTACTGATTCTTCCTCATGAGTGATTTCTTTTATCTGTTTCCTTGCCATAATTTTCCTTTCACTTCCTCTTGCTCTTTAAGTTCCTGTGCCTGTGGAAGCTGTCGGCAGGATTAGGCCGATCGAACACACGCAACCACTTGCCAGTTTTCCACTGTTTCTGTCCTCCTCTTGGGGTCCAGAAGTCTCTCGCTGGCTTCCTGTATCCTCAAAGGGATGATTATAGGCAGATCCCACCAGCCAGAGATGCCTGGACTCTTATCTCCCCAAACTCATGGTGCCCAGATGCAAGGAAGCTGTTACTCAGCCGCCACCTTGCTTTCTCAGTCCTTCATTGTTCTTTTTTAAGATTGTTCTGACTGGGGCAGCACCTGTGGCTCATTGGGTGGGGCTGGCCCCATATACCAAGGGTGGCGGGTTCAAACCCAGCCCTGGCCAAATTGCAACAACAAAAAAAATATCCAGGCCTTGTGGCAGGCACCTGTAGTCCCAGCTACTCAGGAAGGTAAGGCAAGAGAATCACCTAAGCCCAGGAGTTCGAGGTTGCTGTGAGCAGTGTGATGCCACGGCACTCTACTGAGGGCGATAAAGTGAGAGACTCTGTCTCTACAAAAAAAAAAGATCGTTTTGACTATTAGGGTTCTTTGCATTTCCATATGTATTTTAAGATCTATAAGAAAAGGCCAGAAAAAATTGTAACAGACATTGTGTTGAAACTATAGATCAATTTGGGGACTATTGCCATCTTAATATCAAATCTTCCAGTGATGAACATACAATATTTATTTAGGTCTGTAATTTTTTTGAACAATGTTGTGTAATTTTCAGCATACAAGTCTTCCACTTCTTTTGTTAAAATGTTCCTAAACATTTTTAATGCTCTTACCAATAAGATTATTCTCTCAATTTCATTTTTAGATTGTTCATTATAGTCTACTATTGATCTCATGTCCCATTACCTGCTCAAGTTGTCTATTTACCTGTAATTTGTATGTGTGGATTCCTTAGGATTTTCTACATATAAGATCATGTCATTGAAAATTAGAGCCAGTTTTGCATCTTCCTTTCCAATCTAGACGGCTTTTATGCATCTTTTTTTTTTTTTTTTTTGAGACAGTGTCACATTATGTCACCCTGGGTAGAGTGCTGTAGCGTCACAGCTCACAGCAACCTCAAACTCTTAGGCCCAAGCAATTCTCTTGCGTCAGCCTCCCAAGTAGCTGGGACTACAGGTGCCCACCACTGCGCTGGCTATTTTTTTTTTTTAATTGTTGTCATTGTTGTTTAGCAGGCCCTGGCTGGGTTCAAACCCACCAGCCCCAGTGCATGTGGCTGGCACCTTAACCACTAAGCTACAGGCACCAGGACACGATTTTTATTTCTTTTTTTTTTTTTTTACACTCTTAGATTACAGTGTTTAATGTTTATCAAGTTACATTTCTACAGCTAGCAGGATAACATGAGTTACTAGGACTCAGACCACATCCTTGGTAATCTCTACTGGGCACGATTTTTATTTCTTATCTTTGCCTAGCTGCCCTAGCTAGAGCCTCCAGGACAACACTGAATAGCAAGTGTAGAAAATGGATATCTTTATCCTGCTCCCGATCTTAGGAGGAAAGCTTTTAGTCTTTCACCATTAAGAATGTTGTCAGCTATGGGTTTTTCACTGATATCTTTCATCAGGTTGAGAAAGTTCCATTCTATTCCTAGTTTATTAAGTACTTTTACATGAAATGACATTGAATTTTGTCAAATGCTTTTTCTGCATCTGCTTAGACAGTCATGTAATTTTTGTCCTTTAGTCTATTTATATATTACAGTAGAGTAGCTCCCGTTATCCACAGTTTTGCTTTCTGCTATTTCAGTTATTCATGGTACAGTATAATATGGTATTCTGAGAGAGACACTACATTCACATAATTTTTATTATAGTATATTATTATTAGTTATTGCTGTTATCTCTTACAGTGCCTAATTTATAAATTGAACTTTATCACAGGTATGTATGTATAGGAAAAAAAATGTATAAATAGGGCTTGGTACTATGTAGGTCACTATGAAAGTTTTGAGACAGACTGTGATATGGTCCATGATTTCACTTCCAAGAAACACATCAGCAGCATCCTTTTTGACTCACCATTCTCCGGTCCAAGTTTCAACCTGCTCAGTTTATCAGTGCTATTGGGAGGGCTTCATTTGTTTCTGTCTGAGCAGATTTTTATGTTTCTTGATTTTAGTGTACCTCAAAACTTTCGTAATGACCTACGTATGCATGGTTTTAGTATCTACTGGGAGTCTTGAGACATCTCCCCCTTGGATAAGGGGGGACCATTGTAATTGATTTTCATATGTTAAAAAATAGAGACTTTGTGGGCGGCACCTGTGGTTCAAAGGAATAGGGCCCTGGCCCCCTATGCCAGAGGTGGTGGGTTCAAACCCAGACCCGGCCAAAATCTGTAAAAAAAAAATATATATACATATATATTTATATGTATATATATTTATATATTTTTAAGTCTATATATATATATGTATAGATATTTATATATTTTTTATATATGTATATATTTATATATTTTTTAAGTCTATATATATAGACTTTGTTTTAGAACTGTAGAAATTATACAAAAGAATGTTAAAAGGAGTTATTGTAAATATAAAGCAAAATAACTTGACAGAATACTTGTTACTTAAGATAGAAGAATATCCTTAGGTTTTTATGTGATAGTATTAATGGTTCAAGGACATCTCTGTTTCAGGTACCACTTGTTATTGTTTAGTATTTCATCTGTATTTTCTGTCCCTGTCTACTATTAAGCTAACAAGAGCAAAAGTGAAGTAGACATAGAATTGAGAAAGAGGTTTTTGACTGACTGCATTATCAACTCTTAAACCACCGTTAATAAATGCTAATATCAATCACTGATAGCTAATCTCAAATGTGAGTAATGAAAAAAAGCATGAAAGGGGCTAATGTATTTTGAAAAACTCAGTAGAAAAGGCAATGAAAACATGTCCCTTTAGGGAAGGATAGATGAAGGAGAAGACAAGTAAAAAAGGAGAGCAAAGACAAAAAAAGTAGGTAGTAGTAAAGTTGAAAATGGAGAAATGAGAATAGCTGCTAAATATAGTTATGAGCCTCATAATAATATTTTGGTCAATGATGGACAATAATTCCCACTGCCCTTATAGTATTCAGTACAGTAACAGTACAGTAACATGTGAGTTTCTAGACTAGGTGTATAGTGGGCTGTATCAAGGTGTTCACATGATGATGACATCCCCCAGTGACACATTTCACAATTCTCAGAATGCGTTCTTGTTATTAAGTGGATACATGTCTGTGATTCCAGTCATAATTGATCTTTCTCACAAGGGAAATATCACAAAATCTTCCTACTCCCTACCTCCTTCTCCACCATACCCCCAACACATGGCTGATAGAGACATGATTCAGCTACAAACTGTCAACTGCTATCAAATGTTTCTCGTCTTTTCACCGAGTACATAAACTTTTTCTTTCCTTTCTGGCATGAAAAAGCTTCCAGACTTGTATAGACACATAAGAGTTAGGTAAAAGAAAAAAATATTAAGTTACACAAAGCTGTGCGTGCACCATAATATATTTATTTTTTTCTCATGTGTGTGTCTGTGTGTGTATATATATATACATATATATGGCATTTCTGATATAACATAAATGCTTCCTTGATAAATATTCAAATAATATGAATGGACTGCCTGCTATGTATAATCACATAGTAGTTTAGTCATTTATACTCCATATACCTTCACCCTTAATAGGCAGTCAACATTCTTTAGGGTGTGATATGTGGATATGACACTTAAAAATATTTTATCCACTAGACCTCCCATTTGATCCTACAATCCCATTACTGGGCATCTACCCAGAAGGGGAAAAAAAAAATCCTTTTATCATAAGGACACTTGCACTAGACTGTTTACTGCAACTCAATTTACAATCACCAAAATGTGGAAACAGCCTAAATGCCCACCAACCCAGGAATGGATTAACAAGCTGTGGTATATGTATACCATGAAATACTATTCAGCCATTAAAAAAAATGAAGACTTTACATCCTTCGTATTAACCTGGATGGAAGTGGAACATATTGTTCTTAGTAAAGCATCACAAGAATGGAGAAGCATGAATCCTATGTACTCAATTTTAATATGAGGACAATTAATGACAATTAAAGACACAGTGGGGGTGGGGGAAGGGGAGAGCAGAGAGAGAAAGAAGGAGGGAGGGGTGGAGGAAGGAAGAGCAGAGAGAGGGAAGCGGGGGTGGGGTTTTGGTGCATGCCACACCTTTTCGGGGCAAGACACGATTGTAAGAGGGACTTAACCTAACAAATTCAAGCAATGTAACCTGGTTTCTTGTATCCTCCATAAATCCCCAACAATAAAAAAAAAAAGAAAAGAAAGAAAAAAAATATTTTATCCAATGTACATGGTATAAATTTACAGGAGAAGAAATTTTTTCTAAAAATATTTAAATGAAATTTGGGTTCTAGTTTGACTTCGATCACTTCTTAGCCATGTGACCTTGAAAAAGACACTTAAAACATAAGGTTACAAATCCCTCATGTGTAATCAGGAAAACTGTACTGAGTTTATAAGCCTGTGACTAAGTAGAGTCCAGCCACGTTCTGGAGTTCATGGTGACACTCTTCTAAAGTAGCAGAACATTTCTCCCATGAGAAGACAAGAGAAGAAACAGTGCTTCTAGTAGTCCATACAACACCTTGAATGAATTAGAAAAAACAGTACCTCTTCCTCTAGGTTAACGAAGCCCCATGCAGAAGTATACAGCATGAGAGCACCGCTAGGTTTCAGCACTACACAGCCCACAGCCTGGCACCTTTGTGGCAACCTCACAATTACCAGAGTGCCTAGATACAGTGCCAGCAAAGACACCGAGTCATATGAAAGTTCTACTGAGTAAAACTGAAAGGGTCTTTTTGTTACTTTCCTCTGAAACCCATTGCATGCTTCAAGTGAACCAGAGTTGGCCTGCAGGAAGCAAGGTAAAAATAGATAAGATACAAATATAAAAACCCAGTGTGGGTCTTAAAGACCCAAAATGGCATACTCAGCGGAGCTCCCACAGAAAGGCTGACTGTCCTACAATGAGTATGCAGGAAACGATCAGTAGGTAGCCCATGGTCACTGAACATAATGAAGAGAGATGAATGATATTTTAAACAAAACTGCCCAGAAAACTCTCAGGTTTCGTATATATAAATCTATAAATTACTTTCCACTATCTAAATTTTTAACTTAACTAGTTTCATCTCCAAAAGACATGTCAAAGACTATCACTTCTCACCACCTCTACTGATACTTCTCCATTCTGAGTCACCATCAGCTTTTGGCAGAACTATGATAGTCGCTTTCTGACTGTTCTTCCTCCTTCACTCTTGCCCCCTTACAATCAAGTCCCCAACTATACTACATCAATCAGATCCCATCACTCCCCTGCTGCTAACCTTTTTTATGCAGGGTTTTTCAACAGCAGTAGCACTCATTTTTTCAAACCCCAACTATACCCAGGGACGCTCCGCCTCATCCAGCCATGTCCAGACTTAGCTGAGAAGCTATATCACTGGGAATGGAAACTAGCTTCCCTAGCAGCTGCCAAAGGGTTGTGCCAATACCTGCCCAAGTTGTGTTAATGCCCCAGGGAGGAACTTTGACCAGTAAGACAGAAGATCAGACTGCTCTTTTTCTTACATTCCTGTTGCTTTGTGCTTAAATTGCTCAATAAAACAAAAACCCTAGGTCTTCAGCTCTATTTTCTAAGAAAACAGGGCCAAAATCCTACAAGGTAAATAAAATCTACCTTCTCTGTATTCCTGTAACACCCAAAATTTGCCTCTATAGTACCACACATTCTGGAGTCACAGATAATAGTTGTATGTCCTTAGGCAAAATTATTTCACCTCTCTGAGCCTTATTTCCCATATCATTAAAATGAGGGGAATAATAGGAGCTACCTGAATAATGGAATCTACTAAGATAATGTAATGTACACGATGCTAAGTACATGAAAAATACTTAATAAGACTGTCATTTTTCATTATTATGATTATTTATCCTTGTATTTCTAGTGCTTAATACATGCCTAATGCCTAATATGTTTACATAATACATTTTCCCTGTATTTTAAAAATGATTACTAGGTGGCAAAGACTGAATGATCTGAATGGCCTCAATACCAAAGACTGAGGAAACTGTAAAAACAACTTAAACATAAACATTTCTGGAAAATGTTTCTTTACTGCAAATTAAAATTAAGTTCATTTTAAATGCATGTTTTTAGGCAAAAGTACATCTGTAGCCAGCATCAGGCATAGATACATGCCTCAAAGGAGAGGCACAAAGCAAGTTTCTGTAAATCCAATCATATTTCACCCGCACTTAGGACAAAAATCACCCTTTAGATCATTTTAACAGGGAAAGCTATGTTTTTGTAAAAGAAGACTTCTTTCTATCCATTGATTAAGTTAATTTAAGTTTTAATTTTTTGGTCTATCTTAGATTATGTTTTTATAAGGAAGGAAACATAATTATCACTAGTAAAGTAACAGGACTGATCATTATAGCAATAATGTTTATTTTCTCCAATAAAGCAAACTCAACAGAAACAAAAGATTCCTTCATAATTAGTGTTAAAAGGAAGATCCCAAGAAATAAAATTATTAGAATTATAAAATTAGAAATAAAGTATAAGCACTTACATAATTTAGACAGCCTTGTGAATATGTGCACATATGGGTATTATTCACAGATGATAAAGCCCACACATAAAAAAAATGTGATATGCTAATGATTATATCTGTACAGTAATTTAACAGGTGACTTTTACTGTTCATTATACTTTACTTCCAAAATTTCTTTAGTGTACAGTACTACTGTTTAATATCTCAAAAATGCTCTTTAGAAAATGCATCATTCATTTCTGATACTTTCAGAGCTTTGCTAAAAAGTTGGAAAAATCACCAGGTTTCACTTTCTGAAAGGCTTTCATAAAAAATATTTCTTGGTTAATCTGGAATTAATAGCTTAAGAAAAATACTGAAACTCTGGCAATCAGCATTACCATCTCTAGTTTTCCTGATAGTCGAGCCACATTCCTGCCTCTCTGACTCTACTGACCATATACAGGTATTGCTCTGCTTCTTGTAAATGCAAAAGGTAAACACTGTGTCCTCAAGAGCAGTTATACAACACTCCTAGACAGAATTCCAGATGTGTTTATCTCTTACAGGAAGATACATGTTTTCCAGGCAAAAGTTCACAACCTTGATGATTCTTCTTTACACTAGGAGTGTGTGACTTTGGCTCCACTGCTCTATACTGACTCTCAATTAGCCATTTATCACACAGGTATGAAAAGGTTTGTGCAGCTCACTAATCAGAAAGCCTGCCTTTCTAGTAAATATTAGAATGTACTAAAGTCTAGCATCTTTTCTCCTCTCTCTTCACCAGGTTTTTATTGTCTTAAAGCCACATTGCAAGCATTTATAAACCATAGCTTATTCTCCTTATTGTAGAACACAATGACATGGTGTTTCTCCTAGGAATTATGAAAAAAAACTTTTTTTACTTTTTTTTTAATTAAGTCAAATACATCAAATACATAGATCATGAATATATTTATGCATATGTGGGGTACAATGTGCTGATTTTTTTTATACAATCTGACGCGGTTAGATCAAACCAATCAATATAGCTTTCACCTCATTTACTTGATTATTGTGCTAAGCCATTTACATTCTACACTTGACAGATTTGACTTGTACCCTTATCATAATGCTCCATAAGTGTGGTCCCACCCTTTACCCTCCCTCTGTCAAACCTCCCTCCTCCCCTCCCTTCCCACTCCATTTCTCTCCTTCATCCTGGGCTATAGTTGTGTTCCATCTTTCATAAGAAAGTGTGAGTAGATATGAGTAGGTTTCATAGAAGTACTGGGTATCCTGGATACTTTTTCCTCCATTCTTGAGACACTTTACTCAGGAGAATATGTTCCAGATCCCTCCATGTAAACATAAAAGAGGTAAAGGCTCCAGGCTCCATCTCTTTTTCTTAAATCCAACAACCATACTAGATATTGCCAACTACTTTTTAAAGTTTTGAATCACAAGGTTTCTCTGAACAGTGATCATACCACGAAAGAAAATGTGAGAAAAAGAAAAATGTGTATTTAACCTCCTCCACCTTAATGTTTTGTGAATGTTCGTTTTGTGCAGAGTGTATTTGTAGCACTCATTCAACACACAGCATCCAAAAGGCAGACACATTTACAATACTAAGAGTTGTTCCGCTTCCAGATCAGCATCACTAATCATCAAAGAAAAACAAATCTAAACCAGAATGAGGCAATACCTCACACCCATCAAAGATGACTATTATCAAAAAAATGAAAAATAACAAGTATTAGAAAGATGTAAAGAAATTGGAATCCATGTGCACTGGTGATAGGAGTATAAAATTGTGCTGTTGTGGAAAACAGTTTGTTGGTTCCTTAAAAAGTTAAAGAACTACCAGGCGGCGCCTGTGGCTCAGTGAGCAGGGCGCCGGCCCCATATACCGAGGGTGGTGGGTTCAAACCCGGCCCCAGCCAAACTGCAACAAAAAAATAGCCGGGCGTTGTGGCGGGTGCCTGTAGTCCCAGCTACTCGGGAGGCTGAGGCAGGAGAATCGCCTAAGCCCAGGAGTTGGAGGTTGCTGTGAGCTGTGTGATGCCACGGCACTCTACTGAAGGGCAATAAAGTGAGACTCTGTCACTACCAAAAAAAAAAAGTTAAAGAACTACCATATGATATACCCAAAAGAACTGAAAACGAAGATTCAGATAACTTGTAGACCAATAATCACGGCACCATTTATTTCCAATAGCCAAAAAGTGGAAACAACCTAAATGTCAATCAACAGGTGAATGGATAAAGAAAATGCAGTCCATACATACAATGGAATATTATTTAGCTTTATAAAAAGTAATGAAATTCTGATAGATGCTGCAAGGTAAATAAACCCTGAAGACATTATGTTAAATTGCATAAACCAACAATAAAATAACAAATACTGTATGACTCCATTTATAGGCGGTATTAGAAAAGGCAAATTCGTAGAGACAAAGTAGAACAGAGATTACCCAGGCTGAGGGAAAAGAAGATGGGGGGTTGGTATTTAATGAGTACAGAACTAGTTGGAATGATCAAAAGTACTGAAAATGGGCTCGGCATCTGTAGCAAAGTGGTTACCACGCCAGCCACATACACCGAGGCTGGTGAGTTCGAACCCGGCCCAGGCCAGCTAAACAACAATGACATCTGCAACAAAAAATAGCTGGGCATTGTGGTGAGCGCCTGTAGTCCCTGCTACTTGGGAGGCTAAGGCAAGAAAATTGCTTAAGCCCAAGAGCTGCAGGTTGCTGTGAGCTGTGACACCACGGCACTGTACCGAGGGCGACATAGTGACACTCTGTCTCAAAAAAAAAAAAAAAAAAGGGCGTGCCTGTGGCTCAAGGAGTAGGGCGCCAGTCCCATATGCTGGAGGTGGTGGGTTCAAACCCAGCCCCGGCCGAAAAAAAAAAAGTTCTGACAATGCATAATGGTGATCAATGTTATGAAGGTACTTGATGCTACTAAACTGTGTACTCTCAAAAATGGTTAAAATGATAAATTAAAAAGATATTAACTTTTTAAACAAAAATAATAACAATGTTCTGTGGATTTATACATAAAAGTAAAATGTGTAACAATAACAGCACAAAGATCAGAGATTGGGAGGAGAGAAGTACACTATTACTATGTTCTTATGCTTTAAGTAAATGGCATAGTATCATTTGAGGACATACTGTGATAAATTAAAGATATACTAAAACCTTAAAATAATCACAAAAGTAAGAAAACAAAGAGTTAGGGCTAGTAAGCCAACAAATGAAATAAAGTATAAGCACAAAATGTAGCTTGATCCAGGATTTATCCTTTAGAGAAACTTGCTGATAAAATACAATGTATATTTTTTATCATCCAATAAAATGTTAAGTTTATTAAAACCAACTGAAAAACATAACAAAGTCAATGAAAATAAATAGCAAAGGCACTTACTGCCCAGATTGGGGATGTAAAACCCAGAATTGCAGCCTTAGCTCCATCAGCAACGTAAGGAATAATATTTTCTCCCAGACGGGTATCTCTGAACAAGGCTCTAAGGATATTTAAAGCATGAACCTAGAAGAAAAATTCAAAATTAGTTGGGGTTGAAAATCATGAAAATTTTAAATCTGTACATTTCCAACAGCACAGCCTCAAAGGAAAAAATTACTGAATTACAAGAAGAAATAGGCAATCCATAAGTGAAATGTCCGATTTAATAAAATATATATATACTTGAATAATTGATAAATTGTTAAAAGTTGGTAAGATGTGAATAATGCAATAAAAAAGCTTGATCCAATGGACATAGGCAGAATCGTGCAGCACCTTACAAACAGACACAACACATTCTTTTTCATTCATTTTATTTTATTTTATTGGAGATAAGTGTTGCTAGGCTAGAGTACACGGGCATCATAATAGCTCACTGTAACTCCTGGGCTCAAGCGATCCTCCCGCCTCAGCCTCTCCAGGAGCTGAGATTACAGGTGCCCACAATAGTGCCATGCTAATTTTTTTCTTTTTCTATATTTGGTAGAGAAAGGGTCTCAATCTTCCTCAGGCTGTTCTTGAACTCCTAAGTTCAAGCAATATTCTTGTCTCAGCCTCCCAGAGTGCTAGAATTATATGCATGATCCATGACAAGCAGACAACACAGTCTTTTCAAGCACACATGAAACATTTATTTTTTAAAATGACCTCAAACCTAGCCACATATAAGTCTCAACATATACTAAATAATTAATAACTTACAAGCTATGCTGTGATCACAGAGGAATTAAGTTAGAAATAGCTTATTTAAAAAATACTTTTTAGGCTGGGGCACCCACAGCTCAATGGTTAGAGTGCCAGCCCCATGCACCAGGGGTGACGGGTTCTAACCCAGCCTTGGCCTGCTGAACAAAATAAAGCAAAACACTTTTTAGATCTGGTGTGATAGCTCATTCCTATAATTCTAGCACTCTGGGAGGCCAAGGTAGGAGGACTGCTTGAGCATAAGAGTTCTAGGCCAGCCTGAACAAAAGCGAGACCCCATCTCTACCAAACTAAAAAACTTTGCAGGGTGCTGTAGGGCAGGCCTGTAGTCCCAGCTATTCAGGAAGTTGAGGCAGGAAGATTGCTTTGGGCCCAGGAGTTTGAGGTTGCAGTGAGCTATGATGATACCACTGCATTCTACCAGGGTGACAGTGTGAGACTTGGTCTCAAAAAACATAAATAGGACAGGTGCAGTGGCTCACACTTGTAATCTTAGCATTTTGGGAAGCTGAGGTGGGTAGATTGCTTGAGCTCAGGAGTTCATCAAAACCAGTCTAAACAAGAATGAGACCCCAATTGTACTAAAAACAGAAAAGCTGGTTGGGTGTACTGGTGGATGCCTATAGTCCCAAATACTCAGGAGGCTGAGCAAGAGGATTACTTAAGCCCAAGAGTTTGAGGTTGCTGTGAGCTATCACACTATGACACTTTACCCAGGGCAATAGTGAGACTCTGCCTCAAAAAAAAAAAAAAAAAAATCAATAAATAAATACTTTTTTAAATTGATACATTTTAAAACACTAGCCAAAAAATTGTTTTAATATCTAGAGCTGAACAATAAAGATGCTACATATCAATACTTGGACGATGTATACTTTAAATGCATCTATTTTTAAAAATGACTGAAAATGAATGTGCTAAGTATCAAATGAAGATAATAAAAAGAAAAATAAGGCTCGGCACCTGGGTTCAAGCAGCTAAAGCGCCAACCACATATACCTGAGCTGGTGGATTCAAATCCAGCCCGGGCCGCCAAACAATAATGATGGTTGCAACCAAAAAAAAAGAAAATAGCTTGGCGTTGTGGCGGGCACCTATAGTCCCAGCTACTTGGGAGGCGGAGGCAGGAGAATCGCTTGAGCCCAAGAGTTGGAGGTTGCTGTGAGCTGTAATGCCACGGTACTCTACCCCAGGTGACAGCTTAAAGCTCTGTCTCAAAAAAAAAAAAAAAGAAAAGAAAAGGAAAGAAAAATAAACTCAACACACAGGAAGAAAATAAAAAGAGCAAAAATTTTTAAATAGCAAAGATGCAATTAAGAGCATTAGCAAAACCAAAAGTTGGCTAGATGCAATGGCTCCACACATGTAATCCCAGCACTTTGGAAGACTGAATTGGGAGGCTTGAGGCCAGGAGTTCAAACTCAGCCTGGGTAACATAGTTAAGACCCATCTCCACAAAAAATTTTAACAATTCCCTAGCTGTGGTGGCATACACCTATACTTTTAGCTACTTATAAGGAAAGATTGCTGGAGCTATGATTCCATCACTGCACTCCAGCCCAGATGACAGAGCAAGACATTATCTCAAAAAACAAAAACAATAATAATTTTTTTTTTTTTTTTTTTAGAAAGCTGATTTTTTGACACAGGAACAACCAAGAAAAAAAGAGAAAAGGCACAAATAAGCAATATTATGAATTCCAAAATGAACATGACTAAGATACAGCGGAGAATAAATAAAAATTATTACAAATAATCTTATTCCAATCAATTTGAAAAATTAAGACAAACAAGTAACTTCCTAGAAAATAAAATTTTATCAAAACACGTTTAAGTAGATATCAAAAACCTAGACAGATATTAGCATTAAATAAAGAAAATGAAGAGTTAAAAATCTTCCCAGGCATTAAAAAAAATCCAAACCCAAGAACCACAATGACAAAAAACTGACTCACATGATTTTACAGATGGATTCTACGAACATTCAAAGAACAGATAATCTCAATCTTAAATAAACTGTTAAGAGAAGATTCAGAAATTTATTTTATGAGTCTAGCATAGTCTGGTGATCAAAACAAGGTAAGCATACTGCTCTAGAAAAATGGTAGTATCTACTACAGCTCAATATACACATACCCATTAACAACTCCCAAGCATATACTAAACAGAAATGTACATATATGTTCACCATTAAGGATACACAAGAATGCTTCTAAAAGGCTATTTTAATAACCCCAAATTTAAAACTACCCAAATGTATAAATAAATTGTATACAACTATACAGCAATCAGAATGAATAAAATACAACACGGATGAGTATCATAACAATGCTGACCAAAAGAAACTATATGTAGAGTATGGTTTTACTTAGATAAAATTTTAAAAATAGGTAAAACTAAAACTTAGGTGTTAGAAGTTAGGATAGTAGTTACTCTGGGAGAGAAAGTACTGACTGGAAGAGAGCATGGGAAGGCTTTCAGGTGCTAGATATGTCCTATTTTTTGCTAGTTACACAAGTGTTTTCACTCAATGGAACTATACTGAGGTACACTTATAATTTGTGCACCTCTCTATGTATACTGTCATTTCATTAAAATATACGTGTTTTTAAAAAGGACAGAGACAGCAGGAAAAAGGAAAACCACAGGCTAATCTCACTTATAAACCCAGTGAAAATATGTAAAAAATATTTTTCAAAAAAACATTTTTAAGTGAATCCAGCAATGTATAAAAAAACCCATCATGTCAAAGCTGGTTTCACTCTCACTATGCAGAGATAGTATTAAATTTAAAAATCAAAGTAAGTAATGACATTTGCAAACTCTACAAGAAAACATATATTTAGCTCAAAAAATGCAGGAAAACATTCAATAAAATTCAATTTCCTTTATAAGATAAATAGTAGATTAAAAATTATAGCAAATATCAGAAAAAACAAAAATGCCTGTTTACACAAAACTGTACCATGGGTTTCAACAACAGAAAATAAAAAATTCTTTTTAAAGATTAAGAATTAGAAACATGGCCGGCGCCTGTGTTTCAGTGGGTACGGCACCGGCCCCATATACCAAGGGTGGCAGGTTCGAACCCAACCCTGGTCAAACTGCAAAACAAAAAAATAGCCAGGCGTTGTGGTGGGCACCTATAGTCCCAGCTACTGGGCAGGCTGAAGCAAGAGAATTGCCTAAGCCCAGGAGTTGAAGGTCGCTGTGAGCTGTGATGTCACAGCACTCTACAGAGGGCGATAAAGTGAGACTCTGTCTCTAAAAACAAACGTAACACTCTGGGAACCCAAGGCAGGTGGATAGCCTGAGCAAAAGTGAGACCCCATCTCTAAAAATAGCTCGGCATGGGGCAGGCACCTCTAGTCCCAGCTACTCGGGAGGCTGAGACAAGATCGCTGTGCCCAAGAGTTTGGCGCCATAACATTCCACTCAGGGTGACAAAGTAAGACTGTCTCAAAAAATAAATAAATAAATAAAAATAAAAAGAAGAAAGAAAAGAAAGAAAAAGAATTAGAAAGGTAAAACAAACTTAGCATTAGATAGGGAGGACATGATTATCTACAAAGAAAACACAAAAATTTTAAAGGTAAGTCACAAGGTATATTACAGCAATTTAAGTAAATTGCTGAATATAAGTATAACAACGAAAATTAACTGAATTCATATAACAGTAACATAATTCACAAAAAATTAACATGCTTAGAAATAAATTTCAAAAAGGAGTTTTACAGAAAACTACTTTAAAAATAATGAATGACATTAAGGAACCTCTCAATAAATGAAGAAATAAGCTATGTTTGTGGAAGATTCAATATTAAAAGGGTTCATTTTTCTCAAAAAAATTAATATATTTAAATTCCAACCAAATTTCCAAGAAAAGCTTTTTATTGAACTTAACAAGGCTGATTCTAAAATTTTTATAGGCAAGCAAGGAAATAAGTACAGCCAAGGATAGGAGCGTCCTGATACGAAGTGTTACTGAGGAAGCCCAAACTATACCATGAAGCAGTATGTGACAAGTATTTATTCCCTAGCAGCAGAACAGAGTTGTGAGGAGTGCTTAACTCAACTTCATACATATGGGTAGTTGCTAAAAGGGAATGAATATTAGCTATCTTAAAGTGTAAATATACCAAAAGTTAGATATTACACTTAAAGGAAAGATTCAACTACTAACTTACAATATGTACATTAACTCAAAGAAGCCCACGTGAAATTCTAAACTGACGGCATATTCATTTTTAAATTTTTAAATACGTTAATATTACATAATAAAAGTTGGACGTTTCCACCAGAGTTTTAAAATAGATCATTTTTGATTAATACATAACGAATAAAGCAATGGTTTATTCTATGAGAAAAAAGAAAAACCTATTAAAACAAGCTACAGATATTTGTGCAATCTTCACATATATATAATCTTTGTTTTAATACAGAAAACATTTTTAAAAACTAAGTTCCTTGTTCAGTTATGGTGGCTCACTCCTGTCATCCTAGTACTCTGGAAGGCTGAGGCAGGTGGATAGCCTGAGCTCAGGAGTTTGAGACCCACCTGAGCAAGAGAAGACCCTGTCTCTACTAAAAATAGAAAAAACTAGCTGAGCGTTGTGGTAGGTGCCTGTAGTCCCAGCTACTCAGGGGGCTGAGGCAACAGAATCATTTAAGCCCAAGAGTTTGAGGTCGCTGTGAGGTATGACAACGTGGCAATCTACCTAGGGCAACAGAGTGAGACTTTATCTCAAAAAATAAATAAATAAATACTACCTTCCTAACAAGGTTTGTGTATTTCCATTATTACCTGGGGGACTGTGCTCTGTGAGTCATCTGTGGGCCCAGCCAAAGAAATCAACTCTTTCATAGTTATTTTCAACAAATCCATTTTGCCTTTCTTTGGTTCAGATGCCAATAGTGCCTATGGAAAAACAAGACAAAAATTCACAGAGCTCTTATTTTACATATACTCATTTGCTGCTTCCCTGGATCGATCTTAAAATTTGAAATCCCCTTTATAAAAACATGTGACTATCAAGGTAACTAAGCCATGTGACCATGGGCAAGTAGGTTTTAGCCTTGCCATCCCTGAGATTCTTCATCTGTAAAATTAGATGAAGGGGAAATCACGTTGCCATTAAGGACGCTTCCAGTTTGCTTATTAGTTGTATAATTCTAAGAGGCTGAGAGATGCAACAAAGTCAGTTTTAGTAACACTTTTATCCAATGAGAAAATTCTCTTTATTTAAAAACAAAAACCTTCTAGATTAAATTTCTTGTAAGGATTTTGAGGCTCTCTGAAGATTGGGCAATTAATTAATTCTTCACAGTGGGAGACTAACCAAATCATAGCATTTGAAACCCCACAAGACAAAAAGAAATACTACAAACTTCAAAGGGGCCCTATATTTGAATTTTCCAGGAGGTGCCTATTTACTTTGTTTCTAACACCTTATCAATATCCAATAAACCTAAAAATAGGATATCAAACCACTTCTGGCAATAAAAAGGAATGAATACATACTAAATAAGAACAAACCCTGAACACATCTAAGTGAAAGAAGCCAGACAAAAGATCATATATTATATGATCCCATTTAAATGAAATGTCCAGAATGGGAAAATCTATAGAGATACAGGTTAGTGGTTGTCTATGACATGAAAATAAATATTTTTTGATCAGTAACAATATCTTCATGTGCTAATATGGAGCAATCTTTTAAGGTATAATGTTTGCAAGTGAAGTCAAGTGGCAAATAGTATATATAATACACTTATTTTCATCCATGTTCAAAAGGAAAACATACTCATACACACACATTCTCATATGCAGAGAGGTTCAGGAGTCAGGTAGCCTGGGCTCAAGTCTTACCTCAGTTTTTACTATCTCTGTGGCCTTTGGCAAGTCATTTAATTTTTCTAAACCCCAGTTTCTTTACCTAGAATGTAGGGAAGATAACAGTATCTATTTCATAGGGTTTGGGGAAAGATTTAATGAGGTAATATATGTGAAATAAGAACTAATCACTGTTAGCTACTACTGTGAATATAATTATTTTATGGACATTTAATGAAAAAGTGTAAAAATAAATTGTTAACAATAGTTGCCTACAGAGAGTATTCAGAGTCTTCAGATGAAAGGAAGACCATTTTTTTGCAATTTCATTAAAACAAAGGGCAACATGTGCACTTCCTGGAAATGAGCAAGGGATGTGCCAAAGGGAGGTCTACCTACTTAACACACAGGCAGAAATCTATACCACCCTCTGTTTATATTACAAGATTGACTGCTTAGCGAGTTTGTTCCAAGAAAAGATCTATCACAGGTACACAACGTCCCCACATCAAAACAAAGCCACAAACGCTCTGAAAATACAGAAATGTACCTTACGCAATACGCTTACTCACATGTCAAAAGGGTTAGAACACACTATTATTGAAAGATAAATAAGCAAACAACTATGGTCCTATAGATAAGCACCTGTATGTAGAAAGGAATTCCAGCACTGCGCCTCGTAGCACAGAGTTTAGATGAAGGATCACTGCATTTAATTTCCTCTAAAACACTCCATAACCACTGTTCTGGCAGTTTTTGCAGACTCACATTAGGGCACCTAGAAGGCAATACATAAGCAAACATTTGAAATTATCAACTATTAAAAGGTGAAAGTACAAATGCGAGGGGGTTATCGCTACAATAAACACTGTTCTGGTAATGAGTACACTAAAAGCCCTGACTTAAGCATTCTATTACACAAGATATCCATGTGACAAAAGCATATGTGCCCCTTATTGTTTTGAAATAAAATATATATATATATATGAAATAAAATTTTTTTTTTTTTTTTGTGGTTTTTGGCCGGGGCTGGGTTTGAACCCGCCACCTCCAGCATATGGGACTGGCGCCCTACTCCTTGAGCCACAGGCACTGCCCTGAAATAAAATTTTTTAAAAGGTCAAAGTACAAATTATTAACATACATTAACACTTTTAGAATATAATAAATATCATTACATTGGGAAAGGGGTAAAACTAGAGAATGTTTCACTTACACTTTTCACCTACTTTCCTCTTTATTATGGGTATTATGATCTAATGCTATTAAACGTTCCATTTCTTTTTTTTTTTTTGGTTTTTGGCCAGGGCTAGGTTTGAACCTGCCACCTCCAGCATATGGGACCGGCGCCCTACTCCTTGAGCCACAGGCGCCGCCCAAAACGTTCCATTTCTTACACCTACTTTGTAGTCTGACAATTAAGTTCACAAACTTGCTACTGTGCTCTCACACTCAAAATGTTCTGAAGGGCTGGTCATTGTGGCTCACACTTGTAATCATAGCACTTGGGAAGAAAAGGTGGGAGGATCCCTTGAGGCCAGGAGTTCAAGACTAGCCTGAGCTACATAGCAAGACCACATAGAAAAATCAGGTGAGCATGATGGTGTTTGCTTATAGTACCAGCTACTCAGAAAGCTAAAGCAGAAGGACCACTTGACTCAAGAGTTTGAGGTTTCATTGACGACATGACTGCACTTTAGGCTGGGCAATAAACAAGACCTTGTGTCTCAAAAAAAAAGAAGGATGATCCATAATCCAGTGCTCACAGATGTTTTATAAGACTCAAGATTTCCATCCAAAAGAATATATACCTTTGTAGTTTACTATAATTTATGTTCTATATTTCTGGAGGGTCATACATATTCAAAGAGGATATATTTTAAACTAAATTTTAGTAATCATTCTTCCCTCTCAAAATGCCGTCTAGCACAAATTAAAATTTCAACCAGATCCTGTGAAGAATTAAGAAGGCAAGTTATCTGGGAAGAAGCATAAATATTCTGAGGTTATTTGAACATCACACCAGTGAGTTTCAGTTCTATTACACTATGTTTTATCATAGAGTGCTTAAGAACATTTAATATTTTTTTTAACTTTTAAAATTATGCCTACTTGGCTCAGCACCTATAGCTCATAGGTACTCCAGCCACATATACCAGAGCTGGCAGGTTTGAACCCAGCCCAGGCCTGCCAAACAACAATGACAACTGCAACACACATACACACAAAAAAGGCAGGCATTGTGGCGGGAGGCTGTACTCCTAGCTACTTAGGAGGCTGAGGTAAGAGAATCCCTTAAGCCCAAGAGTTCGAGGTTGCAGTGAGCTGTAAAGCCATGGCACTCTACCGAGGGTGACATAGTAAGATTGTCTCAAGAAAAAAAAAACAAACATTATGCCCTACTAGATTGTATAACATTATCCTAAGAAATAGCAAATTCAGTGTGAGGCAGACATTATTTTAAGAGGAAAGTACCGAGATTTAACTGAAATTAACATATGAAAATTAAAAAATAGTTCATAGGAAATATGCTCTTTCTTAAATTGAGGAAGACATTCTGCACACAAAAAAAAACTTGATTTCCAATTTACAGTGAGAATAAAACTGTGGAGACACATTTGGGATTTTTTTCTTCATCCTAGTTTGGCTAAAACTGACAATTTTAGTTTCTAAGTAAACATTCCAAATAACAATTCAAATTCAACTGTAAAATTCTTTCATATATATATAAGATATGTATATATACACACATACATATACACATATATGAATAGATATACATATGTATATAACATGTATGTGTATATATATACACATACACACACAATATTAGGTTATTAAGGAAGAAATGTCCGACTTCCTTCAGTACTATATTTGACAATTGAGATCTCTCACATTTCACTTTAATACTATTTTTTTCAACTTGTAAAAATACATCCTCATTCTTTCAAATACATGTTTTGGCTTATGATTATCTTTCAAAATTTTTTTTGAAAGCAATTTTTGTGAAACCATGGATAAGTCAAAAATTTGTGTTATTTTTGAGTAAGAGTCACAGAACCAATGCAGTACAGATAGCTCAAATTTTCAATGAAAATTTGGGAAGGATGTGGCTAATGTACAACAGTGGTTTGAGAAGTTCTGTTCCAGTAACTTTAACCTGAGACCAGGATGGATAATGACAAGCTGAAAGATGTGGTGGAAGTGAATCCAAACCTGCTGAAGTAGCAGCAAGGTTTGATGTTACTATTCCAACAAAATTGGACCATTTGAAACAAATCTGCAAGGCAAAGAAGCTGGGTTCTGCATGAATTAAATAAGCACTAGAAAAGAAATCATCTCCAAACTTGCCTTTCTTTGCTGTCCCCACATAAAGGTGAACGATTTCTACATCGTATTGTTATGTGTGATGAAAAATCGATTCTTTTTGACAATCACCAAGCGTTCAGCACAATAGTTAGATAAAGGTGAAGTGCTGAAACACAGTCCAGAATGAATATTCAATAAAAACAACTAATGGTGGGGCAGTGCCTGTGGCTCAAAGGAGTAGGGCGCCAGCCCCATTTGCTGAAGGTGGTGGGTTCAAACCCAGCCCCAGCCAAAAACTGCAAAAAAAAAAAAAAAAAAGACTAATGGTAGGAGGCACCTGTGGCTCAGTGAGTGGGGCGCCGGCCCCATATGCCAAGGGTGGCGGGTTCAAACCCGGCCCCGATCAAACTGCAACAAAAGAATAGCTGGGCATTGTGGCGGGCACCTGTAGTCCCAGCCACACGGGAGGATGAGGCAAGGGAATTGCCTAAGCCCAGGAGTTGGACATTGCTGTGAGCTGTGACACCACAGCACTCTACCAAGGGTGATAAAGTGAGACTCTGTCTCTTAAAAAGAAAATTAATGGGGCAGCGCCTATGGCTCAGCGGGTAGGGCGCCGGCCCCATATGCCAAGGGTGGCGGGTTCAAACCCAGACCTGGCCAAACTGCAATGAAAAAATAGCCGGGCCTTGTGGTGGGCACCTGTAGTCCCAGCTACTTGGGAGGCTGAGTCAAGAGAATCGCCTAAGCCCAAGGATTTGGAGGTTGCTGTGAGCTGTGTGACACCACGGCCCTCTACTGAGGGCGATAAGGTGAGACTCTGTCTCTACATAAAAAAAAGAAAATTAATGGTATCTATTTGGTGGTCCAGCACTGGTATTATCCACCACAGCTTCATGAAACCTGTTGATCCCAGCAGATATGTACTGCAACCAAATGGACAACACGATGAGGATGTTTGTGATCAAGCAGCCAAGACTGGTTAGTAGAGACATCTCTGGCCATTGCCAAGGATTCAGGAAACTCAGGATGGAAAAGCTCCTTCCACCCAATCCAAACCTTCTTGTTCTGCTCTGAAATTCCCCAGATGCAAACCACTTTTCTGCAGAATCCTTTAACTCTCTGTTTTCTAATTTAGACTTTGCCACTGGATCCTATTCCTAATTCCCTTGCTTTTTAGTTCTGCACCTCTCCCAAGCCATTCCTATCCTCCGAGTCATATAAGAGAATTTAGTCCAATAACAGAACTTCTACCCTTTTTACTAAAATAAAATATACCATTATATATCTTAAACAAAACCTCATTACATATTTTGTTTAAATCATCATACTAGAAACATATTTGCCTTCCACAAAAGAAAAGAAAAACAAATATTTATTGAATGCCTATTATATGTCAGGTATGACATCAGGCTTTACACATCTTATCTTACTTCATCCTTGCAATTCCTGTAAGAAAGTATTGTTTTTCCCAACTGATAAATAAGAGAGACTAGGGCGGCACCTGTGGCTCAGTCGGTAAGGCACCAGCCCCAAATACCGAGGGTGGCGGGTTCAAACCCGGCCCCGGCCAAACTGCAACCAAAAAATAGCCGGGTGTTGTGGCGGGCGCCTGTAGTCCCAGCTACTCGGGAGGCTGAGGCAGGAGAATCGCTTGGGCCCAGGAGTTGGAGGTTGCTGTGAGCTGTGTGAGGCCACGGCACTCTACCGAGGGCCATAAAGTGAGACTCTGTCTCTACAAAAAAAATAAAAATAAAAATAAGAGAGACTGTATCATGGTGGTTAGGAACATAGACTATGAAGTCAAGTTATCTGGCTTAGAATCCTTTCTCTAACGCCTAATAGCTACAGGATCCAAGGCAAGTTACTAAACTTTTCCATTTCTCACTTTTCTTTTCTACAAAATAAAGGTTTGGGGGAACTATAAATAAGTTAATTCTTATAATGTGCTCAGTAAGTTCTTGATAGGTTTTCCTAAAATTATCTATTATTATGAGAAAATCGAGTTTTAAAGAATTTCAATTGAATTTCTTTTTTTTTTTTTGTAGAGACAGAGTCTCACTGTACCACCCTCAGGTAGAGTGCCGTGGCGTCACACGGCTCACAGCAACCTCCAACTCCTGGGCCTACGCGATTCTCCTGCCTCAGCCTCCCAAGAAGCTGGGAGCATAGGTGCCCGGCACAACGCCCGGCTATTTTTTTGTTGCAGTTTGGCCGGGGCTGGGCTCAAGCCACCCTTGGCATATGGGGCTGGCGCCCTACTCACTGAGCCACAGGCGCCACCTTGAATTTCTGATAGAGATGAAACAGATGGTTCTCCATTTTGACAAGAAACACCCACCCACCCACCCACATACAACACATATGCACAGTGCCCAAAATATACAAACAGAAATCCCAAAACTTAAAAAAAAAAAAAAAAAGAAAGAAAGAAATCCCAAAACTATTTCAGTTCAAAAACAAAATAATCATCTGAGTAAAACTGAATAGAAATGTCAAGCATTAAGGGTGTTGATACCAGAGAGCCTCTGGGTTAAAGATTTAGAAGCAGGGCAGTACCCGTAGCTCCATGGTAGGGTGCCGGCCAAATACACCCAGGCTGGCGGGTTCACACCTGGCCCAGGCCAGCTAAACAGCAATGACAACTGCAACAAAAAAACACCTGGGCATTGTGGCGGGTGCTTGTAGTCCCAGCGACTCAGGAGGCTGAGGCAAGAGAATCACTTAAGCCCAAGAGTTTGAGGTTGCTGTGAGCTGTGACACCACAGCACTCTACCAAGGGTGACACAGTGAAACTCTGTCTCAACAACAACAACAACAAATTTAGAAACAAGAGTGGTAGCTGAAAAGTCAGTTCCTATGGAGTAAGACGGGATTTCACTAACATCCTCCCTTGTGGAAAGAGACTGAAAAAAGGTTACTTCCAGAGCTACACTAGTAGGAAAAGTCAGGCTCTTTGGGAGCTTCTGAACCAGGCTGACTGCTAACTCTGTGCTACATCTGTGTTTTATATCCCCCATATTGTTACGAAGTGGGAAACCCAAAATGCCACTAATTCCTCTTACAGAGGGGAATGAATCTAGAGCAGCGGTTCTCAACCTGTGGGTCACAACCCCTTTGGGGGTCAAACAACCCTTTCACAGGAGTCGCCTAAATACATCCTGCATATCAGATATTTACATTGCAATTCATAACAGTAGTAAAATTACAGTTACGAAGGAGCAACGAAAATAATTTTACAGTTGGGGGTCACCACAACATGAGGAACTGTAGTAAAGGGTCGCAGCATTAGGAAGGTTGAGAACCACTGATCTAGAAAGCAAGAAAGAAAGAAAACAAAAAGGCTCCCAATCATACCCAGCAACCCAAAATTCAAAATACAGAAATACTCTTTCTACCATCTCTCCATGCTGCCATAACGGTATACCTGAATGCCCTGGCTGATGCTCTTAAGAGCACCAACAATGCCAAAAAGAGAGGCAAATGCCACGTTCTTATAAGACCATGCTCCAATCATCATCTGGTTTCTAACTATGATGATAAAGTGTGATTACATTGGAAATACAAAATCATCAATGATCACAGAGCTGAGAAAATTCACAGGCAGGCTAAATAAGTGTGAAATGATCAGCTCCGGATTTGATATGCAACTCAAAGATCTCGGAAAATGGCAGAATAATCTGCTCCCATCCTACCAGTTTGGTTTCATTGTACTGACAACTTCAGCTGGCATAACAGAGCACAAAGAAAGAAGAAAAGACACAAAAGGGAAAATCCTGGCATTCTTTTCCTAAGGATGTAATACATACTTAAAAATAAAATGCAGGAATGGACCAAAAAAAAAAAAAAAAAAAAACAAATAAATTTTATATAATGGTTTTACTGTAATCCATGACATGCTGGAGTGTGAGAAGTGGCTATTGAATGAAACCTTGAATTATTTTCTTTTTCTTTTTTTTGAGACAGAATCTCACTCTATCATGCTGGGTAGAGCGCTGAACTCACAGCAACCTCAAATTCTTGGACTCAAGATCCTCCTGCCTTAGCCTCCTAAAAAAAACTGAGTATCAGAACATAAATTCACTCTTTATGAAGCTAATTTTATAGAGCAGTCTGACAAAGACTTTAAAATAACTATGGTTAATATATTGAAGAGATAAATGAAGAAATAATTTCTATTTAAGAAAAGCAAGAAGTTATAAAAAAAAAAAAAAGCTATACTGAAATAGGAACAATAGCTAATAACAGTATGAGAAATACTAGAAGAGGACCATGGCATTTTAGAGGCATGAGTCCCCACCCTCCTTTGCCAGCAAAATAATAAATTTCTCTTTCCTTCTCCTCAACCATTTGTTCTCGTTCTCAGGTGGCCTCATGGACAAGCGTCCGGCTTTTGTGAACAGATTTCAGCATCCCTGGGTGGGATGATCAACACCCCAGTGAAATGGCACTCTGTGAGGAAGCAGGGAGCAGCCCCAAGACAAGCTGTGGGTCTTCACTGAAAGGAGCGACTTCTTTTTGAGGTAAGAAAGTACAGTATGGTCCCAGCAAATACTAGAAAATGCTTTAGCTTTGAAGAACTCCCATCTCTTTCTCCCCAAGTTAGAACAGCTCCTGGCAACCTGAACTGAGTTGAAGAGAAGGAAAGGATTTGAGAAGTATCCAGACTCCATGGCAATTTGTTTATTTGGTTACTTCCCCAGGGTACACCCTGAGATCCTTGACCCCACCCATTCCTGCTCTGTGGCAGGGCATTTTATTTGGATCTATCTGGGGTGGAAGTCATGGGTTGAGTGGAATTAGGAAACCTGGTTTGGACTGAGCTCATTTGGGATTCCCAGGGAGAAGAGGGACTAGGCCACCATTTAGAGCCCTATAGCAGGGCATTTGAGGGTGGCATCTGTCTCCTTTGGATTCCCATTTATTTGCTAGGCCTTGGCATTTTGTGTTGGGGATTCCCTGCATTGTCTGTGTTTGCTTGTTTGTAAAGTTTTCTTGCAACCTAAGGAGGTTCTATCTAAAAGTCCCTTGGAAAAATTTTGGCAGAATAATCAACTAATAACTACTATAAACCTTTATCTAAAGAAAATAGTTTTACTGTAATCCATGACATGTTGGAGAGTGAGAAGTAGCTGTTAAATAAAACCTTGAATTTTTTTTTTTAAATTTAAAGACAGAGTTTCACTCCACCACCCTGGGTGGAGTGCTCAGCTCACAGTAACCTCAAACTCTTGGACTCAAGAGATCCTCTTGCCTTAGCCTCCTAAGTAACTGGGACTACAGGCACCCACCACAACATCCATCGAGTTCTTTTCTGTTTTTATTAGAGACAGGGTCTCAATCTTGCTCCAATTAGTCTCAAAGTCCTGAGCTCAAGCAATCTACCCACCTCAGCTTCCCAAAGTACTAGGATTACAGGAGTGGACCCAGCCACCAAGTCTGGCTAAACCTTGAATTATTTAACAAAAAAAAAAAAAAAAAAAAGAGAGAGAGAAAATATTGGAAATAAAATATACTTTCAAAATTAAAAAATCAGATAAGATAAATTCTAAAAATCAGTGACCTACAAAACAGTTTTCTGAGAAATTTACCCAAAATACATGGTACACAAAATGACAAAAATGTGCATGTGTGTGTGTATACATGTGATAGTATCAAAGAATCAATCAAATATTAGTCTGGTAGGAGTTAGAGAAAACAGGAATAGAATGATTATTAGAAAAAATGCTCCAAAAATGACATTTATAAATTTTGCACTACTGAAGAAAATCAAAGGCGTCGGATTCAAAACACCTTTCAAGTATCTACTCCAAGTAAACAAACCCATACCTAAACATAGCAGAGTAAAACTGTCACTCCCCCCACAAAAAAAATTAAAGCTACAGGAGATTTAAGGAAAAATTAGACTATCTACAAAAGAACATTAATTATACCAAAAACAAGTTTCTCATTGGCAATCATAAAAGCACTGAAGGAAAATAACAGTCAACCAGAATCCTAGAGCCCATTAAACTACATTCAAAAGTGGAGGTAAAAGAAAGACAATTTGAGATATAGAAATAGTAAGACTGCTTCCCAAAGACTCTCACTAAAAGAAATTCTTTTTTTTTTTTTTTTCTGGCTAAAAGAAATTCTTAAAGGATGTACTTGAGCACAATTAAGTAAACCAGGAGACACCTCAGCGGGGTGTCTGCTAGACATCTCAAACTTAACACAACCCAAAATGAACTTCCAGTCTTCCTCCAAAACCTACTCTAGCCATAGTGTTCCCCATCCTAATAAATGAATAATCAATCTATCTCTTCTGTCAAATACCAAATCTAATCTGTCAACATATACTGTCTGGTCTACCTTCAAATTACATCCAGATTCACACACTTTTTACTCTCTACCATTTTCCAAGCCAACACCATCTGTTTCTGAAGTACAGTAAAAATATTTATAACCTCCTAACTGGTCTTTCTGTTTCCACTAGTCTATTCTGAACACAGCAGAAAAATGCTTTTAAAAGGCCTAATCGTGTTACTTTTTTGTTCGCAAACCCCTCAATGGTTCCCTAATTTACTCAGAGTAAAAGTCAAAGTCCTTAACACAGTATCTCAGATTGTCAAGCCCCCATTACCTCTCTGATCTCATCTTCTACAACTCTTTCTCTTGCTCACATCACTGCAGTCATAAACAGTTTACCAAGGTCGAGTGCAGTGGCTCACACCTAATCCTATTACTCTGGGAGGCTGAGATAAGATGGATTGCTTGAGCTCAGGGGTTTGAGACCAGCCTGAGCAAGAGTGAGACCCTGTGTCTACTAAAAATAGAAAAATTAGCTAGAAACTGTGGCAGGAACCTATAGTCCCAGCTACTCGGGAAGCTAAGGCAAGAGGATCACATAAGCCCAAGAATTTGAGGTTACTATGAGCTATGATGATGCCATGGGACTCTACCCCAGGGCAACAGAGTAAGACTCTGTCTCTAAAATAAAATAAAATAGTTCTAAATGGATTAAATAACATGCATGGAAAACTAGCTGGAAAATTAAAATATCCTTTAGAAAATCCACTCACTGGATAACCCATTTGGGACTGACGTAAAGTGAACTGTGTCTCATTCATTTTGGATACACTCCAACTCCCTGGGGGAACCAGGGAAGTTTACTACTGTTAATAAAATGGTTTTTTACACTGACTGAATGATTCATGGGATCTTAAAGAAATATTTCAACTGCAAACACAAAACAATTAATTTCATATTTAAATATGAAGTACATTTAAAACCAATATATGAAGTAAAATTGCCAGAAAATTATCAAGACCTAATTGCCAGGAAACTAATCATGTATAATCTCAACTGAGTAAAGGGCAGTCTCTGCCAATATCTTTATTTACCAAATAATAATTTACTTACCAAGCTATTATCACTAAGGGCTTTTAGCACAGAAAGGAAGAAAATCCTTTCCTTTCCCCAAAACAGACTTTGATTTTGTTAGGTTTAACAATAGCTTCTAAAGAAAATTTATTTAAAAAAGTAACTGTTAAGAAAAATATTAATTAAAAACAAAGCTATACATTTGTTGATTCTCAATAAACTTTTCCTTTATCATAGTTCCTTCTTTCCCTATCTTTGTTTTTCATTTGCCAACCATTTAAGAAATCTAAATAATACCAAGAAAAAAATGAATTTGTTTTTGGGAAAAAAACCTGAATTTGTCCCTAACCTTGATACAAAGTAAATGATGTGTGTTTATTCAAGATCTTCAGTCATCACCATTATCACCTGAATGAAACAGTAATAAACAATAATTTCAATAATAATAAATTCTTAGGTTGGCTATTCAGGATAATGTACTTTAAAATTCCTAAAACACTACACAACACGTATCAGAGTAAATGATCTACAGGCAACCAAGGGGAGGAAAAATTAGTACTGGTCTAAAACACAAATACCTTCCATACAGATGAGTTGAAAAACATGTACCTATCTACTATTTATTTTAAATATCAAATTTAATCTAAAGAAAAATTCAAAAACTGTAAAAATAATAGAGCAAACGAACTTTTATTCTGATCTTGGTGATCACATTTATTGGAAATGTTGGAGAAAATAAAAATGGCATTTAGCTTAAGGGGTTGTATACAAATCAACTCATTTCAGGAGTGGAAGAATCCTTGGTCATTTCTTAATATATAAATGTATGCAGGTTTCTCTTTTGAATGTCTTGCGCATTGAAAGCGGCAATCGGACAAAGTCTCCTTGATGATAAATTCTTTGTATAAGACTCTCAATGGAGGGGCAACCAGGACAATGCCATCTCCTCAGACAAAAAGCATTGGAATATTCCATTTTGTTAAATCATGTATCTTTTCATGTGTTTCTTCATCAATTTCTATAGTAGTCACAGTTTTTTCCCCATCTCCCAGTATCATATTTAAACGCAGATCATAAGCATGTAATCTGCCCCGAAGCTCTCGGTCATTTCTCATTTTCACATAAATTTGCTCATCCAGGCTGAGCCTGGTAAGATCCAGGGGCTCCTCTACAGTGCTGGCAGTTTGTTGCTGGTCCACGTCGTCCGCCATGTTTCAAACCCTGCTATCTACATATTTTTAAAAGTGAAGAAGCTTTTCATGAAAGTAGATGGTAAAATAATCTGATAATATTAGAACAACCTCTAAAATTCTACCATATTAATGTTGTTATGAGTAATTCCATTTTTCCCAAATACTCACCAAAGTCCAAAGATTTGCAAAGAAAAGCTTTAGCTATTACATTAAAAAGCAATAAAGACTACCGATGTTAAAAACTGGGCAGGGGTGACGGTTGGGGGGACCCTTGTGCTTGGAGCACCATCCCCTTTAGATTTAGAGGAGGAAAATTATCTACAACACAAGAAGAGATATTTGCTTTCAAAAGCTATGAGCTTTAAATATTCCATGAAATAATGTAGAATCATCTACTAATGGCACTGATCAAACTGATCTAAGGTTCTAAGCAGGGGTAGGAAGAGTGTCAGGAGAATAAAGGTAGCTTAAAGAGGGAATAGCATACTTTCTGGAAAAAGAAATTTTACCACTTTACCTTCATTTATTTTATATATTCATGAAGTTTCTCATTTTCTCACCCAAGCCCTGCCCCATTTCCATGCAACTCTTATCATACACACACATACTTTATTTGTTCATAACCTTAAGGCTACATACTAAGGTTCATAAATATTAATGTTTGTACAATTACCAAGATATATTTTACTTTTATATCCATGTGGTTGGAGACTCTGGGAAAACAAAAAAATTTCCAGGGAGCACAAAATCCAAACTCCTTATCCTGGCTTACAAAACCCTACATAATAGGACAATCTCCTTCAACTTCACCTTATATCATTCTGTTCTTTAATATGCTAAGGAGTTTTGCACTAGTTGTTCTCATTGTTTGAAAAGCTCTTTTCCAGAAAGCTGCTGCTTCTTGTCATTCAGGCCTTGGCTGAAATACTACTTTAATCTAGGAAGAAAGAGAGATTTTTTTCCTTACCCCCACACTTTATCCCATCAAAGCATATTTTGCTATCAGATAGTTTCTTATTTTTTTTCTTTTTTTTTTTTTTTTTTGAGACAGAGTCTCACTATGTCTCCCTCAGTAGAGTGCTGTGCTGTCACAGGTCACAGCAACCTCCAACTCTTGTGCTTAAGCAATTAAAAAAAAAAAAAATCTCTTGCCTCAGTCTCCCAAGTAGCTGGAACTACAGGCGCCTGCCCGGCTATTTTTTATTGCAGTTGTCATTGTTGTTCAGCTGGCTGGGGCCGGGTTCAAACCCACCAGCCTCAGGACATGTGGCTGGCGCTGAAACGACTGTGCTATGGGAACCGAGCCAGTTTCTTATTATTTTCTATGTTTCCTTTAAACTAAAACTCCAGTGGTAGTTCACTCCTGTAATCCCAGCACTCTGGGAGGCCTAGGAGGGAGGATCACTTAAGGCTAGGAATTTGAGTCCAACCTGGGCAAATAGTAAAACCCCGTCTTTAAAAAAATATGCTAAAAAAATTAGCCAAACGGGCGGCCCCTGTGGCTCAAGGAGTAGGGCGCCGGTCCCATATGCCGGAGGTGGTGAATTCAAACCCAGCCCTGGCCAAAAACCAAAAAAAAAAAAAAAAAAAAAAAAATTAGCCAAACATAGAGGCGTGTATATATATAGATCCAGCTACTTGGGAAGCAGAGGCAGGAGGATTGCTTCACCCAAGGAATTTGAGGTTACAGTGAGCTATGACCATACCACTGCACATCAGCCTGGGTAACAGAGTACAACTGTCTCTAAAGAATAAAAAAATAAAATGAAATAAGAAATGAAATGAAATAAATCTCCATGTATCAAGGACATACTGTCTCCTGTCCATTTCTCTATTCCAAGCACCTAAAACAGGGCCTGGCACCTCAATAAACATTTGTTGAATAAATGAATGACATATAATTTACCAATTCCATTGAATGTGCCATTCTTTTTTTTTTTTTTTTATTGTTGGGGATTCATTGAGGGTACAATAAGCCAGGTTACACTGATTGCAATTGTTAGGTAAAGTCCCTCTTGCAATCATGTCTGAATGTGCCATTCTAATAAGCCAGGTTGACAAAGAAAAAGGGTACAGTAACTAGAAAAGAAAGTATAAACAAAAGTATTTTCTGATGACAAGAGGTGCCACCTTTACAGTTAGCAGGGGATTCAGCTCTTGGGCTTCCTGAAACAGGTATAAACAGATATAGTACATTTCCAAAGTCACAGCATTCAAAGATGCTTTCTACTGAAATCCTCAAGTAGCTTATCAAAGCTAACTGCATTAACTTAAACCAAGTATAGGGTTCAAAACCTAAAATAGTTCAGGATCATGTAACGTGTTATTTAACTAAGGTTTTTATACTTGTGAACAGGGGACATAAACTATGTTTTATACGACCATGTTTCTGAGGGTTTTGTGAGGGGGTCGTTTGTTTGTTTCAGAGAGGGTCTCACTCTGTTACCTAGACAAGAGTGCAGTGTTGTCACCACAGTTCACTATAGCCTCAAATTCCTGTGCTCAAGAGATCCTCCTGCCTCAGCCTACTGAGTAGCTATTTCTTTGGACTGTGTGTGTGGATGGTAAGTGTGCGCACATGCATGCGTGTACAAGGACAGGGTCTCATCTGATTGTGTTGCTCAGGCTGGTCTCAAACTCCTGACCTCAAGCAATCCTCCTGCTTTGGCCTCCCAAAGTGCTGGGATTATAGGTGTAAGCCACCGTGCTCCACCTTATTTATTCTTTTTCTTTCTTTTTTTCTGAAATAGGGTCTCATTCTGTTGCCCAGTCTACTAGATTGCAGTGGCTTAATCATACCTCCCTACCAATTCAAACTCCTGGGCTAACAGGATTCTCCTGCCTTAGCCTCCTGAGAAAATGAGACTACAGGTGCCTGCCACCACAACCAGCTGAGCAACTTTTGACAATAGATACACATTTAATCCAAAGTTATAAGCTTTCTCTTGTCCCTTAAGGCTCCTTAGGAGGCCTCTTTCAGGCCTGTGGCTTCAATTATTTCCTGTTTGGCTGACTTTCAGTCAGAGTGACCAACAGTTCCTATTTGCCTGAGACTGAGGAGTTTCCCAGAATGATGGACTTCACTGCCAAAAAACTGATAGGAGTCCCAGGTCACTCTATCTCCAAAACTGAACCCTCTCCTAGTCTCCTGAACTGTATTTCCAACTATCTGCTACTAGGTAGCCTCTCATCACCACCTTAAACTCAACATGTCTAAAGCATTATCCTCCCTCCCTCCCATCAGGCCCTTCTTACCTGGCTTTTGTTGCTACTGGCATTCATTATTCTTCCCCTCACCCAGGATAGACAGCTGGATAAATAGACCTTGTCTTGATCTTTCATTTTGCTTTATAAATCATCTAATTTACTTAACTAATCCCCAAAATTAAAACATTAGGCTAGAAAGTCCTCTAAAAACAAGGTGTGTATTTTACTGGTATTTTTATGCTCTATAGCGCCTATCTATCACAATTCCTTTTTATATAGCAGTAATAAATAAATTTTTGTTGAACCACTAATTTCTGAAACACTATGAAGTTCCGCAAAAAGGAGTGGATTCCAGAGCTAACTCTATCACCAACTTGTTTTGTTGCCATGGACAAATCACTTATTTCTAGGTGCTTAAGAATAAAATTGTTACAAAATACTTGAAAATTCAATGAGTTACTGTTACAAATAGAGAAGGCAATGACCCTAAAATATATAAGTACCTAAAACTCCTGAAGTGAACTTCTCTAAACAGCTCATTGTGGCCCTGCACATGCTTTAGTACCTTGTTCAGGTCTTTGCATGCCTGATTTAGTTCCACAGGGTTAAATATGTCCTATTTAGACTCTAGTAATTATCTTCAGATTCACAGTAATGCCTACCACATCATACCCTCAAGAGTCAAAGAGAGCTCATCTAACATAGCCTTCAGCACACAGTAGATGGTCAAGGAATCATGTGTTGAATGACTAAATAAGAACCAACTGCCAGCTGCTGCACATTACCTGTGTTTTCAGGTAAGCCAAAATTTAAAAACTACCTGTAGAAAAGAAGGGCTAGAACCCAAACGCTTCTCAATGGTGAGGTCGCTGTGCCTATAAAAAGCACAATACCCTAATCTACAATTCTGACTCTTCAATGAACCTTCTGACTACTCCCCAGCAAGGAAAGAATACTCTATAAGGAAGTGATTTCAAAACTTCAAAGTACTGGGTATTTGTGATAATGAAGGAACTGAGAGGGAACCATGCAAGGCTCCCAAGAACAAAACACCAAACCTTAGTTGTTTGTTTTGGTTCCTCATCACTCAATCCAGGGGTCAGTGAGGAAAAGGGAAAGGTTCCTATGTGAAACAGTCCTTGGTTCTTCGTGCCAGCTCCATGAAATCACCAACAACAGCCACGGGGAATTCCAAAATCCTGCTTTTGTCAGTGAATGCTTCTCCACTAAAAGAGAAGACAGCCTCTTTGCCTGAAGGCTCTTGTTTTATTTGACTATCATGTCAAATTAATACAAAATAGAGTGTCTTTAGCTTCTGAGTATATCATAAAATTGCAAATTTCTTGCAAGGGATTCAAAGTTCATAATAAACAACTCACTAACACTAATGTTATTAATCTACAAAATACTCCTATGAGTTCACCAGTACTAAAGGAAGTTCACTAAAAATGTATCCAACTTCCATAACAAAAATCCTCAGATTTTCTTACTTAGAAACTAGAACACAGTACTGTTACGGTGAGTAGAAATTTTTAAAATTAAAAACAAAATTTTTTAATTACAAATAAATCATAGCTGACAGGAAAGAGTTAGGAAGTTCTATTGTTTTCATAGGCTAAGTGCTATGGCCTGACCCTTACAAAAAGTAACAAAAATGAACAGGCCAGACTATAGCTGGCGTTCAGACCTTTGCGTTGTCTTGAACAGATCACTCAAGCAAATTATTATTCCATAAAAAGATTAGTCCAATTTCTATCCACAGAGCTATCTCACTCATAGTGGATAAGTATTCTAAGATAAGCATAAAACCCACAGACTAAAATCAAATTACACATGCTGTATACCCAACTAATTGGTCATTAGACTACTTTGTACCAATATATCAGATTCCCAGTCTACAAAGTAGCCTTCCAATGGCTTCATCCACCTATGTACAGAAACACAAAGCTATTTTTTTGTTGAGTTCCGATTATTATAGTTATATTACTATTGTTAATGAGAAATGTTACTTTCATTTCCTCAAAGTCTTTCAATATGGTTATTTTTCCTAACTTAGAGAGTTTTCCAATCTCCAATTATTTCATAAGCTAAATTCTCCACTCCATTCATTCTTTGGTCAAGTACTATGTTTATTATTTCAAGGTTCACGTTTATTATTTCAATTAAACTAAACACTAACAGATGTGTGCAGGAAGGTTGTGTGCCTGTGCGTGCACATTTTAAAAAGGGAAAATAACCCTGAAGCATGGAGAAACTTTAAGCCTAAAAAATGATTTGCCCCAATGAGATCCAGTAAGAAAGCTACATATCAACAGAAGCCATCTTAACCTCCTTCATCACCATCAAATACTCTGGAGGCTTGAAGCAGGCTGAAACATTAGGGGGCTATTTTGAAGCCTCAGCTGCAGACACAGACAGTAATAACAATGACCAAATCTAAATTGAATTACCAATCAGAGGGCCATAGGGCAAGATAGGTGGATTAAAACAAGGGGTTGGAAGGATGTACCAGATAGCTGGTTCTCTTAACATTTAATACAACCATTCTCTGAGATCAAGGAGAAAAATTTATTTCAAAAAACTCTAAAATTTTACTTACAAGGCTAGGACAGAGCTAACTCACTGAGGAACAAGTGTCCTTTGCTATTGTGTCTAAATGACAAAGTATTATGAGGACTTTAAAAAGGAGTATTGAAATTTCCAGAAAGAAGATAATATCTGACTTAACAATAGGAGTAGGCTTAAAAATAAAAATAAAAACTCAGGTCACTAACAAGTCATAAGCCAAAGACACAAAGACTTAGAATTTAAACGTTAAGACATTCTAGTTTTCCCAAATTCTTTTAATCTACTATAGGAATGGGAAATTAAAATGATTTTTCTCTCTATAAAGCATTAATATGGCTCCCCAGGATGGCTCTTCACTTACATTTTCCTTATTTAATAATTCACAAAATACTCAGTGAGTGAAAAGTGTCTTAGACACATTGCAAATAAAATGTGAATAAAGTTTAGACAAGATTATATGTTCTTTCATTCACAATTCAATGACTTTTCTCCAAATTCTACATTAATATTTTTGCCCCACTACATATTCTTTAGAGACTTGGTCTTTCATTCTCCAGAATGATAGAGAAAATTATCTTTTCACTATTTACTGAAATTGTTTTATAAGACAACTGAATCACTCCAAATGTTCACAAAAACTTTTCTATTGCATTTGAATTGTAGTAGCTATAATTAACTGATGAAGTTTAAAAAACATATTCATATTTAAATTACTTCAGTATACCATAATTGTTGACATCCATTAGTCAGCACTAGTATTTTATGTATGACAAAAACTACTAAATGTCACCAGTTCATTTTTTCAGGCCAAGGATGTGAAAATAATTGTAGATACTGCAATAAATATTTATAGATTATGTTTCAAGCATATGATAAGCAGAACAATTCAAGCATATGAAAAGAGAACATTAAATACTCATAAATCTTCCTTCTAGATTTAGAATTAGGATCAATAATTTCATCCCCTTAGAGTTAAACTCATAATTTATGGTTGGACAAATCAAAATTAGATTCCCCAACTTAACACCTTAGTTTAGGATTCTGTTAATTTTCCTTCAAAGAATAACTGCAAATACCAAAGTCATACAGAGTAAGTAAGCAAACATGAACTTCAGCAGAAACTTGAATTTAGAGTTATGACTTTAAAGCACTTAACTACCCCATTAATAGCTTAGGCAGGTAATTATTTTTTTAAACAGAGTATGACTATTTCTTCAAATTCTAAATAGAAAGCACTATATAAGAAAATCAGATTGCAGAAAATTAATTCAACGTACTGTTTGTGCATGTGTTATGTTGCAAGTGTTGCTTTCAAAAGATTCCCAGAAAAAAGAATAGTGTCTCTCATTCCTATTTATTCTTAGATGATTGTTTAATAGTGAATTCAGTTTACATTTGAAGACATTTTGAATAATCCTATTAAAAACCAATTCAAACAATGTGGTTCATGTTTAACTCTTTGGTTATTTATCCATTAATCTCTTTAAGTGTTTCCTTCCTTAACACAGCTGTAGTTCAAGAGGTGGCCAGCAGTTGGCCTCCATTTCTGTGGATTTTCATGAAAGTCCAGATTTCTTTTTGCAAACTTTTCAAATGTTGTATGACTAAACAACTTTTTTATAATTTAAGAGTTTATAAAAAGCTTTCAAAAGCAGTCCAAAAGAAACAAATTTTCTTTTAAAAATAAAAATCAAACAAAAGAAAGCCACACACACTGTAAAGATGTTCTCTACAAAACATTCCGTTCAGCAGATTTGAAATGTCTCCAAGGGATCAAGAACCACTTGGTTTGGAAGCAACTGCTGAAAACACATAATAGGTTAGGAGAAAAGCCAGCTAGTGACAGCCATGAGGAAATTTCTAGAGTAGACTAGGAGTGGCTAAGATGCCAGGTACTGGGCCTTCCCCAGTCTCCCCATTCCATTTACTTGGAATACCATTCAACCAACTGTTCAAAAGTCTCAGTTCTTAGTCCTGTTCTTTTGCCCTTTTATTCTCCCCACTAAAGATTACAGTGCTAGTAACCATGATGTTTGTGGAGACAACTCACAAGTCTACATCTTTGTTTCTGTTATATCACCCAACTAATTCTCTATCTCCAACAGCTGACTTAAATATTTCCACCAGGATATGCCATCATTATCTCAGACTCAACAAATATAAAACAAACTTATCTTTATCAAACCAACTTCCTCTTTCAGTTTCCTTGGCTTTGTTAACATCAAGCCCATTTTTCTGGTGACCAGGACTTAAAACTATAGGAGCAACCATGAACTCCCTGGTAACCTCTACCATTCACATTTGGTTGGTTCCTGAGGCAGATTGCATGCTTCGACAGTGACCACCACATTATCTCCCATCCACAAACAGAAGTGCAATATGATCTTGCCACTTTGCCCTCAAAAGGTGGATTGAATCTAGGCTAGTCTAAAGACTCACTTGTAACCAAAGGAACATGACTGAAGCAATCCCATGAGATTTCAAAGACTAGGTCAGAGGGCAGTGCCTGTGGCTCAAGGAGTAGGGCGCCAGCCCCATATACTGGAGGTGGTGGGTTCAAACCCAGCCCCGGCTAAAAAAAAAAAAAAAAAAGACTAGGTCAGAAAAATACCATACAGACTGGTTCTCTTGGAATACTCCTTCTGCAGGAAGCCAGCTGCCACATAAGAATTTCAGCTACCTCAAGACTGTTGAGCTAAGTGAGAGGCCACATGTAGTCCCGAGGAGGCCCAGTCTTCTAGCTATCCCCACTAGGGTGCCATAAATGGGAGCAAAGCTGTCCTAGATGCCTTGCGACCAGTTCGTCTGCCAGTTGAAGGTCACCAATCAAATTCAATAAATACCCTAAGGAGAACAATCAACCAGCTGAGCCCTGCCCTAATTCTTAACACACAAAATCATGAAATGTAATTAAGTGTGTTCACAGCTTTCCTTCTAGGCATGCAGTGTCACGCATGAAGCTGTTAGTACATGGGGCCAAATGTTAACTGAAACACATCTTTGTCTCCATTCCCAGAGCCATCATCAAAGAGGAAATCTTCATCATCTCATAGCTAGCCTGTTATGACTGATCTCAGACTGTCCTCACTATAACCTCTCATTACAATCTATCTAACCTAAAACTTCTAACCAAAACTTGTATCCCACCATCCCCAAAACCAACATCAATCTCATCATGTTTTTAAACTTATAGAAAATTCTAAATGCAAAAGAGTTTTCATAAATATCTTTTATTTTGTCAATATGGCAAATATTCCTATCATCGTTCTAGAGATGAAGAAATGAAAGGCTAAGAGGTTAATTTCGGTACAATCTTATTGTGAACAGATGGGATAGACAGATACACACAGAACTAAGAGCTTGAGTCATAGATTACTGCTATTCCTCTATTCTATGATGCATCCTATGATCTATTCTAATCAAAAACAGTCACTGTCTGTCTCCATCCTGAATACAGCAAATCTATCTTCAAGGCACTCCATAATTTGGCCTCCATCTATCCACTCATCTGGTATTTCCTACTAACCCAAATCATCAGCACCACCACCACTGTAGGAAAGCTGGCTTATTTCTTCACCTAATAATAAGCCTTGCTGATTCTAGCCCCAAACATTTACCCACAATGTTTCTTTCTTTCTCTTCCAATCTACTTAAACCTTGTTTGTCTATCAGCACAAATTCCATCCCCTCATGAAGCCCTACAGCCTCTCCCTTTTGCTTTCACTCTCTGTTGTCCCTATAAGATTTGTAAATTTCACCTACTATTTTGACAATTTTATCTTGTTCCACTGCATTGGTCTTACCTTCCAGGGTGGCATTCAGTCAACACACATCCAAACATACAGTGACGCTGAGTGCTTACAGACAGTGTCTATTTTAGCTAGTCAGTGTTCACCACATACCTTTTGTTAATTATTGTGAATTTCATCTCTATTTCCCAAAATAAACCAAAGCTCTTTAATAACAGGAACCTTGTCTTATAAAAAAGTATTATTTCTTCCACAGCAAGCATAGAACAAAGTCCACATCTAATATTCAATACATATTTGTTAACTAACAAGAAGAAAATGATTATGTGCTATGTTGTGAGAAAGAGATATTTACAAGTCATGCCTACCCTAGAAACAAAGAGTTGAAAAGATAAAATATTTTCAAGATCAGCAGTTTAATGTCAGGGACTTTCTTTAAGAGTATCATTTAAAGACGTTTTGTACAGCCATAACAGCCAAAATGTTTTGTAAGTGTTTTTACCAAGAGTGTGAAAAAAAAAAGTTTCAAAAATATTCAAGGAGATGTCTTGAAAGCTCAAAATAAAATGTTTGCTGAGGCTACAAAGCTGGCAGAATTCTGCTTCATTTCAAAAAGTTTCCAGGCAATGGAAATGTTTTCCTGGAAAATACTACCTTTTATTTAGAGAACACTTGCCATGAACACTTAGTCATTAAGTAATTTAAGGTTTCCTCACAAGCTCTTTGAAGGAAATCTATTATATGAATGAATGAAAAATCAGTAACTATAATGTCAAAAATAAATGTTTGATGAAATATACGAAACCTAAGTATTTTCCCAAGAAGAGATTAAAAAAAAAAAACCTCATACTTCTTGATCTACTAATAGTTCGGTTAAATTTCTCTATAAGATAAAATTATGAAAAGAAAGCAAATCCTTAAGTGTTTCTCCGTATTACATACAAATAAAAAAAATGCAGGGCTTATTTTATTCAAAATGCCAAGTAATTTTCAAATAGACAAAATGTGCACTTCATCCAATGAAAAGAAATAGTGATTTCAAAGTTACTTTTAGCAAAATCTTTTTTTGCATTTGCTTCAAATCACTTTTCTTTTTTTTTTCTATTTTTGTAGAGAGAGTCTCACTGTACCACCCTCGGTAGAGTGCCGTGGCGTCACACGGCTCACAGCAACCTCTAACTCTTGGGCTTACACAATTCTCTTGCCTCAGCCTCCCAAGCAGCTGGGAGGCGCCCGCCACAACGCCCAGCTATTTTTTTGTTGCAGTTTGGCCGGGGCTGGGTTTGAACCCACCACCCTCGGCATATGGGGCCGGCGCCCTACTCACTGAGCCACAGGCGCCGCCCCAAATCACTTTTCACCAAGAGAGCAACTCAGTTTGGACATTTCACTCAATCATCTGGCTGCAGTAAATCATACAATGAAAACTAAGAAACAATTTCTTCCAAGATTTTTGTAGTCAACCAAGTCTTACTCCTTTAAACATCAAAAGACACAACTAAATTCTACTCCAAGCACGTGGTTTATCCACTTAGTCTTTTTAAGACATACACAAAAGGATATTTGTTTTACCTGTTTAATATTTCAGTGAGTTTCACAAAACCAGTATAAGCCAGTTCAAATGCTCCTCTGTGCCTGGACTGTAAAAGGTGTTGCTTAAAGTAATCTCCTATTTCTTTTACCTTTAAAAAAAATCAAAAACAACCATTGAATTTGTTTGCATTTATTAATATATTTATATTAGTAACATCATTTAGAACCCAGGTCCATACATTTAATACTTACCATGTGACAGGTAGTGTTTTAAGCATTTTCATAACATCTCATTTAATCCTCACATAATTCAATGAAATAACTACTATTATTAACCCTACTTCAGAATGGGGAAATTGAGGCCCAGAAAGATTAAAAAGCTTATACAAGGTCACATAGCAGGACAGCAATGGAACCAGAATATGCTCCCATATGACCCAGGCAGTCTGGCTCCAGGTCAATCATTTTTACCTGAAAAATGTCTCCCTCTGCTAGCTTCACAAACCTCATTGTGTCCTTTGTTAGCTCACTCATTTAACCCCAACAGCAAACTACACAAAACAACAACATTCACATACATAGGTCTAGGTGAAATACCTGCCTTTTTTCTTTTTTATTGTAATAAAACATACATAACACAAAATTTATTGCTTCAACCATTTTAAAGTGTACAGCTGAGTGGCACTGAGTCCATTCACATTGTTGGACCATCACCATCATGTATTTACAAAGCTTTTTCATCTGCCTAAACTAAAACTCTATACCCATTAAATGGCTCCTACACATAAATGTTAATGATAATGCAAGATTTAGCATAAAGGGCCTCCTGAAAAACTAACAGGCTTCACTCTGAGTCAGAACCATGGAATTTGCCAGAATGCCACCAAATCATTTTCCACATATCATCTTTTTCCACGAGAGACAAATAACAAACATGACCATTAGGGAGTTTTTTACATATTTTTTAAAGATGGCAGCTTCACTATGTTCCCCAGGCTGGAGGGCAGTGGCAATTCATAGGCACAATCATGTACTATCGTCTCCAACTCTGGGCTCAAGCCATCTTCCCACCTTAGCCTCACAGTAGCTGCCTCTACAGGCACGTGCTACCACAGCCAGCCAGGCTATTTATTTTAAAGAAAACTGACAGTTTGTTGTTTTTTTTTTTAATAATAATGCATCAATATTGTTTATTAGTTGTGACAATGTATTGTACTGATACAAGGTGTTACTAGTAGGAGAAACTGGATATGGGGTACATTTTTCTTTTTCTATCAGCACAACCTGCAAACTTATTCTATTTTTTTTTTTTTTTTTGTAGAGACAGAGTCTCACTTTATGGCCCTCGGTAGAGTGCCATGGCATCACATAGCTCACAGCAACCTCCAACTCCTGGGCTTAAGCAATTCTCTTGCCTCAGCCTCCCGAGTAGCTGGGACTACAGGTGCCCGCCACCATGCCCAGCTATTTTTTGGTTGCGGTTCAGCCGGAGCTGGGTTTGAACCCGCCACCCTCGGTATATGGGGCTGGCGCCTTACTGACTGAGCCACAGGTACCGCCCTATTTTTTTTTAATTAAATCATAACTGTGTACATTAGTATGATCATGGGGCACCATACACTTGGTTCATAGACCAAGTTCACATTTTCATCACACTAGTTAACATAGCTTTCCTGGCATTTTCTTAGTTATTTTGCTAAGACCTTTACATTCCACATTTACCAAGATTCACATATACCCTTGTAAGATGCACCGCAGGTGTAATCCCATTAATCCCCCTCCCTCCACCAACCTCCCCGCTCCCTCCCCTCCCTTTCCCCCTTCTCCCTATTCTTAGGTTGTAACTGGGTTATAGCTTTCATGTGAAGGTCCTACATTAGTTTCATAATAAGGGTGAGTACATTGGGTACTTTTTCTTCCATTCTTGAGACACTTTACTAAGAAGAGTATGTTCTAGCTCCATCCATGTAAACATGAAAGAGGTAAAGTCTCCATCTTTCTTTAAGGCTGCATAATATTCCATAGTGTACATATACCACAATTTATTAATCCATTCGTGGATCAAGGGGCACTTGGGCTTTTTCCATGACTTAGCAATTATGAATAGGCTGCAATAAATATTCTGATACAAATATCTTTGTTATGATGTGATTTTTGGTCTTCTGGGTATATGCCCAGTAGAGGGATTACAGGATTGAAGGGCAGATCTATTTTTAGATCTCTAAGTGTTCTCCATATCTCTTTCCAAAAGAAATGTATTAATTTGCATTCCCACCAGCAGTGCAAAAGTGTTCCCTTTTCTCCACATCTGTGCCAACATCTCTGGTCTTGGGATTTTGTGATGTAGGCTAGTCTCAGTGGAGTTAGATGATATCTCAAAGTAGTTTTGATTTGCATTTCTCTGATGATTAAAGATGATGAGCATTTTTTCATATGTCTGAAGGCCATGCGCCTGTCTTCTTCAGAGAAGTTTCTCTTCAAGTCCCTTGCCCAGCCTGCGATGGGATCCCTTGTTCTTTTCTTGCTAATGCGTTTGAGTTCTCTGTGGATTCTGGTTATTAAACCTTTGTCGGAGACATAACCTGCAAATATCTTTTCCCATTCTGAGGGCTGTTTGCTTGCTTTACTTACTGTGTTCTTGGCTGTGCAGAAGTTTTTAGTTTGATCAAGTGACAGTTTGTTGTTGATTAAAGTTTTGAATAGAAATAAAGGTCAGGCGCATGGGGCTTTTACACTGTTAGATTTGGTGTAAAATTTACACCAAAATTCAGGTTTTGTATGAAACTCAGGAGCAAAGCTGAAATCAGCTCTCTCTTGATCCAGGTCACCTCAGCAGATCACATTATGATGAAGGGCAAGCTGCCCCCAAATATCTCAGATATGCTTACCTAGAAACACCTTCTACCTCAGCATGGAGATTAGACTAGTGTCTAATCACACATCACAGATGATAAATTGTAGGAAGAATAGTTAAACACGTGACCACAGGCAAGTGTCTCAGTTTCCTCATTTAGAAATTGGGAATAACAGAAGTACTCAGCACACAGGCTGCTGTATTAAAATGAGTTAATAAATTGAAAAGCTTAGAACAGATCCTTAACCTATAATTCAAACGAGTTCAGTATGAGCTCTGTCTAGGGTTCTAAATATACAGAAGTAAAGACATAAACCATACTCCAAGTACAACTGATTATAAAGACAGAATGAGTGATGTATTTAGAGAAGAATCAGATATGAGACCAACAAAGAACCAAAAAAGCAGTATACAACAGATTTTCTTTTAAAATTCTAACTTTTTTTATTATTAAATCATAGCTGTATACATTACAGCTACAGATAGAGAAGATGAAGACAAGGTGTCGGTCCTCAGTAGGCTTTCAGTTCAGTTTGGCAAAGAACCCCATTACGTTAGGTGGCACCATTAGAAACACATTAGTCCCAAGAAAAGAAAGGTCCTTCTGCACTGGAATAAAGAGAAAAGACTTCATGCCCGGACCTTGGACAGTATATACAATACTTGGATGGACTAGTATCAGTTCAAAATAAAAGAAGATAATTAACACAAGAAGAGGCTGGGAGACTAGAATGAAGAAACAAACATCTATTAAGTTCCCGCTACCTGCCAGACACTTGGCTAGGTCTTTTTACATGAATGGATGAGCATACACAGCCAAGGGTTAAGAGCCCAGGATGAATGACCTAGACTAGAGCAGTGTTTTCCAACCTTTTTTAATCTCACGGCACACTTGTGCCATAGTTGAACTTCCATGGCATACTTACATTATGTTGATCTAAAAAAAGAGTAAAAGATACATACACACACATATATATATACTTACTGTGCTTTGAACTTGTGAAAATAATTTAATTAATACTCTTTAAAAACTTCAAGGCACACCTAAGTTGTTCTCATGGCACACCAGTTGTAAATTACTGACCTAGAGGTTTCACGCTAGAAAACAGTGATATAAGGCTACAAGGTAGGGATGAATACCCCCAATTTCAAAGGGTGGGAAAGGCAGCAAGGCAGGAGGGTCTGTGAGCAGCCAGACAGAGAAGGGCTATGCTGAAGCATTGATAAACTACGGGGAACGGATTTGACCCAAACCACTTACAAACTTAACAGCAATAAAATCAGAAACAGAATTTTTAAATTTGATTTTTAAAATGAAAAAGTCCCAAGAAAACGCTAACTTGACTGCCTTTGTATTAGGTATCACTGAGTTCCTAATTAAAGTTCACAAAAGGCTTTCTTTTTGAATAAGGTCTTTACAAAATAACTTTTTTGGCAATAACTATTAATTTTTATTGCATTTCTTTCCAGTCACTTTTTTCTTTGTTTTCAATAAAGTTCAATGTTTATATACTATTAGAAAAGAAAAGAACCTCTTGGCAAATTTAGACAAAAACTTTCTTAACTTCATAAATATCTACAAAACCCAACAAGCAAGTATCATATACAACAGTGAGTTGTTTTTTAAAAAATCCTCTTTAAAAGCAGGAACAAGACAATGATTCCTGCTATCACAACTTCTATTGAGCTCTGTTCTGGAGTCCCTAGGCAGCACAATGAAAGAAAAGAAATGAGAAGTGTAAAGACATAAAAGGAAAAAATAACTTACTGTTTGCAGGTGATTTTATCTAGGTAAACTCTATACTCTACAAATCAATCAAAATACCATAATAGAGTTTAGTAAGATGAATACATAAAAAGCAGTTGCATTTTTATGTATTGGTAACAAAAAGTTCAAAAAAGGAATTTTTAAAAAGCCGTGTTTACAATAAACAAACAAACAAAAAAAATACACCTTAAAACAAATTTAACAAAAAACATACAAGTTCTTTTATGGACAAAGTTCTTATTAAGCACTTTTAAAAATTTATAATTGACATATAATTGTACAAACATGTATTTAGAGTAATGTTTCATCACATAAAATGTATAATGAGCCATTTGGGCACAGTGGTCGTGCCTGTAATCCTAGCCCTCTAGGAGGCCAAAGCAGGAGGACTGCTTAAGTTCAGGAGTTTGAGAACAGCCTGAGCAAGAGCAAGACCTCATTTCTACTAAAAACAGACAAATTAGTCAGGTTCCATGCCACAAGCCTATAGTCCAAGGTGCTCAGGAGGTTGGGGAACACTGAGCCAGGAGGATCACTTGAGTCCTACAGTTTGAAGTTATAGTGAGCTATGATGATGCCATTAAACTCTACCCAAGGAGATAGAGCTGAGATGCTATCTCAGAATAATAGTAATAATAATGCCTAATTAGCATACCCTTCATCTCAATTATCATTTCTTTGTGCTGGAAACATTCAATATCCTCCTCCTAGGCTACTTCAAACTATATACTATTATTAACTATAGTCATCCTACAATGATATACGACACTGTAACTTACTCTTATGAAGCTGTAATCTTGTATCCTTTAACAAATCTCTCCCTATTACCCCACCCCCTACTTTTCTTAGCCTCTAGTAACCTCTATTCTACTTTTTATTTCTACAAGATCAACTTTTTTTAGATTCCACATATGAGTGAGAACATGCAGTGTTTAACTTTCTGTTCCAATCTCATTTCACTTAGCATAATGTTCTCCAATTCCTTCCCCGTGGCCATGACTGACCATTCTCTTTTGCGGCAAAACAGTATTTCATGATGCATACGTTATCATATCTGTTGTTGGACACAGAGGCTGACTCCGTATCTTGGCTATTGTGAACAGTGGTGCAATAAACATGGTAATACAGATGCCTCTTCAGTATACTGATTTCCTTTCCTCTGGATAAATGCCTAGTAGTGAGACTGCTGGATCATATGGTATTTTTATTTGTAGTTTTTTGAGAAACCTCCATACTATTCTCCATGGTGGCTGTATTGGTTTACACATCTGCCAACAGAACACAAGAGCTCCCTCCTCTCCATTTCCTTATCAGTATTTGTTACTTTTCCTCTTTTTGATAATAGCCAAAGTGGTGTGAGATTAATACCTCATTGTGGTTGTGATTTACATTTCCTTAATGATTGGTGATGAGTAGTTTTCATATGCAGTATTTGTTGAACACTTCTTTTGAGAAATATCTCTTAGGATCATTTGCCCACTTTTTAAATTGAATTATTTAGGTTTTTGTTAAGGTATGAGTCCCTTGTATATTCTAGATATTAATCCCCTGTCAGATATTTTCTCCAATTCACTCTTATTTTCCTTGTGGTACAGAAGCTTTTTAGTTTGATATAACCCCACTGTTTATTTTTGCTTTTTTTGCCTATGCTTTTAAGGTCTTATTCATAAAATCTTTTCCAAGACCAATGTCTCAAAGCATTTCCCCAATGTTTTCTTCTAGTAGTTTTATGATTTGGAGTCTTACATTTAGGTTTTCAATCTATGTATTTTGATTTGATTTTTGTATAGGATGGGAGATGGGGGCCTAGTTTCACTTTTCAGCATATGGATACCTAGCTTTTCCAGCACCATTTATTGAAGAGATGGTCTTTTCCCCAGTGAATATTCTTGGCGTTTTTGTCAAAAATCAGTTGGCTACAGAAATGTGGGTTAATTTCTGGGTTCTCTATTCCATTCTCTTGGTCTATGTGTCTGTTTTTATCAGTACCATACTGTTTCGGTTACTTCAGCTTTCTTATATTTTGAAGTCTGATAGTGTGATGCCTCCAAAATAATAAGTAATATACATCTCAAGATTTTTAAAAGAAATTAAGGTAAAAATGCAAAATCAAGATACTGATTTCTGTTCTTAAAATTAAATTCTAGTCACTCTTTTTAAAACAAGTATACCTGCAGCCAGGTGTGGTGGCTCACACCTTTAATCCTAGCACTCCGGGAGGCCAAGGCAGGTGGACTGCCAGAGCTTATAAGTTAGAGATCAGCCTAAGCCAAAGCGAGACCTCATCTCTCACAACAGCCAGGTGTTGTGTTGTGTACCTGTACTCCCAGCTACTCGGTCAAGGCAAGAGAATCCCTTGAGCCCAAGAGTTTGAGGTTGCTGTGAACCGTGATGCCACGGCACTCTCCTGAGGACAACAAATTGAGGCTGTCTCAAAAAAAAAAAAGTATACCCTATTTCTAACTTTTCATAAATCTACCTTTATAGAAAAATTAACAAGTTTATGGATGTACAGGGTGTAAATTTCTACACAAGAGGACAACTACATGCCATGTGTCCAGGTATCTATGATTCACCAACAGTCTACTTAGGAAAGCTAAATGTGCATTCAGAGTGTGAAACCTACAAAAGATGAATATAAATAACTTTAATTCACCTTTTACCTATATAAGGTAAATTTACAAAATATGTTATTAGTGCAAGCTAATTAAACAGCACAGTTCCTTCAACTACAAACTGGGGCTAAAACTAGAAAGTACTTCACAAGATTACTGTGAGAAACAAATGAGATTATACATTTAAGTGTTTAGCAGAATACCTGGCAGAGTAGCAATCAGTAAATGTCCATTTTATTTTGCACTGTAAAGCTGAGGTCCCCAACCCAGGGGCTGCAGACTGGTACCAGTACATAGCCTGTTAGGAACCAGGCCACATAGCAGGAGGTGAACGGCAGGCAAGCAAGCAAAGTTTCATCTGTACTTCCAGCTGCTTCCCATCGCTCCACCTGAGCTCTGCTCCTGTCAGACCAGCAGTGGCATTAGATTCTCGTAGGAGCACAAACCCTACACCCTACTGTAACCTGTGCATGAAAGGGATCTAGAGTGCGCACTTCATATGAGAATCTAATGCTGAGGATCTGAGGTGAAGCTGAGAGTGATGCTAGTCTGGGGGGCAGCTGCACACATAGGTTATCATTAGCAGAAGAAATCTGACTGCACAGAGACCATACATAATAAATAAATTGCTTGCAGACTCATATCAAAACCCTATCAGTGAGTGGCAAATAACAATTAAGCTGCATCTGGTAGCAGGCTTTATAGTAGCAACACACTTAGGGTGTCACTGTCTCCCATCCCCCCCAGATGGGACTATCTAATTGCAGAAAAACAAGCTCAGGGCTCCTACTGATTCGTCATTATGGTGGACTATATAATTATTTCCTTACATATTACAATGTAATAATTAGAAATAATTAATTATAAATAAAGTGCACAATAAATGTAATGTGCTTCAATCATCCTAAAACCATCCCGCCTACCTCCCTGGTGAAAGCAGTCCCTAGTGCCAATAAAGTTTGGGGACCACTGCTATAAAGTAGTGAGACTTAAGTTCTAAGCCTTAATTTAAATTCTGACTTTAAGATACAGACACTTCTTCTTCCATTACGGTTAAATGGAGTATTTTACAAAAGTTTACACTTCAGTAAAGTAATTTTACTTAATAAAAAATACCATCACTATTATCCACCATAGTGATTACTTACTAACACATTTGGAATTTCTTCAAAGCACAAACATCATCATCCTACATAACAACAACAAAGGGAATAGTTTTCTAGTATTTAGACACCATTTTACCAGAATGTTTATTGTTTGCTTTCTAGCAAAATTCTTCACCATGAGCCGTATTAACTGCTGCATTTAGTCCCGCTTTTTAAAATGAATTTGTCTTATACCCCCTGTTATATCTCTAAGCCCTCTGAAGTTAAGAGAACTACATATTATAAACTCCTTTATATTCCCATCATACCCTTATAGTAAGGCAGTCAATAAACAGGTGACTAAATGACAGTGGTTATATGCTCAACTTCATTTCAAAAGTTAAAAATGGTAACTTGCACCCAGTACAATTCAGTGCTTATTCAAAATTTCTAAAAAAGAAACTTTAGCAATGTTAATAAATGTACATCCCAGCTCGGCGGCTGTAGCTCAAGCGGCTAAGGCGCCTGCCACATAAACCAGAGCTGGCGGGTTTGAATCCAGCCCAGGCCTGCTAAACAACAATGACAACTACAACCAAAAAATAGCCGGGCATTGTGGCGGGCGCCTATAGTCCCAGCTTACTTGGGAGACTGAGGCAAGAGAATCGCTTAAGCCCAGGAGTTGTGAGCTGTGACACTACAGCACTCTACCCAGGGCAACAGCTTGAGGCTCTGTCTCAAAAAATAAATAAATAAATAAATGTGCAGCCCATTTGTAGTCTATTTTCTGTAGACCAGAAAAATCTAAAATTGTAACAAAAGACACTGAGAGAATGTGTCAACACAGTGAATCCTGAACATCATGAAAGTTACAACAGAATCCAAAGAAACAGATTTAAGAAATAGCAAATTTCTAATAGTTGGCAATTATTTTTACTCGTGTGATTTCTGTGGCAATAATTACTAGAAGGGAGAAAGCAGGTATGAAAAATACACCTAGAAGTTTTCTTTAGGCATGTTGGGGAAAATGTATAAGTTGACACAGAACTCCAGGTAGAGGAAGTTGTTTTAAAAAAATCAGTGGGCACTGGGTATCAGATATCCCATGAAAAAAGGACCAAAAAAAGGTTAAGCAGCAAAAGCACAAATCAGCAAAACATCAAACTTGAAACTTCAACACACCCCACCTCGTCAGGAAGTTGTAAGATAAGGCTGTATGCGTGGCTCACTCTTGAAGGGTCTCCACTTACATCCCTCAAAGCTGGTTTTATCTCTGCCTCTTGTACAGGGACATTGTGAAAGAACCTTTTATTATGTGATCATAGTACAGGAGCAAAGTCAGACATGCCTCTGAATGAACACATTTTCCTCTTGGAGAAACTGGTGGGAGAACACTGCTTCACAAGAAGTAATCTAGGGCAATGAATCATGTGCTAAAAAGTTCAGTAGCAAGTCTTACTATCCTGTTGCTTACAAAAATTTGCTTGAGTATTCGAAATAGGGAAAATTTAATTTACAGAAAAATTACATGAACATTTCAAAACAAAGGCAGCACTGTACCATGTCAGAACACAGGCTCAGAAGGAGAAGAACTAGGTACCTATCCAAGAGCTGCCATAAGCTACCTATGTGATCTTGGGCAAACCAGGTTAATAGTCAAGGGCTTCAGCTTCCTCTTATCCAAGGGAGCTGGATAACATCATAGAGATCCTTCCAGCTCTAACAACTTGAGAACACAGCACAGAAAACTCAGAATTACAAAGGAGCACCAGTTCTTCTCATATAACAATAAAAATCCCCAAACTATACTCACTATCTGTAATAAACTATGCTCACATATGCAGGATTTAAGTGGCCACCGCTACAAAGGGCTACAAAATCAGGATACTATTCAAGGATCTGGGCCACAAAATTACATTCTATCTTCTACATTCAAACCACCAAATTTCAAATTATTTTAAGCTATATGAAATAGCTTTCTTCATCCATTGAGAGAAAAGTAGATATCAGTTATTTTGGGGAATAAGAATTCCAAGTTCCACGCTCTCCCACATCACTAGGGCAATATTCTGCCTATAACATTTCACTGCCTGTGTGTCTCCAAGCCTGTAGTGGTCATGTTCACCTAATATTCTTAAAAACATACTTTTGCCACAAGGCACAGCAGACTTAGCTTTGCCAGGGCAACTATGCCCTTGGAAGGAAGAATACATCTCAGGTGTGGCCCAACGATTCAAATGTAAATTACAGTCCTGTCATTTTTATTTTTAACTCTTAAAGTTTTAAGCATACTTAATTACATTTAATTATTGTTAGTTTTTAAACGAATTCCATGGAACAAAATTTTATGTTTTAAAAGAAGGAATACTCTAGTAATTTAGATAACACTCATTCTTTTCTTTTCTGTTTTTTATTTATTTATTTATTTATTGAGACAGCGTCACCCTCAGTTGAATGCCCTGGTGTCACAGCTAACAGCAACCTCAAACTCTTGGGCTCAAGCGATTCTCTTGCCTCAGCCTCCCAAGTAGCTGGGAGGGACTACAGGTGCCTGCCACAACATTCGGCTATTTTTTTTTTTTTTTTTAAAGAGTTGGGGTCTCACTCTGGCTCAGTCTGGTCTGGAACCTGTGAGTTCATGCAATCCACCCACCTCGGCCTCCCAGAATGCTAAGATTACAAGCGTGAGCCACCACATCCAGTTAATAACACTCATTTCTTGATGACTTTAGGTTTTCATTGAATAAATGCCACTAAACCGTGGCATTTCTTTAGTCACTATCTAAAGATTTTCCATAGAGAGCAAGGTTTCAATGTCAGGACACCGTAATCACATATCCTCTTTATCCCTCAGCCATTAGTTTCTTCTCACATCTATGCATATGAGGTTACCAGATGAATGGCAACATGGAAAAATGACTGGACCTCATTAGAATGGAAACTAATGTTTCATAGAGAAAATGGTCAGGATTCTTTCTTTAATTTTTTGTAACCAGGGAAATGTCCAGAGGATTCTATTTTACATCCAACTAGTCACTGGAAGAATTCTTTGGTTGATGTGTATGAAGAGCCTGTCTTTTTATAATTGTTGTTTGTTTTACAAATATCTCTTATCTAATATTAATTCCCTATTTTAACATGGTCATCCCACATAAATTAAATTCATAAGATTTTGGTGTTTAAAAAGGCATCAGACAAAGTGATTTTCACAGGAAGGTATTAGATCTTTCTCAATTATAATAAAAGCAAAATATGCTCCCTTTGTTTTTTAAACATTATCCAACAAACCAAAAAAACTAAATGTTTTAGCTTGCCCTTGGAAAGAGAAATTGAGAAGTCAAAGGACCTTAGCACATGTTTACTTCTTAGCAAGATGGTGAATATCAGTGAAGTAATCATTAATCATAGCTGGATTCCTCAGCAAAGATGTTGGCATTGGCACTATGGGCAGTGACCAGCAATGACTGCAAGTAACTCTAGGACACTGACGCCTATTTGATTTGGAAGAGAATAAGGAACATGATGAAGCCTGAACTGCACTGTTCGCCCCTGCCTTTCTTCATTTCAGAGACTTGCAACATCATAAGCCCAGCTGTTAACCAGATGCACGCACATGAGCCACAGAGTGTGAGAAAAAAAAATTAGCATTATTTCCATGGAACTAGTCATGTGGTTATTACAGAAATAATTAGCATTGGCATACTACAATATTTGTTTTGTTCTTGAATATTGCAACACCTTAGGGAAAAAGTTATCTTTAATTAAAAAAAGGTTAAAAATGAAAGTACATGTTATATATCTTTGCTGGAAAATGGTGAGGAATGGATTTGTTAAAACCATATGGAAAGGAAGAAGGAATCAATTAAAAACAGAAATCTAATAAATCTAAAATATTTCCAAATTGAAATGCTTGTGGTAAGCTAATTTCTTGTAAACACTGCACTCAAGTCACTTGAACAGTCCCAGATGGTGAACTAACTTTGTGGTCTTACAATAAAAGCCAGCCAAAAAAACCAAAGTGACTACAACTTTATTATCGATATAGTGGGAAACATGAGATCCATAATCAACCAATATGTTACTTCTTTTCCTTTGTAAAATGTAAGAGATTTGTGGAGTTTTACTAAATAGAAGTTCAGCTAAAATTTAAGTTTATATATGTTAAATGGAAAATTAAAAGTTAATGTAATACCACAGTGAAAAGGTAAATCCACAATTATTCTTATACCTTAGAAAAATAAAAACATTTCCAAAACTGCCACAGTTTTGAAATGTATTGCAAGGTCTAACACTCTAAATAAATTACCTTACACTTTCTTCAGTTGGCATTTGTAGTATTTTATTCAAGAAAAATTTAAACCTTTTTTTTAAGTTGGGTTAATAAATGAAAGCCTGTGATTTATGCCTTAACTAAAAATTATACCTGGTGGAATAAACATCTACATTACCTGCTCCACTGTTAATAATCCATCAGAAGCTTCTGGCACAGAACGCATGGGTAGGAGCTGGCACAGTGTGCCTAAAAGTAAAGCAACTTCCTTCATACTTCTCCAACAACATACCAGCACCATCTGAGCAGTTACATCACATGTTTTTCCTTCTTTACCTTAAAAAAAAAAAAAACTGTTACAACATTAGACACTCTTGATTACTCATATCCCAGGTTTCTTAGAACAAGCTTATTCATAATTTTCCCAAAATAATCTGCTTGAACAAGCCAATTTGTCATATGTTATATTTATTCAAAAGAAAAAAGCTAACATTTGTCAAGCATGTGCTATGTATGAGGAGGAATCATGTTAAGTTTTTTAATTTATTTTTTCTAAATAAATTTAAAAATAAAACACAATTTTGTTTCAAAATTTAAGTCTAATCTTTGAAAATTAGAGACAAACTCTGCCTGTTATCCATAACATGTTATATAGATAACTGTAACAAATATATTTTTGGCAAAGATGGCAGTTATATCAGCAAAGAAGTAGTACAGAACTTTTAAAATCAACGGAAACCAAATATTCTTTCCAATTATCTTTAAATTTCATGGCCATTAAGATATAATTACATTACGATATAATTACCCAGGGCGGCGCCTGTGGCTCAAAGGAGTAGGGCGCCAGCCCCATATGCCAGAGGTGGCAGGTTCGAACCCAGCCCCAGCCAAAAAACTGTAACAAAACAAAACAAAACAAAAAAAGATAGAATTACCTTTACTTACTCTCTTATTCCAGTTTTAGGAGTATTTTAGTACAGGGGTTTTTTTTTAAATCTAAAACAAACTATTACACTGAAAAGCAAGTCAACAAAATGATATTTATGGTATAATCCCCTTTGTATTTAAAAAAAACCCACTAAACTAAAAGGGCAAATGTACATAAATATACAGAATAGGTATAAAAAGTACTGTACGTTGAAGAGAGAAGACATGGAATTGGGGAGGAAATAGAGGAATATTTTAATTTGTTTTTAATTCATATTTACTTCCAAACTATTACAATACACGTTATTTTATTTTATCTAAAAAACAAAAGCACATAGACTTTTTCCCAAGACAATATCCCCATCTAGTGGAGAATGTAGAATATGTAATAGATCACTAAGAAATTAGTGCTTCTGATGACTTTTTACAGCATTACAGAAAATTCAACAACTAATGATAAAACTAACTATAAGAACTCAAATCCTAGAAGCTTGGTACAATAAAGTAGCTCTCATTTTACCAAGTAATAAGGTTTGTTTCCTTTAAAGGGCTGCTTGACTTCAAGAACTCCCACAGCAGACAATGAATTCTACTGTTGGAAGGAACTGATAGCTGCCCAAACCCAGGTTTATCATGTATCACTGCTCCTCTATCACCTGGGCTGTCAAGACAGGTTTTAGTAGTCAAAGGATATTTATTATACCACATTATATCCTACACTGGCTGGAGCAGGGGCACGGTCATAGCTCACTGCAGCCATGAACTCTGGGCCTCTCCTGCCTTGGCCTCCCAGAGCACTAGGATTATAAGCATGAGCCACAGCACCCAAGTTTCTCTGGTTTAAAAAAAAAAACTTAGAAATTCATTTCTAAAACCAAATTATTCCCAAAACCAAATTTAAAAAAAAAAAAAAAAAACTTATTTTCTAGACATGTTCTGCCCAGATATATAACCTCTAATTTACTAGATAAGGCAGGCATTCTTTTCATGTTACTTAACACTGATTATAATATCAATTTTTATATAAATGTTACCTTTGATTTCTGCGGAAACATCAATTTTTGACACACCGAAATTCAAGGCCTCTGGATCAAAGCTATCACATTCTTTCAACATTTTAGCTTGGCTGAAGTAATCATTAGTATCACGTGGCTGAATCTCATTCAGAATCATGTGTAAACGGCTTGTTGATTCTAAGGGAAAGAAATGAGAGTACATGAAATACCAATTCCACATCACAGCCGTATTTATTTCCCTTGGGGTTATTTGCTCTCTAAAATTCTGTAATTTTCAATACTTAATCATCAGCTCTATTAAAGGGGACTCACAGGGCAGAAAATCACTTATAGAGGCCTTTATGATGCTTAAGTATACTTGTAATATATGGCAATCTTTAGACTAAAGATTGTAGAGATTGTAATATATAGTATAATTTTAGATTGTAAAATATATGGCAATCTTTAGACTAAAGATTGTAGAGATTGTAACATATGATATAATTTTAGATTTTAAAGACTGTATGTAATATATCTTTATTACATACAACGAAACTTTTTCAACAGGGGGCCAATTCACTGTCCCTCAGACCGTTGGAGGGCTGGACTATAGTTTAAAAAAAAACTATGAACAAATTCCTATGCATACTGCACATATCTTATTTTGAAATAAAAAACAAAACAGGAACAAATACAATTCGCACCGCTTCATGTGGCCCGCAGGCCGCAGTTTGAGGATGCCTGTAATATATGGTATATCTTTAGACCAAAGATATAATCCCCCCCAAAAAAAAAAAAAGTGAAACTGTCCACAGGATAAAGGCAGCCATGTCATTTATGCTGCTTTCCTTAGTGCTAAGAATCTCAAATATGATACTGAATCATGTCAAAAAAGTACAATACATTTCAATAAATTTTGTTTTTAAGAGTTTCTTTCTCTACCTATGAGATATTAAGGTTTAAAGATAAAATGGTAAAGAGACTCAAAAAACCTTCATCAATAACAGATATAACCTTTTATAGCACAGGAATATTTTAAAAATCCATATTTAGCTTCAGAATGCACTATGTAATATACTGCTTGCTTGCTGTTTTTAGAAATGGCATCCAGCCTGGACCCAAACTCTGGGCTCAAATGATCCTTCCACCTCGGCCTCCCCAGTAGCTGGGACAACAGGTGCATGCCATCACACCAAGCTCTTCTACTGCTTTCTAAGTATGATTTACAGCCCTAGTATTATAATAAACATCACTTTTATTCTGTAAGCACTTATTGGATTAGAGGATAAAGTGCCAAGAATGCAACACAGGCACTGAACTGCCAGTGCCCATAACAGAAACTGGCTCATGGCAGGGGTTTAGTAACACGGTTGGAAGGAATGAATGGATGGCTAGGTAATAAGGAGTTAGCCAGGCTCCCATTTTTAAAAATTAACAAGGAATAATCTGAAATCAATTAAAAAAATCAAAGAACAGGTATCTACTGCACACCTACTATTTATGGTTATATTTTAAGTACTATGAGAAATACAAAGATTCAAATTACTACCATGATTGCTTCCCTAAAATTTTGCCAAAGGCACTTTTCAGCAGCTTTGAAAAAAATAATGCTGACCCAAAAAGAACTATGCAAACACCAAGAAAAAAAGAGAAAAGATGAAAGAATAAAATTTTAGGAATACTATCTATTCATTTTATTGCTTTCAAGAGAGGCTATTTCAAAAAAAATTCAGAATATACAGCAGAGAACATGGAAAAGAAGCAAGAAACATGATGGCAACCAGAGGCAAAAAGAGATGCAGATTTAAGGAAAGTCTGTGAGCCAAAGACAAGTTTTGAGACCAACTGATATTTTAAAACTCCTTAATACCAAACACAACGTTAGCATGCTTTGGATCTACACACAATAGATGACAGAAATTGTAAAGATTTCTTGGCCCAGGTGCAGTGACTCACGCCTTGAGACCAGCCTGACCAAGAGCAAGACAGCGCCCTCCCTCCCCCATCTCTACTAAAAACAGAAAAAATTAGCCAGGCATGGTGGCATGCATCTGTAGCCTGCCTATTCAGGAGGCTAAGGCAGGAGAATCACATGAGCCCAGGAGTTGGAGGTTGCAGTGAGCTATGATGATGACACCACTCACTGCACTCCAGTCAGGGTAACAGAGCAAAACCTCTGTCTTAAAAAAAAAAAGAAAAGAAAGAAAGAAAAAATGATTTCTCATCCAGAATACACTAGTAATTGTATGATTCAAACATTAGCTAGAAGACTGCATATTCCTTACTCTCATTCACTATTTAAGTAGAAAAATTAAAGCATCAAAATTTGGTATTTAGACTAACATCAGTCTAAACAAATAATTCTGCTTTTTAATAAATAATTCTTAGTATCATGAACCATTGCCAATCTTCTAATTCAAGAAGATTGAATTACTTTTTACTATTTTTAGTAAAACACAAAACCTAACCTTTTCTGTATAAAACACACAATTCCATGTTACTTTTATTATTGGCTCAAGGTATTTAATTGTTTTCTAACAGTGTATGTTTATGACACACCCCATGTGTTTTTAATATAAGCTTCTTGTGTTCCAAAATGCACTTACAAACTTTATTTCAACACCAATTCTAAATTTATTTCATGATTTTCTGTGTTCAAAGGAACACTCCATGTTAATACAGGTTGAATATTCATTATCTGAAATGCTTGGGACCAGAAGTATTTGATTTAAGACAAACACTGGCTTTGGAATAGTCAAGCTGAATAGTATTATAAAACTCAATTTACCCTGCGGGAGGAAGTACCTGCTTTGGGGGTCTGGGGGGGACACTATTTAACAGATAGATTATGAAAAAGGCAGAAATGCCATAAATATCAGTAATAATTTCTTCATTTCTCCTCAATTCAGCTTTAATACCTACCAAAAAAATGACTGGGGGAAAAAGGAGAGAAAAATATAATAATCAAACCTCAGCACTCTACCCTTGTTTGCTGACCTGTATCAGTGTCCATTGGGATGAGGCCTTCAGGGGATGAGCTCTGAATGACTGGCGACACCACAGCAGAAAGTCTATAGCACATCAAAAGGAGCTTCTCGACCATAGGTCTCCACTCACTCACCAACTGCAGACTGCTGCAACAAGGATATTGGGGAAATTTATTGTAGCTTATAGTTAATTTTTCATACCTAACCTTCTCCCCACCACCTTCAAGTCTCCAATATCTATCACACCACTCTGTGCCCTTGTGTAGCCATAACTAGCTTCTACTTATCAGTGAGAACATGCATAATTTTCCTGTTCCTGGATTACTAAAGTTAGGATAATAGCTTTCCAGTTTCATCCAAACTGCTGCAAAAAGACTTCCATTTTTCTCATTGCTGAGTAGTACTCTATAGTATACATACAAAACACATTTTTTTTAGCCATTCATCAGCTAACGGGCACATAGGTTGATTCAAACTCCTTGAGATTATGATTTGTGCTGTGATAAATACACAAGTGCAGGTGTATTTTTGATGTAGTAATTTTTTTCCCTCTAGGTAGATACCCCATAGGGGGTTTGCAAGATCAAATGGTAGGTTTACTTTTACTCCTTTGAGAAATCACCATACTGATCTCCACAGAAGTTGTAGTGATTTGTATTCTGACCAACAGTGTTTAAGTGCTCCTTTTTTACTGCATCAACACCAACATCTACTGGTTCAGACTCTTTAATATGGCCATTCTAACTGGAGTAAGATGGTATCTCATTGTGGTTTAATTTATATTTCTCTGATTAGTGATGTTGAGCATTTTTCACATGCTTATTGGCCACTTATATATCTTCTTTTAAAAACACCTGTTTGTGCCATTTGCCCACTTTTTATTTTTATTTATTTATTTTTTGTGTGGTTTTTGGCCAGGGCTGGACTTGAACCCACCACCTCCGGCATATGGGACCACCCCCATTTGCCCACTTTTTTTTTTTTTTTAAGACGGTTTTGCTTTATTTTACTTTATTTTTGTGCAGTTTTTGGCCAGGGCTGGGTGTGAACCTGCCACCTCCCGCATATGGGGCCGGCGCCCTACTCCTTTGAGCCACAGGCATTGCCCTTGCCCACTTTTTAATGTGGTTGGTTTTTCTTCTTACTGAGTTCCTTGTAGAGTCTAGATATACTAGTCCTTTGTCAGATACATAGTTTACAATTATTTTCTGTCACTCTGTGGGTTGTCTATTTACTGTTATTTCTTTTGTTGTGACGAAGCTTTTTAGTTTAATCAAGTTCCATTTCTCTATTTTTGTTTTTATTGCATTTGCTTTGAAGGTGTTAGTCATAAATCCTCTGCCTAGGTCAATGTCTAAAAGAGCTAGATTTTCTTCTAGGATTTTTATGGTTTCACTTACACCTAAGTCTTTAATCCATCTTGAGAAGTAGGGATCCAGTTTTCATTCTTCTGCATGAGGCTATCATATTTCCCCAGCACCATTTGTAGAACCGTGTGTCCTTTTCCCAGTGTATGTTTTTGTCTGCTCTGTCGAACCGTTGGTTATAGGTATGTGGTTTTGTTTCTGGATTCTCTAATGGTCTACTTACATACCTACTTTTATGTGATATTTCGGTTACTACAGTCTTACAGTAAAATTTGGAGTCAGGTAATAGGATGCCTCCATTTTATTCTTTTTGCTTAGGATTGCTTTGGGTATTTGGGTCCTTTTTTGGTTCTGTATGAGTCTTAAAATTGTTTTTTCTAATTCTGTGAAAAATGATATTTTCACATTTTGATAGGAATTGCACCGAATCTGTAGATTGCTTTGGACAATATAGTCATTTTAACAATATTGATCCATGAGCATGGGATGTTTTTCTATTCATTTGTGTCATCTACAATTTTTCACCAGCGATTTGTGGTTCTCCCTAGAAAGATCTTTTATTTCTTTGGTTAAATTTATTCCTAGATTTTTGCAGCTATTATAAATGAGATATTGTTGATGTTGCTGTTGTTTTCAGACAAGAGTCTTGCTCTGTTGCCTGGGCTACAGTGCAGTGACAACTTAAGATTGCAATCTTAAGCAATCTTCCTGCCTCAGCCTCCCAAGTAGCTGAGACTGTAAGCACACACCACCACATCCAGTTGATTTTTTTTTTGAGAGACAAGGGGCTTAGTGCTCGCAGCACAGTGGTTATGGTGCCACATACACTGAGGCTGGGTTTGAACCAGGCCAGCTCAACAACAATGACAACTACCAACAAAAAATAGCCAGGCATTATGGTGGGCGCCTGTAGTCCGAGCTACTTGAGAGGCTGAGACAGAATCACTTAAGCCCAAGAATTTGAGGCTGCTGTGAGCTGTTGACGCCATGGCACTCTACCGAGGGTAACAAAAAGAAACTGTCTCAAAAAAAAAAAAAGAGAGAGAAAGACAAGGGTCTTGCCATGTAGCTCATCCTCCCACCTCAACCTCCCAAAGTGCTAGGTTTATAAGTATGAGCCATTGCACCTGGCCTAGTTTTGAGTTCTTGATTGAGTTTCAGCTTGACCACTGTTGATATAGAAGTAATCTAATGTCATAGGCTACATTCCTTTCCCAGGGCACAATCGAGTAAGAGGTTAAAGTTCCAAAATGAATATGTTTCTGAGACAAGAGATAGCTGTGGACATAACTTACTTTAGAGATAACTTCTGCAAAGCTCCTGCTATACAGTGGACTCGCCCATACATTGGAAATGATGCTGCTGCCTGAAGCAGAGAATTTTCAGCCTGAGATATTTCTTCTTCAAGATTTTCCGTCAAGCATTTGATAGCTAGAAAAAGTCAACAGAAAACCAAAATCATGCCAGTTTAGAAACATTCATCATTGTGCTTCTTCATAAACACAACTGTTCCATGAAAACACCCAACTCAAATGAACTTTATACTACAGATTCTGCATCAAAAAGAGATCTTTCAAGGTTGTTCAGCCTGTCACCCATTTCTAGTTGAGGCTTAACTATCTTTCTCTAACTGCCTGGATCCATTACAGCATTCACTCTGAATCATTCCTTTCTCTAGCTGACATATCAAACCCCAGGCCTATGGATAGTGGATAGTCTTTTTAAATAACAGCTTTATTGTGACATAATTCATACATTTAACGTGGTTTTTAATTTATTCAATGGTTTTTATTATAATCACAGGTATGTGCAACCATTACCAGTCGATTTTAGAACATTTTCATCTGCCCCACCAAAAAACTCTTTCCTATTACCAATCACTCCCTTTGCCATACCTGCACTCTTCCCCACCCATAGGCAACCACTACTCTATTTTCAGTCTCTATTGATTGCCAATTCTGGACGTATTATATAAATGAAATCATACAACACGTGTTCTCTAGGGACTGGCTTCTTTCACTTAGCATAAGATTTTCAAAGTTCATCCACACTGCAGCATATGTCAACATTTCATTACTCCTTAAGAATCAATTATAGTCTGCTAAACGGATATACCACAAATGATGTATCATTTTATTTATCCATTCATCTATGGATGCACATGTGTTTCCATTTGGGGGCTGTTACAAATGATGCTGCATAAACTTTCTTGGTCAAGTTTTTGTAAGGACTCACGTTTTCATTTCTCTTGGATATATACTTATTATGGACTGCATGTGTGTGCCCCCACCCCCACAATATTGGTATGTTGAAGCCCTTACCCTCAATGTGATGATATTTGGAGATAGAAACTTTAGAAGTTAAGTAAGTTTAGATGAGGTCATCAGGTTAGAACCCCATGGTGGGATTAGTGCCCTTTCTAAGAAAAGAGTCCAAGGTTTGCGTGTGCTCTCTGCTGTGAGAGCATCTATAAGAAAGTGGCTGTCTCAGAGCTAGGAAGAGGGCCTCTAACCAGACTGAATCTGCCAGCACCTTGATTTTAGAATTCCCAGTCTCCAGAACTATGAGAAGTAAGTATCTGTGTTTAAGCCACTCAGTCTATGGCATTTTGCTATAGCAGCCCAAGCTAACACAATGCCTAAGAGTAGAACCGCAGGATCATGCAGTAACTCTTATGTTTCACCTTCTGAGGAACTACCAGACTATTTTCCAAAGCACATATACCATTTTACGATCCCAGCAGCAATGAACATCAGTTCACATTTCCACATCCTCATGAACACTTATTAACTACTTTTTTTATTTACAGCCATCCTACTGGGTGTGAAGTGCTTCCTCTTTGTGATTTCTATTTGCATTTCCATAAAGGCTGATGATGTCAGGTGTCCTTTCATATGCTTATTGTTCACCTGTATATTTTCTCGGAAGAAATGTCTAGTCACATTCTTTGTCCATTTTTTAATTTGGTTATGTCCTTTCATTAGTGAGTTGTAAAAGTTCTTTATACATTCTAGATACAAGTCCCTTACCAGATATAGAACATGCAAATATCCCATTCAAATATCCCATTTTGCAGACTGACTTTTCACTTTCTTGATGACATCCTTTGATGTACAAAAGTTTTAAATTTTCATAAAGTCTGACTGATCTAATACCTTGTATTTGTTGTTGCTTATGCTTAGGAAGCCATAACTAAGAATTACTGCTTGACCCAAGATCATGAAGACTAATCCCATGTTTTCTTTTAAAAGTTTTAAAGTTTTAGCTCTTATATTTGAGTCTTTGATCTATTTTGAGCTAACTTTTGTAGATGGCATAAGATAGACAATCCAATTTCATTCTTTTGAATGAAGATATCCAGTTATCCCAGTAAAACAGTGGTCTCCTATTACCTCTCAGTAGAGGGATATATTTTAAATTTTAGATTTATGTATAAATAATAAATTATTAACATTCAAAACACATAAAAAACTCCTAAAAATCAATAAGAAAAAGATAAACAACCCTACAGAAAACCGAACAAAGAACATCAACAAGCATTTCATGAAAAGGAAAAAGTAAACGCATATGAGAAAAAATTACATAGATAATCAGAAAAATGCAAGATGAAATCACAATGAAATACCATTTTATATTCTTTAAATTTTTTAAATCTGTGGTGCAACACTACTTTCATAATTTGTTGGTGGGTGTGTAATCTGAAAACCGATTAGGCATCATCCCATGAAGTTGAACATAAACATACTTTATGACCACGTTATCCCACTTTTTTCTTTACCATAAACTCTTAGACACAGGCATTAGAAGATACATACATACAGGTGAGTATCCCTTATCTAAAATGCATGGAACCAGAAATATTTCAATTTCAGATTTTTTAGATTCTGGAATATTTGCATTATCTTTTCTTACCACTTGAACATCCCAAATGCGAAAATATAAAATCCAAATGCTCTAATGAGCATTTCCTCTGAGTATCATGTTGGCACTCAAAAGTTTCAGATTTCGGAGTATTTTGGATTTTAGATGTTCTCTATATAAGAGTGTTTACATTAAAAAGTCCATCAACAGGTGAATGAATTAATAAATTGTGGTAAATCTGTATAGCACAAACAGTAAGTACTACTAACATAAAATTCAAAATCATGTAAAACTACATAATATAGTAGACCTCGCTACATTGACCATCTCCTTAAGTTGACCTAATTTTCATAGACTGGACGTGCACTACATGTATATATCAGTACATTAGCCCTAGTTCCTTATGCTGACCACCTCCATATGTTGACCAGTTTGTTACAGTCCCTTGGATGATCAACTTACAGAGGTACTACTGTATATTGTTTAATGGTATATACACAGGTGATAAAACTATAAAGAAAAACCAAATGACAGATTAATATAAAATACAGTGAGAGTATGTGTAGGATAAAAGAGGGGCATCAAAGATATGAGTGATTTTGTGCTACTTAAGATGAGTGTTATGGCTCGGCACCTGTGGTGGTGGTTAGAGCACCGGCCACATACCCTAGGGCTGGCAAGTTCAAACCTGGCCGGGACCTGCTAAACAACAACTGCAACAACAACAAAAAAAAAAATTGCCGGGCATTGTGGCAGGCACCTGTAGTCCCAGCTACAAGTGACTTGGGAGGCTGAGGCAAGAGAATCGCTTAAGCCCAAGAGTTTGAGGTTGGTGTGCGCAGTAACACTAGAGCACTCTACCGAGGGCAACATAGTGAAATTCTGTCTCAAAAACAAAGAAAAAAAAAATATGAGTGTTATCACATAGCTTGTGAACTAAACTTGTTAAGTTTTATATTACTACTATTTAAGCCTTATATATTTAAATATTCTTTGTATGTTTGAAATATTTCCTAAAGTTCTAAAATGCCTTAAATCGAAAGCCTTTTGTGATACATGCACTCCCCAGTTCACCTCAGTTATGATCCTTTCTCTTCCTATCATCTTAATAGCCTCTCCTTTTGAATCTATCCCTGAGGTAATTCCAGTAGGTAAGTGTCATCCTCCATACTGTCACCCCGCTATCCCCAGATCTATGGATGCATTCCCACCAGAACTACTCATAGCCTTCTACTATACTCCCATTACTGGTTCTTGTTCATGGTTTCTTCTACCATCAATGGAAAGAATCATTTTCAACTCTCTTTGTATGTGTGGCCTCTCTTTTATCCTATAAAAATCCTTATCTGTCCTTGTTTCCAGTGTAATTCTGAAATGAAGATTTACTAGCACAAAATTAAGTACCTGAGTACCCAAGAATTATCTATTGAACTGATCTAGGACAGACACAGTGGCTCAAGCCTGTAATCTTAGCACTCTGGAAGCCAAGGCAGGTGGATTGCTTGAACTCACAAGTTCAAGACCAGCCTGAGCAAGAGTGAGACCCCATTTCTAAAACAGCCAGGCACTGTGGCAGGTGCCTATAGTCCCAGCTACTCGGGAGGCTGAGACAAGTGAATTGCTTGAGCCCAGGAGTTTGAGATTGCTGTGAGCTGTGACACCGAGATTGCTGTGAGCTGTGACACCGTGGCACTCAACCCAGGGCAACAAAGTGAAACTCTGTCTCAAAAAAAAGGAAAAGGAAACTAACTAGATCTAAACCATCTGAGATCCTAGGTTTTGTAACTGGCTATATGGGAAGAATAAAAGGCAGGGGTGTGATAGTCAATTAAAACAAACATCCCAACAGACAAAGAAACTCTGTTCTATATAGAAAGAAGGAAGAAAACCTATCTATCTATAGATACAGTAAAATTTCTATAGAAAACATAAGTATACATTTGGTAGAAAATGAGATTGTTCTCTTTTTAAAAGAGCTTTATTAAGTACATTTGTATTTCTACTTAATTAAACATGAATCCTCTATTTAGAAGTAAGTTTTATAGTTGAGTAAATTATTCATTTTCATAAAAAGAACTCATGGGTGCTCTTACATGCTGTTAAATTCTTAAATTTAAAAACCACAAAGTAAATGTTTAACCATTATATAGTCTAGCCAAATGAATAGTGAGAGAGTAAGATAATGGTTTTGATAAATAAAAGCAAAAGGTCATTTACTCAATACAAACCAATTAATGTGTTCCTCTCCACCACAGCAGACTTATCTCCATTACCACATGCAACTTGCTGCTTTACGTGAGCAGACAGGGATGACGGCAAAGCATTCTGCCAGATTAAAAAGTTCAGCAGGTAGGAAGCTGTTACACAGTCATATGGTTTGGTGCTTGTGCTAAGCGCCAGTGCTGCCTGGAATAAGCCTTGCAGTTTTTCTGAATCCTAGAATAAAACACAGACTCAGTCACTGAATAATTAATTTAAAGAAATAATAAATGTATTGCAGGATTTGGGGGGGTTTTGAATTTTTTTTGTGGCTTCTGTTTTGTTTTTTTTTGAGACATGGTCTCGCTGTAGCATCATCGTACTACATTGAGGTCACTGCAACCTCAAACTCCAGGGCTCAAGTGATCCTCTTGTCTTAGCCTCTCAAGTAGCTGGAACTACAAGATGCATCACCATGCCCAGATTATTTTTATACTTTTCATAGAGATGAGGGATCACTATGTTGCTCAGACTTTTTTCAAACTCCGGCCTCAAGCAAGCCTCCTGCCCTGGCCTCTCAAAGGGCTAAGCCACTGCCCCAGCCTATAATAAATAATTTAAAACACAGTCTGCCATATAACTATAACTCAATATGAACATTAACCTCCTTTCAATTTGAATATAGGTTAGTTTTTATTGTGTTAATTAACGATTATTAATCAGTACAAAGATAAAGGCCTTGAAAATAATTTCAAATGGGAAATTCAACATTGATAAATCTTTAAAGTGCCTTTTTTCCAGCAAAAGTGTACTTTTTCCTACAGAAATTTTATGTTGACAACAAACGGCCCATCTTTATTTTCTGTACAGATCAGAGTTCTCTGGTCTCTCAGGCTAACATTTCACCTGGGCATCATACTCCTACCTTTCCTCCCCACTGTCCCCTTCCATATAGCTAGGTCACTGGAGGAAAATACAAATCCATTAGGAGGCTGATCCTGATAAAAATTCACATGTATATATGTGGAAAACAAAGTAATAAGATCAGCCTCAGAAATTCTACATCAGAACTCCCACACCTATAGCTCATATAAACATCCACTCACATAGCCTGTCCTAAAGGAGACAGTTCACTGTAATAGTCAAGAAAATACACTAAGCTGACAACAGAAGACGTACATGAATCCTACTGCCAACTTAACAGCTGATCAGATGCACATTCACTACCCTAGACATTGGGGTTTGTTTGCTCGATAATATTCTCATTTTGGCTCGGTGCCTATAGCTCAAGTGGCTAAGGCACCAGCTACATGTACCAGAGCTGGCAGGTTCAAATCCAGCCTGGGCCTGCCAAATAACAATCACAACTATAACCAAAAAATAGCCAGGCATTGTGGCGGGCTCCTGTAGTCCCAGCTACTTGGGAGGCTGAGGTAAGAGAATTGCTTAAGCCCAGGAGTTGGAGGTTGCTGTGAGCTATGACGCCACAACACTCTACCAGGGTGACAGCTTGAGGCTCTGTCTCAAAAAAAAAGAATAGTAATAATATTCTCATTCTACTAAGATTATTCCATACCTTTCTAATAGAAGAAAACATTATAAATTTAATTTTGAAGCTGACTATATGTCTACTAATATGTAATGATGTTTTATGATTCTGAAATAGTAGATATCAAATATACTGACAGAAATATCAGTTTATTTCAATTTAAATTCTTGGCCATTTGATATGTTTCATTTTCTGTCACCTAAACAATTTTAAAGTAGTGATCAAAACTCCAAATCTACAAATATTAGAAAGTGGCTCAGTCGGTAAGGTGCCGGCCCCATATACCGAGGGTGGCGGGTTCAAACCCGGCCCCGGCTGAACTGCAAACCAAAAAATAGCTGGGCGTTGGGGCGGGCACCTGTAGTCCCAGTTACTCAGGAGGCTGAGGCAAGAGAATCGCTTCAGCCCAGGAGTTGGAGGTTGCTGTGAGCTGTGTGATGCCATGGCACTCTACCAAGGGCGATAAAGTAAGACTCTGTCTCTACCAAAAAAAAAAAAAGAACCAATTAAGCATTTAAGCCATTTTTTTAATTGCAGTAAGTCCCTGAAACTTTAGTAAGTATTAGTAAGAAACACCACAGCTATATGGGACGAATGATAAGTTGGGGGAAGGTAGATAAAGGAAGAGAAAGTCTCCTCTGTAAAAACTTTATATGGTATAAAAATTAGCAGCCTGGGTACCAAAGAACCTTCTGTTTACCAAGCAGAAAGGCCAGAGGCACACGTGGATGACAGAGAGCAACTCCCAATGTGGGCCAGAGTCAGAAGAGGTGCTTTGAGATCTACAAAGCCATCTAGAAGCCGAAGAAACAGACACTGCTCTCTAGTATATGCTCCCATAGAATCCCACCACACCTACAAGATGTCATGCCCTAAATAGAGCCTAACAGCCAGACCCCAGACCATGGCTCAGCTGCAGCAGCTACCCTTGGCCTTTACAGAGCTCCAGCAGAAAGCCAAAGCTGAGCTTCAGAGCCAGTACTCTGCTGGTGACTCAACAACCCCAGAAGAAGCCTCAAGAGCCAAACTGAGAGCCTGGGGTCAGAGTTCCCCTATAGACGCACCCCCATGCTGTGCCTTCACTCCCAAGCCCATCTTTGATTCCAACCCCAAGCTGGGAAGAGCAATGTGTCAAGAAGAAAGTGGGGGCTTGGTGATGGGGTAGAGACTGTTGTCAACCTCAAGTACTCTGAGTTTCAGTCTCAGTTTAGCTATTGGTGGTTGGAAAACCAGAAACATGTTCTCTACCTCATTTACACTCTGCTTCCGATTCTACAAAGCAGAGAGATTATCGCAAAAAACACAAATTACTGTAAGTGATATGCTTTGATCAAATATTACATGCCCAAGGGAACTGGGGAGACCACAATTAACTGAAATCTACCAATAATCTTGTAAACAACAAAACTTACAGCCTCCTACTCCTCCCTTTTTATCACACCAATTTTAAAAAAAAAGCAAAGCTCACTGATTTCAGCCTTTTTTTCTTTTATTTTCTCCTTTCCCACCAACCCAAAATAGTAAATAGGTATTAATGATAACTGAAATAGTCCAAAAACATAAGAAGGCAAACACAAAGATCCCGGATAATTCTCAGATTACTTTATCTATTATTAAAATAGAAAGTTTTCAAGCCCACACTACATTTATATTTACAGAGGAAAAATCCAAATACCTGAAATTGTACAGCTGTTTTTGGTAACTTCATTAGAAGATCAAATGCTAAAATTTTCACTTCTTCAAAAGTGCTGGTAAAACATTCCATTAGTGTTTGGAAACGACCAACATCAATATCATGACTCAGCTGATACACTGTATAAACACTACCTAAAAAATTTTAAAGAAATTTTTTTAAGTAAAAAGGAAAAGGCTATCAATCTTCTAAAGTTATAGAATTTACAGAAAATTAGTACCAAAAAAAAAAAATCACTTAATACTTTAACCACAACAGTAGAAAAGAATAATTTTTGCATTAATCTATTTCTTGAAATGATAAAGTATTACACTCCAAGTAAAAATAAACTTTTAAAAATCTTTAAAACCATTTTACTCTCTTTTTCAAATTATATAAAAGATTACTGAGTTATTTTTAAACATAAACAAATCTCAACACAATGTTACTGTAGAAAGGAAAGAAACATAAATAAGCAAAAATAAATTTAGGGACATGTCTTTTTAAAAATCTTCATAAAGGGCAGCGCCTGTGGCTCAGTGAGTAGGGCGCCGGCCCCATATACCGAAGGCGGCAGGTTCAAACCCGGCCCCGGCCAAACTGCAACCAAAAAAAAAACTGCCGGGCATTGTGGCGGGCGCCTATAGTTCCACCTACTCGGGAGGCCGAGGCAAGAGAATCGCTTAAGCCCAGGAGTTGGAGGTTGCTGTGAGCTGTGTGAGGCCACAGCACTCTACCGAGGGCCATAAAGTGAGACTGTCTCTACAAAAAAAAAAAAAATAATAATAATAATAAAAATCTTCATAAAGATTTGATTCTTGATTTACAATCCAAAGTTTGATAATATTTTAAAATCAAGTGACATAGAATTATCAGTATGATGACATATCCTAAGAGACTTACTGGGTCTCAAAGATAAAAGGATTCTTTTGGTTATTCAGGGGAAAAGCTCGAGTCATCTGCAAAATGAAAAGAATTTGACCGGCTTCACTGTTCCCCACTGCAATATTCAATGCTAAAAGATAATGGAGCAATGATTCCAAAATTCTCAGGAAAGGAAGATGTGTAGAAGTCTGTATACCAAACTTCAAGTATAAGAGTAATAGAAACATTTTCAATACACAAGAAATTAAGAACTACTTATCTCCAAAAACTCTGCTTAGAGAAAGAGGAATTCTAGCTCGGCGCCTATACACAGTGGTTAGGGCGCTGGCCACGTACACCAAAGGGTTCAAACCGGCCCCAGGCCACCTAACAACAATGACAACTGCAACAAAAGAATAGCCAGGCATTAATAGCCAGGCCTTATGGTGGGCACCTGTAATCCCAGCTACTTGAGAGGCTGAGGCAAGAGAATCACTTAAGCCCAAGAGTTGGAGGTTGCTGTAAGTTGTGACACCACCGCACTCTACCTAGGGCAATACAGTGAGACTCTGTCTCAAAAAGAAAGAAAGAAAGGCGCCGGCCCCATACGCTGGAGGTGGCAGGTTCAAACTCAGCCCCAGCCAAAAACTGCAAAAGAAAAAAAAGAAAGAGGAATTTCAGCCAACCAGGAAATGAACAGAGAAATTATCACAACAGAATGATGGTAGTGGGGTATAACGGCTCAAATCCACATTCGTAGCACTTTGGGAGGGCAAGACAAGATGGATTTTAAGAGTTTGAGATCAGCCTTGCCAACAAAGTGAGACCCTGCCTCTACAAAAAAACAAAAAAATTTGGGGCAGCACCTGTGGCTCAGTGAGTAGGGTGCCAGCCCCATAAACCGAGGGTGGAGGGTTCAAACCTGGCCCCAGCCAAACTGCAACAAAAAATAGTCAGGCGTTGTGATGGACACCTGTAGTCCCAGCTACTCAGGAGGCTGAGGCAGGAGAATCGCTTAAGCCCAAGAGCTGGAGGTTGCTGTGAGCTGTGACGCCACAGCACTCTGCCAGGGTGCCAAAGTGAAACTCTGTCTCTAAAAAAAAAAAAAAAGAAAGAAAAATTAGCTGGGTGTGGTGGTGCATGCCTATAGTCCCAGCAAATTGGAAAGTTGAAGCAGGAGGATTCCTTGAACCCAGGAGTTTGAGTTTTCAGTTAGCAATGATGCCATCATTGCACTCTAGATTCTGTCTCAAAAATAAATAAATAAATGACAACACTTAACTCTAGGATTAAAACTAAACAACTGTGTGAATACTGGTTTCACAGCAATATGTGAAAACATTTAATGTTTAACAAATGAACCCTGAGGAGAACTAAAAATATTCTTATACTTAATTTGAGGAATGATTTTCTATGTAAAGTAGGATATGAGTTTCTCATTTAACCTTAACTTACAAGTTAGTACAACTCTGTAAAATTCTTAAAGCAGGCAACTGGAGTTTTTCTTCCTTCCTTCATACCTCTACTCAAATCTGTTTCTTCTTTTCTATTTAAATGTCTTTTATTATCTTCCTGCACAAGTGCTGTGGCCAGAACTTTCAGTAAAATGGTGAATAGCAGTGGTGACAGTGGGCATCTGATCTTTTTCCTGATCTTAGAGGGAAAAGCTTTCAGTTTTTTCACCACTGAGTATGGTGCTAGCTGTGTGTTTGTTACAAATGTCCTTCATCATATTAAAGAAATTCCTTCCTATTCCTAGTTTGCCGACTTTTATTTTAATCATGAAAGGGTTTGAATTCTGCCAAATGCTTTTCCTGCAACAACTGAGATGATCATGAGGTTTTTTTCCCCTTCATTTTAATATGGTGTATAACATTTATCCCTGCATTCCTGGGATAAATTCTATTTAGTCATGGTATATGATATTCTTAACACGCTGTTGGATTTCATTTACTAGTATCTGTATTTCACTGAAGACTTTTGCTTTTATATTCCTAAGGGAAATTTGCCTGTAGTTTTCTTTTTGTAGTAACGCTGGTATCAGGATAATGATGACCTTACAGAATGAGTTAGAATGATAATGATGACCTTATAGAAACACCTCCTCTCCAATGTTTTAAAAAAGCTTGAAAAGGATTAGTGTTAACTATTCTTAAAATATTTGGTAGTATTTGCTAGTAAAGACACTTGCCATGAACTTTTCTTTTTTTTTTTTTTGTAGAGACAGAGTCTCACTGTACTGCCCTCGGGTAGAGTGCCATGGCGTCACACGGCTCACAGCAACCTCTAACTCTTGGGCTTACGTGATTCTCTTGCCTCAGCCTCCCAAGCAGCTGGGACTACAGGCGCCTACCACAACACCCAGCTATTTTTTTGTTGCAGTTTGGCCGGGGCTGGGTTTGAACCCGCCACCCTCGGCATATGGGGCCGGCGCCCTACTCACTGAGCCACAGGCGCCGCCCGCCATGAACTTTTCTTTGCTGGGAGGCTTTTGCTTGACAATCTCTTTACTTGCTATGGAACCTGTTCAAATTTTCTATTTCTTCTTGAGTCAGTAATTTTCATGTTTCTGGTCACTTGACCATTTCATGTAGTTACCTAATCTGCAGGCATACAAGTGTTCAATACAATATCTTACGGAACAAATAATCATTTTTATCTCTACAAGGCTAATTAGAAATGCCCTACTTTCATTTATAATTTTAGTTATTTACATTTTCTTTCTTTTCTCTTAGTCTAGCAAACTTTGTCAATTTTGTTGATCTTTTTAAAGAACCAACTTCTGGTTTCATTGGTTCTCTATACTGTTTTTCTACTTTCTATTTCATTTATCTCTGTTCTAATCTTTATTATTTCCTTCTTATTGTTAGCTGTGGTTATTAAGTTTGCTCTTCTTTTATGATTCCTTGAGGTATAAAGTTAGGTTATTGATTTGAGATTTTTTAATTAAGCATTTATAGCTATACATTTCTCTCGGAGCACTGCTCTCCCTGTATTTCATTCATCTCAAAGTATTTTCTATAGGTGGAATAAAGCCATTTCAATTGCAAAATAAAAAAAGTATTTTCTAACTTCTTTGTGATTTCTTCTTTGACTCACTGATTGTTTTTTTGGGGGGAGGGTGGTTTGCTGTTTTTGGCAAGGACTGGGTTTGAACCCACCACCTTCAGTATATGGGGCCGGCGCCCTACTCCTTTGAGCCACAGGCGCCGCTTTGTTCAAATCTGAAACCTTCTCTGACACTACTGCAAAAAACAGCTAACACTCCTCATCTTTCCAGACCCTCCATATCTCCCCATCATCTTTTTTTTTTTTTTTCCTTGAGATAGAGTCTCACTATGTGGCCTTGGGCAGAGTGCCGTGGCGTCCACAGCTCACAGCAACCTCAAACTCTTGGGCTTAAGCAATTCTCTTGCCTCAGCCTCCCAAGTAGCTGGAACTACAGGTACCTGCCACAATGCTCAGCTATCTTTTTTTTTTTTTTGCTGTAGTTGTCATTATTGTTTGGCAGGCTCAGGTCGGGTTCAAACCTGCCAGCCCCAGCATATGTGGCCAATGCCCTAGCTACCAAGCTACAGGCACTGAGCCACCCCCTCATCTTCTTGAAATATTTTTTCATGGAACTTACTACAGCTGAAATTCTGTACATTACTTTTTAATTAATATATTTCCCTTCAGTAAAATGTAAGCTTCAAAAGAGAGGATACTTTGTTTTGAACACTGCATATCCTTGGCTGCTTGACATATAAGAAGCATTAAATTAATATTGCTGAAGAAAGTCTTTTAATCTAATTACAGAATCTAATTTTTCACCATGAATACTGTGACACTTGATTCCACATAAGAAATATGTGTATGGGGGCAGCACCTGTGGCTCAGTGAGTAGGGTGCCAGCTACTCACCCTCCACTCAGATGAGAGTGGAGGGTTCGAACCCAGCCCCGACCAAATCACAACAAAAAAATAGCCGGGCGTTGTAGGGGGCGCCTGTAGTCCCAGCTACTTGGGAGGCTGAGGCAAGAGAATCACCTAAGCCCAAGAGCTGGAGGTTGCTGTGAGCTGTGACGCTGCAACACTTTACCAAGGGTGAGAAAGTGAGACACTGTCTCTATAAAAAACAAAACAAGAAAGAAATATGTGTATGGCATATTCTTCTGGGTCTAGGATACACAGGAGGAAAGGCAGAAACCATTTGATTAAGCCCAAATCACAGACCTTCTATAAAATATAAACTACCCACACTGAAGTTCTTGAGATGAAGATGAAGGATGAAGTTACATTCCCCAACTGGCACAACATGGTCGCAGCTCTTCAACCTCCTTGAAAAGCAATGAGTGTAGCAGAGCATTCTCCATTTGCATTACCTCTCAGGTGTTTAATTAACATAATTACTAGGACAAAATAAAAACCTGAAAAACTGATTTTCCTCAAATGAAGCAAGCCTGTATTAACATCAACTAACTATTCCTTCCTGCCAAAAAACTTTTATTTTGCCCAATAATTTAAAATGAAAAAGAATGCAATGATAGTGTGAAGCTCCCTGGTCCTTTTGCCATTCCCTGTAAAACAGCAGCTGAGCAGGACATTTTCTTATTTGACCACAGTCTTGGAAGATGGAGCACAAGCAAGAAATCCCGCATTAAAAATCACATACAGAGGGTGGTGCCTGTGGCTCAGTGAGTAGGGTGCTGGCCCCATACACTGAGGGTGGTGAGTTCAAACCCAACCCCGGCCAAACTGCAACAATAAAAAAAAAAAATTTAAAAAAAAAACTTAATTAAACATCACATACAGAGATAAAAGGAGTCATTTCTTGTCAAAAAGGAAAAATAAAATTCAAAAAGGAAAGTTAAAGGTTCATCTTCTTGAGCAATCCACAGAAGGAAAAACAAAGAGTATCATTAAAGCAGAATACTTGGAAATGACATTCTCATACTGTCTTTCTGAACACAGACCAAGGCTTATGAAACAGATGCATATAAGGAAAACCACAGTTTCCTCTAACCACAAGGACTTGCTGAGGAATATTAATATAAGAGAAACTATTATTTTGATTTTTAAAATTTAAGAAGAGATCAGGCACCATCTGAAAACAGCAACAATTAGGGAAGTGAGAGCAAGCAAGAACTCTTTTCCATACTAAGCATAATCCATGAAAACTGTAGTTTGAGGTTGCCAAATAATGATCAACAGGACAGACACTTTCTTTCCCTCTGTCCTTTACTGGCAAATTTAATTATAAGAATTACATGCTGGCTCAGCACCCATAACACAGTGGTTACAATACCAGCCACATACACCGAAGTTGGTGGGTTTGAACCCAGCTCAGGCCTGCTAAAACAACAATGACAACTACAGCAAATAAATAAATAAATAAATAGCCAGGCATTGTAGCAGGCACCTGTAGTCCCAGTTACTTGGGAGGCTGAGGCAAGAGAATCACTTAGCCCAAAAGTTGGAGGTTGCTGTGAGCTGTGACACCACGACACTCTACTGAGGGCGACATAGTGGGACTCTGTCTCAAAAAACAAAATAAAACAACAAAAAAGAATTACATGCTAAGAATAAAACCTCCCGTAAGAATCTAAAGAAAAGGGGCAGCGCCTAGGGCTCAAGGAGTAGGGCACCAGCCCCATATACCAGGGGTGGCGGGTTCAAACCCAGCCCTGGCCAAAACTGCAAAAAAAAAAAAAAAAAAAAAAAAGAATCTAAAGAAAAGACAACAAACTGAAACCTCAAGTATAGCAGCAAAATTTTTTTTTATTTGTTTGTTTGTTTTTTTGTAGAGACACAGTCTCACTTTATCGCTCTCAGTACAGTGCCATGGCATCACACAGCTCAGAGCAACCTCCAACTCCTGGGCTGAAGCGATTCTCTTGCCTCAGCCTCCCAAGTAGCTGGGACTACAGGTGCCCGCCCCAACGCCCAGCTATTTTTTGGTTTGCAGTTCAGCCGGGGCCGGGTTTGAACCCACCACCCTCGGTATATGGGGCCGGCGCCTTACTGACTGAGCCACAGGCACCGCCCAGCAAAATGTTTTTTAAAGTATGTGCCATGAAAGAGAAAAATAACTATCCCCAAATATTGAAAACTTTACCTTCTAAGACAGGAAAAACTTCAGCTATTGAGACTAAAATAGTTAAAGCTGAAAATCTTGTTGAATAGGAAGATCCAGGAAACAATGCTTCAAAAAGACTGTTGCAAATGGACGTCATGAAATTCTAAAAAAAAATTACAATAAGTATAGTTAAGTCACAATTAGGTTATCTTAAAGTATTATCTTTAAGGATGAGTGGTGTTGTTTATTCTTCATTTATAAAGATTTTTAGAAAGAGTACTGGTTGTTCACTTTTTATTTCAGCTTAAGCATCTTTGAACATAAGCTATATCATGATCTTGATAAACTCTATCTTTGTAGAGTCAACAAGAAATTCAAGTCCAACAGGTATGCGTACTTTTAAGGTTTGTATCTAGGGGGCGCCTGTGGCTCAGTGAGTAGGGCACCAGCCCCATATGCTGAGGGTGGCGGGTTCAAACCTGGCCCAAACTGCAACAAAAAAAATAGCCAGGGATTGTGGCAGGTGCCTGTAGCTCCAGCTACTAGGGAGGCTGTGGCAAGAGAATCGCCTAAGCCCAAGAGCTGGAGGTTGCTGTGAACTGTGACGCCATAGAACTCTACTGAGGGCGACAAAGTGAGACTCTGTCTCTTAAAAAAAAAAAAAAAAGGAAATACCTATTATACACTACTTGATAAATAATTCATACAAAGACCCAACTATTCCATTGTCTTCTACTTGCCCCTTTACCATTTCCTACCTGTCCCTTTGAAACTGCTACGATACGATTCTCCTTAAACAAATGACAAAGCCAAGCAACCCGTTGACTCGTGCCTATAATCCTAATACTCTGGGAGGCCAAGGTGGGAAGATCACTAGAAGTCAAGAGTTAAACATCAGCCTGAGCAAGAATGAAACCCTGTCTCCACTTAAAAAAATCTTAAAAATTAGCAGGGCAGGCAGCGCCTGTGGCTCAGTGAGTAGGGCGCCGGCCCCATATGCCGAGGGTGGCGGGTTCAAACCCAACCCCGGCCACACTGCAAGAAAAAAAAAAAAAAAAAAAATAGCCGGGCGTTGTGGTGGGTGCCTGTAGTCCCAGCTGCTCAGGAGGCTGAGGCAAGAGAATCGCGTAAGCCCAAGAGTTAGAGGTTGCTGTGAGCCGTGTGACGCCACAGCACTCTACCCGAGGGCAGTACAGTGAGACTCTGTCTCTACAAAAAAAAAATTAGCAGGGCATTGTGGCTGGCCCCTTTTGTCCCAGCTACTTGGGAGGTTGGTATGATCTAAGCTGACCCCATGGCACTCTAATCTTGGCAACAGAGTGAGATTCTATCTCTAAAGTAAACAAACAAAAAATGAAAACTTTTAATAAAAGGCATATTTTTTTAAAAAAGCAAAGTGGGGAGAGGCACGGTGGCTCACACCTGTAATCCCAGCACTGTGGGAGGCTCAGGCAGGAGAATTGCTTGAGCTCAGGAGTTTGAGATTTGTCTGAGTGAGAGTGAGACCTTAATTCATTAAAAAAATGAAAAACCCAGACGAACGCCATGGCAAGCACCTGTAATGCCTGTAATCCTAGCAGCTTCTTTCCAGAGGCTGAGGATGCAGTAAGCTATGACGCCACTGCACTCTGCTCAGGGAATAGGGTAGAACTCTGTCTCAACATATACACACACAAAAAGCGAAGTGGGAAATACTTCATCTAGGATAACATCTTCTTCCTCTAACTAAAAGAAAAAGAAGATAATTTCTGTATAAAACAAAGAGAAAAATTATTAAGTAAAAGCTGCAATTCTCTAGCATCCTGTAATTATTATACTCTAGTCCCAAATGACTACACAAGATCTCCATATTCATTTCTCAGGTAAAGGACAAGAAACCTTGGGGTTTTATCCTTTAGGCCTCCACAAGTCCTAACAATTTTGATAGGTTTGTTTTTTGTTTTTTTTTTTTGTAGAAACAGAGTTTCACTTTATTGTCCTCGGTAGAGTGCCGTGGCGTCACACGGCTCACAGCAACCTCCAACTCCTGGGCTTAGGCGATTCTCCTGCCTCAGCCTCCCGACTAGCTGGGACTACAGGCGCCCGCCACAATGCCCAGCTATTTTTTTGTTACAGTTTGGCCGGGGCTGGGTTTGAACCCACCACCCTCGGCATATGGGGCCGGCGCCCTACTCACTGAGCCACAGGCGCCGCCCGATAGTTTATTATAATTCTGTTGGGTTTCAAAGGAATAGAGCAACTACAGAAAAATGTCCTAGTTAAGCTAGTTTTAATTCTAAGTGAATAAAATAGTATCCACATTGGTAAGTATCCACATAATAAGCCCATCCTTCAGGAATTATCTTATCCTAATTGTATTATCATTTATAATGCTGAGATACAGTTCCTCCTTCTCTCACTCAGATCATAACCACACACAATGCAGGCAGAAGTCAAATAAAAAATTGATTTATGCGCTGAGCACAGTATCCATCACACATAGTAGGTGCTCAATATATGCTGTGTTCCCTATAATGGATCCCAGTAAGGCTCCCAATTCCCTTGGCCTAGCACTGAAAACTCTACTATCCATTAAGAACTTGATCTGTAGACTCATTTCCCATTACTCAAATCCTGCAATCCCTGAAGTATCTCATAGGTCATCAACGCCAGTGAATTCACCATTCTCCATGTTCTCCCTGTACTTGTGTACCTTGAAGCCTTCACTTAAGCTAGTTCTAAGGAAAAAACTAGCGAGACTTTGGAATCAAGAGCAGATCTGGATTAGAGTCCTAGCTGTACTACTTACTAGCTGTGGGACCTTGGGCACGTTACTGAACTTTACTAAGCTTCAATTTTTTCACTGGGAAACATGGATAATTATGTTTACCCCACAGCCTGTTTATTAAAGATTAGAAGAGAACATGAACATAAAGCATCTTATAAATTCGAAAGTACTCTAGTTATTAATTGTAGTTACTTAGGTATGAAATATCCTTCACTAAATCAGAAGACATCTTTTTCAACTAATAGTCTCTTCTTCCCCAGCACACAGGCTGCTGATTGGCACTTAAGCCTACCATACACTATATATAATGATAATTACAGTGCCAAGGTCACAACGTCCCGAAGCCATAGATGAAAATACCACAACCACAAGACTGCTTCAGAGTAAGATCCTAAGGCAACGGTTCTCAACCTGTGGGTAGCGACCCCTTTGTAACAATGAAAATATATCCTGCATATCAGAGGTGGTGGGTTCAAACCCAGCCCTGGCCAAAAACTGCAAAAACAAAAAGAAAAAGAAAAGAAACCAGGTTGCACTGATTACATTTCTTAGGTAAAGTCCCTCAGGGCCCAGTATATATTGTAGTCACATGTAATGGCTCCCAGCGAGGCATTTTAGTGATTTATAGTTTACAAAGAGCTTTCTCTTTTAACTCTCTAAAGCCAACCTCCTCCAGAGAAAAGTTACTAATCCCACTTATAGTTGAGGAGACTCGTAAGTCAGCCAACTAGTAAGTGGCAGAATCAGGACTAAATCTATATGCTCTTAAAGTTTGTGTTGTGACTTCCCAATCTTCACTGTTGGGATTTTTTTTTTTGGGGGGGGGATAGAATCTCACTCTATTGCCCCAGGTTAGACTGCCATGGCATCAGCCGAGCTCATGGCAACCTCAAACTCCTGGGTTCAGGCTTGGCGCCTGTGGCTCAAGCGGCTAAAGCGCCAGCCACATACACCTGAGCTCGCGCGTTTGAATCCAGCCTGGGCCAGCCAAACAATGACGGCTACAACCAAAAAATAGCCAGGCGTTGTAGTGGGCGTCTGTAGTCCCAGCTACTTGGGAGGCTGAGGCAGGAGAATCCCTTGAGCCCAGGAATTGGGAGGTTGCTATGAGCTGTGATGCCATGGGCACTCTACCCTGGGCAACTGCTTAAGGCTCTGTCTCAAAAAAAAAAAAAACTCCTGGGTTCAAGCAATTCTCCTGCCTCAGCCTCCCTAGTAGCTGAAACTACAGATTATCCACCACAATGCCCAGCTCATTTTTCTATTTTTTTTTAGTAGACACAGGGTCTCACTCTTGCTCAGGTGGGTCTCAAACTCCTGAGCTCAAGCAATCCTCCTACCCAGCTTCTCAGAGAAGTAGGATTAAAGACCTAAGCCACCTTGCCCGAACACATTGTTGGAATTTTTGGAAGAGGGACCTGATTTCAGCCTTGAATAGAAATACTCTTTGTTAGATGGTTTTTCACCTTTCAAAAAAAATTAAAGGCTCAGCACCTATAGCTCAAGTGGCTAAGGCACCAGCCACATACACCAAAACTGGCGGGTTCGAATCCAGCCCAGGCCTGCCAAACAACGATGACATCTACAACCAAAAAATAGCCAGGCACTGTGACAGGCACCTGTAGTCCCAGCTACTTGGGAGGCTGAAGTAAGAGAATCGCTTAAGCCTAGGAGTTGGAGGTTGCTGTGACCTGTGACACCATGGAACTCTACCCAGGGCGACAGCTTGAGGCTCTGTCTCAAAAAAAAAAAAAATTAAAAACAAGGGCCATAATAATGTTCAGAGTTTAGCTGGGCATTGTGTCAGGCACCTGTAGTCCCAACTACTAGGGAGGCTAAGGCAAGAGAATCACTTGAGCCCAAGAGTTTAAGGTTGCTGTGAGCTATGACACCACAGCACTCTACTGAGGGAGACAAAGTGAGACTCTGTCTCAAAAAAAAAAAAAAATAATAATAATAATGTTCAGAGTAGGTAATGAGCGTGTCACAGTTTAAATGTATCATTAATCTGATAATGTATAATTAATCTAGTGATCTAAATGCATCATTCATCTAATAATGTATAAAAATGTATAATTAATTTAATAATCTAAATAAAATAAAGTAGATGAGCTCTGTCTTACATCTGGACCTTAGGGGAAAAACAAGGGTCTACTTCTCCAAAGCTAGTTTTTGGGCAGTAACCAGTGAAAAGGCTCAATGTGTTCTGCTAAAAAGAAAGTGAAGATTGTCAGGTTAAGCCCTGGTCCAGAGTGCACCTCTGCTGCACCTGGGGTTCCATCCATCCCATTAAGAAAGTGGTCTGAAAAAAAATAAAAAGAAAGTGCTCTGAAATCAGCCCTACTCTTCAAGCTCAGTGTGAAGTGAAATAGACCAGGAACTTCTCTCCACAGCTGGACCATTGGCCAAGAGTCACTAACATCAAGCCATTATAAGGCAAATCAGTCTAGCTACGGCAGAGTCTTCTGCCCTCAGGAAGAGTAGAAGAATTCAGGGCTGGCAATTACCTTTTTGTTAAAGTACTAAATTCACCTGACCCACGTAGGCTATAAGTTACTGAGGTCAGACCATTAATATCATTCTGTAACAGTCCTCAAGCGCGGTACTCATTCCACAACGCAGCAAAGGAACACGTAACACCCAACTTGAAGGACAAAAATACAAAAATACGCACAATTCACCAAGAATTTATTTTATTTTATTTTATTTTATTTCCCTTTAACACTCATTCATAACTGTTTAAATTTTCTCAGAAATCTGTATGTCTAGAAATGTGTCACCTACCTTATACTGCTGTAAAGAAACGGAAGGGTGCTGTTTGGTTAACTCATTCTCTGGTTCACGTTTGGATTTACTTTGCTTCAATTTGTAAAGTACCTGAGAACTTTCCTGTATCCTACAAAACAACTTTTCAGACAAAAATAAATAAATAAAAAATAAAGCATATGTGAGCCACACATTAAACTTAAATGTCAGCCTGAAAAGCAAAATACTTCAGAATAAAGCAAAGGCAAGGAGAATACTTGTTTTTAAATTCTTAATATTTACAGATTTTCTTTTTGACAGAAAATTAACATTTATATTTTTAACACCAAAGACAAAGTATTACTACAAACCACAACATGGTCATTAAATCACAGATCTCCTATTTCCTTTAAATCAGCACAAACCTAAAGATGATATACTCATTCCTATACCAATGAGTCTTCAACCCATAAATGTGCTGTGTGATTAATTCAAGCTCAATTATTCAATAATGACCATTTTATGAGCTGCTTAAAGGAATCATAAAAATGCAAAGACAGGGCGGCGCCTGTGGCTCAAGGAGTAGGGCGCCGGTCCCATATGCCGGAGGTGGTGGGTTCAAACCTAGCCCCGGCCAAAAAAAAAAAAAAAGTATACAAGGGCGGCGCCTGTGGCTCAGTGAGTAGGGCGCCGGCCCCATATGCCAAGGGTGGCAGGTTCAAACCCAGCCCCAGCCAAACTGCAACAAATAAAAATAGCCAGGTGTTGTGGCAGGCGCCTTTAGTCCCAGCTGCTCGGGAGGCTGAGGCAAGAGAATCACATAAGCCCACGAGCTGGAGGTTGCTGTGAGCCGTGTGACGCCACGGCACTCTACCCGAGGACGGTACAGTGAGACTCTGTCTCTACAAAAAAAAAAAAAATGCAAAGACATCATCCTTCCTCTGTTACCAAAGTTTTCTTAAAACCAACATAAATCCTAAGAACTTCAATTCTGGATTTTTTCTTTCAAAAAAAGAGCTCAAAATTGATTCACTACACCAAAATGAAAGGACTTTTCACTCTAAATTTTTAATCCCAAATGTAAGCTTTAAGAATGAAAGAACAAGGGCAGCTCCTGTGGCTCAAAGGAGTAGGGCATCGGCCCCATGTGCCAGAGGTGGGGGGGTTCAAACCCAGCCCCAGGCAAAAACTGCAAAAAAAAAAAAAAAAAAATGAATGAAGGAACAGGTCACAGAAGGGCCATGAAAAGATGTAGTAGCAGAAGTCCATGACCATTCCTGCACTCCCCCAAATCTGGGCTCTTTTCAAAAACTATTTCCCTATACCTTCTGATGGGAAATTTTACTTTTTTTTTGCAGTTTTTGGCCGGGACTGGACTTGAACCCGCCACCTCCAGCATATGGGGCCGGGACCCTACTCCTTTGAGCCACAGACGCCACCCGAAATTCTACCTTTTTAAGAAGAGAACACATCTGTTGCCGCACTCCTGGAGACTGACAGTTCAGGTTGTATGTGATGAAGAACTGAATCCACTCCATTTCTTCTGTGGAAACAATTTCTGTACTTCGATTGCTTTCACAAAGCAAGCCTAATGTATCTATCCGTACCTAAAATATGTCAAGTAATAAAACATTAATTTTCCAATGAAAAAGCAAAGCCTGAACCACTTGGACTATTTAACTGTTTACATAGACTAGCAAAGGAGAAAAAAAGTAATCTTCATTTCACCCATATGTACCTCAGAAACGTTTCCCAATCCCAAAGATGCTGTGGTTACTTCCTATAAAATTATTTTATTAAATGTATAAATTAGGTATTTATAAAATTCAACAATCTTAAAGATTCTTATTCCATGGTAATGTTCAACTTCATTCCTTTTTCTATTTTTTTTCAGTGACCACTTTATCCTGTTACCTCACTCTTAAATTGTTGCCATGCGCTTCTAACTGGTTTCCTGGTTTCTTTTTGTTCCCACTCTGGAAACTCATCTGTTTCTATTAATGTCATTTCCTTGCTAAAGAAAGGATGGCTCTGGTTTAAATGAATGAAATCAATTGGTTACTAGAAAGCAATGAAGTCTTCAGCCTAGCCCTAGAACTTTCCATAAAATGGACACAACAGTCCTGATAAGCAATGGCCTTAATCATCCTCCAGACCAAGTTCACTTGTGCTTTTCCATTTTATGTGCTGCTCCAATGCTACCTTTCCTCTAATCCAATGGTTCTCAACCTTCCTAATGCCGCGAGCCTTTAATACAGTTCCTGTGGGTCGCAACACACAGGTTGAGAACCACGGCTCTAATCATATCTATCATATCTATCATTTTCCTCATCAACCACCAGTACTCTCATTAGTCTTTTCTGAGCCTACCAAGCAAGTCTGTACATAAGGACACAAAATGGCACACCTGTTTCTATACTGTCAGTTCTAACAGTTCCTCACTAATTTAGGCAAGTTTTCTTATTTCTCTACTTTAAGTAGCCTGAATACAAGGTCTACATTTGTTCCTTTTTATTCATCCTTTATGGACTTCTTAAAACAATGCTGGGCACAGCACAGGGCCCTCTGTATCGAACTGCTAAATTAATGAACTAACCAGGGATCTACCACATGTACAAATCCTCAGTTATTTTGTTTACTTACTTGGCAGTGCTGATGAATTAAGCCTTGCTTTATTCTTGCACTGGACACAAGGTTCTCCCAGATATCAGGTGCAGACTGAAGATGTCCATGAGCTCTAGCTATTCGTAGACATGCCATCAAAGCTCCCAGAGCCCCTCTGCTACTAAAAGACCCTAAGGATGAAAAAGATTGCACTTGCCCTGAAAGCCCAATAACAAAGAAGACTAGTACTGTGCTATACAACGACTACTATAATTTTCAGTTATAGTTTCAAATTAACATTATTTTTTAAGAAATAAAAATCACATTTTAAATTAAATCCTAAAACAAATTAAAGGTCTTATTCTAAATCTTTATTTAAAAGATTAGATTTAAATCTTTATTTAAAGTGATTTAATTGTCTTTGTGTCAATAATTTCAAGTAAGCATAATACTCTTATACTTTTTCCTTGACACTAAGAAAACGAATCAGAAAGTAATCAGGTGGAGAAATACTAAAAACAATACAAAACAACTTGAGCCCAAGAGTCTGAGATTGCTATGAACTGTGATGATCCCATGGCACTTTAGCCCAGGCAACAGAGTGAAACTCTGGGGGAAAAAAAAAAAAAAAAAAAAAAAATATATATATATGTATATATGTATGTATGTATATACAAAATAGGATTTGCAAATATTGGAGTTACTATTTCTCACTAGGAAAGAAGATAAAAGGAGAATCCCAAAGAACCTGATGGTTTCAGAGGCAAGGTCACAGGTCATTACTAAGGGAGCAAGGAGCTCAGGTTTACAGGGCACCTTGATATAAAAATAAAGACAACCTGACTTCAGAACAGAGTCATGAATCCTGAATTTTAGATGGCTTCTCAAAAAAGGTAAGAACAAGTACTATTAAAAGTTACCAATAATGGCTTATTTCTGTGAAAAGGAATCAAATTTTCCTTGTACACATTGAAGTATGAACAGTTTTTAACCATTTTAGTTAAATACAATAGAATCTCCATAAGTTGACCACCCCAGGTACTGTAACAAACTGGTTAACATACAGCAGTGGTTAATATAAGGAACTAGGCCCACTACATGTACTGCATGTCCAGTCTATGAAAATTAGGTCAACTTAAGAAGATGGTCAGGACTGGGCACAGTAGCTCACACCTGTAATCCTAGCACTCTGGGAGACCGAACGGGTGGATCACTTAAGCTCAGGAGTTCGAGACCAGCCTGAGCCAGAGCGAGACCCCGTGTCTAAAAAGTAGCCAGGCATTGTGGCAGGTGCCTGTAATCCCAGCTACGTGGGAGGCCGAGGCAAGCAAATTGCTCGAGCCCAAGAGTTTGAGGTTGCTGTGAGTTGTGACACCACAGCACTCTACCAAGAGTGTCAAACTGAGACTCTATCTCCAAAAGAAAAGAAGATGGTCAATGTTGGAAGGTCAACTATAAAGGTTCTACTGTATTTCTTACATTGTACTATAGGAAACCATATTCTCGCTTTGTTAAACAGAATAATAACTTGAAGATTTATATGACTCAGGATCATTATTTTACACAATAGTTACAGAATAATGCTTAAAAGCAATGATTCTTTCAAAGTAACTGAATTTCAATGCCATGTTTACTCCTAAATGACTGTAGCCTCAGTCTAAATTTTGTCTCTTTCACAGAGGAAAAACTAGCCACAATTTACCTATCTTTAATTGAGTTCATTAAAAATAAACAAAATTTTTAGTTACTGTATCAATCATTTGAACAAGCAAATTATATAAAATACACACACTTTTACTATGTCAATTAAAGAAACAAAATAGTTGTAATATTTAAATTTAAATATAGTCAATATCTACACAGGTACCAACAGTTAAGCATCATAAACAAGAAGTTACTAGAAGACAAATTGATTTTTCTTACCAGTTTTAGCATCAATAGAAGTCTGAAGAATCTTTACCATATACCTTAGGCTTTCAGGGCTGTAATTCAATAATTTTGGCAAGTAATAATCAATGACATAAGATTTTTGATCCACATTTCCTTTACACAGTATAAGAAGGAGAGGAGAAACCCAAGTCTCATGCCACTGGTCAATCCAAATACTGTCAATAGTCCGAGATTTCAAATGACTTTTATGATTTTTAAACATGGTTTCCAAGAGGTCACTCGCATAAGGTACCAATGACTGGTCTCCCATCACCTCTAAGATTTGAGAGGGAAGAGTTTTATCTACTGTCAAAATACATTCAATTCCTATACACTCTACCAAACAACAAAGGCTTGTGTACTTTCCTTTAATATGCCATTCCAACTGCAGAAGACTCTCAGTCAATTCCAAAAAGAAAGGATCAGTGACCAAATCTGTCTCTTCCATGGTGAGCTGGTGCATTTGGAGAAGATTTTTGAATATGATTTTAGTTTGGTGTCTCAGAGCATCCAGTGGATGTTCCCAGTGGGTATAGACATATTCCAAGAGACTCCCAACTATGCTTGATTTCCCATTCAGACTGTCCTTTAGGCCTGGAGAACTTGATTCAAGGACATGTATGGCTGAATTAGTCCAAGATGCCAAGATTCTAGACAGAAACATTTCCAGCGTTGACTCCTTTATCCTGAAGAAAAATGAGCCATGAGCCACATTATTATAAACTGAATAGAAGAAATTTCATTTTAGAATCATTTAAACTTTACAAATACTGGGCGGCGCCTGTGGCTCAAGGACTAGGGCGCCGGTCCCATATGCCGGAGGTGGCAGGTTCAAACCTAGCCCCGGCCAAAAACCAAAAAAAAAAAAAAAAAAAAAAAAAACTTTACAAATACTAAGTACAGGGCGGCGCCTGTGGCTCAGTCGGTAAGGCGCCGGCCCCATACACGAGGGTGGCGGGTTCAAACCCGGCCTCGGCTGAACTGCAACCAAAAAACAGCTGGGCGCTGTGGCGGGCGCCTGTAGTCCCAGCTACTCGGGAGGCTGAGGCAAGAGAATCGCTTGAGCCCAGGAGTTGGACGTTGCTGTGAGCTGTGTGATGCCATGGCACTCTACCGAGGGCCATAAAGTGAGACTCTGTCTCTACAAAAAAAAAAAGAAATACTAAGTACAAAGAATGAACAGAAAATCCGATTATTATTAAATATATAAGAACAAAAATTACAAAGAAGGCCAAAATAGACTTCAAATTTGTATATGAATTTTTTTCACCTAGCAAAAAATAATCCAAGAGAGGAAAAAAAAATCCAAAATGGGTCACAAAGAAACTTTTGGGGATGATGAAAATGTTCATTATCTTGATTATAATGATGGTTTTACAGGCGTTTTAAAAAATACTGAGGGCCTAGCATTGGGGAAGGTTAGGAAAAATGAGGTTTTCTCGTGGGATAATAAGTATATTCTGGGCAGCACCTGTGGTTCAAAGGAGTAGGGCACCAGGCCCATATATACCAGAGGTGGTAGGTTCAAACCCAGCCCTGGCCAAAACTGCAAAAAAAATAAAGAAAGAATATTCTACTCTAAAGTTGATTGTGTTGATGACTACAAAATTATGTGAACAGGGTGGCGCCTGTGGCTCAAAGGGTGCTGACCCCATATGCCAGAGGTGGTGGGTTCAGACCCAGCCCCAGCCAAAAACTGCAAAAAAAAAAAATATTATGTGAACAAACTAAAAACATGGAACTGTGTGCTTTATTGTGTGAATTATATAGTACATAAATTATAGTTCCTATGTAAAAAATTACTTGAGAACACTGTAGTCCTACTCTTTTAATCATATGCTCATTACCGTCAAGCTGTATCTATGGTTTAACAGTTTAAGCTCATGATCACTTTTAGTCATTCTGGCAAAAACATCAAAAAATACACAAAATACAGCCCTGTGACGTCAGAAGACCTTGTTACAATTACTAACCCAGGTTCTTACTGGCAATATACTCTTAAGTATTACATTTACTTTTCTTTTCTTTTCTTTTTTTTTCTTTGAGACAGAGCCTCAAGCTGTCGCCCTGGGTAGAGTGCTATGGCATCACAGCTCACAGCAACCTCCAACTCCTGGGCTTAAGTGATTCTCCTGCCTCTGCCTCCCAAGTAGCTGGGATTATAGGCACCTGCCACAACGCCCGGATATTTTTTTTTTTTTTTTTGGTTGCAGCAGTCATTGTTTGGCGGGCCCAGGCTGGATTCAAACCTGCCAGCTCAGGTGTATGTGGCTGGCACCGTAGCCACTTGAGCCACAGGCACTGAGCCTATATTTACTTTTCTAAGTTTCACTTTACTAAAAAAGATTTCTTATCCTATCTACCAAACATGTGAGGATCACCTAAGATTACCTATTCTGAAGTTCTTTTTTTTTTTTTTTTTTTTTTTTTGTAGAGACAGAGTCTCACTGTACCGCCCTTGGATAGAGTGCCGTGGCGTCACACGGCTCACAGCAACCTCTAACTCTTGGGCTTACGCGATTCTCTTGCCTCAGCCTCCCGAGCAGCTGGGACTACAGGCGCCTGCCACAACGCCCGGCTATTTTTTTGTTGCAGTTTGGCCGGGGCTGGGTTTGAACCCGCCACCCTCGGCATATGGGGCCGGCGCCCTACCCACTGAGCCACAGGCGCCGCCCTATTCTGAAGTTCTTAATTCCAAAGCACTAACATACAGAAATTTTTATAGTTTTTAAAAATGTTAGCACAGAGAATGAGTGTTAAAAATTAATTTTAGAGGGTGGCACCTGTGGCTCAAGGAGTAGGGTGCCGGTCCCATGTGCCGGAGGTGGCGGGTTCAAACTCAGGCCCGGCCAAAAAAAAAAAAAAATTAATTTTAGATTAGATTTAGATTAACCTGTACCAATAATTTCTCTCTTTCTCTCTCTCTCACCCCATCATCCCACCTTTCTACACCACTTCATTTTCTACACGTATACATCGCTTTTTGATTTAGGATTTATCCTGACCAGTTTAAACTGAATCACTAAGTGTGCTGGCTCAGTTGCACCTTTTAAATGTCTTAAAAGTAAAACAAAATATAAGAGAGCAGCATGAAAACTCACTGTGAATTCAAAGTGAACAAAACGCATGCAGTATCCAAGAGCAGGGCCTCCCCACAGAGGCCCATGCTCCCATCCTGCCAGTCCAACATGGCGAGTGTCCCCTGACACAGGAATAAGAGAGACGACCCAGAAATGTCAGCACAACAAAGGCTTCTGCAGCTGCTTAAAAACCACTCAGGAATGCTGCTGCAGTCCACTGAACGAAGAAGCAAACTGCTAATCTGCAAAAGTATAACACAATGTACATACAAAGCTTTTAAAACTTCTCAGAGACATTTCAAAATACAAATCCAAACATCTCTTTCACCTGAAAGCTCCTAGGAAAAATAACTAAACCTAATGGTAAAACATGCACAAATATTAAAATTATTAATTCATATTAAAAGGAAAAAAATTTTAATATAAGTACATGAATTATTTTGTTCATTTAAAAAAGAAACATCGCCACCTGTAGGTTAATGAGCTTAATTAATTCTTTTACAAAGCAACTTAATAAACATTTTTAGTTCTATCCAAAGACAATTACTTTGTGTGATCTTATAAAATAGTGCACATATAGTCTACGTAAGATCAGGCAATAAAATAAATTTCCAGATAATACATCAAGGCAAAAAAAAAAACCCTAAGAGTCATAAATAAAAGGACTATGGCCTAAATTATATTTTCCATATATTTTCCATATGGATCAAATTCAATGAACAAATGATTCTAGCATGCTCCTCATCTGAAGTGCATGATTTGGACTATCCTTAATAAAGAACATATTTATCAGAAACTTATTACCATGATACACCTATATATTAATCTCTGCATAATTTCTTATTTTATTTTTTTTTTTTTGTAGAGACAGAGTCTCACTTTATCACCCTCGGTAGAGTGCCATGACGTCACAGGACTCACAGCAACCTCCAGCTCTTGGGCTTCCGCAATTCTCCTAGCCTCAGCCTCCCAAGCAGCTGGGATTACAGGCGCCCGCCACAACGCCCGGCTATTTTTTTGTTGCAGTTCGGCCAGTGCTGGGTTTGAACCCGCCACCCTTGGTATATGGGGCCAGCGCCCTACTCACTGAGCCAATATCTTCTAAGATTCTAATGAGATGGAACTGAACAATGCAAACAGCACTAGAAAAAAGTAGAAAGATAATCACCAAAAATGTTGATAGTGATTATCTTTCTGAGATAGGCTTACATGTGACTATTACTTCTTTTTCAAGCTTTATCTAAATTTTTAGAATTGCCTCTTATTATAAGAGAACAGATTATCAGAGAGATCCAGATTATGCAAAAAAAAATTTTTTTTTTTTTTTTTTTGTAGAGACAGAGTCTCACTGTACCGCCCTCGGGTAGAGTGCCGTGGCATCACACGGCTCACAGCAACCTCTAACTCTTGGGCTTACGAGATTCTCTTGCCTCAGCCTCCCAAGCAGCTGGGACTACAGGCGCCCGCCACAACGCCCAGCTATTTTTTTGTTGCAGTTTGGCCGGGGCTGGGTTTGAACCCACCACCCTTGGCATATGGGGCCAGCGCCCTACTCACTGAGCCACAGGTGCCGCCCTATGCAAAAAATTTTTTAATTGATTTAAAAAAATATTTTTAAAAGATATGTCTAACTCTCAATGAAATACAACTCTAAAAGGGAGATGCACTTACCAAATCAGGAATCTTTTCAGATGGATGAAACATAGTCTTAATAAAAAGAATAATAGCTAATCCAGATGTACTATGAATAGTCTGTAACAGATCGTCTATTTGGCAAAAAAGCAGAGAGTTTGTGTTAAAAGATGAATATTCTGGTATACTTGTTAAAAGCAGATGCTTAGGAATCAGACAGTCCTGGGTACACATTCTAGCCTGACCACTTCCTAGGTGAGTAGGTCTTAGACAATTATTTAACATCCCAAGGACTTCACTTTCTCTTCTACAAAATGGGATAACTCCTATCTGACCCAGTTGTTGTAAGGCTGAAATGAATAATGAACAAGGCTTTGAAGCCCAGAACCTAGAAACTCAATACACGTGATTCTGTCCTCCCTTCTCTAACATCCACTCTCTCTTCCTCTCTTATCTACTGCTTCCCAGCACATCTAGTAGCAATACCACCTGTCCTTTCCTCCACATCAATGCCTCTATATCCCAAACCCTATATACATATGCTTTTTTGTAAAGAGATTTCAGGGCTGTGTGAAGAACTTACATCAGTGCTAATTACAAACTTTGATATTGGGCACTGTACCCAAAGCAACCAATTTTGATTCGATTATCTTCCTTTTGATTTATCTCTATTCGCCTCTGATAGTGTGATGAATTACTCAACGTGCACTAAAAAGTGTGAACAATACTATAAATTATCTACTAAATATTCATTCTACCCTTCATCCTTGAAAACAAAACTGTGATAGGGCTTGTGGCAGCCACACACCCTGCCAAAAGCAGGATGCTTGCTTCTTCAATCTTATTTGCAACTAAAGGTAGCAATGCAACCTAAACGTATGTATGACAAGGTTGAGGCCCTTGGGTACTTTTCTACATCCTGATTAATAGTAAAGATAGAACTGGCCTTCTTTCTTCCCATCCTTGAATAAAGATAGGATATCTGGAGCTAAAGGAGTCATCTGGCAATCATGAGGCAATAAATATGCTGAACATGACAGACAGGAAAGACAAAATGTTATGTCCAATACTGCCTATAGCAGTTGTGGATCACCTGTTTCTGAAAGGAGAGGAGGCACATTTGCTTAAAACTTGGAAGTTTGGTTTTTCCTTACATCTAAACATTTTACTGACAATAAAGCTTCAAAAAAATCCTCAGAAAAAATAGCATTGATTAGGTGCCATTAACTTTTTAGAAAAGAAGTTGCCTCCTACTAAAATTATGTATTCTCTGCTTTCACCAGTTACAAAGTCTTTTTTTACATTACAAAAATTCCTCTTTTAAAAATCAAATAATCTGGCCAAGTGCCGTGGCTCATGCATGTAATCCCAGCATTTGGGAAGCTGAGGCAGGTGGATTGCCTGAGCTCACAGGTTCGAGACCAGCCTGAGAAAAAGCAAAACCCTGACTCTAAAAAATAGGTGTTGTGGCAAGTGCTTGTAGTCCCAGCTACTTGGGAGGTTGAGGCAAGAGAACAGCTTGAGCCCAAGAGTTTGAGGTTGCTGTGATGCTATGGCACTCTACCAAGGGTGACACAGTGAGACTGTCTCAAAAAAAAAAAGACTACAGGTAGGAACAGCAAGACTCTAAGAGGCACATATTGTCTGGTTTTGTTTCTGTAATGTTAGCAATTGTTGATGCTTAATGACTATCAATTTGCTGGGTGTTAGAAAACATTGATATTCTATCATTTCATTTTAATTGAATAGTTAAAATACTTTTACAAAGGGACATTTTCTCTCATCTACTATTTGGTTTCCTAGCACTACAGTTCATATGAAATATAAGGAAGAATACTAAGGCCACAGTCAGCAATACTGTCATTATTTGAATACCTAATGCTAAGAATAAATATATGGCTGCACTAAGTTCCCACATCTTCCCTCCAAATCTGCAAATTTTTTCTAAAGAGTTTTCTTTTGCTATTTAAAGTCTATGGCTTTCCAATACTAAGACTGTTAGGTTTTCTCCTTAATATACAATATAATACAATACACACACAAACATAGAAAAGTCCTTCAACATGATCCCTTTTATTTTTTCTTTTTTTTTAAACAGACACTCATTATGTCACCCTCAGTAGAGTGCCCTGACGTCACAGCTCACAGCAATCTCAAACTCTTGGGCTTAAGCAATTCTCTTGCCTCAGCCTCCCAAGTAGCTGGAACTACAGGAGCTGGCCACAATGCCTGGCTATTTTTTTGTTGTAGTTATCATTGTTGTTTAGCTGGCCCGGCCTGGGTTCAAACCCAACACCCTCAGTGTATGTGACTGGCACCGTAACCACTGTACTACAGACACCAAGCCCAACATGATCCCTTTTTTAATTGGTACATTTGGAAAAAAAAAAAAAAAAGCATTAAAACCATGTGACCCACATTCTTCCTCTACCTTGAGAGACTAAGAGAGGAGATATTCCCCATCTCAGTTAAGTATTGTAATTCATACCATTATTAAAAAAAGCTAATTTACACTCAGTTATAACCATCATGTTTGTTGTTACACTTACCATCGGTTAAAAATTTGGTGAAAATATTCAGCAATCCACACATACTTTGCCATATGGGAGAACTAGAAGTCTTCCAAAGATTTCCCTGGAAAACTTGTACTTTTTGTACTAACACCATTGAAACTCTAATGCCTACCAACAAGTCATTCATCAGCTGTGTTTGAACAATATGATTTCCAGCAAATTTTCTACAAAGAAGAAAGGACATTATTACAAAAGAAAATTCAAATAAAAGGGTCAACATTCCTACCTCAATGTATGAAGATTAAGTATATTCCTCAAACGGCCAAAATCAATTCCAGATTATAACATTCAAGCTTCCACTTCCATAAACATTCTAACTATGTAAACTTTTCTTACAAATTCCAATACTCTTAACATGTCCCTTTCTCAGCCAATGATTAACTTCACTTCTCTTTTTTAGGACATAGATCAGAAATCAAAAATGAATGGCAGAACTTACAAATGTGAACACTCTCTGAACCTGGATAAACTTTCTTTACCTGGCTTATAAGACGCCAGGCTCTCCTAAATTTTCTTCCTACTTCATCAATGCTGCTTCTCAGAAAACTTGAGTAGTTCATGCTCTTCTCCTTTATCTGTTTATGGTAGAGCTCTCCAGTTCATAGACAACTTATTAATATTTATTTATTGACTTTTTCTCCATTTAATTCTCTCCTTTGATGCCAATCTCTCCTAGGTCATAAGTTTTAAATTATAACTAAGTATTTGAACTTTTCTTCAACTCCAAACCTAGAATACTGTCAACATTCTTGCCTCCTTTCCTCTTCACTCCATGTGTAAGAAAATTGGTTCTACCTTCAAAATATATCTAGCATCAGATCAGCTCCACTCCTACCATCTGAGCCTGAGACACTTTCATCTCTCCCTTTGACTACTGCAACAGCTTCCTAACTGGTCTTCCTATTTCTGTTCTTGCCCCCTCAGTGTATTCTACACACAGCAAAACACAAAGACAAGGCTTGGCACCCATAGCTCAGTGGTTAGTGCACCAGCCACACGCACCGGGGCTGGTGGGTTCGAACCTGGCCAGGGCCTGTTAAACAACAAGTACAACAATAACAAAGAAAAAAAAAAAAAAACACCCAGGCGTCGTAGCAGGTGCCTGTATCCCAACTACTTGGGAAGCTGAGGCAAGAAAAGGGCTTAAGCCCAAGAGTTTGAGGTTGCTGTGAGCTGTGATGCTACAGCACTCTACTGAGGGCAACATAGTGAGACTCTGTCTCAAAAAAAAAAAAACAACAAAAAACACAAAGACATAAGTCAGGAAAAACAGGTTGGCAGTTCCTCAAAAAATTAAGCATAGAATTACCAAATGATCCAGCAATTCCACTCCCAGGGTGTACTACCAAGACAACTCAAAGTAGGGACTCAAACACATACAGTACATCAACATTTACAGCAGCATTATTCACAACAGCCAAAAGGTGGAAACAGTCCAAATGTCCATCAAGAAATAAATGGATAGGGCGGCACCTGTGGCTCAGTGAGTAGGGCGCCGGCCCCACATGCCGAGGGTGGTGGGTTCAAACCCAGCCCCGGCCAAACTGCAACAAAAAAATAGCTGGGCGTTGTGGCGGGCGCCTGTAGTCCCAGCTGCTCGGGAGGCTGAGGCAAGAGAATCGCGTAAGCCCAAGAGTTAGAGGTTGCTGTGAGCCGTGTGACGCCATGGCACTCTACCCAAGGGCAGTACAGTGAGACTCTGTCTCTACAAAAAAAAAAAAAAAAAGAAATAAATGGATAAACAAAATGTGGTATATACATACAACGGAATGTCATTTGCCATACAAAAAATGAAATTCTGGTACATGGATGAACCTTGAAAACATAAGTGAAACAAACCCAACACAGAGGACAAATATTAAAAAAAAAAAAAAAGGGTAAATGTTACACGATTCCATTCATATGAAGTACACAGAAATGGAAAATTCTAAGACAGAAAGTCACATAGAAGGTCTTTTCCTTGTTGCAACAATGGAGGCCTGTTCTATGGCCAACAAACATCTTGCTCTGTAAATCTAAATCTTGCTCTTGCTCTGTAAATCTATTTTTCTATTCCTCAATAAACTTTATTTTACACTTAGAAAGAAAGATAGAAGTTACCAGGGGATACGGAGAAGGAGTAAAAAAACAATGAATTTTCTTTTGGATTCGCTGCATGAGGCACCTGCAAAACACCCAAGATGAAATGCGTAGGAAGAAACTGACTACATGAGTCTACCACTCAGGAAAGGGATCTAACTTGGAGTGATAAATTTAGAAATCCTCAATGTATGGGTGGCTAACACCTTAGCAGTGGATGATAAAAAGCAGTCAGATCAAGTAGCACAAAAAGGACAAAACACATATTTATGAAACAAGCAGGGAAAGAGCCTGAAAAAAGACAGAGGAAGAGCTCCTGGTGAGGCAAAAGGGCCACTTGAGTGAGAAATGGCACAATATTACTTCTCTCTCCCAAAACCTCCCTAAACCAAAGCCATGGGATTTAAAACATACAAAGATAAATACTTAGGGGCAACAAATAAGCAACAAGACAATAATAAGATTTTAGAAGCTGTAACGCAGATGGATGAGTGATAACTCATATAACAGGATCAAGAAAGGCAAATACTAAAGTCAGAGAACAAGCCCCCAAATAACCTGGTTTGTAGCTCCAAAGGACTCTGAAACTTCTGTCACTATAAATGTAGGCCTTAAAACAGGAAGACTAACTACAAGCCTGCCTAAAAGAATAAGAACTCTGGATCACATGTCCATGCCAGCAGACAACTGGTCTACCTTTAAAGAAGCTACAACAGGGGCGGCGCCTGTGGCTCAGTCGGTAAGGCGCCGGCCCCATATGCCGAGGGTGGCGGGTTCAAACCCAGCCCCGGCCAAACTGCAACAAAAAATAAAAATAGCCGGGCGTTGTGGCGGGCGCCTGTAGTCCCAGCTACTCGGGAGGCTGAGGCAAGAGAATCGCTTAAGCCCAGGAGTTGGAGGTTGCTGTGAGCTGTGTGAGGCCACAGCACTCTACCGAGGGCCATAAAGTGAGACTCTGTCTCTACAAAAAAAAAAAAAAAAAAAGAAGCTACAACAGAAGGCAACTGCACAGGAAGACACACACAGATAATGCAGCAATATCATATTGCAAACAAGAGAATTAGGTAAAAATGTGCATAATGAATGCCAAATGCCAGCAACCAGAATGTTAAGATGATGGTTTGGAGGACTCTTTTTCGTGGCAAATCCACTACCCAAGTAAAAAGACCTACAGATAGTGACATCAGGGGTTCCCCCAAAGAAAAAATCCAACTAGACTAGCCTACAATAAAAGCTGCAGTCAACCTCACCTATATGCAGAGATTCACATCACCTGTGTCCCATTCTTAAATATGAGTGCCCAAGAATCACAAAATCACAAGATTCTTTCTTTCTTTTCTTTTTTTTTTTTTTGAGACAGTGTCTCACTTGGTTACCCTTGGTAAAGTGCCGTGGTGTCATAGCTTACAGCAACCTCGAACTCTTTGGTTCAAGCAATTCTTTTAAATCAGCCTCCTAAGCAGCTGGGACAACAGGCACCCGCCACAGCACCCGGCTATTTTTAGAGATTGGGTCTCACTCTTGCTCAAGCTCATCTCAAAATCCTGAGTTAATGTAATCCACCCACCTCAGCCTCCCAGAGTGCTAGGATTATAGGCATGAGCCACCATGCCTGGCCTCTTTTTATTTTTTAGAGACAGGGTCTCACTCTGTTGCCCAGGCTGCAGGGCAGTGGAATGATCATAGCTCACTACAGCTTCAAGCACTTGGCCTCAAGCAATCCTCCTTCCTCAGCCTTCCAAAAGCTAGGACTACAACCATGTGCCACCAAGCAAGGATCATTTTTAATTTTTATTTTTATAGAGATGAAATCTCATGTCATCCAAGCTGAAGCTGAACTCCTGGCCTCAAGCAATCCTCCCACTTCAGCCTCCCAAAGTGCTAGGATTACAGGTGTGGCCAAGAAACCTGGCCCAAGATCACCATATTCCTGAAAACCAGCAAACTAAAAAGCAACTTAGAAGAAATAGAGACTATGAAGAATTAATATCCTCAACAGAGGATGTTCAGATAAGAGTATCCTCAGATAAGGGCAGCGCCTGTGGCTCAAAGGGGTAGGGCACCGGCCTAATATGCTAAAGGTGGCAGGTTCAAACCCAGCGCTGGCCAAAAACTGCAAAAAAAAAAAAAAAAGAGTATCCTCGGATAAGGAAGAATTAACATCCTCAACAGAGGATGTTCAGATAAAGTATCCTCAGATAACAGAGGATACTTCTCCCATGAAATAAAAACAGGATACTATGAAAAAGGAACATGTAGAGATGGGAAAAATAGTTCTTATAGTCCAATATTAATTTTTAATATACTTAAATATTTAAATAAATTTGAAATATTAAAACATTTTTATATTTATTAAAATAAAATACCAAGGCAGCGCCTGTGGCTCAGTGGGTAGGGCACCAGCCCCAAATACTGAGGGCCAAACTGCCCCAACCCTAGCCAAACTGCAACAAAAAAATAGCTGGGCGTTGTGGTGGACACCTGTAGGCCCAGCTACTCGGGAGGCTGAGGCAAGAGAATCACCAGGAGTTGGAAATTGCTGTGAGCTGTGTGACGCCACGGCACTCTACCAAGGGCGATAAAGTAAGACTCTGTCACTACAAAAAAAAAAAATAAATAAATAAATATCAAACCTCTAAAAACTAAATTTAAATAACAATGTTTATTATTAACAGAAAGGCGGCCTGGCACAGTGGCTCACGCCTGTAATCCTAGCACTCTGGCAGGATGGATTGCCTGAGCTCACAGTTTAGAGACCATCCTGAGTCAGAGGGAGACCTCGTCTCTAAAAATAGCCGGGCGTTGTGGCGAGCACCTGTACTCCCAGCTACACAAAGAGGCTGACACAAGAAAATGGCTTAAGCCCAGGCTTAAGAAAAGAGTACATTGAGACCCTTTTAAAAATTTTCTTAGTACAAAGACAACACACAAGTGTGCACACACATGCACAAGGATACAAACATACAGCACTTGCCTATTTTCCTCCAGGATTTCAATTAAGCTCTTCTGCAGAAAATGAAGTACTGAAACAAAAAGAATATAATGACAAACTAGAATTTCAAACTGTGAATTTTAAACTCAGTGCAAGAAAATACTTTAAATTATTGCTACCTAAAATGACATCATAACATAGAAATAGAAATTTAAAAGGAAGGAGCCCAATGTACCTTAGTTATACCAAAAATCTTATAAAGAGCCAGTTCCAAAAAGACTTACACAAGCAGACACCTCATAGAACAAAATAATAGAACTTACCATTTTTAAGCAGATTATTAATACATGCTGTACCTACAGGGAAAAAAAATGAACACCAGTAAGGAATTTCAGGATCAAAATTAATATCACTTAAAAACAATGCAAGTGTCAGCCAGAAAAATTACTAGAAAAGTACCAGCTTACCCAAGTTAAAGTTGTCCATACAGGAAGATATATTGTCAATTGCCTTCCTATAAGAATATATGTCAGTAGTATTCAATTCTTTCTGAAGACGAAAAGTAAAACCATGTACAGCCTCAGTTAGAAAAACTTCAGGTAGGCCATTCAGTGAGCTATAAAAAGAACCAAATTTTAAAAATCTGAGAAAGTAGTAGCATCAGGATGTCTGGTGAAGGAAGAGAATCAGACAAAATGTAAATACTGAACTAAACTTTCAAAATATAGCCAGAAAACTACAACTTCAAGCTACCATCACTAGAATTCCCTGTTCTATCATCTCTCATCTGGTCTCCCTGCTTCCATATTACTTTCCTCTCCCCCAAACTATTCTCAGCAGAGCAGCCAGAACTATTTCCTCCATCCAGACTACTCTTCCCTGAAATATATCCAACAATCATTGCCTTGTCTCTTTCAGGTCAATCCCACATTTAAGCAAAGCTATCTGAAGTCTGAAGTGACCGCCATATATATATCTCCCCAGCCTGTTTTTTAAGTCCTGTGACTTAATAGCTGAAATAAATCTATCAGTCAATCAAACAAAATAAATAAGAAACCATAAGAATGAAATTTTTAGTGAGGAATTTCAGTTCAGCTTTATCAAACCAGGGAAAGAACTTAGGTTACTTTTGGTCAAATTCAACATTTATAACACGGAACTCTCCTTCCTTTTTTCCTTACCTTGCCAATACTTTCTTCAAGGGATTTTTTAGACCCAAAGAAAGATAAATCCCTGCTATAATATCCAAACAACTTTGAATAGCAGGATCGCACAGGCCATTTTTATTTACTTTCTTCAGTAAAGGCACAATCTATAATCAAAAAAATTCCAAGTAAATTTTTCTAATATCAAGTCTACCAAAGTAACATGGTTACAAATACTGTTACAATTATAATATGAAACGTATCCATACTGCACTGCTAGGGATACTAATTTAAACACCTAGTTCACTATTAACATTTTTTTTTTTTTTATAGAGACAGAGTCTCACTGTACCGCCCTCAGGTAGAGTGCCGTGGCATCACACGGCTCACAGCAACCCCCAACTCTTGGGCTTACGTGATTCTCTTGCCTCAGCCTCCCGAGCAGCTGGGACTACAGGTGCCCACCACAAAGCCCGGCTATTTTTTTTTGTTGTTGTTGCAGTTTGGCCGGGGCTGGGTTTGAACCCACCACCCTCGGCACATGGGGCCGGCGCCCTACTCACTGAGCCACAGGCGCTGCCCCACTATTAACTTTTTTAACACATGTCCCCCACTCCCTCTTTACCCTAGAAAGATCCTTTATTCCATAAAGAATCACAGACCTATAAGCAGTTTACAGACAAAACATCTGTAGCAGTTTTTAAAAACCTGTAATACATTTAATTATTTTCCAAAAAAGTACCACGCACACTTAAGTAGTAAATACAAATATTAAAATACTAATAAGGATAATCTTTATAATTAGAATTATAAAGATTAAAGGATAATCTTTAAATTAACTTTCAAATGTACCTGCTAAAAAATTCAGATTAACTGAAACCATCTTTAAAATCTATCTCCACAAGGCCAGTGCATGGTGGCTCATACCTATAATCCTAGCACTCTGGGAGACCAACGTGGGTAGGTAAATTGTTTGAGCTTCGGAGTTTGAGACCAACCTGAGCAAGAGTGAGACCCCATCTCTAAAAATAGCCAGAAGCTGTGGTGGGCACCAGTAGTCCCAGCTACGTGGGAGGCTGAGGCAAGAGGACTGCTTGAGCCAAGAGTTTGAGGTTGCTGTGAGCTATGACACTACAGCACTCTACCCAGGGTGACTGAGTGAGACTCTGTCTCAAAAAATAAATAAAATAGGGCGGAACCTGTGGCTCAAAGGGGTAGAGCGCTGGCCCCATATGCTGGAGGTGGTGGGTTCAAACCCAGCCCCAGCCAAAAAAATGCAAACAAACAAAAAAATAAATAAAATAAAATGTAGCATCACAAAAAAGGTATAGACAATTATCTCCTACCTTATCTATTTACAGCTGCAATTATGGTAGAAGCCTGAATATGGCTTCTACTACTGCTTTGAATAAAATTATATTATGCAATGAAAAAAAAGTAAAAGCAAGAGGCGCCTGTGGCTCAGTGAGTAGGGTGCTGGCCCTATATACCAAGGGTGGCAGGTTCAAACGCAGCCCCAGCCAAACTGCAACAACAACAACAACAACAAAAAAAAAATAGCCGGGCATTGTAGCAGACAACTGTACTCCCAGCTACTCAGGAGGCTGAGGCAAGAGAATCGCCTAAGCTCAAGAGCTAGAGGTTGCTGTGAGCTGTGACAGCACAGCACTCTACCGAAAGCAACAAAATAAGACTCTGTCTCTAAAAAAGAAAAAGTAAAAACACCTTTTCTTTAATGTTAAATTGGTATTAAACAATTGAGATCCAAACTGTCAGTTATTTTTTAAAGTCCCTAATAGCAAGATCTAGGTGCATCCATGAATATCAATCTAGGCTTACCTGTTTAACATACTGGATTTGTGATACTCCATCTGTGAGATGTACACAATGTAACAGCAAAGAAGCTAGATTTTTCCCTTCCACGTCCGCAAGTGCTATACATAACACACACACACACACAAATTCTTCAATGATTTAACAGTATATGGAGAGGAATTTGCATTTATTATGCATTCTATAAAATTTTTAAATTCATAAACCAAAATAAAAAGACAGGTAGTCTGAAAATAGAATTTTAAGAAAACCATCTCACATCCAAAACTGAATATAAGAAACATGGAAAATTTCAATAGAAACAATTTGAACATTATGTGTTATGGGGTCCCAGAGATTAAAATACTCTGCTTACAAACTAAAAAAGAAATATCATAAATAAGTGAAATCAGAAATCACATACATCTCAAAGTTTCAATGTCCTCATGACAAATGGTCAACACAGCCACTTGCATTTCTTTCTTCTTCTTTACACCCATTTTAAACAGAATGAATAGTGGTCACTGCAAGAAAGAAGATTTCGAGGCATTGCTAAGGCAGGGTTCTCAACCTTGGCACTACTAACATTTTGAGCCAGGTAATTATTTGTTAAGGAGTGTTGGTAAGTGAACTGTAGGATGTTTAACACATCACCCAATAGATGCTAGCAACACCCTCTCACAAGTTTTAATCAAAAATATATCCAAATACTGCCAAATGTCCCCTGGGGAGCAAAACTGCCCAAGGTTGAGAATCACTATTTAAGGATTTCTACTTCGAAAAACAAAAACCTTTTGGGGTGGCACCTGTGGCTCAAGGAGTAGGGCGCTAGCCCCAAATACAGGGGATGGTGGGTTCAAGCCCGGCGCCAGCCAAAACTGCAAAAAAAGAAAAACTTTTATTTTTAAGCTCAAGAAGAGTTTACTATTTAAAGTTACTTTTACCTATTGACTTAGTCTTTGCATTTTAAAAAATACAGCAAATCTTCCTTTTGGTAAAAACAAAAGAAATGAGCATAGATTTTTCCAAAAATAAACTGCACCCAACTAAACTCAGACTGACATATCAGGAGGTGCCACTGTATCTTAATTTCTGCAATAATGCTAAAAGGGAAATTTTTGCATACAATCTTTGTGAGTTTGCTTTAACAAACCAACAGGATCATAATGGGCTAAACATTCTTACTGAAGACTACATGCTACTACACAGTTAACAGTCCCAAGACATTTGATTAGAAGTCACTAGGGGGATGGCACCTGTGGCTCAAAGGAGTAGGGTGCAGGCCCTATATGCCGGAGGTGGTGGGTTCAAACCCAGCCCTAGCCAAAAACTGCAAAAAAAAAGAAGTCATTAGGGAAATGGCATACAGCTTTTTTGATACACTTAACATTCTCATCAGTGTTTATGATGCAAACGTTAAAGGACATAATACTTCATTTATAAAAGACACAAAAGTAGAACATCTTGGATGATGGAATCAGTATTAAAACAGTTCATTAAACTGGAATAATGAGTAATATGAAATTTATCAAGATGAAACAGAAATGTAAAAGGCTGCTTTTAGATTAGGGGGGAAAACCCCACAGAAATACAGGGTGGGGAGGGAGAGGGAGGCGAAACATGGTTTGAAACAGCTCAATATGTGAGCCAACAGCACAACATGACTCCTAAAAAACACATTAGAAGTCAGCCAAAAGGGCAGGCCGGGCCTATGGCTCAGTGGGTAAGACACCGGCCCCATATACCAAGGGTGGCAGGGTTCAAACCCAGCCCCAGACAAGCTGCAACAAAGCTGGGCATTGCAGCGGGCACCTGTAGTCTCAGCTACTCGGGAGGCTAAGGCAAGAGAATCACCTAAGCTCAAGAGTTAGAGCTTGCTGTGAGCTGTGATGCCACAGCACTCTACCGAGGGCGATAAAGTGAAACTCCATCTCTTTAAAAAAAAAAAGAAGTCAGCCAGATCAAGGGAGTACATGATTCCAAGTGACATATAGAGCATTAGGTGCAATGCTGGTAGCCATACTTTATGGAGCCACAACAAACAATAGCATTTCCAAAGAATAAACTACATTTCTGAAGGTCCTGGAGAGCACCTCCTTCAGAAAACAGCTCAGTTAACCAAAGGAATTTGGCCTGGAGAAAAGAGGACAGAAGTTCCTTAAAACAGCTGCTGGAATTTTTGGAGAAAATGGGAGTGAATTCCTTTTGTCTTGATATAGGATTTGTAAAAATCAGTGCCAGCTTCAGGAAGGCAGATTCCTTTCAATACAAAAGAAGAACTCTATGGTCCCACTACGGAGTGGGCTACCTTTTAAACAGAGAATTTCCCACATTGGGACTATCCTTTTTTTTTTTTTTTTTTTAAACAGAGCCTCAAGCTGTCACCCTGGGTAGAGGGCCGTAGCATCACAGCTCACAGCAACTTCCAACTCCTGGGCTCAAGCGATTCTCTTGCCTCCGCCTCCCAAGTAACTGGGATCACAGACACCTGGCTATTGTTTTGGTTGAAGTCATCATTGTTGTTTGGCAGCCCAGGGTGGATTTAAACCCACCAGCTCAGGTGTATGTGGCTGGCGCCTTAGCCGCTTAAGCTACAGGTGCCAGGCCCATTAGGACTATCCAAACAGAAGCTGATTGAACACTTTTCTTTTAGACTCCTGAAATAACTTCCTACCTGATCTCACTTCTACTCTTGCCTCCAAAGAGTCTATTATCAAATCTAAGTACTCTCTGGCTTAAAACTTTCCATGGGCTTCCAGTTACACTTACAATAAAATTCAAATTTGAGACTTCAACCTTCAAGGTCCTAAATAATCTGACCCTGCCCTTCTCTGCTGGTCTTCTCAAATCAATTTCCTCTTCACCATCTCAGAGGCTTTGCACTTCCTGATGCTTACTCACACATAAAGGACTTATACCTTCCAATACTTCTGTTTCTACTCATTCCAGCACACCATCACACAAAGATAGAAGGGACTGAGGAAAGGTAACTGCCGAGGACTATTCTCTGGCAAATGGGGAGCCAGTTTGCAGGATTAATCCTGGAACCCTCAAAACTACACGAAAATGAACTCCGTGATTATGCCTTAGGTGCAATGGATGTCTAAACGTGTATCCTGATGAACCGGGCTGACTTTTCCCTGATGACAAGGAAAATCCCGTGTCCACCGCAAGGTGCTGGTTCAGGGCTAGAAGGGGCCCGGTAAATTACTCTCTTCTTAGGTCCTGCTTACTGCTTCCCTTTTGAACGCTGCTTCACTACCACCTACACCTCTCTGGCTGACTCCCTAAATATTCTCCGGGAGATTTCTGAGCCACATGGAGTCCGAGGAATGACAGGATGAAAAGGGGTTAAAGCGCTGTCTCCATAGAGACGCAGAGACCGGAAATCAGCTCCACAGCCGCCAAACTCTGACGATGCTAAGATGGGAATGGGGGTGACTCCCCAGGAGGCCAAAGCAAACTGGCCGAACCGAGCGGTGGAGAATCACGCGCTACCCCGGGTCTGGCAAGCAGAACGCCTGGGAGCCAAACCTCGTGCCCGTGGGCGTCTGAGAAGGGTCGCAGCCGTCTGGAAGAGCGCCGGAAGCTGGTGCGGCCCTACTGAGTCTCGATGGCTCGCAACGCGGTCGGTAGAAGACTACCGGGTCAGGGCACAGCGAGGGAGGCGGAGAATAGGAGGCGAAGTCATCGCGGGAATTGACCGAATGCAGCCCCTCCAATCGGGAGTTCGACGGGGCGATGACGTCACCCGATGGGCGGCAGTCCGCGGATTTGGCTAACTCCGGTCAGTGCTGTGCCTAACTTAGCCAGCCAGTGCCTCTTATTTTGGCACTCCTGGGTCCCTGGGAAGCGACTTTGTCCCGATCCACACCTTCCACCCAGTTTACCCTGCTCAGACACAGGGAGAAAACTACCTCCGAGACACAGGAAGGAGAAGCCTAGCGACTTTAGAGCCTGCGAGATGGGAAGGGTGTGGGGTGAGGACTGAACCGAAGCCACGATAAGAATTTGGACTAAAATGAGAAGTTCTTAAATGAAAATTTTGGCACGACCTCAACAAATAGGTCGTGAGCTCTATTGTTGGAGCGTTGCCAGGCGCTACCCTGGAAAATTACCCCTGATTTAGGATATATATTTTACACAGCTCATAGAAATTAATAAACAGGCAGCAACTGTGGCTCAGTGAGCAGCAGAGCGCCGGCCCCATATACCGAGAGTGGCGGGTTCAAACCCAGCCCCGGCCAAACTTCAACAAAAAAATAGCCGGGCGTTGTGGTGGGCGCCTGTAGTCCCAGCTGCTCGGGAGGCTGAGGCAGGAGAATCGCCTAAGCCCAGGAGTTGGAGGTTGCTGTGAGCTGTGTGAGGCCACGGCATTCTACCGAGGGCAATAAAGTGAAACTCTGTCTCTACAAAAAAGAAAAAAAGAAATTAATAAACAATCTGGTGAGGCTTTTTTCTAGAGACGGGTCTTGCTAATGTGCCCAGGCTTGCCTTGAACTCCTGGGTTCAAGGGATCCTCCTGTAAAAAAGAAATCTTAGGCACCTGTGAAGAACTGGTACCTCAAATCATTCATGAAGGAAATTTTTTTTTTTTTTTGTAGAGACAGAGTCTCACTGTACCGCCCTCGGGTAGAGTGCCGTGGCGTCACACGGCTCACAGCAACCTCTAACTCTTGGGCTTACGCGATTCTCTTGCCTCAGCCTCCCGAGCAGCTGGGACTACAGGCGCCCGCCACAACGTCCGGCTATTTTTTTGTTGCAGTTTGGCCGGGGCTGGGTTTGAACCCGCCACCCTCGGCATATGGGGCCGGCGCCCTACTCACTGAGCCACAGGCGCCGCCCCCTGAAGGAAATTTTTTACTAACCTCGTATAAGCAAGAACTTGCAAATTGTACCTATGTCTAGCTAAAACTAAAGCCTATTTGTTTCCACACTAATAATGAATTACATGTTTGTCTTAGAAGTAACAGAACTGGAGACAAGACAGAATCAGACATTCTTCCATCAACCCTGGGACATCTGCATAATTGGTCCTTCCTTCACTCTCTAATTTTATGTAAAATGTAGATTTGTTGGGCTTCAAAAGAATATCCGCACTACAAACCTCCTTACCCACTACCTTTATCCTTCTCTCTGTATGCCTTTAAAATGCTGAAGGTTTCAACCTTCCCTTTGGAAAAACAGCCACATTTTGTCTGAGGTTCTGGTTTTTCCCAAGCATGTCCTCAAAATCCTGGCCTAATAAACCTCCATTGATTGAGATTTTTGCCTTAATAATTTATTTGGGTTGACATTTCCTTCTCAGCCTCTGGGTATCTGGGATTGTAAGCACAAGTCAACGTGCCCAGCTCATTCAGCCCTTAGAAATAAAATAACTGGGTGTCAGAAACTACACTAGGAGCTGGAATAGGGGGTAAGATCTGAAAATAGACATGATGCTGTCTTGAGGAGCATTAATTTGGGAAATACTTAGCAGAGGGTTGTGGTAGGCACCTGTAGTCCCAGCTACTCAGGAGGTTAAAACATAGGGATCGCTTGAGCCCAAGAATTTAAGGTTGCTGTCAGCTAGGCTGATGCCATGGCACTCTAGCCTGAATAACAAGGTAATACTCTGTCTCAAAAAACATTTTTTTTTTTTTTGAGAAATACTGAGAACCTTTAAGTTCTCTATTTTTTTTTTTTTTTTTTTTTTTTGCCGGGGCTGGGTTTGAACCCGCCACCTCCGGCATATGGGACCGGTGCCCTATTCCTTGAGCCACAGGTGCCACCCCCTTTAAGTTCTCTAAACCTTTGCTCAGATTACTGATGTCTACATTTTTAATCAATATTTCTCTGAATTTTATATCACCTTGCCTTGTTTATAGTTTTTCCACTTATGTATATTCACTAAGCAATATCTTGTTTTGTTCAATTTCAAACTTTAGGCTCCGTGCCCATAGCTGAGTGGTTAGGGCGCCAGCCATGTGCACTGGGGCTGGTGGGTTCAAATCTGGCCAGGACCTACTAAACAACAATGACAACAACAACAAAATAGCTGGGCATCGTGGTGGGCAGCTATACTCCCAGCTACTTGGAAGGCTGAGGCAAGAGAATCACTTAAGCCCAAGAGTTTGAAGTGGCTGTGAGCTGTGTGTGACTCCACGGCACTCTACCAAGGGCTACATAGTAAGACTGTCTCCAAAAAAAAAACTTTTTTTTTCAAACTTTATTTCTGGAACTGTATATGCATTCTCAACTAATTTGCTTATTTCAGCATTGCTTTGGATTAACTCACATAAAAGGTGGCTGTAGGGTGGCGCCTGTGGCTCAGTGAGTAGGGCGCTGGCCCCATATACCGAGGGTGGTGGGTTCAAACCCAGCCCCGGCCAAACTGCAACAAAAAAACAGCCAGGCGTTGTGGCGGGCGCCTGTAGTCCCAGCTACTTGGGAGGCTGAGGCAAGAGAATCGCATAAGCCCAAGAGCTGGAAGTTGCTGTGAGCTGTGTGATGCCACGGCACTCTACCGAGGGCAGTAAAGTGAGACTCTGGTGGCTGTAATTCTTTACTGTTGTATGGTATGCCATTGTTTAATATACTGCATTTATGTGTCCATTCTACTACCTCTCGGCGTTTGGATCGTTTCCAGCTTTTACTCTTACTGTGAACTATTATATTTTGTGCATTTCAACTGATGTGTGTGTACAGAATGTTCCCTACAGTAATTTTTTTCTTTTTTTTTTTTTTTTTTTGTAGAGACAGAGTCTCACTTTATGGCCCTCGGTAGAGTGCCGTGGCCTCACACAGCTCACAGCAACCTCCAACTCCTGGGCTTAAGCGATTCTCTTGCCTCAGCCTCCTGAGTAGCTGGGACTACAGGCGCCGCCACAACGCCCGGCTATTTTTTGATTGCAGTTTGGCCAGGGCGGGTTTGAACCCGCTACCCTCGGTATATGGGGCCGGTGCCCTACCGACTGAGCCACAGGCGCCGCCCCTTTTTTTTTAATCACCTGTCTGGGCCTGGCTCTCCCCACGCACGCGAGGCAGTGGGACGTGAGCTAAGGCCCCAGCTGGCTCTGGATGCCGCATCTCACTCCCGGCTACAGCCAAAGCCAGGGGTGATTTTCAACCAATGCCCCACCATCATCACCATGGATATAGCAGGAAGCCATAGCGGGTAAACCTACCTCTACTACAGATAGGTGCCAAGGCAGCTCTCCCTACAGTAATTTTTTTTCTAATATTTTTGGCAGGGACTGATAATAAGAAATATATTGTACTTTGGAACCAAGTACATATGAATACACAAAAATGTCTTCAGATATTTGTTATTCTATATCAGCTTTTAGATTTTTCTTTTTTTGAAATGATAGTGAAATACATATAACAAAATTAATCATGTTAACAATTTTGAAGTTTTCTTTTTAATATAGTGTACTCATATTGTTGCAGGAAGACAAGGCCCAACGGAGAGAAAGAGCACCCAAACACCATGTTTATAAGAGGAAGGACTTTATTTACCAGCCAGAATCTTACTGCATAGAAGAATTCCAAATGGCCATGCTCCCCGACTGGCTTGGTCTTTCCCTTTTTATCCACAGTCAAAAAGTTCCAACCTATAGGTACCCTTCTCATTGGCCAGTTTGAATCAAGCGGGAGCTGCTATTTCAGCCCCTACAGAACTACAGGACTTCACAGAACTTGGAAATTTCCAAGTTCCAGGAAGTTAAGTTTACAAATTCCCAAGAGCTGAGTCACCATGGAGAGGATCCCACAGATGTATCCTTATGGTCTCCTTGAGACGACCTTTCTCTTAGACCTCACTCTTCTCAGGCATCCTCTCTCAATAGGTTGTTTCAGACCCACTGAAATAATTATGTAACTCAATGGATCCCAACCTGTTTTGTTTGTTTGTTTGTTTGTCTTGTAGTTTTTGGCCAGGGCTGGGTTTGAACCCGCCACCTCTGGCATATGGGGCCGGTGCCCTACTCCCTTGAGCCACAGGCGCCGCCCCCAACCTGGTTTTTGTTTGTTTTTTTTTTGTAGAGACAGAGTCTCACTTACTGCCCTCAGTAGAGTGCCGTGGCATCACACAGCTCACAGCAACCTCCAGCTCCTGGGCTTACGTGATTCTCTTGCCTCAGCCTCCCGAGCAGCTGGGACTACAGGCGCCCGCCACAACGCCCGGCTATTTTCTTGTTGCTGTTTGGCCGGGGCTGGGTTTGAACCCGCCACCCTTGGCATAGGGGGCTGGCGCCCTACTCACTGAGCCACAGGTGCCGCCCGCCAACCTGGTTTTTTGTTGTTGTTGTTCTGACTGAGCCATTTCAAAATAGGGGGCTGACATCTGACTCGTCACCCCATACAATAGGGGACAGTCTAGAAGGCAACTATAATAAACAAATGTGTGAATACTATGGGGAAAACAAAATGAGGAAATAGAAGATGAAAGTATAGGGGAGATTTGTTGTCATTTTAAATAGGGTGGTAGGGTAGGCTTCATTGAGTAAAGATTTGTAACAAATATAGACACCAAGGAAGAGGTAAGCATTCCGTACAGAGGAAGTAACCACTAGGAAGGTCCTAAGGCAGGAACTTGCCTGTTGGGGAACAGCCAGGAGACTAAGGTAGCAGGAGCCAGGCAAGCAAAGGAGTAAGTATTAAGGAATGAAATGAGGGGGTTTGGCTTATGTAAGGCCTTAAGGCTATTGTCACTTTTTTTTTTTTTTTTTGTAGAGACGGAGTCTTACTTTATCACCCTTGGTAGAGTACTATGATGTCACAGCTCACAGCAACCTCCAGCTCTTGGGCTTAGGCGATTCTCTTGCCTCAGTCTCCTGAGTAGCTGGGACTACAGGCGCCCGCCACAACGCCCGGCTATTTTGGGGTTGCAGCCATCATTGTTGTTGGCGGGCAAGGCTGGATTCGAACCAGCCAACTCAGGTGTATGTGGCTGGCACCTTAGCCACTTGAGCCTCAGCCACTTATTCACTCTTAAGTAAAATGTGGAGTCATTTTGAGAAGAGTAATGGAATCTAATTTACATTTCAAAAGAATGACTAGAGCTACTTTGATGAGATGCAGGAAGGCATCAGACCAGGTGGGTAGCAGTAGAGAGTGGGGGAAGAGAACAAAATCTGGATATAATTTAAGGTTGCTGCCCAACCAGGTTCATTGCCCTCTGATCAAAAGGAAGCCAATGTCCAGAGACAGCAAGGTTTATAGCATAGAAAATTCATTCTGCATATCCCTGAGAATTTGGGAGACAGGGTTTTTAAACATAAGTTTGGTGGGCAAAGGATTAAGCAATTAGGTTTGCTAATTGGCTAGATTAGGGCAACATTATAGGGGGGTGGAATCGCCTTCTTATGATGCTTCAATTCCTGGAGTCCTAATTCCAGTTGAGTCAGTTTCTTAGTTGGGGAGTCAGCCAAACCACCTGAATGTGAAGCCTGAGAGATATCTTAGAAACTACTTTTAGGTTTCAGAAAAGGTGACATTATCTCTGGAGAAAGTTAAGGACCTTTACAACCACCAGCTATGTGGAGAAAGTTAAGAATCTTTTTGACCATCGGCTATGCAACTCCGGAGTAGCAAGTATAGAGAAGCAAACAAGGGAACAGTGACTCTTATCAAGCAAACAGTAAACAGTGGCTGATCATTATTTATGGCTAAACCTGTTCCTTTACAGAGTTTTGGGAGCCTTACTGAGAAGGGACACTAAGAAATGGCTTTCCAGGGGAATGGGAAGGAAACCTGGCCTGCTGAACCAAGAAGTTTGGAGGACCTGTAAGAATATTGATATGAGGCTCAGCGCCAATGGCTCAAGTGGCTAAGGCGCCAGACAACATACACCTGAGCTGGCAGGTTCGAATCCGGCCCCGGCCTGCCAAACAACAATGATGGCTGCAACCAAAAAATAGCTAGGCATTTTGGCGGGTGCCTGTATTCCCAGCTACTTGGGAGGGAGAGGCAGGAGAATCGCTTGAGCCCAGGAATTGGAGGTTGCTGTGAGCTGTGATGCCATAGCACTCTACCCAGGGCGACAGGTTGAGGCTCTGTCTCAAAAAAAAAAAAAAAAAAAAAGAATATTGATATGAAGTAATCTAGGTAACCAATGACCCTAGAGACAATCAGTGACCAATAGAAAAGCGTAGCACTGCCTGGAGACACAGAGAATTTTATTCTGATGGGGAATTACACTTGGCCAGGATTTGACAGACTTTAATGTTCATTAGTGACTGAATGAGGGTATTAACAAATTAATACAGTTCCCAGCTCCCTGAAGGGGCCTAACTTACGTGAAATACTGGAAAAACTGCTTTTCTTCTGCCTTATTTGTGTTCAGAGAGTACAGTCTGGGGAGAAAAACGTCTGTTTGGGGCCTGCAAAATAGGGGTCCTTGTCCAGCCTTGAATGAGAGAAACCCTGTGTCATTACTTTTGCTTTCTATCCACACTGCCTGTGCCACTCCAGTTTTATTTCCAGTTTCCATTCGTTTTTACTTTTGATTACTGCCAAGCCTGAATTAAACTTTCTAGCTCACCTGAGTAACTGAACCCAAGTCAACTGGGTTCAGGGAACTGGGGCCTCCGACCCCCAACACTTATCCCAGTTCTCACCTCAAAACACTTCATTAATTTGTAAAAGGTGGTTTCTTTTTTTTTTAACCAAAGGCATATCCTAGCTTTTATTAAAGGGCCCGCACTGCAGTCAATATAAAAACACAAAAAGTCCCATCAGTTTAATAACAATAAAAAAACCCAAAAGTGGAAAACTGAGGACAGGGGAATAGGTCCCTGGGCCAGGGGCACGAGGAGCCCTGCTCATGGCACCAGGCCTGGCCACAGGGTCCCTAGTATTGCTGTTGCTATGAGGTTGGGAGGCTGTGATTGTCCTGTGGGAGCCACTGTTCACCTGGGTCGGGGACCCTTACTTCTTCTGGGGTGTGCTCAGCTTCTGCATGCCCTAGATCTTGTCTAGCAGGCCAGAGATGAAGGCCTCAGTGGGTTTTTAACAGTCAACCAGCAGCTCCTTGACACTGGCAGCCCGGGTATCATCACTCTCCATGTCCAGGAGTTCATCCACATCAATTTCCAGCTCTGGAATCCCCTCTTCCTGCCAGTCGTAGAGGCGCATGAACAGCTCCAGAATCCACTCCTCCAGGTTGAGGCGCTTCCGTAGCTCCTTGGGTCGTACTTGACGGTGACCTTCCCTTGGCATCTCACTTCCGTACTGCCTGGGCCCTCAGCTGCAGCCCCAGGGGGGCTCTGAAAGTACACGTGGGGCCCTGGGCCACCACTGCCCGGCCCGGGGGCCGGGGCACCAATGCCGCGCCCCCTGGCAGGGCCGCTGTCCGCCGGCTGCCACCGGGGCCACGTGCGAGCGTCAGGCCCTTCCCTGCGCCGCCTCCCGGCCGGCCGCTGACTCAAATTAGCTCAGTAAAAAGGTGGTTTCATAAATAGAGCCAAAAGGCTTACCTAAAAAATAGGATAACTGGCAGGAGGAAAAGAAGAGTCAAAGATAATTCCAAGGTTTCTGGCCTGAGCGACAGGAAGAATGAATTTGGCAACCACAGAGTAGTAGGACCAGATGTTTACTTGGAGCAGATTTGAATGGTTTTAAAAGAGACTAGGAAGAGAGGGATCGGTGAGATCAAGAAGAGGCAATTCCTTGTAATACTCCTAGGGGAGGTATGGGCAAAAGCAAATTTGGTTTTAAAAGTTTAAATTGCGATGTGTTTGGAGAAGATATTTTGGTCTTTGATAGGTACCTGGTGGCACTATCAACTTGAGACCACTAAATTCTCTGCATAAGGCCTTTCAAAACACTGACAGGAATTTGAAGCACAATCGTTTAAAAAATAACTATATCTTGGGCGGCACCTGTGGCTCAGTCGGTAAGGCGCCAGCCCCATATACCGAGGGCGGGTTCAAACCCGGCCCCAGCCGAACTGCAACAACAACAACAACAACAACAAAATAGCCGGGCGTTGTGGCGGGCGCCTGTAGTCCCAGCTACTTGGGAGGCTGAGGCAAGAGAATCGCTTAAGCCCAGGAGTTGGAGGTTGCTGTGAGCTGTGTGATGCCATGGCACTCTACCTAGGGCCATAAAAAGTGAAACTCTGTCTCTACAAAAAAAAAAATTATAATAAATAACTATATCTTTTATTGGTAAGGGAGGTTTTTTGTGGTTGTTGTTTTGTTTGTTTGTTTGTTTTAAGACAGAGTCACACTTTGTCACCCTGGGTAGAGTGCTATGGCATCATAGCTCACAGCAACCTCAAACTCTTGGGCTCAAGTGATTCACTTCCCTCAGCCTCCTAAGAAGCTGAGACTATAGGCACCTGCCACAACACCCAGAGACAGAGTCTCACTCTTGCTCAGGCTGGTCTTGAACTCATGAGCTTAAGCAATCTACCCACCTTGGCCTCCCAGAGTGCTAGGATTATAGGCATGAGCCACCATGCCTGGCTATAAGGGAGTTTTTAAAGAATTAGTAATCCTTGGCATAACAAAGTGTAAATGGGCGGCACCTGTGGCTCAGTGAGTAGGGCGCCAGCCCCATATGCCCAGGGTGGCGGGTTCAAACCCAGCCCCGGCCAAACTGCAACAAAAAAATAGCCGGGCATTGTGGCGGGCACCTGTGGTCCCAGCTGCTCGGGAGGCCGAGGCAAGAGAATCGTGTAAGCCAAAGAGTTAGAGGTTGCTGTGAGCCGTGTGACGCCATGGCACTCTACCCGAGGGCGGTACAGTGAGACTCTGTCTCTACAAAAAAAAAAAAAAAAGTGTAAATGAAAACACATTTAAATTACATAGTAAAAGTGAACTAGATAAAATCATGAAAAGTAATCAGTATATCCATATTTTATTGAATATTGGTTAGAATTATAAATATGTACCTATTAAAATGTCTTCCTCTCAATTAGAAAAGGAAATTTGTTAATAATTTGATGACATAATTTCATATATAATTTTAAAAATTATTTTATATTTGCAAGGAAATTTGATGAATTAAACTTTCACCTTTTAAGACCACAAGAAAAGACTTACTGCCTACACATTTACTACCTATTTGTGAAGGTCTCTATGACAGCCAAAACTTCTATACAACTGACCAGTCAAAAGTAAGGTTCTCTTGCAAATACTATATTGTTTTCCATTGAAAAGCATGATAAGGGCAGCGCCTGTGGCTCAGTGAGTAGGGCGCCGGCCCCATATGCCAAACCCAGCCCTGGCCAAACTGCAACAAAAAAAATAGCTGGGCGTTGAGGTGGGCGCCTGTAGTCCCAGCTGCTCGGGAGGCTGAGGCAAGAGAATCGCTCTAAGCCCAAGAGTTAGAGGTTGCTGTGAGCCGTGTGACGCCACGGCACTCTACCGAGGGTGGTACAGTGAGACTCTGTCTGTACAAAAAAAAAAAAAAAAAAGAAAAGCATGATAAACTCCCCCAATTTCATAGTCACCATTTCATCCTCCAAAATTGCATGGTGATTTATGTAATTAAGCAATCTCTCATGAAAAGACTTAATAGTTTTATGTCTAAAATGAAGTACAAAGGCATATACTAAAGCTACAAATACAAATATTTTATTTGTTAAGTTTTTTGTTTCTTTTTTTTTTTTTGAGACAGAGTCTCACTTTGTCACCCTTGGTAGAGTGCTATAGCATCATAGCTCACAGCAACTTCAAACTTTTGGGCTCAGCCATTCTCTTGCCTCAGCTTCCCAAGTAGCTGGGACTACAGGTGCCTGCCACAACACCAGCTATTTTTTTTTTTTTTTTTTAGAGATGAGGTCTTGCTCTAGCTCAGGCAATGCATCCACCTCAGCCCCCAAGTGCTAGGATTACAGGCATGAGCCACTACACACAGCTAAGATATTTTGTTATTTGCATATATGTTTGTCCCTAACTCAGTGACTTCCATTACTTTTTTTTTTTTTTGAGACAAAGTCTCACTTTGTCGCCCTCAGTACAGTGATATGGCATCATAGCTCACAGCAACTTCCAACTCTTGGGCTCAAGTGATTCTCTTACCTCAGCCTCACATGTAGCTGGGACTACAGGCATCCATCATAATGCCTAGCTATTTTTTTAGAGGCAGGGTCTCACTCTTGCTCCGACTGGTCTCAAACCCGTGAGCTCAGGCAATCCACCCTCCTCAGCCTCCCAGAGCCACCAGGCCAAGCCTTATCTTTCATTTTTTTTTTTTTTTTTTTTTTGCAGTTTTTGGCCGGGGCTGGGTTTGAACCCGCCACCCTTGGCATAGGGGGCTGGCGCCCTACTCACTGAGCCACAGGTGCCGCCCGCCAACCTGGTTTTTTGTTGTTGTTGTTCTGACTGAGCCATTTCAAAATAGGGGGCTGACATCTGACTCGTCACCCCATACAATAGGGGACAGTCTAGAAGGCAACTATAATAAACAAATGTGTGAATACTATGGGGAAAACAAAATGAGGAAATAGAAGATGAAAGTATAGGGGAGATTTGTTGTCATTTTAAATAGGGTGGTAGGGTAGGCTTCATTGAGTAAAGATTTGTAACAAATATAGACACCAAGGAAGAGGTAAGCATTCCGTACAGAGGAAGTAACCACTAGGAAGGTCCTAAGGCAGGAACTTGCCTGTTGGGGAACAGCCAGGAGACTAAGGTAGCAGGAGCCAGGCAAGCAAAGGAGTAAGTATTAAGGAATGAAATGAGGGGGTTTGGCTTATGTAAGGCCTTAAGGCTATTGTCACTTTTTTTTTTTTTTTTTGTAGAGACGGAGTCTTACTTTATCACCCTTGGTAGAGTACTATGATGTCACAGCTCACAGCAACCTCCAGCTCTTGGGCTTAGGCGATTCTCTTGCCTCAGTCTCCTGAGTAGCTGGGACTACAGGCGCCCGCCACAACGCCCGGCTATTTTGGGGTTGCAGCCATCATTGTTGTTGGCGGGCAAGGCTGGATTCGAACCAGCCAACTCAGGTGTATGTGGCTGGCACCTTAGCCACTTGAGCCTCAGCCACTTATTCACTCTTAAGTAAAATGTGGAGTCATTTTGAGAAGAGTAATGGAATCTAATTTACATTTCAAAAGAATGACTAGAGCTACTTTGATGAGATGCAGGAAGGCATCAGACCAGGTGGGTAGCAGTAGAGAGTGGGGGAAGAGAACAAAATCTGGATATAATTTAAGGTTGCTGCCCAACCAGGTTCATTGCCCTCTGATCAAAAGGAAGCCAATGTCCAGAGACAGCAAGGTTTATAGCATAGAAAATTCATTCTGCATATCCCTGAGAATTTGGGAGACAGGGTTTTTAAACATAAGTTTGGTGGGCAAAGGATTAAGCAATTAGGTTTGCTAATTGGCTAGATTAGGGCAACATTATAGGGGGGTGGAATCGCCTTCTTATGATGCTTCAATTCCTGGAGTCCTAATTCCAGTTGAGTCAGTTTCTTAGTTGGGGAGTCAGCCAAACCACCTGAATGTGAAGCCTGAGAGATATCTTAGAAACTACTTTTAGGTTTCAGAAAAGGTGACATTATCTCTGGAGAAAGTTAAGGACCTTTACAACCACCAGCTATGTGGAGAAAGTTAAGAATCTTTTTGACCATCGGCTATGCAACTCCGGAGTAGCAAGTATAGAGAAGCAAACAAGGGAACAGTGACTCTTATCAAGCAAACAGTAAACAGTGGCTGATCATTATTTATGGCTAAACCTGTTCCTTTACAGAGTTTTGGGAGCCTTACTGAGAAGGGACACTAAGAAATGGCTTTCCAGGGGAATGGGAAGGAAACCTGGCCTGCTGAACCAAGAAGTTTGGAGGACCTGTAAGAATATTGATATGAGGCTCAGCGCCAATGGCTCAAGTGGCTAAGGCGCCAGACAACATACACCTGAGCTGGCAGGTTCGAATCCGGCCCCGGCCTGCCAAACAACAATGATGGCTGCAACCAAAAAATAGCTAGGCATTTTGGCGGGTGCCTGTATTCCCAGCTACTTGGGAGGGAGAGGCAGGAGAATCGCTTGAGCCCAGGAATTGGAGGTTGCTGTGAGCTGTGATGCCATAGCACTCTACCCAGGGCGACAGGTTGAGGCTCTGTCTCAAAAAAAAAAAAAAAAAAAAAGAATATTGATATGAAGTAATCTAGGTAACCAATGACCCTAGAGACAATCAGTGACCAATAGAAAAGCGTAGCACTGCCTGGAGACACAGAGAATTTTATTCTGATGGGGAATTACACTTGGCCAGGATTTGACAGACTTTAATGTTCATTAGTGACTGAATGAGGGTATTAACAAATTAATACAGTTCCCAGCTCCCTGAAGGGGCCTAACTTACGTGAAATACTGGAAAAACTGCTTTTCTTCTGCCTTATTTGTGTTCAGAGAGTACAGTCTGGGGAGAAAAACGTCTGTTTGGGGCCTGCAAAATAGGGGTCCTTGTCCAGCCTTGAATGAGAGAAACCCTGTGTCATTACTTTTGCTTTCTATCCACACTGCCTGTGCCACTCCAGTTTTATTTCCAGTTTCCATTCGTTTTTACTTTTGATTACTGCCAAGCCTGAATTAAACTTTCTAGCTCACCTGAGTAACTGAACCCAAGTCAACTGGGTTCAGGGAACTGGGGCCTCCGACCCCCAACACTTATCCCAGTTCTCACCTCAAAACACTTCATTAATTTGTAAAAGGTGGTTTCTTTTTTTTTTAACCAAAGGCATATCCTAGCTTTTATTAAAGGGCCCGCACTGCAGTCAATATAAAAACACAAAAAGTCCCATCAGTTTAATAACAATAAAAAAACCCAAAAGTGGAAAACTGAGGACAGGGGAATAGGTCCCTGGGCCAGGGGCACGAGGAGCCCTGCTCATGGCACCAGGCCTGGCCACAGGGTCCCTAGTATTGCTGTTGCTATGAGGTTGGGAGGCTGTGATTGTCCTGTGGGAGCCACTGTTCACCTGGGTCGGGGACCCTTACTTCTTCTGGGGTGTGCTCAGCTTCTGCATGCCCTAGATCTTGTCTAGCAGGCCAGAGATGAAGGCCTCAGTGGGTTTTTAACAGTCAACCAGCAGCTCCTTGACACTGGCAGCCCGGGTATCATCACTCTCCATGTCCAGGAGTTCATCCACATCAATTTCCAGCTCTGGAATCCCCTCTTCCTGCCAGTCGTAGAGGCGCATGAACAGCTCCAGAATCCACTCCTCCAGGTTGAGGCGCTTCCGTAGCTCCTTGGGTCGTACTTGACGGTGACCTTCCCTTGGCATCTCACTTCCGTACTGCCTGGGCCCTCAGCTGCAGCCCCAGGGGGGCTCTGAAAGTACACGTGGGGCCCTGGGCCACCACTGCCCGGCCCGGGGGCCGGGGCACCAATGCCGCGCCCCCTGGCAGGGCCGCTGTCCGCCGGCTGCCACCGGGGCCACGTGCGAGCGTCAGGCCCTTCCCTGCGCCGCCTCCCGGCCGGCCGCTGACTCAAATTAGCTCAGTAAAAAGGTGGTTTCATAAATAGAGCCAAAAGGCTTACCTAAAAAATAGGATAACTGGCAGGAGGAAAAGAAGAGTCAAAGATAATTCCAAGGTTTCTGGCCTGAGCGACAGGAAGAATGAATTTGGCAACCACAGAGTAGTAGGACCAGATGTTTACTTGGAGCAGATTTGAATGGTTTTAAAAGAGACTAGGAAGAGAGGGATCGGTGAGATCAAGAAGAGGCAATTCCTTGTAATACTCCTAGGGGAGGTATGGGCAAAAGCAAATTTGGTTTTAAAAGTTTAAATTGCGATGTGTTTGGAGAAGATATTTTGGTCTTTGATAGGTACCTGGTGGCACTATCAACTTGAGACCACTAAATTCTCTGCATAAGGCCTTTCAAAACACTGACAGGAATTTGAAGCACAATCGTTTAAAAAATAACTATATCTTGGGCGGCACCTGTGGCTCAGTCGGTAAGGCGCCAGCCCCATATACCGAGGGCGGGTTCAAACCCGGCCCCAGCCGAACTGCAACAACAACAACAACAACAACAAAATAGCCGGGCGTTGTGGCGGGCGCCTGTAGTCCCAGCTACTTGGGAGGCTGAGGCAAGAGAATCGCTTAAGCCCAGGAGTTGGAGGTTGCTGTGAGCTGTGTGATGCCATGGCACTCTACCTAGGGCCATAAAAAGTGAAACTCTGTCTCTACAAAAAAAAAAAATTATAATAAATAACTATATCTTTTATTGGTAAGGGAGGTTTTTTGTGGTTGTTGTTTTGTTTGTTTGTTTGTTTTAAGACAGAGTCACACTTTGTCACCCTGGGTAGAGTGCTATGGCATCATAGCTCACAGCAACCTCAAACTCTTGGGCTCAAGTGATTCACTTCCCTCAGCCTCCTAAGAAGCTGAGACTATAGGCACCTGCCACAACACCCAGAGACAGAGTCTCACTCTTGCTCAGGCTGGTCTTGAACTCATGAGCTTAAGCAATCTACCCACCTTGGCCTCCCAGAGTGCTAGGATTATAGGCATGAGCCACCATGCCTGGCTATAAGGGAGTTTTTAAAGAATTAGTAATCCTTGGCATAACAAAGTGTAAATGGGCGGCACCTGTGGCTCAGTGAGTAGGGCGCCAGCCCCATATGCCCAGGGTGGCGGGTTCAAACCCAGCCCCGGCCAAACTGCAACAAAAAAATAGCCGGGCATTGTGGCGGGCACCTGTGGTCCCAGCTGCTCGGGAGGCCGAGGCAAGAGAATCGTGTAAGCCAAAGAGTTAGAGGTTGCTGTGAGCCGTGTGACGCCATGGCACTCTACCCGAGGGCGGTACAGTGAGACTCTGTCTCTACAAAAAAAAAAAAAAAAGTGTAAATGAAAACACATTTAAATTACATAGTAAAAGTGAACTAGATAAAATCATGAAAAGTAATCAGTATATCCATATTTTATTGAATATTGGTTAGAATTATAAATATGTACCTATTAAAATGTCTTCCTCTCAATTAGAAAAGGAAATTTGTTAATAATTTGATGACATAATTTCATATATAATTTTAAAAATTATTTTATATTTGCAAGGAAATTTGATGAATTAAACTTTCACCTTTTAAGACCACAAGAAAAGACTTACTGCCTACACATTTACTACCTATTTGTGAAGGTCTCTATGACAGCCAAAACTTCTATACAACTGACCAGTCAAAAGTAAGGTTCTCTTGCAAATACTATATTGTTTTCCATTGAAAAGCATGATAAGGGCAGCGCCTGTGGCTCAGTGAGTAGGGCGCCGGCCCCATATGCCAAACCCAGCCCTGGCCAAACTGCAACAAAAAAAATAGCTGGGCGTTGAGGTGGGCGCCTGTAGTCCCAGCTGCTCGGGAGGCTGAGGCAAGAGAATCGCTCTAAGCCCAAGAGTTAGAGGTTGCTGTGAGCCGTGTGACGCCACGGCACTCTACCGAGGGTGGTACAGTGAGACTCTGTCTGTACAAAAAAAAAAAAAAAAAAGAAAAGCATGATAAACTCCCCCAATTTCATAGTCACCATTTCATCCTCCAAAATTGCATGGTGATTTATGTAATTAAGCAATCTCTCATGAAAAGACTTAATAGTTTTATGTCTAAAATGAAGTACAAAGGCATATACTAAAGCTACAAATACAAATATTTTATTTGTTAAGTTTTTTGTTTCTTTTTTTTTTTTTGAGACAGAGTCTCACTTTGTCACCCTTGGTAGAGTGCTATAGCATCATAGCTCACAGCAACTTCAAACTTTTGGGCTCAGCCATTCTCTTGCCTCAGCTTCCCAAGTAGCTGGGACTACAGGTGCCTGCCACAACACCAGCTATTTTTTTTTTTTTTTTTTAGAGATGAGGTCTTGCTCTAGCTCAGGCAATGCATCCACCTCAGCCCCCAAGTGCTAGGATTACAGGCATGAGCCACTACACACAGCTAAGATATTTTGTTATTTGCATATATGTTTGTCCCTAACTCAGTGACTTCCATTACTTTTTTTTTTTTTTGAGACAAAGTCTCACTTTGTCGCCCTCAGTACAGTGATATGGCATCATAGCTCACAGCAACTTCCAACTCTTGGGCTCAAGTGATTCTCTTACCTCAGCCTCACATGTAGCTGGGACTACAGGCATCCATCATAATGCCTAGCTATTTTTTTAGAGGCAGGGTCTCACTCTTGCTCCGACTGGTCTCAAACCCGTGAGCTCAGGCAATCCACCCTCCTCAGCCTCCCAGAGCCACCAGGCCAAGCCTTATCTTTCATTTTTTTTTTTTTTTTTTTTTTGCAGTTTTTGGCCGGGGCTGGGTTTGAACCTGCCACCTCCAGCATATGGGGTCGGCGCCTTACTCCTTTGAGCCACAGGTGCCGCCCTTATCTTTCATTTTTTGATTTTTTTTTTTAGAGGCAGGATCTCTCTTTGTGGCCCAGACTTGGGTGCTGTGGCAACTATCTTAGCTCACTATAACCTCAAACTCCTAGGCCTCTAGCCTCAGCTTCCCAAGTAGCCAGGACTACAGGCATGAGTCACTGTACCCAGCTTGTTATTTATCTATTTGTATGTCTATTTATCTGGTTTTAAATACTAAACACTTACAGCTTGTAGTCCAGATGTTAGCTGGGAGCACAGTCACGTAAGGGGTTGGAGAGTGAGCAACCAGGATGACATTCATTGGTGCTGCTTACTGACAGGAGTACTGAGCTCCTCCCTATGTGGGCCTCTCCACTGGCTGCTTGAGCAATCTGATAACATGGTGGCTGGCCTTACCCAAAATGAACAAGAGAGAGCAAGGTAGAAGCTTCAAAACCTTTTTCTTTTCAAATATTTTTAAAAGATGAGGTCTTGCTACGTTACCCAGGCTGAACTTGAATTCCTGGGCTTAAGCATTCCTCCCACCTCAGTACCCACCACTGCACCCAGATGAAGCTTCAGTGACGTTCATAGCCTAGCCACAGAAGTCACAATCCCAAATTTTGGCAGTATCCCATTAGTCATAGAGGTCAGCCCTATTTCTTTTTTTTTTTTAATTTCAGTTTGCTTATTCATTTTTCTTTGTTTGAAGTACTCCTTTTTTTGTTAATTTTCTTCTTCCTTTGGCGGTGCTGGCTGTTTTTGATGTTGTTAGTAGAGACGGGGTCTTACTCTGGCTCACTGCTGCTCATACTGGTCTTGAACCTCTGAGCTCAGACAATCCACCCGCCTCGGCCTCCCACAGCGCTGGGACTATAGGCATGAGCCACCACGCCCGGCCCCTATTACGTGTGAGAGGATGTACATAGGGCATGAATACCAAGAGGCCAGTATCATTGTATGGCCACTTTGAAGGCAGGCTACCATAGTACACATCTACACATCAGTACATTTCCCTTGATGCATAAAACATGCTAAGGGATCATAACAAAAGAACGACAAGTTGTTTGAATTAAATTTCCACAGTGTGTCTTGAGGAAACAATAATATGTTTTCTTTTTTCTTTCTTTCTTTTTTTTTCTTTTTTGAGACAGTCTCACTCTATAGCCCAAGGTAGAGTGCTGTGGCTCCATAGCTCACAGACACCTCAAACTCCCAGTGAAAGAGATCCTCTTGCCTCAGCCTCCCAGTAGCTGGGACTATAGGTGCCCACTACAATGCCTGGCTAATTTATCTATTTTTGTATACAGGGCTCTCACTTTTTTTTTTTTTGGCCAGGGCTAGGTTTGAACCCGCAACCTCCGGCATATGGGGCTGGCGCCCTACCCTTTGAGCCACAGGCACTGCCCGGCTCTCACTTTGTTTTAGAGCTCTCACTCTTGCTCAGGCCGATCTCAAACTGGTAAGCTCAAGCAATCCACCCACCTCAGCCTCCCAGAGTGGTAGGGTTACTGACGTGAGCCACTGCACCCAGCCAATTATATGTTTTCTTACAAAATTATTTGCCGTTAATGATATCAATTTTCAAAGAAGCCAGCACAGAATTGAAGCATAAAACTAGGTCAGGGGCAGCACCTGTGGCTCAGTGAGTAGGGCGCCAGCCCCATATAAGAAGGTGGCGGGTTCAAACCTGACCCCCAGCCAAACTGCAACAAAAAGATAGCCGGGCGTTGTGGCGGGCGCCTGTAGTCCCAGCTACTCGGGTGGCTGAGGCAAGAGAATCGCCTAAGCCCAAGAGCTGGAGGATTCTGTGAGCTGTGACGCCACGACACTCTACCGAGGGCGACAAAGTGAGAGTCTGTCTCTAAAAAAATAAATAAATAAATAATAAAATAAAATAAAACTAGGTCGGTTATGAGTAAGAACAATTTTAGATGTTCTTTAGACTTTCTAAACAATTCTGACCTTATCCTTTCTCTACTTAAGAACACATAGTGGCTGTCATCTATGTAACAGTTCCCTTTTCCTTCCTATACACCATGCTCCAAGTTGAGCGACCTCCATATTCCATGCAAGAAGTGTTCTTTCACGTACCGTGCTATGCTCTCTGCTAGAAGGTCTTTCTTATGTCCACCTGAGAAACTCCTTCACACTTGAGCATCCATCTCAAATTTCGCTTTCTCAGTCAGACATGACAAGGAATCTTTTTTTTTTTTTTTCTCTCGCAGTTTTTGGCTGGGGCTGGGTTTGAACCCGCCACCTCCAGGCCACATATGGGGCCAGCGCCTTACTCCTTTGAGCCACAGACGCCACCCAACAAGAAATCCTTATTCTTCCATCATACTCAGATTTTTGTCTCAGTGGACTTTGTTAGTGCATGATAAATACTTGTCAGTCTTTCTACTAATTTATAAAGTTTCCCACCAGGGAGATCATCTACAGATCTCTGGTGCTTCAGGCAATGCCCAACATTTGCTCAGCAAATGTTTATGGAGTTAGAATAATAGCTAGCAAGTTTTTTCCAGTGTCACCGGCAGCAGTGCTTACTTTACCACTTTGTGGCAGCAGACTGCAGAATTATTTCCACCTTCTACTAAGGAGTGCAGCCAGTATGAGAATTCACAAATTGTAGACAATGGTTTTTTAAGAGTGGATCACAGGAATTCTTCACTGTCCATGCTGTATATTTCTGCACTATTTGAATAATAGCATTTTTTTTTATAGTTTTTTTTTTTTTGGCCAGGGCCGGTTTGAACCTGCCACCTCCGGTATATGGGGCCAGCGCCCTACTCCTTTGAGCCACAGGCGCCGCCCCAATAATAGCATATTTTTATGTGAAATACAGCGCTGATACAAAAACATACACAATACAAATCATTATAAAGAGATTTTAGCTTAATTTCTTACCCAAAAGTATGTGAGAATAACTTCTGAGCTGATTCAAAATAATATATTTATTATGACATATAACTATCAAACAGAAAATTACTTGTTTATGAAAACTGCTCATTACTGATGTTTTTTAATTTCAAATTAATATAAGGGCACAATTAGGTTACATTGTTTGCGTTTGTTAGGTAAAGTCTAACTTGTAGTGGAGGCCTTCACCTGGGAGGTATGCCATATACTCCTACATTGTGCCCATTAGGTGACAGAACACCAAACCTTCGCCCTCTTCCCATCTCCCCCCTCCGCCCTTTCCCCCTCAGTTGATTGTAGTTGCATCTTTCTTTAGAGTGGGCCTATAGTTGTTCATCTACTAGTTTCACATCAGCATTGAGTATATTGGACACTTGCTTTTCCATTCTTGTGACACTTAGGAGGATGTGCTCCAAATCCAGGTCAATACACCAGATGTAAAGCCTTCCTCTTTCTTCATGGCTGAATGGTATTCCATGGTACACATATAAAATAATTTAGTTATCAAAAAAATAAATAAATAAAATAAAATAGTTTATTTATCCATTCATGAGTTGATGGGCACTAGGGTTGTTTCCACATCTTGGTGATTATGAATTGAGCTGCAATAAACATTCTTTTTTTTTTTTGAGACAGAGCCTCAAGCTGTCACCTTGCATAGAGTGCTGTGGCATCACAGCTCACCACAACCTCCAACTCCTGGACTCAATCAATTCTCCTGCCTCTACCTCCCAAGTAGCTGGGACTACAGGCACCCACCACAATGCCTGGCTATTTTTTGGTTGGAGCCATCATTGTTATTTGGTGGGCCTGGGCTGGATTTGAACCCACCAGCTCAGGTGTTATGTGGCTGGTGCCATAGCCGCTTAAGCCACAGGCGCCAATCCTGCAATAAACATTCTAGTGAAAATGTCCTTATGATAAAATGACCTTTTTTTTTCTTTTAAGACAGAGTCTCACTTTGTTTCTCTTGGTAGAGTGCTGTCGCATCATAGCTCACAGTAACCTCAAACTCTTGAGCTCAAGTGATCCTCTTGCCTCAGACTCCTGAGTAGTGGGACCATAGGCACCTGCCACAGTGCCTGGCAATTTTTAGAGAGGGCGTCTTGCTCTTGCTCAGGATGGTCTCAAACTCCTGAGCTCATGCAATCCACCTGTCTTGGCCTTCCAGAGTGCTAAGATCACAGACTAGAACCATCGCTCACAGACTTGAGCCATCGCACACAGTCTACTATTTTTCTTTCTTTTTTTTTTTTTGGTAGAGACAGAGTCTCACTTTACTGCCCTCGGTAGAGTGCCGTGGCATCACATGGCTCACAGCAACTTCCAGCTCTTGGGCTTATGTGATTCTCTTGCCTCAGCCTCCCGAGCAGACAGCCTACTATTTTTGTTCTTATTGCATTTGCTTTGAAGGTGTTAGTCATAAATTCTCTGCTATTTGGAACACCTTCCAAATTACCACAGAGTTGCCATTTTTTACTGTGTGAATTATTTTATCGTCATCCTAAAGAAAGGCAGTAGTTTTGTTGGGCACAGATAGAAAAACATTGTTAAATTAGGTTTGACCTAAAGCTGTCTCTCTACATATTTTAAGTTTTACATAAATGTTTCTCCATACATAGTAAACTGTAATCTAACTTGATATGTAAACAGACTGTAACCTACTCTTAAAACAAGTGGCTGAGTTTTGGCGAATCACAGGTAGCCTATCATTCAAACCAGGTTGAAATAAAGCAAACTCCAAAGTGTACTCACTCCATCTGTTTCTGTACTTCATGTCTATTTGTTATACATCACTTCGCTTTTTCTGTCCATAAATGTTATCTGACCAAGAGGCAGTCCAGGAGCCACACTGAACTGATTCTGGTTCTGGGGGGGTACCTGACTCAAGAATCAAACTCCATTAAGTTTCGTTTGTATAAAATTTTTCTTTTAACAATATAAAAATTGCTAGCCGGGCGTTGTGGCGGGCGCCTGTGGTCCCAGCTACTCGGGAGGCTGAGATAGGAGAATGGCCTAAGCCCAGGAGTTGGAGGTTGCTGTGAGCTGTGTGATGCCATGGCACTCTACTGAGGGTGATAAAGTGAGATTCTGTCTCTACTAAAAAAAAAAAAATTATAATAACTAGCCGGGTGTTGTGGGGGGCGCCTGTAGTGCCAGCTCCTGGGAGACTGAGGCAAGAGAATTGCCTAACCCCAGAAGTTGGAGGTTGCTGTGAGCTGTGTGAAGGCCACAGCACTCTACTGAGGGCGATAAAGTGAGACAGTACTAAAAAAAAAAAAAAAGTGATAATAACTAGCCACCGTCCCCTAGTTTGCTTTCCTAAAATTGCTACACAGGAGTCTGGATAATGGTCGTTAAGATTCTTAACTTTCTCCATAGACAGCATCACCTTTTTGAAACCTAAGGGTAGTTTTTGAGATACCTTCCAGGCCCTTCCTTCCACTGTTTTGCCTGACCTACTCAGATCAGTGGCCCTTACCAAGAAACTGATTCAACTGATATTGTGACCCCCGCCCAGGAACTGACTGAACACAAGAAGATGATTTCTACACTCCTATAATTTCTCCCGAAACCTAGCCAAACAGCAGACTCAGCTGCCTAACCCTTTGGCTACTAAACTATCTTAAAAAACCCTTTCTCCCTAATTTTCAGGGAGATGGACTTTAAAAATTCTTCTGAAACCACCCTTTATAAAATCAATAAAGGTGTATAAGGTCAAAACTGGGATAAGGGTATAAATCTCCGTGAAAGCACAGGCCTACCTAAAAATAATGGTAATAATCAGCCACTGTGTGTCCCCTCATTTGCTTAATAATAACTAGTCACTGTCCCCTTGTTTGCTTCTGTATAATTACCACTCTAGAGCCACATAGCTCTTGGTCATAAAGGTTTCTAACTTTCTGCATAGATAATATCAACCTTGTACAACCTAAGGCTAGTTTTGGTGATCTATTCCAGGACCTGCCTTCTTGGGGAATGGCTGACCCACCCAGACCAGTGGCCCATACTGAGGAACTGACTCAACTGGTATTGTGACGTCCACCCTGGTAACCAACTCAGCAAAGAAGACAATTTCTATACCCTGTGGTTCTGCCTCAAACCTAGCCAATGAACAGACCCAATTATTTAGCCTTTCCGCCCACCCCTAGCCAAACTGTTTCTAGAAAACCCTTTTTCTCAAATATTTAGGGGTTTGGTGCCCGTAGCTCAGTGGTTAGGGTACCAGCCACATACACCAGGGCTGGCAGGTTTGAACCGGCCCAAGCCTGCCAAACAACAATGACGACTACAACCAAAAAATAGCCGGGCATTGTGGCTGGCACTTGTAGTCCCAGCTACTTGGGAGGCTGAAGCAAGAGAATCTCTTAAGCTCAAGAGTTTGAGGTTGCTGTGAGCTGTAATACCATGGCACTATACTCAGGGTGACATAGTGAGACTCTATTTCAAAAAATATATGAATAAATAAACAAACAAGCAAATATTTGGGGAGATAGCTTTGAGGAATTTCTCTTGTCTCCTCACTTGGTGGTCTGCAAAATTCAACCTTTGACTATCTCAGTGAATTGGCTTTTGTTTGTACAGTAACAAAACTGTGGGGGTAAGGAAAGGCTCCCTGAAAGATCAATTTACAATAAGGCAGAAAGGCAGATTAATAAGAGAGATTCATTTACCATGCACATGAGAAGAATTACCAATATCCCAGTGGGGTCCAAAAATTTATATACCCTCATTTTAGAGGGGAGGGGAAGATGGGGAATATAGGTAATTCTGTTTAGGGGCAATAAATGGTTACCAGGGAGGATAAGTAAGTGTGTGGAAGAGTGGATGGGGGGAGCAGATTGACTTTTATTTGTTTTGTTTTGTTTTTTTTTTTGTAGTTTTATTTTTTTTGGCTGGGGCTGGGTTTGAACCCACCACCTCCAGCATATGGGGCCGGCGCTCTACTCCATTGAGCCACAGGTGCCACCCAGCAGATTGACTTTTAAATGATTAAATGATTCTCTTTGGAAATTAAATTAACCTGAGAGACAGGTATTATTAAAATGGGTTGGGCCAGGTCGACTTCCATTTTTTTTTTTTGAGACAGAGGCTCACTCTGTCACCTTGGGGTCAAGTGCCATGGTGTCATCATCATAGCTTATAGCAACCTCAAACTTGCTCAAGTGATCCTCATGCCTCAGCTTCCCAAGTAACTGGGACTACAGGCACCTGCCACAACTCCTGGCTGGTTTTCCTAGTTTTAGTAGAAACAGGCTAGTCTGAAACTCCTGATCTTAAGCAATCTGCACCTCTGCCTCCCACGGTGCTAGGGATTATAGGTATGAGCCACTGTGCCTGGCCTAGTCCTAGTTTATATTTTTGATCTTCTCTCTTGCAAAATATTGAGATAATAGTGAGAAAGAAAAGCAATTATTGTTTGTTTGTTTTGAGTCGAGAGTCTCACTTTGTCACCCTTGGTAGAGTGTTATGGTGTCACAACTCACAGCAACCTCAAACTCTTGGGCTCAAGCAATTCTGTTGCCTCAGCCTCCCAAGTAGGTGGACTATGGGTGCCCACCACAACGCCTGGCTATTTTTAGAGATGAGGTCTCCCTCTGGCTCAGACTGGTCTTGAACCTGTGAGCTCAGGTAATCCACCTACCTCAGCCCCCCACAGTGCTAGGATTACAGGCATAAACACCATCTGGCCATGCCATTGTTCTTTTTGATGAATCCAGTCTAATTTTATGCAGACAGAGGGAATGCCCCTTCCAATGACCTGTTGATCTCTAAGGACCTTAATTCAAAATACTCTCTCTCTTTTCTTAAGAGACAGAGTCTTACTTTATCACCCTTGGTAGAGTTGCTGTGGCATCACAGCTCACAGCAACCTCAAACTCTTGAGCTTAGGTGATTCTCTTGCCTCAGCCTCCTGAGTAGCTGGGACTACAGGTGCCCGCCACAACGCCCGGCTATTTTGTTGTTGTTGTTGCAGTTTGGCCGGGGTAGAGTTCGAACCCGCCACCCTCAGTATATGGGGCTGGCATCATACTCACTGAGCCACAGGCGCCACCCTCAATATACTCTTTATAGCACAGAGTCCTATTTTGGGGTGAAATTTCCTGAGCTCCTTCATTTGTGAAGAAAGTAAATTTTGTGTTATGCTTTTAACATCAATACTTATTAATATTACCCTTAATGCATACATAAGATTTCTGGAGTGGACCAGATTACTATTATTTACTTAACAGTAAAGAACAACCGCATTGTTCCCCAGTACTCAAATTCTTATTTCTGGGATGACACAATGAGAACTGACTGAATAAAACGGTAGACATTAAGTAATGTGTATTACAGGTGAAACTAATTACAAAATTAATCCAGTGTTAAGGAAGAGGCAGTTGTACTTCTTCCCCTCTCCGGAGAGTTTCCTTAGAAATGCAATGGAAAGATTCATGAGTTCTTACTTTAACTCTTTGGAATGTAAATAAATTTATTCAGGGGAAAGATAAACTCAGTGTCTCCATCCCTGGTTTTACCACCCTGGAATGTCTTCATAATCCAAGACTCATACCTCCCTTAAAAGTAAACACATACCTCCAGGAGGTAAATCTCCATGAGAGATGTATTCATTATAAAGTAAATGTCTCCTGTATGTGTGGGATAAATCTCTCCTGTATATATTAAAGATTTCTCTCTCTGTATGATCAATAAATTACCATCCAGGTCCCCAGTAAAATTTGCTTAGAAATTCCAGCTGCAGAAACATAAAAATATTTTCTCTGTAGCCTCACAGATTGGTTAAAACAACATCTCAAAATTCATGTATTCAAATTAGTGTGATTCTTCCCACTTAATTTCAACCTTGTCGCAATTACATAACATGTATAAAACATTTTTGCCATTGTTTTGTGTTATTTTGACTACATAAGAAAATTAGCCTTTCTGTTTATGGCTGAACCTTGCTTTTGGCCATTTAATCAATTGATCACCTCCACCCCCATGACACACTTGCCATGTCTTAAAATTACTTGTGGTGGTGGTTCCTAAAACTGAAATCCAATTTTAAAGGATGAAAATTTCAGGCGGCGCCTGTGGCTCAGTGAGTAGGGCGCCGGCCCCATATGCCGAGGGTGGTGGGTTCAAACCCAGCCAAACTGCAACAAAAAATAGCCGGGTGTTGTGGTGGGCGCCTGTAGTCCCAGCTGCTTGGGAGGCTGAGGCAAGAGAATCGCGTAAGCCCAAGAGTTAGAGGTTGCTGTGAGCTGTGTGACGCCACGGCACTCTACCCGAGCGCGGTACAGTGAGACTCTGTCTCTACAAAAAAAAAAAAGGATGAAAATTTCTATACCATTAAGACTGCTGTAGAAAATGTTTAAAAAGCAACATCCAATCAGTGTAACCTGGCTTATTGTACCCTCAATGAATCCCCAACAATAAAAAAAAAAAAAGCAACATCCATAAGGATTTCCAAAATTATTATAAGGGGTACTAATTTTTCAAAAAACTAGGATATGGTCTCCCCAGGTAATGTCTCTGAAGGGGACTGATTTCATTTGGATGTGTAAATTCTGGGCTATTCTGTTTTTTAAAAATTCATATAGCTTTCTATAAGAAATAAGCAGATTATCAACTTGAAATGATGAGATTCAGAAAATATGATTAACTACAGTGATTATTTGAGTGCAGAGCTTGAAGATGGCCACTTGGGAAAACACCCATTCCAAATGAAAGAGGTCAGTGATTCCAAAGTGGAAGTTAAGATTCCACTTACACAAGCAGAGACAGAAAGGTTCCAGCAGGATTGCAGCATTTTCTGTAAAATTACATTGGTTGCGAACTGCTGTGCTCTAAGGAAGATTATGTTACTTTCCCTAAGGAAGAGAGTGAGCGAGGAGATCTTACATGTGGTGTCTTTTGGTGGAAATTATTTACAGGGATAAAAAGCAGAAGTTACAGCTTCATGTACATGACGCAGGTTGCATAGCCACATTCCTGCAAAGCTCAAAATAATCTAAAGTTCCAACAACTTTAAGTTTGAATTATTGAATTCCACAAGATGAAGATGTTTCCTGATCTTTTTTTTTCTTTCTTTTTTTTTTTTTTTTTGTAGAGACAGAGTCTCACTTTAAGGCCCTCGGTAGAGTGCCGTGGCGTCACACGGCTCACAGCAACCTCCAACTCCTAGGCTTAAGCGATTCTCTTGCCTCAGCCTCCCGAGTAGCTGGGACTACAGGCGCCCGCCACAACGCCTGGCAATTTTTTGATTGCAGTTCGGCCGGGGCCGGGTTTGAACCCTCCATCCTCGGTATATGGGGCTGGCGCCTTACCAACTGAGCTACAGGCACCGCCCTGTATCCTGATCTTTGATTGACATGACTAGGATTCTCAATTTGGTTAGGTGAATATAAAGTTGACCCAGCTTCTTCTTCTCTTTCCAACCTTGCCTAAAAGAGAACAGAATATTCTTTTTCTAAAATCAGCACTGAGGCATCCAGGAGATGCTATCCTTCCTCGAGATATGGGCAAGACACTCAGCCATAGTGGTAGCTTGCTAGCCTGATATTAATGAACTTGGGTTTGATCCATACGGATGATGATACCATGGAGGCCAGAATCACATATTGGTAGACAATAATGTGTGGGCATAATCAACCTCATTCTGTGTTCTCCATTCACAGTTGCCTCCAATGCACTGTCTGCATATATAGCAAATAGAGCCTGGCCTCTGAAGTGAAAAGGGTCCCAAGTGAATGGTAGGATGGGCTTAAGTAAGGCTAGGAACCTAGGATCACAGAGCTGTGACCCAATAGGAAGTGAAGACTGTTCTTCCTAGCAGACAGAAAGGGGAACCCAGAACTCATTCCTTTGCAGTGATGCATCATTCTATCTCAAGATCCAAGTGTGGTCCAGCCATCGAAGGAACAAACTGATGATATTACAAAGGAGCTATGATATGTGGGTCACTGCAAAAGTTTTGAGATGCACAAAAATCAAGAAACATACAATCTGCTGATAGAAACAAATGAAACCGCTCCCAGCAACACCAATAAGCAGAGCAAGTTGAAACTTGTACGGGTGAATTAGAAAGGACACTGTCAACTGTGCTTCGTGTCAGTAAAAAAATGGACCATAACCTGGATGGAAGTGGAAGACATTATTCTTAGTAAAGCATCACAAAAATGGAGAAGCATGAATCCTATGTACTCAATCTTGATATGAGGACAATTAATGACAATTAAGTTTATGGGGGGGAAGCAGAAAGAGGGATGGAGGGAGGAGGGTGGGGCCTCGGTGTGTGTCACACTTTATGGGGGCAAGACATGATTGCAAGAGGGACTTTACCTAACAATTGCAATCAGTATAACTGGCTTATTGTACCCTCAATGAATCCCCAACAATAAAAAAAAAAAAAAAAAATGGACCATAATACAGTCTGTCTCAAAACTTTCATAGTGACCTACACACAATAAGATAATGATCCCTCAGTCTTCAGAGAAGCCAGGCCAGGAACCAGGACCCTTCCCATACCACCTTATCCATTTATTTGTGTACTATACCACATTCTTATCTTCTGGACAAGTGTAATGAGAAGCTCTGGACAAGTGCTTTCAGCCTGAGGACACAAGTTGGCCAGTTCTTTTTTTTTTTTCTTTTTGGCCGAGGCTGGGTTTGAACCCACCACCTCCGGCATATGGGACCGGCGCCCTACTCCTTGAGCCATAGGCGCCGCCCAAGTTGGCCAGTTCTGGGTAACTTTCTAACAATCTAAAGTTCCATACCCTAAATACTATTCTTCGCTTGCTCTATTTGTGAGACTTAGTCATACAAGGTACATGAATGGATTTAAACAATGATTAGGAGGGGAGATTACCAGCTCAGTGACTGAGTATTTGTAATAAGTGAAAGGCATCATGGTCACGTTCTGCTTGGAGTGATTTGGGGTATGAGTTAGCATAATTAACACCCTTGTCCATTTCATTTTTTGTTTGTTTGTTTTTGAGACAGAGTCTCACTTTGTCACCCTTGGTAGAGTGCTATGGCATCACAGCTCACAGCAAGCTCAAACTCTTGGGCTTAAGCAATTCTCTTGCCTCAGCCTCCCCATTATCTGGGACTACAGGTGCCTGCCACCGCACTGGGCTATTTTTAGAGATGGGGTCCCACTCTTGCTCAGGCTGCTCTCAAACCTGCGAGCTCAGGCAATCCACCTGCCTTGGCCGCCCAGAGTGTTATGATTACAGGCATGAGCCACCATGCCTGGCCCCTTGTCTATTTCAGGCAAAACCCAATTCACTCTGTAGACACTCCTGCAAGAAAGTCTACAATATAGGGCCATTCAAGTTTGTTTCAAAACACAGTTATTCCTTGGTATCTGTGGGCCACTGGTTTTAGGATCTCCTGGAAATACCAAAATCCATGGATCCTCTGATATCAAGTGGTATATTATTTGCATATAATGTCCTCATCCTCCTGTATGCTTAAATCCTATCTAGATTACTTTTAGTAACTAATACAATGCAAATGCTATATACATAGTTTTTATACTGTATTGTTTAGAGAATAATGAAAACAGTCTGTAAATGTTTGCTACAGACAAAATTATCCATTCTTTAATATTTTTGATCCGTGGTTGGTCGAATCCTTGGATGCAGAGCTAACAGATATGGAGGGCCAAATGTATTACCCAAATTGCATGCCTGTGGCTCAAAGGAGTAGGGCGCCAGCCCCACATGCCGGAGGTAGTGAGTTCAAACCCAGCCCCAGCCAAAAAAAAAACTGCAAAAAAACCCCCAACAACATATTACCCAAAATATATAAAAATAGTGTCTTCTTTTTTTGCAGTTTTTGGCCAGGGCCGGGTTTGAACCTACCACCTCCGGTATATGAGGATGGTACCCTACTCCTTGAGCCACAGGTGCCACCCAATAGTATCTTCTTTTATCAGCTGATTGCAATGTTCTCGTCCCTCATGGTACTAGCTATGTAGTAGGACAGTAATTAAATAGTTCACAGCTAATATCTGCCAACTTTAATCAGATTGACTTAGAACTGGGCAGGATTTTGCCTGCCAAGGAGAGGAGGCATTTGAGCCAGGAGGGACCAGGGAAGGTTAGGGCTACCAGATAGGGACAGTAATCGTAACAACTATCACTAGGGGAGCACTTACCATGAGTTATTCCCTCTTCTGAGTTCTTTACAGATATCATCTCACTTAACCCTCACACAAACCTATGAGCTAGCCACAGTTCCCATTCTGCAAATGAGAAAAAAGATTTTTCTAGGATTAAGGGAAAGGATTGAGTCAAAGAGACTCAAATATGCACCTTTACCATTGACTAATAAACCATTCAACCGGAATCTCAGTATTTCATCTTAAAAAAATTGTTGTAGGGGCGGCGCCTGTGGCTCAGTGAGTAGGGCGCCAGCCCCATATGCTGAGGGTGGTGGGTTCAAACCCAGCCCCGGCCAAACTGCAACAACAACAAAAAAATAGCCGGGCGTTGTGGCGGGCACCTGTAGTCCCAGCTGCTCGGGAGGCTGAGGCAGGAGAATCGCGTAAGCCCAAGAGTTAGAGGTTGCTGTGAGCGGTGTGACACCACGGCACTCTACCCGAGGGTGGTACAGTGAGACTCTGTCTCTACAAAAAAAAAAAAAAAATTGTTGTAAAAATACTTACTTTGTGGCGGTGCCTGTGGCTAAAGGAGTAGGGCACCAGCCACATATGCCGGAGGTGGCGGATTCAAACCCAGCCCCGGTCAAAAACTGCAAAAAAAAAAAAACCCCTTACTTTGCTATATATTGACATGAGAATTAAATAAGATAGCGTATTTTACAATGCCTATCACAGTTTCTGAACATAATATATGTTCTACAAAATAGTCATCGTTTATCTTTCTCATTCACCTTTGACCCTGGACCACAAACCTTCTCAGTAGGCTGAAAATGGTCTCCCCAAAGATGTTTATGGGGTAATCCCAGACCTGTGTAAATGTTACTTTATGTGGTAATAAAAGGACTCTGCAGATTTTTTTTTTTTTTTTGGCTGGGGCTGGGTTTGAACCCGCCACCTCTGGCATATGGGGCTGGCGCCCTACTCCTTTGAGCCACAGGCGCCACCCCTGCAGATGTATTAAGTTAAAGATTTTGAAATGAAAAGATTATCCTAGATTATCCCAGTGAGTCCAATATAATCATCAGGGTCCTTAGGAAAGGAAGGCAGGAGGATCAAAGTCAGAAGGAGGAGATGTGATGATGGAAGCTGGGGCTACAGTGATGTGTTCTGCAGATGGAGGAAGAGGCCACAAACCAAGGAGTGCAGGCAGACACTAGGAGCTGGAACTGACACAGGAAGGATTCTCCCCTGTGACCTCCAGAAGGAACACAGCTCTGTGGACACTTTATTTTAGCCCTATAAGACCCATTTCTGGGAGGATTCTGACCTCTAGAACAATAAATGTTTGTTGTTTTAAGCCACCAAATTTGTGTAATTTATTTTTGTTTTATTTTATTTTGTTTTTTGCAGTTTTGACTGGGGCTGGGTTTGAACCTGCCACCCCCAGTATATGGGGCCAGTGCCCTACTCCTGGAGCCACAGGCGCCGCCCAGTTTGTGGAATTTATTACACCACCAGTAAGAAATTAATATACTCCCTAAATGGAGAAGAAGGACAAAGTGGACAATAGACCTCTCACCTCCACCAGTCTCAGTATCCAAGCCAGACTGACCCTGAGTGCTCACCTGGTTGCCTCTCCTCAGCCCCTTAGTTCAGACACCTTGGCTGAGGAAGCTAAACCTGCATGATACTTTGTGGACCAGCAATACTGGCATTCCTGGAGCTAGCCTATTTTCTCAGCCTGACATTGTATGGGAACAGGGGAATTCTGGCAGAGAGGCAAGGAATCTCATAGCGGTGTGAAAAATTTATACAAACTCAGATACCTCATGATCTCAGAGCATGCACAAGCAAGAAAGGCCTGAGTTGAGGGTTTGGGGAAGAAACACGCCATGCTGTCTGCACCCCGCATGCAGGAAACCTTTGTGCTGTTCCAGGAGAGAAACAAACTTCAGAAGACCTCACAACAGGAGTGTCGCTGAGGCTGGAGTAAGTGTATCAGGAACTAGTGCCCCTTAGAGACCACCACTCACATCAGCCCCTCACTCTGGAAGTCAAGAGAAGGGGCTAGCGACCCAGGTAATGTCCTTCTACTCACACAGAATTGAGCCTACCACCCCACACTCAGAGCTCTCTTGGACTAGAAAGAATTTCAACCAGGCCCCTTCCCTTAACCTCAATAATTTTTGTATATTCCTCACAACTGATCTGTGAAGATGCAGAGGGCTGGGATTCTCCTATTTTTATTTTTTTAACTAATGAACCAATATGTTCAAAGGGAGCTAGTGGCTCTGTGCAGTGGCTGTTGATGTTTGGTCCAGGGCTCTTTCCATTATATTCTAAACTCTCTTTTTATATGCAAATGAGGCCAAATGTGGCAGTGACACTTTCTGACAAAATGAAACAATGCCATAATTACAAGGGCTTGGGAATTAATGGTGCTAAATGGGTAATTTGAGTTTCATGTTAAATCCTGGAGTAGGTGACCTAGGGCCAGAGAGGATTTCCAAGTGTCACCTCTGCCATCTGGTGGTCAAATGACAATATGACTGCAGCAACTGGGCATTGATACTATCATCATATAAAAGTCATGTATAACCCCAAGGTCATGATTTGAGTCTAGGCTTTCACTTTTAGGGCCTGAGATGACAAAATAAAATGTTAAATGTACAAATAAAGGTCAGAAGTTTTCCACTGTATCTCTGTCCAGGGTGAAGAACCGCACAGTTTACAATGGAAGAGCCCATTCATCCATTTATCCAATAAATATTTGTCAAACACTGTCTTAGCTTGATTCCCCAGAAACAGATTTTAAGCAGAGACTTGCATGAGCCAGGGTTACCAAGAAGTACTCTTTAGGACAACACTTGTAAGGGATTGAGGGAAACAGAACTAGCCAGAAGGGTGTTGAATTGGGATAAATTCCTAACAAAAGCCTCAGCCAGTCGGGCTGGAAGCTCTGGACCTGGGGAAGCAAGGGGACCACTGTACTTCCACCATAGCAGTAGACTCTGGCTGCATCCAGGCAAATAAGTGCCTTGATCCTAGAAGGGGACCTGAGCAGCGCATCATGGCATCCCCTCAGACACCTGCTATGTTCCGGGTGCTGTACCCAAGTCTAGGGATACAATGTGAAATAGGTAACATCTCTGTTTTCAAAGGCACCCAGGGGGGCAGAGTTATAGAAAATAAATAAATGAATGAATGAGTAAATAAATAAATGATGTTAAAAATCAGGAAATATAAGACAATTATCTCGTAGGTAGAAAATGTATTCCTTAAGCTTAAACAATGACAACAAAATCCTTGCCTTTTATTAATGGCAATAAACAAAGTTGAAAATATTTGGGATTAAAAATTGAATTCACTTTCTGCTGATATCAAAATTGAAGAAGAAAAAAACCATCGGAAACAATTGTGGAGAAACTTACCTATGACACTTACCCAAACAGTGGGAGATTATTGTAATGGAGTGGGGCTATCTGCAGCTCCACCCAAGAATAGGCAATGGGGCTTTACATGTATCCTGGGCCTACAAATGTCCTGAGCTACTGGGAAAGAGGGCTGCCCACAGGCGGGTGACATTCCTTGGGGAAATGCTGGCAGCTGACCTCCCCAGGAATAGCTCCCTGTGCAATCCAGAAAGGCAGCTCTGTGATACTTGCTTAGGTGGGGCCAGGGAGGTCTGGGTGCTGATTCTGCTCCAACTCCATTGTCCCAGCCATTCCTTCCTCTAGATCCCTTTTGTTCCTCCTCTTCTCCCACCTATGGAATATTTATTTTCTCTCAGAGAAAAGTACTTAGATCCTTGCCTATGATCCCTAGCCTGTTACTTAGAGCATGACAATAAACTCTATACCCTGACTTATTCACCGTGAGTTTCATTTGGGACTTCAAGTGCTAAAAATCCCCTTTCTTTTCCCCTGATTTGGCAGTATCATCCTTAGAGAATGGATGACATTCTCTAAGGCAGCAGGGATGGAATTGCCCAGAGGTTTTGGGTGAGGCAGTGGACATACCTGCTGACAATTCTAAAATCTCTATATTTGGAGCTTCAGTTGCTTGCCCTTTTTTTTTTTTTAATGTATTACCTTTTATTATACTTCTTGAGTTTTTTTTGTTTTTTTTTTTTGTTTTAGGCCTGGGCTAGGTTTGAACCCACCACCTCCGGCATATCCCTACTCCTTGAGCCACAGGCGCCGCCCACTTGCTTGCCCTTAAACAAACATCTCCATTTGATGTCCTGCCTCTTCTTCCCTCCCTTCTTTCTGCCTACCTAGTTCCTCCTCCTGAAACTTCTACACAACTTGTGCCCTAAGCAAGCAAAAATTCCAATGGTCTTTCTTTCCCTCAGACACTCTGAAACTCCACTGCCTCCTAGCTGATTAATCATCACGTTCTAGAAAGTTCCATATTTGCTCTCACTGCCCAAATTTAAGGCACTGTTAACAACTTCCCTGTCCTTGTAGATAAGGTTTCTCAATCTCAGCATTATTGACACTTGGACCAAATGACTCTCCGGTTTGCGGAACTATCCTGAGCATTATAGGATGTTTAGCAGTGTACCTGGCCACTACCCACTAGATGGCAGTAGTACCCATCAGTCATGACAATCAAAAAATGCTTCCCAGCCTGTACCGTGCTAAGTCACATTAGAAACAGAGGCAAAAGAAAAAATTGTGTGCTCTTTATACATGTACCAAAATGTCCTCTCATATTTTGAACCAAGTAGAAAAAGTTAGTAAAAGTTCTGCAACAACAGTAAGAAGACTGAATTCACTCTATGAAAAATTGAAGGAGAAAAAAATATCCAGAAAATTTCGGAGAAACTTTGAGGGCCCAATGCAAAATGAAATTGCAGAGAATCTTCTTTAAAAATTATTAAAGATGGGCGGCGCCTGTGGCTCAGCGGGTAGGGCGCCGGTCCCATATGCCGGAGGTGGCGGGTTCAAACCCAGCCCCGGCCAAAAAAAAAAAAAAAAAAATTATTAAAGATTTCAGCTCAGCGCCTGTGGCTCAAGTGGCTGGGGTGCCAGCCACATACACCTGAGCTGGTGGGTTTGAATACAGCCCAGGCCGCCAAACAACAATGACACTGCAACCAAAAAAATAGCCGGGTGTTGTGCTGCGCACCTGTAGTCCCAGATACTTGGGAGGCTGAGACAGGAGAATCGTTTGAGCCCAGGAGTTGGAGGTTGCTATGAGCTGTGATGCCACAGCACTCTACCCAGGGTGACAGCTTGAGGCTCTGTCTCAATAAATAAATAAAATAAAATAAAATAAATTATTAAAAATTTCAAAACAGTGACAGCAGAGTGTTAAACCAAATGTGGAATCCTTGTAAGTGTGGGGTCCTTGTGAATGTGGGGAACCCCGTGTGACCGGACAGGCCTTACAGGCTGGGCCTGAACCCCATGTTATCTAATCTATTCACTCACCTTTGTCAATTTTCATAAAGCTGCCTGATGGGGAATGTGATAGCCATGTGGACCTTGGAAACCTCAGGCTGATTGGAACCAGCTGTCCCCATTGCTCAATAACATGGGATCTAAAAACAAACAAGAGCCTGCCTTCATTGAAAACTTTGATTTTTTTCTTTTGGTAGAGAGTCTTGCTATGTTGCCCAGGCTAGTTTTGAACTTTCGGGCTCAAGTGATTTTCCTGGCTTGGCCTCTCAAAGTGCTAGGATTAGAGGTGTGAGCCGCTACACCTGCCCAAAATTTTGATATTGTGTTCATCGTAGATTTTTTATATTAATTTTGATTTTTAAGAAATATTACATTAAAGTATTACTTATCTTGATTACTGAAGATTTTGGCACCCTTTTAACTTTTGCACCTAAAGTGAGTTCCTTGCTTGCCTCATTCTGTTCCTTGCTGTTTTAAAGCAATAGTCCTCAAACTATGGCCTGGATCAGAATCACATGGAGGGCTTGTTAAAATTTTGTTTCTGGGCCTCACTCCCAGCACTTTCAGTATGTCTGAAGTGAGGCTTGAAAATTTGCGCTTTTTTTGTTTGTTTGTTTGTTTTTTAGGGGACAAGATTTCATTCTGTCATCCAGCTGGCGTATAGTGGCATGATTATAGGTCACTGTAGCCTCAAACTCCTGGTCTTAAGCAAGTAGCTAGGATTACTGGTGCATGCCACCATGCCTAACTAATTTTTCTTATTTTCTTTTGTAGAGACAAGGTCTTGCTGTATTGCTCAGGCTGGTCTTGAACTCCTGCCTTCAAGCAATCCTCCCACCTGAGTGCTGAGTGAGCCATCATGCCATGCCAAATTTGCATGTCTAATGAATTCCCAGACGATGCTGAAGCTGCTTTGGAGTCTTCCTTCACATCTTGCCAGTGCTAACTATTTCTCCAGAATACAAGACACTTCTCTGCTAAAACTCTTCAAAAGGTCCCCAGGGCCTGGTAAATACAGTAGATCCTCCTTGGCAGCATACAATGCCTCTGTGTGCTACCTTTCCAACCTCCCTTCATGGGAGTCCATGTAATACTCTAGTAATATGGGACTGGCTGAGTCTTGAAGACACAAATCAGGTGTCATTGTCTTTAGAAGCCTTTCTTTTTGTTATTGTTGTAGTTTGGCCGGGGCCGGGTTTGAACCCGCCACCTTGGGCATATGGGGCCAGTGCCCTACTCACTGAGCCACAGGTGCCACTCTAGAAGCCTTTTTTAAAACCATAAGTGCTGGCTTGGTGCCTGTGGCTCAAGAGGCTAAGGCACCAGCCACATACACCTGAGCTGGCAGGTTTGAATCCAGCTGGAGCTGCCAAACAACAATGACGGCTGCAACCAAAAAATAGCTGGGCATTGTGGCAGGTGCCTGTAGTCCCAGCTACTTGGGAGGCTGAGGCCGGAGAATTGCCTGAGTCCAGGAGTTGGACATGATCTGTTTGACGGATAGTCTACTCCATCAAGTGACAGGATCCTGGAGGGCTAGTACTACCTTTATTCCTCTGGTCCTTGTTTCAATATCTGCCAAACAGGTGCTCCAATAGCATTTAATGAACTCAGCTGAATTGACCTGAATGCCATGTTGTTACAAGTCTAAAAAAAACACAGAGAAAGGGTGGCACCTATGGCTCACAGGAGTAGGGCGCCGGCCTGTATGCTGGAGGTGGCGGGTTCAAACCTAGCCCCAGCCAAAAACTGCAAAAAAAAAAACCAAACCAAAACAAAACACACACACAGAGAAAAAGAATATGACCTTGAGATACAAGTACATAGCTGTGCAACAGCTGAGTAGCAAGTGTCTTGAGGTGTGAGAGCCTGGCAGACTATTTTTCAATTGTCTATGGGAGTTTAATCCTTTTTTTAATGCAGAATTAACCCTTAGTGTGTTCTAGGTGAGCTCATGGATCCCATTGATATTCATGTAAGCTGTGAAAGAAAAGAGTTAAGAGTTTAAGTTAAACTTGAAACGTGGTCGCTGAGAGCTAGTAGAATATGCAGTCAGAAAGAAAGCAGAGGTAGAATAGAATGCTCTAGGAGCACATGAGAAAAAAAAAACAAGAGAAAAAATTCTTAGATTCAGAGGAAAACCATTTCCTCAAATAAAAGGTAAATGTATAAGTAAGATTGTTTGATAATATCTATTATATTAAACAAGTTTCAAGAAATCAGTTGGCTTTGTTGCTTAAAAGTAGCTTTGAAGAATTATCTGGTAATATAAGGATAACACAAAACTTTAAAAATATAGGGCAATCAAATGAATCAGTTTAAGAAAAATTTGTTTGGATAGTTGGTTCTTCATGTTATGGAAAAAGGATGGAAAAATGAAATTCATAGGAGACAGTGAGCTACAATCTCCCAAGGAAAATGTTAGATGTCTTATGGGATGAAGTAACCCAAAATTCTGTATTTTTTTTTTTTTGTAGAGACAGAGTCTCACTTTATCGCCCTCAGTAGAGTGCTGTGGCGTCACACTGCTCACAACAACCTCCAGCTCCTGGGCTTAGGCAATACTCTTGCCTCAGCATCCCCAGTAGCTGGGACTACAGGTGCCCACCACAACACCCAGCTATTTTTTTGTTGCTATTTGGCCGGGGCTGGGTTTGAACCCGCCACTCTCAGTATATGGGGCTGGCGCCCTACCCACTGAGCCACAGGCACCACCCAACTAAAATTCTGTCTTGACAGTACTGCCTGTTAAACTCAAAGGAAACCTACAGGACAGTAGCTTGAAATTCCAATATCTCTGAGAAAAATGTATTTGTAGTTTATTTCCAATATATTGATTTCTATCATACTTTTTTTTTTTTTTTTTTTGTAGAGACAGAGTCTCACTTTATGGCCCTCTGTAGACAGCCGTGACCTCAGTCCCAAGCAGCTGGGACTACAGGCACCCGCCACAATGCCCGGCTATTTTTTGGTTGCAGTTTGGCCGGGGGTGGGTTTAAACCCGCCACCCTCGGTATATGGGGCCGGAGCCTTACCGACTGAGCCACAGGCGCCGCCCTTCTATCATACATTTTTAAAAATACGTATGTTTTTGCCAGGTACAATGAATGGTTCATGCCTGTACTCCTAGCACTCTAGGAGGCTGAAGTGGGCAGATTGTTTGAGCTCAGGAGTTCAAGATCAGCTGAGCAGAGAGCAAGATCCTGTCTCTACTAAAAATAGAAAAATTAGCTGGCTTATGGCAGGTGCCTGTAGTCCCAGCTACCCACAAGGCTGAGGCAAGAAGATCTCTTGAGCCCAGGAGTCTGAAGTTGTTGTGAGCTAGGATGAAGTCATGGCATTCTAGCCTGGGCAACAGAGTGAGACTCTGTTTCAAAAAAATAAGTAAATAAATAAAATACATACATTTTTGTTAGAGAAATTTGAACATAACCCACCTCATTTGAAATTATGACTGTATGTTTATGAAATAACATGGCAGTAGATAACAGGAATCCTTCTTCATGGAAGGACTTGTTGCCATGGCTGCTGGGAATGCTGTGACCAGACCGCCTCCAATTGTCACGCCCATCAGGGTTTCCCTAAACTGTTGTAACGCCCAAGCACCTGCCCTTCCTGGGAAGTCTACATTCATCTGCCAATGCCCTGATGGTTATAAAGGCCTGGCTCTTTTAAATCATTGTGGGACAACTCTGATTGGGGCAATGATACTTTAGGACTCCTGGGTAATCAGCTGAGGCTTTGAGGCACCTACATTATTTCTCCTAACCCTACATCCTCCCCTACCCCCTTCACAGGAGGTGGTAAAATAGAATGCTCTAGGATCACATCCTCCTCTCCCCTTCACAGGAGGTTGTAGAAGGGCTAGTAGCCTGAACACTGAGCCCCATCTCAGCTCCTGCTTCCACAGAACTAGAAGGAGAAAAATATTAACAAATTTATGGAATAAGTCTCATTTGTGGTTCTACCTCCTTTACTAACCAAGCAAGAGCTAGAACATGGATAGGTATCATATCTATCTATATCCATCTTTTTGTATCTATATTTATGTTGGTGTTGACTCTACAAGTACATAGCATTGTCCATCTTTTTTTGATGCCGGAAGGTCTTGGAATTTTTCCAATCTATTCCAAGCAATAGGATCAGAAAATTGTGTTTAGAAGGAGAATTAGTAATTCACTCATTCAATGAACACTTAGTGGGTGTCTACTCTATGCAAGGCTCTTTGGGTTGCCTAAGCTACAAAATATATGGCAAATTTTTTATTCTCTAAAGAATTCTATATAATGTTGCAGAAAAACATTGCTAAGGGCTACGATGGAGAAAAACACTGATGATAGTGAAGGGACAAAGAAGGAAGTGATTACTTTGGCTTACATACATGAAGAGAAGCCACATAGTAAAGGTTTGTTCAGGATGTAGTAGTGAGTAGTGAACAGGGTGACATTCTAGCCTTTCCTGGCAAAGGGAACAACATATGGGAAGACTGAACACAGGAAAAAAATCAGTGCCTTTGGGGAAGGGTGACCTTTTCCTGCTCAGCCTCTCCATAGATCATTGTCCTTGCATCAGATATTCTTGACTCTCCTAATTTTTATTTCTTTTTTTTTTTTTTGTAGAGACCAAGTCTCACTTTACTGCCCTCGGTAGAGTGCCGTGGCGTCACACGGCTCACAGCAACCTCCAGCTCTTGGGCTTATGTGATTCTCTTGCCTCAGCCTCCCGAGCAGCTGGGACTACAGGCGCCCGCCACAACGCCCACCTATTTTTTGGTTTGCAGTTCAGCCGGGGCGGGTTTGAACCCGCCACCCTCGGTATATGGGGCCGGCGCCCTACCGACTGAGCCACAGGCGTCGCCCTCTTTTTCTTTTTTTTGAAACAGTCTTACTTTGTCACCCTTGGTAGAGTGCCGTGGTGTCATAGCTCACAACAACCTCAGCCTCTTGGGCTCAAGTGATTCTCTTGCCTCAGCCTCCCAAGTAGCTGGGACTACAGGCTATTCTTAGAGACAGTCCTGCTCTAGTTCAGGCTGGTCTTGAGCCTGTGAGCTCAGGTGATCCACCGGCCTTGGACTCCCAGAGTCCTGGGATTAGAGGCATGAGCCACCACCTGGCCTGATTTAATTTCTTTGAGAGGCTTCAATTTCAAAGGTGAACTCAAGCCTGCTTGGACATTTTTAGTTTGTCTTCTTTTTTTTTTTTTTTTTGTAGAGACAGAGTTTCACTTTATTGCCCTCGGTAGAGTGCCGTGGCGTCACACGGCTCACAGCAACCTCCAACTCCTGGGCTTAGGTGATTCTCCTGCCTTAGCCTCCCAAGTAGCTGGGACTACAGGCGCCCGCCACAACGCCCGGCTATTTTTTGGTTGCAGTTTGGCCGGGGCTGGCTTGAACCCGCCACCCTCGGCATATGGGGCCGGCGCCCTACTCACTGAGCCACAGGCGCCGCCCTAATTTGTCGTCATCTTCTTCTTCTTTTTTTTTTTTTAGAGAGACAGAGTATCACTCTATCTGCGGTGTCACAGCTCACAGCAATCTCCAACTCCTGGGCTTAGGTGATTCTCTTGCTTCAGCCTCCCAAGTAGCTGGGACTACAGGCGACCCCCACAACACCTGGCTATTTTTTTGGTGTAGTTTGGCCGAGGCTGGGTTCGAACCCACCACCCTTGGTATATGGGGCTGGCACCCTACACACTGAGCCACAGGCACCGCCATTAGTTTGTCTTTTTAAGTATGAACCATCACAAAATTAAATCAGTATACTCAAGGGAATCTCTCAAAAGTATAAAGGAAAGGAAGTCCCCTGAGGAAAATTAAATAAGTATGGAGTTCTTTTTTTCAGGTAAAAGAAAAAAGATGGCTGGGTTAGTGTTGCAGTGCTATGGGAGGACAAGCAATAATTTGATTGATTGAATGATTGTTTGGAGACAGGGTCTCTCTCTGTTGCCCAGCCTAGAGTGCAGTGGCATGATCATAGCTCACTGCAACCTCAAATTCCTCGGCTCAAGAGAGTCTTCTGCTTCAGCTTCATGAGTAGCTGGGACCACAGATGCATACCACCTCACCCAGATAATGTGTCTGTTTTTGTAGAGAACTAGGCCTTGCTCTTGGCTCAGGCTGGCCTCAAGCACTCCTCCTGCTTTGGCCTCCCAAAGTTCTATGATTATAAGTATAAGCCACTGCACTTGCATCCCCTTTCAACTTGGAAAACAATCATAGAAAGATATTTGTATTAACACATTTTACCTGAATATAATTTGTCTAAGCTCTCTTTTTATCATCAGTGTTTTTTTTTTTTAATCCTAAATTTGGGAAATAAAAACTCTTATTCAAGTTTTGAATTAGTTAAACTTTGAAGAATTTTTAGCCGGGCGTTGTGGCAGGCGCCTGTAGTCCCAGCTGCTCTGGAGGCTGAGGCAAGAGAATCACGTAAGCCCAAGAGCTGGAGGTTGCTGTGAGCCGTGTGACACCACAGCACTCTACCGAGGACAGTAAAGTGAGACTCTGTCTCTACAAAAAAAAAAACTTCGAAGAATTTTATTCCTAGTTTCTGTTCTTTCATAGGGTGATGAGCCAGCTCTTTGTGTTATTAATAGACATTTTAAGAAACCAAGAAGTAGTGTAGGCATAAAACAAACCTTAACAGTTTAGGTATAAAAGGTATTTTCACAGTTTTATTCTGAATTTGAGGCCTGAATTTAGAAAAGACAACATCAAGAACAGTTATGGGAGACAAGTTATAAATCTTTTTTTTTTTTTTTGTAGAGACAGAGTCTCACTTTACTGCCCTTAGTAGAGTGCCATGGCATCACATGGCTCACAGCAACCTCCAGCTCTTGGGTTTACGTGATTCTCTTGCCTCAGCCTCCTGAGTAGCTGGGACTACAGGCACCCGCCACAACGCCTGGCTATTTTTTTGTTGCAGTTTGGCCAGGGCTGGGTTTGAACCCATGGCTATTTTTTGGTTGCAGTTTGGTCAGGGCTGGGTTTGAACCCACCACCCTTGGCATATGGGGCAGGTGCCCTACTCACTGAGCCACAGGCGCCGCCCAAGTTATAAATCTTTTGTTTTTGAGACAGAGTCTCATTTTGTTACCCTTGGTAGAGTGCCATGGGGTTATAGCCCACAGCAACCTCAAAATCTTGGGCTCAAGCGATTCTCTTTGCCTCAGCCTCCCACGTAGCTGGGACTACAGGCTCCTGACACAATGCCCTACTATTTTTAGAGACGGGGGTCTCACTCTTGCTCAGGTTGGTCTTGAACTCCTGAGCTCAAGTAATTCATCTGCCTCAGCCTCCCAGAGTGTTAGGATTTCAGGTGTGAGCCATTGTGTCCATCCTACAAGGTATAATTTATAAATATCTAAAGACAAAGCAGTTTGCTACAACACTATAAAAACACATCGCAATAAACTTAACATTTTTTCAAATTAAAAAATAATTTAAGACTATATCAAGAAGCCCCAAGAGTTAACAGAATGATTTGGTGACCTCTACTGATTGGCACATAAAATAACATTCATTTTATACCCCCCCAAAATTCTAAATTCTAATTTTATTCCTTTTGTATATTATGCATGTAAAAATTGGTAGTAAAAGATTTATTGATGTTCTTTTTTTTGAGTCTGAGTCTCCCTTTCTTGCCCTCAGTAGAGTGCAATGGCGTCATAGCTCACAGCAACCTCAAACTTCTGGACTCAAGAGATCCTCTTGTTTCAGCCTCTGAAGTAGCTGGGACTTACAGGCACATGCCACAACACCAGGCTGCTTTTTGGAGATGGGGGTCTCACTCTTGCTCAGGCTAGTCTCAAACTTGTGAGCTCAACCAATCCACCCACCTTGGCCTCCCAGAGTGCTAGGATTATAGGTGTGAGCCACTGCACCCGGCCCAGATGTACTTTTATATGCATGCATTTTAGCATATATACAAAGACATATAAATAGATATTCAATTAAATCCTTTATAATTTTAGAAGATAATTAATAACAACATAGTAAAACATTATATATGTCATATTAAATTTACCATCTGAAAAAATTATAACTTAAGCAGAAAACAACCATTGTTTTGTGTATATTTATATATTTAAATATTACAGTATTGTACCTTACATAATTATTTATATTAATCATCACATTTAACAAAAGCAGCCAACTTTTCTTTTCTCTAGACACAGAAGAAAATGAGAGAATTGAAAATCAAAATATAAAAAAGGAAAATCAAAATATATATACTGAATATAATTTTTTTTTTTAAATTTTTAGATATGAGGTATTGCCCAAGCTGGAATGGGGTGGCATAATCAGCTTGCTGTAGCCTAAAACTCCTCAGTTAAAGTGATTTCCTGCCTCAGCATCCTGAGAAGCTGGGACTACAGGCACACACTACAACACCTGGCTTAATTTTAACAAATTGGAAGAGGCAAAAATAATTAACTAAAAAATATAGATATATGTCGGAAGCCAAGGTACAGCTCGGCCTTACTTCCTCTTTAAGTAAAAAACAGTTTTACCTTTTCCCGGTAACTTTACCCACCAACTAGCCAACCAATCACCTTATGCCCCATCTTACTTACTCTAGCCAATTCCCACTTAACAACTCCTCTGAACCTCCCAACAAGACACACCCACCTTCCCCGTAATGCTTATAAGGCACAAGTTTTTTCAATAAAATTTGAGACTTGATCAGAAAACTGTCTTGTCTCCCTTTCTCGCGCCCCTTGTTTGTTTTTCTCCTTTAGGTGGTTCCTGCGTCCCCCGTTGCTGTCCCGCTGGTCGGGACAGATATAGATAGATAGTATCCAAATGTATTTGCACATTTTATTAATCTATTGTCAATTTTAGCAATAAGGCTAACATAAAATTAAGTTTGGTGACCAGGGTTCTACAATGTTTCTTTTTTAGATGATTATCTATGGACACAAACATCATGTATTAATTAACTTAATCATTTTCTAAAGTTTTAAAATGAGTTAAAGATTTGGAAATTACAAGTTAGTAACACCTAAGTCCTTACAATTTGTAAAACTGTAAGAGTTTTATAAAATTAACCCCTTTAAGCAGGCATTCATTATCATTTTATTTAATTGAATACAGCTTTATACATGTCATTGTTTTTTTTTTTTTAGAGACAGAGTTTTACTTTTTGCCTTCAGTAGAGTGCCACAGCATCACAGCTCACAGTAACCTCCAATTCCTGGGCTTAGGCGATTCTCTTGCCTCAGCCTCCAGAGTAGCTGGGACAATAGGTACCCACCAGAATGCCTGGCTATTTTTTTGTTATTGTTACAGTTTGGCCTGGGCCCGGGTTTGTCTTTTTTTTTTTTTTTTTTTTTGTAGAGACAGTTTCACTTTATGGCCCTCGGTAGAGTGCCATGGCATCAACATAGCTCACAGCAACCTCCAACTCCTGGGCTTAAGCGATTCTCCTGCCTCAGCCTCCTGAGTAGCTGGGACTACAGGCGCCCGCCACAACGCCTGGCTATTTTTTTTTGTTGTTGTTGTTGCAGTTCGGCCCGGCCGGGATTGAACCCGCCACCCTCGGTATATGGGGCTGGCGCCTTACCAACTGAGCCACAGGCACCGCCCCTGGGCCTGGGTTTGAACCCACCACCCTCGGTATATTGGGCCAGCGCCCTACCCACTGAGCCACAGGCACTGCCCTATACATGTCATTTTTTACTTAAAGCAAGTTATGAGGGGAATGAGGGTCACAGTGTATGGCACATCCCTTAGGGGTGGGATACAATTGTAAGAGGGATTTCACCTAACAAATCCATCAGTGTAACCTAATTCTTTTTTTTTCTTGTTGCAGTTTTTGGCCAGGGCTGGGTTTGAACCTGCTACCTCCTGTATATGGGGCCAGCGCCCTATTCTTTTGAGCCACAGGTGCTGCCCCTAATTCTTTGTTACAAAGAATATTACAAAGAACCCTCAATGAATCCCAAACAATAATAAATAAATAAATAAAAAAAATAAAATAAAATTTATTTTGAACTTGTTATAAAAAAAGCAAGTGGTAATTTATTTTAATGCATAAAGTCAGTATAAGAAATTTGAGAAGTACAAATCACAGGAAATTTGACCATGGTCTTGAACAAACCAAAGTGTTGTGCCAACATTATTTTTTATTTATTTATTTTTTTGTAGAGACAGAGTCTCACTGTACCACCCTCGGGTAGAGTGCTGTGGCGTCACACAGCTCACAGCAACCTCTAACTCTTGAGCTTACGCGATTCTCTTGCCTCAGCCTCCCAAGCAGCTGGGACTACAGGTGCCCGCCACAACACCCGGCTATTTTTTTGTTGCAGTTTTGGCCGGGGCTGGATTTGAACCTGCCACCCTCGGCATATGGGGCCGGCACCCTACTCACTGAGCCACAGGTGCCTCCTGCCAACATTATTTTTATATGGTAAACTAATTTTTACAGATTCAATCATGACAAGCTTTCTTCTTTTATCTTAGGATTAAAGCCTTCTTATCTCCCAGCTATTATAAAGTCTATTATGTAAATACACTTTTTAGGGTCAACAAGAAAAAACATGGTTTAATAACTTTTTCTTTCTTTTAGATAGTTCTGACTGCTTATCTAGACTATGTTCCTGGAGTGAGCACACAACTGAATGCTTTTTAAAAATTAAATAATCTGGGGCGGCGCCTGTGGCACAAAGGAGTAGGGCACCGGCCCCATATGCTGGAGGTGGAGGGTTCAAACCCAGCCCCAGCCAAAAACTGCAAAAATAAATAAATAAATGAATAAAACATTTGCTAATTAAAAAAAAGTTTAAAAAAATTAAATAATCTTTGAAGTATCCCAGGAGAAGAAAAATGAGAGGAAAAAAGAATACTAAAAAATGCAAGGAAGAGAGCTTCAGACACATAGGAAATTGTATGTTCCCTCTGAATGAAGAGACCAGAAAGTTTAGATATAGAAAAATATATTCTACATATATACACACAAAAGAGAATAGCATGCAGTTGGTTTTGATATAACTTGAATCCTTTATACTTTTATCAAGCAATACAATGAAAATGTAAGATCTTATTAATTCCCAAAGTACAAAAAACAAAGCAGAGGATGTTTCCTAGTTTGAACGAAATTTTCTCTCTTTTAGGCAAACAAGGCAATCTACTCATGAGGGTTTCTTCATCTGTCTGTTCTAAATACTGTTCAAATGAACAATCTTGTGTCACAATGTCCCCCAAATGGCTATGGCATTCCAAAATTTCGCTGGTCAACTTGTGCCAGTTAGAAAATTAAGTGTACAAGTTATTGTGTAATGAAAAAACACTAAGAAGAGCCTCAGTTTCATATTGAGAAAGCTCCATGAGAACTGAATAGTTCAAAAGCATGGTGCTTGGCTAACTTTGCATCTCTGGAGGTTGGCCGAAGTCCAGTTGTTGCTAATCCACAGCTGGACAAAATCTCCCAGTTCTGTGCAGATGAAATTAAACAGCAGTCTCAGGAAGACAAAGACTGAGGGAGACATCCTTATAAGGCTTGTAAAAGTGACCCAAGAAAAAGTTGATTAAAACTTTTCAAGCTGATCTGCAGAGACCTTTGAATTCCTCAGCTCTTGAGGGTGACTCAAAGACAGACTTATTAGACAGAGGCCAGCCTCTCCCTGCAGAGCTTCCCTCTTCTAGATAAACAGCATGCAAAATGCTAGTTAAGCAAAGGGTTGTAGGGACTAGAAAATAGTGTGCCAAAGAAGCATACAAATCTGGTAAGATTTGTTTTCTTAAACCCTGAGGGACATTATTACTAAAAAACAAAGTAAACCCAACATTAAAGAGCTTCAATGAAATATCAGAGCTCCATTTCTCATGTGTGGGTGAAGACACGAAGGGTCTCAGATGTACGGACAGTTACAAATTGAAAGCCCTGTTCCAAGGCGGTGAAGGCTTCAGCTGAATATCTTTGGAACTTCTATTTCTGTCATTTCTCTCCAGCCAAAGACCACCAGGCATACACTTGTAGTTGATCTCACACACACACACACACACACACACACACACACACTGACAGTTAACTTTAACCAGATTTGGGAGCCGGGTTTAAGGAAACAAAATTTTGCTCGACATTAGATGCTATTAAGTAGTGAAGACAATTCTATAATTGAGGATTGTAACAATTATCTGAAGGAAGACAGATTAGAAAGAGGCTAAAGATGTAATTGGGAGAGGTAGCAGTCACTCACATTAGCCAATGTGGTTTGCATTGTAACCTTATGCTTAGTCAAAATTATGAAAGAGTGGGAGCTTTTCATTTTGTTTCCATTCTATTTTATTATAGTGATAGAGCAACTTTGTTTAATAGTAATGTTCTGTAAAATGTCCAACATAACACTATGGCCTACCTGTGACACCTAGTACCAGCTCCTTAGAACCCTGAGATTGAGTTATATAGTGTCAGGCTAGTTCTCAGATTTTAAGGGCTGCTTCTCTCTTTCTGAATTGGGAGGCGTTGACTATGTCAAATATTCTGTTTCATCCACTAAGGTAAGAACTGAGAATTGACCATTGGATTTTAACAATGTAGAGGTCATATAAGATTCTTACCTCACAGGGTTTTAAATCTAGTTAAACTTAGAACCCAAAATGAAGGGCATTTTATTTAAAAAGATGAGAGGAGAGGTTTTATCACTGACAGAAAAGAGAAAAGCTTTAGAAATTCATATTAAAGGAGATTTATGGCATGAAAAGTACACACACTACCTGAATATTGAATGAATTTTGAACTGGATGGGGATAATGCCATGAAGGACATGACTAGATCAGTTGAGAAAATTGTAAGATGAGACTGGGTGCTGTGGCTCATGCCTATAATCCTAGCACTCTGGGAGGCTGAGGTGGGTCGATTGTCTGAACTCACAGGTTCAAGACCAGCCTGAGCCAGAGAGAGACCTCATCTCTAAAAACAGCCAGGCGTTGTGGCAGCATAGTCCCAGCTACTTGGGAGGCTGAGGCAAGAGAATCACTTGAGCCCAAGAGTTTAAGGTTGCTGTGAGTTGTGTTACTGAAGGCAACAAGTGAGACTCTGTCTTAAAAAAAAAAAAAAAAATTGGCAGATGAATGATAGGTTGGATAAAAAATTATATTAACATAAATTTTATCAAAATTGGTAACTATACTTTGTTTAGGTAAGAGAATATTCTTATTTTTAGGAAAACAGACTGAAGTTATTTAGGATTAGAAATTCATGATACATAGAACTTATTCTCAAGTGGGAAAAAATATAATTAGAACACGTGATAACACAAATGAGGCAAAATGTTAACAATAAGTGGATATGGGTAATGTCTATCTGGGTTTTCTATGTACTTTTTTTGGGGGGGGGAACAGTCTCACTCTGTCACCAATGCTAAGATTACAGGGGTGAGCCACCGCACTCTCACCCTTCTTAAAACAAGTTACTCACTTGGAACTTGCTGATTTTGGCGGGGGGTGGAGGGGGGGTGGGCATTATACCCACATGCTTTTCATGAAGCACCGATGATGTCACCATTTTTCCAACTGAGCACCAACATAAATTTGTCCTTGCTTCAATTTTAGCAAAATTCTTGTTCTCTAGTATGGATTCTTTTGTAAGTGATATCTCAACAGTTATAATGCCTCTGGATCCTGATTAGACATATTATAACAAGTTTTTACAAGTTTATTTTGGTGCAAAAAACCCTGAAATCCATAATATGCATTTTCCATGAACTGTTCGAAAATGTTTTATAAGAGTGAAGGAAGGAAGGGACCTAAGAAACCTAGAGTCACTTTATAACTTTCATGAACATAGTATCTTTGCCTTTCTGGATTCTTTCCTTTATAAAAAAGTATTAAAAGTTATATTTTGGGCCGGCGCCTGTGGCTCAGTTGGTAAGGCGCCAGCCCCATATACCGAGGGTGGCGCGTTCAAACCCGGCCCCGGCTGAACTGCAACCAAAAAAAAAATAGCTGGGCGTTGTGGCGGTTGCCTGTAGTCCCAGCTACTCGGGAGGCTGAGGCAAGAGAATCGCTTAAGCCCAGGAGTTGAAGGTTGCTGTGAGCTGTGTGAGGCCACGGCACTCTACTGAGGGCCATAAAGTGAGACTCTGTCTCTACAAAAAAAAAAAAAAAGTTGGGGCGGCGCCTGTGGCTCAGTCGGTAAGGCGCCGGCCCCATATACCGAGGGTGGCGGGTTCAAACCTGGCCCCGGCCAAACTGCAACCAAAAAATAGCCAGGCGTTGTGGCGGGCGCCTGTAGTCCTAGCTACCGGAAGGCTGAGGCAAGAGAATCGCTTAAGCCCAGGAGTTGGAGGTTGCTGTGAGCTGTGTGAGGCCACGGCACTCTACCGAGGGCCATAAAGTGAGACTCTGTCTCTACAAAAAAAAAAAAAAAAGTTATATTTTAACCAGTATTTATATAAAGATGAATAATTAATATCATATACTAAAATATTTTCTTGACCAAAACGTTAATTTTTTCCTTCTGATTTAAAAAAGTAAAGCATTGTCATGGGCTTTTTTTTTTTTGCAGTTTTTGGCTGGGGCTGGGTTTGAACCCACCACCTCCAGCATGTGGGGCCGGCGCCCCACTCCTTTGAGCCACAGGCACCACCCTGTCATGGGCTTCTTTTTTTTTTGTAGAGACAGAGTCTCACTGTACCACCCTCGGTAGAGTGCCATGGCGTCACACGGCTCACAGCAACCTCTAACTCTTGGGCTTAGAGCGATTCTCTTGCCTCAGCCTCCCGAGCAGGTGGGACTACAGACGCCCGCCACAACGCCCGGCTATTTTTTTTTGTTGCAGTTTGGCCGGGTCTGGGTTTGAACCCGCCACCCTCGGCATATGGGGCCGGCGCCCTACTCACTGAGCCACAGGCGCCGCCCAATGAGCTTCTTAAAGTATAGGCACTATAGCCACTTTGACTAATAGATACATCAGCCTGTAGAAAATGAGAAAGAAATAGAGGCTGTGTTGATACAAATTATAAAAGTTATGACCCCACCAAAATCTGACATTGTGGTATCCCTGATATGAACTTCGTGAATATGAATAGCAAGAATATATGTTAAATCTCAGTGCCACCATATGTGTGAGTGGCAGAGACAGTCCCTGCCCCACCTGTATGCTCTTGGCTCTACCTGGAGGTTACCTGCACTCACACGCACACCCACAGTTTACTAGTCTCACTGCCTGTGAATCTGTCTCCATACAAGGGCAGACTGGAAATGTTGGAGGGTTAGGTTGCATCATTTCTCCGCCTTTTGGTTAAGCTCAAGTAAGAGTTATGCCCAAATAAAGATCTTTCACCAGGGAGGGGAAGAAGTTGGTAGTTAAAATATCCCTAATCTCTCATCCCTTGTTAAGAAGTTCAGAGATGTGTTGCAAGATATCACTGAGAGGACCCCAGCAAGAATAGCCCCAATTAAACAGAGTAATAATTTCATTAATAACTCCTTATTAATTAATTCACTCTCACTGGTTCTCCTTCCAATCCTTTTGTACTTCCCTACTCCTTTGGCTTGCTTCCTGCAATCATATCAAGTCTTGGATAAACTTACTTGCACCCAAATTCTTTTTTTTTTTGTGTGTGTGTGTGTGTGTGTGTGTGTGGTTTTTGGCCGGGGCTGGGTTTGAACCTGCCACCTCCGGCATATGGGACCGGTGCCCTACTCCTTGAGCCACAGGTGCCGCCTGCACCCAAATTCTTTTATCTTGGGGGGAACCCAAACTAAAATAGATCCATAGACTAGTTATTTATTAAAGAAATAGTTTCAGTCTCAGCACCTGTAGCTCAGTGGTTAGGGTGTCAGCCACATACACCAAGGCTAGCGTGTTTGAACCCAGCCTGGGCCTGCTAAACAATGATGACAACTACAATAAAAAAAAATAGCCAGGCGTTGTGGCGGGCACCTGTAGTTCTAGCTACCTGGGAGGCTGAGGCAAGAGAATCACTTAAGCCCAAGAGTTGGAGGTTGCTGTGAGCTATGACAGGATGTCACTCTACCGAGGGCAACATAGTAAGACTCTGTCTCAAAAACAAAACAAAACAGGCTCTTTCTCTGTTGCCCCAGCTAGAGTGCAGTGGTATCATCACAGCTCATTGCAACCTCTAACTCCTGGGCTCAAGTGATTCTATGGAGTAACTGGGACTGCAGGTGCACTCCACTACTTTGTGGTAATGAACCTGCATTTTAACAAGATTCTCACTAAGGTTTGTGAAGCCCTTTCCTTGAGACCTCATGTGATCTGGCCGTCTTTCCTCTGCAGCCTCCTCATGCGGGCCTCTTCTCCTTGTACCCTGGCCTCCATGGCCTCCATTTAGTCCCTCTGTCATCTTAGGCTCTTCTTCACCACAAGGCTGGCACCTGGGGTTCCCATGACTTGGGATGCTCATCTCATCATCTCTTTGCTTTCTTCTGTCCAATTCTTTCAGATCTCAGCTTAAATGTCATTTTCTCACAAAAAGCCTCCCTGACTCCTGAGACTGGGCCACAACCCTTTATTATTCAGTTTAATGAATAATAACCTTGTGCTTTCCTTCAGCGCACCTAATGGAAATTGTAGTTATATACTTATTTGTGTGAATACTTAATGAACATGCACCTCTCCCTCTAGACTGTAACTCCAACATCTGCTTTGCCCATAGTTTTATTCCTTGTAACTTAGTAAAATGCCTTGAATATTATCAGTATTCGATCAAAAGTATCCCTTGCCACCTTTTTTCATTCATTTAGCTAACATTTATTGCGTACCTATTATATGTCAGGCACATATAGATGCCAGACATATACTAAAGAGCAAAACATAGTGTTACAGTGTTTCTACTCCCATGGCACTCACAGTCTGCTGGGGGAAACAGACAATCAAATAATCACAAATAGACATAATATTACAATGGAGGCAAATACTTATGAAACAATGGTTTATACTGCTATTACTATTCATGATGGCTGGTCAGAGATCTTTTTTTGCCACTGCTATAAAAACATAAGATTCAACATGTATTTTTCTGTTTTAAAACAGCATGATTGGGATATAATTCACGTAACATATGACTTACCCACTTAAATTATACACGTTGGTGGCCTTTCATATAGTCACAGACTTGCGCAGTCATCACCATAAATTTTAGAATGTTTTTGTTACCTCAAAAAGAAGCCTCACTAGGCTGGGCGTGATGGCTCACACCTGTAATCCTAGCACTCTGGGAGGCCATGGCAGGTGGATTGCTTGAGCTCAGGAGTTGGAGATCAGCCTGAGCAAGATATCAGTTCATCAGCTCAGCCTGTCTCTAAAAAAATAGCTGGGTATTGGGCGGCACCTGTGGCTCAAAGGAGTAGGGCGTTGACCCCACATGCCATAAGTGGCAGGTTCAAACCCAGCCTCAGCCAAAAACTGCGGAAAAAAAAAAAAAAAAAAAAGCTGGGTATTGTGCACCTATAGTCCCAGCTACTTGGGAGGCTGAAGCAAGATGATCACTTGAGCCCCAAATTTTTAGGTTGCTCTGAACTATGATGCCACTGCTCTCAACCCCACCGTAAATGAGTGAAACTCTGTCTAAAAAAAAAAAGAAGCAGCAGCCTCACTCAACCTCTTAGCCATTATCCCTATCCCTTTCCAATCTTAGCCAACCAACCACTTTCTGTCTCTGTGGATTTGTCTATTCTAGACATTTCATATAAATGGGATCATACAATATATGCTCTTTTGCGACTGGCTTATTTCCTTTGGCATATAAATATATATATATTTTGAGACAGAGTCTCACTATGTTGCCCTCAGTAGAGTGCTGTGTTGTCACAGCTCACAGCAACACCTGACTATTTTTTTGTTGTAGTTATCATTGTTGTTTGGCAGGCCTGGGCTGGGTTCAAATCCACAAAACCCGGCTATTTTTTTGTTGTAGTTGTTGTTGTTTGGCAGGCCCGGGCCAGATTCAAACCCACCAGCCCCGGTGTATGTGGCTAGCACCCTAGCTGCTGAGCTTGAAGGTTTATCTATGTTGTAGCATCTATTGATACTACATTTCTTTTTATTGCTGAATAATATTCCATTGTACCATGAACACGCATAGCCAGAAACAGGATGCTGTCCCACTGCATTCTCCACAGCCAAACAAATTCAGTTTGTCATGTTTCCAGAAAAAAGTGGCAGTAAATAAATGTTGGCTGAGCCTTACAAGGGTGGCTGCCGTGTTTAGAAAACTGCTTTTCATGAGTGACTTTATTCACTCAGTTCTGTTAGTCTATTTAGTATTTCTGACTCACAAACGGAAGTGATTCTATTTTGGCATTCTTTCTTTCTCCTGCTTGGTCTCTGCTGACTTACTGTGTTAAATTATGCAAGTTACTCAAAGTCTGTTTATTTAACTCCTGTGTACTCTGTAAAGGAAGTCCAGTCCAGCCTGCTTGTTTGCCAAAGCTGTTTGGAGACAGTTTTTCATATGATATGCATCATCAGCTCCCACAGAAGGCAAAAGGAATTTGATGTGTGGGGGTAGTCTGGGATCCTGTCCAAAATTAGTGCTCATCTGGAAGAAATATGGAAGCCTCATACTTGCTAGCTGGCCTTTTAGTCGTTTTCACTTGTTGCCTTTCTTCCAAGGAACTTTGTAAATCTTTATCTCCTTTGTGTTTTTCCTAAGTAAGATGAAATAAAGCTTAAAAATCAAAATGATTGCAGTGGAAAAAGCCTTCTGATAACCTCTATTGGCCAACTGTGAACCAAAGAGAGTAATTTGTCTGACCTGGTTTTGTGACATTGGGAAAGATTATCCATACCACTCGGAATTCTCACTTTTATTTGCCCCTGAGAATGACCTCTCCAGTCCCCAGCTTGGGATATAAAATTCAACTGGATTTAAAATTTCATTCATCTACTTATGCAATACACTCTGTACTTTCAAAGCCCTCACAGTAAATGGAGAGATAAGGGATGGTGCACAGACAGAAGGGGCTAAGTGCCAAGAGCGGCAAAAATCTGAAGACTGAGGGAGCAGAAACAAGAGAAGAGCTTTCTGTTAGATGGGGCAACAGACATGGTTACATGAGGATTATTTGGAGCTGTGTCTTACAGGATGTTTAGATCTTTTTCTTCCTTTTTCTCTTTCTCCCTCTCTCTCCCCCACCCATGTTAGAGTGCAGCGGTGTGATCATAGCTCACTGCATCACTTCAGCCTCGAGCTCCTGGGCTCAAGCGATTCTCCTGGCTCAGCCTCCTGAGTGGCTGGGCCCACATGTGCACGCCACCACACCTGGTTGACAGAACTTTAAAAATGTGGAATGGGAAACAGCATGTAAACGTTCCCAGTGGACTTCTTTGGGGTGAGGAGGTGCACAGCAGTCAGTAGTCACAGATGTGAGAAAGGCAACTGTGAGAAATAAACCTGAAAGTTATAATGGAGGCGTTGAATGCCAGACAAGGCGATCTGTTCTTGATAATTTCCGTAAAAGGAGGCCAATGACAGTCTTCGACACAGTGTACATCAAACTGCTCTTAAGGACAATTAGCCTGACAAGAAGGCGAAGGCCAGATTGGTAAGAGGAAAGACTACAGTGTGGGAGACCTAGCAGGAGGGTGGACAACAGTCCAGGCAGAGGGAATTGTAGCTAAGTAACCTACAGCCACAAGCAGTCTCTCCTGTAGGTGTGGTGGGTTATAGTAGACTACTCCAAGACAGAACTCCCTCTTGGGGTAAATTGGGAGGGGCCAACGTTATAGCCACACCCCCAGTGACGCTTTGCGGCCGGCTGCGGTTCCGATTGGCCACTCCGGCCGCCAGTCCCAGGAGGAGGCGGTGCCTTGTCCCTCCCGCTCTGGGCTCGTGGGAGGCGGGCGCGGGCTGGAAGCTCGGGGATCCCCGGGACCAGGAGCTGCAAGAGACGTCGGTTGCTGTCGCAGTTGGCCCGCAGCACAGGTAGGCAGGTGGAGGGCCTGGAGCGAAGGGGAGACCCCAGCATCTCTGCTACCCGGTGATCCCCGGTCTCTAGAGCACGCCCTCCTGGAGGGCTCGCCGGGTCGAGGATTGGGGCGACAGGCGAAGACGGTGACGGGGACTAACGGGATGGAGCGGACTGGCTGGCAACTCTGCACCTCCCACCGGAGCTAGGCTCTTGCCTCCAGGGTTGGGTCTCTCCTGGAGGGCTGGGCCTTGGCCCGCGGTCCCTAGCCCCCTGGGCTCCCGTGACATTTTGTTTGGAAACCTTGGGCCCGGGCTTCTGGCGCGGCGCGGGCATCTCCGCGCCCAGTGCCCACGCAGTTAGGGATGCTGCGACTCGGCCTCACCTCTTGGAAAGACCGACTGTGATTTCGGGGCGAAACTTTTCAAAACTTTGAAGAACCATTCACTACGCCTCAAGTTGCTGAGACGTCAAGGTGACTTAAGGTGATCTGCCCTGAAACTACGCTGTCTCTGAAATTAGTAGACCTCTTTTTCAGCCATAAATCGTGATGTGCGAAACGCTGTGGAAAGAAGAGCTGAACCCTTTGCGTTGGAAAAGCTCTAGTGCTGGGCTATCTGCAGTCACTGCTTTCTTTGTGCAAATGCCAGTTTTGCAAGGAGTGTGGAGCGCGCAGTTAAGAGCACGGCTTTTCTGGGCAGTGCTTCCAAAGGGCAGGCGTTGCCCAAGTGGGGCGAGGTGGGGGTCAGAAGGTTTCTTAAACAAGGCAAGCCTCAGTCTAGTCAAGAAAGACAAGTTTTCTTCCTTAGGAAGAACACAGACGTGTATACACGAGCGCGCGCGCACACACAAACTCACAGTTACCTGCCCATTTAAGCTGTCCCCTTAAGAGGAGAGAACTAAATGTGAGAGGCTAACCCTGACCTTCATCAGGGTAAACCTAAGTAGAACTCTTTCACTTCTTTTTGTTTCCTTTTTGGGATTGGGAAGAGAAACAGGAAGTCAGAGATTCAGAGAGAAAGAGCATTCATTCCACAATTGTAAACAGTTTATTTTGTGTCAGTAAATATTTCCAAAAGTCGCTGGGGATATTTGGACTTCCTTGTCACCTGCAGTGAAGATAGATTATTTTCAAGTTCAAAAATCTAAATATGATATTTATTTAGCAATTGGTTATAGCTCTTGAAGCTATACAGTTCTGTAACATCAGTGGTAATTGAGAAGAATGGTGGATATTGCTCGAAATTAGAATTCTTTACTCAAGATGATGTGCGCTAACACTACATTTACTTTATACATGTTAAATAACTGAAATTACAGAATGAAATGAGGGAATCAGGTTTCTGGACCTCACTGCAGACCATTATCCAACCAATCTGGAGTTCTGAATTTTCAATTTAATTTAATTTTATAATAATTATTATTTTTTGAGACAGAGTCTCACTGTGTCACCCTTGGTAAAATGCCGTGGCCTCACAGCTCACAGCAACCTCAAACTCTTGGGCTTAAGAGATTCTCTTGCCTCAGCTTTCCAAGTAGCTGGGACTACAGGCGCCTGCCACAACTGGTGGGCATTTTTTTGTTGTTGTTGTCATTGCTATTTAGCAGGCCCTGGCCAGTTTCCAACCCACCAGTATGTGACTGGTACCCTAACCGGCTCCAAGCCAAGTTCTGAATTTTTAATATGAGTAATGAGGAATGTGGATGTTAAAGGCTAATTTTAAAATATTCTTCATGGGCGGCGCCTGTGGCTTAGCGGGTAGGGCGCCGGCCCCATATGCCGAGGGTGGCGGGTTCAAACCCAGCCCCGGCCGAATTGCAACAACAACAACAAAAAATAGCCGGGCGTTGTGGCGGGCGCCTGTAGTCCCGGCTACTTGGGAGGCTGAGTCAAGAGAATCGCCTAAGCCCAAGGATTTGGAGGTTGCTGTGAGCTGTGTGACGCCACGACACTTTACCGAGGGCGATAAGGTGAGACTTTGTCTCTACCAAAAAAAAAAAAAAGTATATATATATAAAATAAAATATTCTTCATTATAAATTATATAATTAGCATAACTGAAAAAAGAATAGGTAAACTTTGAATTTATTTATTGCATCATTTTCATAGCAAAATGTTCTAGGTAAAATGTATGTGTGCTGCTTTGCATATTTGAGGTTAATAGTTACCTCTCAATTATTTGAGTTGTGGTGAAATTTTTGGCAGGGATTACCACAGATAATGGATCATTAAATTTGTAAATGTGCTTCTAGTATACATCTATATAAACTTCTATTTCTTCTTTACTGGTGAATAGATGATCTTTTTTATTGAGGTATGTTACAAATCATAAAGTTTATATTTTTAAAGTGTTCAGTTAGTGGGTTTTAGTATATTTACAAAGTCATGCAGCCATCACCACGGTCTAATTCTAGGATATTTTCTTCACCCCATAAAGAAGCCCCATAATTAATAGTCAGCCCCCATTGCCCTCTTCTCACCGCCTTTGGCAACCACTAACCTACTTTCTGTTTCTTTGGATTTGCCTGTTCTGGACATTTCATGTAAATGGACTCCTGCAATATGTGGCCTTTTGTGTCTGACATTTTCCACTAAGCATAATGTTTTTAAGGTTCATATATTGCTATACCACGTATTAGAACTTTATTCTTTTCTATGGCTGAATCATATTCCATCATATACTGATTTTGTCAACCCATTCATCTGATGGTGGACATGGGTTGTTTCTACTTTTTTGTCTATCATGAATAATGATGCTATGAACATTTGTGTATGGTGACATGTATTTAGTTCCCTTGGTTATGTATTTAACATTGAGGTTGCTGGGTCAATGGTAACTTGGTGTTTAAGCTTTTAAGGAGTTGTCATACTGTTTACAAAACAATTGTACCATTTTTACATTTCTGTCAGCAATGTATGAAGGATCTAATTTCTCCACATCATCGCCAACACTTCTTTTTTTTTTTTTTTTTTGTAGAGACAGAGTCTCACTTTATGGCCCTCAGTAGAGTGCCGTGGCCTCACACAGCTCACAGCAACCTCCAACTCTTGGGCTGAAGCGATTCTCTTGCCTCAGCCTCCCGAGTAGCTGGGACTACAGGCGCCTGCCACAACGCCCGGCTATTTTTTGGTTGCAGTTTGGCCGGGGCCGGGTTTGAACCTGCCACCCTCGGTATATGGGGCCGGCGCCTTACCGACTGAGCCACAGGCGCCGCCCCGCCAACACTTCTTATGTCTTTTTCATTTCATTTTAACCATCCTATGGGAAATGCGACATCATTGTGATTTCAATTTGCATTTTCCCTTATAGCTAATGGTACTGAGCATCTTTTCCTGTGCTTATTGGCCATGTAAATATCTTTGGAGAAATGTCTATTCAGATACTTTGCCCATTTTTAAATCAGGTTGTTTTTATATTGTTTAGTTTATAAGGGTCTTTTATATATTGTAGACACAAGTTCCTTATATGAGTTACAAATACTTTTTCCATTCTGTGGTTTATTTTTGTACTTTCTTGATGGTGTCTTTTGAAGCACAATTTTTTTTTATTTTGATGAAGTCCAATTTATCTATTTTTTCTTTGATTACTTATCCTTTATGTGTCAAATCTAAGAAATTGTTACCAAATCCAGGATTATTAAAATTTATACCCGTTTTCTTCTAATAGTTACAGAGCTTTGGTTCTTACATGTATTAATTTGGTAGGAGGTATGGGTCCAAATTCATTCTTCTGCATGTAGATTAGATATTCATTGTCCCAGCATTATTTGTTGAAAAGACTATTGTTTCCCCATTGAATGATCTTGTCACTCTTGCCAAAAATCAGTTTCTGGATTCAGCTTTATTCCATTGATCTGTATGTCTATCTTTATGCACATAACACATAGTGTTGATTACTATAGCTTTGTAGTAAGTTAGAGTGTGTTAATACTCCAACTTTCCAAGATTGTTTTGGCTATTTTTTGTCCCTGAAATTCCAGTTGAATTTTAGGATCAATTTGTTAATTTCTCCAAACGATACATTGGAATTTTGATAGGGATGGTATTAAATGTGCATAGCAATGTGCAAGTATTGCCATCATCACTACTTTTTTTTGAGAAAGAGTCTCATTTTGATGGCTGGTATAGAGTGCAGTGGTGTGATCATACCTCACTGCAACGTCACACTCCTGGGCTCAAGCGATCTTCCTTCCTTGGCCTCCCAAGTAGCTGGGAATACAGGCTCATGCCACTGCACCTGGCTAATATTTCTATTGTTTGTAGAGATGAGGTCTTGCTTTTGCTCAAGCTGGTCTCAGAATGCCTGAACTGAAGTGATCCTCCTGCCTTGGCCTCTCAGCATGCTAGGATTATAGGCATGAACCACTGTACCTGAACTCTATCTTAATAATATTAAATCTTTCATATAAGAACGCAATCTCTTCCATTTAAATTAAATTTCTTTCAATGATGTTTTGTAGTTTTTGGAGTACATGTCTTGAACTTCCTTTGTTAAATTTATTCCTGAGTATTTTATTTATTTCGAGGCTATTGTAAATGGAATATTTTCTTAATTTCAGTTTGAATTTTTCCTTGCTAGTATAGAGAAAATCAGAAAAACAACTGATTTTTGTATATTCACCTGGTTTCCTGAAACCTTGCTAAACTCAATAGTTTTAATAGTTTGTGTGTGTTCCTTAGAATTTTATATATATATATATATATATATATATATATATATATATATATATATATATGATTGTGTCATCTGCAAATAGAGATAGTTTTACTTCTTTCTTTACAGTCTGAGTGCTTTTTATGTTCTTATCCTGGCTAGAGTGAAGTGGTGAGAGCAGACATCCTTGTCTTATTCCTGACTTTAGGGGAAATTTTTCAGTCATTTACCACTAAGTATGATGTTAGTTTTAGGCTTTATTGTAGATCCTGTTTATCAGGTTGAGAAAGTGCCTTTCAACTGCTAGTTTGTTGAATGTTTTTATCATGAAGGGATGTTGGATTTTGTCACACTTTTTTTCCGTGTCTACTGAAATAATCTTGTGGGTTTTGTTTGTTATTTTATTCATACAGTACATTACATTGATACATTTTCGTTAGTTAAAAATATGTACTCTTTTGTTATTTGAAAAACTGCAGGGTTTTACAGAACTTAAATAAGTTATTTTAAATAAGTTACTTTAAATGTAGAGAAAAAAATTAGCCAACCTTAAATAGACTCCTTTTGTTACTTAAGATTGCAGTCCCTGCATTTCTGTGCAATGTTTTATGAATGGTTCAAAACCTAGGGTTGTCTATTTCAGGATTGCATGTCATTTTTTTTTTTTTTTTGTGGTTTTTGGCTGGGGCTAGGTTTGAACCTGCCACCTCTGGCATATGGGACTGGCACCCTACTCCTTGAGCCACAGGCGCCGCCCTGCATGTCATTTTTTAACATCTTTTTTGTATTTTCTTTCTCTAAAGCTAAAAAGGAGAGAAATAAAGATTACAGTAGAAATGAGAAAAAGTTTGTGATTGACAAATTGCATTATCTATTCCTGTATCATTGGTAATAAATGCTAATGTGAATTATTAATACTGAATATGGGTAATGAAAAAAACCATTAGCAAAGCTAATATCCTTAGTAAAAAAACTCAGAAAACAATGGAATGAGAATTCTATTAAAAACAAAGAAATGAAAAGAAAATGAGTTCTAGCTCTGTAATTATAAGTTTCTCTTAAATTATGCAAGAATTTAGGGACATCTAGAGGCTTCGAGATGGCCAGAGTGCTCTTAATAAAAGTTGTAGCTTTTTTTGGAGACAGAGTCTCATTTTGTTGCCCAGGCTGAGTGCTGTGACATCAGCCTAGCTCACAGCAACCTCAAACTCCTGGGTTCAAGTGATCCTCCTGTCTTGAGTAGCTGGGGCTACAGGCACCCGGCCGCAACACCAGACTAAAAAGTTGTAGCTTTTGTAAAACAATTCTGGTTATATTTATTTCTAAATTATTGAGTGGTAATGTCACTATTAACGTAAAAATTGATTTAAACACACAGAATTTTTATTCTAGAAAAATAATCCTTCAGTGTGTGTCTTTTTTTTTTGCTGTTTTTAGCTGGGGCTGGGTTTAAACCCGCCACCTCCGGCGTATGGGGCTGGCGCCCTACTCCTTTGAGCCACAGGTGCTGCCCCCTTTCGGTGGTTTTTTAATAGCACACATTTTTTAGAAATTAGTGTAGGATTAGGGAGGCGTCACATTACACTAAATACTAGGAAAATTAACTTGGTTGTATTCTTTTTTAAACAAAAGAATAGAGTAGTAGTACATGTCAACTATAGTACTATCCCTGGGTTCTGAGACTTTTGCTGTCACTTGTTCTCCATGACTGCGACTTGGCTTCTCCAGGAGATTCATTCCCAAATTTTATCAGTTGATAGCAAGGGCAATTCTGAACTACATTGTCAGGCTACTTGTTAAAATTGCCTGAAAAACATTAACAAACATTTAAAGCTACTTTTATGAATCTCAGAGCCAGAAACAATCATGCTTCCAAAATCAAGTAACACTTCAGAATTTCAAAATCAGTTTTCTTGCCTCTTGTCCTCCCTGAGTCCAGATTTGGGAATATAGCTGTTTGCAAAGTTCTTTTCTGTTCTTTCTACTTTTTTTTTTTGTAGAGACAGTTTTACTTTATTGCCCTCTGTAGAGTGCCGTGGCATCACACCACTCACAGCAACCTCCAACTCTTGGGCTTAGGCGATTCTCCTGCCTCAGCCTCCCGAGTAGCTGGGACTACAGGAGCCCGCCACAACGCCCGGCTATTTTTTTGTTGCAGTTTGGCCGGGGCTGGGTTTGAACCCATCACCCTCGGTATATGGGGCCGGCGCCTTGCTCACTGAGCCACAGGTGCCGCCCTCTTTCTTCATTTTTTTTTTTTTTTTTTTTTTTTTAAGAGACAGAGTCTCATTCTTTTGCCCAGGCTGGAGTGTAAAGGCACATGATTATGCTCACTATAGCCATGAACTCTTGGACTCAGAGATCTTCCTTCCTCAGCCTCCCAAGTAGCAAGGATTATAAGCTTGGGCCACCAGCCTGGTTAATTGAAAAAAAAAACTTAAAAAATTTTTTTTTTTATTTTTGAAAGATGGGGTCCTGCTGTGTTTCCCAGGCTGGTTTCAAGTTCCTGGTCTCAAACAATCTTCCTGTCTCACCCTCCCAGAGGGCTGAAATTATAGACAGGCATGAGCCATTGAGTCTGAGCCAACTTTCATATTTATATATTTTCTTTTCTTACATCTAATATAAATTATGAAAATTTGTCAGAATCATAATAACTTCCCCAGTTAAATATGCCAAAGGACTTTTGGCTTAAAAGACTTAGCCTAGACCTGGATAAATTTAGAGCAGCGGTAAGTAATTATTATAGCACAAATCTAAACCATAATTGTACCACTACTATGAGATTTCTGTAGTTTGTTTTATCATGCTACCAGTTGAATCAAACTGATACATCTGTAAGTTTAAGAGAGTGGCCCTCGTCGACTCATAAATGGATAAACAAACTATGGTATATGTATGCCATGGAATACTATTCAGCCATAAAGTAAAATGTTATTGTATTCATCTTTTGTATATACCTGGAAGGATCTGGAGAACATCCTCCTAGGTAAAGTATGCAAGAATGGAAAAGCAAGCATCCAATGTACTCAATATTTATGTGAAACTAGATGAATAAACTACGTGTCCACACAAGAAAAAAAGTACAGTTAAATTCAAGTAGGGAGGAGGGGAGAAGGAAAGAGTGGGTTTGGTAAGCTCTCGCCTAATGGGCACAATGTAAGGGTATATGGCACACCTCCTGGGTGAAGGGCTCAACTACAATTTGGATTTCACCTAACAAACGCAAACAATGTAACCTAATCATTTGTACCCATATATTAATCTGAAACAAAAAATTATAATAAAGGAAATTACATTAAAGTATAAAAAAAGAGTGTGGTAAAATTATAAGCTGATAGATTTGGCCAGTCTTATCTTGGGAAGAGCTAAAATAATCGTACTCTGTGTTTGTGTTGTGCTGTTATGCTGTCCAAAGTACTGTTAGAAATAGCAAGATTTCTTTTTGTTTTTTTAGAAATAGCAATATTTCATTTGTTCTTTATTTTTTTGCAGTTTTTTGGCCAGGGCTGGGTTTGAACCGGTGCCCTACTCCTTTGAGCCACAGGCACCACCCATTTCATTTGTTCTTTACAGCATACACATGGGGAAGAATTGTTTGTTATAGTCCGCATCCCCCATTTTCTAGATTGGGTAAACTGAGATGTAGCACAGCTGGGCCTTCAACCCTGGCCTCCTGACTTCCATTAAGTTCTTTCTATACACTTTAATCAGTTTTGAAATTTATCTTAGAATTTTAAACTTGTGTGTGGATACTATTAGATGGTGACTAGAATGTGTACCTTGCATGATTCCATGAATTGTCCTGAATACTAATTGTTTTGTGCCATTTGAATGCTTTCTTTTTTAGAGTAAATATGGCAGAGCTTTCTGAGCCAGAAGGACCAGTAGATTGGAAAGAAAGATGTGTAGCTCTGGAGTCCCAGCTCATGAAATTTAGAGTTCAAGCAAGCAAGATACGAGAGCTCTTAGCAGAGAAGGTATGCCTTTCTCCCCAGCCTGTGTTAATGTTAGCTATCTGTTTTCTTTATATTAAATAATCTCAGTACTTTGGAGGTTATGCATTATTTAAATAATGAATATGATTTAACTTTTGTCAAGTGTTTAAAGATATAGTTGGTATATTCTTTTGCTGGAGTTAGGGTGGATTAGACATTAAAACAAGAAATATTTTTTGTGAATGCTAGTGTAATATGTGAGAAGTGTGTATGTTTAATGAATAGCATTCCAGAGAGAAAAGCTATAATTTATTTGATTTTATTAAAGGAGTGCAACAGCCTTTGATCTACTAAATGTTTAGGAAAATCATGTTAAAGTGATTATAGAAGAAATTTCTCTGTTGATAGTAAAACATTTACTATATTTTGAAATATACATCTGTAGGAATTTGTGTTGACTGTATATTACTAAACTATCATCTGGGCTAGAATTAACTTTAGTATACTTATATACTTTTCTTAATAATTCTAATCATGTGATTAGAATATTGAATCACAGGAATGTTTTTGCAAGTTTGTTGAATAAATGAATAAACAAAAAAACTATTGGTTTTATATGTACATATAAACCAATAGATTTTTATATGTAACCAATAGTTTTATATAAAACCAGTAGGTTTTATATGTACGTATAAACCAATAGATTTTTTTGTTTATTCATTTATTCAACAAATATTCTTTGAGGGCTAATTTCTGTTAGACAATCTTAATACTGTTGTTACATATGCAAATAAGACAGCCCACATTCCTGTTTCCAGAGGACTTGGATTCTAAGCCTATGCTATCCTGTACAGTAGGCACGAGCCATATGTGGGTATTGAACACCTCGAATGAGATGTGTTGCATATGTAAAATAAACACTGATTTCAAAGATTTAGTGTGAAAGAATGTAAAGTATCTCAGCAATAGTTTTTGTATTAATTGTGTGTTGAAGGGATAGTATTTGGATATTAGGTTAAATAGACAATATTAAAATTAACTTTACCTATTTCTTTTTACTTTTTTAATGTTTGCACCAAAAAATTTAAAAGTATACATGTGGCTCACATTGTATTTCTATTAGATAGCACTTTTTAGATGAAGAGATGAATGATATTAATGGTCATTCAGAACTGATCAGAAAATTACACTTAAATTCCACTCTGCATAATCCTTTTGTGGGATAGAAACTGGTACGTGTATCACATCTCCAAAAAAGGTCTTAAATCTTCTTCCCATTGCTAGCCAAGAATCTCTTAGCACAAAAGTATTCTAATAAAATCCAGGGAAACATTGTTCAGTTAAAACTTTCATATATATCATCTTAAATTACTGTGCTTGAACGTCGTTTAGGCAGCAAGACTAAAGTTATCCTGTTCACTTTGGGTCAAGGATAACCCAGTAATAGGCTTTGTGGAGTAAATCTCCAGTATCAACATGCTTTATTTATTGATATTAGAATAACGGTTACAGCTTGAAAAAAAATCACAGTTTGAATAAGTCTAAAATGGGGAAGTTTTTCCTGACTCAAAGTTAGTGATTCATTCTTTGTCTCTTGTTCCTCTCTCTATAAAAATCATTTCTCTCTGTAAAAATCAGGCAGTACTATGATTTATCTGGTGTTTTCCACAACGCCAACCACCACATCCAATGATTTTGTCAAGATCTACCAATTACATTTTTGTTGCCTAACCTCATGGACATTTGCCAGTTGTTTGTTGTCTTAGCCTCTTAGCAGGTGACACTGTTGACCACAGCGTCCTTCTCAAAACCTTGGTTTTTCTGACTTCTGTATGTTGTTGATTTCCTTTTGGTCTGAATAGAAGTATACTTATTTGGATTTCTAAATTTTATAGCAATATTTGTTCTGTTAATTAGAAAGCATATTGTAGGAAGTTTCTTTATGAGTGCCCTTTTTTTTTTTTTTTTTTTGTAGAGACAGAGTCTCACTTTATCGCCCTCAGTAGAGTGCCATGGCGTCACAGCTCCCAGCAACACCCAACTCCTGGGCTTAGGTGATTCTCTTGCCTCAGCCTCCTGAGTAGCTGGGACTACAGGCGCCCTCCACAATGCCTGGCTATTTTTTTGTTGCAGTTTGGCCGGGGCCGGGTTTGAACCTGTCACCCTCCGTGTATGGGGCCAGTGCCCTACCCACTGAAAAGCCACAGGCGCCACCCAAGTGCCCATTTTTTTAAGTTATGAAACTGTTGTTTTCTCTATAAGTAAAATTGTAAATATCTTTTTCATTATTAATTTTTTTACCTATTAGATTTGATTTTTTTTGGTCAGTAAATGAATATGGAGAGGAAATATTCAAAATTTCTGTTTCAGTTGTGGTTTCTTTTTCTTTTTTTGGTCTTTTCTTTTTTTTTTTTTTTTTTTTTTTTTTTTTTTTTTTTGGTTTTTTTTTTTTTGGCCGGGGCTGGGTTTGAACCCGCCACCTCCGGCATATGGGACCAGCGCCCTACTCCTTGAGCCACAGGCGCCGCCCTGGTCTTTTCTTTATTTTGTATCTGTGGCTTAAATCCTTTGGCAGATCTAAGGGATGGAATTATTCAGAAATGTTTTACATATTGGAAAGTAGATATGTTTGCCAAATTACACATGGTTTTCCAGTAAATATTAATATATTCAACACCAAAATAGAAATAAGGATTCTCAGGTTTAAAAATTTTTGGCAGATAACCATGTTTTAATGAAAATGCTTTAAATTTATTGACTTATCATGTTTTAAGCACTTTATAGATATGATTTATTTAATTCTTATAACAACCTGTGGAGTAATAAATTTTATTATCCCCATTTTATAGATTAGGCAACTGATACTATGTGCCAGGAAATCTTCTAAGTGCTTTATATGTCAGCTTTTTAATCCTTACAACTATCCTATGAGATAGTTACTAACACCTAGATTTACATAGGAAGGAACTCAGGTAGAAAAGTTATGTAACTTGCCTGAGTTCACACCAAAAAGTGGGTAGTGGAGCTAAGATTTGAATGCAGGCATTCTGTCTTTAAAGCCCGAATGCTTAGCTATCACCTTATATAGCCTTTCTAAAACTAACTAGTTTTATTATCACTTTCTTTGCTTTCTCTGATATATCTTCCTGCTCATCTATTCTGTCTTCTGTTCAGCCATGCAAGATGCAAATCCACTTCTGCTTGGGGGTAGATATCTGTGTGTATTCATTTATGTATGTATGTAGTAATAACAAGTTACGTAACGTTACATATTTTTCAAAGCAAACTCTATTGCATTCCTATTAAGTGCCAACTGGAGTCAATATTGCATTCCAGAAGCTAGTATGGTCCCATCCACAACCTTTTGTGTTAGGACCAGTCTACCCTAAGGCTTCTTCCTAATAGTTCTCCATACCTTCCCTCCAAATGGATTCCAGTCCAAGGCTGAAGATTCTTGAGAGAATACTAATTTGATTCATCAGTTCTTTGCCAGGATTGTGGCCAGCTTCTCTTTTCTGTGACACTTTTGGTTCTTAGTTATATATTATCGGTGCTGGTTACAAGCAGCTAACTCTAGATGCCAACTCTGATTCCTGAGTTTTACATTAGCTAGTTTAAACCCCACAGAAACCCTACAAGGTAGTTATTATTATCACCAACCTAAGAATTAACATTAAAGCAGAGAGTAGTTGAGTAGTATACCCAATATCACACATGTAACAAATAGCAGAGCTGCCAACCTTACCTTTTAGGTTTGTTGTGCAGAGTGGCCCCTAGAAGTAAGTCATTATTTTCCTATAACTTTCTCAGTGGACATATTGGTTATGTGTGCAAGGAGATATCTTGAATATAATTACAGATTGATGGCAAATATGCTTCTGAATTTTTTTAAAAAATGTATGGGATATCTCAGGGCATTTTTATAATTAAAGATAGATCTCTGTTTTACCCTCTATTGTTTGGAAATGGAGTAGGATCTTTTAGAAAAACAATTTTTGCACCTATTTTTTTTTTCATCACAATTTTTAAGTAACTTTAGAATATTGAAGCTTGTGAAGAAAAAGGCCTTATTGAAGTCTTGGGCAAGTGCTGCTGTAAGTGGGAGAGGTCTTAGAGGAATTTCAGGAATGGTGTTGGAAATATCCCTAGGGTGCCAAATATAAACTCTTCAGGGAAGCCGAGGTTTAAATAGTTTTTCTGCTTTACAATAATACTAGTTAGTTTTCTGAGCCAGAGAGGGAAAAAGGAAAGTTTTTTTTGGCATTAAAAAAATTTTTTAAGTTGTATATGATTGTATATGTTTATTGGGTACAATGTGATGTTATATTTACACAATGTGGAATGATTAAGTCAATCTAATTAACATGTCCATCCATGGCCTCAAATACTTATCATTTTTTTGTGGTAAATATATTTGAAATTTAGCCTCAGCAATTTTGAAATATATAATATATTATTTTTGACTATTGTCACCCTGCTGTCCAATAGATTTCAAAACTCATTCCTCCCATCTGTCTGAAACTTTGTGCCCTCTTACCAACAATCCCTCATTCCCTGCTTCCCTGTCCCCCACACTCTGATAACCATCATTCTACTTCCCACTTCTTTTTTTTTTTTTTTTGAGACAGAGTCTCACTCTGTCACCCAGGTTGAGTGCTGTAGCATCATAGCTCACAGCAACCTCAAACTCTTGGGCTCAAGTGATCCTTTTGCTTCCGCTTCCCAAGTTGCTGGGACTATAGGTGTGCACTACAAGGCCTGGCTAGTTTTTGTTTTTAGTATAGATGGGGTCTTGCTCTTGCTCAGGCTGGTCTCAAACTTCTGAGTTCAGGCAATCCAACTGCCTCGGCCTCCCAGAGTGCCAGGATTACAGGCATGAGCCACTGCACTTGGCCTACTTTCTACTTCTATGAGTTCAGCTGTCTTAGTTTCCACATATAAGTGAGATCATGGAGCATTTATCTTTCTCTGCCTTGCATATTTAATTGAGTATGATGTGTTCTGGTTAATCCATGTTGTCGGAAATAACAGCTTCTCTTTTTTTTTAAGGTTGAATAGTAATCCATTGTGAAACTATGCCACACTCTCTTTATCCATTCATTTTTTGGTGGGCACTTAAGTTGTTTCTGTATCTTAGTTATGGTGAATAATGCTGCAATGAACATGGGAATGCAGATTCTGATTCCTTTTTTTTTTTGGTAGAGATAGGGGTATCGCCATATTGCCCAAGCTGGCCTCCTGGCCTCAAGCAATCCTCTCACCTCAGCCTCCCTAAGTGCTGGGATTACAGGCTTGAGCCATCACACCAGGAACATAATGATTTCAGATCTTTTGGGTATATACCCAAAAGTAGAATTGCTGGATCATGTGATAATTTAATTTTTAGTTTTTTGAGGAATATCCATACATTTTTTCCATAATGGGTGTACCAACTTACATTCCCACCACCAGTGTACAAGGATTCCCTTTTCCCCACATCCTTGGCACTTGGCATCTGTTGAGCATTCTTTAACTTGCCACTGGTGTTTGGTCATTGTGCTTTCTCCATAAAACTCCTTTACCTTGATTCCCTGTGTACTAGCCCCTCAGCCCCTTCTCAACGCCAAATTTTATTTCTTGATCTTTTGCACTAACTGGTTTTATGGCTCCCATTCTTCATATTAACATGCCTTCTGGAGCTGTCTTGAATTGATTGTCCTTGACTCTTCCATCTTTCATCAGCTTCCCCAGAAGTAACATCAAACCTCCCTCCTTAACTCCAGTTTCAAAGTTCTAAGAATTCCATGAACACCTTTAGTTGTGTTCCCCTTCAGCATGTAAAACTCAAAGTATCCAATTCCAAGTGTTCCAGTTCCAGTGTGGGTCTTGTGCACAGTAAGCATTCTTGTTTGAAAGTTTCTTTTTAAGTTAAATCGGAAGTGAAATGTTATTTATTTCCTGTGGGTTAGATTGTCGGTGAAAATGAAAGGAAGAAAAATATGAAGAATTTTCCCTTTGGACATCAGCATGGCCTATATAACCTAACACTGCTTTTACCTGATGCAGCATCACCATCTGGGATTTCCTGCAGCTCGGCATTTCTTTCGTGAATATGATTCCCTTGAGGCAGTCTAGGTTTGACTCACACCAGCAAGGGATCCCTGGACAGCTTGGCATATACTTACAGCCAACGGTCCCTTACAATACTATGATTAACCTATTTAAATTATACATTTCCGAATGTCGCCTGTGGCTCAGTGAGCAGGACGCCAGCCCCATATACCGAGGGTGGCGGGTTCAAACCCAGCCCCGGCCAAACTGCAACAAAAAAAAAATAGCCAGGCCTTGTGGCGGGCTCCTGTAGTCCCAGCTACTCGGGAGGCTGAGGCAGGAGAATCGCCTAAGCCCAGGAGTTGGAGGTTGCTGTGAGCTGTGTGACGCCACAGCACTCTACCGAGGGCAATAAAGTGAAACTCTGTCTCTACAAAAAAATAAATAAATAAATAAAATAAATTATACATTTCCTCAAGTACTTTATTGGCCCACCTAGTATTTCATAATACCTAATGGAATTTCTACATATACTTAAAAATGGGACTTTGTATGCTCCTTTAAATATCATTTGGGGGGGTTATTGGCTGAAGATAGTATTGCAAAATAAAAAGATGTTTGGTAGTTGAATCTTTTATGGGGTTTATGGGGAAAAATCGGGAAGAGAGGTACTTGGTTTGGAATTGCTATTGTATTAGTGAATATGAAGGTCCTAAAGTATTTTTCCTAAATTACCAATCTATTAAACAAGTTTATTTGTATTCAGTATCTGTAACAATGAGAGGATTGCTGAGTATTACAAGCTCGGTGGAAAATTTCCTTCTGCCAGTTGTTGCTTAATTCACTTTGGCTACAGAAGGCCTTGGGTAGTATAGTAGTCAGTTAAGCACTAGGTTAGAATTTGCTGCTTCATTTTGTTATTGGAGACGTGGCCTGTTTATAAAATACTTATTTTTGTCCAAAGCCTGATATGGGGTGTAGATTATTTCAAGTTTTTTTTTTTTTTCCTGACTGAATATGGATTGGTGGTGAAATTGAGCCAAAGTTTGTATTATAGTCTAAATCATGAAAGTAAAAAATTACCTGAATATTTCCAGCATCGCTTTCTTAGTATTATGCAAAGTTATTTTCCAGCTTGAATAATTATACTAGCAAATAATCACTCAAGATCAAAGTATTTCCCTTCATACTACCCTTATGTTTAAAACTGGTTTGAAGTCTTCTAGACTTTGTGGAATATAATTAACATTTATTTACATTAATGCAATGTGAAGTGTTCAGTATTTATGACCTGTAATTAGGTTGTGAAAATGTAGTGATTACCTTTGATCAAAGTTTATCTTTACTTTACTTTTACTTTTTTTTTTTTTGTAGAGACAGAGTCTCACTGTACCGCCCTCGGGTAGAGTGCCATGGCGTCACACGGCTCACAGCAACCTCTAACTCCTGGGCTTACGCGATTCTCTTGCCTCAGCCTCCCGAGCAGCTGGGACTACAGGCGCCCGCCACAACGCCCGGCTATTTTTTTGTTGCAGTTTGGCCGGGGCTGGGTTTGAACCCGCCACCCTCGGCATATGGGGCTGGCGCCCTACTCACTGAGCCACAGGCGCCGCCCACTTTACTTTTACTTTTTATTTTTTTGAGACAAGGTCTTGTTCTCTTCCCCACACTAGAGTGCAGTAGCACGAACATAGCTCATTACAGTCTTGAAGTCTTGGGCTCAGGTGACCCTCCTGCCTTAGCCTCCCGAGTAGCTGGGACTACAGGTATGCATCACCATGCCTAGTATTTTAAAAAAATTTTGTAGGTCAGGAGCGGTGGCTCACGCCTATAATCCTAGCACTCTGGGAAGCCGAGGTAGTGGATTGCCTGAGCTCATAGGTTCGAGACCAGCCTGAGCTAGAGCGAGACCCAGTGTCTAAAAATAGTCAGGCATTGTGGTGGGTGCCTATAGTCCCAAGTACATGGGAGGCTGAGGCAAGGGAATCACTTAAGCCCAGGAGTTTGAAGTTGCTGTGAGCTGTGATGCCATGGTACTCTACCAAGGGCAACAAAGTGAGACTCTGTCTCAAAAAGAAAACAAAAAAAATTTTTTTTTGTAGAGATGGAGTCTCTCTATGTTGCCCAGGCTGGTTTTAAACTCTTGCCTAAAGCAATCCTTTTGCTTTGGCCTCCTGAAGTGCTGGGATTACAGGTATGACCCATTATACCCTGTCTATCCTTCCTTTTATTTATTTATTTAATTTTCTTTTGAGACAGAGTTTTACTTTGTCACCCTCAGTAGAGTACCATGGCATCACAGCTCATAGCAACTTCAAACTCTTGGACTCAAGCAATTCTTTTGCCTCAGCCTCCCAAGTAGCTGAGACTACAGGCACCCACCATAACGCCTGCTTATTTTTTAGAGACAGGGTCTCACTCTTGCTCAGGCTGGTCTCAAATCCATGAGCTCAGGCAATCCACCCACCTTGCTCTGCCCCTCTCCCCCCCAGAGTGCTAGGATTACAGGTGTGAGCCACTGAGCCTGGCCCTATCCTTCCTTTTAAATAACTTTTTGGAGTTAAAGCTTTTATTCATTCATTCATTTTATACTTTCATTCATTTGTTCAACAAAATTTTATTGAGTTTCTGTTATGTAGTAATCATTATTCCTGCCTTAACCATTGATGGGTAAATAAATAATACATCCAATATTTGGAGAGAAAGCACTTAGCTTTTATTTATCTAGTGGTAGAATTCTGTTAGAATCCCTAATTCCAAATTCAGTCTCTTTTGATTATATCTTGTTTCTTTCTTTGGTAAGTTCCCTGAAAATAAGTAACTTAAAATTGTTTCTATTATAAATGTTGTGATTTTACGTTACAAATTAAAGCTTCCTAAGCTGAAAGAATAGCAGACAAAGGACAGAAATAAAGACAAATGTTATCCAGCTAAGATTTTTGTGGTTTTATGTATTTGGTATTGATTTTCATATGGTTTGGTATAAGTATACATTGTGTATATAGTTTATAAATTCTAGAGCAGTTGTGTTTCAGCTAAAAGAATTGAAATCTCAGCCATGTCACTGGCTGGGAGAATAATCATGTGCAAGGCATATTCATTCTGAATATCAGTTTCCTAATCTGTATAATGGGAATAACAAATTCTGTCTCATGGCATAGTTGTGAAGTAATTTACTCGAAAGTTCCTGATTCTTTTTTTTTTTTTTTTTTTTGGAGACAGAGTCTCAAGCTGTTGCCCTGGGTAGAGTGCTGTGGCATCACAGCTCACAGCAACCTCAAACTCTTGGGCTTAAGTGATTCTCTTGCCCCAGCCTCCCAAGTAGCTGGGATCACAGGCGCTCACCACAACACCTAGCTAAAAGAGTTCCTGATTCTTAAACACTAATTCAGATTTTTACAAGTTTTCTTCTGTTCCCTGAATTGTATTTTTCTCCTTTTTTTTTTTTTTAGAGAGAGAGAGAGTCTCACTTTGTCACCCTTAGTAGAGTGTCTTCACATCACAGCTCATAGCAACTTCAAACTCTTGGACTCAAGCAATTCTTTTGCCTTGTTACAGCAACCTCCAGCTCTTGGGCTTAGGCAATTCTCTTGCCTCAGCCTCCCAAGTAGCTGGGGCTACAGGCACCCTCCATAAGGCCCGGCTATTTTTTTGTTGCAGTTTGGCTGGGGCTCCATTTGAACCCGCCACCCTTGGTATATGGGGCTGGCGCCCTGCTCACTGAGCCACAGGCGCTATCCCTTCTCCCCTGTTTTTATGTTGTGTTTTTTCAGGTTGCAAGCTTTACTCATATGTCTGATCATCTTTGGTGGTCTATTTATATATATGTATATTTTTGTGTGTGTGGTTTTTGGCCGGGGCTGGGTTTGAACCCGCCACCTACGGCATATGGGACCAGCGCCCTACTCCTTGAGCCACAGGCACCGCCTGGTCTATTTATATTTATGAATGGGATATCTGCAAAGTTGACTTGACAGTTGTGTATAAATGATCAATGCTGGTCTGCAGTCAACCTTTGCTTTATGGTGAGGGGGTGTGATACTGTCTATTTGGCTGTGAGCTCGTAAATGCTTCAGTTGATGGACTGCTGCACTTCAAACAATATATTCAATTTTATAAGAGAGCAACTTTTCAATTTTTTTAAGAGGAAGTAGATGCTTAGCTGCTGGACACTTGGTATACAGGGATACTTGAGAAAGTTTCAGGAAATTAGTTGATGCTAAGGGCCACATATTTACCATTAGTATTAGCTATTTCAGTCTGACATATCCCAGCCCCTCTGTAGATGTACAAATGCGTTCTGTAGGGCATTTGCCTCTTAGGAGAAGCTCAGGACCCTCCAAGCCTTGTTCTAGACTGTGCTCGTGCTTTCTATCATTCTGCTACACCAAAAATGGGAACTAAGTGACTATGTGCATATTTATTGGTAACCTTGAACCTTACTTCGAGAAACCCCCTTCTCTTACTTGGCTACTAAAATGATGGCAGCCAGACTTTAATTCAGGAGGCAAATGGAAGTCTTTAGGGACTCTTATGAATCCAGGAGGGGAGAGATAGTGATGCTGACATCAGTGATTCCCCAATAGAGAGCCCAGCTAGATCACCCAAGGTTAAAGTTCTTAGTCAAGGAACCCCCACATATATGCTGAAGTTTCTAGTCAGCATTTTAGTCCCTCACCCGTAAAGTAGTGTCTCATGGATCACTAGACGTCTGAAGAAAGCCTCTAACATGAAAGGTAGAGAAAAATCAGAAAAAGGCTCCCAACATGTCTATATATAGGGAAAAGGAGACAAGACAAAATGAGCAAAATGTTATCATTTAATATTGTATTCTCAGAAGGAAAATAAAGGATTGTGCGTCCATGAAACAGGGAATAATTAGAGAATAAATAAGGGCACTTGAAAAATTAGAAACATGGGAGTAGAAATGGAAAACTTAATAAAAGGGTTGAACCAGAAACTTAGGGAGAGTTCCTGGGAAGTAGAGCAAAATGCTAAGAAGATGGAAAACAGGGATATTTTCCTATCCCTTTCATTTCAACCTTTGTGACATGTGTTCAGTATGTTCTTTTAAGTGGTATATAGCTAGATTTCTTTATCCAACTGGGCAGATAATTTCTTAAATGCCAGCATAAATACTTTATAATATAATAATAGAACTTGAAACTGGAATGTGGCAAGGAAACGTTAGGGAGTTGGTAATAATTTACAAAAAAAAAAATACTCTACCCTGTTTCCCTGAAAATAAGACATCCTCCGAAAATAAGACCTACTTACAGGAAAGATAAGACGTCCCCTGAAAATAAGACCTAGCGCATCTTTGGGAGCACACCTTAAAATAAGACACGGTCTTATTTTCGGGGAAACAGGGTATATAGGATAGCATCATCATGGGAGGTTTGCTGAGGGAAAGCACAGGAAGTCAATAGCAGTGAGAAGCAGAATATCAAAAACGGGGAGTACAATGGCCCCCATTGCTTTTTCTTTAGAGAGCACTCCCTAGAAACTGACCGTTTTCTAGAACAAAAACCATCACCTTCAATTTAAACTTTCAATCAGACTCTTGTTAATTTAGGTAATTATGTAGCTTTGATGGATAACAGAAGATGCCAAATGTTGTATAAATCTGTTAGAAACCATGAAGTGGAAAAATGTCAGATAACCAGAAAGACTGCAGTTGTCCCATCTTGTCCTAGAGAGAGAACTAGTGTTTTTTTCAATATTACCACAAAACTAACAGGCTTGAAAGCAGGAGGTGATGTGGGAATGGGTTGGAATGGGGTTTGGTAGAATCACCTTTAGGTAGGATGGTTAATACAGCTGAAGATGGAGATCTTTCATCACGAAGGATAATTCGGCCCTCGACAGCTTCTTGGGTTTGCCATGGCTTTGCAACAGCAGCCTACTTTTAATTTGTAATATGGGATGCATTTTCTTAAAAAGAAAAAGCAATGTTATCTTGAGTATTCATTTCGTTTTTTTTGTTTTTTTTTTTTGAGACAGAGTCTCAAGCTGTTGCCCTGGGTAGAGTGCTGTGGTGTCACAGCTCACAGCAACCTCAAACTCCTGGGCTTATGCAATCCTCTTGCCTCAGCCTCCCAGGTAGCTGGGACTACAGGCACCCACCATAACGCCCAACTACATTTCGTTTTTTAAAATAAAACATGCAGGCCTTAAAAAATTATTGTGCATGGTACAGGGAGTGTCATTTCATCTTTAAGCATCATTGTTTCTGTTATTTACTTCTGTCTTTTCTTCTGCCACTCTCCATTACTTTCAGGCCTGTTGGTGTGTTTCTTAACTAGTAATTTATATTTTCCGCCCTTTCGTGTATTACATTTTACATGAATTCCTTGTACTATTTTTCATGTTATGAGTTCTCTCATCTACTGAGCTCAGAATAGAGTTTCTTTTATGTATGTTAGTTACCTGTTGCTGATGAAATAACAGTAAGCCCAAAACATAGTGGCTTACAACAACTACAAACATTCATTACCTTGCACAGTTTCTACGGGTCAGAAATTTGAGAATGACCTAGCTTGTGTGTGGTGAAGTTATAGTCAAAATATTGTCCCAGATATTGGTGATTTGAAGGTTTGACTGGAGCTGGAGGATTCACTTTTAAAATGGTTCTGTCCAATGGTAGTTGGTAAGTTGAGGATGGCTATTGGTAGGTAGGAAGCCTCAGTTCCTCAGTAGCTGGACATCTCCATGTGGCTTCTTGAGAGCTCTCACAACACAGCACTGGCTTTCCCCAGAGCAAGGAAGCCAAGAGAGTGCAAGGTGGAAGACACAGTGGCTTTTATGACCTACCCTCAGAAGTCATCTTCCATGATTTCCACAGTGTTCTGCTGGTTGTAAAGGTCAGCTCTGTGCCATAAAGGAGGGGACTACATAGGACACAACTACATGGATTACTGAGGGCTGTTTGAAGGCTGGCTACTCAACCGCCTATTGAGCTTTTTCTTCTTTTAGTGATTTTATCTGTATCTATTTAATTTTTAAGACATTTATTTATTTACTTACTTATTTAGTAGAGATGGGGTTTCTCTCTTGCTCAGGCTGGTCTTGAACTCCTGAGCTCAAGCAGTCCTCCTCCCTCAACCTCTTAGAGTGCTAGGATTACAGGTGTGAGCCACTGTACCTGGGCAATTTTTAAGGCTTTTAATTGATTTGTTTTCCTGCCTACTCGTTACTGTTTAACTTCTCCCTGTTTTTCTTTTTTCTTCAGTTCTTGTTCTTTTAAAAATAGATTTTTATTCTTATTTCATCTTTTTGACAATCCTAAACATAAGAGCTCTAAAGACTTTCACATGGGATTAACATTTGTATCTTGTTGGACTAAACTGGTCTTCTGACCATTGATTTTGTTAGCTGTCTGTCTTAGTTTTCTTTGTATATTTTGGAATTTGGGGTTGAAAGGTACTTAAAAAAATATTTTTGGTCAGATTGAGTACATATTGTAAAAGTCACCCTTTTTAGGTATTTAGCTCAAAGAGTTTTGACAAATGTATACAGTTCTGTAACCACTAGCATAATCAAAATCAACAATATCTCCATCACTTCAGATTTTCCTCCTGCCCCTTTGTAGTCTATCTCCTTTCCAAACTCTGAGCCCTGGAAACCACTGATAATGCTTTTGTCTCTTCAGTGTTGCCATTTTTAAACTGTCAGATAGTATGACGAAGCTTTTTGTGAATGGCTTCTATCATTTAACATGATGCTTTTGAGTTTACCACTGTTGCTGCCTGCATCTGAAGTTTGTTCCTTTTTATTGTTGGGTAGATTACATTGTATGTATGTAGCACAATTTGTTCATCCATTCACCTGTTGATGGACTCTTGGGTTGGTTTCAGTTTTGGTAATTATGAATAAATCTGCTATAAACATTCACATACAGATCTCTGTATGTACAGATGTCTTTATTTCTCTTAGGTAAACACCTATGAATAGGGGTCCAGGTCTGTGGTAAGTGTATGTTTAACTTAGTAAGAAACCACTGAACTGTTTCTAAGGAGACTACATCATTTTTATGTTCCTACCAGCAATGCTTGAGAATTCTACTCACTCTGTACCTACCAGCACTTGGCATTTTTAGCTCTTTAATTTTAGCCACTCTAGCAAGTGTGGAGTGGTATTTCATTGCAGTTCTAAAGTGCATTTTCCAGTTACTACTGGTGTTGACCATCTTTCCATGTCCATGTTACCTGCTATTCATATTTATTCTTTGGTGAAGTGTTTATCTAAATTGTTTACTCATTTAAAAAGGTGAGGTTGGTTGTTTTCTTCTGAGTTGTAAAAACTCTTTATATATTTTGGATACAAGCCTTTTATCAGATGTACTTTGCACATGTGTATTTTTTTCAGCCTGTGGCTTCTATTTTCATTGTCTTTTTTTTTTTTTTTTTTGTAGAGACAGAGTCTCACTTTATGGCCCTCGGGTAGAGTGCCATGGCCTCACACATAGCTCACAGCAACCTCCAACTCCTGGGCTTAAGCGATTCTCTTGCCTCAGCCTCCCGAGTAGCTGGGACTACAGGCGCCCGCCACAACGCCCGGCTATTTTTTGGTTGCAGTTTGGCCGGGGCCGGGTTTGAACCTGCCACCCTCGGTATATGGGGCCAGGCCTTACCAACTGAGCCACAGGCGCCGCCCTATTTTCATTGTCTTAAATAGTGTTTTTTGATAACAGACAATTAAACATTTTTAATGTCCACTTTGCCACTTTTCTTTTATGGTTCATGCTTTTTTTAATGTCCTTTCTAAGAAATCTTTGCCTAAGCCAGTCATAAAGATTCTTTTTTCTCCTGTGGAGAAGGACAGTTTTTGTACATGATGCAAGGTGATGGCTATCTATTTATTCAAGTATGATTTCTTAAAAAGACAATCCTTTCTCCTTTTAATTACGTGGGCATCTTTTCATACTTACTAGGATGCCTGAGGTCAAAGAAGTGGGCAGTAAGAAGCCTTATATGGAACAATTAGAGTCCCTATACATTTGTTGGTGGGAATATAAAGTGGAATATAAAGCCACTGTGGAAAAGAATTTGGCAATTCTTCAAAAAGTTAAATATAGAGTTAGCATATGAAATTCTATTCCTACCTATATTCCTAAGAGAACTGAACTTATAAGTCCCCATAAAAATTTGTACACAACTGTTCATAGCACCATTGTTTATAATGGTTAAAAGAAAACAAAACGGAAACAACACAGATCGATAAAATTTGGTATATTCATATAGTAGAATATTTTTCAGGCATTAAAAAAAGAAATGAGTTACTGACATATGCTACAACATGGATGGACCTTGAAAATAGTCTTCTAAGTAAAGAAGCAAGACAGATGGCCACATGTTATCTGATCTCAGGTTATATCATCCCCATTATATATATATATATTTTTTTTTTTGAAACAAAGTCTCACTTTGTCTCCCTCAGTAGAGTGCTGTGAAGTCACAGCTCACAGCAACCTCAAGTGATTCTCTTGCCTCACCATCCTGAGTAGCTGGGACTACAGGTGCCTGCTATAACGCCCAGCTATTTTAGAGATGAAGTCTCGCTCTGGCTCAGGTTGGTCCAACCCATGAGCTCAGGCAATCCACCCACCTCAGCCTCCCAGAGTAGCAGGATTACAGGAGTGAACCACCACACCTGACCCCCATCTCCATCTTATATACAAGAATTTTACAGCCCAGTGGAAAACAGTCAATAAATATTAGATTAAGAACTAGAGGGCGGTGCCTGTGGCTCAAAGAGTAGAGCACTGGCCCCATATACCAGAGGTGGCCAGCCCGGCCAAAAACTGCAAAAAAAAAAAAAAACCCAAAAAACTAGAACTCAGATCTTTTGAATCTATTTTATTTTATTTATATATTTATTTATTTGAGACAGAGCCTCAAGCTGTAACCCTGGGTAGAGTACTGTGGTGTCATAGCAACCTCCACTTCTTGGGGTCAAGCGATCCTCTTGCTTCCTTTTTTTTTTTTCTTCTAATTTTAGTAGAAACAGGGGTCTTGCTTTTGCTCAGGCTGGTCTTGAACTCATGAGCTCAAGTTAACCACCCACCTTGGCCTCCCAAAGTGCTAGGATTACAGGCATGAGCCACCATGTCTGGCCTAGTTTGTTTATTTTAAATTGAACTGTCCTAACTTGAAGAGAATTTTTTTTTTTTTTTGAGACAGAATCACTTTGTCATCCTCAGTAGAGTACCATGGCATCATAGCTCACAGCAACCTCAAACTCTTGGGCTTAAGTGATCCTCAGTCTCCCTAGTACCTGGGATTACAAATGCCCGCCACAAGGCCCCTGCTATTTTTTTTAGAGACGAGGCCTCGCTCTGGCTCCGGCTGTTTTGGAACCTGTGAGCTCAAGCAATCCACCCACCTAAGCCTCCCGAGTGCTAGGATTATAGGCGTGAGCCACCGTGCCCAGCTGAGAATTATTCATAAAAATAATACATGCATATGGTAGTAATAACTGCTTAAAATTACTATATAAATATTCACCTGTCATCTTTTAAGTATTAGATACTGTGTTGGATACTTTCCTATTTAAACTTCACATAAATGCCATAAAATAAGTGTTATATCATTTTACAGATAAGGGATGGAGACTCAGAGAAGTTAAATAACATACACATCATTACATACCTAATTAAGTAGTAGAAAATAGGTACCTATTTTAGGTCTTTCCAATTTTGGTTCAGTGCTCTTTCCAATTTTCCCTATATTAGTATTTCAAGGATTACTGCCTTTTTTAAAAAAGCAAGAGTGACTTTTGAATCTGCTTTTAATTAACTCCTTATATTGAAAGGTATATACATATAATTTACATGTTCAGCAACAAATTTAGCCTGTTTACTTGTAACCTGTATTTCAAGTCTGATGAAATGCCATGTGTATATAATGCTTTTTATAATGGAAATAATTTTTTGGAAAAGTTATTGCTTGTTACTAAGGTTTTGGAATTTGATTGAGTGACTGTTATGTGCAAGTATGGTATCACAGAAGATATGAGGGTGTATATCATATATGAATTTTGCTTTCCAGCAACTTAAAATGTAGTTGGGAAGACAGTACATGTAGGAAGTTAGTGCAGAAAGAAAGTTATTTGGCATTAGTAAAAGTAATGACACTATCTTTTATATATGCATGGTGCAGATGACAGCTTTGTCATTTCATAATTTATAATATATTGAATACATACTGTGTAGAAGGACCTGCATTAGGTATGTAACAGGGAAGCAAACAGACAACTGCCTATCCTGTTATCACTGAAAACCAAACATTTCGCTATTATTATTTTTTTTAAACTGGAAATTTTTGTGAATTTTTCCATTTCTCCTGGCAACCCCAATAGTATTCAAAATTCAGGCTACGGCTTCAAAAGGCAAAAAAATTCCCTGAAAATAGAAGGTAGTTACATTGTAGAAGTGACAATTGTCAGCACATTGCTAGCAGTGTAGAAGGTGGTACTGGCATGTGTGTGCCAGTTGGCTCTTTGGTTTAAGGAATATTCTAGAGACATCCAAAAGACATTGTCCTTTCCAGTTGCTTCTGTGTAGTGCTATAGTGTAAACAGTAACTCAACAAAATGCTTTTAGACCACAATACTTAACTCATTAAACATTTAAATATTTTCACAAAAGTTAAAAATGATATGAGGTCCAAAGAATGCACTTAGGGAATATTTATATTTTTTCCATATTCAAATATTTGAAACCTCTTCCAGAATCCAGATGCTTGCAATAAACTGACTTAAAAAGTGCTGTCGGGGCGGCACCTGTGGCTCAAAGGGGTAGGGCGCCAGCCCCATATGCTGGAGGTGGTGGGTTCAAACCCAGCCCCGGCCAAAAAAAAAAAAAAAAGTGCTGTCATGGGCGGCACCTGTGGCTCACAGGAGTAGGGTGCTGGCCCCATATGCCAGAGGTGGCGGGTTCAAACCCAGCCCTGGCCAAAAACTGCAAAAAAAAAAAAGTGCTGTCATGTGGACAGTTAAATTGTCATGTATGGTGACAATGGATGTTTTACACTTTTCTTATCCAGTAGAAATATGTGAGCTACATTTGTAATTAAATTTTTTAATTTTAATAGGCACATTAATAAAATGGAAAAGAAAGAGATGAAATTGATTTTAATGCAAAATATCTAAAACATCATTTCAATGTGGAGTCAATATAAAAAATTGAGATATTTTACATGTTTGTACTTTTTCTAATAATATATGTATTACTGAATGAAATGTGTACTTTACACTTACACCACTCTTACGGATGAGTCACATTTCAAGCACTCTTAAACAGCACAGTTCTGTGATTCCCAGTTCTCAGTCATTTTCTGAGCCATTTGGAGGCAAGAAAACCAGTGTGTCGTTGTAATGATGTCCAAATGCCCTGAGCCGGTACACACCGTACATCATTACTTCCATCTTTGGGAGAGTCAGTCCATTAAAGGTAATAGCCATATCCGAACAGCAGCCTTCTACTACTTGTTGAGGGTTATTAGACATATACTTTTGAATAAGATGTACCACTGGTTTTGTATTAAACACATCTTTTCCTTGGTTATCCTCTGCATTTTCTGCAAGAACTCCTGCCTGTTTCAGGCAGATTGCCAGCTGCTTATCTTCAGGTAACTTCCAAATCACACTTTGATCTGCACAGTTTTCAGAGTTATTGAGAAGTGTGTTAAGCCTTTTCATGGACTCTATACTTAAGACAATTCCTCCTTCCAAAGTCACATATTCAAGGTCTCCAGATACACTAGTGTGGCCCAGATAAAAGGGTTGTGATGCGTCCCTTGTAAACAAAAGGTACTTTAAATTTTCAACGACAGCAAACGTAGTGGGCAGTGCAAGAAAGAACCAGTTATAATTGTTGCCGTACTTTTCAAAGACATGTTTGTAAGTTTTCCTCATCTGTATCCACTTGTCATTTCTTTCTACTTGTACACTGAATAAATTATCATTTTTAGTACCATAGAGCTCTGCTTTGTCACAGTGTTTGGGCCAAGTCTCTTTCAGTATAGGCCAGAACATCTCATCCTGGGTTTCTCCCAGGATGATACAGAAAACACGGATACTTTTACCGAGCTCCATGAACGTCATTTCTGAAATGTTTAAGAAATCTTTTCTGTTAGGTGGGCGCAGGTGATGGTGCTCGTGGTCTCTAGTTTGACCTGCGTGTCGAACGTGAATTTGGCCAAACATAGTTATGAAAACCCAAGAAATGCTCCCAAGTAACATACCCTTTAAAAATAAGGCTCCACTAGCAGAAACCATCTCAAGGCGTTGAGCCCCCGAGCGCGGGTCCAGCGCAGCCGGGGATCGGGCGGCCGGCGCTGGCGTCGGCGCGGCGGGCTGGGCCGCTCTAGCTGCGGGAGGCCGCTTCTCGGTGGTGTCGAGAAGGGGGCGGGGCGGGGCGGGGCGGGGCCGGACGTGTCGCCCCCGCGCGTGGGACCCCGACTGTTGCAGGTTTACCTCAAGTCCTGGGGGTCTGAAGTACCACACCGGCAAGAGCGTTGAAAATGATCATGGATCGAGTCGCAGACGGCTCAAAAGTTAGCAGGACTTCAACACTCTGAAACTAATTTCAAATTGCTTTACCTCCTCGTTAGTGTTTTCAACGCCCGGTAGGCGTCGTTTATGTTAATTACCTTGGGTGGGTTTTTTTTTTTTTTTTTTCCTTTTCCATCCGGACCAGAGTGCCGTGGCATTGGCTTAGCTCACTGCAGCCTCCAACTCCTGGGTTCAAGCATCCTCCTGCCTCCGCCTGCGACGTAGCTAGGACAGCAGGCGCATGGCACCCCGTCAGTAAAGACAGAGTCTTGCTCTTCCTCAGGCTGGCCTCTTAACTCCTGACCTCAAGCGATCCTCCTCCCTCGGTCTCCCCAAGTGTTAGGATTACAGGTGTGAGCCTGTACGTCTGGCCTGGGTTCTTCTTCTTCCTTGTTGGTCATCCTGGGTAGTGTCATGGCATCTTAGCTCACAGCAACTTCAAACTCTTGGGTTCAAGTGATCCTCTTGCCTCAGCCTCCCAAGTAGCAGAGACTACAGGCTCAAGCCACAATGCCCAGCTATTTTTTAGAGACAGGGTCTTGCTGTGGCCCAGGCTGGTCTCGAACCTGTGAGCTCAGGCAATCCACCCACCTCAGCCTCCCAAGTGCTGGAATTACAGGTGTGAGCCACCACGTCTGGCCTAGGTTCTTTTGGCTTTTAAATTTTTACTGATACTCATTTTGGTATGTGTGTGTTCAATCAAATAATCTCCTCTATATTCTTTCCATCAGTCTATAAAAAACTACCCACAGTCTGGACTTAAACACATTACCTATGGAATTTGAGAGTAAACCCTCATACCATTGTGACTTTTTTTTAAGAGACAGGATCTTACTCTGTTACCCAGACTGGAGTGTGATCATAGCTCACTGTAGCCTCCAACTCCTGCCCTAAAGCAATGCTCCATCTCACTCTCCAAAGTAGCTGGATCTACAGGCGCACACCATGTCTGGTTAATTAATTAATTAATTTATTTATTTATTTATTTTTGCAGTTTTTGGTTGGGGCTGGGTTTGAACCCACCACCTCCAGCATATGGGGCGGGCACCCTACTCCTTTGAGCCACAGGCGCTGCCCATTTATTTTTAAATATTTTTGTTGAGATGGGATCTCACTGTGTTGCCCAGGCTGATATCAAACTCTTGGGCTGAAGTGATCTTCCTGCCTTGGCCACCTAAATGCTGGAATTGCAGGCCTGAGCTGCTGGGCCCAGCCTCTCTTTTTGGTCAACACATCAAATATGACATTTGAAGTCTTAGTTTTCCCTTAGATTTATTTTACTGTTCTTGATATGTATTTACCAGTCTCTCTAAGTTGTGATCCAATAAAAAGAAATTTTATCGAGTACTCCTGTGGAATATATTACATTCTATTAAAAATATCAAAACTTTGACATTTTGTTTGGTCAACTTTTAAATAAACAAAGAGCCTTAAATGTGCTAACTGTATATAATTCATGTTTAGTGAACTACTTTAAATATTCTTGAATTGAGGACATTGTGAGATTTTTAAGCTTCTTTCAAAAAGGGAAATGTGAATTTTTATAGTTTATATTTTTTCGCCTGACAGATGCAACAGCTTGAGAGACAAGTTATTGATGCTGAACGTCAAGCAGAAAAAGCTTTTCAACAGGTAGAGTATAATTTTAGTTAAAAATTTTCTGACTCTATCCATATAAAGATTGTTTTTGCCCATATAGCAGTTATCAGCCCACCTCTTATTTCTTATTTTGCCCGCTTGATCCATAGAGAAAATGGAGAATACAACTCTATTTTGCCCATTAACAAATTTTCAAAAGAAAAAAAGGCTTCCATTAGGAAGTTTTATCTTCACTTCTGAGAAAATCAAATATGACTTCTGTGGTAATCCTAACTATAATTGAGTTTTATATAGAAATGTTTGTAGCAGCTTTATAGTAATAAAAAGTTGGAAATATTAGCAATGCTATATTATAAAGGAATGAATAAGTGAACTACATCAACTCCATGAAATATTAAATAACCATTAAAATAATTGTTACCAAGGATATATATTAATATGTAAAGATTCTTAGAGTTGGCAGCTCTGTTCGCAGCCCCACGCCCCAGCCAGCTAGCGTCCCCCGCGCCTCTTGACCCAGTAGATCTCACCAAAATGCCATCTCAGATGGAGCACGCCTTGGAAACCATGATGTTCACCTTTCACAAATTTGCTGGGGATAAAGGCTACTTAACGAAGGAGGACCTCAGAGTGCTGAAGGAGAAGGAGTTCCCAGGATTTTTGGAAAATCAAAAAGACCCTCTGGCCTTAGACAAAATAATGAAGGACCTGGACCAGTGCCGAGATGGCAAAGTGGGCTTCCAGAGCTTCTTTTCCCTAATTGCGGGCCTCACCATTGCGTGCAATGACTATTTTGTAGTACACGTGAAGCAGAAGGGAAAGAAGTAGGCAGAACCGAGCAATTACTCTGCCCTGAAAAGTGTTCTCTCAAAGGATTGCTTCAAACATCTGCCCCACAACTTCTGTCTACATAAGGATTTCATGAGTAGATCAGGATCCTTAGAATATATACAAATAAAATCCAACTCCCATTTGTCAAGCAGAGAAGAAAAAGTTAAATGCCAAATGAGCTTTTGTTTTTTACATTGTTCGCATCCGCTTGCCCTCAATAAACATAATCCTTTCTTTAGTTCCAAATGAAAAAAAAAAAGAAAAAAGAGATTCTTAGAGTTATATTAGGAAAATTCAAAGCTAAGAGTTAAAAAAAGGAGGAGAGGAAGTACCTCAAAATTTTAACAAAAATTTAAAATGCATTGTGGAATGATATTTTTCCCTTATATTTTTATACTTTACAATTTTGTATACTACTTTTATTTTTTTCAGTGATGTTTTGTTAAATCACTTAACCTTTTCTGGGCCTTGCCAGCAGTAATATGAATGATTTGGATGGGCCCCTCCCAGACTTAAAGTTTATCTAATGGTCCTAAATCCATAGCTACTCATTTTATGAAAAGATCTCTATCATTTTCAGTTGAATCAATGAGTTCTGGTGTCCTGCAGCACTATATGGTAAATATAGTTAACTGTCTTTTTTGTTTGTTTGTTTTTCTTTATTCAATCATAACTGTGTACATTGATGCATCTGTGGGGTACAGTGTATTGATTTAGTTAACTGTCTTTTATTGTATATTTTCAAAAAGCTAGAAGATTGGAAAAAAGGCTTAAATACAAAATTATTTCTTCTAAGAAGTATATATAAAATTTTACATACTTCCTCTAGATTTGTCATTTTTCCTCTCTTGAGTACTAACACATCTTGTTTTCAATTGAAAGACTGAATTTTACATAGGAGATTGTTTGAATGGCCTAGCAAATTTCTAAACAAGCTCAATCTAACTTGATGTTTGATTTTCTTTAATTATATTTGAGAAGAAAATCTTAAAACTTTATTAGGTAAAACTTCAACCACATAACAAGAGTAGAGAAAATAATATAATGAGCTCCTATCACCAAATTCAATAATTAGTCAACTCATAGCTCGTTTATACCTCCACTCACTTTTTCCCTTTACCCACCTCCACACTGGATTATTTTGAAGTAAATCCTAGACATTGTCTAATTTCATACATGAAGATTTCAGCAACTAATCTAAAAGTAAAGACTTTTAAAAATCATAACCACAGTACCATCATCACACCCCAAAATCACCGATAATTCTTGAATACCTCAAAGATCTAGTCAGTATTCAGATTTTCCCAAATATCTCATAATTGCTTCTGAGTTCTGTTTTTTAATTTTTGAATTAAGGTGAAAATTACATAACAAAATCAGCCTTTTTTTTTTGCAGTTTTTGGCCGGGGCCGGGTTTGAACCTGCCACCTCTGGTATATGGGGCCAGCGCCCTACTCCTTTGAGCCACAGGCGCCTCCAAAAATTAGCCATTTTAAAGTGAACAATTCAGTGTTGTGTACCCTCCACCTTGATCTATTTCCTAAATCTTTCCATCACCTCAAAAGAAAACCTTATGCCCATTAAGCGTTTATTTCCGTTTCCCTGTCTGTCCCAGTGGATTGACCTTTTCTGGATAGTTCATATAAATGGGTTCGTGCAATATGTGATCTATTGTGTCTGGATTTCTTCATTCAGCAGAACATTTTCAGTGTCCATCCAAGGTTATGTGTGTGTGTATACATACACACATATATGCATCACAATTTGCTTATCTATTCATCTATTCATGGGCATTTGGGTTGTTTCCACATTTATTGTAACTAGTACTGATATGAACATATGTGTTTGTGTATTTGTGTACCTGTTTTTAATTATTTTATTTATATACCACTTTTTTGGGGGGGGGGGTTGGCCAGGGCTGGGTTTGAACCCGCCACCTCTGGCATATGGAACCTGTGCCCTACTCCTTGAGCCACAGGCACCGCCCTTTTTTTTTTTTTTTTTTTTGTAGAGACAGGGTCTCACTGTACCGCCCTTGGGTAGAGTGCCATGGCGTCATACAGCTCACAGCAACCTCTAACTCTTGGGCTTACGCGATTCTCTTGCCTCAGCCTCCCGAGCAGCTGCAACTACAGGCGCCCGCCACAATGCCCGGTTATTTTTTTGTTGCAGTTTGGCTGGGGCTGGGTTTGAACCTGCCACCCTCGGCATATGGGGCCGGCACCCTACTCACTGAGCCACAGGCGCCGCCCTTTTTTGTTGTTTTTAATAGTTGTTTTGTTCAAATAAGGACCTAAGCTAGATTGACGCTTTTCTTTTGATTCCTAAACTCTTTTAATCTATAGGGTCCTTTTCCTTTTTATTCTTTTTTCTTTTAATTTATTTGTTTAAAAAATTGGGTTTATTAATCTTCTAAAGCTTTCCACGTTTTGAATTTGCTGATTGAATACCTATGGTGTTACTTAACACATTCCTCTACCTCTTTATTTCCTGTAAAATATAATTAGATCTAAAAACTTTATTTTTTTTCCTTTTCTATCTTTTTTCTTCCTATTTCTCTCTTTTTTTTTTCAAGACTATTTCTTGGGTGATGCTGTATATATACTTCCATCAGGGGGCATATAATGTCTAGTTATCTTTTTTGTGATATTAGCATTTACTGATGATCTCGCTTAGATTATTTCATCATGGAGGTTATTGCTTTTTAAAAAATAGACTTCAGGGCGGCGCCTGTGGCTCAAAGGGGTAGGGCACCCGTCCCATATGCCGAAGGTGGCGGGTTCAAACCCAGCCCCGGCCAAAAAAAAAATAAAAATAAAAAATAGACTTCAATATTTAGAATAGTTTAGATTTACAGCAAAATCAAGCAGAAAATATGGAGTTCTCCTATAACCTCTTCCCTGCCACAGACATACTCAAGCTTCCTCACCATCAGCATCCCATACTAGGGTAATACATTTGTTACCACTGAAGAATCAACATTGACACATTGTCATCACTCAAAGTCCTGTTTGTTAGTGTTCCCTCTTGGTCTTTTATATTATATAGATTTTGACAAATGTATAATGATAAGTTTCCTCCACTGTAGTATCATATAGAATATTCTCACTATCTTTTTTTTTTTTTTTTTAGAGACAGAGTCTCACTTTATTGCCCTCGCTAGAAAGGGCATCACAGCTCACAGCAACCTCTGACTCTTGGGCTTAAGCAATTCTCTTGCCTCAGCCTCCCGAATAGCTGGGATTATAGGTGCCCTCCACAAGGCCCAGCTATTTTTTGTTGCAGTTTGGCTGCGGCTGGGTTCGAACCCACCACCCTTGGTACCTCGGTATATGGGGCCGGTGTCCTACTCACTGAGCCACAGGTGCTGCCCTATTCTCACTGCCTTAAAAATCTCCTGTGCTCCACCTATTCATCCTTCCCGATCTTTAAGGTCCTAGAAACCACTGATATTTTAATGTCTTCATAGTTTTGACTTTTGAATGTTATATAGTTAAGATTAGATAGTGTGTAGCCTTTTCAGATTGGCCTTTTTTTTTACTTACTAATATGTAGTAAGCTTTCTCGATGATTTTTTTGTGATTTGATAGCTCATTTCTTGTCAGTGCTAACTAAAATTCCGCTGTATGAATGTACCATAGTTTATTTATGGTGATTACTTTTTTAAAAACTTTTTTGAAATCAGTATATAACATACATAACAGTGAATGCACTAAACTTGAGTATCTAAGTATACTCCCATGTAACTAACACTAGATCAAGATACAGAACATTTTATTTCCCCCAAAGAATCTCTTCTCCCCAGTCAGTACCCCACTTCCACCAAGGATAACAAATATTCTCACATTCATCATTTATTTATTTATTTTTTTTAGAGACAAGAGTCTCACTTTGTCATCCTTGGTAGAGTGCCATGGCGTCACAGTTCACAGCAACCTCAAACTCTTGGGCTTAAGTGATTCTCTTGCCTCAGCCTCCCACGTAGCTGGGACTACAGGCGCCCTCCACAATGCCTGGCTATTTTTAGAGATGGGGGTCTCACTCTTGCTCAGGCTGGTCTCGAACCTGTGAGCTCAGGAAATCCACTTGCCTCAGCCTTCCAGAGTGCTAAGATTACAGGCGCGAGCCACCGCACCAAGCCCACATTTATCATTTAGATTAGTTTGGATTTTCTTGATGTTCATAGTATGTACTTTCTGGTGTTCTGACTTCTTTTGCTCAACATGAAATTCATCCACATTGATGGTTATGTATCAGTAGTTGGTTCATTTTAAAATTGTTGAGTAGTATTTTATGTGAATATGCCTCAGTTCTTATCTGTTCACCTGTTGATGGGCATATGGTTCGTTTTCAATTTGTGATGTCCATGTATTTATCTTTTGGTGGATATGTGTTCTTACTTCTCTTTGGGGTACACCTAGGAGAAGAATTGCTGGGTGGTAGGTTGGCAAATATTTTCTTTAGCAGATATTGCCAGTTTCCCCAAGTGAATGTATTAGGTTGCACTTTTATCAGTAGTGTATGAGAACTGCTTCATCTCCTTGTCAACACTTGGCATTGTTGTTCTTTTTAATGTTGGTAAGTTAATGTTGAAGAGAATGTTAATCCAAATTCTCCTCATTGGCTTAACAGATATATGTACACACAGAAATACCATTTTCACAGTTTGAATTTATCTTGATCAGAACTTGTCTTTTGACATTTAATGGAGATCCTTGTCTAGAAAAAGGAACGGGATTTTCTTATTGTGAAATGCCCAGTGAGTATCAAGGTAGCAGAAGATGAATGCAGGACATCACATAATAGAAAGCCAATCCAAGACCACTGTAGAAGTTGTCAAGAAAATTGTAGGCAAGACGCATTTCAAGATTAATTCTCGGCTCTTCTCTAGGCTCCCTAGAGTACAGTTATTTCAATTGGTAACAGTGGTGTTCTAAACATGTCGAATTAAATACAGGGTTTGAGGTAAGCAGTTAATTTTTTCCCCTTTTCTTTCTTTTCTTCTTTTCCTCCTTTATTTCTCCCCCTCCCTCCTCTTTTCTTTCTCTCTTTTTTTTTTTGTGTGTGTGGGAGGGGTGAAGACGAGAGAGGGATAAGGGACCGACAGTTGGCAAGGTGTAAAGTTTGTATAGTCAAAGAAAAATAAAGATGGATTAATGTTTCTCTGCACTGGGAACAGACTTAAAATTTTAGCTTTAAATCTGAAATCTATCACTTATTTGGCTGCAAAAGTTTCTTAGTTTCTTTGAGTGTCACTTTTACCACTTGTGAAAAAGAGCTTATATTTGCAGAGCTGATAACCTCTGTATTTGCAGAGGCTTGTCATAGTCGTAGTGAGTTAAGAACACGAGCTCTGGAGCCGGACTGCCTGGGTTCAAGAACTGCCTTCATCTCTTACCGCCTGTTTGACATGGACCTTACCTTCCTGTCTGTAAAACATAGTACAGTTACATAGGATTTTGAGGAAATTAAGTAGGTTGCTGTGAGCAAAGTGCTTGGAACATTTCCTGGCACATAGAAGTGCTATGTAAGTTTTACCTATTGTGAAGATTGAAGCTGATTTAAGTAAAATGCCTGGCCTGCAGTCAGCCTTTAATAAATGATGGTGGTGAAAGGACTGTTAGTGATGGTTGGGATCTATGCTGTGCCTGTTTTAATACGTGTTAGCTGATTGTATCACTTAGTGATTTCCCTATTTATACTTATAAAAGGGTAATAAGACCCTTTTATGTCATTCTCTGCTGCTTTAGACCAGATGCCTTTGTCTTTCTCTGTAGGGTGTGTTCCTGCTCAGCCCTTCACCTGCAGCACACGTCTGCCAGTTTGTCTGCCTCTCTGTCTTTAATGTCTCCTCCTCATCTTTTCCTTTCTAACTGTAGACTTTCCTTCAGGTGCCTCTCTTTACCCTGTACCCATGGCTGTCTCTGTATGTCTCTGTCTGTTCTTCCCTGTCTAGTCCTTCCCTTCCTTTCTCTATCCCTATCTAGATCATAGGAAAAAGAAAGAAATTGAGAATGGTTTTGTGTTGCCTGAATTTAACATTCTTAATTCATATATGTGGCAAATATGTTTTTGAAAATTAAATTAAATGAATTTTTTTTTTTTTTTTTGAGATAGAGTCTCACTTTCTTGCCCCCGGTAGAGTGCCAGGGTGTCATAACCCATGGCAACCTCAAACTCTTGGGCTTAAGCAATTCTCTTGTCTCAGTCTTCCGAATAGCTGGGACTACAGGCACCCACTACAGCACCTGGCTTATTTTTGGTGCAGCCGTCATTGTTGTTTAGTTGGCCCAGGCTAGATTTCAACCCGCCAGCTTGGGTGTATGTGGCTGGTGTCCTACCCACTGAGCTACAGGTGCCGCCAAATTAAGTATACTTCATTTGTGATTTTTTTTTTTTTTTTTGAGACAGCTTCTCACTCTGTTGCTCAGACTAGAGTGCCACAGCATCAGCATAGCTCACAGCAACCTCAAAGTCCTGGGTTTAAGCCATCCTCCTTTCTCAGCCTCCAAAGTAGCTGGGACAATAGGCACCTGTCACAATCACAAAACCCTGCTTATTTTTTCTATTTTTAGTAGAGATGGTGTCTTGCTTTTGCTCAGGCTGGTCTCAAACTCCTGAGCTCAAGGGTTCCTCCCACCTCGGCTTCTCAAAGTGCTAGGATTACAGGTGTGAGCAACAGCACCTGGTCTTTATTTATGATTTTCAATTAATTTTTTCCCTGATTCAATGGATCGTAAAAGGTCCAATGGGAAGTCTTTAAAAAAGAAATCCTGTTCCCAGTGCAAGGGATGGCAGCTTGTTCCCATCAGGGCCTGACTACTGGGCTTGATAAGTTTAACAGGGATAACTTTTTCTTATATGAAGTTGTCCTTTGAGGATATCAAGTATAAAGTTATTTAATGCCATGTGCCACATATTTAAGCAAAAAAAATTCATGATTGGTGGGCAGTGCCTGTGGCTCAAAGGAGTAGGGCAGAAGCCCCGTATGCCGGAGGTGGCGGGTTCAAACCTAGCCCTGGCAAAAAACTGCAAAAAAACCCCACCAAAATTCATGATTGGTTATTTTAAACAAATTGCCTTAAATCAAAACAAAACTAAAAGAGAGAATTGCAAACCTCCCTTTGTTATGGTATAGGAGAACTCCATATTTTCTGCTTCCTATAAATATTTCATAATGAATCTAAAAATTGACAGAAAATATAAACTGTGCAGATGAATTCTCATATATCGATGATGTCACTTATTTTGGCTTTTACAAGTCTTGAGTGTTATTAACTTAAAGTAAATGAATCCTTTACTATCTTTAACAACTTTCAACAGGTAGGACCCTGGCCTACCTGTTGTTTTATGTTGCTAAAATTCAGATAGTCTTTATTTTTATTTATTTATTTATTTATTTATTTATTTGTGGTTTTTGGCCAGGGCTGGGTTTGAACCCGCCACCTCTGGCATATGGGACTGGCGCCCTACTCCTTGAGCCACAAGCGCCATCCCCAAAATTCAGATAGTCTTTTCTCATTGAACCATATCCTAAAGATGTGAAAAAGCTGTATTAATATTAACCAAAAAGGGATGTTTCACCCCAAAAAGCAAAGATTAAAATCATCCTTTATAGTGAAAGCATATAGAATAAAATTAACAAATGAGTTGGCTTGGTGCTCACACCTGTAATCCCAGCACTTTGGAAGGCCAAAGTAGAGGAGTACTTGAGCTCAAGAGTTTGAGACCAGCCTATAGTGAGACCTTGTCTCTACAATAAAACAAAAATATTAGCCAGGTGCAGTGGTATGTGCTTGTAGTCCAAGCTATTAAAGAGGCTACGCCCAGGAGTTTGAGGCTACAATGAGCTGCACTCCAGCCTGGGTGACAAAGTGTCTAAAAAAATAATAATAAACATTAAAAAAAAATAAGGCACATAGGATGGTGTCCAGAAGAAGTCAGGTACTAACTTCCAGCTGTCCTCTTGCACTGGGGTTGCGCAGAGATGTGTTTAATCCTCCCATCAATATGTGATAATATGTATGATGTATTGCTGGCCAAGGAAACTCACCCAAGCCTTGGTGTCCAGGATTTTTATTGAAGGTCAGTCGCGTAGGCCTGGAGTACCCATGTGACTGATCTAGTTGCTCAGTCTCCAGTCAATATGATACAGCATGGCACAGGGACTGAGGTGAACAGAACAGGAATTCACCATAAATCAGGCTGTTAGCATAAACTGTCTAACGTGGCCCAAGTACTCAGGTATACTAAGGCAGTGTTTTTTGTTTGTTTGAGACAGAGTCTTACTTTGCTGCCCTCCATAGAGTGCTGTGGCGTCACAGCTCATAGCAACCTCAAACTCCTGGGCTTAAGTGATTCTCTTGCCTCAGCCTCCCAAGTAGCTGGGACTACAGGCACCCTCCACAATGCCCAGCTATTTTTTTATTGTGGGGAAATGGCTGAAGTGGGTGTGCTGAGGTGGGTGGATGCAACTAGAGTTCTAGAAGTAAAGGAGAAAAGCAGCCTAAAAACACAAAGCCTTCCACACCAGAGGGTTTCCATATGTAGATAATCATGAAAGTTTATTTATCAGTCAATTTGAATTCATAGGTGTTTGTTACTGGGCAGTCTTTGAGTAATTAAAATTCTTTTTTTTTTTTTTTTTGTTTTTGAAGCTTTTATTTTATTTTCATAATTAAACACTGTGGCCCCAAGAGAAAAGTGTTTTTTTAGCGTAGCAAGTCAATGTATGAACAAGCGTGGTACTTCAGCTAGAGATCTGCAGCTGATAAGGACAAGGATTCTTAACAGTGAGTTTTTACCTCTGCTCCTTTCTGCTTATATACCTGCTGGAAGTAGGTTCAATTTTGCAGACTTCTATTTGGCATTTCAGCCACGTCTTTCTGTACTCTCCCAAATGTCAGTTGTTCTCTTTGTAAAACTTACAATGGATTTTTTACTGGCACACAAGTGTAGAGTCAACCTTTTTGCTTTTTTCTCTGATCTCTATCAGCAAAATGAGGTTTGGAATTGGATGGGGTCATGGCAGAATCAAATTCCCTTAATTCAGATTCTAATGCAGTGTTCCATCTAGTCGAAAGGTCTTCTGCTCTCCTGACATTTATACCTTCCACATGAGATGTAGCTGAGAAGGAAGTGTTAGTCTCAGGTTTTACACACCAGTCGGAACTCTGTCTGGCAGGGTTGGCCATGTTACCTTCCCTTCTACCGTCATAGATTTTTAGTTGTAATATATGAGTTGGAAGTTGTAATTATTATTATTTTTTCAATGTCAAATAAGTGAATTTTAATCATCATCAAAGTGGGCTCTTATTCAAATCAAGTAGCAGGAAATGCGAGACTTCTTGGAACGTCCTCCCTTGACAGTCAGGTGGAAGCTTTGGTCTTTACATTCCAAAAGTGAGATTGTCAGAAATAGGCCTTTTCAACAGCTCCAAATTCGGAAGGAAAAACATCTGGACTATCTCCAGAAGAGGCTCCGTGACACACAAACTTGTTGAGAAGTGGTGACTCATCTTTGCAATTTCATTTTCTAACAGAGTCTCACTCTGTCGTCCCTGGTAGAGTGCTGTGGTGTCACAGCTCACAGCAACTTGCAACTCTTGGGCTCAAGTGATTCTCTTGCATCAGTCTCCCAAGTAGCTGGGACTACAGGTGCCTGCCACAAAGCCCGGCTATTTTTAGAGACAGGGTCTCACTCTCAATTTCATATTTTTATTTGAGGGTAGATTTTCCCAATATTGGCTCCAATAGAATTAAAATTCTTACATGGTTCAGGTTAAATGAATGGAAAAAGACCTGGGTTATTTCTGTGTGCTTGTTGTAAGACGTTTTAAAAGACTACTCGATGTTTCTGTGGACCTCGTAGCTTCTCTGTAGACCTCTTATTCATACTAATCACCACCAAAGATGGGTGAATCCTATGGGACTTAGTCTTAACCAATTGGTAAGCAAGTTGCCTGTAAATACTTTGGGATCTCTTTCCCTAAGAGATTCAGCCACTTTTGCTGATATTTTTCTTGTTTATCTAAAAGTAGTGGTGGGGCTGGAAAGCCCAGGCATGGCTGCTTGTGAGCCTGTGGTGTGGCTCTGTGGGACCAGGAACTTAAAGGTAGCCACAATGGCTGAAAATGGTGATAATGAAAAAATGGCTGCTCTGGAGGCTGAAATCTGTCACTGAATTGAGGTTAAACCATTTTGCAACAGACTTTAATGTAATTGTGGAAGCACTGAGCAAATACAATGTAGAACTCATGGAAATCAGTGCAGGTAAAATTAACATCAGAGGATCTCCAAGCAAAACCCTCCCTGAAATGAGTGATGAACATAAAAATGATGTAAAAATCATTTCTGTCTATATTAAAGGTGTCCCCTTGATGACATAGAAGAATGGTTAGAAGATAAAGGTCAAGTACTAAATATTCAGATGAGAAGAACAGTGCAGAAAGGATTTAAGGGATCAGTGTTTGGTGTGTTTGATAGCATTGAATCTGCTATAAAGTTTGTAGAGACCCCTGGCCAGAAGTACAAAGACACAGTCCTGCTATTATTTTTCAAGGGTGATTACTTTGTTAAAAAACAAAAAAAAAAGTGAAGAAAGAAAACAAAGTGGAAGCTACATTCAAGCCTAAATAAGAGCAAGAAAAAATACAAAAGTTAGAAGACGCTGAAACAAAATCTCTGGAAGAAAAGAATGGATGTGTGCTAAAATTTTTGGGTGACTTAGATGATAGACTTGTAGATTTGCACATCCTTTTCTCAAGTCATGGTGAAATAAAATGGATAGACTTTGTCAGAGGTGCAACAGAGGGATTATTATGTTTAAGGAAAAAGCCAAGGAAGCATTGGGTAAAGCTAAAGATGCAAATAATGGTAACCTGTATACAATTAAGGAACAAAGAAGTGACTTGGAAAGTACTGGAAGGAAAGGTGGAAAAAGCAGCATTGAAAAAAATCATAGAAGAATCTCTAAATGATTGGAAGTCCAAAAGGTCACAGATTTAAAGGAAAAGGAAAGGGTAAGAAAGCTGCTCAGTCTGGGTCTGCTAAATGAAAAGTACAGTCTCAGTGCAAGAAAACTAAATTTGACAGTGATGATGAGTGTGATGAAAATGGTGCAACTAGACCTGTTAAAAAAGCAAGAGAAGAAAACAGACAAAGAAGAACTGGCACCAAAACAACTAACAGAAAATAGAGAATGGTGCTGGAGACTAGTGGTTTAGTGAGCAGTTTTTTTATTCATTTATATTAGGTTTTAAACTGCCTTTGTTTTGGGAAGATTTTAAAATGAAAATCAAATTCCGTCCACTTCAGTGTTTAACCTGTAAGAAGGGAAAAGTTTTTTGTTCTTTAACTTGTCTTTTTTTTTGTTGTTCAAATGAGGATTATTTTTTGGAATGTGTTGTTTGTGTTATTTCAGATGACTCAAATTATCAAAAGGAATATTCTTCCACTAAAATGCCTTTGTAATATGGAATGTGCTAGTACAAACTAATGCATATATATTATATAAAAAGAAAAAAAATAAAAGTAGTGGTGGAATTAAAAAGTTTCAAATGGCAAAGATGCATCTGAGGAGCTCTGTAGCATTCATTCAGAAGACAAACATTTTTTCAAGGTAGAAGAATAGTTCTAAATTATAGTTTTACAGAACTATCGACCCCTCTTGAGTAATAACAGGATGATTTTATGTCACAACCCCATGTCTATAGCAGTGTTTTCTAACCTTTTTTATGGCACACTTGAACCTACAGTTAAACTTCTGTGGCACACTTGACTTACGTTGACCAAAACAAAAGAGTAAAAAAAAGAACATTCTAGGTGGCGCCTGTGGCTCAGTGAGTAGGGCACCCGCCCCATATACTGAGGGTGGCGGGTTCAAACCTGGCCTCAGCCAAACTGTAACAACAATAACAACAACAACAAAAAGCCCTCACTGACTGTACTCTTCATGTATGTCTAGACTCTCATACTTTTTTTTTTTTTACTACACCATTTAAGGTTTAAGGTTCTTTTTTCCCCCTTTTCACTGTGTATGTATTTCTTTTCCTTCTTAGTTCATTTCCGCCCCCCAACCAAAATATGTTGTTTTACCAGGTTACCCAGTCTGAATCTTATCTTACCATTCACCTTCTTTACTTTATATTCCTACTGTGTTTAAAATAAGAGAAAATGAGTGTTGGAAACTTTCTGTTTCTATACTTTTATAAACACTTAGCATATTTTTGTGGATATAGTAAACAACTATGTTATTAGTTTCTATGATAGCAATATTCTGAGTACTTCAGGGGTAGCACCACATGGCAAGATAATCTCCAGAGTTTATAATTATTAAATACATTATACTTTTGGCTTTTTAATATTTTACTTTTATGGTAACTTTTAGGAACCAATATAGTGTTAAAGAAAAATTCTGTGTTTAATACTATGATAAATTAAACACATGTACAATTTTAATATTTTATACTCTAAATTTAGGTACAAGTTATGGAAGAAAAATTAAAAGCAGCCAATATTCAAACCAGTGAATCAGAGACAAGGTTATATAAAAAGTGTCAAGATCTGGAATCTCTAATACAAGAAAAAGATGACATCATTCAAAACTTGGAGCTGCAGCTTGAAGAACAGGTTAGAAAGAATTTGGTCGGGCGGCGCCTGTGGCTCAGTCGGTAAGGCGCCGGCCCCATATACCGAGGGTGGCGGGTTCAAACCCGGTCCCGGCCAACCTGCAACCAAAAAATAGCCGGGCGTTGTGGCGGGCGGGCGCCTGTGGTCCCAGCTGCTCGAGAGGCTGAGGCAGGAGAATCGCTTAAGCCCAGGAGTTGGAGGTTGCTGTGAGCTGTGTGATGCCACGGCACTCTACCGAGGGCCATAGAGTGAGACTCTGTCTCTACAAAAAAAAAAAAAAAGAAAGAATTTGGTCATTAAGAAAGTTCTAAATGAGTGTACTAATTCATACATAAGCACAAAAATTAAAAAGAGAAAGTCTAATTGTCTAAATTTGGGAGAGAAATCTTACTCTGTCAACCCAAAGATTACATCACATTTATTGGTGAAAGCTGCAAGCAAATTGACATTCACTTTAAATTGGGGGTAATTCCAAGGCAAGAATCAACACGTTTCTGGTGTGATAGTGCTCCTTAACATCCACACTTTCACATATAATATTTATTGTTGGAAACATTTGGCTATCAGCAGCTACATATTGTTAAATATATATGTTTGACACCAATCTTTCTTAGAAATGGGTACACTGGTTTAGAAACACTGCACTTTCAAATACTACACTTTTATTGAAAATACTACACTTTTGGGGCAACGCCTGTGGCTCAAGGAGTAGGGCCCCAGTCCCATATGCCGGAGGTGGCAGGTTCAAACCCAGCCCCAGCCAAAAACCACAAAAAAAAAAAGAAAAAAAGAAAGAAAATACTACATTTTTATTGAAATAAGTGTAGTATTTAGTTTATTTTAAAATTTATTAGGAAAAAAATTGTCTTAGAATCATTTACTTAAATGGTCATTTAAGATCATTTAAATATGACCACCAGGAAATCGTATTGTTAAATATGTTCAATTGTTGTTTATTTTCAGCAGTGCTTTTCTATTTCTTGGGAATCAATGTTTCTTTAGGTCAGTGGTTTTCAGCCTCCTACTACCTCTAGGCCCCACCTGCTGTGATTTTTATGATAGTCACATTCTCAGTAGTTTGTGACTATAACCAGATTTCTAGGTTGGTGAATGTGAGCTATAGTTTCTAAATGTTTTTTTTTTTTTGCAGTTTTTGGCTGGGGCTGGGTTTGAACCCTCCACCTCCAGCATATGGGGCCGGCACCCTACCCCTTGGAGCCACAGGCGCTGCCCCTAAATGATTATTTTTTCTGGATCTTTGAAAACTAGCTCTTGAGGAAGGGAAAAGTCCCTAAGGAGATTATTATTCTCCTCTCTCTAACTTGGTTGACCCCTGTGATACTGTTCTAAATCCATTTCCAGAGAAGGTTTATTTTATTGATAGATTCAGAGGATTGACTTTTTGTGTATAATCTTTCAGGGAAAGAGAATAGCAGTTGCTAAAACTTTCAGTACTTGCAATGGTTTACTATTGCATCTGCTGGATAATCTTTTTCTTTTTTAAAATTTATTTGGTAATTTGAGGATAAATGTACTAACTTGGAAACAAGAGATTTGCCTTGTATATTTATAATGTAACTTTTCCAGACCACTGAGTTTATGTTTCAATTAAACAAACTGCTAATGTTATTTCAGAAACAAATAAGAATACAAGAAGCTAAAATAATAGAAGAGAAAGCAGCTAAGATCAAAGAATGGGTAACAGTTAAGTTAAACGAGGTATTTGTTGCTATATTATTTTCCTTTTCTCTACCTTTTACTTCTTTTAAATTGATTCATCAGAATATATGACTATTCTGGCTGGTCCAGAAGGTAGTGAGTTATCTCACTTGATTGCTCATAGTCAGTTATAGATTGAACTCCTTGTTCTAATCTTTCCCCACTTCTCACTATTGCACTTGTCTAGTCTTAAAAATATATATATATGGCTATTCTGAAGGAAGCAAAAAAATATGATTGGTTGGTGGTGGTGCTGCTGTCTCTTGGTAAAATTGGGATAGGTAGCTTTCATTTTAATATCTAGTGTATTTCTAAAATTAAACGTATCAGTAGACTTATGATTACCGTTATAAATAACCTCATTCTGACTAGTTAACTTTAGTTCTAATTAGTTTTAAATAATTAGAGAACAAATGTGAATATCTTACAAATGTATTTAGTGTCTGAGAAGCGTACATTCATTTATTTTATATGACAGTTAATGCTGAAATATTTTGGTTTAAAATAATTTTATAGGCAAAAGCATGGGGGTGAAAACATTTAAAACTCTTAGTTATGGGAAAAATAAATATTAATGCCATACTTATCTAGTTTGATAGCTGGTGCTGAAAAGTAAATTGATACACATATTTGCTTATTATTTCTTTTGTATTTTGCTTACATAGAGAGTAACTAGATATTAACATTTTCTAAATCTTATAATTAGAACATTCTGAAAATGTTATCTCTATAGAAAAGAATACCACTTTATTCTTTTAGCTGGAATTGGAGAATCAGAATCTTCGTTTGATCAACCAAAACCACATTGAAGAGATAAGAACAATACAGTCAAAACTACAAGGTACAAATACTTTGAGATAGCTTGCTTGGATATATTCAGCTATTTAAGATTTTACAGTTTCTTTTTTCTTTTGTGTGTGTGTGTGTTTGGCGTTTCAACGATGCAATTATAAACATCATACAAGAGGTTATGGTCATGAAGTGAAGTAGAATTTCTTTTTTTTTGCACTTTTTGGCCGGGGCTGAGTTTGAACCCACAACCTCTGGCATATAGGGCCGGCACCCTACTCCTTTGAGCCACAGGCACTGCCCAATAGAAATTCTTAAACAAACCAGAACTCTTGCACCCAAGTGAATGTTGGAAGGCAAAACGAGATAGGATTGATGATGTACAGGTGTTCCAAGGTGATCACTACATAGGTTAGAAAAACATGAGCAGATACTAATTTTGCCTTTCCCTACTCTTGAAGGCCTTCCATTTATCTGCTTTTTAGACCCATACTACGTCCTGGGACTTAGTACTTGCTAGAAGTACTGTATGTTGACATTAAACCAAGAGATCAGCAACCATGGGCAGTGGGTTCCAACCAGGGGTGGGGAACCTGTGGCCTTGGGGCCTTTTGATCAAATTCACATTTTTTGGAACAAATCCCATTTGAGGTGTTGTACTTGGGGATCTGGAGGGGCACATGTGGCCTTGAGGCCACCTTACCACACCAGATAGTAAGTTAAAAGTTTTTATATTAGAGAGGCATATTGAACTAGATTAGATGTACTAAGCTCATTCTCAAAAGCTTGTTGTTTTCTCTGATATTCTTAGCTGCTTTTCTAGTCTTCATTGGCAGCCTCTTAGGTCTTATAGACTAAGAGGTATTAATCCTTAGAAACTAGGCTTGGACTTAGAAGAACAGATATAATGTAGTACCTGTACTGTTACAAATATATGCATAAATGTAGTTATTACAGTATTACTGCAGAGATGATCAACATAAAAATATTAAAAGATACAGCTAAAGGAACATACTGTGTACTCAACTCAGTTATCCATTGCTATGTAAGTTAACCTTTTGGTGTTAACACCTTTTGGTGTTTTCCTAGAGTTAAAAATAGAATTTCCTTAGAAATTTTTCTTTGGGGGATTACCATGCCTTTAGATAGTATAAGCAGCAATGTTCAAAGTCCTATAGATGAATTAAACCCGTGATTAGGTGCTAACCAAATAATCATTCCACTAGCTATCTAAATTCTTTTTCCCCTACTCCACCCCCTTTTATTTCTTCTAAAGAAGTGACTAAGGCTCTTTATATTGTGTCACCATAGACCAAGCCACTCTGTTTTCTTCTCATTACTGATAACTGAGATAAGAAAAAATCATTACCATGATAATGTGCTATTTGCCCCAATGATGGTCCAGATTTCCTTTGGTTGTTTTAACAACCAGGACTTCAGTCCCTTTTTCCTCACAGTTAGTGCCAGAGCACGCCCATTTTACCAATGCCTAACTGGTATTTATCAATCCTTGACTTTGCAAGAAGCTATAATTTTTTTAATTATTTGTAATCTGTTTTTTGTTTGTTTTGGTTTTGAACTAACTACTCTTAAAGGGATTAGGTATTTTTCTCTTGCAGTTAAAAAACATTTTGAACATTCAAGATATATAAAGCAGATTTTATTTATTTTTATTTGTTATTAGTTTTTGAGACAGGGTCTTACTTTGTCACTTAAGCTGGACCAAATGCGCTCATAGCTCACTGAAGCCCTTAACTTCTGAGCTCAAGAGATCTTCCTGCCTCAGCCTCCTGAGTAGCCGGGAACACTTGTGTATGCCATGATGCCCAACTAATTTTTTAATATTTAATAGAGGTGGTGTCTCAATATGTTGCCCATGCTGTTCTTGAAGTCCTGCCTCAAGGAATCTGTTTGCCCTGGCCTTCCAAAAAGTGCTGAGATTACAGGCATGAGCCACTGGGCCGTCCCATATTTTAAATATAGGCATATGATGCTCATCATTGAAGGTTCCATGTTATTATATGTAAATAAAGATGAACTTCAGATTTTTTCTGGTATAGAGTGATTTGTCCAAATTTTTAATATGCTTTGGTTCTGTGTTTAACAAACTGCTATAAAAAATTCAATTCTTAATTTTGATTAATGACGTTACAGAAGTTCAAGGAAAGAAGACATCCATTGTCTCTACACTAAAGCTTTCAGAGGGCCAGCGCCTGAGCAGTTTAACCTTTGGATGCTTTTTATCTCGAGCAAGGAGTCCTCCTCAGGTTGTGAAAGCTGAGGACATGAGCAAGATTTCATCTAAAGAAGCTGAGTTCACTGAAGGAAAAGACATAGAAGGTATTTATGGATTATCGGAGTTCACTTTGCCATTTTTTTCAAAGAGACAAATCATTTGCTAAAATTAATCCAAATATAGCTTATTTTTTTTCCTGACTACTTGGTGTTTTATGAGAATATTTATAAAATGCAATACAGCATTTAACTTAGTGTATCTAATTATTTTGTGTTTTCTGAGAGTCTTCACCAGTAATCTATAGAAGAAACTAATTTTCCCTTCATATTTATTTATTTAAAAATTTCAGGCTAAGCACAGTGGCTCACAGCTTTAATCCTAGGACTTTGGGAGGCTTAGGTGGGAGGTACACTTGAGCCAGGAATTTGAGACCAGCCTGGGCAACACATCCCCTCTATAAAAAATAGAAAAATTAGTCCAGTGTGGTGGCACTGGAGCCTAGGAATTTGAGGTCACAATGAGCTATAATGACGCCACTGCACTTTAGTCCTGGTGACAGAGTGAGACCTTGCCTCAAAAAGAATTTTTTATTTAATTAATTTGGTTTATTTATTTATTTATTTATTTATTTATTTATTTATGTCTTAGTCTGTCACCCAAGCTGGTACAGTGGCACCATCATACCTCACTGCAACCTTAAACACCTGGGCTGGAGTAATCCTCCTGCCTCAGCCTCCCGAGTAGCTGGGACTATAGGCACCCACCATCACACCCAGCTAATTTTTCTATTTTTTGTAGAGATGGGCTTTCATTATGTTGCCCAGGCTGGTCTCAAACTCCTGGCCTCAAGCAATCCTCCCACTTTGGCCTCCCAAGATTCTGGGATTACAGGTGTGAGTGACCACAACTAGCCAATTTTCCTTAGTTAATGCTTTTTCCTATAGTAGGTGGAAGTGATATTTAAAATTGAAAAGCAAGGTGCAGCAGCCCATACGTGTAGTTCCAGCTACTCATGGGGCTGACTCAGGAGGATCGCTTGAACCCAGGAGTTTGAGGACAGCCTGAGCAATATGGCAAGACTCCATCTCTCTTTTTTTTTTTTTGTAGAGACAGTCTCACTGTACCGCCCTCGGGTAGAGTGCCGTGGCGTCACATGGCTCACAGCAACCTCTAACTCTTGGGCTTACACGATTCTCTTGCCTCAGTCTCCCAAGCAGCTGGGACTATAGGTGCCCGCCACAATGCCCGGCTATTTTTTTTTTGTGGCAGTTTGGCCAGGGCTGGGTTTGAACCCGCCACCCTCAACATATGGGGCCGGCGCCCTACTCACTGAGCCACAGGCACCGCCCAAGACTCCATCTCTTAAATAAATTAAAGTTAAGTGTTTACATTTCTATCTACAAGATACTATATATACTTGGGTTAGTTGAGTTTCAGATTACAACTATGAATTTCCTATTCATTATTTATTTAAAATATAAAAAATTACCTAATATTAAACAGGAAATTAAATATGGCATAGCAGACTTATAAAGAAAACCCTACAGGATACTTGAGTAGTTGCTTTGATTTCCCCTTTATTGCTTTACAGGGAAAATGTTTACCTAGGCATTTGAACCCTGGTCCTATGTACAGATTTCTACGCTTCTTCTTTTAGTCTTAAAGCCCTTCTAAATCTTGTTTTTATTGTATATCTATTGTCTTTGCCATCTCTAGTGAATCTCTTTTGTTGACTTTTCCCAAATATTATAGAAAGGCTTCTTCTTCATTTTCAGTTCCTTTTCCTTCCTCCAAAGGAGAAAAATTATAACCCTAAAAAGCTATGTCTCTCTAGCCTCTATACTTGGTTATGAAATTCTAGAAACCATGTAATGTTTTTCCAATCAGAAGGCTCCTTTGCTCCATGTTTTCATGCCATTACTTGCATTTTCTTTTCTTTTTTGAGAAGCCATTTTAATTTCCTTCCCCCTTTCCAACAGTCAGTTGAGTACAACTGAGGTTGCCCGCATTTAAAGCTCTTGCTCAGGGCGGCGCCTGTGGCTCACTGAGTAGGGCGCTGGCCCCATATGCCGAGGGTGGTGGGTTCAAACCCAGCCCCAGCCAAACTGCAACAAAAAAATAGCTGGGTGTTGTGGCGGGTGCCTGTAGTCCCAGCTACTCGGGAGGCTGAGGCAAGAGAATTGCTTAAGCCCAGGAGCTGGAGGTTGCTGTGAGCTGTGTGATGCCACGGCACTCTACCGAGGGCCATAAAGTGAGACTCTGTCTCTACAAAAAAAAAAAAAAGCTCTTGCTCACTTGCAAATTTAACAAACTGCCTGACTGCAAATTCTAGAGTTTATTTGTTCAGCCTCTAGTTCCTTAATTATGACATACCTGTGTATGGTTTCAATGTTTTCAAAGTTTCTTTTTTACCCCTTAAAGTTTTGAAATCATTTATGAAACTATTATTCTATTACAAATAAAAATAAGCAAAAAAATAAATAAATAAAAATAAGTCATACCTAAAATCTTCTTTTTTTTAAAATAATTTTCTGCTGGTTATTATTATTATTTTTTTTTTTTGCAGTTTTTTGACTGGTGCCAGTTTTGATCCTGCCACCTCCAGTACGTGGGGCCGGTGCCTTACTCCTTGAGCCTCAGGCACCACCCAGCTTCTTTTTTTCTGTGTAACAGAATCTCCCTCTGTGTTGACCAGGCTAGAATGCAGTTGTGCCAGCCTAGCTCACAGTAAACTCAAACTTCTGGGCTCAAGCAGTCCTCCTACCTCAGCCTCCTAAGTTGTTGAGACTACAGGCACACACCTAATTTTTCTAATTTTAATAGAGGGGGGAGTCTCTCTCTTGCCCAAATTGGTCTCCAACTCCGAGTTCAAGAGATCCTCCCACTAGAGTCAGGAGTACAGGTGTGAGCCATTGCTCCCTGCCCTAAAAACATTTTTAAAGAATGTTATTATAAAAAACATACTTTGTAGTTACGATTAAACCAAAAGTAGAATAAGGAAAGCTTTTCTCTGTTTATGCTCTCTTCATGATTTTGCATATTTCATGTATTAAAGCTTGGGTGCAAAGTTTGTTTTAAACTATAGCTTTGTATTTATAATGCTTAAATCTACTTTATGATAGTTTTGCAATTTTGTTGAGGGCTGGGCATGGTGGCTCATGCCTGTAATCCTGACACTGGGAGGCCAAAGTGGTTCCAGACCAGCCTGAAGAAGAGCAAGACTCCATCTCTAGAAATAGCCAGGTGTTGTGGTGGGTGCCTGTAGTCCCAGCTGCTCAGGAGACTGAGGCAAGAGAATGACTTGATCCGAAGACTTTAAGGTTGCTGTGAGCTATGACACCACAACACTCTACCTAGGGTGGCAAAGTGAGACTCTGTCTCCAAAAAAATAAAAAGAAAGAAAGAAATTTTGTTGAAAGAAGCTTGTCATTTTCTTTCCTTCTAAAATAGAATTAATGATGTTCATTTTTATTCATTCATTCATTCAGTTATTTTTATTTGAGACAGAGTCTTATTATGTCACTCTGGGTATAGTGCCGTGGCTTCACAGCTCACAGCAACCTCAAACTCTTGGGCTGAAGCAATTCTCTTGCCTCAGCCTCCCAAGTAGCTGGGACTATAGGTGCCCACCACAACACCAGGCTATTTTTTTGTTATAGTTGTTATTGTAGTTTAGCAGGCCCGGGCCCGGCCCAGTGTATGTGGCCGGCGCCTAACCACTGTGCTAAATTATCTTTATTAATATGAAATTGCTAGTTTCAACAGTGTAGCTAAATGCACAGAAAGATTATTAAAGACAACATGCTGATGTAATCTATCCTTTTCTAGAAATGGAAATTACAGAAAAGTCTGTTGATAACCAAGTTCTAGAAAACAACAGAGGCCAGAGAACATTGCATCAAACTTCTTGTGGCCCAGAACAGAATCGGAAAACAAGAACAAGCTTTGGAACAGATGGCGGCATATCCCAGAATTCTGGGGCTCCAGTGAGTGACTGGAGTTCTGATGAGGAAGATGGGAGCAAAGGAAGACCCAAGTCCAGATGCACATCTACCCTTTCCAGCCACACATCAGAGGAAGGAGTCCAGTGCAGCAGGATGGGGAGCGAGACGTATCTCACCGCATCTGACGACAGCAGTTCCATATTCGAAGAAGAGACATTTGGCATAAAGAGACCAGAACACAAGAAGCTATATTCTTGGCAACAAGAGGCACAATGGAAAGCTCAGAATAGTTCTCTTGGAAAGGGAAATTCTGAATCAAGTAAAAAGGAGCAAGATAGTTTCTCAGATGAACTGAATAAAAAATTTCAGTCTCAGAGATTGGATTATTCATCTTCGTCGAGTGAGGCCAACACCCCCAGCCCTATTTTGACCCCAGCTTTAGCTCCAAAACATCCTAACTCACTCCCTGGAAGAGGAACACAATTAGTGCCTTCATCAAACTTGCCACCCCCAAAGTTAAGGATTCCTAATGTTTTCAGTATAAGCGGAGCGCTGGCCAAAAGGCACCTCAGCCAGCCACAGTTAAGTTCCGACAGGATGTTTGGTACAAACAGAAACGCGATAAGCATGATACGACCACTGAGACCTCAGGAAACCGATCTGGATCTAGTGGATGGTGACAGTACAGAAATTTTAGAGAACATGGACACGAGTTGTGATGATGGATTATTTTCCTATGACTCTCTGGAATCTCCATATTCAGATGACCAGGAAATCTGTGAGTCGGCAAAGAAGGCGGCGCGTAGCAAACCTCCAACTCCTCCCCTGCACCGTTTTCCTTCTTGGGTAATTTTATTGCTGTGTGCAACACAGGCACAGTAGATTTTTCTCAACACTCATTTTCAGGTTTTACTCTACTTCTTTTCCTGTTCCATTTCAAATCCAGCGTTGTTCTGCCATTTCTTAATTTTCAGAATATAATTTCTTCTTCTCTTCCCCCACTGAGTTCTGAATCAGTTGAGAAATAAGACATTGGTAAAACAGATGGAAGATCAGAATATTACCTGTTTACTGATAAAACTGTTTTTAGGGAGTTAGTGGGTAAATGAGCTTTCTAATTCTGAACTTCGGGGTAGCTAGATTTATTCCTCCAGTCCCTGGCAGCACTGGACCGCAGGCTTCCTTTAGTGAGGCCATGCCCCTCTGAAACTTAAAACCTGGAAAAACAAAACAGATACTTGTTTCCTGCCGTAGCTACTTCTCAAGAGGGGAAGGTTCTGGTCTCCACATGCCAGTTTCTCCCTCTAAGCTTACCAATCATTTTATGCCACTTGTCCTCTTACGGGAGAGAAAGTGAATGGGTGGAGAGAGATGAGGAGTATTCAATTACTGGAGCTCCCTCTACAGGAGGGAAACACTGGCAGGTAGGGAAGAAGAGTTCCCCCTGGTACTTTTCAGTCAATTCTGAACCAGGAAAATTAACTCTAGTTAGTCATCAGTTTTTGGACATAGTCATTTACTTGATTGGCTTTGAGAGAAATTTAATTTTTTCATTAGCTTATATCTGATATATAAGCTTTAACCAAAGCTTCCTTCTTCAGATCTAGAATAGATTGAATCTTCTTCCTATGTTAACCATTAAAGTGATCATGAACTGATCTACTGTATGATTCTTCTTAGGAATATTCATATTGCTAGACTAAAAAATGATTTCTTCCTATATTTGAAACAAGGCGAAATGATCAGTTCTTATAGATTGATGTTTTTCTTCACATATTGGCATAATTTAACCTTTGCCTCCAGATAAATATCTGGGTTGCAGGATTTGTTTTGACTTTTGGAGCCATGTTCTTTTATTTATTTATTTTTTTAATTTAGTGACTGATGTAATTTTAAGCAAATTAGGGCATCCATGTTTTCCTTGTATAAATTCAGAACTTAAGATGTGTCTGCTCTTATTTGCTATCAAGAGGACATCTCATTTCAGTATTCATATAGAAATGTCTGTAGTCTATTACTGAATTCTGATGGCACAAAAAAAGTGGAAGTTAATGGCATGTGAATCTCTGGAATTCCAATTATGTTATCCTTTAGACAGTGAGAAGTCGAAATTTTGCCTCTTTTATTATACTGAGATTTTCAGAGATTTAAGTTAGGCTTTCAAGTTTATTTTATTTGGCAAACCATTTTACTGCTTTTTTGCCTTTCTCTCTCTCCTTCCTCCTCTGAAGCTATTCCTGAAGAAGAAGTACTGCTTTTCAAAAGCCTTCCAGCAGACTGACCCTAGTTTAAGGTTTCTGGTTTGCTAGGTATTTTCAGGTTTTAAGGAAAAGAGATGTGTTCTAGTTATGTCAATTAACATGAGTTGATTTTAGGATTTTTAAGAGTTTATTTTAAGGCATAATATATCCTTATTGAACTGAAATATCATTCAAAGTATAATAGTCACTGTAGCAGAACAACACATGAAGATTCAGTAGCACCTCTGATAGTCAGGTCCTTAGAAGCAGATGACACCTGTTCCTCTGCTCCAGCGGTTCAGCTTGTCCTCTGGGGCCTGTAATGATTGTCTTTCTAGTTCTCCTCCTAACTGCTCTCCCCAACTCTCTCATGGCTTCTGACTGCCTCTCATTTGCTCACTGCCTTAGTTTTATATATTGTTCTGTTCTGCCTGTTCTGCTGGTTTGTCTTTGTGCATGTATCTCCCAGTCATGTGCTCAGGGAAACTGCATCTGATGCATTCAGCCAGCCTCTCTCCAACCTGAAGTGTCCCTGATACTGAGAGGCTCATGCCAGTTATTTCCAGGCTAGCCTGAAGAGCATAGCCCTAGTTGCTCACTCTGTTCTGGTAAAATCAACCATGCCCAGGTTAAACCATAACAAAATTTAAGACCTGGTGTTCTATGTATTAGGAGATACCTGGGGTTCCTTTCCTCATGGGGGTAGAGCAGATAGTCTTTCCCTATTTTGAAGCCCTCTGTCAGACAAAGAGAGATAACAAAATAACCTACTTTTGGCACAATATGAATTCCATTCAGGGGTATCCAACCTGTAGCCTGTGGGCTGCATGTTGATTTTGTGAGGACTTTTTTGCTTATCTGTGGTGGCAGATACCACAAAAATTATGCATGGACTCATCAGCTTTCCTTAGTGTTTGTGTATTTAATGTGTGGCCCCCAAAACTCTTCTTCCAATGTGCAGCAGAGAAGAAAAAACGTTGGCCATCCCACTGATTGAAAAGTATATTGAAGTAAGAGATAGCATTTAATGCTATTCTGTCTATGATTTCTGACTTCAAGTTTTCCTTAAAAAAAAAAAAAGTTCCAGATTGGTGTAATGTTAAAGATGGTGTTTATGTGTAGTCAACAGCTGTGAATAGTTTCTGCTTCATGTTACAGTCATTCAAGGTTTTTCTGTTTTTTTTTCTTCTTTAACCGTAATCTAGGATAGTGAGAGTATTGAAGATAGTGTTTACATGTAGTTGTGATTGTAAATAAGCTTTCTCTTACTTTTTCCCTATCTTCAAAAGAATTTAAAATACCAACCCCAGTTTTGGGAACAAAGATAAATAATGGAATGACTAATGGATGGAAGGAATCTCTGCAGCATTAGTCACAATGGCACATTACAGTTGGCACTGATGACTGTTGTATAATAGTTGTATAATACAGTTGTATCTGGTGAATATCAAATGCAGAACAAATGAAAAACATGTGTATCAAAAGCAATCATTGCTTTGCTTTAAATGCCCTGTTCACATCTCTCTTTTACATTAGGAAAGCAGAATTTATGCTGTAGCCAAGTCAGGCATTCGAATGTCTGAGGCCTTCAACGTGGAGAATGTTAATAAAAGTAAGTGCTTTTGCATGCTACGACATGGATGAACCTTGAGGATGGTATGTTAAGTGATAGCATAATAGAAAAACATAGTGCAAGCACAAAAAACACAAATACTCAATGATTACACTTGAAGTCTCAAAAGTAGTCAGATTGATAGGAACAAAAAGTAGAGTGGTGGTTGCCAAGGGCTGGGGGGAGATTTGCAAACTGGAAAAGTTCTGGAAGGTCTATTTTACAACAGTGTGAATATACTTATGCCTTCTGAACTGTACACTTAAAAATGGATAAGGTGGTAAATTTTATGTTCCGTGGTTTTTATCACAATCAAAAAATGTTCTAAAAAGTGAATGATTTTGTTGCTTCCACTAACCAAGAATTTGCTAAATGTCTAAAGTCATTGGAATATATAGAATTATGTAAACTTTCAAAAAATTATTTCTAAGGTTGCTGATTTATATTTTAAAATTGATATTCATCTTACTTAGTACAGAGACACAAATACCTTTAACTCTGATGTATTTTTTTACCTGAAAGAAGCTGAAGTGGAGAAACTGTGGCATTTCAGCTGTTTAAAATTATAAAAAATATTCATTCATCTCTGTGTTCTTTTGTCTCAGGGTTTAAAACACATTCACTGTTTCTTCCTTTCCTCTCCTTACTCCCTTTCTTATTCTACCTTCCCTCCCCTCTCTTTTCCTTCTTTTCTAGAAAGTCTTACAAAAATGATGCATGCCCATTACAAAAAATAAAACCAAACAACAGAGAACTGTGTGGAATAAAAAGAGAAATTTTCCTGTGGTTCTTTTTACCAGCCCCTCTTTATCCCATCACTAACTCCTATCTTAGAGGTAACCATTGATGTTCAGCTGTTGTTACCATTCAGGAAATTATATTCTAATCTTTAACATCACTTTCACCTAATACAAGTTTACCAATGATGATATTTTAATACCATGTCAATAATGGGGCTATGAATAGTCAGAGAATATCTTTAGTCAGTAAGCAGTTTATTATACTTAGTTAGTTCTGCCCAGCCTGAGCCAAGTGCGTATGGATATGCCAAAAAAACAAAAGCTGTGGTTCTTGCTCTGAAAGAGCTTACTGTCTACTTGGGGAACTAGAACACTTGAGGAAATAATAAACCGTGTACCAAAGTGTATAAATAAAGTCATAAATGCCATAATTCATAAAGTAGGTGATACTATTAGGAATCATATGTATTTATTCAATATCTCTTTGACTTAAAATTATATTAATTCATATTTGTAAGAAACAGACTAATATGCTAGTTAGAAGGGTTTTTTAATGTTGTTTTCTGTTTCAGATTCTATTGCAATGCTTTCCTATACTACGTCAGGACTTTATACATCTCTGATATACAAGAATATGACAACCCCAGTGTATACAACCTTGAAGGGGGTAACTCATTATTGTTACTGTTAAGCTATGGTTCTCTTCATGTTAGATCAAGAAAATTGTTTAAGCTCCAGATTTCATTCTTAACATTTTACACAGACTCTTCCTTTATATAGAGAGTTTTAGATGTTCATGTTATTATACTATATATCATTAAAAAAAAAAGAAACAGAAAGGTGTGGAGATGGTATTTATTCTTGGAGGTCTGAGTCCACCTTGTAGTGTCCCATGTGATTCCCCCACTACTCACGGCTGTTCATTGTTTAAAGGAGGCATAGCATTAACCATGTAAAGAAAACTAATTTAGGACGATCTTTGTATTAGTGCCAGGATACTCCTTCCTTGCTTGAAGTATCTAAATGAAGATCATCAGGTATTCACAACCTTATGTTTTCAGGAATCTTTTGTAATTGACAAAAGCCTTGTTAATTAGAATTTGGGCTTTAACAACATGACTTTGAAAACAGCAAAACATATTCTTGACTTCCTATTAAAGAATCATATTCTGTGACCTCTTCATGTAAAACATTCTGTATCTAAAGAGAGAGGTAACTTTAGGGATGGATACAGGGAGGCTCTTCTGCTTTTCTTTAGAAGGCAACCCAAATAAGTAACAGCCCCTTTCTGGACGAGTCCTCTGGATCGGAGGAAGAGGATAGCTCCAGATCCAGCTCCCGGACATCAGAGTCAGAAACGCACAGCAGGAGTGGGCCAGGCAGCCCCAGAGCCCTGAAACGAGGTGAGGGAGAATTGAAGGCGTGCAAGGCAACTCCACATCACTCCACATATGTACTGGGAATTTTATACCCAGAAGAGGGTTTACCAAAAAATCAAAGAACTTGCTTTAAACCATAGTGAAAAGAGTTTTAGCTTAGGACTGAGACATTTATGCTCTAGTTCTAATTCTCTTAATTCTTTATGATTCCAGACAAATTACACAGTCCTTTTTTGTTTGTTTGTTTTTAGCCTTATCTTGTCTGTAAGAGAGACATCACTTTATTGTTGGAAACAAGTGAGATAATTGGCCAAAATGAGATTTCTGTATTATAGTGTGGCATTTTGGATAATTTGTGGAAGAGACTTATTTCAATCAATTTGTTATTCTGCTAAAGTTGCAGAAAATGTACGTAAAAATTTGTTGGTTAATCTAATATTAAAGTGGAAACCAACTAAAACTTTACTTTGGACGTGTCTATTATTTTTAGTGGTCTTTGAAGAAATTTTGTGCACAAGTAGAGGTGACAGAGAGATCCAATGCCACTAAATGACATCTGTATTTTATAAAAGCTTTTAATGCAACATCGCATTTCTGTTGGTTTCCATTGTTCCATGGAACTTCTGGATGCAGCTTCAACGGGAGCTGCTCAGCTTTCACTGGGCTAACGTTGTGGGCTTCTGCTAGTCTTGCTCTCACCTTGTCCTCCCACTACAGCCGGAATCGGGTTATAGCACACTTTTGCTCAAAAGACTGCAGTGGGGCGGCACCCGTAGCTCAGTGGGTAGGGCACTGGCCACATATACTGAGGCTGACAGGTTCGAACCCAGCCCAGGCCAGTTAAAACAACAAAGACAACTGCAAAAAAAAAAAAAAAAAAAAGTAGCCAGGCATATGGTAGGTGCCTGTAGTCCCAGCTGCTTGGGAGGCTGAGGCAAGAGAATCACTTAAGCCCAAGAGTTTGAGGTTGCTGTGAGCTATGATACCACAGCACTCTACCCAGGGCAACACCTTGAGGCTCTGTCTCACTGTAACAACAACAACAACAACAACAAAAAATCAATTAAAAAAAGGCTGCCGTGGTTCCTCATGATGACTGTAAGATATTGCATGATCCTTTTACATCTTTGGCCTTATCTCCTTTCTCCTTCCTTCCTCACTCTGGCCTCACTGGCCCTCCTGCTGTCCTTGATATGCCAGACATGCTTTTATTTCAGGACCTTTGCACTGGTATTTCCTCCACCTGGTATCCTCCTTCATTGCACTGCCGAATGCTGCTTTCTCAGCTAGAACAACCATGACCACACCATTCACATTGCAGTCCTCTGTCCTTCAGTTGCTGGCTTTTTCTTTCCCTTTAATCTGCTCTGTTTTATTTTTTTATAGCACTTACTGCCTGTTTGTAATTGGTCTCCCTACACTAGAAACTACGTTCCATGAGGGCCAAAAATTTCTGGCTTTGTTATCTGCTTTACCCCTGCAGCTAGGACAGTGGCTGGCACTCTGGGCCTGGGGCTGGGAGCCTAAAATTTACACTCCATTATTACCCCTGCCTAGCTATTTGACTTTGGACAAATTCTTTAATCTCTAAACCTTAGTCTCCTTAGAGAATTAAGGCATTAGCCAGGACAATCTCTGAGGTCCCTTATAAGTCTAAATTTTTATTATTCTATGAAAAATAAAGGCATTATCACAACTGTTACTTGTCTCAGTCAAATAAAGAGTATGTTTCCAGTGTTCCATGGAACTTCTGGATACACCTTCAACTGGAGCTGCTCAGCTTTCACTGGGCTAACGTTTTAGGCTTCTGCTAGTCTTGCTCTCACCTTGTCCTCCCACTACAGCTGGAATCGAGCCTCCAGGTGTTGCCCTGGGTAAAGTGCTGTGGTATCATAGCTCACAGCAACCTCGAACTCAAGTGATTCTCTTGCCTCAGCCTCCTAAGCAGCTGGGACTACAGGCGCCTACCACACGCCTGACTACTTTTTTTTTTTTGCAGTCAAAAATGTCAAGAGTGACATTGTCTTATGTCCCTTAAATGCCAATAAACACTTTAAAAATTGCTAGATATTGGCCTGGCACAGTGGCTCATGCCTATAATCCCAGCACTCTGGGAGGCCGAGGTGGGTGGATCAGTGGCACTCAGGAGTTCGAGACCAGCCTGAGCAAGAGTGAGAACCTCATCTGTACTAAAAATTACTGGATTTTATAATGATTAATGACCAAAGTCCTTATTTTATTTAATATATTCAGCATTACCAATTGTAGTGACTCTACAAATGTGGCTGTCACTCAAAAATAGTTTTCTATTATTATGAAAATGTTCTATTGAATTTTACTATATAGCTGCTGAGCAAATGAAAGTCTGTTAGTATCTTTAGATCTCATTGCTTCTCTTTTATGGAAGACTTTTAAAATCTGTAAAGTATTTAGTAGTTCATTAGAATTACATGAAAAATACTACTGAAATTCTGTTCTTTTTAAAATGTGGAGTTGCTTTGAAAGTGTTGACAGATGGTTTAAAATATGATTTGTGAAACTCTTGATAAATTAAAGTTTAACATGTATTTTCCTATATGCCAATATGTACATACATGTATTTTTAATTCTTAATAAAATATACAGGAGTAGACTGTTGCATATATTTTATATATATAGAAATAGCTGTGGTGTAATCATACCAAAATATTGTTCATGTTCCTTTGACCTCCTTGGAGATTTACATGACAGTCCCTACCCCTTAGTTCTTTCTATCTTCTGATTTAAAAGTTATTCTTGGCCAAAGGAATAAGAATAAATCTAGTCTTGGGAGGCTTATGGTGTAGGAATGATTGCATTCCGTAGGAGAGTTCAGATGTGGTGTTTGGACCACCCAGTGTTAAATAGTGACTTGATTTATTTCTTTGTTCTTTTAGGTGTGTCTCTCTCCTCTGTGGCTTCTGAAAGTGATTATGCTATTCCTCCTGATGCTTACTCCACAGACTCGGAGTTCTCACAGCCAGAGCAGAAACTCCCTAAAACTTTTTCATCTTCTAGTGATAACGGGAAAAATGTAAACACTGAATCAGATTTTAAACAAATTAATGAATCAGTTAGTTTGAGCCTCCAAAAAGAAACTTAAAAGTGTTTTAAAATCTTTTTAAAATTAGGAACTACTGGAAAAATCTGGCTATTTATTAAAAATGAGTGGTAAAGTCAAGACGTGGAAGCGGAGGTGGTTTGTTCTTAAAGGCGGTGAATTGCTTTACTACAAATCTCCAGTGAGTAGAAAGTGCTGTTTACACTATGAACCTCAATTTCTCACACTATGAATCAAACTCCTGAATAATTTTCTTCCATGTAATACAATTAATAATTTTACACAAATCATTTATTTTAGTCACTTTACATTTGGTTTTCTTCCTTTCATACAGAGTGATGTAATTAGAAAACCCCAGGGCCACATTGAACTCAGTACATCCTGCAGTATTTTAAGAGGAGATAACAAACAAACGGTTCAGGTACTTAACTTTTTTAAGTTTTTTTTGGTGTTGTGCAAGACTCAATTCTTAATTATCCAAGCTAATGGAAAGAAGATTAGATAATTCAATGTTCCTTTATTCACTTTGGGGTCAGCTTGATGCTTATGTGAAACTCCCAAGACTTTTTAGTTAATCTGTAATATAAACTGTTTGTGTTTTTCACCTCTCTTCCCTTATATTCTTCTTTCCCCACAGTTACTCTCCCAAGTATTTTCAGCTCTCAAACTGTCCAGCCATTTTTGTTGTTGTTGAGACAGAGTCTCACTATCTCACCCTCCGTAGAGTGCCACGGCATCACAGCTCACAGCAACCTCAAACTCCTGGGCTCAAGCGATTCTTTTGCTTCAGCCTCCCAGGCAGCTGGGACTATAGGCACCCACCATAATGCCCAGCTATTTTTTTGTTGCAGTTATTATTGTTGTTTAGCTGACCTGGGCCAGGCTCGAACCCGCCAGCCTCAGTGCGTTTTAGAGAAGGGTTATCTGATAAATGAGTTCCCAATAAGATGATAATTGTGTAATGTACTATTAAATTTAGAAGTGTTTGTATTTTAACACAGAATTAGAAAATGACAGCTTCTATATGAACTTCAGATGCCATAACACCTAAGTGGGAAAGGTAGGAAAGATACTGGCGAACAGAAGGGCTGTCCTACCAAGTCACACCAAAGGTCCTCCTGCCTATTTTACCCACGCATAGGCCAGTTTTGCCCAAAGCCTATTAAATTTAAAACATAAGCTGTTAAGAGAGTCTGGTATAGATACCTAATTTCTGAGATGTTTTCGATAACCAATATTTTCTTGTATTGCTTCTTTGGAGGATGGATGACAACATTTGATAGAAAGGTACACTGTTCCTGTTTCCAGTGGATTATACCTGAAAACTCAAAAGTTAATAAAGGAGAATCAGGGAGAGCTTTGTCTTGGGGAATAGCAGTTAAGAATTATTTATAAACTACTAAAATCACTAGAAAACTTGCAATATGGTTAATTTGAAACTGGAAAATTATGAGTTTGTAATACCGGATCATGTATTAGTTCCAAGAATTTTCTCTTCTTAGAGGCAAGGTCTTCTCATTTTATTTAAAGTTGATTTTTAAAATTTGTATAAATAGCCTTCCTCTTTGATTACTAAAAATGAGTTATTTTTGACCAGGCACGGTGACTCATGCCTGTAATCCTAGCACTCTGGGGAGGTCGAGGTGGGTGGATCATTTGAGCTCAGGAGTTCAAGACCAGCCTGAGCAAGAGCTAGACCCTGTCTCTAAAAAATAGCCGGGAGTTGTGGCGGGAGCCTGTAGTCCCCACTATTTGGGAGACTGAGGCAAGTGAATTGCTTGAGCCCAGGAGTTTGAGGTTGTGGTGAGCTATGATGCCACAGCACTCTACCCAGGCAACAAAGCAAAACTCTGTCTCAAAAAAAAAGTGTAATTTTATTATAGTCTACAATTATTCTGCTACTCTTTTCAAAAGCCAAAAGCCTATAGCACATTTAAGAGAGAAAAAGAAAAATATGACAAATAAACAGTATATAAAGTCGTGACCTCAAGGTTTAATACTATGAAATGTTTTAAAGTAAACTGAAGTTGAAAAATTATCTCAACAAAAATTTAATTATTGTAATTTTCACAAAATGGTTAAAATATGTTAAATTATATGGAGTCATTTATTTAGAACCAAGGAGTCGAGGTTTAGCATGCTTGTGTGTATGTTAAGAAATGATGTTTGAAGAATGGACAAAGAAATGGTGATAATCCTAAATCTTTACAATTTCCTACCCTATGTCTTTCTCATCCCATTTTAGTTGACCACTGAAAAACACACATACTATCTGACTGCAGATTCTCCCAATATATTGGAAGAATGGATTAAAGTATTGCAGAATGTTCTTCGAGTACAAGCTGCCAACCCACTTTTTCTGCAGCCTGAGGGTAAACCAACCATGAAGGGATTGCTCACTAAGGTAGGAACCTCAGATGTATAGCAGTGACCCATGTAACTATGCAGATTAGCCCCACTGGTGAAAAGTGGATGTTGGAGAATATATTATATATAATATTTATAATACTTAATATTTATGCTAACTTGGGGTGGGGAGGAGTGTTTTAAGCCTGATAATCAAGACAAGAACCATAAATGACAAATGGCAAATCTGACTATAGTACACAAATGCTCTATCAAATAAATATCTTAGCACAATAACTGAGAAAATGCCAGGAAGGCTATGTCAACGATTGTGATGAAAGTGTGTCAAACGCTCTGTGAAACTAGTGTATGATGCCCCATGATCATATCAATGTACACAGCTATGATTTAATAAAAAATAAATAAATAAATAAATAAAAAGAAGAATTTTGAAAAGAAGGAAAGAAGGATTCAAAACTTTGAAAAGGTGCTTGACTCCTCGGCTCCTAAAAGAGTTGCGAGTCAAGCCCCAGCATGCTGGAATAAAATCCTCTTGCTGTTTGCATCAAAAAAAAAAAAAAAAAATTTGAAAAGGTATTTGAAACATGAAAACCAATTAATGTCCTTAATATTTAACAAATTTTTTCTAATCAGCAATTAAAGGATGAATACCAGTGGGCAGAAAAGAAACAAAGAACTCAATGAGAAAAAAATAGAGATAGTAGAAATGTGAAGAAATGCAAATGATCAGTAAGCCTATGGAAAAACATTTTACTGTTGCTAACAACTTTTTAAAAGCATAAGTTCCAAGAATGGAGTGTTTTTAAAAATCCAGTGAAAGGAAAAATATTTTAAAAAAATTTGAAACCTAGTATTGCCACAGATTAAGAAGTCTACTAGTTCTCTACAAAAAAAAAAAAGAAGTCTACTAGTGAGAGTATTACTCTGAGAGGCAGCTTGGCAATGTCTTGGCCAAAGGTTTAACTCAGTAAATATTTTTGAATGTACAGATTTTAAAAAACATGTGTGTGTATCTCTTGATCTAGCAGTCTAAGTTCAAGACATTTATCCTTAAGAAATGGTATTATTTGCAAAAGATTTAAATATGAGGCTCTCCATCACAGTAGATTTTTTTCCCCTCTTTTTTTAAAATGAAGTATAATTAATATACTCTGAACTGCACAGATTGTAAATGTAGAGTTTGATGAGTTTTAAAAAGTTTACTTTCACTCTATTCCCACAGTTCCAGATATGAAACCTTTCCCTTGCACCAGAAATATTCATTGCACAGCATGGTTTATAATGAAGAAAAATTGGGATCAACTTAGATGTAGGGTAAAGTGTAGCTTAAAGAAATGTTTACAATAATATAATGTCTCATTCATTATGCAGCCTTTTAAATGTTGTAAAAGAATATTTAATGCTATAGAAATATGTTGTGATGTGTCTTTAGGTGATAATACAGGTTCAGTATTGAAAACTGTATCATCCCATATTTTTATATATATTTGTAGAAAAAAAAGTCTGCATGGGAAATACACCAAAGTGTATTGGTTATGTTTATGTGATTTTATTTTATTTTTGCTTAATTCTTGTTTCTGACCTTTTTGGAACAAATAAGTATTGACTTATACTTAAAATATTATTTAAAATTTTTAAAAAGTAGGGGTGGTGCCTGTGGCTCAAAGGAGTAGGGCGCTGGCCCCATATGCTGGAGGTGGTGGGTTCAAACCCAGCCCTGGCCAAAAACTGCAAAAAATAAAAATAAACAATAAAATAAAATAAAATAAATTTTTTAAAGTCATACTAGAAAAATAAAATAAAATATCTACATATACACAATCACTTATCACTCATGTGCTCTGATTATGTAGGAGGTGAAAATTTAGATGTAGAGGAGCTATGCTACTTTGTAATTTCTACTTAATAATGTGGGAATGTAGGTGGATGCTATTCAGTAATATTTACAGACTGACCAAGTATAGTGAACGTAAGAAAGAATTCTTCATGGCATTCAATAAAAATGTTTATACTTTGTTCTTTCTGAATTATTATGTTACTATGAAAATACTCCGTTACTGATGTGTTAAGGAACTCCCTGGTATTATGCAAATATTCCTTCCCTTCCCCCCTCCCCTTCCCCTTTCTCTTGCCCTTTCCCTTCCCTTTTTTTTCTATTGAGACAGAATCTCACTCTGTCACTCTGGGTAGAGTGCCATGGTGTCATAGCTCACAGCAACCTCAAACTCTTGGGCTCAAGCGATCCTCTTGCCTCCGCATCCTGAGTAGTGGGGACTACAGCGGTCCACCACAACGCACGGCTAGATTTTCTCTTTTTAGTAGGGCTCGCAAAAGCGAGCCCAGGCTGTTATCAAACTCCTGAGCACAAGCAGTCCACCATCTCAGCCTCCCAGAGTGCTAGGATTACAGGCGTGAGCCACCGCGCCCGACCCAAATATATTTTTTTAGTGAACACAGTGCTACCTTAAATCACATTTTTAAAATTATAATTCATAGTAACAAGCTTTTGTTTTGTTTTGAGGATGATGTGTATCAAACCCTAAGAGTTTAATGTGATCCCATGGCTAGGAGTTTATTACTTCTCCCACAATTATGTTTTGGTTTTCTGTTCGTTTGCTTGTTTTTACTTCATCAGCATGGTATTGTCTGTTTCTGCTCATATTACATTTCTGTGATTCTCTGCTTCCCATTTCACAGTTGCATTTTAAACGAGTATGACTTGATGTGATTCCCAGATGATTGAACCGTTGGGGTTTGTAGATGGGGTGCATATTAGATTTCCTTCCTATCCTTTGTGAAAACCTGTCCACCTCCACGTTCTCACCCTCAGAGCCTTATAAGAGAAAAACCCTCAGTTATTCTGAGTAACTTGTTCTAAGGCTGCAATTTGAGATATTGTAGAATAGCATTTGAATACTTTTGGAGGGGAGGAAGTTTCAGGTTGTCACATTGTTATTATTAAGTACAGAATAATATAGTTAGGTATTCAGAACTTGACTAATTTGATTTTGGATATTCATTCTTGCAATTTTTACTTTAATGCTTAGGAAGAACATTTTCTGTATATAAATTCATTTTTTAAAAGAACAAAACTTATTTGCTCAGTTACTACATGCAGCGTCATGTGCTGGAGGATATTAAGATGAATAGTTCACTGTTCCATTCCTCAAAGGGCTCACGATGTGCTGGGAAGGGGATGGGGCATAAGCTTATTTATATAAGTGTAAAGTGCAATTATGGAGATGCACTTTCATAAGGTCACAGTGAAACAATGCAGGCTGTGTATCAGGAACAACTTCTCAGAGATTTATCTGTGCTGAGTCTTCAAGGAGGAGGAATATTTGTACCAAATGGGGTCAGGGAAGGAACCCAGGCTAGAAGACAGCATGAACGAAGGCATAGAATCCCAAACAGTGCCACCTATGCTAGGAACAAGTCCTTTGGAGAAAAAGCTAGAGGCCCCTGATCCTGGAGAGCTGTTTTTGTTTTGTTAAGGACTTTGGTTTTCATCCTGAAAGATGCGTGCAAGCTTCCTGGTTGTTGACAAGTTGTTGACAAATGGACACATTTGTGTTGTGACAGATCACTCTGCTGAGAGGAAGATGGACTGGTGGGAGGCAAGGTAGAGGTTCTGAGAACAGTGGGAGTGAGGGTTTGTGTGAAGAAGATGAGCCTCTGAGCTGGTCACGGTAAGGGAGAGAAGATGAATTTAAATGAAAGTAGGAGGTAAAATCTTCTTTTCAGTTGGTTTTGGGGTTAGGAAGTAGAAGAGAAAACAACTTCTACAGTGAATTGGCAAAGATCTTTATTAATTTGCAGTTCTCCAAAGACACAATTGCTCTATTTTAAAGATAAATCATTTCGAAATATTCTGTCTATAGCCAGATGCGTTATATTTCAATTTTGATGAGATGTCTTTTCTGGCATTTGTTTAAAAAAAGAAAAACACCCCACATAGCACTGTTTAAAACTTGCAGGATATTTGTCTGTAAATATATGTTTCTAAATTTAATTAAACTGAAACATGCTTTGCCAAGTGAAATATTTTTTGTTTTTTCTCAAGCAGCATTCTAAATCTGTCAAACTGTTAGGTGGTGGAATTGTTTGTTTGCTTAAACCATAGCTTTGAAAGCCCAAAGGCTGACTGGGTTTGTGGGTTTCAAAGAAAACATGTGTTGTACTACTTCTTATTTTTAGTGAGGAAGGAAGCATTTATTGAGTAACTCTTATTATCCTTTATTTACATTTTCTCATTTGAGCATCACAGCAGCCCAGTGAGGTGTACAGTAATCCCATGTTACCAGGAAAGAAACTTACAGGTCAGGTCAGTTGCCCGAGGACATTGATCTAGTATGTGGTAGAACTAGAGTTTGAGACTTGGTCTGGCCAGGTACGGTGGTCATGCCTATAATTCTAGCAATCTGGGAGGCCTATGTGGAGGTTCACTTGAGGCTAGGAGATTGAGTCCAGCCTGAGCAAGAGCAAGACCCTGTCTCTACAAAAAGTAGAAAAATTAGCTGAGCATGGTGGTGCACAGCTGTAGTCCCCAGCTACTAGGGAGGCTAAGGCAGGAGGATCAATTGAGCCCAGGAGTCTGAAGTTGCTGTGAGTAATGATGATGCCACCACACTCTACCTGAGGCCACAGAATGAGACGCTGTCTCAAAAAAAAAAAAAAAAAAAACAGACTTTACCCATCAAACCTCAAAGTCTACAGCCTTTTCCACCAAAGTGACTTGTCCTCTGTATAATCTACTATGACAATAATTTGCATTCTTCTCAATGTATTTCTCTCAGAATAGTTCATTTAAATGTAAGTCATTACAAGAGCTTACAAGGTCTTGCATCCCACCCTGCCCTACTCCCCACACTTTCTCCTGTTACTTCCCCACTTTCCTGTTCAGCCCCAAACACTAGCTACACAGGGCATGCCTCTCACCAAACACATCTGCTCTTGTCTCAGATGACTGAATAGCTTACCCACTTCCTTCAGGGCTTAAATCCCTGGCACCTGATTTTAAATTGTAAAGACGTTCCCCTCCTTTCCTGCTTCATTTTTCTCCTTAATTCTTATCACCGTGGGGAAGCATAACAGTAGAATTTGGGGCTTTGGTTGTACTGGCTGTTGTCTTGGTTTACAGGTGGCAGGCCTCTCTTATAGAAGCCACTCTTAACTATTGCAGAAAAGGGTCTAGCCTCAATGCAGAACTTGGCAGTGCTAAATGGGTAGGGCCTCTGCCAGGGAAGTGGATTATGGAGCCAGCTGAACCAGGCATTCTGGATCTGGGGTAATAGGACTTATACTAACTCTTACCTCTGGTAGGAAGGATGTTCTTTGTGTTTTTCTAGGCTTGAGGACATAGTTAAGAGTCTTTGGTAAAGATCTTGATGCCTATACCTGGGTAGGACTAGGGCAGGGAGGAACTCACACTAAGAGTCATTATAAAACCATCAAATGATGATAAACCTACGAGACACAACACAAATTTTGGTAAAATGTCCTCCACACAAATATATGTAAATATAAATTCTTGTGCTCTTGGTGAAGGTATGCATACTGCTGATTTAATTGTCTATCTTCCTTACAAGGTTTGCTGTGAAAGGAGACTCTATCTTGTTCAAATCTATTTCTATCAGAGCTAGACTAATCACTGACTATTCAAAGTCAGGAGCTAGATTCAAACTCTGACCTAGTCACTTAACTTAGTGCTTGATAAATAGGAGTTACTCAGCATATAATAATAGCTTTAAATATTGTTTTATTATTTTGTATGATTATGTCTGGAGAAGGCATCAAATGTTTTCAATGAATAAATCTTTTACATTTGGGAAATCACTAGAATTCTTTAGGTTTTAATCATCTTGTTTCTTTTTTTTGTCCAGGGCTGGGTTTCAACCCTCCACCTCTGGTATATGGGGCAGGTGCCCTACTCCTTTGAGCCACAGGCGCCGCCAATCATCTCATTTCTAACGTTAAGGTGTTAACTCAGAAAGCCACAGGGCTATTGGAAAGCTATGAAATATGGAAACTGACACATGCATACTTGTGAAATTGGCACCTTCTTTTATTCATCTTGGAATCCTCAGTCTAGGCATGGTAGTATATTTGACACATAGTAAATATTTGTAAAAAATGTTGGATGGTTCCCACTAAAACAAAACTTGCCATGTTCCTACCATAAGAGGTAAATCTTAAGCAGCATTTGGAGAGTCTGTTTGGAATATCATTTACATCATGGGCAAACTGGATACCTGTAGAACTTCAAATAGAGTGTATAAGCTATACTTTAAGGTGTCAGAGTTCTGAGATACATTTGTAATTCTTTGAAATGTGATTTTAGGTAAAGCATGGCTATTCCAAGAGAGTCTGGTGTACACTTATAGGAAAGACATTATATTATTTTCGTAGTCAAGAAGATAAGGTATGTATGTATTTTTAATATGCTAATTTTTGTTTGTTATGGCTTAAAATTAAGGTTTTATTTTTCATTCTTTTGTTACTAGGTAAAACTTCAGAATTTCTAATAAGGTTGAAATTTGGTGTAAAATTTATTATTGAGATTATCACATACCTATCACCTACAAGAGTCTTGATTCTTAATGATAAGTCTCAGCACCTTTAAAGTTCTAAGAACTAGAAGAGAAAAGCCTTCGACCTCTCTCCCTCCCAGCCATCAATTTCTTATGTTCCCAGACAAACCAGATAAGGTTCAGAGAGGGGGAGAGCAAACTAGGAAAGAAGACCCAGAGAGGACAATAACCCAGTCCTGTCTCAGGCCTTCAAATCCATCTTGTCTATCTACTATCTGCCTATTAATATCCTATTCACTCATTTTAAAACTAATCTCTTCTCTAGAAGACCTTGAGTTATTTTCACTCTCACAGTAAAAAGATGGGCTATCAGGGTGGTGCCTGTGGCTCAGTGAGTAGGGCACCGGCCCCATATACCGAGGGTGGCAGGTTTGAACCTGGTCCCAGCCAAACCACAACAAAAAATAGCCAGGCATTGTGGCAGGCGCCTGTAGTCCCAGCTACCCAGAAGGCTGAGGCAAGAGAATCACCTAAGCCCAGGAGTTGGAGGTTGCTCTGAGCTGTGATGCGATGGCACTCCACCGAGGGTGGCAAAGTGAGACTCTGTCTCTGCAAAAAAAAAAAAAGATGGGTATGTACCAAAGGTAGAATGTAAGCCCAATTATCATTATGGATACTCTGCCACTTTTAGATTACTAACCCTGTAACAATTAGCCCAATATGGGCAAGTACTTGCATAGTATAGTGATGTCAGCTCCTCAGAAGAGCAGCCTGTGCCTGATTACTGATTACTGTGGTAATGAGACGGACCTTCTTGGTCCAGTGATTATATGTGTCAGTTTGCATTTCTCTGCTGCCTTGCCACAGATTGTTCTCTCAGGTGTGACCAGCTGAGTTTAAGATACATGCCATTATTCTCAGTATTGCTGATGGGAGGGGAATTAACACAGTGCACCTGTTAAAACCTGAGTGTCAGAAGTAATGTGGTAATATGCATATGTAAATGCTACCTGAATAAGCATACACAAAATTGTATACTTAGTATAATCCTAACTAATTTATTAGTCAGGGTCTCTGTGCCTATTCCAGGTATAAAAGTTTCTTTTTTTCTTTGAGACAGAGTTTCACTATGTTGCCCTGGGTAGAGTGCTCTGGCGTCGCAGCTCACAGCAACCTCCAACTCTTGGGCGTAAGCAATTCTCTTGCCTCAGCCTCCCAAGTAGCTGGGACTACAGGCGCACGCCACAACACCCAGCTATTTTTTGTTGCAGTTGTCATGGTTGTTTAGCTGGCCCAGGCTGGGTTTGAACCTGCCAGCCTCAGTGCATGCGGCCGGCGCTGTAACCACTGTGCTACAGGTGGTGAGCCCCAGGTATAAAAGTTTTAATATAAAACTGGGGACATACATAACTTTTCGAAAAATTTTAGATCTTATATAACTTTTTTAAAAGTTGAGGGGATAGAGGGCAGGGAAACACCACTGAAGGCCCGAAGAGTCAACATTGAAGATTTCAGCCCAAAGGATTGAGTCAGGGGGTCCTTGAGAGTTCATTAGGAGTCCTCTGTGAATCTCACATCTGCCCAGCATTTGACTGCAATGGTTGCAAGAGAATAACTCATCTTTCACCTTTACCTTCCAAATATCATGATTCTCTCATGGGCAGACTCCAACTTGGAATCATACAAGAAAGGAGATCAGGCAAATATAGTTCCCAGCTTCTCTGCCATTGTGAGAAGATCTTAGAAGAGGGTAGTTGGGATGCTGAATTTATAATTCTCAGTCTAACACATCCAAGTAAATATATGTATAGTGCATCAAAAAGAACTCTACCAAGATGTTGAATGAGTGTCTGTTATCATAGTATTGTGGAAGCTTTTCTTTTCTTTTTTTCTTTTTTTTTTTGTAGAGACAGAGTTTCATTTTATTGCCCTCGGTAGAGTGCCGTGGCGTCACACAGCTCACAGCAACCTCCAACACCTGGGCTTAGGCGATTCTCCTGCCTCAGCCTCCGGAGTAGCTGGGACTACAGGCTCCCACCACTACGCCTGGCTATTTTTTTGTTGCAGTTTGGCCGGGGCTGGGTTTGAACCCGCCACCCTCGGCATATGGGGCCAGTGCCCTGCTCACTGAGCCACAGGCGCCGCCCTGTGGAAGCTTTTCTTTTTCTTTTTTTAAAATATCTTTCCGTACTTACCAAGCTTCTTTTTAAAAAGTATTGTTTTTATAAATAGAAAAATAATGTAATAAAAATGGATAGAATTTGTTGCAGAAGAAACAAGTCAGAATATATAGATCAATTAGCAGAAAATGCATTATAATCCCCAGAAAAATAATTGAGAGTACATGTGAATCAGTATAGGCATTTTGTACTATAAATGATTCCAAAACAATTTGGTTTTAATCTGCTTCACTGTCCTTTTTTGTTACATCAAAATATTTGAAAGTTTTAGGTCTATTCACTGTTTATGAAACCATCATGAATCCTTTGGTAAAACAAATAGCCATCATCTTTAAAGATCACAGTGGGCTCTGCACCTGTAGCTCAACCAGCTAGGACGCCAGCCACATACACTGGAGCTGGCAGTTCGAATCCAGCCCAGGTCTACCAAACAACAAGGACAACTACAACAAAAAAATAGCCAGGTGTTGTGGTGAGCACCTGTAGTCCCAGCTTCTTGGGAGGCTGAGGCAAGAGAATTGCTTAAGTCCAAGAGTTGGAGGTTGCTGTGAGCTGTGATACCATAGCACTCTACTCAGGGTGACAGCTACAGACTCTGTCTCAAAAAGAAATAAAAATAAAAATCAAGATGATGGTGGACGAAACCTAGGTTTTCATATGATTAGTATGCCTAACACACGCAGTTGGGATGATATCATCGTGTATGATCATTGTAAAATTAGTTTCCCTCATCCTATTTTAATAGCTTGCTTTGTAGGGAAGGTAAAATTTTACCTCTGTCCTTTTAAGGGTATTTGCTGGGCCTGAGAATTAAAGGAGCATAAGACAGATTACAGGAGAAAAGTGTATACATTTATTTAGTCTAATTTTTCTACGATACCTAAAAGGAAACAAAGAACCAAAAAACATAGAGTAACCACTGAGAGGTTGAATTGGACAAAGAATAGTAAGTGAAAACGAGGCAAAGCAAAGGGACTTGGGCTAGGGTAGTTAATTGGATGGAGAGGTGACTGGGAAGATAAGGCTGAGTTTAACAAAGTTTGTTTGTACAAATTTCACTTGGCCTCAGCTTCTTGTCCTTGATGATAAGAATGTTATTTTCTTCTGGTACAGGGAGGACATCTTCCATGTGGGGGTTTTACCTCCTGCTTGTGAAAAGAAAAAGTAGAGGCTCAGAATACCCTTTTTGTACCTGCTGTTTTTTTAAAGGCCTTGAGTTCAAAATAACCCTTATGCCAAAGTGATATCTTCTGGAGTGCCGATTCTGCAACTCTTCAGCAGTATTGAAGTGAAATGACAAGCCACCAGGAGGCCAGGGAGGATTTTGAGCAGAGCAAGGAGCAGAGCCTACCTGCATCTAGCAGGAACACTCTGGTTGCTGTTTATGAATAGACTGAAGGGAACAAGGAGAGGACGTGAGTTAGGAGATTACTCTAGCAATCCAGGGAGCAGTGTTGTGGTTTAGTGCTGCCATGAAGGTGGGAGAAATGACCAGATTCCACATAGATTCTGAAAGGCTTACTGACAGGATTTTTTTGACCAAAAAGGTATGAGATATGAGAGAAAGACAAAGGTCAAAGATGATGCCAAGGATTTTGGCCTTAACAGCTGGAACAATAGCATTGCCAACAATTGAGATAAGGAAGACTAGAAGGACAGGTTGTTGGGGAGGACTCAACAAGGTACATTTGAAATGCTGTTAAACATCTAAGTGGAGATAGTCTGGAGTTATAAATTTGTGAGTAGCTAACAGAGGCTGGTATTAAAGCCATGAGCTTGAATGAGATCACTTGAAGAGTGAGTGTAGATGGAAAAAAGAGTCCAAGCACTGAGCCCTGGCTCTTAGCTTGAGCATGTGTGATTAAATGTCTTTGTAGTTAGAGTGGATTTTTTCAGTTCTGCAATTGCAAACCTGGTCAAATATTTTAGAAGTTATAAATCTGATGCAGACCATGTATTTTCCTGGAATAAATGTAGTTAAAGCAAAAGTTTTAAAACAGATATCTAATATTCTACATAACAGATAATACCTTTTTTTCCCAAATAAAAGGGTAGATAAAACTTAATGTAAATCAGCTTTAGGAATGTTTTCTTACCCTGAAATTAAGATGGAGGAAATCCTGGCATTGTTCTGTTAATTACATATGTTAGTTACATATGTCCATGAAGAGCCTTTAGAACACTCCTTATTTATTGGAACTCAGGATGATAGTTTATCTTTGTACTATCTGTCTGATCTTGTTACTTGTTCTTCCAGCAGTATTTTCTTTCCTATGAGCAGTATTTAAACATTGTCCACACTTGTCCTTTTGATCCAATAGGTAAATCACTGCTTAATTCTGTGAAGAAAAGTCAAATGAATATTTTGGCTGAATTTTTACTAATTGCTCAACTACATAATGGGTCATTTTAATCCAACTAAATAATCTAAACCACTTGCAAATGTAGCTTCCTGCATTTCCTCAAAAGTTAAATGTCTAATATTCACACTGTTCTTTCATGTTACAATTAGGCTTTTGGCTGTTGCTACTACTGCTGTAACAAATGTGGATAATCATGGTGGCACCTGTAGCTCAGTGGGTAGGGTGCTGGCCACATACACCAAGGCTGGCGGATTTGAACCCAGCCGGGTCCAGCTAAAATAACAATGAAAACTGCAACAACAACAGCAACAAAAAATAGCCGGGCATTGTGGCAGGTGCCTATAATCCCAGCTGCTTGGGAGGCTGAGGCAAGAGAATTGCTTAAGCCCAAGAGTTCGAGGTTGCTGTGAGCTGTGACACCACAGCACTCTACCCAGGGTGACAGCTTGAGATTGTCTCAAAAAAGAAAAAAAAAACAACAACAACAATGTGGACAATCAAATTGCTTTTAGGTATTCAGTTTTAAAAAGGACTTTATAACGGTAAACATGAAAAGGACTATGAAGACTATGAAAAAATGTAGTAGGAAAAGATTTAGAAATTACTAACATTTACTTTAGTTTCCTTTAGGTCAGATCAAACTCTGGGAGGCTAAAGTTGAAGAGGTTGACAGATCCTGTGATTCAGATGAAGATTATGAAGCCAGTGGACATCGTAGTCTGTTATCCACACATTACACAATTGTTATTCACCCCAAAGACCAAGGTCCGACCTACCTTCTAATTGGATCTAAGCATGAAAAGGTATTTAAAGATTTATTGGCTGACTTAGAAAGATTTAGACTAATAATCTTCAGGTATTGGTAATAATTTTCAAATCAATTTTATGGAAATAAAGAAGAGAGTTTTACAATAGACTTTCAACTCTATTTTCAGAGATTCTTTACCTCTCTGAAAAGGAGCCTTGTTCAAATGTGTTATTTTTCAATCCTACTGTTAAAAGTATTATCAAGTCTGAAAATAATGAATGACAGTGGGGGACAAAGGGACCTTATATTATGTAGATATCTCAGACCAGATATTTTTCGGTGAATCTAAGGTGTAGACACCTTATATATTTGGTCCATTTTCATAAGATTTTGGTTTAGATGCAATCAAAAATGAATAGTATATTATATGTATGTGTGGTCACTTATAATAAAGGATACATCACAAATTAATGAGGTTATGTATTATACAATACATACTACTATGTATTTATTATATATTGAGGAAATTGGCTATTAAGAAAACATTAGTTAGTTTTTCATCTCATACATATAGCAAAATGATTTCCAGGTCCATTTAAACAGTTAAATGAATTCAAATTATTTCTTTAAAAGACCTCGATCTGATCTCTGAATATAAAGTACTCTCTGAGAAAAAAGAAGGCAACGTGAGAAATCACAGTGCAAATGGTTGATAGATTTGATTACAAAAAATTTAAATAGGCTCAGCACCTGTAGCTCAAGCAGCTAGGGCGCCAGCCACATACACCAGAGCTGGCAGTTCAAATCCAGCCCGGGCCTGCCAAACAACAATCACAACTACATCCAAAAAATAGCTGGGCATTGCGCAGGCACCTGTAGTCCCAGCTACTTGGGAGGCTGAGGCAAGAGAATTGCTTAAGCCCAGGAGTTGGAGGTTGCTGTGAGCTGTGGCGCCACGGCACTCTACCCAGGGCAACAGCTTGAGGCTCTGTGTCAAAAAAAAAAAAATTTAAATACTTCTTTCTACCAGATAAAATCATAAATGTAACTAAAGATAAAATATAAAACCCAAAATATTGCATGGATGGCTATACTATCTTTGATATAAAAACAACTCTAATACATTATGACTGTTAATATTGATAATTGGTTTTGAGCACATGTATCAGGTCAAGCGCTACGTATATCTCCTCTTCCCCACTGAACAACCTACTGTGGAGGCTAATGGTTAATTAGTGCTTGGACTTGGCCTGAGTCTTGTCCTCTCCTCTTCAGACATCCTGTCCTTCACTACTCATTCTACCACCTTCTCTAGCAATTACCGGTCCCTGGGCTCAGTCCAGGCGTCTAGCTACAGTGTCTGGCCCGCCAGCAGCGCAGCCAGCGCCTATGCAGGCACCAGGGGCTTGGGCTCCTGGATCTCCATGTCCCGCTCCACCAGCTTCCGGGGCGGCTGGGGGTCCGGGGGCTTGGCCAGGGGGATGGCCGGGGGTCTGGCAGGAATAGGGGACATCCAGACTGAGAAGGAGACAATGCAAGAATTGAATGACCGCCTGGCCTCCTACCTGGACAGAGTGAGGAACCTGGAGACGATAATCGGAGGCTAGAGAGCAAAATCTGGGAACACCTGGAGAAGACGGGGCCCCAGGTCAGAGACTGTGCTCATTACTTCAAGACCCTCGAGGACCTGAGGGCTCAGATCTTTGCAAATTCTGTGGACAATGCCCACATCATTCTGCAGATTGACAATGCCCGTCTTGCTGCCGATGACTTTAGAGTCAAGTATGAGACAGAACTGGTCAAGCGCCAATCTGTGGAGAGCAACATCCATGGACTCCGCAAGGTCATTGATGACACCAATGTCACTCAACTGCAGCTGGAGTCAGAGATTGAGGCTCTCAAGGAGGAGCTGCTCTTCATGAAGAAGAACCACGAGGAGGAAGTAAAAGTCCTACGAGCCCAGATTGCCAGCTCTGGGTTGACTGTGGAGGTAGATGCTCCCAAATCCCAGGACCCTCATGGCAGACACACGGACCCAGTATGACGAGCTGGCTCAGAAGAACCACGAAGAGCTGGCCAAGACCTGGTCCCAGCAGATTGAGGAGAGCACCTCAGTGGTCACCTCACGGTTTTCTGAGGTTGGAGCTGCTAAAACAGTGCTCCCAGAGCTGACAGATACAGTCCAGTCTTTGGAGATCGAACTGGACTCCATGAAAAATCAGGTCGGAGGACAGCCTGAGGGAGGTGGAGGCCTGCTACACCATGCAGAGGGTACTGCTGCATTTGGAGTCAGAGCTGCCACAGACCCGGGCAGAGGGGCAGCGCCAGGCCCAGGAGTATGAGGCACTGCTGAACATCAAGGTCAAGCTAGAGGCTGAGATCACCACCTACTGCCACCTGCTGGAAGACAGGAAGGACTTCAACCTCGGTGATGCCCCGGACAGCAGCAACTCCATGCAAACCATCCAAAAGACCACCACGTGCAGGATAGTGGACGGCAAAGTGGTGTCTGAGACCAATGACACCAAAGTTCTGAGACACTGAGGCAGTAAAGCAGCATGCCCTTATACCAATAAAGAGTTCAGAGGTCACTGAAAAAAAAATTAGTGCTTGGACTCATCTCTAATAATAGAAATGCAGATTTTAAAAATGATAAAGCTTTTACTATCTCAGATTACCAAAGATATAAAAATTATGTTAATGAACCTATGGTGAGGGAAGCCCCCTCATACACCATGGGTGGGAGTGTAAATTGGTATAAACACTTTGGAAAGCACTTTGAAAGTGTGTTTCAAGAGTTCCTAAGGCCGGGCATGGTGACTCACGCCTGTAATCCTAGCACTCTGGGAGGCCAAGGCAGGTGGATTGCTTCAGCTCAAGAATTCAAGAGCAGCCTGATAAGAGTGAAACCTTGTCTCCACTAAAAACTGTGCATCATGGTGGGTCCTTGTAGTCCCAGCTACTCGGGAGGCTGAAGAAAGAGAATCACTTGAGCCCAAGAGTTTGAGGTTGCTGTGAGCTATGACACCATGGTTCTCTACCAAGGGTGTCAAAGTGCAACTCTGTCTCAAAAAATAAATAAGTGAATAAATAAATAAGTAAATGAGAGTTCCAAAAAATCTCCATAATTCTGTTTCAAAAACTATATGCTAAGGAAATGACCATAAATGCAGCTAAAGATTTATGTATAAGTTAATCAAATACAATATTCTTTTAAAAATAGATTTCTGAAGTATTTCAAACACAGAAAATATATCCTTTGTGGTTAACATATGTTAACTGTCCCAGTATATTTTATCAGTGACAAATTAGTAACCATCTAGGTGTTCATCAGTAGGGAGCTGACTAAATAAATATGGTATGTCCATATATGTAATAGAATATCCTATGGCCATTAAAACTTGTTTGTAAAGAATTTTTTTTTTAAATTAATTAATTAATTTTATTTATTTATTTTTTGTAGTTTTTGGCCGGAGCTGGGTTTGAACCCGCCACCTCCGGCATATGGGGCCGGTGCCCTACTCCTTTGAGCCACAGGTGCCGCCCAGTTTGTAAAGAATTTTTAGCAGCAAAGGAGTGTTCATATGGTATTAGTAACATCCAGAAATTATAATCCTCTATATTTAGTGTAATTCAGCTATGTAAAAATTTAATCTACATATATACTTTTTCCGGGGGGGGGGTATTATTTAAATGGGGGAGGGTATTATTTGAATGGGGGAGGGTATTAATTGAATGGGGGGTTATTTCAATGGTGGGGTATTATTTGAATGGGGGGTATTTCTTCTTAAAATTTTCTGGATTTTCAAGGTATTCTGTATGTCTTACTCTGAGAGTCACATTTTAAATTTGACAGAATCTATTGTGTTTCTTAAAAGAATATTAGCTAGGTGTGTTTATTCTAGTCTCTTCACATGTATCACTTTCCTAAATTTTGAAATGCTTTTTCTAAGAAGCATCTGTAGAGAATTTTAAAAATGTGAATAAGGGGAAAATGTAATATGAGAACAATTCAAGTTAGCCTGCCTCTGAACTATTTGACTAAATGGTTTTTAGTTATTACTTAAAAATTAAAGAAAGTAGTTCTAATTCCATCTCAAAGTTTTCTACTGTTTATGTAAGTTTGTTTTTTTCTTTAGGTAATTAAAACTGTATTTTGGTTAACATTTCTATTAATATGTTCTGATTTTAAGGACACTTGGCTTTATCATCTGACTGTTGCCGCTGGAAGTAACAATGTCAGTGTTGGATCTGAATTTGAACAACTTGTTTGCAAATTGCTAAATATAGAAGGGGAACCTTGTAAGTTCATGAACATATAAGGCTCTATGGTTTATGAATTGGACCATAGCCTAATGGACTTTGCACTTTGTGGTTTCTTGTTTCCTTGTAATGCATCTACCTTGTCATTGCCTTTGCTTATCATGGACCCCAATTCTCACTGTGGTTCTTTGGGTCCAAGGACACTGTCACTCCCTACTATGCTACGTCTTATCAGATCCCTGTCTTTGCTCACATTGCCCCTCTGCTTGGAATGCCCCCTTCCTTGGTATTCTCACCAACATGCTAAAACCCTATGTAGCCCAGCCAGCCCACTCCAGCTCAGCATCTGGCTTTAAAAGGAGCTTAATCAATGTTAAAATTATGTCCTAAGGCATTTTGCCACTTAACTCTTTGATAGCATTTGTAGCTTTGCATTGAAATTAATTTTTTATGGCTAATGTTTCTGCATTGAGGGTCTAGGTTCTGTCATATACCTTACATACTAACAGAGACCACATTTTTAGTTGCAGTATCCAACACAGGAATTTAATAAATGTTGACTTTAGAAATGATTTCAAGTTCACTCTTATCTTTTTATTTCTTACTTCTTTGGTTTCTAGATCTCTCTTCAGCTCTTCCTCATGTAGAGTCATCTCCCTACCTAGGCTGCCACTTTTAAACAATATGTTGGTGCAGCCTAGTAAATTAGGAACCAACTCTTCTAGATTATCCAAAACAGAGCATGATTATCCCAAAGGCCTGGTAACCAAAATAAAATAATGTTGCCAAAGTTTTCTCCTGATCTGTGTGACTTGAAGTTGTACACCAAGCTTGAATGAGCTATTTTTAAATCCTAAAGGGTTAATTTAATGGGAGGCCAATAAATGATTTGTTGAGTTTTCTATTTCTATTTTATTCTGTGTTTTAGCCTCTCAGATATGGAGACACCCTACTTTGTGTCACAGCAAAGAAGGAATCATTTCCCCCCTGACAACACTGCCTTCTGAAGCTCTACAGACGGAAGCTATTAAACTATTTAAGGTAAAATAGTTATATGTAGTTAAGTAATTTAATTTAGGTGGGAAAAACTAATAATTTGGGTTACAAAGTTTTACAATTTCCAAGAAAATTCAAAATGTGATGATGATTATTAAGAAAATCTATTGAAATAAAACTAGGTGAATTTTATTAATATATATTTTCTGAGTGAGGACTTTGAATTTACTGAAATAAGATGTGTATGGTTTGGGTAGTGTAAAACATTTGGTTTTAGAGAATCGTTTCCCCTTTAACCTCTCAAATGGAAAGATTTTTCACATCATGCTGAACTCAGCATTGGAAAAGGGATGAGCACTCTTTCCTCTTTGGGGCTACTCTAAAATTCTTATTTCTCAACCTCTATTAGAAATCCCGAATCACTTGAAACTTGTCATTCATCTACATCACTCTTTATCCCCCATCTCTCTCATCATTTACCTTCTAGTAATTCCTCAAATGTCATTAAGGATTTTGTGTCCAAGTCACATTCTTTCACTGTCCCTCAAATCATGCAAATAACTTTATTGTCACTTTACTCATCAATGCCATAATGTTAAGATTCTTGACCTTCTTAATTTCAATAAGCTTCACTTCTAGTCTTACTTCATCTTCCCATTCTCCATGTCCACACCTGACTTTACCATGCCTTACATGTATGCCACCTGTAAAAGTTTAAATGCTCATAATATAATATCTCTTTTTTTAACCATAATCCTAGCCTTCAAGCTCTTTTATTATTATTATTACTCTTCTACTTTTTGCATTTCTGAGACCTTTGTTTTGAATTACTTGTTTCCCTGAGATCATAACTTCCTCTTGGCTTTTCTTCCTTCCTATGCAGTCTGGTCTGCTCTTGTTAATACTGGTAGTTCCCTGGGACCCAGATCCCGAGGAGATCAGTGCTGTGTTGTCTGCTTCCAGAGTAACCAGTGCACGCTGCTGCAGAGCACCAGACAGCCATGTAGGCTGGAACAATATAAATCCCGTGCTCTTCATTCCTTGTGGACAACTTTCTGTTTCTTTGATTGTCTTTGGTCACATCCTCCTCAAATTCCTACTCAGTGATACAACAAGAAACTTGCCTTCTATTATGATGAGAAAGTAGAGGACATCAGACATGATTACCTCAAATAGCTCCCCTTCATCTGTTTTCTCCTCCACTCCCCTACTCTCAGAACATGGTACCTTCTGTGGGTCTAGGTTTCAGTAATTCTTTTCCTTCTAGTCTTCTTACAGCCTCATTCTCTTTTTTTGTTTGTTTGTTTTGTTGTTGTTGTTGTGGTTTTTTGTTTTCTTTTGGCTTCTTCTCTAAATTTCTCTAATCTCAAATAATCACTTATTTATTAGATATTATTATGGAATTTTATTAATTTGCCATGTTATGGTGATGGCACAATGGCTGTGAAAAAATGTTTATCAATTGGAGAGCCATCCTGAAGTATTTATTGGTAAAGTAATGTGATATATATTAAAAGACTCTAGAAAAAAAATAGAGGTGGGGAGTGAAACAAGTTTGGCAAAATGCTGATTATTATTGATTCTGGGTGATGGGTACATGGGAGATCATTAAGCTGTTCTCTTTTTGTTCATTTTAAAAGTCTATAGTAGAATTCTTTTTTAAATCCACCTACAGAATGCACAAATACTCAAATCAAGAAAGACTATACAAATATATTTGAAAATCTGGATGAAGTGATTAATTGTATAAGAAAATACAAATGGCCAAAATTGATTTCACAAGAAAATAAAAATCTAAACAAAGAATCTATAAAACTTCACATGTAGATAATTTTAGGGCTATTTAAATTGTCCCAAAGTGTAGAAAAGAAAGAAATTTTTCAAAATCTATTTTTTTCTTTTACTTTTTATTGTGGAAAAGTTCCAGCATATGTAAGGGTAGAGAGAATATTATACTAAAGTCTGTGGTACCCATCACCCAGATCCACAAGTCATCAGCACATGTGCTGTCTGGTTTTATTCTCCCATCTCCACTACTCCTGACCGTGGATGATTCTGAAGCAATCCTCAATCACCATCTCACATATTTAATTTGTGAAGTGATTATTAGATACCAAACCCCAGCAATATTGTAGAAAAAGAGAGCATTTCATGCAAAATAATTAAATATTAGCAATCGGAATCCAGCATCATTATAACAGAATATTAAATCGCTCCAACAACTCCTTAAACAAATAATCCAATTTAAAAATGGGCAAAAGAATCTGAATAGTCATTTCTCAAAAAAAGTATATATACAAATGGCCAACAGGTACATAAAAAGAAAATGCTGAGTATTACTAATCATCAGGGAATGGAAATCAAAACTACCTTGAGATACCATCTCACCCCAGTTAAAATGGCTATTATCAAAAAGACAGAAAATAACAGATGCTGGTGAGGATGCAGAAAAAAGGGAACACTCATACACTGTTGCTGGGAATGTAAATTAGTACAACTCTGGAAAACAGCATGGAGGTTCCTGAAAAATTAAAAATAGAACTACTATGTTATCCCGCAGTCCCCCTGCTGGGTATTTATCAAAAAGAAAGAAAAGCCGTGTATTGAAGAGCTAATCATTGCACTTTCACAATAGTCAAGACACAGATTCAACTTATTTCCATTCGTCAATGGATGAAAACATCTCAAAAAAAAAATATTACCAGCACAAAGAAATAATAAATGTTTGAGGTTATGGATATCACAGTTTATTTGATTTGATCATACATGTTTTATGCACTTATGTACCCCATAAATATATTTAATTATTATGTATTAATAAAATTTTTTAAATGGGAAACAAGAATATTAAATCGTGACTAAGATTTATTCCAGGAAATCAAGGATATGGCTAAATATTAGGATATCTATTAATACTACTTATTATTTAGTAATCATCTCTATAGATGCTGAAAAGACATTTGACAAATACAACATTCATAAGATAGCAATAGATAGATACTTCCTTAATATGATATAACACATTCCTGTCTTAGCTAAAAGCAAGTATCATGCTTGTTGGAGAAATGTTAGAAATATTTCCACTAAAGTGAAGAACAAAACAAGGATATTCTTCATTATTATGTTTTAATCTTTTAATAAAACTATAAATTACATGAATTTTAACATTTTTTTTCATAGAAAACACAGGGTTAATAAGAGCCACTACTTTCTTAGCACTTTTTATATGCAATGTCATGACAATCATGGCAAGCAGAATTCATGCCCATTTTATTCCGAGAAAAAAAAACTGAAGCTCAGCGAATTAGAGCATTGCTGAAGCTGGAATTAGAATTCCAGGCTATCAACTCCAAAGTCTGCTCTGAACCATCATACATGGATTATACTACCCTTAATTATATCTTTTAAAATCCTAGTTTCCCAAAACAGAAAACCTAAATGGTCAGATCTTTTGTAGATTAGGACCTGTTATTTACCTAATACATTTAACCACTTTCTATAAAGTTTCTTGTCTGAAGGAGACTGGCAGTCTTACTACTTATAGTTATACTGCTAATTAACCTTCAACTATTTGTATAGCACATAAGAAATAACACTGCATTGGGCGGCGCCTGTGGCTCAACGGGTAGGGCGCCGGTCCCATATGCCTGAGGTGGCGGGTTCAAGCCCAGCCCCGGCCAAAAAAAAAAAAAGAAATAACACTGCCCACATATAAAGAAAGCAGGTCAATGAAATGTGCATGAATTTTAGCATTATTATTATTTAAACATCACAAAATCCAGTGTCCAACAATATAAAATTTGCAATGTTACTGGATGCAGTGGCTCACACCTCTGGGAGGCCAAGCTGGGTGGATTGCTTGAGGTCAGGAGTTTGAGACCAGCCTGAGCAAGAGTGAGACCCCTATCTCTAGTAAAAATAGAAAAACTAACCAGGTGTAGTGGCACATACATGTAGTCCCAGCTACTTAGGAGGCTGAGGCAAGAGGATTACTCAAGCCCAAGAATTTGAGGTTGCTGTGAACTATGATGCCATGGCAATCTACTCAGGGTGACAGAGTGAGACTCTGTCTCAAAAAATAAATAAATAAACCCAGGGCGGCACCTGTGGCTCAGTCGGTAAGGCGCCGGCCCCATATACCGAGGGTGGCGGGTTCAAACCCGACCCCGGCCAAACTGCAACCAAAAAATAGCCGGGTGTTGTGGCGGGCGCCTGTAGTCCCAGCTACTCGGGAGGCTGAGGCAAGAGAATCACTTAAGCCCAGGAGTTGGAGGTTGCTGTGAACTGTGTGAGGCCACGGCACTCTACCGAGGGCCATAAAGTGAGACTCTGTCTCTACAAAAAATAAATAAATAAATAACTAAATAAACCTACAATGTCTGCATTCAGTCAAATGTCACCAGACATGCAGAGAATTGGGTTAAAATATGTATGTAATGATGAAAAAAGTAATCATAAAAATTTATCTAGTCTCGGCACCCCTAGCACAGTAGTTAAGGCGCCAGCCACATACACTGAGTCTGGCGGGTTCAAACCCGGCCCAGGCTTACTAAACAACAATGACACCTGCAACAAAAAATAGCTGGGCGTTGTGGTGGGCACCTATAGTTCCAGCTACTTGGGAAGCTGAGGCAGGAGAATTGCTTAAGCCCAAGAGTTTGAGGTTGCTATGAGCTGTAATGCCACAGCACTCTACCGAGGGTGACATAGTGAGAATCTGTCTCCAAAAAAAAAAAAAAATTATATATAATACAAATGATGATAAACAATTACATTTCTGTGTATTATTATTATTACATTAAAATTTTTTCAACACACTTAGGGGCTACATCAACAAACATTTTGTTTCAGATGGTCAGGAATGTGGAAGCACTTTATTTGGGTGGATCTGGCTCAGAGTATCATGTAGTTACTGTCACGCTGTCAGTGGGACAGGAGTTGTCTGAAGATTTGATGGTCTGAAGTCCTTCAGGCTGTCTCATGCGGCCTTTGTCAAGAAGCCTCAGTTCCTCACTACACAGTCCTCTTCATATGGCCAACTCAAAACATGACTGCTGCCTTACTCCAGAGCAAATGATATAAGACTGAAAGAGAGTGTGGCCAAGGTGGAAGCCACATTGCTTTTTGTAACTGAATTTCAGAATGACATGCCAAATTCTACTAGTTAACACAGACCAAGCCTGGTATAATATGGAAGGAGATTACCTAAGTGTCAGAGTATCAGGAGGTGGAAAAAACAGGGAGCAATTTTGGAGATTGGCTGCCATGGTTCATATGTTCAGGAAAGTAGAAGAAAACATGAGCATTTCAAGGAGAGTAATAGAAGATATTTAAAGGTCCAAATTGAACTGTTAGAGATGAAAAATGCAATGGCTAAAATGAAAAGTATACTGGATAAGATTAACATGTATTTTGAAGTTCTATTTTTAAGTATGAGAACATTAGGATTGTTATATCCTCTAGATGAACTGACCTTTTTATCATTATAAAATGACCCTCTTTATCTCTGGCAGAATTCTTTGCTCCGAAACCTACCTTGTCTACTACCCCGTTTCCCCGAAAATAAGACATCCTCCGAAAATAAGACCTACTTACAGGAAAGATAAGACGTCCCCTGAAAATAAGACCTAGCGCATCTTTCGGAGCACACCTTAAAATAAGACACTGTCTTATTTTCGGGAAAACAGGGTATTATAGCCACTCCAGATTTCTTTTGATTAGTGTTATCATAATATATCTTTTCTCATCATTTTAAACAAAACCATTGCAGAAAAGATAATCAATCTACTTCATGCAGAACAAATCTAATCATTGCTCACTTTGAGTATATCATTTTTTTTTGTTTAATTTAGACCTGCCAGCTTTTTATAAATGCTGCAGTTGACTCACCTGCAATTGATTACCACATATCTCTAGCCCAGAGTGCTTTGCAAATCTGTCTGACACATCCTGAGCTACAGAATGAAATTTGCTGTCAGCTTATTAAACAGACGAGGCGAAGACAGCCACAAAATCAACCAGGACCATTGCAGGTACATATTGATGCATATACATGCAATGTAAAGTGATGTTTTTTCTGATTGTAAGAATGATACACATTTAGTATAGATATTTGGAAAAATACAAAAAGTAAAAGAGGAAAAATAGCTATTAATATTTTAATGTGTATTATTTTGATTTATTTATATGTTCATATATAAATGTAAATGTGTGTAGGTATGTTCACACAGTTTTTCATAGCACTGGAGTTATAGTGTGCATACTTCTTTTTAAAACTATAGAACATAATCATTTTCCCTGTATCTTCTTCAAAACATTAATGGTTACATTACTATGTATTTGAGATTTCTCAATTTTTTTTTTTTTTTTTGAGACATAGTCCCACTATGTCGCCCTGTGTAGAATGCCATGGCGTCACAGCTCACAGCAATCTCAAACTCTTGGGCTTAAGCGATTCTCTTGCCTCAGCCTCCCAAGTAGCTGGGACTATAGCCACAATGCCTGGCTAAAATTGTAGCTGTCATTGTTATTTGGCAGGACTGGGCTGGATTCAAACCCACCAGCTCCACTGTATGTGGCTGGCATCCTAGCTGCTTGAACTGCAGGCTCCTAGCCTCTCAATCTTTCTGTAATAAAAATCTATGTAGTAAACATCTTTGAACCTAAATCTTGTGTAGAGGTCTAGTGACTTCTTTTGAATCCATTGCTAGAATTTTCCTATATCTTCAATAATATTCAGTGTAATTCTAAATTCTTTCCAAGTAAAACTGATATTTTCACTTTTGATTTAGGATGCACTTGTTTAATTGTTAGTGCAGTTGAATATATTTTTCAGGTGTTTTATGGTCATGTGTGTTTACTTTTTAATTAATACCTATTTTATCTTTGTTTACTTGACTTCCTTGTTAACTACAGGGTAAGTCAGGAATTTCTTTTTTTTTTTTTTATATTTCCTTTTTTTTTTTTTTGGCCGGGCCTGGGTTTGAACCCGCCACCTCCAACATATGGGACCGGCACCCTACTCCTTGAGCCACAGGTGCCACCCATAAGTCAGGAATTTCTTTTTTTTTTTTGAATTTTTGGCCGGGGCTAGGTTTGAACCCGCCACCTCTGGCATATGGGACCGGCGCCCTACTCCTTGAGCCACAGGCGCCGCCCAGTCAGGAATTTCTTAACCTAGCATACAGAACTCTCTTGGATCCAGATTTTGTAGGACTTGAAGCTTATATAATTTGGGACATGCTCTTTAACAAAAAGAGTATAACGTATTACTTTTGCACACTTAGTAAACATATGACCATGTAACACAGTTGATAAGCCCTTCCCAGGGGCCTGTGCCCAAGAGGATTCTGAAGCTTAGGTGTCATATGCATCAAGATCACGTCATTATCTGGCTGTACTGGCCTCCTCTTTCTCTACTATCTGCCTCTAGTATGCAATGAATGAATAAAGTCTCCCATTCTTTAAGCATACCCTTCCTTTGCAGTACTCTGCACCTTATAGGATTCCTCTTCCCTGGGTGTCCCTTTCTCCTTCCCACATGTAAACTTTACATTCCAGCCCAAGCAACACATTCCAAATATTTGATTATACTTTTAAAACTTTTGATACATGATATAACTATGTTGTATTATAATTTAATGTTTCGATATATAACTGTCCTCTACTAGACTGTAGGCTCTTCAAGGACAGGATCAGTGCCTGTCCCTACATGCTTTTTAATACAGCATTTTAAAATGAAGTTATACTTGCTTGATGACAATAATAAAATGAAAAGAAGAATATACAACAGAGAAAGGAAAAATAAAACTCATATATAATCCTGTGTAACAACTTCTGTTAATATTTTCATACTTGTCCCTTATTTATCTGTGTGTATATATATGTACATACTATATGTGTGTGCATGTATGGGGAGGTAGGTAGGTTTTGGTTTGGGACATATGGTATTTTACTAGTTTGAAATCTGCCTTTTTCAAAAGTGTTACTTATATTTTAATGAATGAGTAGACACATGAATAAACAAAAAGGAAACATGTCTCTGATCTCTAAGTGTGGTATCAAAAGGGGCCACCATATCTACTTGCATTTTCTACTTCAGTCCTAAACAATCATATACACAACTAGATGGATCGTGGACCTGACCCAAGGTCACATTTTTATGGGTTTAATGTATTATTAATGGTCTAAACAGATAATGTATGTGTGGAAGAAGCGAAACTTTTTTGGGTCAAGAGAGGCTATCTCAGCCCCTTGCTCTGCCAGCCTCTCTCCATCACACTCAGCCTGGATGTTGGACTGGCGTGCTGTCTCTCACCTACGGTATTTCTCTCTGCCCAGGGCTGGCAGCTCTTGGCTCTCTGTGTCGGGCTCTTCCTTCCCCATCATCCTTTCCTGTGGCTTCTCAGGCTGCACCTAAAGATGAATGCAGATTCCAGGTGTGCAGAAAACTAACCAGCTGAACCGCTTATGTGGCCTCTGAAAGTCTACAATAAATCATAAGTATTTAGTAACCCGCTACATTTTCAGAGAATGTATAAAAGAACTGTTGGTACAGGAAGCCTTTGGTTATTATTTATGTGGTGCTTGGAAAATATTTTCTTTGTTATGTTAAATCTCTTAAGGGAGATTGCAGTAAAAGCTTGAGAAACTGACAAAGAATAGTTTCAAGTGAAAAGTCTATGTGCATTTCAAGTATGAATGACTTAGCACTGGTGAGTGTTAATTCGATAAAAGCAATTACTGTATTTCCTTAGTTTTCCCTTTTACTGTTTTTCTCCACATTGAATTCTTTTTTATGTGGAAAACTTCCCCTGTGGTCTTCCCTCTTTTTATAATTGTAGGTATGTGAATTACTTCAGAATTCTTACTCCCTTGAAAAAGACCTTTAAAATCCAACTTTCAAAATGCCTTTCTTTCAGTGGTACCAAGGGCTCTCAGCCAAGACTTATTCAGGATCGTTTTATCCACCCAAGAGCAGTGTGTTAGGTTGGTTAATTAGACAGATTCTGGGACTAAAACAAACAAGCACGGTGAAAGAAATAAACAGAAAAAATCTTGGAAGCAGGGCGGTGCCTGTGGCTCAGTGAGTAGGGTGCCGGCCCCATATGCCGAGGGTGGCGGGTTCAAACCCAGCCCCGGCCAAACTGCAACAAAAAAATAGCCGGGCGTTGTGGCGGGCGCCTGTGGTCCCAGCTGCTCAGGAGGCTGAGGCAAGAGAATCGCGTAAGCCCAAGAGTTAGAGGTTGCTGTGAGCCGTGTGACGCCATGGCACTCTACACGAGGGCGGTACAGTGAGACTGTCTCTACAAAAAAAAAAAAAAATCTTGGAAGCAATGGGAAAATGTCCTGCCGTTATGCAAAATGTATCTACATTTTGGGGCCTCTGTATCAAAGTCATGTGATTTCAGCAGCAGTCACTGAGGAGCCCCCAGATAAAGGTTAACATTTTAGAGTCTGCCTGCAAGGTACTTGAGTACAAATATATTTAGAGATGTTATTAGTTTGCTTTTATAAACCGAATAAAGATTATAACAAAAGAGGGCAAAGAAAGATTTCTATCCAGCTTTTACATTTATTTACTCAGTTTTGTTTAATTCTTAACTTTTTGTTTTGTCTTGTTTTTGGTTTTTTTTAAGACAGTTTCATTCTGTCACTCTGGGTAGAGAGCTGTGGCATTACAGCTCACAGCAACCTCCAACTCTTGGGCTCAAGAGATCCTCTTGCCTCAGCCTCTGAAGTAGCTGGGACTATAGACTCCCAACCACAGCACCCAGCTGTTTTTTAAGAGATGAGGTCTCACTCTTGCTCAGGCTGGTCTCGAGCTCAAGCATTCCATCCACTTCAGCCTCCAAAAGTGCTAGATTACAGGTGTGAGCCACCACACCCGGCTCACTCTGTTGCCTGGGCTAGAGTGCATGGTGTCAGCCACAGCAACCTCATACTCCTAGGTTTAAGGGAATCTTCCTGCCTCAGCCTCCTGAGTAGCTGGGGTTACAGGTGCCTGCCATGATGACCAGTCTAATTTTTCTATTTTTAGTAGAGACAGGGTCTCATTCTTGCTCAGGCTGGTCTCAAACTCCTGAGCTCAAGTGGTCCTCTTGCCTCAGCCTGCCAGAATGCTAGGATTACAGATGTGAGCCACCACACCCACACTAAAAAATGCTTAGCATTTTTTAACAAGTGCAGTGTTTTATCTGGTAAAGAAGAAAAATATTTTTTTATTTTTATTCGAAGACATTTTCTTACCTTATTTAGTGGTCAAGTATTGTCTTCCATGTTCTTCAAAATAAAACTCTGTTGTATCATGTTTTTTTAAGTTACTCTATATTATTCATACAATTATTTTCTTTATATTTATTAATATGAAATCACTACATGTTGACTATATATGACTGGTAATTTCCAGTGCAGTTTGTGATTAAAATAATGTAAAATAATGAGGAATTCTTTGTGGGTATGTTTGAGTCAGTCAGTTGCAAAAGTAAAGAAACTGGAATTTGAGAAAAGCAACTTAATATTATCATTCAAAAGAAAATTTGTAATAAAAGTAGCATAATACATTGTAATAATGTACAAAGGAAACATTTTTAATGGTTGCATATATTAGGTTGTCAATTAAATTTATTTTTAGATTTTATCTTAAGTTTTGTATTATAGGACAGAGTTTGGAAAATATGCCATTTACTGCCAGCGATGTGTAGAAAGAACACAACAGAATGGAGACCGAGAAGCAAGACCCTCAAGAATGGAAATTCTTTCAACACTTCTTCGGAATCCTTATCATCATTCATTGCCCTTTAGTATACCGGTGCATTTCATGAATGGGATATATCAGGTAGGTTAGTGTTTGTACCTTAATGAAAACATGCTTACTTAAGAATCCTAGGGTGCAACTTCTATGGAATAGGGGAGTAAGACTGTCTGCCTACCTCTGTCAGCAAAGATAAACATGAAAATATATTCAGTCTTCTATCAAAATAGCTGAGTTTTGAAACAGTTTTGCTGGGCGGCGCCTGTGGCTCAGTGAGTAGGGTGCCGGCCCCATATGCCAAGGGTGGTGGGTTCAAACCAGCCCCGGCCAAACTGCAACAAAAATATAGCTGGGCGTTGTGGCGGGCGCCTGTAGTCCCAGCTGCTCGGGAGGCTGAGGCAAGAGAATCGCGTAAGCCCAAGAGTTAGAGGTTGCTGTGAGCCGTGTGACGCCACGGCACTCTACCCGAGGGCAGTACAGTAAGACTCTGTCTCTACCAAAAAAAAATGAAACAGTTTTGCTAAAAAGGATTAGCAATAAAAAACAAATCCATATTGAACCAAATAATGTGTGGATTTTCCTGCCAGTATAATTCTGACAGAGAAAATAAGAAACACTGCACTTGAGGTTTTTCCCAGCCAGTGCACCTGCTTGGTATGGAAACAGTTACTAACATTGGGTGTGTACAATTTGAGTGTCTTTTAAAATCTCTAAACCTCATTAATTATCTGAGAAAACTTCCTGGGGCCCTCTCAAATCTCATATCTAGATGCCCGCTTATTAACTTAAGCGGACATATTCCGAAGCTAGTAATTAGTCTGTGTAGCCATAAGCCTTTTATCGCAGATTTCACATACTTGACTGCCTACTATAGAGACAAACATTAAAAACATAAAAGTGTTCATTAATTTAAATGCATTTCTTGTTGATTTTTCTTTCATTTACTTAAAGATTGCATATTATATTATAGTTCTTGACTTGCTTCTAAAGGGTAAACATAATATCTCTACAAACTGTCAAACGGTCTTTCTATTTTGAATTCATGTCTGTTGGTGGAAGCTGATTTCTGAGTTCTTATAGCAAGCTGACTACTGAGGTAGACTTGTTAATTTTCTCCAGTGGAGCTTAGAAAAAAAGTTAAAGCATCTGTAGAAATAGATGTTGTCATTAATCATGCATTAGATATGCCCTGCTTTACCAGAAATCTCAGTTGAAAAAATCATATATATTTTTTATTAAAAGAGAACTACGTTGTTATTTCTGTCTAGGTAGTAGGGTTTGATGCATCCACCACAGTGGAAGAATTTTTGAATACGTTGAACCAGGATACAGGAATGAGGAAGCCAGCCCAGTCTGGATTTGCGTTGTTCACTGATGATCCTTCTGGCAGAGATTTAGAGCATTGTCTTCAAGGAAACATCAAGGTGAAACCAAGTCCTTTTAAGGAGCCAAACTCAGCAAACAGCAAAGAAAATAAACTTCTTTATTTTACAAGAAGTTTAGTTTAGGAGCTCTCTAAAAATTTAAGCAATCTGATCTTCACAATAAAAAAAATTTGTAGGACTTATTGAAGTCTTAGAATTCTTAATACACAATCTCTATGCACATACTCATGTTAAAGAGAGGAAATGGATTAATAATGGTTATAATACTCTAAATATTAGGGTTTTATGGTTGGAATTGTGAAAGCTCTAATAAAATGGCTTTCCACTTTTTCTTTCATTCAGCATTATTTATTAAACAATTTATTGTGTCCTTTGGCTGGCTGGCCTCTGTGGGGAATACAAAAGAACCAGAAGTAATCCCTGCCCATAGTGGGTGAACTTAAAATTTTCTTAGGGAAGAACAGCCTTATACACTGATAACCTGAAGCTAGTGTTGAAAGTGGTAAGTGCTTTAGGAGTGCTGTGAACTTTGCACAGAGGGAGAGATTAAATTCAGCACTAGGAATTAGGGAAGGCCTGACTAGATTTTGAAGGATAGGTAGAAATGGACCTGTGGAAACATAGGAGGGACTTAAAATATTTTCCAGATCATGATAAAATAACTTTAATAAAGTTTCGAATTAGTGATGGCAATAATTAGAAATATAGAATCATAAATAACAAGGGACCCTAGAGAAACAATGAGGAAAACAGGCCTAGAAGGAAAAATGATTTACCTACAATCAAACAGCTGGGACTAGGTGTAGACCCTTTACTTACATTTCAGTTTTCTTTGTTATAACTTCAGTTATTACAGTCTTTATAAACTCATAAGGTAAAAAGTTCCTTCTTCTATGACAAAATCATGAAAAAATCCTTGGAATTTTCTTGTTTCCAGTCTCATGCAGTTCTGCATTAAGATTCCTTTTGAGTAAAAAATGCATGGCCACAGTCCAAGGTTAATATGTGTCCAAAAGGATAAGTAGAGCAAAGAGCAATTTGTAATTAAATCCTAAACTCAGAGCTGCACAGAAGCTGGAAAAAATAAAAAGCTTGAATACATTTGGTTTGATCATGTTAATGAAATGTTTCAGTCTACAGAGATATTTGGCTTTAAAAAAATGTTTGTTGGGCTGGGTGCGGTGGCTCGTGCCTGTAATCCTAGCACTCTGGGAGGCTGAGGCAGGAGGATTGCTTGAACGTAGGTGTTTTAAGACCAGCCTAAGCAAGAGTGAGACCTCATCTCTACTAAAAACAGAAAAAATTAGCTGGGTGTTGTGCTGGGTGCCTTTAGTCCCAGCTACTTGGGAGGCTGAGACAGGAGGATCACCCAAACCCAGGAGTCTGAGGTTGCTGTGAGCTAGGCTGATGCCATGGCACTGTAGCCTAGGCAACAGAGTGAGATTCTGTATCAAAAAAAAAAAAAAAAAGATGTTTATTGAAAAGCCCTATAAATCTGTTTCCACTTTCCTTCTAGATTTGTGACATTATTTCTAAATGGGAACAGGCTTCCAAAGAACAACAGCCTGGTAAATGTGAAGGTACAAGAACTGTTCGTCTGACTTATAAAAACAGGTGTGTAATAACTGCATCCAGATACCAGAGTGTGAGTATACAGTGTATTCAAATCATGCAGTACAGTTTAATTTCCTACTGAATAGTTTTGAAGTTTATACATTTGTTTTATATATATAATACTTTCTATAGGATAAAAATTGTCACATCAAACTTTGTTTCTAATTCTCAGCTCTTAATCTTATGAATAGTTATATTTTATACAAATATGCATTTTGACAAAGACTAGGGAAAAATAGGTTCTCTCTTAGGGTAAATGATACAAGGATGAATTTTTCACTTTCAAAATTTCTTTTAACAGTATTATTACATTTTTTATGAAAACTGAATACTTAAATGCCCTACTATTTATCTATAATAAGAAGATATGTTTATGTTTACCACAGTCTTTTGAAAGTGACATATTCATATCTATTCCTTCTCATTCTCTCATATTCTCTTTCTCAGTATGAAGTGAGCTTCAGCTCAAAGCCAATCACCTAGTTAGTTGCCATGAGTAAAACAGACACAGACCCAGTCTCTGATGTTTTGGAATTAAGTTTGGTTGGGAAGAAGGTTATTAACCAGATATTCACTCTAAGGCAGTGGTTCTCAACCTTCCTAATGCCACAACCTTTTAATACAGTTCCTGTGGGTCGTGACCCACAGGTTGAGAACTACTGCTCTCAGGAATATATATAACGATACATTAAGTTCTCTGAAGGAAAAGAGTGGTACTGTGATGAGGAGCCTCACCCAGACGGGAGACATTGGGAGGCTTTGAGGAAATGATGACAAGTTCAGAGGAAGATGGGAATGGGAACATCACAATAGGCAGTAAAGGATAGTTCAAGGCCTATAGAAGGTGACTGCTCAGCTTGTTGTAGCAATCAAGACAAGGCCAGTGGCACTGGAGCATACAAGTAAATCTTCATAATAGATCAATTTCAACGCACTTTGGGATATGGTCAGAGAACAGATTTTCTTTCTTTCCTTTTTTAAAAAAATATTTTCTTAAAAAAAAAAAAATTTTTTTTTTCTTGGGCGGCGCCTGTGGCTCAGTGAGTAGGGCGCCAACCCCATATACCAAGGGTGGTGGGTTCAAACCCAGCCCCGGCCGAACTGCAACAAAAAAAATAGCCGGGCATTGTGGCGGGCGCCTGTAGTCCCAGCTACTCTGGAGGCTGAGGCAAGAGAATAACATTAAGCCCAAGAGCTGGAGGTTGCTGTGAGCCGTGTGACGCCATGGCACTCTACCAAGGGCAGTAAAGTGAGACTCTGTCTCTACAAAAAAAATATATATATATATATTTTTTTCTTTTATGTATTAGCAGAAGGTAGTATGTAACAAACATGTTTAACTGACCGACTCACATTAACTATACCAAAACAAAGGGATTTTGATAGTTTTATTGGAAGCTGATACCCCATAAATTAAGAGATCTATAAAGGTGAGATCAAAAGCCTGGTGGAATTATTAGAGTAGTATTGAATTCATTCAGAGGCCTCCTTTTGGAAAATGTTCATAGCCTTAAAATTGGAATTTGAGAAGCAAAGACAATATATGACATAAAGTAAGTGATAATCTTTGATCCAGTTCAGTATTTCTTTTTCTAATAATATATCTCATGGAAATACCCACATAAATGGTGGAGTATTTCAGCATATTCCAGTATCTTCTTGGCCAAATTTTTGATAAGTGAAAAATTAGGAGGGAAAAATACATGTTTATTAACAGGGGAACATCTAAATAAATACGGGCATTCATATTTTGTACTCCTCCCTCATACACTTAGCCACTGAAGACCACCCACTATTTGAACAAATACCACTGATTTTAATAATTGGTAGTTGGGAACCTTGGAGCTTCTTTATTCAGGTGCTCATGGGCTGTGATGATTTGCCAGAGTTTAAGTACCAAAAAGGTGACAATTCAGCTTTGGTATCTAAGATTTTTAAATTGTATGTTCCTAGAGATAAGCAAAATTGCTTAAATAATGGAACTCTAATAGGTTCCACTCCTGGAGGAACCTGTTTCCATTGATAGTTGTCTTCATCATGGCCCTTGGTGACTGGCAAGAATAGCAGACTGGAAGACTTGGACCTTCCGGGTGACTATGATAATTCTGTTTACTGCTGGAGCAGTAATTCTCAAAGTGTGGGCCCTACACCAGCAGCCACAGGACCACATGGAAGCATGTTAGAAATGCAAAGCATTAGGCCTCCCTTCTGGCCCATTGAGTCAGAACACTTGGGGCTGAAGCCCAGGAGTTTGTGTTTTGACAGGTCTCCACATAATTTTTATACTTGCTGAGTTTTGAGAAAGACTGACCTGCAGCTCCTCATCTCCACCACTGCGTTTTGCCCTCACTCTTTGTGGAAGGAGCCAGCTTCTGGACCTACCCTGCCTTAGATATTTATGTAGAACAGATTCAGGTATTCTCTCTTGGTTTTGTTGGAACCAAATGGAGGGACTTCTGTTTCTAAAACTATTGCTAATAATCCATAGCTTATTAATGCTTACTGTATACTAACTCTTGATTATGATGACTATGATTGGGATTGAATGAAATTTGGGCTGGGTATGATGTTTTGTGCCTATAATCCTAGCACTTTGGGAGGCTAAGTTTGGAGTATTGCTTAAGGCCAAGAGCTTGAGACCAACCTGAGCAACATGGCAAGATCCCTTCTCTACACAAAAGAGAAAAATTATCTGGGTGTGGGGAGTGCATGCTGATAGTCCCTGCTTCTTGGGAGGCTGAGGCAAGAAGTTTGCTTTAGCCCCGGAGTTGAAGGTTCCAGTGAACTTTGATGATGCCCGTGTACTCTAGCCTTGGCTACAGAGTAAGACCTTGTCTCAAAAAAAAAAGAAAGAAAATAAATGTGGCTGAAATGGAGTAAGATGATCCCAAAGATAGATAAGAAAAATGCTACAAGCCTAGCAAACATTATGGGAAAGGACAATGAAAGTTATGAATAACACATAAAGAAGATTGCCTTGTTAAAAATAAAGCCTCATGACTATATATATCTTTGACATCAGAAAAACAACTCAATTGAAAGGTTTAATTTTTAATAGAAGTCTGAAATGGCTGGATAGCCACAGCTATGAGAAAATACTGTGTTTCTAAATATGCTCATGCTTTGCATCTCTGTATAAATAGCTTAGGCAATGAGCCCTCATTTTCAGTGACACAGTTAGGAAGGGTGCTGGCTGTGACCTGTTATGCAGCCAAGGACTGGAGTACCTATTCTCTTTATCACGGAACTTTAAGTTTATATTTACCAAGTTGTGGAATTTTAATTATTTAGATTCAGGGGCTAAAGATCTGAACTTGTTCTTACAGATGATCATTTGGAAACTAACATTTAAATTCTATTCATATTTAAGGTTTTTATTTAATTTGATTTCTTTCTTTTCTTTTTTTGAGACAGAGTCTCAATATGTCACCCTAGGTAGAGTGCCATGGTGTCGCAGCTCACAGCAACCTCATACTCTTGGGCTTAAGCGATTCTCTTGCCTCAGCCTCCCAAGTAGCTGGGACTACAGGTGCTCACCAAAATGCCTGGCTATTTTTTTGTTGTTGTATTTGTCATTGTTGTTTAGCAGACCTGGACTGGGTTCAAACCCGCCAGCCTCCGTGTATGTGGCCAGCGCCCTAACCACTGAGCTACAGGCACCAAGCCTAATTTGATTTCTTGCTGTGATATTTGGGGTTTTTTGTTTTTGTTTTTGTGTTTTTTTGAGACAGAGTCTCACTTTGTCATCCTGGGTAGAATGCCGTGGTGTCATCATAGCTCATGGCAGCCTCAAACTCCTGGGCTCAAGCAATCCTCTTGCCTTGGCCTCCCAAGTAGCTGGGGGTATAGGCACCTGCCATAATGCCTGGCTAGTTTTTTCTATTTTTAATAGAGGCAAGGTCTTGCTCTTTCTCAGGCTGGTCTCAAACTCCTGAGCTCAAGCAATCTACCCACCTCAGTTTCTCAGAGTGCCAGGATTATAGGCATGAGCCTATACTGCAGCTGGGTTCTTAATATGTTATTGAAAACTCAAGGTGTGTGTATATATATATGTCACCTTTGGTAGAGTGCCGTGTTGTCACAGCTCATAGCAACCTCCAACTCTTGGACTTAAGAGATTCTCTTGCCTCAGCATCTCAAGTAGCTGGGACTACAGGCACCCGCCACAATGCCCAGCTAGTTTTTTGTTGTAGTTGTCATCATTTTAGCAGGCCTGGGCTGGGTTTGAATCCGCTGGCCCCAGTTTATATGGCTGGCACCCTAACCACTGAGCTATGGGTGCCAAGCCTCAAGGTATATTTTTAACAAAACAATACTAGTGAGGATTCTTCCCTGAAGGGGACAACTCTTCTTTCCCCATCTTTGAAAATAAAGAATTATTTTCAGTAGTGCTTGGTAGTTATAATTTTCTGGAACAATTTAACATTCCCAACTCTGCCACTTTCAGCTGATTGTATGAACGCCTTTATCTGTTGGCTTCTAAGCCAAGAATGATCTTGACAGGTCGTGTAGTTTACCCCATTTCTTCTAGCTATGTTCACACTAAAAAAAAATATTCCAGGATGCAGTGATTCTGCTGTGATTCTAGATACCCCTGGAGAAGAATACTCCTATTACTATTACTAACCAACATGTATTGAACATTTACCACACACCAGGCCCTGTGCTGAGCTGCTTTTATGCATCATCTTATGTAATCCTAACAATCCCATGAGGGACTCTTATTCTCTCCGTCTGATAGATACAAGAAAACCAAAGCTTTAGAGAGTTAAGTCATTTACTCAAGGCTATGGAAAGGTGATTCTTCAGGCTTTTTTGGCAAATAACTTCTGTATGTAGCAATTTTCACATGCCACTCATTCATCAATTCATGCAATATGCCAGCATCAGGTCTTAGCTGAAGACTTGGAATTCAAAGGTGAATAGAAGTTCCCTGCTCTTTAGAATCTTAACCATTTACAGGGAGTGGCAGACACGAAATCTCAGCAATGTGATCAGTGCTGTAAGGGAAACAGTATATGAGAATAGGGAAGGACACAGGCTCTGGAGACAGACTGCCTGGGTTAGGATCCTGGCTTCTCCCCCTAACTGTGTGGCTCTGAGTGAGTCCCTTAACATCTCTGCGCCTCAGGTAACCTATACATGGAATGGAGGTTAAAATGGTACCTACCTCTGGTTGTCTGAAAGATTAAATGTTAGAAACATAAAATAGTTCAGAGCCTGCCACGTAGTGAATGCTTCATAGAATTTGCTAGATGTGAAGCATGTGTATGTACGAGAGGTTGTGGGGACATACCCGGGGCCTTCACAGAATGGTGACTTCTAAACAGATGACTGGAGGTTGTAACCATCAAGACAGGAAGGGAACAGGGAAGGGGTGAGGGGTCACAATTGTGGTTTTAGTAGACCTTGGTGGCCTGAGGAGTGAAGGGAGGGTAAATGCAGGATTTCAGGCTTCTTCTCAGTAAATGTCTAAGAGGATGAGAAAGTTGACAGTAGGAAATAAATGCTTTGAAGAATGTATATGGAGCCAGCTGAGGGCAAGCAAAAGGCCTACCCGGCAGTCCTGAGAGTCCAGCTGAATTTGGAAACCATGTTTGTGTAGTGGTACTGGCCCATACAGTGATGTGATTTCCGTCCCACAGTATTCAGCTTTCCAGTCCTCCAAGTGAGGAGGTGGACATTTGGGAATACCCCTGTTACCTAATTCAAGCTGGGCCTACTGTAATAGAAGCCCACTTAGGCTGCTTCTTCAGGCCTCTGTAGGACTTGGGAGCAGATGCAAGTGGGCCGTGTCATGCAAGGCTTAGCTCACGTTCCTCTGGTGCCTTTCCTGTTCAGACTCTGTAGGTTTATTTCTCTTAGTTCTAAGTCATTTTTGGGACTCTATCGTTCCTCTCCAAATCCCTGAATTGCTGTTGGAACACAAACTTTCATTAGACGTTTGAGCCAGTGGTTCCTATGTATTGTATTTGTGTACGGCATTGGTCCAGGATTGCTTTTCCCCTTTTTCATTAATGATACTTCATTTTATTTGCTCAGGTTCAATTGTATTGCATCCCAGAAATGACAGAAAATACACATTAGCTCTTCTTGCCTGCAGCCATTTGGTTCTTTTCCTAGCCCTATTACCAATTCAAATTTATATTAAGAACCTTCCAGTGGTAACAATTAGCTAAACCCTAGTGGTTTACAGTGATGAATAAGACAGTGCCTGACTTCAAATGGGGAAAACAAGCTGTGTATAAAGATGTAATTAAGCCCAAAAGGGGGCTTTCATATTTTTAAACAATTTTAAAAATTGATACATAACAGATGTGCTTATTTTTGATACATATGATAATTTAATGCACTTACAAAATTTGTGAAGATCAAAACAGGGTAATCAGGATATCATCACCTTAAATGTTTGTCTTTTCTTTATGATAGAAACATTTGAATTATTTTCTTCTAGCTATTTTGAACTATATAAGCTTATTGTAACTATAGTTACCCTACTTTTTAATCAAACATTTGATCTTATTTCTTCTATCAAACTGCATATTGGTACACATTTAACCAATCTCTTTTCAGCCTCCCTTCTTGGCCTCTGATAACCACTAATCTTCATGAGATCCACTTTTTTAGTTCCAAATATATATAAGAACTTGTAATCTTCCTTTGCTTAGCTTATTTCACTTAAAATAATGGCCTTCAGTTCCATCTGCATCGCTGAAAGTGATAAGATTTCATTCTGTGTTATGGCTGGATAATGTTTCCTTTTATAAGCACCACATTTTCTTTACCTGTTCGCCTCTTAATGGGCTCTTAGATTAATTCCATGTTTGAGCTATGAATAGTGCTGCAGATAACCTGGGAGTGCAGATATCTCTTTATACATTAGTTTCCTTTCTTTTCCCAATAGTGGAATTGCTGGATTCACATAGTAGTTTTAGTTGTGTTAGTTTTTTGAGGAACCTCAGTAGCACAGTTTGCCATTCCAGCTGTACATTCCTACCAACAAGGGTATCTCTTTCTCGGCTCCTCGCCGTCGTCTGCTGTTGCCTCTTTTTGACAACAGCCATTTTAACTGGGGTGAGATGAGATCTCGTTGTGGTTGTGATTTACATTTGTGATTAGTAATCAGAGATGATTAGTGGTGTTGAGCATTTTTTTCATATAACTGTTGGCCATTTATCTGTATGACTTTTTTTGAGAAACATTTATTCAGATCTTTTGTCCATTTTAAAAATAGATTTTTTTTTTGCTGTTGAGCTGGTTGAGATCCTTATCTGTTCTGGTTATTAATCCCTTGTTAGATGGATAGTTGGCAAATATTTTTCTCGCATTCTATGGGTTTTCTCTTCACTTAGCTGATATTTCCTGTGATGTGCAAAAGCTTTTTAGTTTGATGTAATCCCATTTGTACTGTGGTTTTGTTGCTCATGCTTTTGAAGTCTTACACAAAAAAATTTTTGCTCAGACCCCAAACCAGTGTCCTGGGCATTTTCTCGGTGTTTTCTTCTAGTAGTTTCATAGTTTGATGCCTAAATTTAAGACTTTAATCCACTTTGGTTTGATTTTAATACATGGTGAGAGATAGGGATCAGTTTCATTCTTCTGTGTTTGTCTTTCCAGTTTCTCTAACATCATTTATTGAAGAAACTATCCTTTCCCCATTATATGTTCTTGGCACTTTTTTTTCCTTTTTTTGAGCCAGAGCCTCAAGCTGCCACCCTGGGTAGAGTGCTGTGGCATCACAGCTCACAGCAACCTCCAACTCCTGGGCTCAAGCGACTCTCCCGCCTCCGCCTCCCAAGTAGCTGGGACTACAGGCGCCAGACACAACACCTGGCTATTTTTTGGTTGCAGCTGTTGTTGTTTGGCGGGCCCCAGCTGGATTCGAACCTGCCAGTTCAGGAGTATGTGGCTGGCACTTTAGCCACCTGAGCCACAGGCGCTGGGCCTGTTCTTGACACTTTTGTAGAAAAGTAAGTTGGCTGCACATACATGGACTTATATGGATTATATCTGGGCTCTCTATCTGTTCCATGGGTCTATGTATCTGTTTGGTGCCAGTACCCATATTGATTCAGTTACTACAGCACTGAAGAATATTTTGAAATTAGGTGGTGTAATGCCTTCAGCTTTGTTCTTTTTGCTCAGGATCACTTTGGATATTCAGGGTCCTTGATGGTATTCATATAAATTTTATTATCTTCAGATATGTTCTTTCTATACCCAGTTTGTTGAAGGTTTTTATCATAAGAGATGTTGAACTTTATCAAATGCTTTTTCAGCATCTATTGAAATGACCAAGTGGTTTTTGTTCTTGCTTCTGTTAATATGATGTATCATGTTTATTGATTTGTGTATGTTGAACCATCATTTCCATTTTTGCACCACTTGATCGTGGTGAATGATCTTTTTGATGTTTTCATAAATTCAGTTTGCTCGTATTTTATAGTGGAGGATTTTTGCATCTATGTTCATCTGTGATACTAGCATGTAGTTTCTTTTATTTTGTTATGGGTTTGTCTGGTTTTGGTCTCAGGGTAATGCTCGCCTCATAGAATGGATTTGGAAGTATCCCCTCCTTTTCAGTGTTTTCAAAGAGTTTTAGTAAAATACGCATTAGTTCTTTAGATGATTGGTAGAATTCAGCAATGAAGTCATCAGGACCTCGGCTTTTTCTTGGGAGATGTTTTATTATAGCTCGGTCTCATTACTCATTAGTTTGTTTAGGTTTTCTATTTCTTCATAGTTCCGTGTTGATAGATCATATGTGTCCAGAAACTAATCTATTTCTTTTAGGTTACCTATTTGTTGATGTATAGTTGTTCATAGAAGTCTCTAATGGTCTCTGTATTTCTGTGTTTGTTACCTTTCTTTTTTTAATTTGTCAATTTTGTTTATCTTTTGAGACAGACTCTCACTTTGTCACCCTGAATAGAGTGCCGTGGTATCATAGCTTACAGCAACCTCAAACTCCTGGGCTCAAGCGATTCTCTTGCCTCAGCCTCCCTCTGTGCCTGCCACAACACCTGGCTATTTTTTTAGAGATGAGTCTGCTCTTGCTCAGGCTAGTCTTGAACTCATGAGCTCAGGCAATCCACCCGCCTTGACCTCCCAGAGTGCTGGAATTACAGGCGTGAGCCACTGCACTTGGCCCTTATTTATCTTGTTAAAAAACCAACTTTTAGTTTCACTGATCTTCTGTAATAAAGATAATTTTTAGTCTCAATTTCATTTACTGTGGCTACAATATTTATGATTTCTTCCTTCCTACCAATTTTAGGTTTGGTTCGTTCTTGCTTTTCTCATTCCTTGAGGTAGATCAGTAAGTTGATGATTTGAAATCTTTCTACTTTTTTGATATAGGTTGTTTTTGCTATAAATTTCCTTCTTAGTACTGCTTTTACTGTATCCCATGGTTTTTTTTGGTATGTTGTATTTTCATTTTCATTTGTTTCAAGAAATTTCTAAATTTCCTTCTTAATTTTGTCATTGACCCATTATTATTCAGGAGTATGTCATTTAATTTCCAGGTGTTTGAGTAGTTTCCGAGGTTCCTCTTGTTATTGAGTTCTGGTTTTATTCCATTGTCAGAAAAGATACTTGATATGATTTCTGCCTTTTGGAATTTGATGAGAGGTATTTTGTAACCGAAGATATGATCTGTTCTGGAGAATGCTCCATGTGCTGATGAATAGATTGTGTATTCTGAAATAATTGGTTGAAATGTTCTATAAATGTCACTCATTTGGTGACATTTCACCTAGTGTGTAGGTGAACTCTAATGGCTTTATTTGGGGGAGTCAAATTCTTTATTATACATATCATGATTAATTTTATGTGTCACCTTGATTAATTTTATGTGTCACCTTGACTAGTTTATGGTGCTTTGTTAGGCAGCCTAGGAAACAAATACAGGTGGTGATAAGGTCATTAGTTAAAGGCCTTCTATTTTTACTGGATCTTTGCCCCTACCCCTAAAGTTCTGGAGGAGCAAACTAAGAGATTTGCTGTTCCCAATTCTTCAATCCCTCCCCGTAGTAAGTACATAATCCAGGCCCTTTGCTATGTGTCTTTGCAGGTGCTTCCTTTTAGTATTGATACAAATACCTTTTTACCCCATTCATGGGCCTGACCATGAACTTACTTTGACCAGAAAGACAGGGATAGAGGGGACAGTGTTCCAGTTTCAAACTGAGTCACTTCAGGAAGTCTGGAAAGTTTTCTTCAATCTTCTTGGAGCTTCTGCCATGTGCTGTGAGAAAAAAAGAATGCCTTAGGTAGCTGCTGATCCCAAAATAAAAAGACTGGAATATATATAAACCCAGGTCATTTTCCAAACCCAAGGTCAGTCAATCCAAATGACACCCAGGAAAGCCATGATAAGATTTACAAACTGTAAGTGAGAAACAAATACTTATTTTGTAAAAACCAGTGAGCTTTACGGGTTATAATTAGGCACTATTATCAAAAGCTGATGAATATACTGAAAAATAGTCTTTATTTCTGGTTTAGGTTTCTTTGTGTTCCACAGTAACATTTGGTTTCCTGAACTCTAAGCTTATTCCAATAAGCCAAAATCCCAAATTTCTACTTACCATTTTCCCTGAAAGTCTTAAAGAAACCTAGCTTTGAATCGTTTTTAGCGAAAGCTACAGCACAGGACAGTATCCACTACAGAGAGAAAAGGAAGCATGCTCTACTTGAGGAAAGGTCATTTTAACCATTCTTCTCAGGAAACCTCAACTTCAAATAGAACAGACATTGTTCTTACATTTTCCACTTCTTTCTTGAGCATTCCACAGTTCTCTTCTCTATGGCAAGACAATAACCATTACATGTGTACTTCTACACTCAGTACTTTTAAACTTATTACATCTGTTATCTTTGCTAGCAGTCTATAACATTGGCAAGCCAAGGAGAAACCACGTGACAGTGGCATTCAGGAGCAAGAAAGAGTTATACATCGAATTGTTCTCCACGTACTAACCCAGAAAGAATAAAGCAGCACCAAATGGTAATTTCTGGTTGACAGAGAAAGTTCTAAGGCAATATCTCAGCATAGATACTCATGCAGGTTTAAATGCTCTTTTATAATCTCTTTAACAGCAAACTCAGCTAAGGTGACTTACAAGAAAAGTTGCAAAGTTTGACAGAGCAAAGAAAGTCTCCAATATGAACTTAGTTTACCAGCAACACTGATGTCAGTCAGTTCAGTCGACTTCCTCAGGGCATTAATGCCCAAATTCTTTGTGAGAATATTGACTTTAGGATTATTCAGAGGTCTTGTCTTTTTAAGAGTCTGTTTTCATTCCTCAGAACACATATTGGGCAGCAAAAACTTTCTCTAAACAACTGTCAGCACAGTTACCCAAAGCTTCACGTATGTTTGCACATATTACAACTGAAAGCAGTAAGAGCTTCAGGGATCACAGTTATATAAACCAAAGACTTCCTGCCTAGATTTGTATACATGGCTAAAGGTGGAGCAGCCATTTTGCCACTTCCAATGTTTCTTTGTTAATTTTCTGTCTGGATTATCTGTCTGTTGCTGAGAGTGGGGTATCAAGGTCTACTATTATTATTACATTGCAATCTGTGTGTATCTCTCCCTTCAGATTATTAATGTTTGCTTTATATTATATACTCAGGAGCTCAAATGCTGGGTGCATAGATATTTATAATTGCTATATCTGCTCACTGAATTGACCCCTTTATCGTTATATAGTGATCTTTGTACAGTCTTTGATTTGTAGTCTACTTTATCTGATGTAAGTACAGCCACTCTTGTTCTTTCTTTGGTTTCCAATTGCAGGGAATATCTTTTTCTAACCCTTCACTTTCAGCCTGTGTATCTGTATAGGTGAAGTGGTTTTCTTGTAGAGAGTATATATTTGGGTCTTATTTCATTATCCATTCAGCCACTGTGTGCCTTTGAATTGGAAAATTGAGTCCATTTGCATACACTGTTATTACTGATAAATAAGAACTTAGTTCTGCTATTCTGTTGCTTATTTTCTAGTTGTTTTATAACTCCTCTTTTCCTTTCTTCCTTTCATACTGTCTTCCTCTGTGGTTAAATCATTTTATCTGGAAGTATGTTTTAACTTGTTGCTTTTTATTTTTAGTGAGTCTATTATAGGTTTTTGCATTATAGTTTCTATGAGACTTATAAAAACATGTTACTGAGATAATAAAATTGTGTCAAAGAGATTACAACTTAGATTATAAACAAGGAAAAAATTGTTTGGGTTGAATCTCTGTCGTGTTTTCTGACCTTTCTGTACTTAGATGTTATTCTCTTTCTGAAATTTTGGAAAGTTTGCTGTTATTTATTTGAATAAGATTTCTACCCCTTGTTTTTGCTCAACTTCCTCTTGAATACTAATAATTCTTTTAGATTTGACCTTTTGAGGTAATTTTTAACATTTTATAGTCAATCTTTATTTCTTTTCATTCTTTTTTCATTTTTCTCCTCTGTATTTTCAAACATACAATGTACAATATAACTGATTCTTTGATTTGTGGTATATTTTATCTGAATTCTGCTTGATCCATTCTGCTGGAGAGAGCCTCTAATGAACTTTAATGTTCAGCAAATATATTTCTTATTTCCAAGATTTTTGTTTGATTTTTAAAAATTATTTTATTTTATTTTTTATTTATTTTTTATATATATATATATATTTTTCCAATTTTATTTATTTATTTACTTATTTGCAGTTTTTGGCCAGGGCCGGGTTTGAACCCACCACCTCTGGTATATGGGGCTAGTGCTCTACTCCTTGAGCCACAGGCACCGCCCCTTTAAAAATTATTTTAATGTTGGTATGTGTCACACTTTATGGGGGCAAGACATGATTGCAAGAGGGACTTTACCTAACAATTGCAATCAGTGTAACCTGGCTTATTGTATCCTCAATGAATCCCAAAAAAAAAAAAAAATTATTTTAATGTCCTTTTAAACTTCTCTGATAAATTTCCGAATTTCTTTTCTGTATTATCTTGGAGATAACTGAGTTTCCTTAAAACTGCTATTTTGATACATGTGAAACTTAGTAAATGTAAAATATAAATGTCTTAACCCAATAACTAAGAAAATGCCAGGAAGGCTATGTTAACTAGTGGGATGAAAATGTGTCAAACGGGGCGGCGCCTGTGGCTCAAGGAGTGGGGGGCCGATCCCATGTGCCGGAGGTGGCGGGTTCAAACCCAGCCCTGGCCAAAAAAAAAAAATCACAAAAAAATAATTAAAAAAAAAAAAAAAGAAAATGTGTCAAACGGTCTGTAAAACCAGTGCATGGTGCCCCATAATCGCATTAATGTACACAGCTATGATTTAATAAACAAACAAACAAACAAAAACGATAAAATTACTTTCAAAAAAATATTTAATTTAACCTAATGTATCCCAAATATTATTTCAAAATGTAATCAATATAAAATAAAAAATATTACTGAGTAAAAAAAAAACCTGCTATTTTGAATTCTTTGTCTGAGTGTCCACATGTTGCCTTCTCATTGGGATCAGTCACTGGTTCCTTGCTTTGTCCATCTGAGGAGGTCATAGTTCCCTATTTGCTGTTGTTTCTTGTGGCTATATGTGTATGTCTTTGCATTGAAGTATTAGTTTATTCCAGTCTTCTTTGTCTGGCTTGTTTTAGTTTTTGTTGGATATGTTTGCTTAGATTTTCTTCGTAATTTACCTGCTCATTATCTTTCCTTCCCCTTGCTCCCTCCTCCCCCCATGCTAGGTTACTGCCTCCTTTTTAGCACTAGATGGCGCCTTAAGCTTAGGTTTGCCTTGGTTCTAGTAAACAGTCAGGGTCCCACTGTCCAGAATGGGAAAAAAAACCCAAAGGTGTCCCAGTAATGTGGGAAGCCTGGCTAGGGGACGTGTAGAACAAACCTCCTATAGTGTGGTGCTGCTAAACAGCCACTCTGATTTGGTGTCTCATTGGCCAAGTTACAGAGCAGAGTGTCCAGGGCAGGGATGGTGGTCCCAGATACCCGTTTCATCTCTGCCTGTCCTCAGGCATATTCCTCCCTAAGGCACTCCTAGTGCTTCCAGTGGATTGAGGCCGGGACACATCTCCTGCCAGGGAACCCAAGATGACAGGAAAGCTGAATGTCTACCTTGATCTCCTTTTTTCCAGTTACTCTCGGCACAGGGCAGACTGGGGAGAGGGGCATCATGGATGTGGAGGTCCTATTCTCTTACTGTCAGCTCAGAGTTTTTCCATTTTTCTGTGGCCACAGGAACTGTTCAACCTCATATTTGGGTTCTGAGATATTACTGGTGGTAGTCTGTGCTGTACATTTATTTTTGGCTATGGGGGTGGGGGTGAAGCCAGCTTGCTTTTATGTGACCATTTTGGAACCAGAAATCTAGAATTCTTCCTGGGAGGGCTTTCATCTTAAACTTATTGTCTTTGTTTTATAATACTTTGCTGATATCATTTTGAATTTAGAATGTTTCTATTGCCCAGCCATATGCTGCTTCTACCAGATTAACAATTCTGCAATGTTTTTTATCATGTAGTCATGAACAAAAATAGAGTTTAGAGTTTGTTTCTTCAGGAAGCCACTCCGATGCATAAGCTGTGCTGGGCAGGCAATTAGAGTCATGGAGTAGGAGGAGCTTTTCAAAGTATGCCCACCATGCTTCCCGAGAGATTCGGACCTGCTGCCCTCTCCTTCCCTGCTATTTGAGATAATTACCGGAGAGATACTGTAACTGACAGGGGTATGTCCTTTCCCTTAAGTGCGTAGGGAGAAAAAAAGCTGAAAATCTCATTGTCCCCAACTGAGCCCACATCTAACAACTTCCAGATCTAAATCTCTTTCCCAGCCACTGTGTTGTCGTGACAGTATTCAGGTATATCAGGGTGTTCCTTACCCATCCCACTGTCACAGCACGGAGAGCATTTATAGCACTTGTGCCTAATCTGCAGCCTGAGGTCACAGCCCTATAAATCTCACATAGAAATGACATAGTGAGTAACTACAGCGGACCACCAGTTTGATGAAGACCTCCTTCCTTGGCAAACAAAAACCATGTCATGTTGGGCGGCGCCTGTGGCTCAGTCGGTAAGGCGCCGGCCCCATATACCGAGGGTGGCGGGTTCAAACCCGGCCCTGGCTGAACTGCAACCAAAAAAAAAAAAAATTAGCCGGGTGTTGTGGCAGGCGCCTGTAGTCCCAGCTACTCGGGAGGCTGAGGCAAGAGAATTGCTTAAGCCCAGGAGTTGGAGGTTGCTGTGAGCTGTGATGCCCTGGCACTCTACCAAGGGCCATAAAGTGAAACTCTGTCTCTACAAAAAAAAAAAAAAAAACCATGTCATGTTGCAACTAGAAATAATGATAACCTATAAAGTATTTTTGAGCTCCTAAAGGTGCTTATCAGAATATGGCCAAAAAGTCAAAACACTTTTAAATGTACAAATAGTATCTTTGTGATTCCTAGAGAAAATTGCACCCCCCCTTCTTTGATGTTGATTTTGTTTTGGTTTTTAGTTGGTACCTTCATTCCTATTCCATAGTGTGTCCAGGGTATTCAGGAAAGATCATGAGTATTGTGAAAATTGGGCTTATTCAGCCCAGTGAAACGTTACATCATGCATTCCTTACCAGAGAGGGCATATTCGATTTCACACGGTGTCTTAGATCCCTCTCCAGTAATACTTAAGGATTCGGTTTTTCATGGAATGAAAAATAGCATAGAAGGATTCCTGAACCTTCACATCAACCTTAAAGCAGTTTTTCTTTATTTTGATGAAAATGTTGTATCTAACAGAAACAGAGGTCATTGACAGTAATGATCTCAGTTCCTATCACTTAGAGAACTATGTTAAAACCACCCCATCTGGGTCTTCTGGATTTTTTTTTTTTAATTTATACTACTGGGTAAAGGAATTTATTACATTTGTACACTGTATGTTTAAGAATAACTTACTGATAATAACTTTGTGGAAAGAACATCAACAATGTGTGAGAGGTATTCTAAATATGTTTTGATATACACCTGTTTGGAGTGAGCAGGGTACTTTCTTGTTAAGCCTCACATAGGGATTACACATTTCTCTCCTCACAGAAATAGTGTCCTGTAGTTGTGTATAGATGTGTCCGCATCCCCTCTTCTGAGGAGAGTGAGACAGCTCTGGCTTCTTCATCTGCTTTTCAGCAGCCTCCCCACGTTTGCCTGGCCACATGGTCAATCTTCTGTTTGGTAGGTTTTATAAATCCTAGAAGCTCTAATTCAGAAACAGCTCTAATAAACCGAGCATGGATAATTTCATTCATTTCTTCTGAGATGGTAGAATTTGCATCCATTTTTTCAGCAGCTGTCACAACTGTTGCAAAAGCCTCTGACCGGTCCATCTACAGCTTATACGCGATGCAGATGTCTGGCGTGGTATTCGGAATGCAGCCTTCTTCGCTTTTCAGTGCTTCATTCTTTAGGTAATAGTAAGGGTTGTTGAGTGCCGTGTGGAGGGCGATGCGCGGAGCGGCATTCAGGTGCTCGCGGAGGGTGTGGGCAGCACTGAAGTACAAGGCCTCGTGGAGTGGCTGCGTCTCTGGAGGTGGAAGGTACTCTCTCACTAGACAGTAAATGAAGTTCACAACATTTTCTCTGAGTATTTCAAACCAACTATTAAACTTGGTTTGCTTCTTACTTCTTGTTCTTAACTCCTTCATTTCTAATAAAGACTTCTGAAGATGATAGAGGTCTGTCTTTTGAAGCCCTCTTGGCTTTGATCCCGAAGCATCTTCTTCCTCTTTGGCATCATCAAGGCTCTGAAACTGGGCCAGGAACTCTTCTAATCTCTTTGCTGTGCTGCCAAGGTACTTTTCAGAAGACTTAAAAATGTTGATACAATTCTGAAGAATGGTCATCAGTTCATCTTTTGCCAACATTCTCAATAGCTGCAGAGCTGACACATACTCCTCTGAATCCCATATATTCTTTTCTATACAGCAGTACAGCTCTCTGATCTGTCGACCCAGAGGGTACTTGGGAAAGGAAGAGGTGAACTTACGAAGACATCTCAAAACCAGGAAGTAATTCATATGGTAAATGTGTACATTTCCTAATAATGATTGTGTTTCCTCCTTCAAAAATCTCTCATTGGTCAATAGTGCAACTTGCTTTTCTGAAGCTTGATTGTCCACATACCTCCTAAATGATGGAAGATGTCTGATGTTTTCACATTGATTAATTGATAAAAAATTTATTCTTCTTTTGGCTTCTGGGAGATTACAGCATAGGACACTTAGGGGCTGGGAATAGAAATGTTCTAACAGAGAAAGCTGAAGTCCTTCTATAAAGTTTTGAATTGAGAAGTCATGATATAAAAAGATATTGGTCAGAACCTGTAACACTTTTTCACTTATTTTAAAAGGAAACTGAGTTGTAGGAAGTCCCGGAGTACTCTCGTGGTGAAGCTTTCTATATCGTTTAAGACAAGCACAACAGGAGGAGACTGCCATTGGCTAGTAGTGGTCCTCTTTTGGGAGGCATTTCTGGGTCTGTCTTCTGTGTAACAGTCTTATACCAACTGCAAAGTGAATCCATTGAACAATGTGTCTTTTTCTGGGTGACCTGAACACTTTCCTCCTCTTTGGATTTTACAACTGCAAAGCACTCCAACAACTGTGAGAACAACTTTTGTAAAAAGTGTTTCATATCTGGACAATCTTTAGCTTGCAATGAGACTACATATGGTGTAACATTATCCTGAAGAGCCTCTGTTAAACTTCTGAATGTTAAATCATGATCTGTGACATTTACACCAAGAGCAAGAGCAGCGCTTGGAATTTCTCTGAGTTTTATTTGACAGCCTAAATCTCTTGAATTCTTCTGGACTCCACAATGAGACTTACGCAGAAATTCAATTAAATTGTCAAACAGGTTTTTATTTAATTCATCTTGTAGCCGCTCAGTTTCAGATTTCATCTGTTGCCATATCAACTGATAAGTTTCAAATCGAAGCTTACTGTCCTCAGACGCATTTCTCCCTTTATTAAAATAGTTTTCTACTGGCACAGAAATCTTTTTGTTCTTACAGTTTGGCTTAAAAACAAAGCAGCCCTTGGACACCGAGGATGTGGCCATGATCTTAGCAGCCCCGCTAATTCCAGAAGCGCTTGGTTGGTCTTCTGGATTTATGTTTACTTTCTTTTTTTTTTTTTTTTTTTGTAGAGACAGAGTCTCACTTTATGGCCCTCGGTAGAGTGCCGTGGCCTCACACAGCTCACAGCAACCTCCAACTCCTGGGCTTAAGCGATTCTCTTGCCTCAGCCTCCCGAGTAGCTGGGACTACAGGCGCCCGCCACAACGCCCGGCTATTTTTTGGTTGCAGTTTGGCCGGGGCCGGGTTTGAACCTGCCACCCTCTGTATATGGGGCCGGCACCCTACCGACTGAGCCACAGGCGCCACCCCAATTTATGTTTACTTTCATCCTTAGCTAGAATATTGTTTACGATCGATTTTCTCTTTTTTCACAGACTGTATTTCTCAATGCAAGCTCGTGGAGAGACTGATAGAGAAAAGCTGCTGTTAATGTATCAGACAAATGATCAAATAGTAAATGGACTTTTTCCTCTGAACAAGGATCTGGCATTAGAAATGGCAGCTCTTTTAGCTCAGGTAACTTACATGTTATGTAGGATAATATATTGAAATGAGAAGATACTAATTTCTATATGAATTAAATGTTGTAAAGTAATTCTTTCAATTCATTTTTGCTGCGATTAATACCTTAAAAATTATAGGCATTATAATTACAGTTTGGCTCTGAATTTCTAACAGTTGCAGTGAGGTAGAATGACACAGTACTCCATAAAGAGAACCAGTCTCTTAATTATCTTAAAAATATACCACGAGGCTTTGCATTTAATAAAGGAATTTGAGTGCAGAACTGTGGGACTGAGGGTGCCATGCTAAAATTGCTCAATAATCTTGTAGGAATTCGGCTTTGCGAAGGATAGAGTGCTTTCTTTTAGTTACCTATTGTATCAGTTAGGATGAAGTTCAGCCTTCTATAAACACAGACACGTGGAAATGAATAGTGACTTAATCAGAAGTGTATCTGTCTCTCACAAAGAGAGGCCTCTGCAAAGTTGTTAGGGGTGAGAACTTTATCCTGCTCTCCATTCTGTTGTCCCTAAGATGTCATCTTCATGATCCTGGAGATCTGATAGGGCTCCGGCTATGTCAGTGCTCCAGGCATCAGGGTAGAGGAAGGGCTGAAAAGATCTTAGGTGGGTGACAGTGGAGTCCCAGCTAAATTCAAGGTTTTATTACTGAAGAAGAAGGAGAAAATGGTAGTAAGAGGCAACTCTCAGTCTACCACAGTTAGACTGAGTCATTGTACATGTTAATTAAGGGAAAATGTTAAAGCAATCCTATGATATTTCATTCAGACCACGGTCTTCAGTCTTTGGCTTCTCACTCTACACTCCATCCCAGGACATCTCATTCATTCTTTTTATTTTATCCACCACTCATGCCAGTAATTCCCAAATCTTTTCTCTCTGCTTTATACATCTTCTATGGCTACCTTAAATTCAACATATTGCAACTGGAGCTAATTTTTCCTCCTTCACTGTGATACCTCCCATCAGTTCCCCAAACAAGCTTCAAACCCAGGAATCATCACTGACAGTTCCTACACTTTCACCTTCCCCTCTGGTCACGTCCTGCCAGTGTAAACTCTTAGACATTTTTTTTTACCCTGTTTGCTTCTCTCTGCGCTGACTGCCATTGCTGTGATTCAGACCACTGTCCTACCCTGCTTGCTCTCCAGCAGCAGACTTCTAACCAGCATGCCTTTATCTAATCTGGTCCCTACAAATTTATCCTTTACACAGATTTTCCCATTTATCTATTGTGGCATAGCAATTACTCCAAAACTCAGTCACTTAAGACAATAATTTGGGCACAAAAGTCAAAGGACAGCTTGTTCTGTCTCACAGCTGGCACAGCTCGAGGCCAGGTTGTGACTCCACGGCCAAGGGCTGGAGTCATTTGAAGGCTGTTCATTCCCACATCTGGTGTCTGATGCTGGCTGTTAGTCAGGGCTGCGGCTGGGCCCGTCAGCTGGAACCGTCAGCTGGAACACCTACACACAATCTCTTCATGTTGCTACTTGTGCTTCCTCCCAGAATGGTGGTTGTGTGGCAAGAACAGTGTCCCAAAAGAGAGACAAGAAGTGAAAGCTGCCATCTTTTAAGGCCTGGAAGTTGGCACAGGGTCACCTGTGCATGGAGATTTGTTAGTAACTCGGATAGAGACAGAGCAAAACTGTCATTCTCTCTGAGAGCAGGGACTATGCTCAGCTTTTTCCTTTCTCCCATCACTTAGCACAGTGCCTAACTCGTAACAGGGACTCAGTATAGGTTTGGATGAATGGAAGGTGGAGGATGACAACTGTGTAGCTTATTGGTATAGATAAGGGCTGAACATTCTTTCATTAAGGGAGAGAGGGGAATGAAGGGTTCTGGTCCTGGGAATAACAGACTAGTAGAATGAAGGGTGAAAACAGTAACATTTATGGAGAAAATCTAGAAAGAAAGTTATAAAAATATGGTCCTTGTTCCCATTGCATTTAGTAAAGACCCTTTAAAAATCAAACGAATACGTTCTAGACTTATCTTACAGCTTTATGATGTTTTGACTTTTATTTTTAACTTCCATTTCCTCTCTTCATTAGCAATTAAAATGGTACCTGAACCTGGCTTATTGTACCCTCAATGAATCCCCAACAACAACAAAAAAAAAAAAATGGTACCTGAAAAATTATCCTGTGTTATAGGCAATAACAGAGTATTGGCCCTTAGCAAATACTACTTGATGGTGATAATAACCTAGGGAGATTAATGTAGAAATGGAACTAAAATGTTTAAATTATAGATTTTTTTCAAAATTAGAATTCAAATGAAATTTACATTTAATAACTGTTCTTACATATGATTATAAATTCCAAAATGTTACAGTCATGACAGAGATTTATGTATGATAAGTTTAAAAAGAATGTTTAGGAAAAGTAAAACTGATTTTCTTTTAAAAAACTCTTTCAATAGCCTATATTTTCTCTTTTCTGGATTTCCAATTAGGTAGAGATTGGAGATTTTGAAAGACCTTTCTCAACTCCAGCAGGACATGTTACCAATCAGTGCAAAGCAAATCAAACTCTAAAACAAGTCATAGAGAAATTTTATCCTAAAAGGTATAGAGATGGCTGTTCTGAGGAACAGTTAAGGTAAGAAAATATTTGTAACCCTTAAAAGGGTAGAGATATACCACCCTGTATTAGTTTGGTCGATTTTTTTTTGTGTGTGTGTGTGACAGAGTTTCACTCTGTTGCCCTGGGTAGAAATCCATGGTGTCATAGGTGACAGCAACCTCAAACACTTGGGCTCAAATGATCCACTTGCCTCAGCCTCCTGAGTGGCCAGGACGACAGGTGACTGACACAACATCAATTAGTTTTTCTATTTTTAGTAGAGATGGGGTCTCGCTCTTGCTCAAGTTGGTCTTGAACCTGCGAGCTTAGGGCAATTCACCTGCCTTGGCCTCCCAGAGTGCTAGGATTATAGGCATGAGACACCACGCCCGGCCTATATTTGCAATTTTTAATTAAAAAACTACCTTCAGGCAGCACCTGTGGCTCAAAAGAGTAGGGGGCTGGCCCCATATACCAGGGGTGGTGGTTTCAAACCCAGTCCCAGCCAAAAACTGTCAAAAACTGCCAAAAAAAAAACTACCTTCATTTAGGTCTACTTTTCATTTCCTATTATTTATTCTTATCTAAATTCTGATAATAAAGACAAAAAAATGCCAATAATATTATGAGGTGCTTATCAAAAAAATTTATCTCAGGATATTCCATTGTAAACAAAATGATTTATATCCAGAAGACTAAAAATCACAATATAACAAAGACATCTGTACCAGAATGTTTACTGCAGCCCAATTCATAATTGCTAAGTCATGGAAGAAGCCCAAGTGCCCATCGACCCACAAATGGACTAGCAAATTGTGGTACATGTATACCATGGAATATTATGCAGCCTTAAAGAAAGATGGAGACTTTACCTCTTTCATGTTGACATGGATGGAGCTGGAACATATTCTTCTCAGCAAAGTATCTGAGAATGGAAGAAAAAGTATCCAATGTACTCAGCCCTACTATGAAGCTAAATTATAGCTTTCACATGAAGACTATAACCCAACTATAGCACAAGACTATGAGGAAAGGGCCAAAGAAGGGGAAGGGAGGGGGGAGGTTTTGGTGGAGGGAGGGTAATGGGTGGGGCCACACCTATGATGCATCTTAGAATGGTACAGGCGAAACTTACTAAACACAGAATACAAATGTCTACATACAATAACTAAGAAAATGCCATGAAGGCTATGTTGAACAGTTTGATGAGAATATTTCAGATTGTATATGAAACCAGCACATTGTACCCCTTGATTGCACTAATGTTCGCAGCTATGATTTAACAATTAAAAAAAAAAACAGCATGGTACCTGCACAAAAACAGAGAAATAAATGTCTGGAACAGAATAGAGAACCAAGAGATGAATCCAGCTACTTAACCGTTATTTGATCTTTGACAAGTCAATTAAAAACATCTAGTGGGGAAAAGATTCCCTATTTAACAAATGGTGCTGGGTGAACTGGCTGGCGATCTGTAAAAGACTGAAACTAGACTCACACCTTTCACCATTAACTAAGATAGACTCTCACTGGATAAAAGATTTAAACTTAAGACATGAAACTATAAAAATACTTAAAGGAAGTGCAGGGAAAACTCTTGAAGGAATCGGCTTGGGTGAATATTTTATGAGGAGGACTCCCCAGGCAATCAAAGCAGTATCAGAAATACATTACTGGGACCTGGTCAAACTAAAAAGATTCTGCACAGGGCGGCACCTGTGGCTCAGTCGGTAAGGCGCCGGCCCCATATACCGAGGGTGGTGGGTTCAAACCCAGCCCCGGCCAAACTGCAACCAAAAAATAGCCGGGCGTTGTGGCGGGCGCCTGTAGTCCCAGCGACTCGGGAGGCTGAGGCAAGAGAATCGCTTAAGCCCAGGAGTTGGAGGTTGCTGTGAGCTGTGTGAGGCCACGGCACTCTATCGAGGGCCGTAAAGTGAGACTCTGTCTCTACAAAAAAAAAAAAAAAGATTCTGCACAGCCAAGAACATAGTAAGTAAAGCAAGCAGATAGCCCTCGGAATAGGAGAAAATATTTGCAGGTTATACCTCCAATAAAGGTTTAATAACCAGAATCCACAGAGAACTCAAATGTATTAGCAAGAAAAGAACACGTGATCCCATCTAAGGGTGGGCAAGGGACTTAAAGAGAAACTTCTCTAAAGAAGACAGACGCATGATGTACAAACACATGAAAAAAAGCTCATTATCCTTAATCATCAGAGAAATGCAAATCAAAACTACTTTGAGATATCACCTAACCCCAGTAAGAGTAGCCCACATAACAAAATCCCAAAACCTGAGATGTTGGTGTGGATGTGGAGAAAAGGGCACACTTCTACACTGCTGGTAGGAATGCACACTAATACGTTCCTTTTGGAAGGATGTTTGGAGAATATTTAGAGACCTAAAAATAGACCTGCCATTTGATCCTATAATTCCTTTACTAGGTTTATACCCAGAAGACCAAAAGTCACAATATAACAAAGACATCTGTACCAGAATATTTATTGCAGCCCAATTCATAATCACTAAGTCATGGAAGAAGCCCAAGTGCCCATCAACCCACGAATGGACTAGCAAATTGTGGTACATGTATACCATGGAATATTATGCAGCCTTAAAGAAAGATGGAGACTTTACCTCTTTCATATTTACATGGATGGAGCTGGAACATATTCTTTTTAGCAGAGTATTTCAGGAATGGAAGAAAAAGTACCCAATGTATTCAGCCCTACTATGAAGCTAAATTATAGCTTTTACATGACAGCTATAACCCAACTATAGCACAAGACTATGAGGAAAGGGCCAAGGAAGGGGAAGGGAGGGGGGAGGTTAGGGTGGAGGGAGGGCAATGGGTGGGGCCACACCTACGGTGCATCTTAGAATGGGTACAGGCAAAACTTACTAAAGGCAGAATACAAGTGTCTACATACAATAACTAAGAAAATGCCATGAAGGCTACGTTGAACAGTTTGATGAGAATATTTCAGATTGTATATGAAACCAGCACATTGTACCCCTTGATTGCACTAATGTACGCAGCTATGATTTAACAATAAAAAAAAATAAACAAAAAAAAAAAAATGAAAGGAAAAATAAACTATCTTCTTACACAAGACTTTTTAATGTAAACATTTTAATTAAAGTCTACTAATTTGGAGTTTTGATTTGATTTTAGAGAACATATTGAGAAATGCTGATTAGATTAAAATGGGGGCAGGGAATAGTGGCAAATCCGATTTACCATGAGTTTTCATGGTTTTCTTTTTTGAGATAAGGTCCTCACTCTGTTACCCAGGCTAGAGTGCAGGAGTGTGATCATAGCTCACTGTAACCTCAGACTCCCAGGCTGAAACACTCCTCTTGCCTTAACCTCACTAGAACTGGGACTATACAGGCATGTGCCACCATGCCCAGTTAATTTTTCTTATTTTTTTGTAGAGGTGGAGTCTTGCTGTGTTGCTCAGGCTTGTCTTAAGCTCCAGGCTTTAAGTAGTCCTCCCACCTTGACCTCTCAAGGAGCTGAGATTATGAGCCATTATGTCTGGCCTACCATGAGTTTTCTAAATTAAAAATACTTAACATTAGTCACTTGTCTACATGGAGTAAGTCGTTGCCTTCATGATTGGATTTGAGAAGTTTCTTCCGGCATTCAACATCTCTCCAAGCCAAAAGTGGTAATACTTGAAATTCCTCCACTGAGGGTTCATTTTTGGCCTCTACTACTTGTACTTTTCTTTAAAAATGAAAATATTCCTATGAGAAATTACCTTAAAACTAATGTACATTAAGGTTTGATGATAGCTACTCAGAATTAAAATTTACCGGGCTGTGCCTGTGGCTCAAAGGAGTAGGGCGCCAGCTCCATATGCTGGAGGTGATGGGTTCAAACCCAGCCCCGGCCAAAAACTGCAAAAAAAAAAGAATTAAAATTTACCTGCTGGGGTTACTGGTTGATGCTGAGGACACTAGTAATATGAGAATTAGATGAAAGGAATGCTCCAAAAAGGACAAAAGGTGGAAGAAAATGAGAGTTGCAAAACCTTCACCTGGCTTATGCCTAGGTATCACAGTTGTCCTAGGGAAACTTTATCTTGGGAAGATGATACACTGTTTATGTTTTTGCTTTTGTGGGGCTTTTTATTGTTGTTCATTTCTTTTTTAGGCAACTTTGCCAGCGGCTGTCAACCAGATGGATGACCCTCCGAGGACACAGTGCTGCTGATTGTGTACGAATTTATTTGACAGTAGCCAGGAAGTGGCCATTCTTTGGTGCCAAGTTGTTTCTTGCAAAAGTAAGAAAGAATCAGAGAGAGATGCATAATAAATATCTTTGTGTATATTGGCTCAGCGCCTGTAGCCCAAGCCGCTAAGGCGCCAGCCACATACACCAGAGCTGCAGGATTCAAATCCAGCCCAGGCCTGCCAAACAATAACAACTACAACCAAAAATTAGCCGGGCATTGTGGGAGGCTCCTGTAGTCTCAGCTACTTGGGAGGCTGGGACAAGAGAATCGCTTAAGCCCAGGAGTTGGAGGTTGCTGTGAGCTATGATGTCACAGCACTCTACCCAGGGCGATAGCTTGAGGCTCTGTCTCAAAAAAGAAAAACCTTGGTGTACATAGTCAACCAGATTTATCCCAAATTGAATATATTTGGCTTTTTTAAAAAATGAAGAAAGAGCCAACAATGTGAAGAAAACAATGAAAGGACACTGGGGAAAGGGCAGGAAAGCTTCTCCGTTCTTTGCCCTCTGGTTAACTTTCCTCTACCCTGAATCATTTCTTAGACTCATTAGGCAAATCAGTTACAAACAACAACTGACCTCTGCTTTCTTCTCATCATTCATCCATTCCCTCACTTTTTCTCTCATGTAGTAGCTCATTTATTAAGTGTTTACTGAGTTCTGTCTGCCAAACATTGAGCTAAGCTCTAGGGATACATAAACTCATGGTTTCAGATGGGTTGTACATAAACATCCAGGACTAGTTTATTCAGTATAGTCCAGGGTTGCACCTGGCCTGTAAACACAACCACCATATAGTAAATATCAGGAGGAGTGACATGAACATGAGGAGTGTTGCAAAAACACTGAGAAAGGAGACTAGCCCTGCCGGGGAATGCCCAGCCCTTTCCCCAAGGGGAAAAAATGTGCCTTTAGACTCCTTTTCTTTCTACTGAACTGTGTCACTTTGTGTTCTCTCACACTCTTAAGATATATCCTGTCTTGTGTTTTATTTTATCCTGACTATTCAGTTGCACACTCTTTGAAGGTGTAGACTCACTAATCCTAAAATCTTCCTCTGGGGCCCACCATGATGCTTTGCACATAATTACTACTTCATAAATATTTGCTGAATAGCAGTGCATCTTTGGGCAAGTTGGTTAACTTCTCTGGTCTTCAGTTTCCTCATTGATTAATGAGCCACTTGGACTAAGGTGAAATTATTTTTGCTACTGGATCTGGAAGCTATATTATTAGTTAATAGATGATGAAGCTAGTATTCTGAACATCTATAAAATTAATGTATTTTCAGAGAGTTGAACATGTTTTTTAAAAATACAAGGAATAGATTTGAACCATAGATCAGTAGTTCAAATGGATTTTAATTCTAACTTCAGCATTGGAAGGAATATTAAAATATCCTTCTTGGCTGTAATAACATAATCTGTCCTTGATGGCACAAGTGCAATAGTGTAATGATAGCTCACAGCAACCTCAAACTCCTGGGCCCAAGCAGTCCTTTTGCTTCAGCCTCCCAAGTAACTGTGACTATAGGCATGCACCACCATTTCGAGCTAATTTTCCTATTTTTGTACAGATGGAGGTCTCGCTCTTGCTCAGGCTAGTCTGGAACTCCTGGCCTCAAGCAATTGTCTCATCTCAGCCTCCCAAAGTGCCAGGATTACAGGCATGAGCCACTATGCCCAGCCACGCTTTTCTTTCTTATTTTTTATTTTATTATTATTATTATTATTATTATTATTTTGCAGTTTTTGGCCGGGGCCAGGTTTGAACCCACCACCTACGGTATATGGGGCCAGCACCCTACTTCTTTGACCCACAGACGCTGCCCCGCTTTTCTTTCTTTATAACACAGCAGCATCTTCTTTATTGCTTAATGGTGTCCTTTTCTGAGTATATGTGGTAAAATACACATAACAAAATTGTCACCACCATTTATCTCCAGAACTTTTATTTTCCTAAACTGAAGCTCTGTGCCCATTAAATACTGATTCCCCATTCCTCCTTCCTTTCTCTTTATTCTGTTATTATTAGATATTGAATATCAGATTTTAATAACTTTCAGAAAAAATGTATAATTACAATAATAATCCTTGACTTTGTAATAAATAGCACTACATACCTTATCAAGCACATCAATATATTTTGTTTCATTAGGAGTTTGGTAATCATAGAAACCCTACAAGCTCTGTTGACTATTAGCCTCTTAAAAGAGAAGAAAAGTAAGATATAAACATTATTGTTCCCATGTTAAAGATGAGGAAATCAAGCCTCAAAGAGATTAAGTAGCTTGGCCAAATGCATATGTCAATAAATGGTAGATTTGGGTGTCAAAACCAGGTCTCCTAATAACAGATTCGCTATTTCCAGTATGCCTCACTGCCTCTTCCCCAAGAAAGATTTTAAATAAGTTTTTGTTATTGTTTAATTGCAAATGTTACAAGCCAATTAGACTGAAAAACATTTCTATAATTTTGCATAGCATTTATAATATAGTATATTTTCACCTCTTCCTAGCCCATAACTCCATCACCATTTGGAAGTACTTTCACGTGGCTGGCTATACATGAGGATGGTTTAAGCGTCTTAGAATACAACTCCATGGTAAGATGAAACCCTAAAGTTTTGCACTGAGTCATCTATTTTCATAGATCAATGTATTGTAAACAGAAGCTAATGGTATCTTACTCAAAGTTTTCTTTTTTTTTTGAGACAGAATCTCACTCTGTCACCCTGGGTAGAGTGCTGCGGTGTCATAGCTTACAGCAACCTCAGACTCTTGGGCTCAAGTCTCCTGAGTAGCCGGGATTGTGGGCACCCACCACTATGCCCAGCTTTCTCATACACAGAAAACATTCTTCTTAATACTATATAATGAATAGTCATTTTACAAATACAATTCTGTTTATGATTCAATCTTAAAACAAGGTGGGTTTCCATTGTTTTATATATGGGAAAATACTAAGATACCATGATTAAATTGTAATCATGGTTGTAGTTGTGAAATGACTTTTTAAAAAATGTTAGGAAGATTGTTTCCTGTGTAAATAAAAATCTTTAAGATATCATTAAAGTAGAATTTTTTTTTTTTTTTTTTTTTGTAGAGACAGAGTCTCAGTTTATCGCCCTCGGTAGAGTGCCGTGGCATCACACAGCTCACAGCAACCTCCAAATCCTTGGGCTTAGGTGATTCTCTTGACTCAGCCTCCCAACTAGCTGGGACTACAGGCGCCCGCCACAACACCCGGCTATTTTTTTGTTGCAGTTTGGCCGGGGCTGGGTTTGAACCCGCCACCCTCGGCACATGGGGCCGGCGCCCTACCCGCTGAACCACAGGCGCCGCCCCAGAAATTTTAATTACCAAAATTAAAGTTCAGTTCCACTAAGGCTTTTATAAAAATTTCCATAATTTCCTATAATGTCACATACCAGTTTGTACATATACAGTATCTTGGCACTTTTCACATAATCAGAAAGTCAAACTATGCCTTCTCTAGATATTTATTTTATGAAATTTACATTTTTTATGTTATATTTCATGTGTCCAATATTCAGTAAAAATTGTATTTTTTTTTTTAATCTCGTGGGCAGGAATTGTTAAATTCACCTGGCAGGTATAGTGGGTGCTTCTAACCTGTGGCCTACAGATCACTGGAAACCAGACTGTCCTTCAGCATCATAGCTACCCTTATAATTGCTAAACAGCTTTTAAAAAGGAATGTATGTGTTTTGAATGCCTCTTAGTTTTTGAATGGATAACTTAAGGACAGATTATAAAATTCTTGACTTAAAGTCCACAAAAAACTGTACACCAGTTTTGGTACCTTAACTAAGTAAACCAGTTTTCTAGATCCCAGAAAGTGGCCCTTTTGGCCAGGAAGTACACACAGGTAGGTTGCAATTCTGAAGCATTCAATGCTAGCAGGGTCTGCTCAGTCTTTCAAGTTAATCATTAGATATGAAGATGCCTTTGCTTTTAGGGTGTACATATTTAAATTATATTTTTAAAATTGTTCAGAAATACAATGGGAAAAATTATTTTCTGCATATGTGACAAAGGGTTGCTGTCCTTAATATTAAACACATATGTCTTATAAAGCAGTAAGAAAATTATGAGCTCATCAATAGACAAATGAGCAAAGGCAATTCACAGAAGAAGAAATACAAATGTTCAACAAATGTAGTTCAACGTGTTCATCTCACTAGTGATCAAATTAATGCAATTTGAAACAGTGAGATTCTACTTTTCACCCATCAGGTTGCAGACATTTAAAAGAATGATGATAACCAGTGTTAGCAAGACAGCAGTGCCGGGAAAGTAAATAAGCGTAACATTTCTGGAGGACAGTTTGGACATATTCCTTAAAATTGTCCTCATTTTTTGAGCTCGCAACTCCTGTTGTTTGTTTTTATAACTTAAAACAATTAGGTATGTGCATTATAAAATATGTCCAAACGTTCACTGGAGTATTACTTAAGATAGTAACAAATACATTAATAAAAAAGTAATTTACTTGTGATGGGCAGAGCAAAAGCCTTAACTTAAGCATTATACAAGATATCCATGTAACAAAAACACTTGTAACCCTCTTAATTAATATCTTGAAATAATTAAAAAAAAAATCCTGCAGTAGCAGATTGATTGAATAAAGGATTATCAATAAAATCATTTAAAATGATGTTACACAAGTATATCTTGTCATAGAAAGATATCAGTAATATCTTAAGTTTAAAAAAGAAGCAGAATTCTAAACAGTATGCATAATGTTATGTCTGTTTATATATTTCAAGATCCATCTATCAAGATAAACCATTTATATTTGCCAATATTTGACCATAGAAAGTATCAGTTTCATGTGGCTCAACCTACCATATATTTAAGAGGTATCTGAATGGGCATCTGGATTATAGAATATAGGTGCTTTTTTTCTTGTATTTTCTAATTTTTATGTAATGAGCTATTTGTTTCAGAATCAAAATTTATTTTAATTGGGCGGCACCTGTGGCTCAAAGGAGTAGGGTGCCAGCCCCATATACCGGAAGTGGTGGGTTCAAACCTGGTCCCTGCCAAAAAAAAAAAAAAAAAAAATTATTTTAATTGTAAAGGTATATGATGCCTAAATAAAATTAGTACCATATATTATCTACAGAAATTATATATGTATAATTATACAGAAATAAATTATATGTAGAAATATATAAATAGAAATGCATACTGTTGAACATTCTTCTTTTTTAAACTTAATGTATTATTGATATCTTTCTATGGCAATTCTATGACTATCAATTTTGGATCATAATACATTTGGTTTTCAGAAAATAATTTTTTATATTTTACCATAATTAATATCAGCATTTTAATAGAGACAAATATTATTAATCATTTTTTATCTTTCTTTGAAAGTAAATAGGATATAACATATTTACTTTTTCTTCTCTTTGAAGAGGTTAATAGTCAGCTATGTGTACAAGAGTCTAATGACCTTTGGAGGTTACCAAGATGATTTTATGATAGTCATTAACAATACACATTCAAAGGACAAACCAACAGAAAAATTACTTTTTGCCATGGCAAAACCCAAGGTGAGTAAAAGCCTTTCTGCCAATTTTATGCTAGCTTTTCAACTTTCATACTAACATATTGAGCAAAAACTACATTCCATATGGGACAAACACTACTTAAAATCAAACAACCATTGGTCCAAATTCTGACTTCCCTCATCTTTCCAAGCTTGGTTTCTTTGTTTAAAATGTGGTACAATACACTCTACTTCTTTGGGCTTAAGACTTAAAGGAAATTTGTAAATTACTTAGACCAGTGTCTGGTATACAGAAGGTTCAAAATAAATGGTTGTGGGGTAAGTTGTTATTATCAGGTACTTCATACACATCTTACTCACTTGAAGTTATTTGCTTTATGGACTCATTCGAGGAAAAGGGCAGAGTTTATAATTGAAACATACTTGTTCGTTTACTACTTTTAACTAACTTTGTAGCTTTAACATCTGTAAACAAAAGCAATAAATAAAGATGTAATTCTAATTTTAAGGAGAATGATAAATTAATTTTTCTAAAATGTTAACTCTCTTAAAATTATCAACTAAAAGAGACTACTTCAGAATATGAAGCTTTTTTAAAAGATGGAAGATTGGAAGATATCTTTCTTAATTAATTTTTACTTAAGAGAAGGCAGCTGGCCATTAAATGCAGAAGATCGGGGTCCTCTCAGTACTTTAAATAGTTGTTATGACATTGACTTTCTTAATTTGTACATTCACAAATGTAGCTTTAAGATAATTAACAGAGTTGTATTACTGTCACATTTCCTAAAATTACCACTGACTTCGATTATTTTTGAGATTCACTCTTCTGGTTTAAGTAACGAAAAAATGTGTCAGTCCCTTGATGATGTTGAGTATGTAAGTACTTACTTGATCTAGATTCAGAATTGAATTCTGGTAGCCTGGGCACTTGCAAATGAAGGTTACTCATGGCCAATCCTCTACTCTCTTTAGGAAATGATGGCAACTTCTCAAGGTTATAATAATTATGTTTTCTTGTTTTAGATTCTTGAGATCACTCTTTTGATCGCCAGTTACATAAACAACTTCCATCAGCAAAAGGCAGCATTTCACCACCTGTCTGCTCCAGCACTGCTCTCAGCCCAGCCTCAGGGAGCCCAAACCAGGGCAATGGGAAGCCAGCGCCTTCTGTCAAACAGCAGACCGACCAAAGGCCCTACCCTGCTCTGAAAGCCTGAACATTCCCTCCTCTGCTCAAGAGCTGCATCAGCTCCCAGCAAGTTCGTTTACACCTATGGGCATGGCATCCATACACCAGTGTTCCAAATGCTGACAGTGATGGGAGTTACTCTATTTTATCTAATTCTTAAATCTTCAAATGAATATTAACAACAAAGCATAAACACAAAATTTGCCAACACGCTAATTTTCTCTTAGAATAAATGGGTTAGGATTCATCAGTTTTTCTAGCACCTTCCCCACTTGTCATCAGACACATCATTCAATATGGCTTTTTCTGTTTCTTTTCTTTTTTCTTTTTAATATTCTGGTGATCTCGGGCGGCACCTGTGGTCAAGTGGATAGGGCGCTGGCCCCATATGCTGGAGGTGGCAGGTTCAAACCCAGCCCCGGCCAAAAAAAAAAGAAAAAATTCTGGTGATCTTTAGAAAGGGAGATTCCAAATTGTCATTTGGTAAAACAGTTGATTATTTGGAAATGCTCACTGCCAAAAAAGTAAGTACTGTAATTAAATGTGCTTTTAATCAATGATAATGGTGTTTAGAGAGGAGTTGAGTACACAGTGTAAGAAACAGCTGCAGAGTTGTGCGAAGGGTTAATTTTTAGAGCAAGTGCAATAAATCTTCTGGTTTTATGAATCATTCAGTGAGAAAGCAGGAATTGGGTAACCTAAACCTCCTACATGGTATTAGAAGGTATACTGTCACCTTTTCAGATCATTGGACTGTGCAATTTAAAATTAGACAGTGGGGCGGCGCCTGTGGCTCAAGGAGTAGGGTGCCGGTCCCATATGCCAGAGGTGGCGGGTTCAAACCCAGCCCCGGCCAAAAACCACAAAAAAAAAAATAATAATAAAATAAAATGAGACAGTGATTCTTGACATTCTTTGGCTGTCAACATAGCTCAAGTTCACTGGAATATTGCCCACGTTTCACTGCATTTGGTGCTGGGTCATTTTGACCTTGCTCTGTTAAATAATATTAACTTCGAAAAGCAAAGACAATCCTTAAAGATTTGCCTATCATACAGTCCTTTCTAAATATAGTTGGAAAATGAATTTCCAAAAATATTTTTTAAAAGAAAAGAGAATTCTTCTGTCAAAGGAGGTAAAATTTTAGTTGATAGTCTTGAAATATATTACTTTACTAGGTTATGTAAGTGGTCAGTGCATTCCAGTATGTGTCAAAACAATGTAATTAGTATTCTTGGCAAAAATGAAACTGCGATAAGACATGAAAATTATATTATAAAATGTTCAATTGTAATAGTAATCACGAGCATACTTAATTTTATTTATATATAGAATATTTGTATTTATTTTTTGACCTCTTTATCACTTTGTCATATTTTTTTAACCAATTTGAGAAGAATCTCAGCTGCTGAATTAATTTGTTGGCAGAGCCTCATATCTTCTTCTTTGCTGCCTTCTCCCTATGGCAATGTACTGTTTTCACATTAAGCCTTTTAATGTTTCATCCCGTATTAGCATCCACAGAAGGGGCAGATCCAAGTAATACATTGCCCAAGTAATATTGTGCCTTACTGATAATGACAAAAAGAAGATTTAAAACCCTAATGGAACGAGATTTCTATTGATTATTTCCTCTATATCTTCTGAGCCACAACTACTCAGTGAGTAGTTTTCGTTTTTGAAAATAAACTGGTTTATAGGTTGGGATACTTCTCATGAGGCTTTTGGCTACAACACAGTAAAGTTTCTAAATTCCTAGAAAGCTATTTCATGATTAGTTGGTGACCCAGAGGCTTGGCAGAGATGTTACTTATGTGTGAGGGCTTTATTCTCAGGCAATAGTTTATTCACCATCTCGTAAGCCTCTCCCCCAGTCTTCTAATTCAAATAGGTAATGAAAGTTTAGCTTAAACTGTAGTACCTTAGACTTGGCATTTATTTTTGATAGAGGAGAGATAAAATACTTTGATGGAAAGAAATCAGTTTTCTGTAACTGATGAGTGAAATTTTTATTTTCTGGAAAATTATATAGCCATTTAAAAAATTCAAGGTGTGTTACTATGATTGGTTACAAGAGAATAATGGTACGCGTTTAATTGTAATATTTGTCTCCTATCATTTTCTTCCCTTTCAATCATAATAAATGATTTACAAAAACCCATTTCGAGCATTATCTTTTGAATAATCTTCAAGAAATACCTAATGTTTTCATTGTCAAAGCTGAGTTGTAGAACCAGTGAAAATGGTAGTTATTACCTCCTCTGGCATTCATGCTTTGTCTTCAGTGTTGCTTTGTTTTATGCGAATAAAAGGAAGGTGTTTTGGCAAACTGTAACTTTAATACAGTTGTATGCATAATGACATGTAATATGAAAACAGAAATTTTAGTTCTCCTAAGATTTCATTCATATAGCTCAGTTGAATGGACTGTGTTCCCAAAAGGCATTTAAAATTTTCTGGAGTGTGTGCGTGTGCCCTTTAAGCCAAATATTTCCATAGCTTTGAAATAAATTTAACTCTCAAGAGAAGTTAGTTACAACTTATAAAGAATCTTTATTTCAAAAATGTATTTAATAGTTTGTTGTTGGGGAATTTTTTCCATAGGAAAAAATCCATGGTGGTCGGGTTCCTAGAACAATGCATTTAACCTATAATTGTACTGAAGCCTAACCCCAAAGAACTAACCAGTATGTATGAAAAACAGTATTTCTCTCTAAGAAGGCTGCAAGTGTTTCTGGAATGCCAAGAGCACATTTCCTTCATCTACCCACTCCCTCAGCTGCCTTGGAATCTGGTGGTGCTGGATTTGACACTGGTGGGCTGCAGGCTTATTTCTGTGGAAGGAAGGCTCCAGTAATGTGGGGACTGAGGAAGGAAAGTGAGGAACAGGAAGAACTGGTTAGTGTAGAAATCACATTTCTCCCATTTTCCCCCATTCCCTTTTCCCTAAAAGAAGAAAGGAATTTTACTCTAACAAGAGGAATTTTTTGTCTTTAAATTCTGAATTAAGTAAATTCACACAGATAATTTAGGATGAAGTTAAGATTTATCCATATTTGAGTGAGACCAAACACAGCTTTTCTTGAGTATTTAAGTGGGAAAGGTGGTTCTACACTGCAGAGTTGATAGGTCCAGGAAGGAGGCAGGGGTGTGGAGAGAGGGGAAGTGCCTACTCCAGACCATAATTTTAGTTGTTGAATTTAATTTTACCTAAATTATACATGGTCATGGTGACTCTGGAGGCACATTCATAGTCAACACAACAATCCAAAAATCTTCAATGTATGCTTTATAATTATTTTGTTGTCAAGTAATAGGCAAGAAACAAAAACTTCACCAGAGAAACATCTATTAGCAAACATCTTCAAAATAAGACACAAATGTTCACCACAGCACTTGAATACAGTGCTGCATTCCAGCACTTTCCTAACATAATCTAATGAATGGTGTGGGGACCAGGGATGTGCATCTCTTTCTGACTAGGGAAACATCTGTTAGTAAATAACTCCAAAATATGACACAAATGTTTATGACAACACTTAAATACAGAGTACCCCTCCTTCCAGGACTTTGCTAACTTAATCTAATAAACCGTGTGTGTGTGTGTGTGTGTGTGTGTGTGTGTGTGTGTGTGTGTGTGTGTGTGTGTGTGTGTGTTTTGGCGGTGGGGGGGGGCGTATCTTGTTTTGAAGGGACTGGTAAGTTGTATTGCAGTGGCAGTGGCAGTGGCAGAAGAAGGCTAATTACCTCTCTATGTGGCTGTAACAAATTCCTAGGTGTCCCTAGGAACTGAATGTTGGGTAATAGCAGAGGAGATTGTTTAGAAGTTAACTTCTTGTAATCCTGGAAAATACCATCAAACCCTGGTAAAAATTGGCTTTAATAAGAGAAAAACTTACAGAAAATGTGAGTCTTAAAAAACTTAAGGACTGCATTATTAGCTTTTAGATCATGCATAGATTATAAGATTTTCCCTTCAGGTATGAAGTATCATCAACAATAATGTCATGCCCTCACGTTCTACTGAGACATTTTTACATGAAGTTACCTCCAGCCTCCTAAATGCCAAGTGCAGTGGACCCCAGGTGGTCCAACTGTCTCAAACTCACCAAACCTGGTTTTCCTACTCTGTTCCCCCAACAATTAGGGAATAGGTGCATCAATTCATCAACCGAAGGAGAGAAACCAAAGGAAGAAATGGCTTTTCTTCCTCTCCCAAGGCCTTACTCACTACTAGAACTCTTTGTTGCAAATTACAAAATTCAACTTGAACTAGCTTAGGCAAAAATGAGGAAATGTATTACAAAAATACTAGGATGTCTCATATACTCCAAAGGAGAGCTAAACGACCAAGCCAGAAGAAAGGACACAGCCTTGAGCCTAGGGGAAACATAAGAAATGTGTCAGAACTTTCTCTTCATATTGATGTGTGTGTCTGCTTCATGTTCTCTAATTGCCAAATAACTTCTTCAGTTAGAAAACACAGTAATTTCCTCCAGAGGAGGAGTGACTTAACTTTTCCCAATTCTAGTCTGAAAAATCCCAGGAAAGGGCTGCAATTAACCAATTCATGGTAGGTGTTTACTCTGAACCACTTCCAACTCAACATCAGGAGAATATTTAAGTAAATTATGAAAAAAAATCCATAGAAAAGAATATTTGGCAGCCATTAGTGTTACGTTTATGATACATTTTTAAAAATTACATGGAGAAATGTTAAAATCAGGATTTAATTAACTTTACAATTAACTTCAACTTTGAGAAACAGAATGAAACGTGTCAAAATGCTTAATGTTTATTACTTCTGGGGATGCCTATTTTCCCTTTTTCATTTTTTCTTCAGGCCATTTCTTCTACATTAAGCTTACGTAACTTTGAAAACAAGGGGGAAAAATGTCAAAACTCTGACTGTCACTTTCCCAGCTATAGTTAATAGCCTCCACATGATCTTCTAGACTCCAAAATATTGTTCACACAGCTGCAAAAAATTATCTTACTGAAACTTAGGTCTGGTCATGGAACACTCCTATTTTAAAATTTTATTCGGTTTTTCATAATGAACACAGTGAAATCCGGACTGCAGGATCATTCACAGCAACCATATTCCTGCTCAGTTTACTCTCTCAGCTTATCTCCATCAGGCACTTCACATGCTCCTGCCCCAAACTATTCACTTCCCCAGCTGTGTCCTTTACCCTTCTGCACTGTTGCCCATAAAAGCAGAATAAAATTATCTCCTCCTCCATCAACAGCTTTGCAATTCTTGGGTTTTCTTGGGGTAATCCAAATCTTTGTATATTCTTACCTTAAGAATAATTTTCATCTACCCAAGAAGGTCAACTTCTTTTGCCCAGGTATGAAGCCTCAGAAGGACTAAAGGAAGAAAGGAGAACTCATCTGCTTAATCAGATCAACTAAATGAACTGAATCATTGCTGCTGATCAGGGCCCAGCCTTATAAATTTCACCTTCCTTTGTTACCAGGCTACTTTCTTCAACCACTTACCCAGTTATCCAAACAAGTACTGGTCTTAGTACATAGCAAGCAAGCACTTGGCAAAACTGTTTGCTGTTGTTACTGCTATCAGTATCACAGACTTTCCTAATTATCATGCAAAGGGATTCCAAAGTTCCAGAACTGATCCCATATCAGTTTGTGATCTTACAGGCTGATGAGTATGTAACACCAGCCTACAAAGTTACTGATTCATTGGTAGATCTATCAACCTTCCTTAAAATCATCCTTTTTCCATTGAACTCCAATCCCATTAAATCTCTTCCTATGTGTAACTATAGTATTCTTTGTGTCTCCAAAAAATATCTAGATATTGGCAGAATTTTATTCACAAAAACTTTATCTGAAGTCAATGCCCTTTGTCAACCATCTGCCTCATTTCCAGGAATACATGTTTCTTAGTTCAAAGTTGCTGATCAGTAGCTTACCACATGATAGTAACAAGCATTAAAAACTTAAAATATATCAGAAACACAGATAAGTTATATTTTACAGGTAGTTATCTAATTTAAAACTGATAATCTTTCCTTACTTTTACAGATTCCAAAACTAAGGCTCAGAGAAATTGAGTGATTTAACCAATGTGGCAATGTGGCAACTTAGCAAGTATGGCTTGAATCTAGGTTTTTCTTACCCTGGAACATCACACCGAAGAAGCCGAGCCAAGTGACGGATGATTAGAGGGAGAGTATCCCTTCCAAATATTCAGGGCATCTTGACCTAGAGAACCCAAGTCTATTCAACATTTAACACAGACCAAACACTATCAGTGTAATGACTGTTTCACCAACTCCTTCAAGTATAGTCACTGCTCTCATGTAATTTTTTGCACCTCTGCACAATAGCTTATGTTGCTTATTTTCTTGGTTCACTGTAAGTAGCTATGTGTCTTCTTGAAGGTAAGGATGTTGTCTTACTTATCTCTATTTGTTACTGTGTAGCACAGGACCATGCATATAGTAATAACTCAATGTTTGCTATTCATATAAAGAAACCAGTGTTCAAACAAAAATAGTCTACATTCATAAAATACATTAAGTATAATATGTAGGAATGCACTTCCTTGATTATTAATAAATACATAACGTGCTATTGCATAAAACTTGAAAACACTAAACATTCAGAAAGCTGGAAAATATGAAATCACATGCCTTAATTTTAAAGTCTTAACATTCTTTATTCTTTATGATAAATTAGTAGAAAATAGCTCAAGAGATTGTTTCACCCTCTGTTTGCAAACTACGCCTACTGGGGAGAGAACGGTAAAAGATGAGTGAGAGCAGAGACTCCTGGCACACAGTTGGCATTCAGTAAAGCATTTATTTATTTTATTTTATTTTATTTTTTATTTTTGAGATAGAATCTCAAGCTGTCGCCTGGGTACAGTGCTGTGGCGTCATAGCTCACAGCAACCTCTAACTAGGGCTCAAGCGATCGTCTTGCCTCAGTTTTTCTATTTTTAGTAGGCGGGGAGGGGTGTGTCTCACTTTTTGCTCAGGCTGGTCTGGAACTTGTGAGCTCAAACAATGCACTGGCCTGGGCCTCCCAGAGTGCTAGGATTACAGGCGTGAGCCACCGCGCCCGGCCAGTAAAGCATTATTTAAATAAAAGCACATTTCCAGCTCAGAAACAATTGCTTTAAGGCCCCACGTTCGTAATCCCTTGTCACTTCTTTGACATCTTAGGGGTTGAAGCAGAGAGCTTGGATGCGAAAGGGAACGCTGAGAACTACATTTCCCATCAGGCCGCTCTTTGGACACACGCGCCCCGCGACGTCATTCCCATGGCGACGCAAGAGCCGGCATTCCGGCTCCGCCCCGGAATTCGCGGTGGACCTGGTTCTAAGCTGGGCACTAACGCGGAACCCACGGCGTCTGGGGCCTAGCCACTATGCCCAGGTATATCCTCAACTATGTCTGCGCCGATCCCCCATCTCCCTTGAGATCTCCCCTCTTTCTCACTTCAGACTAGAAGGGGCAGAAGTAGGAAAAAAAAAAAAAAAAAGAAGTAGGAGAGGCCGCTGAAGGCATATTCGGGGAAAGGGGGCCCACGCCGTGCCTGCGGGTGGAAGAATGTGGGTCTGGATGGCCTGGGACTCATAGGAACTACCCGTGAGCAAAAGGAGTCTGCCGCAAGCAGGTTGAAAGGGAAGAGATTTTGAAAAAATCATCGACTCCACCTTCACTGATACTACAGAAGTTTCTTGCGGGCCAGGGACTGTTCCAGGAGGGAGGCTTTGGCGGTGAACTAGAGCACAAAGCTGCGCCCGGGCCTCCGGTCCTAGTGCGGGGGGTCACGGCCGCGGTGAAGGAGGGGAGACGTGGCGCAGTGGAAAGTAGAACGTCGCGGCGGGGAGGGCTTGTAAGTGACAAGGGGCCACGAACCGAGTCCTTAAAGAAATTGTTTCAGCACTTGTTGTAAAACTACGTTTTAGTTCTTCAGTTCTGTCATGTCCATTTTGTAGTTGAGCTGTTCCTAAACCTGCGAACAACTTAAGCACATAGAGAAGTGTCAGGAAGTGCATCACAGAACAGGATAAATCTTTTTTTTTTTTTTTTTTTTTTTTTTTTTGGTAGAGACAGAGTCTCACTTTCTGGCCCTCGGTAGAGTGCCGTGGCCTCACACAGCTCACAGCAACCTCCAACTCCTGGGCCCAAGCGATTCTCCCGCCTCAGCCTCCCGAGCAGCTGGGACCACAGGCACCCGCCACAATGCCCGGCCATTTTTTGGTTGCAGTTCGGCCGTGGCCGGGTTTGAATCCGCCACCCTCGGTATATGGGGCCGGCGCCCCAGGATAAATCTTTATCTCACCTTGGTTTCAGCGGCGTGGTCTCCTTCGAGTTTAGGAACCTTAGTGTGAAAAACTGCCAGCTTTCAATTGCAGTATAATTGATTACAGTAAAAAGCTATGGTTATAATTACAAATGTCCACAGATGGTATACCTGATTGCACACTTCCTTCTCTATCCTGGGAACCTTGGAAAGGAGATAATCACTTTTTTTTTTTTTGTAGAGACAGTCTCACTTTATGGCCCTCGGTAGAGTGCCGTGGCCTCACACAGTTCACAGCAACCTCCAACTCCTGGGCTTAAGAGATTCTCTTGCCTCAGCCTCCCGAGTAGCTGGGACTACAGGAGCCCGCCACAACGCCCGGCTATTTTTTGGTTGTTTGGCCGGGGCCGGGTTTGAACCCACCACCCTCGGTATATGGGGCCGGCGCCTTACCAACTGAGCCACAGGCGCCGCCCACTTTTTTTTTTTTGCAGCTTTTTTGGCCGGGGCTGGGTTTAAACCCACCTCCCGTATATGGGGCCGGCGCCCACTCCCTTGAGCCACAAGGCGCTTGGAGATAATCGCATTAAGAATGGTGTGTACGGGCGGCGCCTGTGGCTCAGTCGGTAAGGCGCCGGCCCCATAATACCGAGGCTGGCGGGTTCAAACCCGGCCCTGGCCAAACTGCAACCAAAAAATAGCCGGGCGTTGTGGCGGGCAGCTACTCGGGAGGCTGAGGCAAGCGAATCGCTTAAGCCCAGGAGTTGGAGGTTGCTGTGAGCTGTGTGAGGCCATGGCACTCTACCAAGGGCCATAAAGTGAGACTCTGTCTCTACAAAAGAAAGAATGGTGTGTAAATGAAGAACAGAAGCCTATCACTTCTTGGCCTTTTGGCTAAGATCAAGTGTAGAACAGAGGCCCACGCTGAGTTCTGGAGGCTCACCTTGTGAAATAATTGCATGAATTTTAGTGTTTAAGGACTAAATGCATGCAAGTGTTTAAGGACTCCAGTTTTGGCTGACTCTTTGTTCCTAGTACTATTCTGGTATAGTAATAAGTATAAGGTCTCAATAAATTTGTAATATTACAGGATAGACCCTAAACTAAATACATATTTTAATAATTGGGGCAACTCTATAAAGCTGATATTCTTTTCTACTGGTATTTTAGAGATGAAGACGTAGAGTTGAGCCTGGTAACTAGCACAGAGGCTTGCCTATATTATATGCTCAGAAATAGGCCCCAAGATCCTAACCCCTTGCTTAATTAATAAAGGAATGAAGGATCTGGAGAGGTTAGGTAATTTGTTCAAGTTCACATACATAGAAAATAGCAGATAGAGGGTAAGGATTCATCAGGTCTTGCCTATAGAATTTTTTAGTTCAATTCTCTATTTCCATTTAGACTTTAAGTTTTTTTAAAAGATATAATCTTAATTTGTATAAAATTATGTATGTGTGGGAAAAGATAATTATTAAAGGATGGTTTTCAATGATTTTGTATGATTAAAGGATGGTTTATATTTTTGTATGATTAAAGGATGGTTTTCAATGATTTTTGTATGATTTTTTTCCCTTCTCTTATTTCATATTTTAGAAAAGATATTATGAGGCAAAAACACAATTTAAAAAACAAGAAGAAAAAAAGATGTTTCAGGGAGCAAAGATTTGATAAACTGGTTTTGCACATTTGGTAGTTTTCAAGTTTACATTCCCAAAAGTCATTGTACCTTCTTGTGTGTCTGAGAAAACAACACATATGGGTATGAACCTTGCTTGGAAGCCCCCAAATCAGATAACCTCATATCCTATGATAAAGGTTTTGCTTATCAACTTCAATATCTTTTTTTGAGACAGAGTCTCACTATGTCGCCCTTGGTAGAGTGCTCTGGCATCACAGCTCACAGCAACCTCCAACTCCTGGATTTAAGTGATTCTTTTGCCCCAGCCTCCCAAGTAGCTGGGACCACAGGCGCCTGCCACAACGCCCAGCTTTTTTTTGGTTGTAGTTGTCATTGTTGTTTGGCAGGCCCAGGCTGGGCTCGAACCTGCCACCTCTGGTGATGTGACTGGTGCCTTAGCAGCTTGAGCTACAGGTACCGAGCCAACTTCAATATTCTTCAAAAAACTAGTTCAAAGCAAAAAAAAAATATATCACGGAATGACTCATCCTCAGATATTTTACCAGGTTATTACTCCCCAGAAAATAACACTGATTTGTTTTATAAATTTTATTGAAATAAAATTTCTCTGCGCTTGAAATAAATTTTTGAAAGTATTCTTTTTGTATGTCTGAATTTTGTTTTTCTGCTTCTCTCATATAGTGAAACTCTCTGGGACATTGCAAAAGCTGAAGTGGAAAAAAGAGGGAGAAATGGAAGTGAAGGTGATAGAGTTGAAATTGGAGAAAAATCTGTTTTCTTCATTGGCAGTAAAAATGGGGTAATGCTTCCTTTCATTTTTACTTTTCTTTTTCAATTATTGTGATGATTTAACAACCAGTAGTAGAATTTAATACTTTGATAAAAATTTGGATACTTCATCTCTTTAACCAGATAACCAATATGGTTTAGTGTAAATTAAAAGATACTTATTATTGATCTAGGAAAAATTGTAATAACAAAATTTTTAAAAATTATTTTAACTGTCACTTTATTTTATAATTTGAAAATATTCAGGTGTTCTATGTCAATATAGTATAAAAGCTAAATATCTCACTCAGCTTCTCAATAAGACAGTATCTTTTTTTAATTAATTTTTTAAAGTCTTTTGTACATAGATCATAAATACATTTATGCCCATTTCAGTGTGTTGATTATTTGTACAAATTGGAGTGCTTACATCATACTAATCAGCATAGCTTTCATCTCATTTACCTAATTATAGCATTAGGACATTTGTGTTCTACACATGATAGAACCAACTTGTACTTGCAATGTGCTCCATAGTTGTGGTCCCCATACTATCCCCTGTTATCCCTCCCACCCCCTCCCCATCCCTTGCCCTCCCCTTCTCTCCTTCATCATAGACTAAAGTTGTGTCTCATTTTTCATATGCAAGTGTGAGTTATTATAAATTGGTTTCACAGTAGTGCTGAGTACATTGGATACTTTTTTTTCCATTCCTGAGGTACTTTACTAAGAAGAATATTTTCCAGCTCCATCCATGTAAACATAAAGGAGGTAAAGTCTCCATTTTTTTACTGCTGCATAATATTCCATGGTATACATATACTACAATTTATTAATTCGTTCATGGGTCAGTGGGCACTCGGGCTTCTTCCTTGGCAATTATGAATTGAGCTGCAGTGAACAATCTGGTGCAAATATCTTTTTTTTTTTTTTTTTTTTTTTTTTTTGTAGAGACAGAGTCTCACTGTACCGCCCTCGGGTAGAGTGCCGTGGCGTCACACAGCTCACAGCAACCTCTATCTCTTGGGCTTATGCGATTCTCTTGCCTCAGCCTCCCGAGCAGCTGGGACTACAGGCGCCCGCCACAACGCCCGGCTATTTTTTGGTTGCAGTTTGGCCGGGGCCGGGTTTGAACCCGCCACCCTCAGCATATGGGGCCGGCGCCCTACTCACTGAGCCACAGGCGCCGCCCGATACAAATAAATTTTTATTACAAGATATATTCTATAAAAATATTATGCAGAATGGCTTATACCAGTGGTACTGATTACTGACATCAGCATACAAATTCTCACACACAAATGCCCCTGCTAGCATTTTTTACTACCCTGTTAACCCAAAAATAAGACAGTATCTTATTTTAAGGTGTGCTGCCAAAGATGCGCTAGGTCTTATTTTCAGGGGATGTCTTATCTTTCCTGTAAGTAGGTCTTATTTTCGGAGGATGTCTTATTTTCGGGGAAACAGGGTACTTACTCTCTGGGGCTGTTCTTGATTTCTTTGTAGTTGCTACAGCCTTTTAGTTTTTGTTTTTTTTTTGTAGAGACAGAGTCTCACTGTACCGCCCTTGGGTAGAGTGCCGTGGCGTCACCCGGCTCACAGCAACCTCTTAACTCTTGGGCTTACGCGATTCTCTTGCCTCAGCCTCCAGAGCAGATGGGACTACAGGCGCCCGCCACAACGCCCGGCTATTTTTTGGTTGCAGTTTGGTCGGGGCTGGGTTTGAACCCGCCACCCTCGGCATATGGGGCTGGCGCCCTACTCACTAAGCCACAGGCGCCGCCCAGCCTTTTAGTTTTGTTTTGTTGTGTTGGTTGTTTGTGCAACCACCCCTTTTTCTTGATAGCAATATGTGGCATATACAAGCTTTTTGTGTGTTTTCACTAATGTAAATTAAGACTAATTGGGGTTTTGAGGATTTGGAAACTTCCTTAAGATATCTAGAACTTTCTTTTTTCTTTTCCTTTTTTTTTTTTTTTTTTTTGTCATCCTCAGTAGAGTGCCGTGGCATCTAGCTCCCAGCAACTTTAAACTCTTCAGCCTGAATCCTCTTGCCTCAGCCTCTGGAGTAACTGTGACTACAGGTGCCCACCACAATGCCCAGCTATTTTTTTTTTTTTTTGTGGGTTTGTTTTTTTTTTTTTGGCCGGGGCTGGGTTTGAACCCGTCACCTCCGGCACATGGGACCGGCGCCCTACCCGCTGAGCCACAGGCGCTGCCCATGCCCAGCTATTTTTTAGAGACAGGATCTTGCTCTGGCTCAGCCTGGTCTATTCTTGAACCTGTGAGCTCAGGCAATCCACCCACCTCTGCCTCCCAGAGTGCTAGGATTACAGGCGTGAGCCACCGTGCTGGTCCTATCTAGAAATTTTGAAGGTATTGTTCTTTAAAATGTATCTAGTTCTGGGTGGTGCCTGTGGCTTGGTGGGTAGGGCACCAGCCCCATATACCAAGGGTGGCAGGTTCAAGCCCCGCCCCAGCCAAACTGCAACAAAAAAATAGCCGGGCGTTGTGGCGGGTGCCTGTAGTCCCAGCTACTCGGGAGGCTGAGGCAGGAGAATTGCCTAAGTCCAGGAGTTGGAGGTAGCTGTGATCTGTGATACTATGGTACTCTACTGAGGGTGATAAAATAAGACTCTTGTCTCTTTAAAAAAAAAGAAATGTATCTAATTCTGCTTCTATGGAACATTAATTTATTTTGAACAATAAAGACACACAATGAATGCTTTTATTGTTCAGCTAGTAGCTATCACCCTTTAAAAAAACCAACATGGCCTTGCTGCCTCCTCTCTCTTCTTCCAGCTTTCCATTCAGTAGACATTCATTGAATAAATTTTATGTGCCAAGCATCCTGTCATATGCTGTGGAAACAAGAATGAAAGTCGCATTCTCAACTGTGAAGGAACTTGGGCACTGGTACACCAGCAATGACAATATCATAAGACACTTGCCATGGTGGAAACAGGGCACTTAACTGAGCCCAAGAGATTGGGAGAGTAGGAAAGCCTCCTTAGAAGGATAATGATTAAAGCTCAAAGGGAAAGAAATAAGGAAAGATAACTAATTCAAGTGAATAAGATAAGTGAATATCCATCCAAGGAGAGGATCAAGAAAAATGTATGAAACAACTGTTGCAACAAATGGGCGAGAGAGGCCAGGTGCTGTGGCTCATGCCTGTAATCCCAGCAATCTGGGATTACTGAGGAGGCCGAGGCAGGTGGATTGCTTGAGCTCAGGAGTTTGAGACCAGCCTGAGCCAGAGCAAGACCTCATCTCTAAAAATAGCTGGGCGCTGTGGCAGGTGCCTGTAGTCCCAGCTACTGGGAAGGCTGAGGCAAGAGAATTGCTTGAGTCCAAGAGTTGCTGTGAGCTGTGATGCCATGGCACTCTACTGAGGGTGACAAAGTGAGACTCTGTCTCAAAGGTAAACAAGCAAAAACAAATGGGACAGAGAATTTGTTAGACAAGTGTAATAGGATTGCCAGTCAATGTTGCTTGATGTTTTGATGATGGGGATGAAGGGGATAACTGATATTCCCAATATGTATAATTTTTCCCCATCATCACTCACTTGCATGGAGGAAGAAGGTGATTTACCTGGGGTTGATTTTTGTGGGGTGGATGATATCTAAGATGGGAAAGGAGAGAAGTAAAGGTAGGAGAGGGCTGATGGAGGAAGAAAAACTACTGCAGTGCTGTGGCCGGGGAGGATTAGTGAGCTAGAATTATTACTATGGGACTTCCTGAAGAAGCAATTAGAGAATGTATAGTTTGCGTGTATGACTTTGGAAGTGGTTAGTGTCCAGTGGTGAAATGATTCAAGATGTAGCCTTGGAAGTAATGTGTGGCAGAAGTAGAAAGGGAACAGGCATCTGTGAGGAGCCAAATGCACTGAGAGGTCAGGATGTTGGGTGGGTTGCCCATGTGCCCACATGATGTGAAGTTAACAAGGCTGATGACAGTAGCTGAGAAGGAAAGGGAGATTGTGGGCCAAAAGAGGTGACAACCACCATGCTAATAGACTGGTTATAACCCTCTGAGGTTTTTACAAGAGCAGGGAAGTGAAGTAGTCTTTTGCAAGTGGCACTGGGAAGCAAGGAGGACCCGGAAGTACATATAGGTGAGAATAAATAGCCTTGTTAAACAAATGGTCCAGGAACAGCCATATTTTAGTTAAGGACAGCAGATGGAGAGAATGTTCTGAAAAGGTTGAGATATTGGGAAGTTTCCCAGTCATGGAGCTAGAGTCAGAGTAAGGGGAGAACAGAAAGATTATTGGGCTAGGTGAAGGGATGCGTTAAAGATTATGGAATTGAGAGTTCCAGGGATATAGGTCAGAGAAGAAGACTGGACTTGGGGTGTCCTTGCAGTAATGGAAAGGCAGATGAGTTTCATTTTGATGATCTCTAAATGAACTTGTATTGTTAGGTCAGTGTTTCTTGAATTAGGAAACCCAGGAGACTGTGGACACGTTCTTGGGGGACCAGAGTTGGCTAGTGAATTTTTACTAAAAATCTGGATTCTTCTTTTTAGTGATAATCTAAAACTTGATTTCAACTCCCAGATTTGAGTTTATATTGATTTGGAATTGTTACTGTAGTTATAGTACTATATATTTACATGAAATTATTGAAATTATTTAAATCAATACTAGTATACCATGAGAATTTGAGGAAATTGGCTAGATATTATCTAAAAGCCCTTTCATTTCTAGACAATTTTTGTTTTTTTGGTAGAGACAGAGTTTCACTTTATGGCCCTTGGTAGACTGCCATGGCATCACACAGTTCACAGCAACCTCCAACTCCTGGGCTAAAGCGATTCTCTTGCCTCAGCCTCCCAAGTACCTGGGACTACAGGCGCCCGCCACAACACCCGGCTATTTTTTTTTTTTTTTATTTTATTAAATAATATGGAACGCTTCACGAATTTGCGTGTCATCCTTGCGCAGGGGCCATGCTAATCTTCTCTGTATCGTTCCAATTTTAGTATATGTGCTGCCGAAGCGAGCACAACACTCGGCTATTTTTTTGTTGCAGTTCAGCCAGGGCCAGGTTTGAACCCACCACCCTCGTATATGGGGCCGGCGCCTTGCCGACTGAGCCATAGCTGCCGCCCGCCTTTTTATTTCTAAAATACAGTAATTTAATTCTTTGTTTTCTTGTACATAGAGTACATTACTTTTTAGGTAATATAGTCCTTATTTATTTAAAATTTTATAATATACTATGTATGATACCTAATCAGAGTAAGAAAATTAGAAAGTCCTGATTTTCTTTTTTTTTTTTTGTAGAGACAGAGTCTCACTTTACTGCCCTTGGTAGAGTGCCATGGCGTCACACGGCTCACAGCAACCTCCAGCTCTTGGGCTTATGTGATTCTCTTGCCTCAGCCTCCCGAGCAGCTGGGACTACAGGCGCCCACCACAACGCCCAGCTATTTTTTTGTTGCAGTTTGGCCAGGGCTGGGTTTGAACCAGCCACCCTCGGTATATGGGGCCTGCGCCCTACTCACTGAGCCACAGGCGCCGCCCGAAAGTCCTGATTTTCTTAAAAGAAAAATTACCTGGGGCGGCGCCTGTGACTCAAGGAGTAGGGTGCCGGCCCCATATACTGGGGGTGGTGGGTTTGAGCCCGGGCCAGCCAAAACTGCAAAAAAAGAAAGAAAGAAAGAAAATTACTTGGAAATCCATCAGCTAGAAACAATCACTTAATATAGTGATGTTCCTCTGGATTTGTGTGTTTGACCTTCTCTGTGTATATACATGTATATGTACATAGACCTCAAGGAACAGGAAAAGCTATTTTTTAGTTGAAAACAGGGTCATGCTAATCCATTGTGAATGTCTTACCATGTCAGTAAGTATACCCTATATTTTCATTCCTAACAGCTGCATATTTTCTTCCATTATATGGATTACCATAATTAATTTAGCCAACCCCCCATTTAGGCTGTTTCTGGTTTTTCAGTTTGATATATACTGGCCAATAAACATCCTTCAATAATATACATTTTTATACTGTTCCAATTATTTATCTCATTGCAAAATAGTCATTTAATTTTATATTTCAGATATAATCTGGAGTAATTTATCATCTTTTGTGATAAAAACTATAGGTTTTTTAGTTAAAAAAATAAACTATATAGTAAAACGCACTGTATTTTTGACAATCCAAAGTTTTCCAAAATATTTTCCTTGGAGCCCAAGGTTGCCTCCTCCAGTGGAGCTTTCCCTGCTGTTCCTCTTTTGTCTATTTTCTTGTAAGAGGGTCAATTATTGAAAAAAGAACAAAAAGAGAAGAAAAGATTTTACTATTTAAAACAAAACAAGATAAAAACCATGATTTAAACCACTGAACTAGTCCCTGGCTGAGATGTGAAGTTAAGTTTCATGATTAACGGCAGAGATGTGGCCAGATCCTGACTCCTAAGAAGTTTGGAATAAGTTTATCCTATAGAATTAAAACAAAACATTCTAACCCAGTATCTGAATTGCTTACTTTGAATATATTTGCAATATGTCCTTTATTTGTATGTTATCTTTTTTATTTCCACTTTGACAATTGGAATTAAAACATTTTAGAAGACACTAATCATCATCTTAACCAGTAATTAGCATTGATGAGTAGAAAAAAATTTAAGACAGCTGCCAAGTTGACCACTAAAGTGAGATATGATTTGCTACTATTTGTCATCTGTGGGACTTTATAATTATAATAATAGCAGTGTAGTTACACTGTGATAGAAAGTTGACAGTTAACTTTTTCCACTTATCAAACTTAAGAACAAGTCTAAAAGTTTCCAGTTTTTAGTTTCCAGGTAATTTATCATTCAAATGATTAAAAATCTATTTTGGACCACAATTATGAACAATAATAAAATTACATATGGATGACATTAACAGTATTCATTCTTTTTGAATTTCCAGGGAAAGACTACCATTATCCTAAGGTGTCTTGACAGGTAAGTATTATGTTAACCTTTAGGCTACATTTATGCCTATTCTAATTGTATAGGGCAAGTTAGATTCTAAAAGACATAGGGAGCTAGAACAATGTTGAGACCCAAACAAAATATTTAATTCTTAGTGCATCCATAGTATAATGTATAGGAACTCCCTTAAAGATAAAACTAACAATAAGCCAAAAAATTATCTGTGGGATTAATACCAGACTTTCTTTATTTGAGGGAGAAATGTTACATAATTACCCAGCCTGCAGAAGTATTTAGCTTCTTTTTTTTTTTTGTAAAGACAGAGTCTCACCTTATCGCCCTCTGTAGAGTGCTGTGGCATCACACAGCTCACAGCAACCTCCAAATCCTTGGGCTTAGGCGATTCTCTTGCCTCAGCCTCCTGAGTAGCTGGGACTACAGGCGCCCGCCACAACGCCCGGCTATTTTTTTGTTTTAGTTTGGCTGGGGCTGGGTTTGAACCTGCCACCCTCGGCATATGGGGCCGGCGCCCTACCCGCTGAGCCACAGGCGCCGCCCAGTATTTAGCTTCTTTTTGGATATGCTACTCTGGTATCTAAATTATTATTTTATTTATTTATTTATTTATTTTTTTTTTTTTTTTATTGTTGGGGATTCATTGAGGGTACAATAAGCCAGGTTACACTGATTGCAATTGTTAGGTAAAGTCCCTCTTGCAATCATGTCTTGCCCCCATAAAGTGTGACACACACCAAGGCCCCACCCACCTCCCTCCTTCCCTCTTTCTGTTTCCCCCCCCATAACCATAATTGTCATTAATTGTCCTCATATCAAAATTGAGTACATAGGATTCATGCTTCTCCATTCTTGTGATGCTTTACTAAGAATAATATCTTCCACGTCCATCCAGGTTAATACGAAGGATGTAAAGTCTCCATTTTTTTTAATGGCTGAATAGTATTCCATGGTATACATATACCACAGCTTGTTAATCCATTCCTGGGTTGGTGGGCATTTAGGCTGTTTCCACATTTTGGCGACTGTAAATTGAGCTGCAATAAACAGTCTAGTACAAGTGTCCTTATGATAAAAGGATTTCTTTCCTTCTGGGTAGATGCCCAGTAATGGGATTGCAGGATCAAATGGGAGGTCTAGCTTGAGTGCTTTGAGGATTCTCCATACTTCCTTCCAGAAAGGTTGTACTAGTTTGCAGTCCCACCAGCAGTGTAAAAGTGTTCCCTTCTCTCCACATCCACGCCAGCATCTGCAGTTTTGAGATTTTGTGATGTGGGCCATTCTCACTGGGGTTAGATGATATCTCAGGGTTGTTTTGATTTGTATTTCTCTAATATATAGAGATGATGAACATTTTTTCATGTGTTTGTTAGCCATTCGTCTGTCGTCTTTAGAGAAAGTTCTATTCATGTCTCTTGCCCATTGATATAAGGGATTGTTGGCTTTTTTCATGTGGATTAATTTGAGTTCTCTATAGATCCTAGTTATCAAGCTTTTGTCTGATTGAAAATATGCAAATATCCTTTCCCATTGTGTAGGTTGTCTCTTTGCTTTGGTTATTGTCTCCTTAGCTGTACAGAAGCTTTTCAGTTTAATGAAGTCCCATTTGTTTATTTTTGTTGTTGTTGCAATTGCCATGGCAGTCTTCTTCATGAAGCCATAGTGCTCAAGACAGCATGGTACTGGCACAAAAACAGAGACATAGACACTTGGAATCCAATGGAAAACCAAGAAATGAAACTAACATCTTACAACCACCTAATCTTTGATAAACCTAACAAGAACATACCTTGGGGGAAAGACTCCCTATTCAATAAATGGTGTTGGGAGAACTGGATGTCTACATGTAAAAGACTGAAACTGGACCCACACCTTTCCCCACTCACAAAAATTGATTCAAGATGGATAAAGGACTTAAACTTAAGGCATGAAACAATAAAAATCCTCCAAGAAAGCATAGGAAAAACACTGGAAGATATTGGCCTGGGGAAAGACTTCATGAAGAAGACTGCCATGGCAATCTAAATTATTTTTATTCTACCTAATCAATGATTACTTGAATCTTAATTATAACCCTTAAGTTGCTCAAGGGTGCATTTTTGAAGCACATGTTGGTCTTCTAACTCTACATTTCACTATTTCTATAGTTTTATATAATTTCTAACTTTCTGTACTGTAGAAGCATACCATCAGCTGCAGATTTCGATTATTATTGGTAGATGTTGCAGTAAGTTAATAATGAAAATCTTCAATCAATTTTGGAAGATATTTCTCTGGTCCCTTCATTCTAATGCATATTTCTTATTTAACTTCTCCAAAAACATAACAAGAGATGGAATTTGGTCTAATGGTCACATTAAAGAAACATCATTCAGGCGGTGCCTGCGGCTCAAAGGAGTAGGGCGTTGGCCCCATATGCTGGAGGTGGTGGGTTCAAACCCAGCTCTGGCCAAAAACTGCAAAAAAAAAAAAGAAACATCATTCATTTGAAAAATACTATTAAAGAAGACAATTAATAGAATCTTGGTTTTGCGTAATTCCTTTCACCAACAAAATTATTACTTTGAAGAACTATCCACAGTAATCATTTGTTGATATAAAAAAACTTGTTGATGCAGTTTATTTGTTTGCAACTCTGATTAGCTCAAGGATGCCCATGCTTGAGTGTAATTTAAGATAGAGAACTGCGTTAAAATCTTGCATTGATATCCCCATTAAATAAACTGACAGTCATTAGGTTCCCAGCTCCCTGGGTCAAGGCTGAGCATCAACCCGATGTCGGTGCTTCTGACGTGGCCTGGATATAGGGAGCTTGGGCCTCAGCGGGGCTGTCAGCACCGCCATCCCTACTGCCTTCTCCCCTTACTCTCACATTGCCTTTAGAGGGGGTACTGCATTTGCAAGTACCATTATTTACCTCTGCAGCTGCCACTAAAATCCACTAAAATAGTTTTTTGAGGGCATATCATTTTTATCATTTTACCTCAGTGCTATCATACAAGGTAAAAGAAAAAATGATTCAGGTAAGATGATAGCATAAGAAACCAATACTACCCACAATGGTAATATGTGTGTACTATCTGCCTTTGTTGTATAGAGATGAGCCACCAAAACCAACCTTAGCTCTGGAATATACATATGGCAGAAGAGCAAAAGGACATAACACAGTAAGTGTCTCTCTAAGCAAGTGATGTTGCTATGCCTGAGACGGGGAAGTAATGATGCTGACTTTGTTTAACCTTTTCCATCTTACCTGTCATCAATAAACATATCCAGTTGTGCACTTCATAGCTGTGTACTGTTGAACTTCGAACGCAATTCAGCAGATAATGAAGCCAACCCAGACTGTGAAAGATATTTTAGCCTTCTTATTTGTTATATCTTAAAATGCAGGAATAAGATTCCTTTTTAAGTGGCTCAAAGGAGTAGGGCTCCTGCCCCATCCATATACCAGAGGTGGTGGGTTCAAACCCGGCCCCAGCGAAAAACTGCAAAAAAAAAAAAGATTCCTTTTAAACTTTATCGTACGGTTTTTGAGAATAATGTTATAAGGTACTGTCTTTCCTTAAAATTTTAAAAAATATTTTAAAATATATTCACATTTTAAAAATATTATTTAAAAAATATTCCACTGGACTTTATCTGTGGACTATTTATGAAAATATACTGTTTAATATCTAAATTATTAGCATTTTCAAGTACATCTTGACATTGGCAGTACTGAGACCACAGGTCTTACTTGATAAGCCTATTTTCACTCATTTTGGTGTCTCTTCAGAGGAAGGTTATAAACTATTCAGGATAAGGGGAGAGTTTATAGTGTATATAAGCAGGGGGAGGAATTTCTAAATAGAAGCTTTTTGGAGTTCTTACATGAAAAGAGGTAATTTTTTTTTTTTTTTTTTGTAGAGACAGAGTTTCACTTTATGGCCCTCGGTAGAGTGCTGTGGCCTCACACAGCTCACAGCAACCTTCAACTCCTGGGCTTACGCGATTCTCTTGCCTCAGCCTCCCGAGTAGCCGGGACTACAGGCGTCCACCACAATGCCCAGCTATTTTTTGGTTGCAGTTTGGCCGGGGCCGGGTTTGAACCCGCCACCCTTGGTATATGGGGCCGGCACCTTACCGACTGAGCCACAGGCGCCGCCTGAAAAGAGGTAATTTCTTAAATAAAGTTTGGTCTATAGAAGAACAACCTAGAACATATTTCCATGACAAAGACAAATTCCTGCTATTTCCATGATAAAGACAAATTTTTATGCATTGATCTAGTTCAAATGTTTGGTCATTAGACAATGTATAAAGAGTTGAATCTGCCTGTTGTTGCTTCCTGGATTTGCCAATGAAAGTTGGTTATTAAAACTATGAAATTAAAATGAAAAGAAAAAAAATATTTTGAGATGCAGGAGAACTTCATTTTGATGACTCACATGAATTTTGACATGACTGATAATCCTAGAAATATAATTATACTTTTCATTGGTAACTATGAGCAGCTTTCTTCAGTTTAGCTATTGAATAGAGCTTTAAAATCTTCCTTTCTTCCTTCTTATACAACATGAAGAACATTGTATTAATCTGATTTTTAAGGATCTTTTTTGTATGTTATGTGTTAAAGGTTTGTTTGACATCCCACTGAGACATTCCACGTTGCAGATCAAAGTTTGCTTATATCCAGGGATGTGACCATTATATCCTTAAACCATTGTCACAAAATATGTGGAGTAGTAATTTAAAGTGTAAAGTTGGAACATACATATGTTTAAAATGGAAACACAAAGAAAAAAGCTGTGAAATGTCTTTTGTCTTATGTTCTCTGTATTCATGCTGCTGATTTGTCTGTCTATAACTGAAGTGTGGGTCTAAGGGTTCGTCTCCAGCTACTTTGCGTCTGTAATCCACAGAGATTCTGGGCAGCTGCCACCTCAGTCTCTTCTCTGTATTATCATAATTTGGTTTAAATAAACTATATAGTACAATGAAGGCAAAAAAAAAAAAATCTTCCCTTCATCAAATTGTAAATTGAGGGAAACATGAAAAATTATTTTTCCTATAACACTAATGATTCGATATCAACAGCAAAACAATTATAAAGATTATGAGAATTCAATTAAAATGCAAAATAATTATATATTCATTAAAAATTTGCCTTAACAGCAACCTGTCTCTTCTTCCAGGTTCATGTAGCAAATATATAAAGACCCAGATGATTCTGATTCACCTATTTTTCCCTCTAAACTTTGTACTATCAAATAGGGTGTTTTCAGACTCATTTTAAAAGCTTCATGTCGGGGCGGCGCCTGTGGCTCAGTGAGTAGGGCGCAGGCCCCATATGCCGAGGGTGGCGGGTTCAAACCCAGCCCCGGCCAAACTGCAACAAAAAAAAAAAAAAATAGCCGGGTGCTGTGGTGGGCACCTGTAGTCCCAGCTACTCGGGAGGCTGAGGCAAGAGAATTACTTAAGCCCAGGAGCTGGAGGTTGCTGTGAGCTGTGTGATGCCACGGCACTCTACCAAGGGCCATAAAGTGAGACTCTGTCTCTACAGAAAAAAAAAAAAAAGACCCAGATGATTCTGATTCACCTATTTTTCCCTCTAAACTTTGTACTATCAAATAGGGTGTTTTCATACTCATTTTAAAAGCTTCATGTCGGGGCGGCGCCTGTGGCTCAGTGAGTAGGGCGTCGGCCCCATATGCCGAGGGTGGCGGGTTCAAACCCAGCCCCGGCCATACTGCAACAAAAAAATAGCTGGGCGTTGTGGCGGGCGCCTGTAGTCCCAGCTACTCGGGAGGCTGAGGCAAGAGAATCGTGTAAGCCCAAGAGTTAGAGGTTGCTGTGAGCTGTGTGACGCCACGGCACTCTACCTGAGGTGGGTACAGTGAGACTCTGTCTCCACAGAATAATAAAAATAAAAATAAATAAAAGCTTCGTGTCTTTCTCAGAGTTGATATCTCCTAAGAATTCTAGATAGAAGCACTTTGTTCCTTGCACAGTTTTGGTGGCTTGAACAAGGATCAACCTCAGGGCAGAAGCACAAATGCCATTAGCTAGCAGTTTGAGAAAGTTCTCATGGAATAGATTTCTGAACATCTTGGCTGCCTAACCCTGTCAATCCCCTATTATTAATATTTTTAGAGTCCTTTAAAAAAAGAAACAGTTGTTCAGGTCTCTTGTTCCTCCACATTCCAGTTGTTATTGTCTGTGGTAGCCCGTCACATTCCCCGTGGGATCAGACTCATTATCTGCTGTGCCTTTGCCGGGTAATCCTAATCCGCAGCCGGGACTGCGCCTGTTCGTCTGCTTTCCCCATGCCTTAGCTCTGTCTTCCTAAATCAGCACGTTTTCCAATTCAACTGTTTTATCTGTCTAAAATTGGAAATGTTTTCAAAAAAATAATACCTAAGTGTTCAACTGGTTAATTTTATTTAAAATTTGCATGAATGTATACTACATGTGATATTTTAAAAATTGAGGCACCGTTTATGTTTTCTCTTAAGGTATTACTAGAATTAGGGCATTTATGTACACGTGTAGACAATACATCCATAAGGCCTCATCTTTCTTCTTTGGAATAGGTTCTTTGGTACATTTTGAGCTATAAGAGAGAAAGTAGAAATTTTTGACTGCCAAGTTGATTAAGGACTACAATATTTTATATCTATAATTATTACTGGCGGGTGCTAGGGATATATAAGAAGTACTTAAAATTCAAAAAAAAATTTTTATTATAAAAAAACTTGTTTTTTTCAGCCAAAAGATATTGCTCACTTTTGGGAATTGGGTGGAGGAACTTCTTTATTGGACTTGATCAGCATACCCATCACAAGTGATGCCTTACGGTAAGCTCCAGAATGAGTTTTAAGTACATGGTAGGGTCAGCAGGAAGAATACAAGTAGGATTTTGTGAGTCAGAAATTTGGTGAGAAAGTTTTATGTTGCTGAAAGCTTCTGCCCACTTCCTTTATAAGTGCTTAAATTGTAATGCTTTCAGAAAGGTTTGAAAAGGACAAAGATTCTGGCCTGTTCCCAAGTGAGATAGCTGGCATTCCCATAACATGTTTTGTAAGCCTGCAAACAAACAAAAAGAATATGTCAAATAATACTTGGACAATAAATTAATTTGGCAAAAATATATTTGAAAAGCTTAACTCTTTCTGGTAGCCATTTCAGTGTGAGTTAATTCAGCTCTGGGGTTTTTCTTCAGCTGGATATTAAAAGTCTATCACTGAATTTAAGGTTAATTAGTATTGTTGAAAGTTTATGAAAAGGAAAACTGTGTTGGAGGGGAGAGAGTCTCTCCATTTGCTGACCTTAAAGAAATAGAACCTAAGGGGAAAACCTCAAAACCCTTGAGTGGCATTTTCCTGACAATAACTCCCACATGTTGACTAGATCATAATGTGGAAAATTGTGACATTTCTCACAGTGTTTCTGGGAATTGATCAGAGCCAAGAAAAACAAAAAATTCATCTTATCCTGATCAGAGTTTAACACAAACCATTGCTGCCGCCTGGATCAAGAACAAAGGGCTTGGCAATTATTTGTTACATTCTGGCCATTAAGCTCCTTGGAATGGGAAATTATTTCTTGTTGACAGGAGAGTTGTTTTTCCAGAACTAGCTTGAAGCAGGTAATGCTGCCTTTGTCTCATGATTTTTTTTTCTATTCGTTTTAGTGCTTAATAAATACCTGGAGAGAAGATGGCATGGTACATGGGTATACCATAATTTCTCAACCACTCCCTTTATTATTTTTTTTGAGACAGAGTCTCAAGCTGTTGCCCTGGGTAGAGTGCCATAACATCACAGCTCACAGCAACCTCCAATTCCTGGGCTCAAGTGATTCTCTTGCCTCAGCCTCCCAAGTAGCTGGGACTACAGGCACCTGCCACAATGCCGTGCTATTTTTTGGTTGCAGCCATCATTGTTGTTTGGCGGGCCTGGTCTGGATTCCAACCAGCCAGCTCAGGTGTATGTGGCTGGCACCTTAGCTGCTTGAGCCGCTTGAGCCACAGGCGCCAAGCCACCTGGGGGTTTTTTTGAGACAAGGTCTCTGTTGTGTAGTCTAAAGTGTAGTGGTGTGATCATAGCTCACTGCAACCTCAAACTCCTGGGCTCAGTAATCCTATTGACGTGCATGAGCAGAGTACAGTTGCATGTGGTGATAGTGGTGGTATATGTGGGGGTTAGGAGTGCGCTTTCAGAGAAGCAGGATAGTACAGCAGAAAAACATGTAACCTTGATCTAAATATGAGTACCACAACTTACAAGTTATAAAAATCTGACCTTCAGACTTCTGAGCCATAAATGAACATTATAACATCTAGGAAGGGTTGTTGTGAAGATTAACTAGGTAGTTCCCTACCAAGGTCCATCTGTAAACCTGTTTCATTTTCCTTGGTGGTTGTGTTGCTGCTCTTACTATTTTTGCTTCCCTTCTTTGGAGGACATAGTAAACTTGGATCTAAGCATCGTATTGTTGGACCCAACTAGTTCAGATAAAAACCTCAGTGCCACTATTCATTCTAACACTTAAATATCACTAAAGAAAAGTATTGGAGGCCCAGTGGCCCACACCTGTAGTCCTAGCACTCTGAGAGGCTGAGAACTGCTTTAAGCCCAGGAGTTAGAGCTTGCAGTGAGCTATGATGACACCATTGTACTCTACCCAGGGTGAAAGAGTGAGAATCTGTCAAAAAAAAAAAAAAGTTTTGAAATAATTAAGGCGTAACTTTGAGGGAGTTTTTTTTGCCGAGGTGGGGGGGAGTCTTAGAATGATGCCATGTTGCCATGTTCCCCCTTGTTACCCCCTTAGGCTATTGTGCTATTATTCTTAGATAAATTCCATTCATTAAGATTTCAAAATAGTAATTATTCTGAGTCTTTTTTGAAGGATATTTTCATTTCTTTAGGACATTTTCTATTGTTCTTGTTTTGGATCTTTCAAAACCTAATGACCTTTGGCCCACCATGGAGAATCTATTGCAAGCCACTAGGAGTCATGTAGATAAAATGATAATGAACCTGGGAAAAACAAATTCTAAAGCAGCTTCTGAGATGAGACAGAAGATGTGGAGTAATATGCAGAAGGACCATCCAGTGAGTTGCTCTTAGGATTATTCCTAGAATCCTTAGCCCCATACAGAGTTGATGGTAGCATTACAAACTTCTTTAGATTTTTATGCATGACTTAAAATTCATTTGATGTAGATGAACCTGCTCACCGGAAAATTACAGCAATTTACTAAAACTTCAGTAAGAGCAAAACAAGGAAAAAGATTCCTTATGTGTTCTTGTTAGACATCTACTGTGATTGTTATGGCATATTACACCAATCTAAGAAATAGAGTTTTAGAGTAGTAGTTTGATATTGATTTTTTAATCTCTTTTAAATGAATATAAAAAAACCCAGACTCTACGAAAGTCACCTGGCAAGGAATAGATGAAGCTACAAATTAAGCAAAGAGTAGAGTTTTAACAGCTTTCATCATCACTCTGTATTTTATAATTCATTTAGCTTCTGTCACATGTTCAATCTTTTATTACCTGACAACGTATTAAATTATGAAGTTGCTAACACAAGTTATCTTGAAGTATAGTTATGAACATTATCATCTAGAAAGCTAGGAACAGCGTTTTATGTTGCCCAGGGTTTATAAGACTGTTTTACATAGGCAATATTGGAACAAAACAAATCCATGCTGTAGAAATGCTATTGCAACGAACAGTTAACATAAAATTAAAAAAAAAAACCTCAGGAAGATAATATGTTATGTAAGGAATAAATACCATAGTAGTTGAGGGAATTGCTGTTTCTAGTTTTATACTTATACTTTGGACATACAGCTTAGTGAAAGTTAAACATTGGAACAAATTGTATGTGAAGCAGGCAAAGTCAACATCAACAGAAGGTATTGAAAGTGGTATTCTTAGATGTAAATGGAGCTGAGCATATAGCAGTAAATAATTATAATAAATCCATGAAATATATTTATTAACAGGATCGTGAATTAATTGACCCATTCCCAATACCTCTGGTTATAATTGGAAGTAAATATGATATTTTTCAGGTAAGTTCTTCTGCTTCTCATTGGTTTTATTATGTATGCATAGTTATACTTTATGGGGGAGATACAAAAATAATGATGAAATAAAATGACTCTGGGAGGGATAGGGTAAGGAGTCACACATCTTAAAGATTTTAGAAAAGAAGATATAGTTGAAACAGAGAATAGAGGTAAGAAAATAAATGCAGTGGTTTAAATAGGGATAAAGCACAAGATTTAGAAAGTGAATCTTGGCTTGACACCTGTGGCTCAAGCAGCTAAGGCACCAGCCACATACACCTGAGCTGGCGGGTTTGAATCCCAGGCCTGCCAAACAACAATGATGGCTGCAACCAAAAAATAGCTGGGCAGGCACCTGTGGTCCCAGCTGCTTGGGAGACGGAGGGAGGAGAATCACTTAAGCCCAGGAGTTTGAGGTTGCTATGAGCTGTGATGCCACGGCACTCTACCAAGGTGACAGATTGAGGCTCTGTCTCAAAAAAAAAAAAAAGAAAATGAATCTTCAACTCAATCACCAAGGAATAAGACTTATTTCCCAATTTTTATTTTATTATTATTATCATTTTTATTTTTTATTTTTTTGCAATTTTTGGCCAGGGCTGGGTTTGAACCCACCACCTCCAGCATATGGGGCTGGCATCCTACTCCTTTGAGCCACAGGAGCCACCCTTTATTATTATTTTTGAGACAGAGTCTCACTGAATTACCCTTGGTAGAGTGCTATGGCGTCACAGCTTACAGCAACCACAAACTCTTGGGCTCAAGCAATTCTCTTGCCTCAGCCTCCCAAGTAGCTGGGACCACAGGCACCCACCACAACACCGGGCTATTTTGTTGTTGTTATCGTTGTTTAGCAGGCTCAGGCCAGGGTTGAACTCACCAGTCCCTGAGTATATGGCTGGCATCTTAACCACTGAGCTACAGGTGCCAAGCCCCGTTTTTATTTTTTTATTTATTTATTTATTTATTTATTTATTTTTGTGCTTTGTGGCACAAAAAAAACCCACTCCAGTCTGGGTTTGAACCTGCCACCTCCGGCATATGGGACCAGCGCCCTACTCCTTGAGCCAAAAAAAAACCCACTCCAGTCTGGGTTTGAACCTGCCACCTCCGGCATATGGGACCAGCGCCCTACTCCTTGAGCCACAGGCGCCGCCCAAGCCCCGATTTTTAAATTGAACAAAATATCAAATTCGTTTTTTCTTTCTTTGCTTGTCAGAATCATTAGGATATTCCACAGCATAAAATATGTGCTTAGATCTAAATTCTAAATTCTAAATTCTATTGAGCTAAGCGTTTAAACAAAGATCTCATAGCTATTGCTCTAGAAGACTGCAGCTATAGTTCAACTCTCTGTAGAAACAAATACATATCAAGGTAATGAAATCCTGAAATCAGGGTGGGTTTATAAAAACAGTCTATTTCTACATTTAATGATTTGTATCTTCCTGCAGATATTTACTTCTCTCTACTTCTTTTTCCTTTTAAACAACATATTTCTACAGGATTTTGACTCTGAGAAGAGAAAAGTAATATGCAAGACACTTCGATTTGTTGCACATTATTATGGAGCCTCATTAATGGTTTGTACATTTCCTGTCCTTTGGGCTTGCATGGACAGTACCAAATTTGGAAAAATCAGCCACTGGATTCATAGCTATGCATATAATGCTAAAGTACATGGTCCCGTCCTTTCCTTCCCCTTTGTCAAAGACCTCTTCCAGGGTATCTGCGAGTGCATCCATAGCATGTCCACTGCTGGATGGGCTACCCTGTCTTTGTGACAGTAGTTCTAAATTGCTTCTACGCATAAACCCTAATAAAGCTTAAAGAGAGAAATTGGTGATATTTATTGTTAGCTTCCCATTAGGAACTAGAATCATATCCCCTTGAAAGAAAAACAACCAAACTTTCACAATGTGTCGTTATTGTTTTCATTTTTAAAAGTGCTATTTAAGCCATGCATGGTGACTCACACCTATAATCCTAGCACTTTGGGAGGCTGAGGCAAGAAGATCACTTGAGGCCTGGAATTCAAGACCAACCTGAGCAAGAGCGAGACCCATCTCTACAAAAAAATAGAAAAATTAACCAGGTGTGGTGGCTTCCCCTTCAGTTGCAGCTACCCTTGAGGCTGAAGCAGTAGGATTGCTTGAGCCCAGGAGTTCAAGGCTGCAGTGAGCTATGATGAGGCCACTGCACTCCAGTCTGAGTGACAGAGGAAGACTCTATCTCCAAAAAAATAAAATAAGTAAATAAATAAATAAAAATAAGGCAAGTACTATTTTTTACAGAAGTTAAAAATATGGGCCAGGCATAGTGGCTCATGTCTGTAATCCCAGCACTTGGGAGGCTGAGCCAGGTAGATTGTCTGAGCTCATAGGTTCGAGACCAGCCTGCACAAGAGCGAGACCTTGTCTCTAAAAATAGCTAGGCATTGTGGCAGGCAGCTGTAGTCCCACCTACTTGGGAGGCTGAGGCAAGAGAATCGCTTGAGCCCAAAAGTTTGAGGTTGCTGTAAGCTATGACACATGGCACTTTACCAAGGGTGACAAAAAGTGAGATTGTCTCAAAAAAAAAAAAAAAGTTGAAAACATGAACCCTGAAGTCATGCTTCCTGGGCTCAAATCTCAGGGCAACTATTTACTAGACAGGTAATTTTAGGCAAGTCACTTACTCTCACTTAAACCTCACATCCTCTAGGGTGAAATGGATAAAATTAGTACCTTATTCATAGGACTGTTGTGAGAATTAAAAGAGGGAATACATGTGAAATATTTAGCACAGGGCCTGGAACAAAGTATCATTTAATTAACATTAATTTATTATAATTACTCTTATCATTATCTTTCATAGGAGGACCAAATTTTGCTGGATGTCCTTTAATGCACTAAACTGTAAAAGCATTTTTATTTTAAAAAATACTTTTTCACATTTGAATGATTATTGAATGGTGTCTTTTTTCCCTCTAAATCAAAGCACTCAGATGAACCTAGAGACAAGGTGGTCTGACCTAGAGACACCCTGCTCTAGCCCTTGCCTTCATGGCTAGAATATCATGACTGAAAGTAATATCTACAAGATGTATTTTTAATTCTTAACCTTTTCAGAACATTCCAAATGTGTTTCATTATGTGTTTTCTTAAAAATAAACACCTTCTATGTTTGAACTATATTTGCTTACATATGAAGTTTGTTGACAGAGTATTTTGGAAAATATTCTTCTTTCTTATTTTGAAAAGATACGGAAAATTTAAAGTGAATGACTTATCCAAGTAGAGGCAACAACCTTGCAGTTCCTGGTTTTTGTCCCTAGGTAATGCTACACATTTAATTCTGGTTAAAGTTAGCTACAGGAAATCCCTGTATTTCTCTAGGAATGGGCCACACTTGAAGATCATTCAGGATTCCTGTTCTTACAGGTGAAAACATAGATGAAGTCAGGTCAGCATAGGCCACAGTAGGTCTAGAATTACTCATGCCTCAGAAGATCCTAAATTAGAAAATCAGAGACCAAGAGAAAGATCTAAGAAGGACTTCATGTCAGCTCTCAAGGGAAAGAGATTGGGTTAGTGGAGTTCTCCAGGACTACCAAAGGAACCAAAGGCTTTTCTAGCTTCCCAAACCAAAAGGAGTATAGCCAATGTTATCAAAGCTCTTATCTTTCGGTTTTACATCTCCGCTTACCCTCTACTCCATTTAAGGAGGAATGTTGGATACTGCCTTGCAAGATTCCTTGATATCAAGCAGTTTTTTTCTTCCAACACTGTAATTGATCCTTAATAGTTCAGCTGAGAATATTGATTAAATATTCTGAATAATCTAAGAAAGTCAATAAAAATAAAACTAGGAAAATACTGATGAATAGGAACAGGTACAGAGGAGAGCTACCAGTATGGTAGGGCACTTTAAATTATGATTTTTGGGGATGAGTATAATGTCATCTGAAATGTGATAACTCTCTTTAACCAGTTGAAGAACTGACCCATAGAAAAGAGATTTAATGTATTCTTTGCTCTCCTATAGTCAAGGAAAAAAAAGAACAATAGAGAAAGTTTAATCAAAATAAGCAAGCCGGGCATGGCTCATGCCTATTATACTAGCACTCTGGGGGGCCAAGGCAGATGGATTGCCTGAGCTTAGAAGTTTGAGACAAGCCTGAGCAAGAGCAAGACCCAGTCTCTACTAAAAATAGAAAAACCAGCCAGGTGTTGTGGCGGGCGCCTATAGTCCCAGCTACTTGGGAGCCTGAGGCAAGAGCATCACTTGAGCCCAAGAGTTTGAGGTTGCTGTGAGCAAAATAAGAAAGAACTTTCTGATACTACCATTATCTGAAAAAATAAGAGAATTTTCTAACATTGCCATTATCTACAATTAGAATGAGCTGAAAGATGAGTTCCCAGGCATTGAATTTGGTCAAGTAGGTCTATAGCTATTTATAGAGGATATTTTAGAGGTGATTGTTGCAGCAAATGGAGGGGTTGAGTTAGAAAACTACCCCCCCACCCTTATAAAGGGAGTATCTTTCTCTGTCACTCAGGTTGGAATCCTATGGTCCAATCATTGTAGCCTCAAATTACTGGGCTCAAGGAATCCTGCCTGGATCTCCCAAATAGCTAGGATGACAGGTGTGAGCCACCATGCCCAGCCAGAAAACTTATGATGTTCTCCCAGCCCTACATTGTGTAAAATACATTTGCCATTAAGGTTTTTCCCTTCCCACAAAGAAAATGTAATAAAGTTAAGCAGAATAATTGTATTTTAAAAATTCAATTAATCTATATCTTTTTTTTTTGGAAAAACGTTTAATGAAAATTCAGTGTCATGAAGCAGTGAGATGCCTTTGCATATAGGGGAAGCTGCCATGGGAGCACAGGCCTGGCAGTCATCCCAGTGGCTTTGAGGGCTTCACCAATCAGAAGGGTTAGTCTTAGTCTTCTGCCAACATCTGGTGATGTGGGACTGGAGTGGACAGTCGGCCCCATGGCTACCTGCCAGCAAGTAGGTAGCCTCCATACCTGGTCTTCCACTTGTCTACTAAGCACAGCAGTACATGGCCTGGGACCATGCAGGGCTTGTTTGAAGAAGGCAAGAAAAGCCACAGCAGCAAAGCACTCAGGAGAAGAGCTAGGCTCCTTTTGCCCCACCCCAGGTCTTCAGGAGTAGAGCAACAGCTCACACTCCCACATGACATGGAAGACTGGCGTTAGCCAAGTATGCCACCATTGTGGAAGCTGGTGAAGCACTTTGGTTCTCAGCAAGGAACCCCTCTGAGGGTGGCAGTGGCTCCCAGGGCTCTGCTGGGCGTAGACCACAACTTAGGCACCGGTTTCATGGAAATCTAGAGAGTGATTGGCAGGGCCAGGCACTCTATGAACAAGGCAAATTTAGACCTGCTGAGGGGCAGTTAGGACCCAGCAATGGGAAGTAAAGGAAGTCTCCAGCCACTTCTGTCACTCATTATTTTTGGGACATCTGAGGACTGGTTATCTGTTCTTGGGAGAGCAGGTTACCAGGGATCAGAGGGCTGCCTGATAGTGAGAGGCATGTAAGTCACAGGAAGAGGCTGGGATCCTGGCCTCAGCTGTAGCATGAGCTGGAAGAGGTGGAGCCACACAGTCACAACATACACAGGCATACAGCACAGCAACACAAAACAGAAGGGCTCAGAGTCAGCTTCTCAGCTGCTCTGTGGAAGCTGCATCTGCTGTCATTCTTTCCTCTGCAGTCACTTCATGATGTAAATCACATCCAGGAGGGGCTGTAGGGTCAGCAGAGCAGGTGATGCCTACTGAAATGCACGCCAGTGGATTCTGTCAGCTCCCTCATTTTCCACATCGTGGATTGCACTTGAATCTTCTGAGCAGTTAGATTTCCTACCACATCCCTAGGAGCTGTAAGGGGACATCAGCCTGACTTCCTCAGACAGCAAGCAGGAGCAGCAAAGACAAGGAGGATCTTTTGTAAATGGAGCACCTGAGAAGTTGATGCCAAGGAGGAGTGCAGACGCTGAAATCACCAGGAAAAGGAGTCAGGCAGCAAGTAGCTGGAGAGAGCAGGCCCTCCACTGAGGCAAGGAGAAGTTTGGGCCCACAGCCAAAACAGGCTGTTGCCAAAACCAACTGGGAGCACCAGGTAAAGCAGAGCTTCAGAGGGAGTACAGACCGCATCCCCAGGCGTTCCTGGGAGCCCCCACTTTATTCCCCATCATGCAGCACGGGCTGTCTATCATTCAGGATCCCTGGCTCTGGGCGCTTCCAAGAGGAAGCCAGCAGGATGTAGAGCACCAGCAGCCCACAGGCAACCGCCAGCATCCCAGTGCTGTTGGCGAAGACAGCCTGGCTGGGCAGACTGGAGTACGGCTTGGTGACGTTTTTCAAACTGAAGACAAGCTTCTCATTAATTCCAGAAATGACAGCCACAATGGACAGAGAGAGGATGGCAGCTCCAAAGAAGACGTGGATGGGTTTAAGGAGGCTGCGCAGCCACAGGGAAGCCCAGGGCAGAAGGAAGATGACAAAGCCAAAGAACCACCAAAGCCAAGGAAGACAGTGGTAATGCCCAGCCAGCTGTGCAGGGAGTAAAGGTTGGCAACACCTTTGTGGTTGTGAAACTTAAAACACAGCAACCAGCCCCACTACAGTGAGGACAAATGCCATCAGGTGCAGGGCGGCGTGGAGGAGCTTCCAGGGCAGCTTGGGTCCCACCCATGACTGGAGCAGGCAGTATACTAGCGATCCTTCAGACCTAGTGGTAGGGTGACAGAATGGTGGCCTGGGCTTCAAATATTACTAAATATTTGAAGCACCTTAAGTGAATCACTTAATGTCTGCAGAACTCCCAGTTCTCATAGGCAGGTGGTGCCGCCGCTCAGATTTAATCTATATCTTAATGCTCTGTAGAAGCATTAAAATTATTTCAATGCTTTCTTTTATGTAAATGTATAACATCTTATATATTCATATGAATGCCCTTTAAATACTTTCTCCAAGAGCCTGTTCTTACTTCAAAATGAAGCTTATCATGTGAAATTGCCATTGGAATCATAACATTGATGTCTTTCCTTCATAATTACATTCGTTTCAGTTCATGTTTGTTCCCGCCCCCCTGCCCCCTTGCATACATCTTAGTCATTTTGATTGGGCTCTGAATGACTTTTGGTATCTCCACAATCTTATCTGGTCAGGTAACCATATCTCCTGGTTTCCCCTGATGTCATAGCTTAATTATTAACAGTGCCTCCTCTTTCATTTTAATTTTATATCACCACTGAAGATATTCAGTAGATTACTTTTCAGGGTCCAAAGGCAGTCTAAAAATCATTTTAGTGAGTATCAGTATTTGGGGGCCAATATGCAGCTCCCACATTGACTGCTTGTACCTCTTATTTTCTAACCAACTCAATTGCATTTTGTTTTTTCTGTTTTGTTTTGTTGAGAAATAGCCTCACTTTGTTACCCTTGGTAGAGTGCCATGGTGTCATAGTTCACAGCAACCTCAAACTCTTGGGTTCAAGTGATTCTCTTGCCTCAGCCTCCCAAGTAGCTGGGACTATAGGTGCCTGCCACAGTGCCCAGCTATTTTTAGAGACAGGGCCTCACTCCGGCTCAGGCTGGTGTCAAACTCCTGACCTCAAGCAAACCACCCATTTTGGCCTCCCAGAGTGCTAGGATTACAGGCATGAGCCACTGCACTTGGCCCAATTGCATTTCAGAAAAGTTTTAGACCATAGTAAGAGTATGTTTACACATACACACACACCCCCCATAAACACACATACATATATAAATGTTTAAGGAATTCTCTATCATTATGACCAATTTGTGTGAGTAAGAAATGTTTGTAGCTGCATAAATACAAGTCCTTTCCACATCATAACGTTCACAAAGTTTGAAGAATGAGTTAAAACAAATTTGTCAAGATTTCTTCATTCAGGTTTTGCTTTGTCTACTCAAGCAGAAATATTTGAGCAAGTAGATAGGTAACTTTTTGCAATCTGTATCTATTCAAAGCCATATTTATATTACCTGTTTGTTTCTGTGATTGGAAAACAGAACATGTAATTTATTCTCCTAATTTTTTGTCAGTTTGCCAGTAAATCAGAAGCTCTACTACTAAAAATACGTGGAGTAATCAACCAGTTGGCATTTGGCATTGACAAAAGGTACTGTTAAAATATTTTTTAAATCTTTTTATTTATTTGTTTATTTTGGCAGTGTTGTCTCGTCTGATTATTCTTCTCACCAGTCTTCTGTTTCTTCACCAGGAAAATGCCCTGGGTGGCTGTTCTTAAAGGGATAATTTCATATTATTTCCTGCTTCTTACATTGTTTAAACACAATCAAAATGATGTATAATATTTAGTTTGAGGCTGGAATAAAAGAATGATACTATTACACTTGTTCCCAGATTTCTTTTACTTCCTTTCCCTCATTTTTTATAGCTTTCCCTCTATTATTTCTTCTATTGATTTGAAATGGAATTGAAAAATGTAATATGGTGTCTTCTAAGCCTTCTAAGCTACCTCTCCTGATTTTGATTTAAGATAATGTGGGCATTTCACTTTTTTCCCCTATAAAGACTTTATTCATGCTATACTTTAATTTTTGAAATCACTTAAATTGATTTTCACTCATTCCTTTGGGGCAATGCTGCCATCCGTGGCTAGATGTAAAACTTGGCTGTAATGTTTACAAACTCTTTAAATATATTTAAGTGCTAAACTTATTTAGAATCTTTTTTCTTCTCCACATAGCAAATCAATATGTGTGGATCAGAATAAACCGTTGTTTATCACAGCAGGATTGGATTCTTTAAGTCATATAGGTTGGTGAACTTATTAAGATTGTTCGATCTCTTTAATTGTTTATTGATTTTATCCTACTCCATGTTCACTTTGTTTCCAACATATCTCCATTTCTAGTTTCATTATCACTGCTGTTATTTCAGATGTCTTTATTTGTATACCCAGTATTGATGCAACATGCATCCCTTCAACATATTTGTGTTGGGAGGGATGTTGCCATATTAGAAACTGATTTCTGATCTCTACTGCACTGAAAACAATTTCCTTACCCTCACTGATTTCCAGGTACTTATCAATTTTAGTTCCTTGGGTTTATAAGAAACTAAGAAATAGAATGGTTGGGAAATTTTAAGCTACATAGTATGGGCAATGATCAAATATAAGAAAGATTGAAGTGATAGAATAAACCAAAGTTGTACCAGAAAGTACACAGTTGTACCAATTAGATATGCCTCAATTTTTCATTATAAAAATAGCTTGCATCGGCCAGGAGCAGTGGCTCACACCTATAATCCTACCACCCTGGAAGGCCAGGGTGGGTGGATTGCCTGAGCTAAGGAGTTCGAGACCAGCCTGAGCCAGAGTGAGACGCTGTGTCTAAAAAATAGCCGGGTGTTGTGATGAGCGCCTGTAGTCCCAGCTGCTTGAGAGGCTGAGGCAAAAGGATCGCTAGAGCCCAAGAGTTTGAGGTTGCTGTGAGCTATGACGCCACAGCACTGCTGAAGATAACAAAATGAGGCTCTGTCAAAAAAAAAAAAAATAGCTTGCATCACTGATGGAGTGTATATCTTAGACTCATAGACTCCCCTGGCTTCTGAATCAAAAGGAACATTGTTTATGATCAAACCCTTTATCTTTTCCCAGAAGCTATTTTGCATTATGAAGGTCTTTGGGCCTAGCAATTCTCTATACTCTGGGGGTGGCATGGTTTGGTTTTAACACCCTAATGGGTAGTAGTTTTCTTTTGTATTTCCCATCCTCTATTCCTCTTACCAGCTCAAAGTGGCTTGATTTCAAATGTAGAGATCTTTGTAATGAGATGATAGATTGAATTAGAATAAAAGGAATAGAAATGGTTTTGCTTAATGAGTTATGGAAACATATTTCTAATTATCGTTAGCACCAACTGAGTTTCAGTAGCAGTATAAATCACTGTGTATACTGACAAAAAATGCTAATGGAATACATTTGCTTATGTGAATAGTTGGAGGTCAGAAGAGAGTTGATAATTATTAAGTTTAAAAAATCATGGAGCTTAGGCCTCATCTAAATTAAAAACTTTTTCTCTGGGGAAACCCGTACAAAGAAGTTGAAAAGACATGCTATAGTCTGGGAGAAAATATTTTCTAACTACATATGTGATAAAGGACTAGTACTTAGACTATATAAAGAACTCAACAGTAAAAATAAACAAACAAAAAAAGAAACCAGTCCACTTAGAAAATGGTCAAAAGACATAAGCAGACTTATCACCAAAGAGGACATAAAAATGGCAAAAAAACACATGAAAATTTGTTTAGTATAGTTAGTCATTAGGAAACATAAGTTGAAACCATAATGAGATACCACTACACACTTATCAGAATATCTAAAATAAAAAATATCAACACCACCAATTACTGGCAAGGATGCAGAGAAACTAGACCACTCATACATTGCTGCTGTGAATGTAAAATGGTATAGCCACTCTAGAAAACAGTTTGACATGTTTTCTTATAAAACTAAACATGTAACTACCACATGACCTAGAAATTGTGCTATTAGGCATTTATTCCAGAGAAATGAAAACTTACGTTCACACAAAAATCTGTATACAGACGTTCATAGCAGTTTTCTAATCAAAAACTGGGAACAGCCAGGTACAGTGACTCAAGCCTATAATCCCAACACTTTGGGAGGCTGAGGCAGGAGGATCACCTAGGCCAGGAGTTTGAGACCAGCCTGGGTAGCAAGACCTTCATAATAAGACCCTGTCTCTAATGAAAATGATTAGCTGGATGTGATGGCGCATGCCTGTAGTTCCAGCTACTCAGGAGGGTGAAGCAGAAGGATTGCTTGAGCCCAGGAGTTCAAGACTGTAGTGAGTTATAATCACACCACTGAACTCCAGCCTAAAGCAACAGAGCAGGACCCTGTCTGAAAATAAAAAACAAAGAAAAATCTGGAAACAACCCATGGTTGTTTGGTTTTAACGCCCTAATGAGTAGTAGTTCAACAGGTGAACAGCTAAACAAACTGTAGTACATCTGTACCGTGGAGGAATACTACTCAGCAATAAAAAGGAACAAACTATTGATATACAGAACTAGGAATAATCTCAGGGAATCATGCTCAGTGAAAAAATCTAATCAGAAAAGATTATATACAAGATGATGCTATTTATACAAAATTTTTGAAATGAAAACATTTTAGAAATGGAGGGAGAGGGTAGGGACAAGGCTATGGGTGCAGAGGTCAGGGGAAGGGTTGGAAAGGAGGTCTGTGTGTCTATAAAAGCGCAGCACAAGGGATCCTTATGGTAATGTGGTAATGGAATTAAGTCAGTGTCTTGACTATGATGGTAGCTGTATGAACCTGTGCAGGTGATAAAATTATATAGAACTTAATACACACACACACACACACACACACGTACAGGTAAGACTTTCCAAAGCTGCGTAATGTCTTTTCTACCAAAGTGGTAAGGAGGTCCTGGAAGATTGACAGTGAAAGTTTTAGTAAATATAGATATTCACCAAATATTCATCAATATAGGTATTAGAACTAGAATGGAAAACCTCAGGTTACAGATTGAAAATGGTCAGAAAGTGGCAGCAAATTAAAAAAATTTTCAGGGCAGCACCCGTATCTCAGTAGGTAGGGCGCCGGCCACATACACTGAAGCTGGTGGGTTCGAACCCAGCTTAGGCTAACTAAACAGCAATGACAACTGCAACAAAAAAAATAGCCGGGCGTTGTGGCGGGCACCAATAGTCCTAGCTACTTGGGAGGCTGAGGCAGGAGAATCGCTTAAGCCCAAGAGTTTGAGGTTGCTGTGAGCTGTAATCCCACAGCACACTCTACCCAGGGCGACAACTTGAGACTCTGTCTCAAAAATAAATAAATAAATTCAAATTAATTGAAATTATACAAGCAATACATAAAGACGTTTTCTTTGTAAAATGTTAAAACAGTACATATATAGAACGAGTTTAATATGTATCTTCCCAGACAATTCCCTATACATTTACATATCTATGCATGTGGTTTAGAAAAAACTATTTGCTTTAACATAATTGTATAATATCAGTCTATACATACCATTTTGAAATTTTCCTTTTTTATTCAATATGCCTTAGTGGTTTTTCCTCTATTAATGTTATATATTTGATATTTTAACTGTTGGATATTTTTACAAAGCATGGATATGCCTGGTAACTACGTGCATTATCCACGTTCATGGATATTTTGATTGTGGTCAAGTTTTCACTAATACCAATGATGCTACAGTGTGAAATCCTTAATGCAGTACCTCTATGCAGGTATTTCTGAGGTAAACACCAGAACTGGAATTACTGGTTGACAGGCTAGTTGCAGGTACAGGCTGTGGAGAGCACCACGTGGGAATTGCAGTCTATCCACTGCCCTCTGCCTCCTCTTCTTCTGGTACTAGAATCTGTGCTAGTGGCCTTGCTGCACTGCACTGGGTACGGGCAAATTTTAACAGTGATTACATTAGGGAATGGGAAAATGAGTGATCTAAGATTTGTACTTTTATAAGTGTCATTTGTTTTATTAATAGAGTTTGTGATGTTTTGATCAATGCAGTCATTTGAAGTAAAACTTCCAATTTTAGGATCTCCTCCTGTTCCTGATAATGACATTGGAAAGCTTCATGCCCACTCACCAATGGATTTGTGGAAAAAAGTGTATGAAAAGCTCTTTCCACCAAAGGTATTTACTTCTAATTCTTTTAAAGCAAGAATTTTCAGCACCACTCAGCAGTTACAGTAAATATTCTGAAGAGACTATTGTGATAATTTTGTTTTTATCTCATTCTCAAAAATCAATTAAATATTTTCTAAAAATCTATTGTGAATAAGGAACTGTGGGGGGTTAAAAGATGAGTAAAACACGATTCCTACTTCACTTTCAAACACAGCTGACTCTCTAGCTGCTAGTGAAGGGAGAACTGCTGAAAAGGGAGGGAAGAGGACCTAGTGGAATTTGAAATGGACCTTAGTGGTGATGATTAAGCTTGAAAGATGGTAGAGAGTCTAGAATGGCTGAGGAATGGGAGCATGATTTGTTAGGTAGATGGCAGCCATTGCAGATGTTGGGTTATGGACATGAAGTGATTTGGAGAATTGTTAATTTCAGAGTATCAACACACTAAAAGATATCAAGGACCCTGCACGAGACCCTCAATATGCTGAAAGCGAAGTTGACGAGATGAGAATTCAGAAGGATCAGGTATTATCTTAAACATTTACTTAATTTTTATCTGAAAATGTCTTGAGAATTCCTTACATTCCTCTCAATGTATTTACTTGGTTTTTTTTTTACTTTTAAAATCGTTTAAAAAGAATATCTGCACTATAGAAAAAATCCTATTATGCATAAAGAAGAAATTTAAAGATCACCTGTCATTCCACCACCCAGAGATGACTTAATGTTCACACACCCTTTTGGTTTTCTGGTTTACTATATGTTAAAGATAGACATAATTCTCATCTTGCTGCTGAAGGGCCACTTAGTCCTAAAATTCTTTAGTTTATGAGATTATCTGAAAGGTTTTGGTTTTGATTGTGACATTCAGATATACCTATATTTTTCCTCTACCAGAAAAATTATCTTGTCCAGCTAAGAGTTACCCAGTCTGAAAGCACACAGACATACCAACAAAACTCAGGATCTGTCAGGAAAATGATTAAAAGTGGAAACTGCTATTCTACAGATATATGCCTAGATAGTCCCATTTGAACACACAACTCTGGCATAAGAATGTAAGAGTTGGTAAATTTACTATAACCCAAATACTTGGATTTTTCTTTAAAAAAAAAAAAAGGGAAAACCAAAAAAGATCTTTAGATTTTACCAAAATATCTTTAAATTTTCTTCAGTTTGATAAAATAAGACATTGTATAGAACCTGTCCTTATATATGAGTAACCTTATGTATAGTAAGCACTATAAGTTTTTGTTTTTTTTTGAGACAGAGTTTCACTTTATCACCCTCAATAGAGTACTATGGCATCATAGCTCACAGCAACCTCAAATTCTTGGGCTCAAGCAATTTTCTTTTTTTTTTTTTTGTAGAGACAGAGTCTCACTGTACCGCCCTCCGGTAGAGTGCCGTGGCATCACACAGCTCACAGCAACCTCTAACTCTCGGGCTTACACCATTCTCTTGCCTCAGCCTCCTGAGCAGCTGGGACTACAGGCGCCCGCCACAACGCCCGGCTATTTTTTTGTTGCAGTTTGGCCGGGGCAGGTTTGAACCCACCACCCTCGGTATATGGGGCTGGCACCCTACTCACTGAGCCACAGGCGCCGTCCTCAAGCAATTTTCTTACCTCAGTCTCCCAAGTAGCTGCCACAGTTGCCTGCCACAACGCCTGGCTATTTTTTTTAGAGACAAGGTCTCACTCTTGCTCAGGCTGGTCTTGAACTCCTGAGCTGGAGCACTGCACCAGCCTCGGCTTCCCAGAGTGCTAGGATTACAGGCTTGAGCCACCACCTTGCCTTGGCTCAGGCCTAAGCACTATAGCTTGAAAGCCTTGACACCCTTTAGAGGAGATCTGTAGAGCAGAGAACTTGGGCGGGCGCATTGTTGGGAGGATAACCTGAGGATAGCTATCCACTGGGAGCAGTGACTAAGGTATTTTTCTCAGCACTAGCCTTTTACCTTGAGGGGCTTGCAAATAAGTAACAAAACACTGTATTTAAACATAGTCCAGAAGACTTTTCAAAAATATGCCATGAATATTTAGAGGGTTTTGTTGCTGTAGCAAAGTGAGAGGCACATTATAGAAACAGTAAAATGACCTCATATAACCCTTATTATTATGCAGGTTGGCTATAGAGATTAGTTGGAAGTCACCCCTGGATTAATATTTATCTAGCAGTCAATGTTTGTCTGTTTATATTGCATGGTAATCATTTTATTAAGTTCATGGGCATAGGCATTATTTTTTTTTTTTTTTTGTAGAGACAGAGTCTCACTGTACCGCCCTCGGGTAGAGTGCCGTGGCGTCACACGGCTCACAGCAACCTCTTAACTCTTGGGCTTACGCGATTCTCTTGCCTCAGCCTCCCGAGCAGCTGGGACTACAGGCGCCCGCCACAACGCCCTATTTTTTGGTTGCAGTTTGGCCGGGGCTGGGTGTGAACCAGTCACCCTCGGCATATGGGGCTGGCGCCCTACTCACTGAGCCACAGGCGCCGCCCTGGGCATAGGCATTATTAAAGGCCTAGAGCATCATGAGTTTTCACATTCAAATCTATCTCCCCTGACTTAAAACCACACGGATTCTGTGTGGAAGTGTTATATAATCCCATAGTATCCATATCATACTTCACTCAACTCTTCTACCTTGCTGCTACCAGGTCACCAGTTGTTCCGATCTCTTGACTGAGAGATTTTAACTTACCTGAAAAGTTAGGATATCCTAATTTTGCCTTGAAACCAGTTTCATTTTTGTGTTTAAGTAGATGAATTTTACTGGTTTCAGATTACACACATAATACCTTAACATAATTTTTTAAAGATACCCTAATGATTCCCAGTATTGATGCTCAGTTACTTAGTTGATATTTGAATCCAAATTTTATAACTTGAATATTACTTCATCCTCTCTTAAAGTAGTTTTGGAACCTGTTTCCAGTTGTATGCTGATTATACACAGAAGTTGACTTAAGTATGAGAAAATTCTCTATAGATTAATTTTGGAAGATTCCTATTGATTTCCCTTGAAACATTTTAAAATACATTTTCCTTTTGTATACAGGTAAATAGGCACTGCCAGTTTTATTGAGGCAGCTTATAGAAGAATTCATCTGTATTAGGAGAAAATCTAGCCAGTTGTCTGCAGCACTTTCTTCACATTGTCTATCTTTGTGATGTTTTAATATAATATTTTTTAGTGAAAATAGCATTATGATCTTTAGTTCTGATCTGATTTAATATTTGAAACAAAAATATTCATTTAGAAGAAAAGAATGAGTTAGCTAAAATTCAAATGTCTTCCTCAGAGTTTTCTGTAACTTTATAATAATGTATCATTGCTTAAAAGCAAGCTGTGAATTGTTTTAAAAGTCTACAAAAAAAAAAAAAAAAGTCTAGACTATGTGCTATGGGCCTGCATACCCAAAAGTTACTTCTGATTCTTGTATTAATTAATACTACTTGGAAGGAGAAAGGACATCCTGTTTCATGGACATATAATACATGATTTGTTAGGTAGATGGTAGCCATTGCAGATGTTGGGTTATGGACATGAAGTGATTTGGAGACATATAATACATGAAACATATAATGTATTGGACATATAATACATGAAACAGGAGCCTACAGGAGACCAGATGTGAGACTCCTTTTTAACTCCCTCCCCATTCCCAAACCCCATTATTAGTGGCCTAAATAATTATCAGGAATAGAACAGAAATCATCTTTGGGAGCATTAAGCCTTGTCAGTGAAATTAGAACACATCACTTTTAGCATGGACAGGCAAACTCTTAAGTTCCATTCAGTTCCTCCAACACTGAAAAAAGTGTTCAGTTCCTCCTCACTCTTTCAAAAAAGACCCAAGTCTCATAGATTGTTTAGGCAAGAAAGATTTGTCCATCCTCTGCCCCATGTGTGGGTACCTCATCACAATTTCCATGATATCTTACTGTAAGTCTTCGTGTAAAAAAAAAAAAAAAAAAAACCTCTTTTATTGTAGCAACACAAGATTCCAGTCTCTCTCAGACCCCACAGATCCATGGAGATTCTCATCCATTGTGAAACCAACACTCATGGGTCAGTGGATCAGAAGGAAGACCCCTTTCCCTGCAGACTAAGGGTCTTTCCTGATCAGCTTGTCTTTTTACTAATTATTCAAAGTTCTATCTTTGCCAAACTTCCCATTGACACAAGAAAATACTCTAGCAGTGTTTTCTACCTTTTTTTAAAGTTCTCTGATTTTAAAACATTTCTGATTTTTTTTTTTTTTTTGAGACAGAGTCTCACTATCCTACCCTCTGTAGAGTACTGTAGCATCACAGCTCACAGCAACCTCCAACTCTTGGGCTTAAGCGATTCTCTTGCCTCAGCCTCCCAAGTAGCTGGGACTATAGGCACCTACCATAACACCCGGCTACTTTTTTGTTGCAGTTGCCATTGTTGTTTAGCTGGCCCAGGCTGGGTTCAAACCTGCCAGCCTCAGCGTAACCACTGTGCTACAGGAGCGGAGCCAACATTTCTGATTTTAAGAGAGTAATGTGAATTAAACACTTGCTGAGCCCTCTGTCTCTTTTCTATGTTTTTTGTTAAAGAAAGCCAAAAAAAAAGGAAGGAAGAAAGAAAAAATATTTCAGTAAATAATTGTTTTCAAGATTTTCTTGGCCAACTTATAGGTATCTATTTTGAATTTCTGATTTCCTTTCCTTTCCTTTCTTTTCTTTCTTCCTTTCCTTCTTTACTTTTTTTTCTTATCTCTGTCTCTCTTTCTTTCTTTCAATAGTCTCACTCTGTATCCTTGGGTAGAGTGCTATGGCTTCATCATAGCTCACAGCAACCTTAAACTCTTGGGCTCAGGCGATCCTCTTGCCTTAGCCTCTTGAATAGCTGGGACTACAGGCATCTGCTGTGATACCCAGCTAGTTTTTTCTATTTTTAGTAGAGATGGGGTCTTAGTCTTGCTCAGGCTGGTCTTAAACTCCTGAGCTCAGGCAGTACACCTGCCTCGGGCCTCCAGAGTGCTAGGATTACAGGCGTGAGCCACCATGCCCCACCAAACTTACAGGTTTTTTATAGTAAGGGTGGAAACCTTGGTTTTGCCTTCACTGTTACAATGGCTTTCTCTATAAAGCAGCCACACAGACACCACATAAAGATATCCTTACTTGCTTTTTCGAACCTTGTCATATTATGCTAAGTTCACATGATAGCAGTATGAAGATCTGTGGCCTCGGTGAGTTTTGCAGCATACTCGCTGCTCCTTATTCTCCCTCCAGTATGGGCTGCGTGACCAGCCCCATTTTTCTGCCAGTTACCATCTGTAGAAGGGAGATGACTACTGGCAAAGAATGTCAAAGCAATGTCCTCACATTTATCACTGGTAAAAATAATTCAGTGTTTCTAATTAAAGATGAAGTCTATTTGTTTATTCTTTATGAGTTAATCTTTGAAACCATAAATGGTAGATAACTGCTGAACTGAATTAACATCATTAGAAAAAAATAAACCAAGCGATAAAGACTACTTTGTTATTACTATCAAATTTATTCCAAAATCTGCATGTGGTTTTGGAACTTACAACATTCAAATTTTAATAACTTAGAGCATAGGTATGAAAGAGACAGTCTGCCATTTTCTGAAAATGAGAATGGATTTTCCTCTCCGAACAATGGTAAACTTTAATCACCTTATCTTGATGACCTTTGTACAGTTATTTAGACGTTGAATAACGTGGGAGGCCAGGAGACAGTCCCTGTAGACAATCTCTTTTGCATATTAATTGTCTCATGCAGGATATCCACCTCCACTAAAATTTACTTCATGAATTTTATTAAACATACACTCACTGTAAAAATAATTCAAAAGATATAGAAGTATATAAAACAAAATGGAAGTATCCTGCCCTCTCCCCACGTATGCGCTTTATCCATATGGCACGTATGACCATCATTCCTTCTGCTGGCTGCCTTGCGAGCCACATGTGAACGAACCCTGATTATTTCATCAGTCCTTAGCAGAGGACATCTGAGTTGTTTCCAGCTTAGTGCTGAGATACATAGAGCAGAGAATATCCTTCTGTTTATATCCTTGTGCACATAGAGCAGAGAATATCCTTCTGTTTATAACCTTGTGCACTTCTGCATTTTTATTATTAGAAATTCATCTTTAAGTTTCTAAAAGTAGAATCATGAGGTCAGGGGATATATATATTTTAAATATTTTGCTAACTTTAATCAAGTTTTTGACAAGAGCTGAATAGTAAACAATAAAAAATTACTGGCTGGGCCCCCAGTGGCCCACACCTGTAATCCCCCAGCAACTCAGGAGGCTGAGGCAGTAGGATAGCTTGAGGCCAGGAGTTTAAGACCAGTCTCTTTAAGAAAAAAAAGAAAAAGAAAAGTTAGCCAGGTATGGTGGTACACATCTGTAGTCCTAGCTACTTGGGAGGCTGTGATGGCAGGATCGTTCAAGGAGTTCTAGGTTCCTGTGAGCTATGAATGTGCCATTACACTCCAGCCTGGGAGACAAAGAGACCCCATCTCAAAAAAAGAGAAGAGAAGAGAGGAGAGGAGGAGAGACAAAAAAGATCAGTGTAAGGAGAAAAGAGAAGAGAAAAAGATCACTTTAGAATACCTGAAATATAGTCAGGTGAGGTGGCTCACATCTATAATCCCAGCACTCTGGGAGGCCAAGGAGGTTCGATTGCTTAAATTCAGGAGTTCCAGAGCATCCTGAGCAAGAACAAGATCCTGTCTCTACTAAAATTAGAAAAATTAGCTGGGCATTGTGGCAGGTGCCTAGTTACTTGAGAGGCGGAGGCAAGAAAATCGCTTGAGCCCAAGAATTTGAGGTTACTGTGAGGCTATGACGCTGTATACAACACTCTACTGAAGGCAACAAAATGAGGCTGTCTCAAAAAAAGAAAAGAAAACAAAAAACCCTGAAATATGACAAATGCCCTATTTTATTATTTGAAAGACAATTTATATGTACTATATAATATGTAATTTCATCTGAAACTTCAATAAATTCATCTCTAAGTGCCACTTAGACGGCACAGAAACTCTGACAACTCTGCATTTTTTAGAAAATAAATCCTAAGTATAATCCTCTAAAAAATAATTGTCAAAATTCTGAGAATGATAATTCTATAAAGGATACATTGTTCTATGTAAAAATGCTAATGCAGTTTTAAGGTGCCTACTTGAATTTGTAAAGTTGATTTTTCTTGAAGTAATAGATGTTTTTGTTTCAGGAACTGGAACAATACAAAAGAAGTTCTTCCAAGTCTTGGAAACAGATTCAGCTTGATTCTTGAACCTAATTCAACTATTGTGTATTTATTTCTTCTTTGCCAAATACAAGTAAAGTTATTTTATTAACTATCATGGCAAAATGTGAAGAAATTTAAAATGTATAATTTGTTAAAAGCTGAATTTCTTGTACTAGTGCAACTCCCTGGACAATTTGAAGTCTTTTGAAAGGAAAAAAACCTGTATAACCACATGTAATATTTTTCTAAAATAAAAGAATCTTCTCTACCAACTTCCAACATGTTTAACATACTCAGATTAACATGTATACTTATAATTGCATGTTTTTAGGAATATGAAAGCCAAGAGTATTTGGTAACAGTTTTAAATATAAGGTTAAATGCCTGTGTTGTATATAATCCTTCTATTAGGGGTTCTCACCCACAGCTGGTAGGAAACTGGAATTGGGGTCACTGGTGTCATGGTTTCACTCCGGCAGTGAGGCAGACGAAGTACTTGAAGTGCTTATTTAAATGCACTTTCCCGGGTACCCATACCCAGAGATTCTAGGTCAGTGGTCTAGAATGGGGCATTTTTAATCAGCAGCCCCCCAAACTGACATGTTTGTTTTAAATATTACTTTTGAAGAACAGGCAAATTTAAGGAGATGTAGAATCTCCATAGTTGACCATCTCCTGAAGCTGACCTAAGTTTTCATAGGCCACATGTACATATCAGTATAGTAGGCTGTACTATACTGTGTATTGCCCTATGTAGTACTATAGTACTATGTAGTATAGTATAGTCGGCCACGTGTACATATCAGTATAGTAGGCTGTACTATACTGTGTATTGCCCTATGTAGTACTATAGTACTATGTAGTATAGTATAGTCGGCCACGTGTACAGTATAGTATAGTATATTGTGACCACATCCATGGGTTGACCAGTTTGTTACAATCCCTTGGATGGTCAATTTACAGAGGTTCTATTTTATTTTATTTTATTTTATTTATTAATTAATTTATTAATTTATTTATTTTGAGATGTGGTGTCATAGCTCATAGCAACCTCAAACTCCTGGGCTTGAGCAATCCTCTTGCTTCAGCCTCCCTAGTAGCTGAGACCACAAGGGTACACTACCACACCTGGCTCATTTTTCTACTTTTAGTAGGGATGGAGTTTTAGTAGGGATGGAGTCTCGCTCTTGCTTAGGCTGGTCTTGAACTCCTGAGCTCAAACAACACTCACCTTGGCTTTCCAGAGTTCTAGAATTATAGGCAGGAGCCACCATGCCTGGCCAGTTCTATTGTATTTTAACAATAAGCAGGACAAAACTTCATGAATAGGGTATAACAAGGACTCCGGGATTATTTTCAAGGTGTGATAACTTTTTTTTTTTTTTGTAGAGACAGAGTCTCACTTTATGGCCTCGGTAGAGTGCCGTGGCCTCACACAGCTCACAGCAACCTCCAACTCCTGGGCTTAAGTGATTCTTTTGCCTCAGTCTCCTGAGTAGCTGGGACTACAGGCGCCGGCCACAACGCCCAGCTATTTTTTGGTTGCAGTTCAGCCAGGGCCGGGTTTGAACCCGCCACCCTCGGCATATGGGGCCGGTGCCCTACCGACTGAGCCACAGGCGCCACCCAAGGTGTGATAACTTTTAAGAAGGCTTCCTAGTCTTGTATATTTGCTATCCAGGTTCAATTTTGAATAAGTATAACCTCTGTCATTTATTCTACGTTCTGCCATCACCACATATAAAATATCTTATCTCTAATATGCCATGCACTCAGCTTCAAATAAGCACATTTACTAACAGCAAGAAAACTAAGGCTGATAAGTGGTGTCTGAGTAGATATCCGATTATTGCAGTGAAATAGGACTTCACAAATTATTTGCAGTGAATGTGGTTCTAACATGTTTCTAAGGAACCTCGATCTTAAGAACAGACACTTTACCTGCCTGAGTACTGTGGAAAAAGATACTTTTAAATTTAGAGTGAACATTATGATCTCTGAAACACCAGTAACTTTGTGAGAAGAAAGAAGAAAGTTCACAGTAGCAACAGTTTTTATTATATAACTTGATTTTCATACATATCATTGTCCATTTTTGACTTGAAAGATGAACTGTCACATGTTGAAAGCCACTGTGTTCTTCTAAAATACTATCACTAACATTTAATAGCTTGAATTCACATGCGATGTCAATTTTCCAAATGTTTCTGAGCTAGAATGAAATTCATCTGCATATGAATAGTAGAAAATGTTTCCACTTATGTTGTATACCCCTATCTTTAGTAAGTTGAGATCAGTGATTTCAAAAGAGGCTCCTGTGGGACTCTCTTTGAACTACTTTAATAGATTATCATCTCTAGAATTGTCTATAACTGATGTGACATATATAATCTGTAAGGCATTATGTAACTATTATACTATAATCATCAGTGTCAAAGACCTTTTATAAAAATTGACAATACTATTCTGGTAATTTACCAGTGTTCCAGATCCTTAAATACTGTTCTAAGAAATAGAATTTTACTGTCTGTGGTTTCCTTAATGAAATGATCTTTCCCACTATGATGTGAGACATTTCAAATGCTATAATTTATCATTCTTTACAGGCTGGGTTATAGTAGCTGAACAAGTTCATATGCTCTCTGCCATATTCTTATCAAAAGTTACCATGGCTAGTACTGAGATGGTTCCCTTTCAAACTTGTACCTGAATTACTTGAAGATCAATCAGAAAGATAATCAATCCTATATTCAGAACCACTTTTATTAACCTATATACATAATTTCATCCCTGAAAATATGTAATATAGGTTTTTGTATTCATTTTTATCTGCATTCTTTCTCTTTATAGTTTAAGAACATGAACTCCTACTGTGTAACCCTGTTCTATTTAGCATAAATATTGTGTCAGCATTTTTTCTGTATGTACTTTATTTTTTATTTTTATTTTTTTTGTTGAGATACAGTCTCAAGCTGTCACCCTGGGTAGAATGCCGTGGCGTCACAGCTCACAGCAACCTCAAACTCTTGGGCTTCAGCAATTATCTTGCCTCAGCCTCCCAAGTAGCTGGTACTACAGGTGCCCGCCACAGTGCCCAGCTGTTTTTTGATTGTAGTTGTCATTGTTCTTTTAGCCAGCCCAGGCCAAATTCAAACACGCAAGCCTCGGTGTCAAGCTGGGGCCCTACTCACTGAGGTATGGGCGCTGCCTGTATATGGACTTTAAATAACATCTGCTCTCCAACCTTAAAGAAGTCATTTTTCAGTGCATACACTTTGTCTAGTAATGTTTACTTTTAATTCTATAAGCAAATGTAGCTAAAAGTGAAAAATAGCAAACTAATCTTTAAAAACACCACCAGAGGTTTGTCTGGTGTGCTGTGTTCCCATTCAGCCCTTTCCTACAGTTTTTAAAATTTTAACCCTCAGTAAACTCCTTGGGTGCTCTGTATCAGCAGTGTTCATCATCCATCTGTCCAGCATCCTCTCTGTGTGATCAGGTAACTCAGCCCCTTCATGTGAACATTACCCGTAAGTATGGGTTTCTTGTGTTTGCTTTTGTTTTTTGAGAGAGGGTCTCTCTCTGCTTGGACTAAGATGCAGTGGCATCATCATAGCTCACTACTATCTCAAACTCCTGGGCTCAAGCGATCCTCCTGCCTCAGCTTCCTGAGTAGCTGGGACTATAAGCACCTGCCCAGTTAGTTTTTCTATTTTTTGTAGAGACAGGGTCTCACTTTTCTTCAGGCTAGTCTCAAACTGCTATCCTCAAGCAATCCTCCTGCCTCAGCCTCCCAAAGTTGGGAGTAACATGTGTGAGCCACTGTACCTGGCCAAGTATGGGTTTTAAATGATAACAAAGGCTTTCTTACCCAATTCTGCATGATGTGTTCCTTCTATTAAACCCACAACTCCTTTTCTGTTACTTACAGTCAATAATCATTCAAACATTTTCTTTTTACCGAATCCTATATAAAATGTAAGCATAATAGGTTTTAGAATATAAATTATTTATTTTTTTTACAAATTCTGACAAAAATAGATCTACAGGTACCCAGTGGACTAAGCAAAACATTGCTAATACAGTAAGCATAATTTTTGAAACTGACTTGTTTTTCTGTGTCTAGAACAAAGAAAACAAATAGTCATACTGGTTTTCCATAGATTTATGAATGATTATTTACATTCTTGGACCAGCTCAGTCACGTATACCACATATCCCTGCAAGTTGAAATAGCTAGGGACTATGAACGTTTCCCATTGCATTCAAGATCCAAGGGACCCAAATGGAGTCTCAATGGTTAAAAAACTATAGATGTCCTATCAAGAAACAAATATATGGCATCCTATGTCAGATGTTCAAAGCAGTCGTACACATCCAGCAGCTTAAATCCCATTTTCCCAACAATATTTTCACTATCTACTAATGAAATGATCCCTTATTTTAAAAACAACTATTCCTAGGCTGACAAGAACTGGAATAAATGCATATAAAGCCAGAAAATTCGTTGTGAATCTGGATGTTGCCCCCGGGCAGGTTTTCTCAATGAATTGAATTCCTTGAGTAGAAGTACACACTGGATGTAGTGTCACAGAACCATTTGAGCTGCCTGCCAAGGAAAAGAGTAACAAAGTCAGCTATGATACATCTCAGGTAATTTAATCAACAAATATTTGCTCTGCTAAGTACCTTACTTCACGAAAGACACAAGACATTTTAGAAAGCCCAGAATTCACAATTAGGTAGACCATGGGTGAGTTCTGGGCCTTGACTGCCTTTGAAAAGGGAAATGGGTTTATTTCCATTTGGGGTATAGATTAATTACTGTATTCTTGATAAAAACCCAAGATCACTTAGCACTGAATATCCTAAAGTTATTGACATTATCCTCTAAAAATACTGAGGACCTTGTCATGTTCTGGGGACTGAGGTATAGACTTGTGAACAATGGCTTTACTTGGCTATATGCTATTACATTTGGGGGAACAAGAAGACACTTCAGCCTGCCTAGATATGTTTAGTAGATATAGGAACTGAGTCTACCCAGAATATACTGTAATTTACCGCAGGACACTTAAGGGCTGTCATTTTCTAATAACATCAAATGGCAAGCTGCTGACCTCGAACAGGAAACTAACTTGACCACTGCTTATTTTCTTTTATTTTAAAAATCACAGAAAAAATGTTGGACCCTTATTTCAAAGCTAAGTTTTTAATTGACTTATTATAAAATATAGATTTTATTTCAAAAACATATTTTTTCAGAAAATTGCTTTCTCAGAGTAATGTGTGAAAATAATATTCCAAAATAGAATACTTACCACAAGTGAAATTCTGTCCATAGAACTCATTGACTATAAGAATCTCACTGCAATATTTTTGGAATGTAAAATAACCAATGACTTTAAAAGGAATAGGCATTTCTTGTACGTTTCTTAAGAAAAAGAAAAAAAAAGAGAGATAAGTTCAATAGGCTAGAGTAATAGTCCTACCAAATAAAAACAAAAGCAATCCTAATTTTGTTTTCCAACATGAATAGTGTTGTCTATTTCACTGTTATAAGAATTATGCTCAATGAATCCCCAGCAATAAAAAAAAATTATGCTCACTATAAAAACTTCAAATAATACTGAAAAATACAAAGAAATACCATTGCTCAGAAATAACAACTGTTAACATTTTGATGATATTTATATGACATATGTACGTGTTTATACAATTTTATATAAATGGGGTTAAACTTTTGAGTTTTTCTTCCAATCATACAACTCAGACATCCTTCCAAGTCAGTAAGCAGAGCACTTTGTCATTTTTAATCAGTTTGGTGGCCCATTATCGTAGAGGCCTTAACAGTCCTCTCATGACCAATTAGTGTCTACTTTTTTTGGTAAGCACCATTGATAAAACAAAACACACACCTAACACATATATCACTGGAGGAAGATAACTGTGATTAAACAGATTTGAAGGCGCTAGTGTATAAAGTGAGAACTAACCCAGAGTACAAAGGGGAAAGGAAGGAGAGAGCAAGCAAACATCTACTCTGGAAAGGAAGGAAGTCTCTTCTCCAGTCATTCCAGGAGAAGCTTTATGCTGACACTGAACAGTTTCTATCAATCAAAAAATATAAAATTCTGGCTCGGCACCTGGAGCACAGTGGTTATGGCGCCAGCCACATGCACCAAGAGTGGCGGGTTCGAACCCAGCCAGGACCAGCTAAACAACAATGACAACTGCAACAAAAAAAAAAATAGCTGAGCGTTGAGGTGGGCACCTTAGTCCCAGCTACTTGGGAGGCTGAGGCAAGAGAATCACTTAAGCCCAAGAGTTTAAGGTTGCTATGTGCTATGATGTCATACTACTCTACAGAGGGCAACATAGTGAGACTCTGTCTCAAAAAAATATATATATGTACATATATACACATATGTATATAATTCTATTTGTAAGGCACTAGTTCTAGGTGCTTGAGAAATTCAAAAGAAATATTATATCCCTAAACTCACAAGGTTGTTAGGAACATAAGATATATACCCTTAAAACTATAAAAATACATAGTAGTGACTCCCTGTGCCAAGAAAGTATAAAATACTAGTGTGCCCAAGATGTTCTTGTATTTAGTATTTATGGTTCTATCTATTCCCAAGTGACCTTCAGACTCCATGACTTTTAGTTATTGGCAATTTCTAAGGCACAAAATTGAATTAACCACATTGAGAGACTGCTAATTGAAAAGGATAGGTGGGACAGGGCGATGTGGCTCATGCCTGTAATCCTAGCACTTTGGGAGGCCAAGGCAGGTGGATTACATGAACTTAGGAGTTCAAGATCAGCCTGAGCAAGAAAAAGACCCTGTCTCTAAACAGAAAATATTAGCCGGGAATGGTAGTGGGTGCTTGGTCCCAGCTACATGGGAGGATGAAGCAGGAGGATAGCTTGAACCCAGGAGTTTGAGGTTCCTGTGAGTGAGCTAGGCTGACGCCGTGGCACTCCAGCCTGGAGCAAGAGAGTGAGTCTCAAAAATCAAACCAAAACAAACAACCCCCCCTCAAATGACAACCCCTATCCCCCCCAAAAAAAACCCTGAAAAGGATAGGTGGAAATCTAGGAAGGAATTAAGGGAAGAAGAGGGACATTCTAGGAAGGCAGAAGTAGTATAAGCACAGACATGTCCAGGGTGGCATTATTGGACTGACCGGACCAGAAAGACTGGAGCAAAGGATCAAAGGATCTGAAGTAGGAGTCGTAGGAGGTGAGTTTGCAACAATAGCTGGAAACCGCCATTGCAGGTTCTTGAAATGAGTGATGTTGAATGACCATAAAGCCCAGGCTGGAGTGCCATGGCATCAGTCTAGCTCACAGCAACGTTGAATTCCTGGGCTCAAGTGATACTCTCCCTCAGCCTCCCAGTAGCTTGGACTATAAGTGTCCAACACAACACCTAGCTAATTTTTTCTATTTTTAGTAGAGACAGGGTGTCACTCTTGCTCAGATTGGTCTGGAACTCCTGAGCTCAAGGGCTCCTCCCACCTCGGCCTCCCGAGGCCTCTTAAAAAATCAATGTTTTAAGAGAAATAATGTGACACCAACAAGTAGGATGGACTCCGGTAAGGGCAGAGTGAAAACAACAGAAGAGATAGCAGGCTTTAGCACAAGTTCAAGTATGAGATGACAAAGTCTGGTACAAAGATGGCCACGAAAGAATGGCTGCCCAGTGACTGGAGTGCCCCTTCTTTGAGGTAGGACCCATGCACTGTCATTTCTCCTAGAACCATACAGGGATAAATGCAGAATGAATACTCTATTTGCATTTGTGGTTTGCTATCAGAAAAGAAAAGCAACATGATTTGGTGGCCGATCCAGTGTGGACACAGTTCCAAGAAAGAGTCATTCATTTATTCACTCAAAAAAGAATTTTTACAAACTTAATTGGTTCAAAGCCATTGGCTGGCCACAGAATAGGACGTTAATGATGAATGAGACACAGCTGCTGCCCTCAAGAGGCTGACAATCCATTAACTATACAGCAAGACTGTCTGTCACAGGAGACAGTACTGCACCTGGGGGGCTGTGAGAGAAAACAAAGGGGACTTCCAAAGACAGCACCTCTAGCCTTGAGAGCAACAGCCCGGCTTTGTGCAGGTGGCAGGGGGAGACAGCAGGGGAAGTGGAAAGAGGAACCACAGTTCTTACAGTGTTCACCGGCACTGTCCAGGTGATGTCATTAAACGGGGGAAAGACATGCACACTTTACCTCTTATGAAACAGTGTGATCTTAGTTTTATTAAAAATTATATAAAAGTCAGCAAGATACACAACAAAAGTCAATTCTGGTTTGCAGTATTTAGGTTAACTTTTGCTTTCTCCCACATACCTTTTTATATTGTGTGCGCTTGTTTTCCAAAGAACTTACATTATTTTGTAAACAGAAAGAAGAGCAAAGCTGTTTTCATTCATGTTTAAAGGAGGAGGGAGCCGATAGCACCCGTGCTGCAGGCAGTTCAGTTAGATGACAACTTGACGGGAAGTGTAAAAGGAGTGACTGGGAGGGTGAGGTGGCCTTCAAGATGGGTTTCAATTCAGGGAGGGGCATGGGTGGGGTCCCTGCGACCCCTTGGGGTGTTAAGATTTTGCAAAGCATCCAAGACCATTTAGTAGTGTTGGCCACTGCCTTCTTCTCAAAAACAATTAATCCCCTTTTCCTAAAAACCAAATACAGATGCTCTTCGACTTATGACAAGGTTGCATCCCAATAAACCCGTCATTGACTGAAAATATCATGAGTCGAAAGTGCATTTCATGCACCTCCCTACCAAACACAGCCTAGCCTGGCCTACCTTAAAAATGCTCAGAACATTTACATTAGCCAGTTGGGCAACATCATCCAACACAAAGCCTATTTTATAATAAAGTGTTGAACAGCTCAAGTAATTTACTGTACTGAAAGTAAAGGACAATGTTGTCTGGGTACTCGATGTACAGTTTCTACTGAATGCATTATTGCTTCTGTACCGTCATAAAATAAAAAATCCTAATTCAAATCATGTCAGGAACTGTCTATACATGACATTGTGCCAGATTGATTCAAATGCAATATAATATATAATAATTTTATAATATGAAAGGGAGATGCTGCCCAAGGTTAGGTCTATATCTTGCTGACTTGATTCTGTATGCCTAGGATGATTTGATTTGTGTATTTTTCATAGATGCTAACAATCTACTTAAGCAACATAAGCAAAGATAATGGAATGGTGCCGGTGTAAAACATATCCTTCTTGATTGATCAAAGTCTAGCTCACTATGCTTTAGGATATCTCACCTTTATATAATTCACTACAGTTACAATGTTTCACATTGATTATCTCATTTGCTTTTTATGACCCCTTGAAGTAGGTGGGCTAAGAGAGTTAGCTCCATTTCATAAAAGAGGAAGCTAATTTAGATAACAAAAGTGACTTGCCTGTGGCCTTTGGCAGCTAAATGGTAGAAGACTAATTCCTAGATCAGCCCTCTTTGGGGAGTCATATGCATCATCAGAGAGTCTCTCTATAGTGCTGAGACTTGAGCCAGGTCAAGTTTGAGCTTAGTTTTCTTATCTGAGAGTTAAATAATTAAACATTTTCATATATATGGTTGGGCATGGTGGCTAACACCTGTAATCCTATCACTCTGGAAGGCTGAGTAAGTGGATCACTTGTCCTCAGGAGTTCAAGACTAGCCCCAGCAAGAACAAGACCCTGTCTCTATTAAAAATAGAAAAAATTAGCTGGTGGTTGTGATAGGCACCTGCAGTCCCAGCTACTCAGGAGGCTGAGGCAAGAGAATTGCTTGGACTCAGGAGGCTGAGGTTGCTGGGAGTTAGGCTGATGCCACAGCACTCCAGCCTGGGGCATTTTTTTGTTTTGTTTTGGTTTGGTTTTGGTTTTGGTTGTTATTGTTTTGCTATTCGATTTTTAAGTCAAAGGAACAACTTCAACCTCCATCAAGGACCTATAGTTTAGCTACTAAATTCCGTATCAGCCTCCTGGAATCATTTTTACATCCTTTATGCTACTGCTTTTAAAAAATGTATGTGTATGTATCTATTTTTTCTTGGTTATGAAATTATGCTCTTCTGTTTTAGAACACTTATAAAGTACAGAAATATGAAGAAAAATTAAATATCATCAGAGATGATTACTGTTAATTTTGGTACATATCCTTTAATTCCTGATACTTTTTTGAGCAAACTTTTATCCTGTGGGCTCTTTTCTTACCTATCTAGTAAGAAAGGTAAGATCTTTGCTTACCTTTCTAGTCTTAAGTCCTAAAAATAACTGCGAACTGAGAACTGCAGACTCAGTTGCACCAGGTAAGAAATGAACTAACAGACACGCTATTTAGCCTGTCGTATGGGCTGTGAGTTTTTCTGGAGCAACCAGAATGGTTTTCCTCCTCTTAGTATAATGGCTAAAGACATGTGAACCATATCAATAACATGCTCATTTTGTCATTTCCTGTCAATAAGAAAGAGATTTTATTGAACAAATGATGAATAGTTCAATGTCTAAGACAATAATGATTAGCCAGATAATATCTTTAGACAGTGCCACATAGGTCTCTCTGGAATTCCTTTATCAATAATCCGGTAGTCATCAATAACAAATTATTCCGATCTAAATTCTCTGAATTGTTATATCTTACCTGACAAATCCAGATCCAATAAGCATCCCAGCGATGGACAGCAGAGCCACAATACTGTTGACTATATTTGGGTTTTGGACAATGCCAAGTAATACAAGGGTTAGAAATTCACCAATTAAGTGGGGGGCCAAGAGAGCAACAGAGAAATATCCAAATCGGGCGACCTCAGGATACAAGTTCAGAGTCCTAGAACAACATACAGTCTTTAGTTTCTTCTCCAAGAATTATCCTTTAAGAAAAATACCACACCTGCCTACTATGAATAAATCTTAGTGGGAGGAGGAGTTTGCAGGGGAAGCCAAACACCTCTCGAAAGGCTTTTTCGAAACAGAGCCAATATTTACCACCCTTTTTACACGAAATTGTTTCTGTGGGCTCCAATTCAATGGGAGCCACCTAACCTCTTTTATAGCTTCTAAAGCGCTCATAGAAAATACTAAATTACTTAGACCACAGTCACAAGTAACTATAGTAAATGGGTTGATGAACTGTCCAGACCATAAATTAATTACCACGTTCTGCATACCTAGCACCAGGCCTGCCCTAATGTCAAGGATTCGCCCACCCCCCTTCTCAGCTGCTCCTCCCTGCACCTCATTCCAGCATGAAAACCCCTCACTTCTTCTGGAGCAGGTCAGCCCTCCTCAGGCCTACTCCACTCTTGTCTTTTCTCCCACCAACCCCTTCCATTGCTTTGACCTTCACTTTCATATAAACAAACCATCCTATCTCCATGTCCCTTTCCTCTTACGTTCCATTCACCAGATTCCATTTCCCTGGTGAATAACATGTCTTCATTAGACCTGGTGCTCTTTCTTCCATTTGTAGAGTAAGGAAAAGAAGTTGACGTGTCTTACACCCAGCCCTCCTCACCATTCTTCAAGGCCATCCACCTTTCCTCTTATACAAATCATGAAGTGTGCTTATATTATTAATTACCTTGTGGTCTTCAGTGACATTTAAAACATTCCTACACCTTTGTTGATTTTGTAGCATCCAGACTGGGTCATTCTTTCCATTCCCATCCACTATCATTTTTCTGTAGGCCCTTAACCTTCTTGATGAGCCATCAACGTCAGTGTCTCCTGATTGCTAATGTCTTCAATTCTGGTGGCTCCATCTACCTGATCACTCAATATGCCGTGGGCTTAAATATTGCTCAAAACTGTTCTACTTGACTGGCACACCTCTTGAGCTTGGGTCATAACTACAGGAGGGACTCTACCTAACAAATGCAAATATTTTGACCTGGTTCTTTGTACCCTCACGTTAACCCGAAATTTAAAAAAACAAACTCTTCTACTTCCAAGATTACAGATTGTGATGACACCCTCTCTGATTGTGGCCTCCTATCTCTCACTTCCACAATGCCCTCACTGCCACAGCTCCTTGCCCCTGTCTGCTATTCATTTCTTATTTCAATTTTTTACAATAAAAAGCATAAGTCCTATGATCTAGCACCACTGATTTGGTAAGTTCTTACTCCTTAGCACATTCCATCTTTCATGGCCACTGCTCTGCTCTTTCTGCCATTGTTTGTCTCACTGGGGACCCCACTCTCTCACTTAAGGAACTGTGATGTCCAAGGTCTATTGCTGTACTACATGGATCCACCCTGCCACTTGGCCTCAGCTGGCCCCGCACCACTAAGCTTCCCTGATTGTGTCGGGTTTCCAGTGGTGTGCCCACTATGACTGATGAAAACCCCACCTTAACCCCTCTCCTTCGGTCTGCCGCCACAGTGCTCAGCAGGTGAATTCACCTTCCATATTATGAATTTCTTGCTCTCCTCATCATCTCCATTTTTCATCCTCTTTCTTCCTTATCTTTGCACAATGTAACCCTGGGTGCCCACATCTGTGAGCCCACGTTATTCTGATTCCCCTGTCTCTACCTTGGTCTACTCTGGAACCTTGACCTTTGATTTATACCAGTTTAGGCTGTATTTTCATCTACTCTCAATCTAATGTTTTCTCATGATTACCACATTCCAAAACAACCATTCTTTGAGCTTGATAATCATTTAAGCAACCTGCCCTTCTTCATCCTACCCTATATGTCCAAGGTTCTCAAAACAGCATCCGCTTCCTTTATCTCACTCCTCATTCCCTTGTAAACCTTACTTGCACCTCACTACTCTACCGAGGCTCTTTTTGGAAGATCATAATGACCTCCTCAGCTTACACCTCACCTCCTTTACCCTCTGCAATATTGAAGAGTTTGCTACATCTCCTTGAAATTCTTCCCTCCTTCTCTCTGATGCTGCCCAATCCCGATCACCCCTGGGCCTCCTTCGTCAGCCTGCTGTCCTCTTCCCACCCTTATACACACTTGGGACGACTTCAGAGTCCTCCCCCCATGGCTGTGGGACATAGTGTTCCTTGACTCTGTAGTCTTGTTGGTTTGCTCTCAGGTCCAATGCACGTTGTGCCTCAGGTTGGGTTATTTACAATAAAATAGATGTCCTGAAAGATGTGACACTGCACCAGACAATGACGGGCAAAATGCAGGTCATCCAGGGCAGAGAATATGGACTGTTCACTGGGAGCTCTCCCCCCACAGGTGCCACTGGCGCTCTGTGACTGCATGGGGGGCCTGGCCCCAGCTGGACCGAATGACCCTGAACATGCCCTTACCAGTAGGACACACTGCTGAAAAGCACGGTGGCAACAATGCTGAAGGGGAGGACGTGCAGCACATAGGCCAGCAGCATCTGCCACTTGTGGTATAGGCCATCCTGGCTCTCCTGGTCGCTGACAGCTCGCAGCACGGGGACTGGGGATGGAAGGCAGATTTTAGAACAGTCACCACACAGCTGAGGGAAGGAGGGCTCACCCAAGCTGACCTTAAGGAGTGTCAGGGCTGGGTGGTGAGAAGCATCTGGGCAGGTCCCCTAGTCATGCAAGGAGGGGACCTGCCATCAGTAAGGCAATAAATACCATTCCCCCCAAATCTACACTCTACCTGAAATGCATTATGGCTGCAAAAGATATCATGATTTATTTCATTCTTTCTTGTCACCAATTCAAGAAAAGTACATGCAAAGGGGACATGAATGAGTGACTTGAAGCACCTTGTCCCCTTTTTGTGCAGGATCTGGGCACACCAGCAACCTGCATTTTATACTTGCTCCACAGGGCCAGGGAAGCCTGGGGAATGTAGAGAGCCTGGGAAATTCACCTCTGTGGCTGACTTTGCAGAAGCATCCTCCTTCCCTTTCATTGCCTGAACTTCGGTGTTACATTTCAGGAATCCCATTTCCTGCATAGACTGTAACATCAGGCAGGATATTGCATCTGGATTCCCACTGAATTTGAAAATTAGGAGCTGGCTGTCCTAAAATAAAAAGGAAACTAATGGTGCAAAGTTGGCCTGGAAGCTGGGCTGCCATGTACTGGGCATCCTAATGGCCAAGATACCAAGGACTATCTTTTGAAAGAACTCTTCCTACCCCACTAGTACATCATAACTTCAGGTTTCCCTGGATCCTTAGACCCTCAAAGAGATCCACTTGGTGAGCTAATTCACACTAAGCTGTTAGTAACTTGATAGTTACCTTGCCCCGGTGAATCTGGAGAGGGCTAGGTGTGACTCGGAGAAATAGCCTTATGCTGGTGGACTTGTATAAGGTCACAGTTGGAGAGGGGAGATACTTAGGGAGAAAGGGGTGCACATGGGCACTTACACAGATTCACAGCATTGAGCATGCCTGTGTATGGAGTGGCACCCACAAACTGGTACAGGAGACCCACGCGATCCTGGATAGCACCCTTGAGCACATCATTCTGGACCCGCAGAACGAAGAAAATGAGGAATAAACCCATGACCAGATTCTGAAGGAGACGCATCATCACTGCCAACTTATTTCTCAGTAAGTTTCTCGTCACTCTCCTGAAAACCAAATAGCTCCGCTTTAATTACTTTCTGAACATTATTGGTGGATGTCTAAAGACCTAAAATGGGCCTTGCTTGCATTTTTCAGGCTCTTACCTCAAGAGAACACCCAGTTTAGAGAACACTCCAGGAGAATCTTTGGTTTTGAAAGGCACCATTGGCAATGTTTTCAGGTGTTTTGTTCTTTCGATGTTCTCCAAAGTTTTGTGATAAATGTTTGATTTTTTGTAGGCAGATTCAATCATCTGGACTCTTTTGTAGGTTTCTATTTCCCGTTCTTTGCTTTGCGTATCCACTGATGTCAGGTCCACTAAAATTTTTTCCCAAAAAGATATCACCCATATGTGTTTAAAAGTACATATATATGTATATGCCAGGGATAATGTTTCATCATTGATACAGGAGTACTAGCCATACTATCCCATGGCTTGTTATTAAGAATAAAATAAAACTTGTTATTAATGTCCACTTATAAAATCAGAATATTTTAAGGCTACCCAGCAGGGCCATGAGGATCCTACTGGGACTGTCTAGAAGGATCCAGAAGCCCAGCTGATTTTTTTCTGACAAAGCAATAGTGCACCAATTAAGAGAGATCCCCCACCTCATTTTTTTTTTTTTTTAGAGATAGAGTCTCATTTTGTTGCCCTTGGTAGAGGCCGTGGCGTCACAGCTCACAGCAACCTCTAGCTATTGGGCTTAGGTGATTCTCTTGCTTCAGCCTCCCGAATAGATGGGACTACAGGTGCCCACCACAACGCCTGGCTATTTGTTGTTGTTGTTGCAGTTTGGCCAGGGCCAGGTTTGAACCCCATGGTATATGGGGCCGGTGCCCTATGCACTGGGCCACAGACGCCGCCCCATTTTTGTTTTTTGTTTGTTTGTTTGTTTGTTTTGAGACAGAGTCTCACTCCGTCATCCAGGCTAGAGTGCCATGGTATCAGCCTAGCTCACAGCAATCTAAATTCCTGAATTCGAGTGATCCTCCTGCCTCAGCCTCTAGCGTAACTGGGACTAAAGCTTCCCACCACCACGGCTGGATCATTTTCTTTAATAGAGATGGGGTCTCACCCTTGCTCAGGCTGGTCTTAAACTCCTGAGCTCAAATAATCCTCCCACCTTGGCCTCCCAGAGTGCCCCACCTCATTCTTTTTTTTTTTTTTTTGGAGAGACAGAGTCTTACTTTATGGCCCTCGGCAGAGTGCCGTGGCCTCACACAGCTCACAGCAATCTCCAACTCCTGGGCTCAAGCAATTCTCTTGCCTCAGCCTACCGAGTAGCTGGGACTACAGGCGCCCGCCACAACGCCCGGCTATTTTTTGGTTGCAGTTGGCCGGGGCCGGGTTTGAACCCGCCACCCTTGGTATATGGGGCCGGCGCCCTACTCACTGAGCCACAGGCGCCGCCCACCCACCTCATTCTGATAGGTGAAAAGTATAAAACACCAAAACAAAAGCAAAAATAAAACCCCATAGCACTAGTGTCATCCAGGCAGAAATCTGAGATGAGAATGTTTTAAAAAATTCATGATGGGGAATGTGAGAGAAAAACTTACTACAGAAGTCGAAAGGGTTTGAATGTTCAGGGCAAGGGTAACCGCAGCCATTGAAGAAATCAAGCATTTCCCCTGGTGTACCACAGAACACCAACTCTCCGAAGCTCAGGATGGCGATTCTATCAAAGAGCTGATGGGACAACAGAGGGAGTTAGTGTGTGATCAGGTCTCCATGTCCCTGTGGGAAATACATTTCCAAGCATCGGTCCTTTGATTGCTTTGTCCATGTGTCAGTGTTCCTGGGGACACTCCAACTTGTCAGCCTGGGCTGGCACTGCAGATCACGCTGCGTCCCATCCTGAGGTCCATAGAACACTGGGGCAGAGAACAATTGCTGGCCTGAGTCTACGTCCCAGCCACGCCAAGGAAGTGACGTTGGGCAAGCTGGGGTGGCTGTTTGTTTTTTGTTTTTGTCTTAAATCTCAGATGCTTGTCTATAAAAAGCAAATAATAGCTAACTAAAAAGATATTGGGAGGACAAAGAAGGTTTTTGGAAGGAAATCTATATGGTTTAATGGGAAAATATAGCCTTTGAAGCCAACTCCATCATGAATGACAATTCTAGCTTTTTTCTTTCTTTGTTTGTTTTTTGTTTTTGAGACAGAGTCTCACTATGTTGCCCTGGGGAGAGAATGCCATGGTGTCACAGCTCACAGCAACCTCAGACTCTTATGCTTAAGCAATTTTCTTGCTTAATCTCCCAAGTAGCTGGGACTACATGTGCCTGCCACAACGTCTGGCTATTTTTTGTTGTTGTTGCAGTTGTCATTGTTGTTTTAGCTGGCCTGGGCAAGGTTTGAACCTGCCAGCCTTGGTGTAGGTGGCCAGCGCCAGCCACCCTCTAGCTTTTTACTGATATTGGCTCAATTATGAATCATTTCTATTTCATTCTTTCCTTTTTTTTCTTTCTTTTCTTTTCTTTTCTTTTTTTTTTGAGACAGCGTCTTTGTTGCCTTGGGTAGAGTGCTGCTCACAGAAATCTCAAACTCCTGGGCTTGAAGTGATTCTTTTGCCTCAGCTCCCCAGAGTAATTGGGATGACAGGTGCCCACCACAACACCTGGCTTTTTTTTTTAGAGATGGGGTCTTGCTTTTGTTCAGGCTTGTGTTGAAGCAGCTGCGGAGCTCAAGCAATCCACCTGCCTCAGCCTCCCAGAGTGCTGGGATTACAGGTGTGAGCCACTGCGCCTGGCTCATTTCACTTTTTCCTCTGTGAAGTGGATATACTGATATCCATCTCACAGGATGGGACTGCTGTGCAGATTAAAGGAGCCAGAGCACAGAAAGTATCTGGAAATGGGAGGGGCTGAAAGAAGTGAGTTTCCGTTCTTTGCACTTTTCTCAGGAGCTGCTGGTTCCAATTGTTTTTGCACTAACCCTGCCCCTGCCCCCACCATTGCTAGCTCAGCACAACATATACCCACCCTTGCCAAGGTGAGCCGCTTACCTGGAAGAGCTCGGAGCGGGGCTGGTGGATGGTGAGCACCACGATGCGGTTCCTGCGAGCCAGCTCTGCCAGCAGGACGACTATCTGATTCGCAGTCATGCAGTCTAGGCCAGTGGTCGGCTCATCAAACAGCATGACCTCTGCCAGCAAGGAGGGGCCAGACTTCTGAGCCACTGCAGAGCCCAGGCTGTATGCTTCAGACTCAGATTGTGAACAGTCCCTTATTAAACCGTTGTACTCCATCCAAATGGTGCTTGGTGACAAGTGGCTGCTAATAAACTGACTTTTAGCCTGAGCCTGGGAGGAAGGACCTGACTCTGGAGGGCCTAAATCCCAGCTCCTAAATCCCCTCAAGGGAGGGAACGGGGGCTCAGTGACATCAAGCCTCTAGCAGGGTATTGTGGACTGTCTGGGCTCTGTCCAGGGGACCTTGACAGGGAACTAGAGCTGACAGGCTGGCACCAAGTTGTTTTGAAAAGGCTGAGAAGAGGCTGTTTAAAAAGATAAAACCCCGGGCGGCGCCTGTGGCTCAGTGAGGAGGGCGCCGGTCCCATATGCCGAGGGTGGCGGGTTCAAACCCAGCCCCGGCCAAACTGCAACCAACAAATAGCCGGGCGTTGTGGCAGGCACCTGTAGTCCCAGCTGCTCAGGAGGCTGAGGCAAGAGAATCGCATAAGCCCAAGAGTTAGAGGTTGCTGTGAGCCGTGTGACGCCACGACACTCTACCCGAGGGCGGTACAGTGAGACTCTGTCTCTACCAAAAAAAAAAAAGATAAAACCCCATTTCACATTTGCAGCACTTTCCAACACTAACAGGGTCTTTGCACTGCAAAAAACAAAAACAAACAAAAAAACACTGACCCACAAACAAGGTTGCAGTGTGGCTGGCATTGAGGTCCTTTAGAGGGTTTAACTGAAACTTATTTCTACCCTAAAATGTCAAGGGGGTGGGCACAGTGGCTCATGCCTGTAATCCCAGCACTCTGGCAGGCCAAGGCAGATTGCTTGAGCTCAGGAATTCGAGACCAGCCTGAGCAAGAGCAAGAGCAAGATCCCATCTCCACTAAAAATAGAAAAACTAGTGGGGCGTTGTATGGCAGGTGCCTGTAGTCCCAGCTACTCAGGAGGCTGAGGTACAAGGATCTTTTAAGCACAAGAGTTTGAGGTTGCTGTGAGTTATGATGGTACTGTGCCTTTCACCCAGAGTGAGAGTCTGTCTGGAAAAAAAAGAAAATGACAAGGGCTCTTAAAAGTATCTATTTCCGGCTCGGTGCCCGTAGCACAGTGATTATGGCGCTGGCCACATACACCGAGGCTGGCGGGTTTGAACCTAGCCCAGGCCAGCTAACCAACAATGACAACTGCAACAAAAAAAAGCTGGGCATTGTGGGGGACACCTGTGGTCCCAGCTACTTGGGAGGCTGAAGGAAAAGAGAATTGCTTAATGGTTCTGTATCCGTAGCACAGTGGTTACAGTGCCAGCCATGTACACCAAGGATGGTGGGTTCAAATCCAGCCCAGACCAGCTAAACAACAATGACAACAGCAACAACAACAAAAAATAGCCGGGCGCTGTGGCAGATGCCTGAAGTCCCAGCTGCTCGGGAGGCTGAGGCAAAAGAATCTTTTAAGCCCAAGAGTTTGAGGTTGCTGTGAGCTGTGATACCATGGCACTTTACCAAGGGTGACATAGTAAGACTATCTCAAAGAAAAAACAAAAACCATCTATTTCCCATCCATCAACCAAGCACCACCTGAAGAAAAGGCAGTCCTGTCTCCCACAGTGTAAAGTAAGTACCCAGATGCAACGTGTCCTCTCCCAGGGGCATGTGAGTGGTGAGGCTTCCCCCGGGGGTGGGGAAAATGACTAAACCCAGCAGGGAGGGGTAGGGGATCCCTTTCCCATAAAATATACTTTTGAGTATATCACTCAAATTCACTTGGAGTCATACCCAAACTCACTGGCTTGCTTTCCCCAGCAGACAAAGCAGTGCTGCTCTGGTAGAAGTAAGGATTCATGGAATGAGCAAATGCAATGTCAAGTCGGAGAGCTGTTTTGTACTGTGCTTGGGTGAGGTGATAGCATCAGGAAAGGAAGTATCTGGCATTTCCAGAAAAACTGGGTCCCCAGTATGAATGATCTCAGTAATTTCAGTTACACCCAAATTCTCCCCAAATGGGAAATGTGAAGAAAGGGCTAAAGACACACAGGAGACACTCAGGCAGCAGCTCGCAGAGTTCGGGTCCCACTTACTGGGGTCCTGGAGGAGCTGGGCTGCGATGGAGACTCGGCGCCGCTCACTACTGGAGATGCCCCCCCGATTGTAGTTGCCAATCAGTCGGTCTGCCACATGGCTCAGACTCAGCTCTGCCATGACCGCCTCCACCTATGGGAGACACAAACTCCAGGAAGGCTGGACTTGCTGTGGCTGCTATTTTAATGCAGGGGCTGGGGATGACTTGGGAGAGGGTAACACACCTCCCAAGACTGCATGGGCCACTTCCAGACTCACCATATCCCGGGGAAAGCAAGCCTTTAATAATAATATAATCCAATTTGGTTTAAATCATAATATAATAAATGTGCCGGATTTAAATAAATAATGTGACTTTTTTTAACTCCCTAAGCAACTATTATAGTTGTTTCAAAGAAATTCACCAGGAAACAATGGATTCTTCAGTGAACTCCTGTTTTCAGATGCCACAGTCAGGGCAGCCCATACGGAAAAATCCCCCAAAGCAATAGTTAAATATGGCTTATTTTTATAAGTGTTTGGGCTTTGAAACTTTACTATAATAAATGGTTTATATGTTTAAGAAATCCAGTGTGATTTGAACTAAACCATATTTCCCCTATATAACCCAAATAAGTCCTACAGTCCCATGTGGCCCAATCTCAGTGTGATTTTGCCTCAAAGTAATATAACCCAGCTATCAAAAATAATTAAAAATAATTACATTCTTTACTTGATTTCTTTAAGGACTTTAGAGGGGACTCAGTTTATAACCCACAGCCACGCTTAAAATTCCCTTTCCTCTAATTTTCCTCCCTCTGTATATGCCTTGCAGCTCCCATTTCCTCCTTCCTCATTCCTAACTCTCCCACATCAAAACAGCTAGAAAAAAACATTCTTTACTAACTTTCTAGTCAAGAAGCTTAGCCTTTTCCCTCCTTCTCCCTCTTTTCTTCCTCTACTTATCTCCTGAGGACCTGTTCAAAAATCTCTATATCTAGTCCTCCCTTACTGATTATCCAGATCTGCAAAGCTCTTGGGGAAAGCAGAGAGAAAGACCCTGAGATACTTATATGGGGATGAGTTTAGTTCCCAAACACCTGTAATGAGACTGTGTTACTTTTATAATGAAAACAGAAATAAAAACATTGCATCAAAAAACAACAGCAACAAGTGAGACTGGAATAAAAGAGGATGATTTATGGAACAAAATTCCAGAGAAGGGTGGGGTTAACAGCATAGATGAAGATTTGACCAACAGAAGGGACATATCTGAAATAGATATGAAGGGAGAATCAGAAGGTTAAAATGCATTAATGAATGACTATGATATGTTCCAGAAAAAAGAAGGGTCTCCTCTTGCCATCAGAGTAGAAGGATTCTAGAACTGAGCTTTGCCTGACAAGGTCTGATTTCTGTGCTCTCCAGGCAGCGTAGATTTCTGAGCCTCCTCCTCATCTCTCCACAGCATCAAGAAAGGAGTAAGCTTGCCCCTCCTGGCTCAGATGGGGAGGACAGAGAAGATATTTACCTTATTCGTCTCAGATGTTTCATGTCCCAGCAGGAAGCCTCTCCCATATTTTGTAAACACTGTTGGAAACGGGCTTCACAGACTCTTGGAAGAGACCACTGGGATCATCAAGTCCAACCTTTCTTTGTTCTGTGCTTCCACATAATCTGATCTGTTTCTCATGTCAACCCCAGGGGAGATAAATTATTATTATATTTACTATACAGGGAAAAACAGGCTCTCTGAGAGGTCCATTATTGCCCAGGGTCCTGCTGTTATCAAGTGGCAGAGCCAGGATTGAGAGTAGGACTGACGGGCTCTCTCAGCTGGTCCATGAAGTACATGGCTTAGCCGGATGCCCCGCAGACTCGGCCTGCCCACTCGGTCATGTTCTATTTTCAGGCTCTTCCAAGGACAGAAGCAAATCTGCCATGCTGTCTCCTCTATTAAATGGTCAGAACTTTATACCCTGTGGACTGGATTTGCTCCAAAAGGACTCTCAAGCAGGGAAAGGTCTGTGCTAGCAACTTTTACAGGACATTTAGAGACTGCCTGTGCCACAGAGAGAAACCATTCACTAGGGGGAAAAGTTTGCCATCCATCTATTCCAAAGTACCCGTGAATTTTCCAAATATTTATGCAAATATGTGCATTTTCTGGGGAAGGGCCCAGTGGCTTTTTCAGATTCTCTCCATGGAGATACATGTGTGAATGAGTCACTAATTCAGAAGTCTCTCTTCATGAGTTCGTATCTCCCACCCAAATACCAATAGGGTCTTCTCTCTGCTACTTTGGAAATAGAAATACAAGAGCAAGCAGAGAGAAGTCTGCAGAGGGGCTGCAGGGCCTGGCTCCTCACCTGCCACTCATGGTTGGGCCACCAGCCGTGTGAACATGGCTGTGCACACAGAGCCTGCCCCACGGGCTGAGCTCCCACGTCACATCCTCTTCTCAGACCACATGGGGCTCAGGGAGGCCTGATGGAGTTCCCACCCTAGCTCTGATATTCTTAGATGTCTGATCTTAATCTCCTTGGGTAGCACTTTCTTATTCTGCAAGATGGAGATTAGGACTCCCTTGGGGTTGATGTCAGAAGGAAACCAGCTAGATTTGAGAACACAGTATAACCTTGAGAAGTAGCAAGAACCTCGCAGTACCTTCTGAGCATTCTAAGGTAACGTTCAGGCACGAGACAGAGTCAGGCTTCTCTCTTTGAGGCCAATGGTCCTTCTTGAGGGCCAGACCCCTCTAAGACTCCTCTAGAGTGAAATCTACCCCCTGAATTGTACAGGATTCTCAAAAAAGAAAGACTATGTCTACTACCCTAGGGCACCCCAACACCTAAGCTGCTCTCAGGAAGCTGTGCCCCTTGGAAGATGGCACATCTGTCATCGGTTCCCTGGATGCTGCCAGAAAGGAGGCAATGTTTCCAGGTAAGGTCCGAGTGGGTTTCCTGTGGCAGACTTACCACTGTACATTAAGGTTAGAATCTAGAAGGAGTTGACCTTTCAAGCTTCTTCCCTAATTGTCTTTTTTTTTTTTTTGTAGAGACAGAGTCTCACTTTATGGCCCTCGGTAGAGTGCCGTGGCCTCACACAGCTCACAGCAACCTCCAACTCCTGGGCTTAAGCGATACTCTTGCCTCAGCCTCCCGAGTAGCTGGGACTACAGGCACCCGCCACAACGCCCGGCTATTTTTTGGTTGCAGTTTTGGCTGGGGCTGGGTTTGAACCTGCCACCCTCGGTATATGGGGCCGGCGCCCTACTAACTGAGCCATAGGCGCCGCCCTTCCCTAATTGTCTTAATCCAGTTTGGATGAGGAACGTTGAAGATGCCTCAAAACAAGCTGAAATATTAGTGGGGAAAATAATCATACCTGTGTAAACATGCAGCTTGTAGAATAGCACTGTTCCCGCAGAAAGACAAGGCAAGCCTTATACAGGATTAAATATTTTCATGGCAATAGTTTAAAAGTAAAACAAGTGAAATTAATTTTAATAATATTATTTATAGCCAAACTATAATTTTTTTGACCTGTATTCAGTATTTTTTTTTTTTTTGAGATAGAGTCTCACTATGTTGCCTTCAGTAGAGTGCCAGGGCATCACAGCTCACAGCAACCTCAAACTCTTAGGCTCAAGCAATTCTCTTGCCTCGGCCTCCAAAGTAGCTGGGACTACAGGCGCCCGCCACAACGCCGGGCTTTTTTGTTGTTGCAGTTGTTGTATTTTGTTGTTGATGCAGTTGTTTAGCTGGCCCCCGACCAGGTTGGAACCTGCCACCCTTGGTGTATATGGCTGGTGCCGTACCCACTGTGCTACAGGCACCAAGCTGTATTCAGTATTATCTTTTTTTTGAGACAGAGTCTCACCATGTCGCCCTTGGTAGAGTGCTGTAGCAACACAGCTCACAGCAACCTCCAACGCTTGGGTTCAAGCGATTCTCTTGCCTCAGCCTCCCAAGTAGCTGGGATTACAGGCACCTGCCACAATGCTCGGCCATTTTTTGGTAGTAATTGTCACTGTAGTTTGGCGGGCCGGGCTGGATATGTGGCCAGCGCCCTATCGACTGAGCTACAAGCGCCAAGCCTGTATTCAGTATTTTTAACATTACCTACGGCCAAACTATCTTTTTGACTTGTATTCAGTTTTTTTACAAATTCGTGGCGAGCTATTTCACATTCTGTTTTTTCAGACTCCATGTCTGGAATCCAGTGTGTATCCCGCACCCAGAGAGCGTCTTAGTCGGTACTAGTCACATTCCAAGCCCCGGAAGGCCCGTGTAGAGGGGACGGCGGGGGCCCAGAGCCGCCCTCGTTGCACCCACCTTCTCCCGGAGGAAGCCCGGGGGCCCGCGGCGGACGGCCAGCAGCGCGGTGTAGCGCAGGGTCTCCCGCACCGTCAGGCTGCTCAGCAGCGTGTCGCTCTGCGGGACAGGGGCAGTCAGCATCGCCTGGCCCTGGGCAGGACGGCAGGGCAGGGGCGGGGGACACGCCCACCTGCAGGACGCAGGAGAAGCAGTCCTGGAACTGCTCTCGGCGCAGGGCCCGGCCGTTCACATACACCTCCCCGAGGAAGGTCCCCTTGCGCCGCAGCCTCCCCGACATGGCGTCCAGCAGCGTGGTCTTCCCAGAGCCTGCGGGGCGACAAGAGGAGGCCCTGGTGGGTCCCTCCCTGATGCTCCGTGACGGCCTTGCATGACCCTCCTGATACCCCGCGTGGAGACGTGACCTCAAGAGCCAGCCCGAATTTGTTCTCTCCTTAACCTCACGGGTCCAACTCTGACGGCACGAACTAATCTCTGGTTTACTCCCTGACCAAGACCGCGCTATGAGGCCTTTCACTCACCCACGTCGAGGCTGAAGGGGCTTTGTCTGCTTATTTGCTGTTAAAACCGTTGGGGTTGAAAAACAAAATACTTATAGGAGCAGAGTAAAAGGAAAGCCAGGCCTCTTGGAAACATTTGGATCCTAGGACATCTGAATTTTTTTCTGTGGTCCCCGGGGTCATCTGGTTGTAGCTGGATGTGGGTGACATTGCCTAGGGCTGGGCCAATGAAGTGTGTTCTGAGGATGGGCAGCATCAGCGTCCTGAGACCCTGTGAGACGCAGTCCAAGGCCCAACCCCAGGCCTGCTGAATCGAGATGGAGCAGCTCTTGGCCACAGCCTGCACTGAGAGCCCTGGGCATTTTTGTCCCTAAAAGCCTTCCATAGGGAGGGGAGGGAGGGGGGAGAGGGGCAGAGGGAGGATGATTGGTGGGATTACACCTGCGGTGCATCTTACAAGGGTATATGTGAAACTTAGTAAATGTAGAATGTAAATGTCTTAACACAATAACTAAGAAAATGCCAGGAAGGCTATGTTAACCAGTGTGATGAAAATGTGTCAAACAGTCTATAGAACCAGTGTATGGTGCCCCATGATGGCATTAATGTACACAGCTATGATTTAATAAAAAAAAAAAAAGAGATTTTTAAAAACCTGGAAATTTAAAAAAAAATAATAAAATAAAATAAAAACCTTCCCATGGAGGAGTTTAGGGAGTCAACTGCTCAGTGCTTGAGGTGACTGGAGGATGACATTTTCACTGGTTGGCTTTTTTCTAGGGTTAGAGGCTGGGTGATGCCTTTAGGATAAGAAAACAGCAGGCTCCTCTCAGGCTTACTGGACACAGCTTTACATGGGCCCAGAGCTGATAGGGGCAGCACAGACTATGTCAGGCCTTTTGTATTCAAGGCTGCAAAGAAGTCAGAATTAATAACAGAGGAAATAGGCAGGAAGTTCTGAACTATCTGAGAAGACAGCAAGAGAATTCTACTGAGGATGAGAAGGCTTGTGCAGAGCCAAAGAGAAGATCTTTCATTCAAATATTTTAAAGAACCACGTGTTGCTATGAGGGGTACAAAGATAAATAAGCTTCTGGGACAGTTGTCTCTTCTAACCCATAAATGACAAAACTCAGAATTATCCCCAGTGTGTTCAGGGGGAGGTCGGAGTGGGAAAAAGGAAGAACAATTACAAAGAAACAAAATAGGACTTCACAGAGGCTTTCAAAACGTGTCCTGTGATTTCCCAGGCAAGATCCGAGGCCTTGGGTGTGGTTCCTCCAACAAAGCTTCCCACGCTTTACATTTCTGGAATCCAGAAATGGATTTTTTTTTTCTTTTGAGACAGAGTCTCACTTGGTCACCCTTGGTAGAGTGCTGTGGCATCATAGCTCACAGCAACCTCAAACTCTTGAGCTCAAGTGATTCTCTTGCCTCAGCCTCCTGAGCAGCTGGCACTACAGGCATCCATCACAATACCCGGCTCTTTTTTAGGGGTCTCACTGTGGTTCAAGCTGGTCTTGAACCTGTGAGTTCAGGCAATCCAACAGCCTCAGCCTCCCAGAGTGCTGGATTTATAGGCATGAGCCACCGTGCCTGGCCACATTTCTGGAATCCAATCTCAATTCTGGCAGGGGCTGCAAATATCCTGCATCTGTAACTCCAGCTCCTCCACTACAACGAAACTGACCTCATTGGGGATATCAAGGCTGCTTTATTGTTGCCAAATCCAGTGGATACCACTCTTGGTTCCCCAAACAGAACTACTCAACCAAGTCATTTGTAAATCTAACCCATAGCAGCTCTAAAAAATCATTAATGATGTTTTTGTTGTTTTAAGCTACTAAGTTTGGGGATACTTTTTATTTTTTTTACATAGAAATAGATAACTAATTCTGGTTTTTAAACATAGGTCAAATATTTATTAACTCATTAATGAGAGAAATAGCAAGATGACAAAGCTCATCCAAAAAAGAATATGAGAAATTTGTATGTGTATATATGTATAATCATTGGAGAAAGGAAGGTTGGAATAAGGTAGCAAAGTTAGACACGAAAATGATTAATTCCCTACATGGCAATAAAACCATGATATTTGGGGTTATCTTCTCTAATAAGAGCAAAATCATTTGTAGCTAAATAATCTGCAAGGAAACACCTATTCCAGAGTCTTGGCCTTAATCAAAAGCAAATAGTGAGTCAAACAAGTTGGCTTTCCCCTGGAGTGCTAGGTGGTCCCAGACAAGCCTGCACCATGCTCTACTGGGATTTTGAGCACCTAAGTCATCTTTTACCTCAGTAATAAAGATTTGAAGACAATGTTGCTTCAGATAAGACACCTAATGAAATCATGCCATTTTATGAAACACTGTAATTCATGGTATTAATTTGTTTACTCATTTATTGTAAAAAAAAAGATTTACTAAGCATCTATTATGTGACTGACCCTATTCTAGGTGTTAAGGATACAATAGGAAAAAAAAAAAAGACACAGTGGTTCATGTCTGTAATCCTAGCACTTTGGGAGACTGAGGTGGAAAGATCACTTGCGGCCAGGGGTTTAAAACCAAGCTGAGCAAAAGTGAGACCCCCCCCCAATCTCTACAAAAAATAAGAACATTAGCCTGGTGATGCATGCCTATAGTCCCAGCTACTCAGGAAGCTGAGGCAGGTGGATTACTTGAGACCAGGAATTTGAGTTGCAGTGAGCTATGATGACACCACTGAATCCTAACCAGAGTGACAGAGTAGGATTATGTCTCAAAAAAAAAAAAAAGCCCGTGCTTTTATGGAATTTCTGTTCCACTGTGGATTCATGTTCAGCATAAAGGGTAGATGTTGTTATAAAACTGTGACTAGGTATATCATCAGAAACCAGCCTGTACCCCTAGATCAAGAGCTTCTCCCACTGTCCTGCTGGGATGTGCATGGCGCATGATGCTGGTCTGGGGGACACAGCTCTGAGACAGTGGAATCCAATTCCCTGTATTTCTGAGAAGGGTGTTACATGCCCCACTGTTTAATTCTACATAAGGACTGCAATAAGGGATGAATTATTATAGGGACAACTCAGCCTCTTTTCTTTTTAAAGGAATACATTTTATTTAGTAAAAGGAAAATCAGAAGGGCAGCACCTGTGGCTCAAAGGAGTAGGGCGCCGGCCCCATGTGCCAGAGGTGGCGGGTTCAAGCCCAGCCCTGGTCAAAAACTGCAAAAAAAAAAAAAAAAAAAAAAGAAAAGAAAGAAAGAAACGTAAAAAGGAAAATCAGAATGACCCCCTGGATGTTATGGTATGTATGTATACATAGTGAGAAATCATTTAAGAAATGTAAATTAGAGCAGTTTTATTTGGTGCTATGGTCTAAGTCATATCTTGAAATCCTCATACCCGAGTATTAGTATTAGGAGTTGGGCATATTAGGAGGTAGTATTGGGAAGTGATTAGGTTTGGGAGGGGCCTCATGATTGAGCTGAGTGTCCTAATAAAAAGGGGCTCAAGAGAGACCTCTGCCCCCTTCTGCCATGTGAGGTTAGGGTGAGAAAATAGCAAGCTATGAGACACCGAATCTGCCATCACCTTGATCTTGGGATTCCCAGCCTCTAGAACTGTGAGAAATAAATTTCTATTGTTAATAAGCCACCCAGTTTATGGTATTTTGTGTTAGCAGCCCATATAAATTAAGATAGCCAGGGAATTCCTTTTTGTTTAATCTGAACAAGTACTATTGCCAAACAGTTATGCACCTGCTATAGCAGGTGAATGGCCATGGATTTAACTCCCTGGGTCTAACGAGGCTGATACTGCCTACATTTTTTTTGAGGCAGGTTTCACTCTGTTGGCTAGGATAGAGTGCAGTGGCACTATCATAGCTCACTGTAACTTCTGATTCTTTGACTCAAACAGTCCTCCCTCCTGAGCCTCTCAAGTAGCTAGAACTACAGGTGCATGCCACCATGCCTGGATCATCATCATCATTATTTGTAGAGACAGAGCCTTTCTATGTTGCCCAGGCTGATCTCAAACTCTTGGCCTCAAATAATCCTCCTGCCTCAGCCTCCCAAAGTGCTGAGATTATAGGTATGAGCCACTGTACCCAGCCCCTGCCCACATTTTATCATAGACTTAAATTCCCCATCTTAATTGAAGAGAGTAATGCAAGTAGAGATTGGGTGGCAATAAATGTCAACAATTTTCAAGCAATAGCTCCATCAAGAGTCTTTTAACCTTAAAATGTGCAGGGTAACCCACAGGGTAGTGGACACTGTGCTATGCCACACAGATCCCCTCTTCAGGGCCAGTGAACCCATTCCCCGGCTGCTGAGGATTCACAGATGTGACCATCCTTTACCCTTGGCCACAAGGAGCTGCCTCACCAAAGTCTACACCCTGGTCCACAGTCATGACCAGCTAAAGTAGGGACACAAAGAGAAACCCTGAATGAAGGCTCTATGTTGTTACTCTGGGAACGTGGAGGAGAAGGATGATGTGGGGGATTGAGTTGGCACATTGATGGCCTCAGTACAATCTGTATTGTTTAATAATTGTTTAATTTAAGAGGGAAAAAGATCCGAAACAAATATAGTATAATGTTAAGATCTGGTAAGGCCTGATCTTAATACATCAACATTTTTAATATTCTATTCTATTGTTAACTGTATGGTTGAAGTATTTCATAATAAAAAAAAGGACCGATTGAATCCAAATATGGGGGGTTAATGGTCATATTTGTCCCTGTTTAATTCCTTTTTTCTGGATTTTTTTTTTTGTAGAGACAGAGTCTCACTTTATGGCCCCCGGTAGAGTGCCGTGGCCTCACACAGCTCACAGCAACCTCCAACTCCTGGGCTCAAGTGATTCTCTTGCCTCAGCCTCCCGAGTAGCTGGGACTACAGGCGCCCGCCACAACGCCCGGCTATTTTTTGGTTGCAGTTTGGCGGGGGCCAGGCTTGAACCCATCACCCTCGGTATATGGGGCCGGCGCCCTACCAACTGAGCCACAGGCGCCGCCCAATTCCTTTTTTCTGTCTCTAGGCAGGGTACAGATGGGGAAGCTGTGTTTACTGAGCACCCCTATATGCCAGGCACTGTGCAAGGGGCCTTCCATACCTTGAAATTTGAATTCACTTACAGATTAGGTGGAATTTTAGGCTCTTCCAAGGGTCTTTCTAAAGATTTCACGTTGATACCAGATTCCATTCACAGTCAGACATGTCAATAAATTTCAAACTTGTGGCCTTACTACAACTTAAGCCCGTTTCTTTACTGTGGATTAGATCAAGCTGAAGCCTGTCTGAGAACTTAGAGAACTCCTTCCCAGCTTACCTGAGCTCCCTAGAATGCACATGATCTGCCCGCTCTCAACGTACAAGGACACATCTTTGAGAATCTGCCGGTTCCTCTGCTTCCAGCAGGATTTGAGGTCCCACCAGGGCCCAGCACGATTGCTTTAAAGGAAAGCCCCCCCGAGAAGGCAAAGGCAACACAGGGTCCAGGAAGGACCAGACCCCTGTCACCCCACTCTGATCCCAGCTGCACCCACCCCAGTTGTCTCTCGACAGGCTCCTAGTTCCAGCCTTGGTGCCCCCTTTTGCAGAGCCTGACAAGCCATGATGGAGGCTGTCAATCATCTGCAGAGAGGGCCTGGCTGGCAATTGCTCTGAATGTCCCCTCTCCGTCTGGCTGGGAGGTAGCTGACCCTGCATTCCTTCCCCATCACATTCCCAGCACCACCATTCCCCAAGCCCCTCCATCCACACAGGGCAGCCACAGACACAGGGGTGCATAGCGGGAGGGTAAGAGGCAGGGGTGCAGGCTGGTCTTTGCTGCTACATTGCTTATGCCTGGGCTGGGCCTGGCTAGAGGAGGGGCGTTCACTGTTGTTCCTAATTTCCCAGATGCTTCTCCTCTTCTCTCCCCATGAGATCCACTGAAGAGCCTCCAGGAAGGCTCCCCAGTGAGTAGGAAAGGCGACAGAGGGGGGTGCAAGCTCCCCGCCTGCTGGCAGGGGCAGCTTACCTGACACTGTAGGAGGCGTGGAGGACACCCAGGCTGTGCCGAGCCTCCTCCGGGGAGCTCTGGGAGCCTCTGCTCTCTGGGAGTCCCAAGGACTCCCTGGGTGCCAGAGATTGGAGGTCACTCATGGCTAGAATGAAGCAGAGACCCACAACTTTTGTGGTGACCTGTCCCTTCCCAGAGTGGTTTCAGCTGAGGACCCCGTGGCAGACTGCCCTGCCTGCTCCTCACTGGCCCCGAACTCCCTGGGAGGCCAGCCTGGAGGCGGAACTGGGATTTGGCCCCAGATGCCGTTATCTGATGAACCTTTAACCTGAGCGTGCAGAATTGCAGACTGCATGGGTGGGGCCACTGCAGAGAAAAGGTCAGGGCCTGGCACGGCCAGGGTCGGTGGTGTCCCCGCTCTAGAAAGCAGAGAGAGGCAGCATTTGCAGGGCAGGCAGCAGCAGGTCCAAAGGAGCAGCAGTCGAGGGACACTGACCTGCTGCCCCATGGCTGAGACAACCAGTGGAGAGGACAGGGGGCCGCAGAAGGGAGCCACACCCCAAGATGCCTCTGTGAGTGATGGGGTTGCCCAGCCCTGGTGGGGGATCAGTCAGACCTTTGTCTCTTCTCACAAGAGCTTTCTGTCCCCCCTGGCGACCTAGACTACAAGCACATGAGCAGGTGGTCTTAGGATTCAGTCTCCCGGTGTCAGAGGCTGAGCGAGCAGGGTTGGAGCCTCTGCGGTCACTTCTACCCTAAGGAGTTCCTCTGAGACTTGTTCTTGTGTGTGACCTGGGCTGATGTAGCTCTTTCCAAATGAAACGCCATCACAGAAACGTGGCAGGGACTCAGCTGTTGTCTCCTTTGTCTATGAGGCTGTCAGCTAAGAACCTGGTGACAGCAAAGTGATGATGAGACAGGACAATGGATGACTTTTAAGGGAATGTCAGAATTTGTGCTCAGAATACAAGTGTAGCTGGGAATCACAGGCTCTAGGAGCGTGCTGGTGGGGGTAGACGGCAGCTGGGTGGCCGGAGGCGGGGAGCTCGGTTTCCTCCCTCATTTGACCTGAGAAAGATTCGCTGGAGAACTCGGGGTGTGACTTCTAAGCTAAATTAGAAGACAGAAGTGAAGCAGATCCCCGCTCACCCCACCTTTCTGTCTTGCCTGTCATGGGGTAGAGGAGAGAAAGATGAGAAAGACTGAGGACTCCCCACGTGACAGGGACAGCCACACGCCACCCAGACTGGCCTTGAGCTTCCAGGAGCTCATGATTTCCCGTCAGTTCTGCAGTCACTGCAAGTGACTGGCTCTGCTCCCCCAACACCCCCATGAGGCCAACCCCTGCAGGGAAATTCCTATAACCTGAATAGGACAGAATGTCTAAGGGCTTTGGGAGTACTTGTGCCTGGAAGGACTGATGATTCAGCCACCACAGCTCTCTGGGAGGGGCACAGAACTGCCAGAGCCTCATACCCAAACACAGGTGCTGGCCCTGCCACCACCATATTATCCTCCGGAATCCTCTTACCCAGGTGCTCAGGAATGGTCTGTTCCTAATGGCTATGAGGCTTGAATGAGATGATGAGGGCCGCGTAACCTGTCTAGTGTTTTAAAGGAATCAATCAAGCTGCAGACTGTTAAATAAAATAGTTTTATCCTCTGACTCTGACATTCCTTCCTCCCAACCTGGAAGGCCAGTGATGAATTTAGAAATTCTAGGGCTTCTTAGAATAGCAGCCAAAATGTGATGGCACAGGGATCCACTTCCAGTCCAAGCCTGTCCCCATCTCTGCCCACTCCTGTCTCTGTCCCACTCATTGTACAGGGCCCTCATGCACCTGCCTGGGTGCATGAGGCCTAGGGCCACTCAAGAGGTCTGGGAGGGGTGTATAGGCTGTAGGGGTGATCTCAGGGGTCATTTGCACAGGAAACTCTGGCCTCCTGGTAACTGGGTGACAAGTGCCTTGGGCCCACAACGCTTCACTGTGCAGGAAGAGCAGGGCCACAGGAAACTGGGAGAGTCCTCGGCCCAGGTCAGAACTGTGTGAGATCTTGTCTGAGTATTTCAGTAGGCCCAGGAGCAATCCCTGCCTGTCCCCTCCCCAGCCCTGGGTCCTGAGCATCACGCCGTCTCCGGGCTCCTCATCTCAGAACAGGACGCTGCTCTGTACTCCCCGAGTCTCCTTCCTTCCTACGCTTCTGACTCACGAATTCGATCAGAAGTTAATACAAGGAGAAATTACAGTGTAACCCAGCAGGCGCTGAGCTGGTTACCTACAAATAAACCTGCTTTTGCTTTTTTAGATGTCACCTGTCAAAAATTCCAGTGACGTTCTGACAGTCATACTGATTAAGATGTCAGCCGAATAGATATTTAAATATTTGAAAAATGCAGAGAATTTGTCAAAACCTCAGGAAGAGTCTAACAAACCCTTCTTGGGAGCCAAGGAAAATATTTAAAAATGGAACAGAAGTTGTCTCCATTTCAGGCATGAATTTTCTTCTTCCAGAAGAGGAGCTGTCTGTGCAGCTCCTGGAAGACACAGTCCCTGCAGGGTGGTTGAGGTCTGGGCTGGCACACCCCTGCCTCTGTAGCCCAGGCAAGGGCCTGGGTGAGCCTCCGAGCAGGGAGCCAGGCACCTCGCTCCTTCCTCTCACCTGCCTTCCTCCCCACTGCCTCTGTCACATAGGCCTCTGCACAGTGGGACTACTTGGGCTTGAGGTCACCTCCACATGTTGCTCCAGACTCCAAATGTCTGGCCTTCCTTTCTCTATGCTCCTCTACCCCTGAATCCAATCTGGGCACCTTTTGGCCTACAGAAAAATTTCTAAGCTCTTTATATCTGATGCCAATTATATTATGTCATTTATCTCTTATGCCAATATCTGGTGCCTCCTGCAGATATTTGCTGTAAAAAGTATAATAATGATAACAGGATGCGTGTTGGCCCCAATGAGTCTCTCAGCAATTGATACAGTTTCTGGTAGTTTAATGGTCTCATACAGAACTAGACAGCATGTCTGTGGTGGTGGGAACACAGAGCTGATCTGCCAGAGGCCAGCAGCTCCCTGAGCTGCCTTGATCTCTCCGGGTACCATTCTCCACCCAGAGGGTGCAGACCCTCTCACCGCCTCCCCCACCTCTCCCTCCTGCTTTGGTGCATTGCCAGCCGGAAGTGGGTGAAAGCTTGATGAGAACTTGAGCTTGCGGGTTTGCTTTCTCAATTTGAAAACATATTGTGAAATTTTTCGGACAAATCAATGCAAAGAATGGCGATCTACCATGTACTTGCACTAATTGCCAAAAGCTGAAGCCTTCCCCCGGGCCACTCTCTGTGTCCCCTCTCCCTTATGTGTCTCCTGTTCCCCAGAGATGAGCTCTCTCCTGAAGCAGGTGTTTATCTTCCTCGTGCTTTTCCTATAGAATTTTGGGGTTTTATAGTGACAATTCAAACATTAAACAATGTAAGTAGCTTTGGTCTGCTGTTTTTCCTTCTGTCTCAGAACTCAGGGGGTACCAGAGTGGCCGGCAGCAGACCGTCACCTGTATTTCTTTCTCTCCACCTCTTCTGGTCTGGAATGTTCTTTCCAAGGACTTCTTACCTCCACCATTGCAGGAATACTACCAGATGTTATTGTCTGGTTAGCTGCAAGTCATCTGTTTTCCATTGTGGAATGATGTGCATTGTGAAAATAAACCTTTGGTCAGATGCTTGAGGTCAGCCTGCCCCTGTGCCTGGCCACCTGGCTCCCTCCTAACCACCTGTCTCACTGGCTAAAATCTAAGCTTGTGAAAGAGTTTCTCACAATCACATTCCAAACTCCAAGCCTGAATGGAGCATTTCATGGAGGAGCAGTGAATGTTTGTTGTGTGTCTGATTGATTGAAGGGATGAGGCAGCGTGAGACTGGCAGCTCTGGGGAGAGGCCTACAGGAGTGTGTCAATGAATAATGCTTGTTCCTGTGCTATGGGAATGAAAGAAAATGGAATACATTAAAAACGGAAACTTCCTAGTCAGGTTCTCCCTTTGTTTGGGCCTTCATGATTTAAATGATTGAATTGTTAAAATAGAAGGAATTCAGGGTGGGTGCAGTGGCTCGCACCTGTACACCTGTAATCCCAGCACTCTGGGAGGCTGAGGCAAGTGGATCTCTTGAGCTCAGGAGTTCGAGATCAGCCTGAGCAAAAGTGAGACCCCCGTCTCTAAAAATAGCCAGGCATTGTGGGGTGGGGGCGCCTGTTGCCCCAGTTACTCAGGAGGCTGAGGCTATGAGCCCAAGAGTTGGAGGTTGCTGTGAACTATGACACCATGGCACTCTACCCAGGGTGACAAAGTGAGACTCTGTCTCAAAAAAAAAAAAAAAGAAGGAATTCAGATCTGTAGATGGTTAATACCATTCATAAATATCGGTTGACACCATGAAACATTGATTTGCTTGATGTACTTTCAAATATACCAACACTCAACACCAATGACATCATGACAGTGGTGGTGATGATGCCGTTTCAGGGACTTCTGAAATTTCCCTTCCTTCCTTCTTTCCTTCCTGTCTCCCCTCCCTCTCACCCTCCCTCCCTCTCTCCCTCCTTCCCTCCTTTCCTTTCTTCCTCCTCTCCTTCTTTCTATCCTTCCTTCTTTATTTTTTTCTCTCTTTCTGAGACAGAGTCTTGCTCTGTCAGCCTGGCTAGCGTACAATGGCATCATCACAGCTCACTGTAACCACAAACTCCTGAGCTTAAGGGATCTTCTTGCCTTGGCCTCCCAGAGTGCTGGGATTACAGGCACGAGCCACCATGCCCAGCCTCAACAGCATTTTCAATGGCTTTGTTGCACAAAATTCCTTGACTTTTCTCAGGATGGTGTCTTCACAAATTTTGAGCGTTAACTTGTCCTTAGCTGTTTCGCTCTCATATGCTGCATACGAGATATCTGTTTGGTATTAGAAACTGTTAAGCCAAATTCAAGGAAGAGAAAGTTAAAGGCCGAGGGTTTGCCAGCTCCTAGCTCAGATTTTCCAGAGCACCAAAGCCGACAGATCTCTCTCCAGCCCAAAGTCTGGGTCTCATTTTCCATCAGCTGCGTGGGTTCAGGCTCTACCAGCCTGAGGTTTAGGTCCTGGGAGAATTCCCAGGGCTCTCTCTAAAGGAGATGGGCCTCCATCAATGCTTGTATTTTCTCCAAGTCTTGGGCTCCACCGGCACAACTCATCTCATGCCAATCTGAGATCTCAGACACATCAGCTGTAAGAAGCTGCTCTGACCCCTGGGTCCCTCCTCCAGTCTTCTCCTTTGTCCTCAGTCTCCTCCAAAGGTGAGCCCCTCACCTGTCTTGTCTCCCAGCAGGGCCTCCAAGACAGCTTGTTCTCCTCTGAAAGTGACAACAGCCTGTATTTCACCTACAGTGGCCAGCCCAACACCCTGGAGGTCAGGGACCTCAGCTACCAGGTAGAGGCATTCCTGGGATTAAGGGGAGAGGAGCCGGCAGGGAGGGAAAGGGTGAGCCCACCCTGCAAATCCTCAACCCACAGACACAGCCCAGTCCATGCTGCGCCTCAAGTGTCAGGAGCTACATGTGCCCTCTATGGCACTTGCTATAGCTGGAGGCTGAGAGACAGGAGAAAAGAATGAGATCCTTGTGGAAACACAAAGAAGACTGTGGAGTCTATAACAAAGGACCTCTAGATTACTTTCTAACTTTATGTTGTGAAATACTTTTACATTTTTGAAAAAGTTGCAAAAATAGTCCAGCATTCTCATATATCCTTTGTCCAACTTTCCCTAATAATAAACTTCTTTTTTTATTTTTTTTTTGAACGGGGGCTGGGTTTGAGCCCGCCACCTCCAGCATATGGGGCCAGCGCCCTACTCTGTTGAGCCACAGGCGCCACCCCCTAATGTTAACTTTTTGCACACCCATAGCATAATTCTCAAAACTAAGGAATTAACAATGTATAATACTAATAACTGAAGTCTTACATACCCATATAATAATGATCAAAACTAAGACATTAACTATGTACAACATAGACTTTATTCGGGCTTCATTAATTTTTATATCTTTTTCACAAATAAAATAAACTCTCCCTGGAGCTAATAAAATATCCAGAGGGCAGGGACAACCACCGGCCTTTGGAGGCTCTCAGGAATCCCCCTGTCAGATTCAAGGACCTACTCCCATAACTGCTCAGAGGCAGACCACGTGTTGCTCAGGTGGAACTTGGAGGGGCCTGAGATGGCGAATCCCACAGCCCCGAGTGTGTTTCTTGTGGGTGTGAGTTAGGACAAGCCAACAAACCACACCATAACCTTTCTTTGCTCTGCCACTTACTAGCTATGTGACCTTGAGAGAGTTACTTAACTTCTCTGAGCCTCACCTGTAAGACAGGGATTCTAATAGTACCTACGGTATAGGTTTACAATGCTGATGGAATGCGATAGCAGATGCCCCTTTCTCTGCACGTAGTAAATACTTGATACATTATTATTAAGTTAGTAGTAGTAAATGAAGACATGTTGCTTCATGTTGTATTTTTATTTCTGTTCTGCTATTGCTCATGTTTTCTATTCCCCTTATTTTCAGACTCAGAAACAACAGTTTGAGTTGTTAACATAGGTTGGGGGCCAGCCTCTGTGTTTGGTAGAATTTGGGTAGGGTTGCCTCGGGCTTGTTGTGTATTAGCAAGGGGGATGTTCCCTGGAGAAAGGGGCATCAATCCCCTATCCAAGGCACAGGGGATTGAACAGAAGTTGCTGAAACCCTCTGAGCCATTCAGCTCTCTAAGGAACTTTCCAATGTCACCCCACAGGTGGACGTGGCCTCCCAGATGTCTTGGTTGGAGCAGCTGGTTCAGTTCAAGATGCCATGGACATCTCACAACAGCCAGGATTCCTGTGAACTGGGTATCCAAAACCTGAACTTGAAAGTGAGAAGTGGGCAGATGCTGGCCATCATAGGGAACTCAGGTACCATTTAAGGGCATGGTTTCTCTCTGCTGAGGGATGCAGAATGGTCTTTCAAACAGATGTTTCTTATGGAACTCTTTGCTGACTAGAAGAATAATATGGCACATGGTTAAGAGCAGAAGTTCTGGGTCACACAGACTTGAGCTCAAATCCTGGCTCTTCTGTTTTTTAGTTCATAGGTAGTTGCTGTTGTGAGTGTGCCTTTTGTCGACCTGAAGCTGCAGCCTGAGCAGCTGTCACTGGTTAACACCTGCACTGAAAGAAGATCATCATGCTGCTTCAAAATTTGATGCTCTTTTCAGAGACTGTCCCTTCACCATCAGAGCCTGGCTATGGTCAGACAGTCGCCACCACAATCTCAGAGGGCCCCTCCAGAATCTTAGCACAACCTTTAACTATTTGCAAAGAGCCAGATTCTTGGAGTGCCTCACAGAGTCCCTTCCACAGGCCAATTTTGAAATTATAGAACATCTGAACTGAAGGGGGGCTTGGAGAATAGAGTTCTTCCTCCTACCAGTTTGGAAGAGTTTTTAGAGGAAGGTTTTCAAATTATCTACTCCTCGGTATTTCTAGAATGTCCTCCTGCCCCTACACACACCCCCAGAGACACACGCACAGACAGACAGACACACACAGACACACACACAGACACACACACAAACACTCCCCTTCATTGAACAGGTAGGAGACTCAAGCCCGGGGAAGTTGAGTGATTCTCTTAAAAATACACTTTTAATGCAGATCTAGAACCAGAGCTTTGGCCTTCTGCTTCTCACATCTAGGCATTTCTCCCTGGAATGCCCTTACATAGTCTTTCAAGCACTTTACACCTTTTAATTAATCATTTCCAGAGATAGCAATTACTCAACTTTTTGGACCCCTGCTGCAAGCTTTTACATTCTTCTGATAGAGAAGCTATTTATTGTCGAACCAAAGATCAAATGAGATCCTATGTGCAAGTGCTCTTGTAACTGGACCAATATGTAGTCAGTAAGTCCCTCCCACTTTGGCCCTGTCCCTGAAATCTTGATCTAAAGAAGAAAAGAGTGGCTCCCTGACGGACCTACTATTTTGTTTTTATTTGTAATTTCTGGTAGCTCTTCTTGTTACGCCTGCTTTTTCTTTCTGAATTGAGCATCTAGGAGACATGTGGGCCCTACTTTGCATCACTATGATTAATACTCGGTACAGACAACCCTCTAATTGTTAGTAGCCCTGATTTGTGGTTGAGGAAAGTGAAGTTCAGAGAGGCTGAGCAGGAATTATATTTAATAGTTTCTATATCTTTTGACTCTAGGTTCAGGGTTGCTTGGCTTCAAGTTCACTTCACTATGTTAAAAGAAATATTTTAGGTTTGGCGCCTGTAGCTCAGCGGCTAGGGAGCCAGCCACATATACTGGAGCTGGCAGGTTTGAATCCAGCCCGGGCCTGCCAAACAACAATGACAATTACAACAACAAAAAAATAGTCAGGTGCTATGGCGGGCACCTGTAGTCCCAGCTCCTTGGGAAGCTGAGGCAAGAGAATCGCTTGAGTCCAAGAGTTTGAGGTTGCTATGAGTTGTGACGCCACAGCACTCTACCGAGGGCAATGTAATGAAACTCTATCTCACAAAAAAAAAGAAGAAAAGAAAAAGAATAAAAGCCTTCCTTTCGGCCGGAGACGCCATCTTCCAGTAATTCACCAAAATGACAAACACAAAGGGAAAGAGGAGAGGCACCCGATACATGTTCTCTAGGCCTTTTAGAAAACATGGAGTTGTTCCTTTGGCCACATATATGCGAATCTACAAGAAAGGTGATATTGTAGACATCAAGGGAATGGGTACTGTTCAAAAAGGCATGCCACACAAATGTTACCATGGCAAAACTGGAAGAGTTTACAATGTTACCCAGCATGCTGTTGGCATTGTTGTAAACAAACAAGTTAAGGGCAAGATCCTCGCGAAGAGGATTAATGTTCGTATTGAGCATATTAAGCACTCTAAGAGCCGAGATAGCTTCCTGAAACGGGTGAAGGAAAATGATCAGAAAAAGAAGGAAGCCAAAGAGAAAGGTACCTGGGTTCAACTGAAGCGCCAGCCTGCGCCACCCAGAGAAGCCCACTTTGTGAGAACTAACGGAAAGGAGCCTGAGCTCCTGGAACCCATTCCCTATGAATTCATGGCATAATAAGCATATAACATGGCACAAAGGAGTACTAGTGGACCCATGTTTTTAGGAGCAAGAACCTATTTATTCCCCATTAGCTCATGGCATAATATGTGTACAGCATAGCACACAGGATAACCAATAGACCCCATGTAACAGTGATACAAGGTGCTGGGACCTATTTCCCACGAATTCAAAAGTCAATTAACACTTTGTCACATTAAATGGCAAGGTGCCTCCCTGAGCTGCTGGAACCTCTTCCCCTATGAATTCATGGCATGGTAGATACAAATAATAGCATAAAAATGTTGTTCATTCACTACAAGTGTGTTTTTTTCCCCCCCAAAGAAGTATTAAAGCAAATTTTAATGTGTCCTAAAAAAAAAAAAAAAAAAAAGAAAAAGAATAAAAGAAATACTTTAGACAAATACCATTGAGCAAAGTTTATTTGAGCAAACAATGATCCTTGCATATGGCAGCATTCAGGGCCAAGAAAGGCTCAGAGAGCTCCACCCAGCAATGTGGGAAGGCAATATTTATAGACAGAAAAAGGATATACAGAAACAGCTTGATTGGGTAAACTCAGAGTAACCAGTATTTGGGCATCATCTGATAAGGCCATTAATCTGCCAGTTGACAGCTTGTGATTGTCTGAAGTTTGGCTGTCAAGATTGGCTGAGCCTTAGCAATTTGTCTCAGCCAATCTCTGTCTTAAGATAAACTCAGGGTTAGGTTACAGTTTGTTTACATAATAACATTGCAGTTCCCTCCATAGGAACTCCAAATATGGAAGCAGTCTCAAGCCAAATTTAAGTTAACAGTTAAAGTTATTATTTTTTCTTTTTTCAAGAAAGTTTATTTCAGTACATTATGAGGGTACCTACATTTTGGTCACATATTTTGCTTTTGTGAATTTTAAGTCAAAGTTACAGGTTTGCCCTTCACTCAGAAAGTGTGCGATGCCCTTCCCCTTCTTCTCCACCCTACTAGAATTTCACTGAGTTTTGTTTCCTGTAAGCACACAGGTGTTGATCAACTGGTTCCAACTTAGTATGGAGCACATGCGGTGTTTGTTTTTCCATTCTTGTAATACTTCACTTAGGAGAATGGTCTCCAATTCCATCCAGGTTGTTACAAAAGATACTAGATCATCATCTCCTTTAAGGCTGAGTAGTACTCCATGGGATACAGAGACCATATTTTATTAATCTATTCAGGTATCCATGGGCATATGGGCTGTTTCCACATCCTTGCAACTATAAATTGTGCTCCTATGAACACTCAAGCTCAAATGTCTTTATTATAACATGTCTTTTTTTCCTTTGGGTAAATACCTAGTAGAAGAATTTTAGGATCAAATGGTACATGAAATTAAATGATTTCTGCCTGTCTCTCTCTCTCTTTTTTTTTTTGTAGACAGAGTCTCACTTTGTCATGCCTGGTAGAGTGCTGTGGCATCACAGCTCACAGCAGCCTCAGACTTATGCCTCAGCCTCCTGAGTAGCTGGGATTACAGGCACCCTCCACAATGCATGGCTATTTTTAGAGTCAGGATCTCACTCTAGCTCAGGCTGGTCTCAAACTCATGAACTCAGGTGATCTGCCTGCCTCGGCCTCTCAGGGTGCTGGGATTACAGGCATGAGCCACTGTGCCCAGCCTGATTCATTCATTTCTCTCTCTCCCTCCCTTCTTTCCTTTGGAAAGTGTCTCACTCTGTTGCCCATGCTAGAGTGCTGTGGGGTCAGCCTAGGTCATAGCAACCTCAAACTTCTGGGTTTAAGTGATCCTCAGCCTCCCAAGTAGCTGGGGCTACAGGCACCCTCCATGATGCCCAGTTAATTTTTCTATTTTTAGAAGGGAAGGGGGGCTTGGCGCCTGTAGCTCAAGCGGCTAAGGCACCAGCCACATATACCAGAGCTGGCGGGTTTGAATCCAGCCTCCACCTGCCAAAAAAAATGACAACTACAATAGCCAGGCGTTGTGGCGGGCGCCTGTAGTCCCAGCTACTCGGGAGGCTGAGGCAAGAGAATCGCTTAAGCCCAGGAGTTGGAGGTTGCTGTGAGCTGGGTGAGGCCACGGCACTCTACTGAGGGCCATAAAGTGAGACTCTGTCTCTACAAAAAAAAAAAAAATGACAACTACAACCAAAAAATAGCTGGGCGTTGTGGCCGGTACCTGTATTCCCAGCTACTTGGGAGGCTGAAGCAAGAGAATTGCTTAAGCCCACGAGTTTGAGGTTGCTATAAGCTGTGACGCCACGGCGCTCTACCCATGGCAACAGCTTGAGACTCTGTCTAAAAAAAAAAAAAAAGAAAGAAAGAAAAAAGAAGAGACAGGAGTCTCACTCTTGCTCAGACTGGTTTCAAACTGTTGCGCTCCAGGGATCCTTCCACTCTGCTAGAATTATAGGTGTGAGCCACTGTGCCTGGCATGAAATTTTAAAAATGATTTCTTAGATTTATCAATTATACTTCCTGTGACTTTTACTGTGCACGCACACACACACAGAGAATGCTGGTCATAATTTTTAAAATATAAATAAAAGCAGCCCCAAGTATTTTAGCTTCTTCTACAGAATCAGCAATGCCAAACGTGTTTTTTAATTAATGAATTTACTGATTCCGGCCATTTTACCAGGGTGCAGAATGCCTATGGATTTTCTTCCTGGTTCATAGAGGGTCTGCCTCAGTGGACCAGGCATCCTCTGTTGGAAAGGCTGCTCACAGCTCTATGTTTTGCTTAGAAAAAACGTGGCCTTCCTGCTCTCCAGAGTGGGACTCTGCAGCACCTGTGAATGTTGGCCAAGTCCCCTGCACTCCCAGAGCCTGGATGGAAGCCCTCTTCCCTGATTTCTCTGCCGGCTAATTTGCTCCCTTTACTATTAAAGAAGCTTAAATGAAGTGTGCCCAGGAGGCAGTGTGCAGGCTCCTTCTCCCCGACAGTGTCTGGGCAGTAACCAGAAGTATCACATGAGGCTGTTTTTCGGCTTTTGGTTTTTGTGCTGGGTGCTATGGGGCTGAATGCAGGGTGCTCTGTGGCATGTGGCAAGGAGGACTTGTCATGCATTGTTTATCGGCACTTTCCTTGCCTGTGGCTCAGTGAGTAGGGCGCCGGCCCCATATACTGAGGGTGGCGGGTTCAAACCCAGCCCCCGCTGAACTGCAACCAAAAAATAGCCGGGTGTTGTGGCGGGCGCCCGTAGTCCCAGCTACTTGGGAGGCTGAGGCAGGAGAATCGCTGAAGCCCAAGAGCTAGAAGTTGCTGTGAGTCCTGTGACATCATGGCACTCTACTGAAGGCGGTAAAGTGAGACTCTGTCTCTACAAAAAAAAAAAAAAAAAAAGAAAAGAAATTGGAAAACTTGCTCTCCACAAGGAATGTAGAGTCAGGAAACCAAACCCCACTCAGGGAATGAGCTCATTCCCAGCTCAGTGACTGGGAGATGTTCTCAGTGCTTGAGCCCAATTTGCACTCAGTTGTTCATTTTCCTTGTTTGTTTGCTTTTTTTTTTTTTTGAGAGTTTGGCTCTGTTGCCCAAGCTAGAGTACAGTGACATCATCATAGTTGACTGAAACCTTAAGCTCCTAGGCTCAAGCAGTTCTCCTGCCTCAGCCTCCTGAGTAGCTGGGACTACAGGCGCCCACCCACCCAGCTAGTTTTTCTATTTTTAGTAGAGTTGGGGTCTTGCTCTTGCTCAGGCTAGCACTCACAATTTTAAATAGCTATCGAAAAAAGCCTTGTGGAATGCTTTTGGAAAAAGCATCTAATTTGATGCTGACTTTCCTGAATCAATGATGGGTACATCATTCAGAAGTAGATGGATCTTTTCTTTAAAGAGAGTTAAAAAGTACCACTGATTAAAAATAAGAGAGGGAGCTCTTCCTCCCTGGCTGTCTGAGGATCACCCGGCATCATGAACGACACAGTAATTATCTGGACCCGGAAGTTCATGACCAACTGACTACTTCAGAGGAAACAAATGATGTCCTTCACCCTGGGAAGGCAACAGTACCAAAGACAGAAAGTAGAGAAAAACTAGCCAAAATGTACAAGACCACACCTGATGTCGTCTTCGTATTTGGATTCAGAACTCACTTTGGTGGTGGGAAGACAACGGGCTTTGGCATGATTTACGATTCTTTGGATTATGCAAAGAAAAATGAACCCAAACAGAGACTTGCAAGGCATGGCCTGTACGAGAAGAAAAAGACGTCAAAAAAGCAGCGAAAGGAGCACGAGAACAGAATGAAGGAAGTCAGGGGGCCTGCAAAGGCTAATGTTGGTGCTGGCAAAAAGTGAGCTGGAGATTGGATAACAAGCAAAGGAGTAAAGACTCTACAGTGATGTTACCTGCAGCCATCGTATAGATTTTTCATAAGAGGATTAATAAAGACTTTTCATGTGAACAAAAAAAAAAAAAAATTAAGAGAGGGAAGCATGTACATATATTCAGAACATTTGTGTGCATTGTGCTATAGTTTAAAAATCATTTCCAGGGCGGCGCCTGTGGCTCAACGGGTAGGGCGCCGGTCCCATATGCCGGAGGTGGCGGGTTCAAGCCCAGCCCCGGCCAAAAAAAAAAAAATAAAAATAAAAATCATTTCCACATCTGTTATTTCTCTATTTTTTTCTCCCTTATTTCTCAAAATAGGTTCTGGTTTTGCATTTTTAAAAAAATACCCTATAAATGCTCTAACTTAGTCCTCACAAAGCCAGCTTCTGAGCCAAATGACATCAAATAATGAAATGTTGCTGGCGTGCTTGCCAGCCAAAAATTGTTAACACTAGCCTTGCCTGGGGAGAAATGGCATTGATTAGTGGCCAGAGGGACAAATGCTCCAAGCACCACAGGCCTGTGGCAGCCAGGACCCCCACCCTCTCTTGTTGTGCAGCTATTGACTAACCTGGCCTGAAGCCCCAGCAGCAATGTGCCCCCAGACACCCAAGGATGCTCAAGCTGGCTGCAGAGCTCCATGAGCTGGGTCCGCCCCATCTAGTCTAGGAGCTGGGCCTCCTCTCTAGGGGGGAGTCATCTCTGCAACGACAGAGCAGTCCAGGGTGCAGCAGAGTGTGCAGGGAGCAGTGGCTGTCAGCCTGACCCCACAGAAGCTCTGCTCTCAGGGATGTCCCTGGTGGCTTCACAGGCTGTGGGAGAGCCTCACTGCTGGACGTGATCACCAACCGAGGCCACGGCGGCAAGATCAGGTCAGGCCAGATCTGGATCAATGGGCAGCCCAGCACGCCTCAGCTGGTGAGGAAGTGTGTGGCCCACGTGCGCCAGCATGACCAGCTGCTCCCCAACCTGACCGTCCGAGAGACCCTGGCCTTCGTTGCCCAGATGCGCCTGCCCAGATCCTTCTCCCAGGCTCAGCGTGACAAAAGGGTAAACCCAGCCCTCCCTGCCCTGCCTCGGGGCCCAGACATAGGCAAGCAACTTAGCTCACTGTCCACTCCCCGAATAAGTCCACTAAGGGCTCCCCCTGTCCTCAGCCCCATTCGGTCCTTTCCTTTAAAACCAAACCAGTGCAGCAAGAGTTTTGACATGTTGGGTTGCAACATGCTTTGCCCCAAGGGAAGCCCTCCGAGGTGGCCTCAGAGCTGCCATCTCCCCCGCAGGTGGAGGACGTGATCGCAGAGCTGCGGCTATGGCAGTGTGCAGACACACTCGTGGGCAACGCGTACCTGCGGGGGGTGTCGGGGGGCGAGCGGAGGAGAGTCAGCATCGGGGTACAGCTCCTGTGGAATCCAGGTGAGAGGTGTGGGGACCAGAGTGGGGCAATGGGGCCTGCATCCCCGGCTCAGGCGTGGCTTGGTCCAGCTAGAGTCCCGCTAACTCCCCAGCCCCCTCTCTTTTGGGAAGGAATCCTGATTCTGGATGAACCCACCTCTGGGCTTGACAGCTTCATGGCCCACAACTTGGTGAAGACCTTGTCCCGGCTGGCCAAGGGCAACAGGCTGGTGCTCCTCTCCCTGCACCAGCCCCGGTCCGACATCTTCCGGCTGTTTGACTTGGTCCTGCTCATGACGTCTGGTGCCACCGTCTACCTGGGGGCAGCCCAGCACATGGTCGAGTATTTCACGGACATTGGCTACCCCTGTCCTCGCTACACCAACCCCGCTGACTTCTATGGTGAGCCAGCAAGGCTAGCGGCCAGGAACCTATGCCCCAGACACCGCCAGAGCCTGCTAGAAAGATTCAGAAGAAAATCTGTTGGGGGCTTCAGGAAAGGAGGAACAGGGAGGTGGTTCTGGGTAGAGCAGAGTAGAGGATGTGGGTCCGTGTGCTGAGTATCAGATGCTGGAAATGAGGACGTGAACAAAGCAGCCGCTGACAAAGAGCGGCCCTTCTGTGCATGAAAGATTAGAAACTCACAGGAGCTCAGTGACAGGAGGGATAGACTCCCAGTGGGGTTGGGTTAAGTTCTCAACTATGGCCTTTATTCAAACTCTGCAGGGAACCTTAGGCTCTTTAAGGTCAGAAAGCCACCAGGAAATCTTAAGACTGTGCCCTGGTGACCCTGCAGAGGCAGGGAGCCTGAGGGTGCAGGTGGTGGTGGTGGGGGGTGGGAGGGTCAGGTCCTTTTCAGTCGTCTTGGCCAATGAATCTTTGAACAGGAAACTTGCTCTGGCAGCCCCAGACATGCCTTCTGAGTGGGTCCTGAGGTCTCAGCATGTTACGCTAAGGAGGACAGGAGCCACTTTCCTTTATGGGGGTGTTAGGGGGTACCCGCCTTCCTAGGTATCTGCCCTGAAAGCAGGAAGCTGGATTTTGAGTTTCAGGATTGGTGTGGCTGTTGGACAGGGAGGACTGTTGTACCAGGGTGAAGCGGCTACATGGCTTGTCCTCAGATTCCTCCTGGGATGGCAGGGTAGCAAGAACCTCACTGGTAAATACAACGATAGGGACCATCTCCTTGAAGGCGTATGCTGGGTCCAAAGTGCCAGGATCCAGAGGGTCTCCTGCTGGACTCTCACATTCCCTTCAGGCCAAGGGTGTCTCCATCTTTACAGAGGGAAAGACCAGAGTCCAAAGAGTGTGAGGCACAGAACTGGACTGGGTGTCCAGCCCCCAACCCTGACTCCCGGGTCAGCAGTCCCTCCTGACTCCTGGCATCCTAAACTGTCTTCCACTCTGTCCCGGGGGATTGGCTGCCCCTTGCTCTGTGTACTCAGACTTGCTATGAACTCAGAGGTCATTGCCCTTGCTGTGCTCAGGTGCCAGACTGGCCTCCTGCCAGTGTGTCGTACTCCGCCAGCCACTCCTGAATAAGGGCAAAGGGCACCTGCCAGCCTGGCCATGAGGGAGCAATCTGAAGTAAACGCATAGAGGGGTTACTAGAGGTCAAATGCACCAAATAGGCCTGAAAACTCCTTTCCTTTATTTCATATTATTATTCAAGTGGCAGGGCTCTTGCCTATGGGCCCTGGTTCAGGAACCTTTCACCAATCTGGGGTGCAGGAACTATATGAGGCCTTGAGGTACCCAGAAAATTTGGTGTTTCAAGCTACAGTCCTGCACACTAGGGCGACACCTCGTGATTTATAAGACTCATCCAGATAAATCCTGTCTTGAGATGTGTTGTGAAAATGGAAAAGGAAGGTGGAAGAGAGGTGAAGACGTAACCCCCAACAAACTAAGCCTCTGAGGTGGAGTGGAGGGCTGCTGGGCAGCCGTGGGCCTGGAGTGAGGGGAGGGGAGAGAGGCGCTGGCTGTGGCTAGGTGAGGTCCACCTTTTCTGGACCCACCCTGCCAGGGACTTGGAGGTTGAGGCAGAGGCTATGAGAGGAGGGCTGTGGTGTGGGGCTGCCAGGCGCTCCCCACAGGGTAGTATCCCCCCAGATTGAGGAGGAGGGTGCCGGTCCGCTTTGTTCTCCAGCTCCCTCGGTCCACTTTGTTCTCCAGCTCCCTCCCTGGGGCAGAGCAGGCAGTGAGAATTCCATTCAGAGTTGGCTGGTCCCTGGAACCCTCCACCCAAATATTCTCCTGTTTGGGCTGCTTTGGGCAGGCTGCTTATGAGGCCAAATAATTAACTTACAATGAGATAGAACTAGCAGGAGCCCAACTCCCAGGCTCCCTTGACCAGGCCACCTGTTCCCCATGGGCAGACACACCTGGAAGGTGAGTCCTCATTAAAAGCTTCCTGGACAGCTGGAGTGAGAGTCAGGGCATAAGTGCAACGTGGCCTTGGCTCTGAAGGCTGCTGCTCTGTCCGGGGATGTTCCCCCAAATGAGTCTAAGTGGTGGGACAGGGCTCAAGGTGTCTGCAGTTGTCTGCTTCCTGATCCACCACCCTTCACTTGCTTCTGCAGATGCGGTAGGGGTGGGGGGTCGGGGCCAGGATTCTCTGCGTCTCTTTGCTCCGACCATTGCTTCATAGGTCATCCTCAGAGGGTGGGGAGTATGTCCTGAAGCCCTTGGGGGCTAACCAATGTTGTGGGCTGGTTGTCAGGGACCAGCTGCCACGGCTCCGCATCCTCTGCTTACAGTGGACTTGACCAGCATCGACATGCGCAGCAGAGAGCGAGAGGTGGCCACTAGGGAGACAGCTCAGTCACTTGCGGCCTTGTTTTTAGAAAAAACACGTGGCTTAGATGACTTTCTGTGGAAGGCAGAGGTGAGGGAACTGGACGTGGTTCCTTGTGCAGAGAGGTAAGGGGCTCCTGGGGCTGTGAGAAGCATGCTGCATGCGAGAGGGAGCCACACTCCTGACCACGGCTCCTCCTCTCCTCCAGCAGCCTGGGCCTCTCGCTGGACACCAAGATCCTCCGCACTCCCGCTGAGCTTCCCGGGGCTGTGCAGCAGTTTACCACGCTGATCTGGTAACTGTTTGTCATTTCATTTACCTGCAGCCCCCAAAGTCTTTGTTTCTATCTAAAGTCAATTTGAGGGAAGAAAAAAGAGGTAGACTCATTTGAAAAAACAGCATCCTCTGGACCAGCTCCAGACCTCGGCGTGAACTCACAAAACACTCCTGTTACTTTTCTTTTATTCTTTTTTGTTGTTGTTGTTTCTCTTGAGACAAAAATCTCACTCTGTTGTCCCTGGCTAGAATGCTATGGAGCCCTGTTGTCAGCCTGGCTCACAGCAAGCTTGAACTCCAGGTTCAAGCTTGTCCTCCTGCCTCAGCCTTCCAAGTAGCTGGGATTATAGGTGCCTGCCACAAAGCCTGACTGATTTTTTCTATTTTTAGTAGAGACTGGGTCTTACTCCTGCCTAGACTGGCCTCCAACCCCTGAGCTCAAGCAGTCCTCCCATTTCAGCCTCCCAGAGTGTTAGGATTACAGGCAGGAGCCTCCATGCCCAGCCACTTTTTTGAGTTTTATTACATCACCCTTGGAAGAGTGCTGTGGCTTCACAGCTCACGGTAACCTCCAACTCTTGGGCTTAAGCGATTCTCTGCCTTAGCCTCCCAAGTAGCTGAGACTACAGGTGCCCACCACAACGCCCGGCTATTTTTTGGTTGTACTTGTCGTTGTTTGGCAGGCCCCGGCTGGGTTCAAACCTGCTCCAGTGTATGTGGCTGGTGCCCTAGTCACTGAGCTACAGGCACTAAGCCAGATATCTTCATCAATTTTCTGATTTAAACCTCAGTGCAACTCTGTGAGGTGGGTGTCACTGCCTCTATTTTACAGATGAGAGCCAGGAGGTTTACAGAGATGAGGTGACACTCCTAAGGTCACAGGGCTGGCATATCTGGTTCCCTTAACATCTCTTCCTTTTGTTTTTTTAAGTCGTCAGATTTCCAATGACTTCCGAGACCTGCCGACCCTCCTCATCCACGGGGTGGAGGCCTGTGCGATGTCCATGATCATCGGGTTCCTCTATTACGGCCACGGGACCATCAAGCTCTCCCTCACTGACACCATGGCCCTCTTGTTCATGATCGGCGCTCTCATCCCCTTCAACGTGATTCTGGATGTCATCTCCAAATGTGAGGGTGGCGTGCACTCACGACCAGAATGAGGAGCAGCTGGAGGGCAGGACATCTGCCACCCTCCCACTGGGGTCCCCCCCCCCAACCAGGACCTGAATAATTTCACTGTGCTCTTGATAGGAAAAGCAATGATTGTTTTCTTGTTAGTATTAGTATGCAAATGAAGCAATTTACCAAGTCTCAGCCATTCCTACCCTATCAGGATTTACACTTGACAGCAGAGCACAAGCCTCAGAGGTGAAAACCTAAAGAGCTTCATCAAACATCAAAATTAGTGTGATTTTCCTGTGCCTGTTTTTTTTTAAATTAAGGCATTTAGGCAATTTAACTACTTTTAATTGTGTTGAGAGAGACTCAAAAACAGAAACATGGTAGATAAATTTCATTTTTCATTCTGTTCCCTTTTCATCCTTTTTTTAGGTTACTCAGAGAGGGCGATGCTTTCCTATGAATTGGAAGACGGGCTGTACACTGCTGGTCCATATTTCTTTGCCAAGGTGATTGGACAGTGTTGAACTTGAGGGGCCCCCAGGGCAGGGAGTAGGGTGCAGAAGGCACTGTTATAGTGAAGCGGTTCGCTGAGCCATGGGGCTGTGTCACCTGTGGTTGTAGATGCCACATTTTCTTTCTTTCTTCTTTTTTTTTTTTTGGTAGAGACAGAGTCTCACTTTATCGCCCTTGGTAGAGTGCCGCGGCGTCACACAGCTCACAGCAACCTCCAGCTCCTGAGCAGCTGGGACCACAGGCGCCCATCACAACACCTGGCTATTTTTTTGTTGCAATTTGGCCGGGGCTGGGTTTGAACCTGCCACCCTCAGTATATGGGGCCAGTGCCCGGCCCACTGAGCCACTGGCACCGCCTGATGCCACATTTTCTAAGGGAGTTTCAGAGACTTGATATTTTTTAAACATTTATCAAAAGACGAGGACTAGGGATCAGGAATGATACTTTTCTTATCAGCAGGGGCCTAAAAAAGACCCAGCGTACTTTACCTCCCCAGAGCCTCACTGGTCCCCATCAGACCAGGCAGGTGTTTCTTGGCTCTGCCAAGACCACACAGTTACAGGTCTGGGCAGAAGGGATGGGAACTTGAAACCAGGTCTTAGAAGAGCAGGTGCCCTCTGCCTCCTTGGGAGAAACAGGCTGAACTGCCCCAGCCAGCTGTGAGCTCATGCCTGTGGGTCCTGTATGCTCACACCTGCTATAACAACAGGTGCTAGGGATTGTCACCAGGAGGGAGGGTTGGTGTCACTGGGTGTTGCTGCCTTTAAACATTTTAAAACAAGGCAAGTTAAGGTGTTTGCTAGACCTCCTTGCAAGGGCTGTTCTCTGCAGATCCTCGGGGAGCTCCCGGAGCACTGCGCCTACATCATCATCTACGGGATGCCCATCTACTGGCTGGCTGACCTGCGGCCAGGCCCCGAGCCCTTCCTCCTGCACTTCCTGCTGCTGTGGCTGGTGGTCTTCTGCTGCAGAGTCATGGCCCTGGCCACCGCAGCCCTGTTCCCCAACTTCCACATGGCCTCCTTCTTCAGCAATGCTATTTACAACTCCTTCTACCTCACCGGGGGATTCATGATCAGCTTAAGCAACTTGTGGACAGGTGAGGTCCTGCTCCCACCTGGTCAAGCATTTTTAGGCCTCGTGAGGCTGAATTAAGCCTGCCTTTTTTTGGAAGTGAAAATTCATCACTTAGATCCAACTCAGAGCTGGCCCTTCTAGAGCAGATGGCTTTGCCAGCTACACGGCAGGCCCAGGAGATGATTCCACGAGAGGATACAGAGGTACCTCCCATGTCCCACAGCCGACACCCAGAGGCCACCCTTGATCTCTCCTTCCCACTCTAAGTTCACCAGTGAACTGGGTCAATTCTGCCTCTCAAGTCTTTCCGAAATGTCCCCTTGGCACTGTCCCCAGCCCTTGCCCCATCATTTGCACCTGAGCCCCTGCAACACTGTGGCCTCTGTGGCCTCAGTCCTTCCACCTCCCTCTCAGCTCTCAGCCATACACAGTGAGTTTTCTAAGGTGCAAATCCATGTCCCTGCTTTGTCCAAACCTCCCCAAGGACACCCCTTCCTCTCACCCCTGAGCCTGTCCCACTTTCCTCTCTGGGAATTTCCTGGCTCATGGCTTCCGCCCCACCCCTGCACCAGGACGGACTCCAACTTCTCTGGGTTGGATCCCCTCACCCCATTAGCTCTATGAACCTGAGTGCATGCAGGGACGCCTAATGGTTAGACTGTTGGTAACCCTGCAGCCTCTGAGTCCCTCAGCCCCAGTGGGTGTCCCCAGTTGCCTCTCTGCCCTCTCAGCCTTCCTTGCTCCTCAGAAGACTTGCCTCCCTGGGCCAGAGCCACCATGGCCCTGCCCTCATCGACGGGCACGGGTCCCAGAGAGCTGCCGGTGTCCTTGTGTAAGGGGATGAGACCGTGTGAATAACGTGGCTCTCACTGTCCTCAGTGCCTGCATGGATTTCCAAAGTGTCCTTCCTGCGATGGTGCTTTGAAGGGATGATGATCATCCAGTTTAGTGGGAGAGCTCATAGCACACAGCTGGGCAACCACACCATCTCGGTCCCAGGAGATATGGTAAGCAGAGAAGGCCTGGGGCTCTAAATCAGCAGACATCCAGCCAAATGTCTTCTTAATGAGCTCCATGAATGTTTGTGTCTCCAGATCCTCAATGCCATGGACCTGAACTCGTACCCTCTCAGCACCATCTATTTCATCGTCATTGGCATCAGCGCTGGCTTCATGGTCCTGTACTATGTGTCTTTAAGGTTTATCCGACAGAAATCAAGTCAAGACTGGTGATTCATGTCCAGGCTCCTGCCCAGGTGGGGTAGAAGAGTGGACCCTGCAACTGCACTCCCTTCCCCCTAGGGTGCCCTCTGAGGACAGTGATAGACAGATGCTTGGCTACGTCTGCCCCACAGTGTTGCAGTGGCACAGACCAGCCACAGGATGGCAGTAGAATAAAGACAGTCGGAGGCATTTTTGCTCGCCGGCAGAGACTGAGATTCCTGGGAGCGAGAAAACCTGTACTTGGTGGCACCTACAACATTGCTAATTTATTTCCTTTTGATAAGTATTTGTATAGGCAACTCCATATAGTATGGCTATACAGGAATTGTTAGAACCTAGAGGAAACAATAAATAATAATAGCTAGTAAAAGACTAGCTATTGTCTCCTCCTCTGGGGCCCCAAACTCTGTGGTAAGCCAATCTCCATATAGAAAGTGATCTGAAACAGAACAGCGATCTGCCACCCCTTCCTTTTGTGGGGGGTCATGAGCCCCCAAAGCTAAAGGGAACAATTAAAAATGTATGGAGCATCTACTCTGCGTCAAGTGCAGTGCAAATCACCTTCTGCGGATGCCATCATCCGATTAGAGGTAAGAAGTACCCATTTAATAGGTTAGCAAACTGACAGAGACACAAATTCATTTTGCTAAGGTCACATAGATACTGTGTCATGAAGTCATGTGGGGGCCAGAAAAGCCTGTGAGTCCTTTAGGAGTTAGAGGGCAGATGGCAGGACCTGGGCCCCTGTTAGGTTTGGAAGCCCAGGAAGACAAAGAGATTCAAAAAGGTTCAGCCAGCCTCTTAGAGTGGCATCTGCTCAGCCCTGGCTGCTCTCAGGACCAGCTGTGGACCTTCCATAGTAGACAGTGGATGAGACGGTGCAGGCCTAGGTGGTATACACTCATGCCTGAGTGTTACGAACCATGTGACCCATGACAGGTGCACCAAGAGTGGGAGGGGATGGTTCCCAAAGGAAAATCAGAGTCTCAAACCAAAAGTAGGAGGAAGGCACATAGCAAACACCCTGCACAGGTTACCACGCCCGGGCTACCCCAAGTGGGGGCCCCAGGCATGGGCATGGCTGGGGACAAGCAGGCCAGCCGGGCTCAGGCCCTACTCAGACCCACCACATCAGAGCCTGTATTTTAAGAAGATTCCCTGGTGATCTGTGCGCATTCAAGCATGCTGTCCTCTTACAATGCACCATCACAGGGTGGTCATGTGGCTGCCCCTCAGTGCGCAGACCCGGCCTCGGGCTTCACTGGGCGCTCTGACCATGTCCTTCACAGTACGAGGATCCAGGTCAGGGTCAAGCGCTGGGTCTAGTGGTCCTGTAGCTGGTCTCCTTCAGCTGTGAACAAGTCCTCAGTCCTCAGCTCTCCTGGACTTTCCTGTCCTTGACACGTGCAGATTTTGCAGGCTATGAGGTCTCCGTTTGGGTTTATCCGGTAGTTCTTCATGATGGAATTCGGGTCCTGCACCTTTGCAGTGCATCCTGTCAGGAAGCACACGGTTTCCATGTGCTCCCACCGACAACCTGCACTTAGATCACTTGGTTAAAGGGGCATCTGCCAGGCTTCTCCGCAGTTACTATTTTCCCTCCCTTTGTCATTAGTAAACATTTTGTAGGTAGATAACTTTGAAACTATGTAAAGTGCCTGCTTCTCACCAAACTTTCCCTTTCTTTTCATTTTTTTTTTTTAATTTCTATCAATACAAACTTATAGTTTCCTATTTTAGTCAATGGGTTATACTCCTTTACTATCACTATTTTTTTTTTTTTTTTGAGACAGTCTTGCTCTGTCACCCAAGTAGAGTGAGGTGGAGTCATAGCTCACAGCAACTTAAAACTTCTGGGCTTGAGTGATCCTCCGGCCTCAGCCTCTAGCATAAGGGGGACTACAGGCTCCTGCCATGATGCACAGCTAATTTTTCCTCTTTTTTTTTTGCAGTTTTTGGCCGGGGCTGGGTTTGAATCCGCCACCTCTGGCATATGGGGCCGGTGCCCTACCCTTTTGAGCCACAGGCGCCGCCCTAATTTTTCTGGTTTTTTTTTTTTTTTTCTTTTTCTAATTTTTCTGTTTTTAGTAGAGGCAGAATCTTGCTCTTGGTCAGGGTGGTTATCATTACTAATTTTGATGTTCAAATTGTCCTGATTTGGCCAGTGGGAGTCCCTTAAAGCTGGCTTCTGCATCCTTTTGACATGTCCCCATCCTAGAGGACTTTGTGACATTTTTTTTTTTTTTTTTTTTGGTTTTTGGCCGGAGCTGGGTTTGAACCTGCCACCTCTGGCATATAGGACCGGCGCTCTACTCCTTGAGCCCCAGGCGCCGCCCGACACTGTTATTTTCATATTGCATTTTCCCACCCCAGCCCTAGAATCAGACATCTTGGTTCTTTTTAGTGGACAATGGTATTTGAAGCCAAGATCAAAGGGATAAGTATGCTCAATGCTGTTGGGGCATCTCTCCTCACCCCTCTCAGTGAACAGAGTTGAGGAATATACATAAGATCCCTAACGTGTATAGGAGTTTACACTGACAACCTCCAACTCCAATCCAGTATCAGAGTTGAGTCTAGTTCCTCTTTTCATATTTGTAACACTCTTCTGCACTTATGAGAAACCTGGCTTCCATTGTCCTTCCCACATCTACTCACTGGATTAATCCCCTGCACGCAACCTATCTCCCACCCACACCACGCCTTCCCGCGTGGACATCCTGCTCGCCAGCGTGGGCTCTAACTCCCATGCTGCCCCCTCACCGGGCGCTGGCCCATCGCAGCTCCCTTCTGCCCACTGTGGTCACCTAATAGTAAAGAGGATGCTTTTTTTTTTTTTGTAGAGACAGAGTTTCACTTTTCTACCCTTGGTGGAGTGCCATGGCATCATACAGCTCACAGCAACCTCCAACTCCTGGGCTTAAGCGATTCTCTTGCCTCAGCCTCCCAAGTAGCTGGGACTACAGGCGCCCGCCACAACGCCTGGCCTTTTTTTGGTAACAGTTCAGCCGGGGCCAGGTTTGAACCCACCACCCTCGGTATATGGGGCCGGCGCCTTACCGACTGCACCACAGGCACTGCCCAAGGATGCTTTTTTTTTTAACTCCCCAAAGGATTCTTTTTTTTTTTTTTTTGAGACAGAGCCTCAAGCTGTCGTCCTGGGTAGAGTGCTGTGACATCACAGCTCACGGCAACCTCCAACTCCTGGGCTCAAGTGATTCTCCTGCCTCCACCTCCCAAGTAGCTGTGACCTAGGCGCCCGCCACAATGCCCGGCTATTTTTGGGTTGCAGCCATCATTGTTGTTTGGCGGGTCCGGGCTGTATTCTAACCTGCCAGCTCAGGTGTATGTGGCTGGGCCGCTTGAGCCTGTGGCTTGAGCCACAGGTGCTGAGCCATCCCCAAAGGATTCTAATGTGTACTGAGGTTGATAGCCATTAAGATACATCACCTGACTTTGTGAATTCACTACTCAGTCCACAAAAGGCTTCAGTGGGCTCTGTGTGCTGGGCTACAGGTAAGGGGGCAAGGAGCAAAGGCAGGAGAGATGGTAAACCTCTAGCATCTGCCTTTTCTTTTCTTTTCTTTTTTTGCAGTTTTGGCCAGGGCCGGGCTTGAACCCACCACCCCCGGTATATGGGGCCGGTGCCCTACTCCTTGAGCCACAGGTGCCGCTCCACCAGCACCTGCCTTTTCTTTGTGTTTTTTTCTGGAGTAATGACTCTGCACCCTGCTGCCCACACAAGAGCTTTAACAAAGGCCAGTATGGACCCACCCCCCAGAGATTGATTCCACAGGTTTATTTGTTTAAAAAATGCTCTCCAAGGTGCGTGAGGTTAGGGGTTCCAAAAGCATGCATGTAGTTCAAGGAACCCCACTCTGCATCGCAGGTTAGGGATGTGCTTATTTATAGTCATCAGATGCATGGGTTGCAATCTTTCCTACTAAAAGTCAGACAGTAAACATTTTAGACTTTGCAGGCTTTATAGGTTCTTACCAAATTACTTAACTCTGCTATTATGGTATAAAAGCAGTGCAGACAACGGTAAAGTGCGAGTGGTATTGCTGCGTTCCAATAAAATATTATTTACAAAAGCAGGCAGCTTGTTGGATTTAGCCTGAGGCTGTAGTTTGCAGACCCTGGATCAAAAGGTAAAGGTTTTGAAATTTGCATTTTAAGCCCTTCAATTTCAAGTTATGTTATTGATGGAGAATTTTAATTAAACAGAGGACAATTACCTATATTGACTCGAATATTTCCTGATGTGAGTTTTTAAAAACTGCCCTTGTTCCTATTATAGAGTATAATAGATGTAATCTTGTCCTGGGTTAAGCCAGCCTACAGACTTAGATCTCACACTTGCTTTTGTTTTCTTTTCTTCAGTTCTTGTCTTGATCTCAAATGTCAAATTCAAGTGTTAACAGTCCTGGGGCCAAGGGTTCTACTGAGACTGAAATTAGTCACTCAGCAGAGGACCTCAGCACAGCCGGCAAAGCACTTTGCTTTGGGCCTGACTTACACAGGCATCTGGAGCATCAGTCTTGGATGGGGTGAGCAAGGGATTGGAATGCAAGGAAAGGATGAAACATTTTGTTGGTTGACCTGTGCTTATTTGAGAAAATATTATCCAATGCTCACTCCTGTAAGGCAGCAAACATCCTTATTTGCAAATACAGTACAGCCTCCGTAGTCGACCACTTCCTTACCTTGACCATCTCCTTAAATTGACCTAGTTTTCATAGCCTGGACATGAGCCATATATACATAATAGTATAGCAGGCCTGGTTCCTTCTGTTGACCGTCTCTGTATGTTGACCAGTTTGTTACAGTCCCTTGCGTGGTCAACTTATGTTCTACTGTAGTCTGAACTGGGTAATTCAAATCTCAAGTTATGTCATCCGTACTTGGTAATGATTGGTTCTTCATTTAAAGTAGCTGAGTATAGAGCAGTCCTTGTCCACATTACGTGGGCTGTGCCTGAGGTGTGGGCAAGGGAGGCCTGCAGGCAGATGGGGCACAGCTCACCACAGCAATGCACATGGTGTTAGCAGCTAATAATTAAAACGTTTAAGCAGTGACATTTTCAAACACATAACAACTCAGTAACACTTCTCTGCTTTCTCTGTAATAGCGCTCACATTTATCGTTTGTGTGACTGTCTTCTGTCAAACTGTATGCACTTGTGTTTCCCCAAACCGCTAATAAGCTCTATTGTCTCATGCTAACAATAAAGCTCTTTATTTTTGTTGATTCCACTATTGCACAGAATCCTCCACTGTGCTTGAGCCCAGTTCAAGGTTGTCTTTTAATAACACAGTTGAGAGGCCTCCTCTTCCTCCTGACAGTGAATTTGAAAATGTTTTTATGAGTGCTCCCGGGTTTGGAAGAACTCGAGCCCAATGCCGTAACTCTGAGCTAGGCAGAGTTCACAGTCAGAAATCATGTATGAAGACCAGCAAGTGAGAGAAACCACATGTCCAACGGACACAAACCACACATCTCAGAAAGAGCATTCCTTGGCAAAGGGGAAGGACAGGAGGCCGAGCCCATTGATAGGGTTAATGACTCTCGCTGGTAGCTCTGCAGAGGGCTGGGAGAGCTCCTGTCTTAAGGGAAGGGAAGAGACAACAAGAAGTCCATAACGAGAACTTCACAGCAGGGGCCCAGCTGGTGAAGGTGCTATTTTCGAAAACTAAGGATGGATCTTGCAGCCAACCATTGTCCAAACAAATGTGCCAGAGCAGTGAGTCTGAAGCTGGTTAAACGCTTTTGCTCTACCTGGACCTGATTTTCTTTCTTCCCCTTCATGCAATAAAGAAAAAGATAAGTGCCTATTTTCGAATTGCTAATGCAGCCATTTTCTTTATTTGTACTGAGGCTGCATAATGTGGGCTTTGTAAAGTCCGGGGCCTGAAAGCAGGATACGTTTCTAATGGAAACCTCCCATGCCTGATTGTACAACAGCAAAGCGACAAATTACTGTGATTTTTGTACCCCCTGCAGCTATTAGTTCGGTCATACTTTAGGAATGTTGCTTTCACTTAAAGAAATTCTACAAATATTGGTTCATCAGGACAAATATATGAAAATTGTGCTCAAAGACATGAGAAAAAAGCATGTGGAATACACACACTACAGACTTGCAAAATAAGTTGTACTGGGAAGAACAATTTATCAGATAAAGCTTAATAATTTGTGAGAACGTGTAAACTCAGGGATTATGCCAGGGACTGTGTATTTGATTAAATGAGAGAAAATGTCCTTACAGTGTAAGGTATCCAGAAACTGGGAACACTGGTATTAAAGTTTTTTTTTTTTTTGTAAAGACAAGAGTCTCACTTTATTGCCCTCAGTAGAGTGCAGTGGCATCTCAGCTCACAGCAACCTCTAACTCCCAGGCTTAGGCGATTCTCTTGCTTCAGCCTCCCAAGTAGCTGGGACTACAGGTACCTGCCACAATGCCCGGCTATTTCTTTGTTGCAGTTTGGCCGGGGGACAGGTTTGAACCCGCCACCCTTGGTATATGGGGCTGGTGTCCTATCCACTGAGCCACAGGTGCCACCCAAGTTTTTTTTTTTTTAAATAAAACATTCTGCCAGGCACAGGACTTGATTACAGCACCTGTAATCCCAGCACTTGGGAGGCCAAGGCAGGTGGATTGCCTGAGCTCACGAGTTTGAGACTAGCCTAAGCAAGAGGCAAGACCCAGTCTCTAAAAAAAGCCAAGCATTGTGATGGGCACCTGTAGTCCCAGCTATTTGGGAGGCTGAGGCAAAAGAATCGCTTGAGCCCAAGAGTTTGAGGTTGGTGTGAGCTGGGATGCCACAGCACAGTACCGAGGGTGACAAAGTGAGACTCTGTCTCAAAATAAATAAATATACAAAATATATATATATTCCTACAGTTTAGATTCCAGTGACTTTTAACTGACTTTTTCCTGGTTCATCTGGGTCTTGTGTTCTGATTGGGAGTAAATGACTTCAGTCAGAATCCTGGCCATGCTATTCATCACTGTGGCTCTGGGCAGATTCACTTCTGCAAGTCTGTGTTCTATCCATTGAGTTATCAGGCAAAAGGGGGGCCTGACACACCGCAGTAGGTGCCTGGTGTTCAGCACACAGAACCCACCACCAGACAACTTGATTACGTGAGCCTGCAGCTGGGATCATGCTAGGTGGGGGGGATGCAGACCCAGTCCTTCAGGAGTCCATCTCTGGCACCTGCTGTGCTGAAGTGGCTATGGGACCCCTGGAGAGGGAACAATATGCTAGGTGGAGTGATGGGCTCAAGAAAGTAGCAAAGTATTGATGGTGACCTCAGTGAGCATTCCTGAAAAGAGGGTCAGGTGAATACAGGCTGTGTGTGGAGCAGACGGATCCCAGCCATCCACAGAGATGGCAAACATGCTCTGACATGCAATGCAAGATAAACCCCTCCCATTTAGTGCCGATTAAACACACACTCAAACTCTAATTCTTGCCAACTTTGCCCCCCCAATCTCAGATACCCGCTAGCACTTAAAACAGATAAGCAGTGACTTCACTGGCTCTCTACATACAAACTATAAGCCATTTAACAAGGAGATTCTGGCTACAACAGAGGTCACTACACACTTAAAAAATTTGAAGACTGAAGTCCTTTGAAATGGCTTAAAGCACTGAAGCAAACATTTGACAACAAAAAGGACGTAGCCCACAGATATCTGGAGTACACTTTATTCAAAGCATTTCATCTTAAAATTATATTACAATTAAATAATAAACATTAATCATATATAAAATATTACTCTTTCCCAAAGTTTACAATGACGTAATTTACTTTTCAGAATTAGCTGTTTGCTTATGAGTCTAAACATACTGTAGAGAATTTCCACAATTTTATTTACTGTGTATCTTTTATTTCAATTTAGATATTTAGAAAGCATTCATAAGCTCTCCTAGAGTACATAATTATTACACTTTAAATATTTATATTCATAAGGAAAACCAATACAGTGCTACAAACATTTGACTACGTAAAGTCCTTTGGTAACACATTTTAATGGCCCTGCCTGCTATTCAGAATCCTAGATGAGGGGGTTTTGGCAATTTCCTCTGTGCCACAGCCACATTTTGAGTCCCCATACAGGGGGCATTCTGCTTGGAGGCACTTCTAGCAAATTAAGACTGTACTTCCAGTTTCCCCCAAGATGACTACGAAGCCCAGATTATACCTCAACCTTAGAGAACTATTTTAATGAATGTCAATAAAACTTAGCTCACTTAACTTGTGATTAGCAATGACTGTAAAAAACAAGGCCTGCTTCAGTGGGATCACTAAAGACAGGCACACCAGGGCGAGGCTCCAGGCAAATCAGACAACAGCAAAACCGTAACGTGTATAAGTCCTGAACCTGGGAGCACACAAAGGGAAGTGTCACTGTGTCCTCAGCTGGGACACGGCACTAGCTGAGCCCCGTTCCTAAAGTCTAACTCTACAAAAGATAGTTAAAGTAAAGCACGGCTCATATCATGACTATGATGGCTTTGACTTCTTGGCTTCCCTCCATCAACCCTCCTTCTCTCGCCATCTGCAGACAGGCACTAGATACAGAAGAGCTGGCCCCCAAAGCAGAAGGATGGACAGCCCCGTGGGCTGGAGGCCTGCCCGCTCCCCAAGGCGAGATTGCCCCATGATGTAATGAGCAGACACCAGTTGGCAATGAAACCAGAACAGTGGGCAGTTGCCATATTTAAACGGGCACAGAATATTCCCAAACGGGGGTAACTTGCAAAACATTTTCAACATTTTTGGCAATCAATTACCTCATCCTCAAATAAGCCAATATTTCATATAAATATATCTTAATAATGGTAAACTGCCTTAACTATGTTAAATTATTTCTTTATAGTAACCACTTACAATGTAGATGTTAACAGGTATGATGGCCAATATGGGGATAACTTTTAGTTTTCAAAAATTCAGTACAAATCAAATTTCAACCCTTCATATATGAAATCACATATTACCAGGACATGAGTAACAAGCCTTGAGTAGGACAGACCTTGTGCTGACAAAGCCTGGAAATCAAGAAGAGGAAATGCATTGCTCTACTTCCTAGGTCACGGTTAAGGCTCACCGCAGAGACCTCCATGAGCAACGCACAGAAGCCAGCAAGGCCAAAGGGAGGGAAGGGCAAGCGGCCGCGGAGCCTCTGGACATCGCCAACAGTGCCCTGACCAAGGGTAAGCAGCAGTCTCTTCGGGTCTGTGCTTTCTTACTGAAAAACAATGATGACTAGATTGGATTACTCTAAGTGCTTGTGTTTTACAAAATTTGAAAATTACACAGGAGTTCACACATGTAAGAGACTGTTATATCACAGAACATTAGGGATTAGAAAGCTCAATGAGCATCAGTTATTTATCTAGCTCCAAAATTTTTAAGATCAGCACTAACCAGCAAGTCTTAAACAAAGGAATAACATTTTAATGAAAATAATAAACAAAATAGAGCAGAGGAACTAAAGAGTCAATTGGGGGAAGAACCCTGAAAAAATACAGTTTCATATAACACAAGCATTAAAGAAAATGGTATAGGCTGGGCACAGTGGTTCCTGCCTGTAAGGCCAGCACTTTGGGAGGATAAGATCAAAAGTTTGAAATCAGCCTGGGCAACAAGTGAAACCCCCATCTCCACAAAGAAAGAAAGAAAATGTACATTTATGTCATAGAAAGAAATAAAAAAGTCCAATAACCAAGTATACACAAATATTGTCAATAAGATGTTCAACACAGGTGACAAAAGTATATAAACAAAGTTCTTTATTATTTTTCTCTCAAACACATTTAAAAATAACATGTAGACAAAGAATCACAATACACACAAAACAAAAAGGTGCCTGCTTATTTCATGAAGAGATTTCCTTCGATCCTTTCAGCTGGTTTGCATAAAATGCAAAACTTTCCTGTTAAGGAGAAAGAGGAAGGGAAGTTATACATAAAGTTAGTAAGAGGTGATGGTACAAAACTTAAAAATCATAAAGGACTACAAAATGGTAGCTACAACCACTGGGCCCATTATAGACGCCACCCCTCAAACTTTCTTGTTTCATGAAATTACAAATTAATGGCTCCAAGTTCAGGGTTAAAGTGAGCAGCAAGAATCTGCTGGGTGTGTGTATACATGTGTGTATGCAGGTATTTAACACCTGTGGAAGGGTGCAGCATTTCAAATAAAACACGGTGCAGTGACTTTCAGTTCAATGACACAATAAAAAGGAACTTTCCTACACAAAGAAATAAACTATTTAAAATGAACAAGTAATTAACACTGACATCATAAGCTTGGCTACTGCAATACAGGCCATTAAATCCCGTTTCAAGTTGAAGTGATGAGAGCACTGCCCTAAGGACGTTTGAAAATTCATACCTATAGCTGAAGGCCTGAGATAGACCTTGCATTTTAAACCTCAGCCCCAGAGAGCGATGTTCTCCCACAGCCACAGCGCGGAGGCCGCTCCGTCCCTCCAGGCCTCCCTGGGGGATTCTTCACAGAGATCTAATCCTCATGTAATTAAGTCTCCAACTTATTTTTTTCAACATTGTTATGAAGCATACGTAAATCTGTAGAGGCATTTTCCCCCCTTAATTAAGAATTACTCACAGGGGGCTCAGTGAAAGGGAGAGGCTCTCCAGCATCCTTCAGCAACACTGCGTAACGCTTCAGAAACAGATCATTCAATTTTATATTCTTGGCAGTCAAATGTTCGTATAGCACTTTAGCAGATGTGACATCTTTATCCATGACTGACAAAGTTAAAGAGGAAAAAAGATATTAATCACAGATAACAACCTATCTTTTTCTGCTCATCCAAACACTTAACCACTCAGAGATCCTGGATCCCTTTATTCCATGGCAAACAAGTACTCACCCACCTTTGGGGAGAAGCCACTCTCAGAATCTACCAACTCCCTTGCTCCTTTTCCACACCCCTCATTCCGCCTCAGTCATTTTGCAGGAGAAGGAAAATGGCATATATGACTATATTTAAAGGCCTTTAAGATAATATTAATGGTTCCATGTATTTAGGCTATTTTGAAGACTTATCATAAAGTGACCATAAACTGAAGCCCTTAATCATTAAGTAATACACAACATTCAATTTTCTTCTGCTTAAAACCACATTCTCCCAAGCTAATACTCAGGGACTATTGTGTAAGGGCATGGAAATTATGTGGAAATCCACACCAACATCAGTATTAGCAGCTAAACAACACACCAAAAAGGCCTTTATTATTGTAAAGTAAGCAAATATGGAGAATATAGTTAGCCAGATGACCAAAAATCACATCTGTAAGGAGGCCGAGTCTGGAGAATCCCTTTGAGGGTTATCCAGCCTGGGAAACGTAGCGAGACGAGATCGCTACAAAAAAATAACCAGCCTCGTGTGAGGGCACATGCCTACAGTCCAAGCTACTCTGGAGGCTGAAGTGGGAGGACTGCTTAATCCCTAAAGTTCAAGGTTATAGTGAGCTATAATCATGTCTCTGCACTCCTCCCGAGAGAGAGAGAGATCCTGTCTCAAAAAAAAAAGAAAAAAAAAAGTACATGTGTGTGAGACATTGACAAGTTACACCACTATTTCACTCAAATGAATAATGAAATAGCCCAGAAGTAGCCCAAGAGCTAAGTATAGCTGGCTGTCCACTTGTGGCTGATTTGCAGTAATTTTTGTTTTAAGTTTACTGTGATTATAAAGGCTCTGCTAACAATTATTGTGGGTAATTCAGCTCTCTAATTTTGCATTAGACTGTTAACATCTAAGCACCAAATAAACCCCTACCCTGTAATGACACTGGTTAACCAATCCCAACTTTGGCAGTAGCACAAGGATCCTTGAGGATGGAAGCGAGGCACATAGTGACTAATTAAATAAAGGCTTTTCCAAAAGGGAATGAAAAAGTTAAGTGACGTACCTGCTCTTAGAGCTGGGACAGACCTTTACAATCGCAGTGAAGTCAATATGCTGCGTAAATTCTTTGGCCCCACCTAAGGGTCTGTACCTTTTCCCTATGACTGTCAAGGGTTCAAGTTCTACCTTCCTCTGAGGACATTAGCTGCGCAGAAAATTCTAGCGCCTTGCTCTTTACTGCCAATTGGACCACCTGATTAGTAGTTTTTTGTGTTTGACGCTATTTCATGTTACAGGCACACCTCAGCTTTATTGTACTTCATAGATAGTGTTTTTTTTTGTTTTTTTTTTTTTTTTTTTTTTTTACAAATTGAAGGTTTTTCCTGTGAGGAACAAGTCTATCGATGCCATTTTTCCTATAATGTGCTTACTTCAATGTTGCTGTATCCATTTTTGGTAATTCTTCCCATATTTCACACTTTTTAATTATTATTATGTTGGTGATCTGTGAGTAACCTTTATGTTACTAATGCAATTGTTTGGGGGCACCATGAACCATGCCTGTATGAGACAGCAAACTTAATTGAGAAGTGTGTTTTGATGGCTGCACTGAGGAGCTGCTCCCTGTCATTCACTCTAAAAATAGCCAGGCATTGTGGCGGGCACCTGTAGTCCCAGCTACTTGAGAGGCTGAGGCAAGAGAATAGCTTGAGCCCAGGAGTTTGAGGTTGCTGTGAGCTATGACGCCATAGCACTCTACAAAGGGTGACAAAGTGAGACTCTGTCTCCCCCACCACAAAATAAATAAAATAACCCAGCAAGTGTTCAAGGGAGAGAAAATCACAGTCTCTTGCTTTAAATTAGAAGCTAAAAATGATGATTCTTAGTGAAAAAGGCATGTCAAAAGTCGAGACAGGCTAAGAGCCAGGCCTCTTGTGCCAATCTGTTAAGCCATGTTGTGACGACAAAGGAAAAGTTCTTGAAGGAAATTAAAAGTGCTACTCCAGTGAACACACAAATAGTAAGAAAGTAAAACAGCTTCATTGCTAATGCGGAGAAAGTTTTAGTGTCTGGAAAAAAAATAGAACCAGCCACAATATTCTCCTACATCTAAGCCTTATCCAGAGAAAGGCCCCAACTCCTTCAATTCTATAAAGCATGACTTACTGAACATTTTAAGCCCAGTTGAGACTTACTGTTCAGAAAGAAGGATTCTTTTCAAAATAGTACTGCTCATTGACAATGCACCAGGCTGCCCAAGAACTCTGATGGAGATGCACAGGGAGGTTAATGTGGTTTTAATGCCGCTAACATATGTGTTCTACAGCCCATGGATCAAGGTATAATCAACAATCTTAGTACTGAAGAAATAGATTTTGTAAGGCTATAGAGGCCACACCTAGTGATTTCTCTGATGGATCTGGGCACAGTAAATCGAGAACTTTCTGGAAAGGAGTCACCATTCTAGATTCCATTAAGAACGTGTGTGATTCATGGGAGGAGGTCAAAATGTCAACACTAATAGAGTTCAGAAGAAGTTGATTCTAACCCTTAAGCATGTCTTTAAGGAGTGAGACTTCAGTGGAGGACGTGAAAAGGTGGAAACAGCAGGAGGACTAGAATTTCAAGTGGAGCCTGAAGAAGTGACTGAGCTGCTGCAATCTTATGACAAAAAAGATAAGGAGTTGCTTTTTATGCTTGAGCAAAGAAAAGTGGTTTTTGAGACAGAATGTACTCTTGGGGAAGATGCTGTGATCATTGTCGAGATGGTACTTAAAAGGTTCAGAACATTACATAAACTTAGCTGATCAAGCAGGGGCAGAATGTGAGAAGATGAGCCCAATTCTCAGAGTTCTACTGTGGGTAAAATGCTACCCAACAGCGCTGCATGCTACGGAGAAATCCTTCACGAAGGGGAGAGTTCAACAATGCAGCAAACTTCGTGTTATTTTAAGAAACTGCCGCTGTCACCTGAACCTGCAGCAACCCGCAACCCTCATCAGTCAGCAGCATCAACATCCAGGCAAGAAGATCAGCAAAAAGATCATGGCTTGCTAAAGGCTCTGATGATCATTGACATTTGTAAGCAATAAAGTATTTTTAAATTAAGGTACGCACATTTTTTAGACATAATGTTATTATGCACTTAACAGATTACAATATAGTGTAAACACAACTTACACATACACTTGGAAAGCAAAAATTCATGTGACTCACTTTCTGCATTATTATTTCAAATACACAGTATCTCCAAGGTATACTGCAGTTAGTTATTTTGGGAAGTTTTGTGATCATAGCTCCCTTCTGAAATAGCACCATGCTTCCCTCATAAGGGTGGAAAAATAGAGAACCAAAATTTACTAACTCTGATTCTTGAGTCTTCTGTCGTGCCACAAATAAAATCAATGACACAATTCCTTATTTACCCCATTCCTGCAATGAGCAACCAGGAGACGGCAGGTGGATAGGAGACCATGACCTAGAAATCCTGACATTTATCTTGATTACTGAGGAAAACTTTAGACTGGTTTCCCTTCATGTGTGATTGATAATCAGGGAACAAACTGGTTAAAAGACTAGAATTCCAATTGGGGTTTAAGGTAAAACTCTGGGTTACTTTCCAATTAAGGGGTCTACCACTTCAAAGGAGTAGGTAGTCTGAGCACTGAAGGAACAAGAAGGCAAGTCAAGTGAGAGCCTCAAATATATGCTGATTTCATGCCACATTTCAGGCGGCAGGCCCTGGAGAAGACTGAATAGCTTCTGATGAGTAAACCCTATAAGAGGACCTCCAGGTCTTCCCAGGAGCCTAACATCATACTCAATATACCTCGATTGCAATGAAGAAATTCAGTCATACTTTGAATGTTAAAAGGGTATGAATACTTTCATATATATTTCCTTCATTCTTTTTAAGAGACAGGGTCTAGCTCTGTCACCCATGCTAGAGTACAGCGGTCATGATGTGCTCATAGCCCACTGCAGCCTCAGACTCCTGGGCTTGAGCGATCCTCCCACCTTAGCCTCCTGATCAGCTACGACTACAGGCATGTGCCACCATGCTCAGCCCCTTTTTTATTTTTTGTAGAGATGGGGATCTCATTAGGTTGCTCAGGATGGTCTCCAACTCCTAGTCTTAAGCAATCTTCCTGCCTTGGCCTCTGAAAGTGCTGGGACTGCAGGCATACGCCATTGTGTCTGGCCCATATATTTCTTATACAGTAGAACCTTTGTAAGTTGACTCTCAAGAGACTGCAACAAACTGGGCAACATAAGGAACTAGGCATACTGTACTGGTACATATATGCCCAGTCTATGAAAATTAAATCAACTTGAGGTGGTCAGTGTAGGAAGGGGGTCAGCTACGGAAGTTCTACTGTAAGTAAATTATTTGTATCGTAAGTAATTATCTGATATGTATAATTATTGCCTTTGAGATACAGACCAAGACTTAGTTGTCTATACTATAAATATTTAAATCACTTAAATCATACAGTCACATTAAACTTATTACCATAGCTTTTCATGAGGGAGGTATACACTATATCCTTTCCAGCCAATTCAGGAATCAATTCTACCAAAGATTTCAGAGTTGTGGCCTAGGAAACAAAATACAGATAACTTTACCAAAAATATAAAACAGCGAAATACTGATACATAACATTATAGAGAAAAATCTTGAAAATAATTACAATAGAACTGCCTGTTCAATTTAATGAACTGTTTTCCCTCCTGTGTATCTTAGTATTTGATGCTGAGTCAGTAATTTACTGCCAAAACTAGTCAGCATCTTTCAAAAGTTAATGCAATTCCTTTACTTTTTATGAATATTTTTCTAATACATAATAAAGATTACTTCAACTGCTAATTATACCAAGAAGTTATGGGATCCCAAGGGTAGATGATATAGCAATCATTTCTTTAGGTGTCAAAATTTGTTGATGAAATGTGAAGAATTCATTGAAACATTCTTAAGTTTTCTCTTGTTTGATGTATTAACAGAACATTTCTAGGATATCACTAGAATTTGTACTTGACTGCTTCCAGGGATATGTAGACACAACTATGATTTTATTTCCTGTGGTGAATAAAGAACTGTCAGACCCTAATGAACACCCTCTCCAGAATTGCTGGATAAATCAACATTTATGCCCTCTTCCCAATTCACCAAACAAACCTCAATCTGGCTTAACTATTCTACTGTCAAATAAGAGAACACTGTAACTGGCATTTTAAAAATCCTAACTCCCTTTTTAGCAAGTTTATTCAATCAATCCATGCCTAAACCTGTATTCTTCCAGGACGTTTTGCACTTTGCAGTCTCCTGTAAGGAATGTCTAAGCAGACTTATTATCATACATTTGCTGTTACATCTCCTGAGCAAGGCGGTAGGAACTTGGTATACTTTCACATCTGGACTGAGAAGTGCTGTCTGGATTTCTTATACTTTGTAATCATTTTTTTAAAAAGTTGCATTGAAAAAGAAAGAAAAAAAGGCAAATAAATCCTTTATAAATGTTGCTTGTAGTAAATAAATACGTGAATCAGAGATAAAAAGCACAATTAGATAAAGTTTTTAAAAGTCCCTGGGCCAGATTTGGTGGCTCATGCCCATAATCCTAGTACTCGGAAAGGCTGAATCAGGAGGTTCGCTTGAGCTCAGGAATTGAAGGTTCTAGTGAGCAATGATGGGGCCACTGCTCTCCAGCCTGGGTGACAGAGCTAGACCTGCCTCTTAAAAAATAAAAATGAAGTGTGTGTGTACATGTAAGAGAAGTACGTGGAAATTAAGGAAAACTACACCTCTTACGCTGAAAGCAAATGTTTCTAATAAAACACCCTTACAGTTGGTACTCAGTTTGAAACATTGTAAAGTTTCCCCAAAAAACCCCTAAGAATACAGTTTCTGGTATAGAACAAGTAAAATCAGATCCAAAATAATGTTATTGCAATATGCTTTTTTAAATTAATTATTATTATCTTTTTTGAGACAGAGCCTCAAGCTGTCGCCCCAGGTAGAGTGCTGTGGCATCACAGCTCACAGCAACCTCCAACTCCTGGGCTTAAGCGATTCTTTTGCCTCAGCCTCCCAAGTAGCTGGGACTACAGGCACCTGCCACAAGCCTGGCGGTTTTTTTTATTTTTATTTTTTGGTTGTAGTTGTCATTGTTGTTTGGCAGGCCCGGGCTGGATTCAAACCCGCCAGCTCTGGTGTATGTGGCTGGCGCCTTAGCCACTTGAGCTATAGGGGCTGCGCCTAAATTAATTTTTTTTTGTTTGCTTTTAGACAAAAGTCTCACTGTGCTGCCCGAGCTTGAGTGCTGCGGTGTCAGTCTAGCTCATAGCTCCTGCCTCAGCCTCCTGAGTAGCTGGCACTATAGGTACCCACCACCAGGACCAGCTAATTTTTTCTATTATTTTTTTTTTTTTTAGTAGAGATGGGATCTCGCTCTTGCTCAGGGTGGTCTCAAACTACTGAGCCTAAGGGATCCTCCTGCTTCGCCCTCCCAGAGTGCTAGGATTACAGGTGTGAGCCACCACACCTGGACTGAAATATGTTTTTATTCTTTTTGTTAAACATCAAAAATACCTACCCCTTTTATAGTATAAATGAATTAACTGTTGCATATGTTATTACATTACGTTAATTTGTGGTAATATACCAATTTAAAGTCAAATGGCTCCTCTACCTTACTGTTTATAGCTAATCGATGGTCAAAATTTGGCAGCCAGTGGGAGATACTGTGCAGTGTTAGGCCTCCCTCGGCTGTGTGTCTGCATCTCTAAACATACCAAGGGGACCTAAGCAACATGATTTTTATCTTCCATTTCTAATGGCCCTTTCTTGGGGCTCTCAATGTGGACCTGTTCACTGAATGAACTTGTTTCTAGTACAACTAAGGAGCCAAAACTGAGTCTGTAGCACCATCAACAGGCACAGACAAGCAAAATCTTCAATCTCCATAGGGTTTTCAGAAAAGGTCCTGAACCAACAAGCTCTTATGTTAAACTCAATGCTTTTGAGCAAGACATCTATAGCATTATTGATTTGTTAGCAAATAAAACACAGTACCTTTCCTTTTGTCCCAGAATTCCGAACAAAAAACACCGAGAAAATTGGGACTTGTTCAGCAATTGCACCACATCTCTAAAAATTAAAACATTATTCAGTAAGTGAAGGTTTTTATAAACAAGCAGATCAAGGTGAATATTTCCAATTAAGAAAGTTCATAATAAAACAGTACTGTATTATTACCAATAGGAAGGCCTAATAGTTGACCGTTATTTTTGGAGGCAAGAAAAAAGAAAACAAGTGCAAGCTAAGCCAAGCTTCAGGGAATGGCGTCCTTGGCACCGCAAGTGTAAAGTTTGTTTAAAAAGAAAAGGGAAAAATTAAACTAATGCTTCAACAACCGTAGAATAAGGTTTAGGACTGCAAAGAAAGAGGAAAAAAAGAAACACTATTCCTCTCCAATTATACTGCCAAGCATTCACAAGTGAGCTAGGGATCATAAGGTTAATTATACATTTAATAAGGTGTCAGGGAGATAACTGCTCGTTTCTTTATAAAAATTAAAATGTACAAAGCAAGTTCTCTTTAAAGTATAATTACCTACACTTATGCATACAAAAGGACTGATTTCAATCTCTGTATTTTATAAAAGGCTTTCATTGCAACAGACAGGCAGTGCTTGAGAAAGAGACAAAAGTTAAACTAAAAAAAAAAAAAAAGTTTATATGACAGACCAAATAAATCAAGTGTCTATCCAATCTTAGATACCATGGTAAAATCAAATATGGCAAGACAATATTTTAGTTTACACTCATCATAGATGTCATTCTCTTAAGTTTCTAAGAGCACACTGCTCTTTGAAAGCTTAAAACACTGTCAATTCTGAAACGAATGGTATAAAAAGAACTTTTGGGGACGCACAGAACATTTACATTATAAACTGATGTTTTCGACATCTGTGAATAAAGTGTTCTTCACTACAGCAAGAGTAATCTTTTACTGTTTGACAAGCATGTAAAGGATGGGTGAAGGGTTGATCATCTGAAACCCCAGTCTGTTGAAGGGATGGTAAGTGAAAAGACTGCTGCTGTTACATCAATCCTCGGCTGCCACCGGGAGCCCTTTGGTGAGGGCACTGTGGGTAAACGCGGCTCTGGGCAACAGGCACCGTTCCTGCTGTCTCCCATCCGGGATCCTGTCAACTGTGTGCTCTTAGAAGGGCCTTGAGGATTATAGCTCAGAACAAGCTGGCAGATGAAGTACCAAGGGCCACTTTCTAAAGAACTATCAAAAGGATGAGTTACAACAGGATAAATACTGTCACATATATAATCAGGTACCTTATACGCTTAGACCACTAGTAAGTACTCAGATATGTACACATAAAGATAAAGCATAAGAGTATATTCCTTTTTCCATATAGAATTCTGAACACTAAAGGCAGCAAAATAATGAAAATATTTCTGAAATTCCTATCATAAATTCTTTTCCTTAAAAAAAAAAAAAAGGAAAAAGTACAAACAAACCAAAAGAAAATTCCCAATTAACTAGAATTCTCTCTTCCTAAGAACAAAAGTAAAAGGACATACAAGCAGTGCCAATTTACAATTTTGATATAACTATTAACACAGAGAAAAATTTTTAAGAATTCTTTTTAAAAATGGCTTAGATTCTATCTTCAAATTAGATTAACTTTCAGGATCAAAACTAGAGCTCAAGCAAATGGGTACCCTCCCTCTCTACTTAAGGTATTTCACAGCTGGTAAAAATGTAACTGAATATAATACTATTTACTATCAGAAATTGGTCCCAGGCCTCAATCTGACACAGGGAGTCTACACAAACACAGCCGTTGGCGGGATCATGGTGACTGTTTGACTGCCACCTGCTGGGATGGGGCTCCCCAGTGGTGCCTGTTTGTGTACATTGCCAGTGGCAGCTCCAATCACCCACCGTTCTGCCGGCACTTGGCGTAGCTTTATATTTAGTGCTGTTAAAATGGCATGAATGCAGTTGTCTCCTTCCCTGAAGATTGCTAATTTAACTGAGAGTGTGGGCCACAGAGACCTGCATTTGTCATTTAATGTGTCTGTGACACACAAGTGAATAGAAAGCAAATTCAACTCTTAATAAGCCTTGAATAAGGTACCAAGAATGTTTGAGTATTCAAGTGAGAAGCTGTACTTCAAAAGCAAATATTTCTTACTTTTTGTTTGCAAACTGTGTTGCCATGGCGATACATGGTTATTTAGAGCATTCGAGAAATTAAAGTAGGAAATCAAAGGAATTGTTTTGTGTTACCTATCTGTAAAGAAACATTTGTCTTTAAATCATTCCAGCAAAACCCACCATCCCCTCAACCCCGATGCAAAGGACATTTTTCTTCTGATCTGTCATCTGTAAAACAGTGACCTACAATCTACAGTCCAGTCATTGTCATACAACCTTGATTCACACTGAATTTAAATGTGCTAGAAGTATCTCGCTTCATTTCCAATACTCCACATCTATGTCTAGTAATTGCTCAATTGACCTCCCACCAGCCGCAAGCCCCACTGCTGCATGAGTGGAGGGCTGTTACCTGTAGGAGAGCTCTGGCATCGTCCACCTTGCCTGCATCCATAAGCTGAAGGAAAAGGTCAGTGACAGGTTTGTAAATTGCAAACTGATTGGCCAGTCTCTCTGCCATGATGCTTACTGGAAAAATGACAGGTAAGAACAATCTCATGTTAAAACATTATGTAGCATAACTCACCCACCAAAGAAATTCAGTCCAGTTTCACTAGAGAGACAATGTGGTTTCTGTGTTCTTTAACACAAAAAGCTGACTTACTCTTTTCAACTGCTGTTTCCAATTGCTCTTCTAACACTTTTTTGAATAAGTATGACAAGCCAAAGTAGTGGGGTTCCACAGGTGGACTCCCTGAAGTAAGCATATTTTCAATGTTTTCTATTGCAACATCTATGTTATTGCTGTAAAAAAATAAAGCAAAATAAGTTATAAAAAATATTTGCTTTTATATTAGTAATATCGGCAGTATTAGTATGAGAGCTTAGGAGAATCCTCCCATGCAAATACTCTGGGAGAAAAAAGAAATACATTTACAATTAATCAGATGAAAAACACCATGCAGGGTGGTGCCTGTGGCTCAAGGAGTAGGGCGCCGGTCCCATATGCCGGAGGTGGAGGGTTCAAACCCTGCCCCGGCCAAAGCAATCACATTTAGATAACAAAAGTGGTTCGTGCTACGGTGGGTGTTTAATTTACTGCAGTTGAAATAGCTGTTTATTTTAAAATACTGCTCTAGAGACAAGATCAAACAACTATATATAGGAGAATAATGAAAATAACAAAAGATACTTTATCTTTTTTTTTTTTTGGTAGAGACAGAGTCTCACTGTACCGCCCTCGGGTAGAGTGCGGTGGCGTCACACGGCTCACAGCAACCTCTAACTCTTGGGCTTATGCGATTCTCTTGCCTCAGTCTCCCGAGCAGCTGGGACTACAGGTGCCCGCCACAACGCCCGGCTATTTTTTTGTTGCAGTTTGGCCGGTCCTGGGTTTGAACCCGCCACCCTTGGCATATGGGGCCGGCGCCCTACTCACTGAGCCACAGGCGCCGCCCAAAAGATACTATATCTTAAATATTATATTTAATTTTGCAGCTCTTTAGATGTAAAATGAAACTTATTTAAATAATAATGCTGTGATTTTGGCTTTATGACCCACTAGTCACTACTGCTTAAAGTAAATATAACATATAATATCTCATGATTTTTAAAGGTATATTTGTATGTCTTTAAGCCATATCAATTTATTTTTGTCAGGTATTATACATTTGGAAAATACTCCATTTGTACTGAAGTTCTCCCCAAAAAGTATCTTCAGATGTTACTTAAAAAAAAAAAAAAAAAAAAAAATCAATTACATGGCCTTATTTAATATGTTAACTATGATCTTTATGACTGTCTTTTTGGTTAAAGTAATCTATAATTGATTACTTTAGAATTATAATATGGCATTCGAAATCCAATTAATCAATATTATGTTGAAATTATTACATTAAATATAAAAATTCTCTAACTAAAAATGAATACCCTCTGTTAAAGTAAATTTTTCTCATGGGTTTTAAAGAATTATTTCATGGGGCGGCGCCTGTGACTCAAGGAGCAGGGTGCTGGTCCCATGTGCCAGAGGTGGTGGGTTCAAACCTAGCCCCAGCCAAAAAAAAAAAAAAAAAAAGAATTATTTCATGGTGAATACATTCTCCGCATCACATAAACCTGTGTTTAAATGTTAACATTTAAAAATTCATGCAGCTCTTACCTCAATAATTTCCTCAATTTTCTAATTTAAAACAACCATATTTTCTAATTAAAGGGAAGTCCCATTTGGGAAATAGTTTTAAAAGATAAAATCAAAACAAATGCAACTGTTTCTCTGATCAAAGAAATAGGAAGAACCAACAAAAAAAACCCAGCAAAAACACTGCATTTTAGTATTATGTTCCATTAATTAAATGTATAGAAGATTAACTACAAAAGAACACTTTTTCTAACGGCATAAGAGAGCCAAATTCCACAATTATCCCCATGTATCTGTAACTTGAGCATAGCACTTTACTAGGGAGGTTAGTAAAAACCAAGTCCTGATTTACGTATTCAGTGGTGACTCTCACAAGGATCTAAAAATGGTGGTCAGAAAATCAATTCTAAATGCTTCTTCTTATGGTGAGTGTGTGTTTGTGTGTTGAAGGGTGGAAGGGCAGGGAAAATGAAAATGTATATTTTTAACAAGCTTTCAGGGCCTTCTATTTCATAACATTCTAATGGAATATCATTTTCAAATTGCTGACAAGCAAATAAGATGATTTTTTGCTTTCTAACAACAAGAGGCCTGGCGTATGTATGTAGGAATGACAAAAGTTAACAACTGCAAGGCAAGATTCATAAATTTGATTGTGATCTATTCTAAGATTTACTTAATGACAAAACACATTTTCCAATTATTTTTCTCTAATAAGTAATTATCAATAACTAATGTCAAAATTTCCTCTGTGGATGAAATGGTTTCTAAATGCCTAGATATTTTTGAAATAATGCTCACTCCAGTGGAGGAAAAGAAAGGAAAAGAAAGCTCAAAAATATACTCACTTCTTTATTTGTGCCAAAGCAATGTTATTGATGAAAACCATTTCTGAAAGTCCAATTGAGTTTTCACGTCCATTTATCATCTTCTGAAGTGCTTCTATGCTTTCTACATCACCCTTCAAGCCAAAGGCCTGGATAAGGCGGGTCACGGCTAACCTGGAAGGGATCTGCTCCTGGTCCAAGGCTGTTTTAAGTGTTGTTAGAGCCTCTAAAATAGAAGAGCAGAAGACAGAGTTTTTCTTATACGACCTGTGCTGACTTTAATGGATTTCAAAAACCAGCTTTTAAATATGAGCACCCAAATGTCTATATACAAATCCTATGAATAATTAATTCTAGATTACAGAAAATATTAATACTTTATAAGAAATCAAAAAAATTGATTTATTTCACTATCTATAAGATACTAGACACCACAGAAAATACAAATGCCACTGACAAAATGAGTTCTGTTCAGGAACACATTTAGTGATTAATTTCAAAAACCTTGACAAGTTCAGAGAAATATACATGTAAGGAAGAATTTTAAAAATTAAAGAGTTTCAAAAAATATGTAGCTAATACCCACATTCGTACTTTCCTGGATTTTATTAATTCAAAGATTATGTGATGATCAAAAACTTCTAATATATCAGAGAGTCTTCACTGAACATAAGCTCTCTAGTCGAAACAGATCAACCACACAGGAACATTCAACTTTCATACTAACAAATTATTTTATTTTTTATTGTTTTTGGCCGGGGCTGGGTTGGAACCTGCCACTTCTGGCATATGGGGCTGGTACCCTACTCCTTTGAGCCACAGTCACCGCCCTGTTTGTTTTTTTTTCTTTTTTGAAGAGACAGAGTTTCATTTTGTCACCCTTGGTAGAGTGCTGTGGCATCACAGCTCATAGCTACGTCTAACTTCTGGGCTTAGGCGATTCTCTTGCCTCAGACTCCCAAGTAGCTGGGACTACAGGCACCCGCCACAACGCCTGGCTATTTTTTTGATGCAGTTTGGCCAGGGCTGGGTTCGAACCCACCACCCTTGGTATATGGGGCCAGCGCCCTGCCCACTGAGCCACAGGCGCCACCCTAACGAATTAATTTTATATGATTAGATACCTTGTAGTTATTTTGTTGCACTCATTTTTCAAAGGCAAGAAAAGCCCATCAATTCCCATAACACAGATGGCCCCCAATTTAATAATTTTTCAAGTCTACAATGGGTTTAAAGGGGCAATAAATACACTTTTCAACTTATAATGAGTTTACTGGGACACAGCCTATTGTGAGTGGACAAGCGTCTATATAACCAATGGAGTTTTATCTATGTTTTTTGAAGTATTTACTTATAAGTACAATAACTATGGAATATCCTTCCAATTTACCAATTTCTGGAATTATAGTGAACTCATTATATTAAATAAAGTGGTAGACCAGGGGGGATCTAATACTCAGAATTTAATAACCACCATTACCATTACTAAATAAAACATCATAGTTTCTAGCAATCAAAGCAATGTAATCCAGACAAAACTAACACGCTCCAAACAGCCCTCCAAGTAACAACAGCCTATCCTCTGCAGAAGAATGGGGAAAGGGTAATAATTAAATAGTCCACTAAAAACAGTACAGTAAGAGACATAATGAATTTAGTGTTCATTACTGAATAAATAATTTATAATTACTCCAAATTTACAAATAACCTAATGCCAATAATTCTCAAATGGGGAAAAGGAAAAAGTGTTAAAAAGCTAACTCAATAAAATTTTATGAGTATACATGCACATACAGGAAACCAAAAATGTTTACTATTTAAAAAATATAATTTATAGAAAGTAAGCTCAACATCTTGTTAACTGGTAATCATATACAGATAATTAACTTTGGAATATTCTTATTAACCAAGAATATGTTAGCCAGTGAATCAAAATAATTAAAAAAATATATGGTGAAATGGGAACACACACTTACTTTTTACCACATTTGTTGAGTCTTTCCTATGTACCAGTACCAGGCACAGTACTGAGCAACTACATTCACGACTGCTCTTCTGACATAAGTTCTCATTTTACAGATAAGACATGCAGGCAGAGATTAGCTAATTTGTTCAAGGTCAAGGTCACACTGTTAGATGAGATCATCCCGGAGCTTACGTCCGTGGGTGCACGGTACATGACAGAGTAGAGGAGTGAGGAGGACAGATCACTGTGTGTCCACCCAAAGGCAGGGGGGACTTTGTGGCCTAAATCACATCCTCACACAGGGATTGCCTTTGTATAGTAATGACTTCAAAGACACCAGAAATGTTAGTAATCCACACCCCTCCCCACCAGTCCTTTCCCACTGTCACCCAATCCTAACATTTACTCAATTACTCACTGATGATACGGATAATATGAGTTCTGCACAGGTGCAGTGTACCTTAGCTATTAACGGGCTATGACAGTATTAGTTTATGAAATTATTTCAACATTTAATCAGCTTTTTCTTCCTGCTTTAGATGAGGTAAAAACAAAACAAACAAAAAAGAAAACTGAAAGAGATAAGTGCAGAAGAACAGAGGGGATTTTAAAAAATTAGGAGCTCTAGTCAGCCATGAGATGGGAATAGGGCCAACAAGACCCCCAAAATCCCCCTCTTTGCTGATGATCACTTTACTCCAACAAGACGCTGGTCCATGGTGATGCTGGGTGGGTTGGGGCTGGAGGAGTTAGTAGCGAACAGTCGTGGCTCCTGTTCTCAGACAACCTCCCAGTTCGGATGAGTGGAGGACGAGCTCAGAAAAGCAGACAAGACATTACATCGCTTACTTTCTTGTAGTTTGCACGGGCACTTAACACACAAGTAAAGCTAGCAATAAAGTTAAACAAAGTCAGGCCAGATTCAGCTAAAAAAATGAATTACCTGTAATTTAAAAAGCGTGTTGTTTTTATCTCCATGTCTACAGAAATATAAGCTATTTAGGACAATAGCTTGTTAATAATCTATGGGGGGAGCAAGTTTAATTTTTGTTGTTTTAAAATTGATTATTTTACTATATAAAATATCAACTTGACAAAGTCTTTTGCATTGGATATAAAATAAAACCTTTTCAAGTTTTAATAACAAGCCCTACACCACTCAGTTATGACTGAAGGCAATCAAAAATGACTATTGAGATGGGTGGGCCCAACCTGTGGAATGATGAGATAGAAACTTTACAAAGGGAGAAATCACCACTTACATATTCAGCCCCAAACAATTAGGAAGACCATAAAAGATCAGCATGTTTAGATATTACAGGCAATACTAAGGCTGCACAATTAGACAGCAGCTTCTTCTTCGGATGTAAAATTATCTTATAAGCATGCAAATGAGGAAAACACCATTAACACAGACCGAGGAAGCAACAAGATAACATATTTAACAGTTAAGAGAGCTTTCTCAATTGCCTAAAGGTCTCCTAAGTGGGTTTTGTTATATTGGCAAAACTGCACTGTTACTGAGTAAAATTCAAATGTAAAGCTTAACATGAAAAACTACTTACCAAAATTCAAGAGTCATCATTTTCCCTCTTGGGAGCTCATTCATAAGACCTCCAGATCCAAGTCCACCCCACTGCCAAACCGTAACAGCCTCTAATGAACCCACAGCCCTCATCCCAATCCTCCCGGCTAAAGTCATCTCCACAACTTTCTGGTGTTATCCTCTTAATGCTAATTTTGAAACTCTAAACTTCAAACACTGTTATCTTACTGCTGTTGGTATTATGAACTATTAAAAAAGTATTAGATTAAGTTTTAAAAATCAATATTATAATCATTTGGTGCACAATCCCACACATTTAACACTCAATTTAACTCATTTGCTATCTCACACAAAACCAACACAATGTGCAAGAAACAACTGCTGGGAATTGTTTCAGATGCTCTAAAGTATGTTAATTTCCAAAGCAAAATGACTTGTGCTGTGAATTTTAACGCACTTGAAAGCCTGTACTTTCTCTCATTCTGGAACACAAATTTTGCATGTCTGAAGAGCTGTGATTCATCTTAAGAAAACCCATCTTGTGTTAAATGGAATGGAAACTGGACTAAGTGGTCAAATGACAAGTACATTCATATTCAAGCTGTATTATAAATGCATGTACAGTAATTTACGTCTCTCAGCTACCACAAAAGGCTCTTGATAAGCAGGTAATTTGCTAAATGGACTCCTTTATCCAAGTATTCGAAGGGCGTTACAAGAAAAATCTGCAGAGGCATTAATGTGACGTAAAGGTCAAGCATTGTGACATACCTTTCAAATAATCCCGCCTAACTTGCGTTATGATGAGGAGGCTGTTGGCAGCATCGTTCAGTGTGAAGCCCTTGATGTGGGTCTCAGCACTAAAAGAAGCAGACATTTAGAAAGGAATTACTGACATGCTTCTGATACGATAATAAATGGTTGAGCGCCAAGGTGAAATTATAAAAACTACTGTTCGTATGTTAAAAATATTGCTGCAAAATATCGACCTGGAGACAGCTTTTGTGTTATCCTGTCAATGGTTATAGAAGGATAATTTTTTTTTGCATTCTGACAGATGACAAAGTTGGAAATGAGCAACAAAAGAAACAAAGTACAAGATTTTTTTAAACAATCGGTTCGGATTCTTGAACGCTGACATCCGAGATGACTAAAATAACTGCATGCCCCGCATTGTTCTGCTGGATCCCGCGCAGGATACTTTCTCCTCTTTTTTTCTACATTCACCATAATTATAAAATGTAAAACTATTCTTTCAACAACAAAAATGAACATTTATTTTCAGCACGGCATATTTTAAATATAAACTAACACCATATCATTTTGGCTGATTAATTTTCAAATTTCTGTCATCTAGATACATACGGTTTTTAAAGCTGAATATAATGCAGACCTAAAACCATTCTTACTTTAGAATTAAAAATTTCATACAATCTTGTCCCAGCCTTAAATTTGAAACAAAACCCAACTTTTTAAAACTTGAGTACTAAACATCACTTTACCTAATACTAAAACTCACAGGATTTTAAAAAGCAAAGCAAAACAAAACAAAAAACCCCCCAAACACTCCTAAACCTAGCTAGGCATGGTTTTTGTTTGCTACAATGTTTCACATCTCCTGTGATGAAATTCCAGCATTCTTAATGCCCCCAGGGTTCATCTCCAGGATTAGAAAATCTAAACAGGTCAAAGGAGCAAAAGGAATTGCTGCCATTTGCCTTATCCAGCTCGGTGATAACCTTGCTGCCAACAACCTCATGGCTTGCCAATACGTACACGTAAGCTGAGCAGATTGCGAGGAAAGCAGGGTCACTGCTAAATTATTCTCATCAATCCCAAGAAAATCCTCCAGAAACACCACAACATGCCCACCCTCTCAGTCACTTTCAGCCTCTAAGGTTCACCCCTGCAGTCCCTGGACACAGGATTTTCTTATTCCCCCACCAATCCTCTTAATCCCTCCAAAGCACCCATTGCTCAGTTTGACTTTTTTCCTTTGTCCCATCTGTCAAAGCTCTTAAGTCAACAATTCATGCATGAGACTATAAATTGAATAAAATAAAGGATTTACTTTCTCAATCTTAAGCATGATTAAATAAAAATTAGACACTATTAAAAGCTTGCTTCTCATGCCAATATTATATGTGTTACATCATATTTATTTAAAAAATATTTCCTAAAATCAATTAAAAGCACAAGGTAATAAAACTACTTTTAACTGACATTAAGCGTGGACTACAAACCTTTTGAAAACCTCAAAACAGATTATCTTTCAATAATCTCTTCCTATCTCAAGAAGGTGCCTATTCATTGTAAACATGAACAGTGGAGATAAAAACCAGGAAAAAAAACCTCCCCTATCTATTATATGGGAATGTATCATTACATACATAGAAAATGACAAATCACAACCAAATATATTCCAAATTGGCAAAAGGGGAAAAATTACAAAAAGCTATTGGTAGAGATCTTTGCATTGGAATCACTGATACAGTACAATAAAATAAATTTACTTTTGACTCCTAATTTTGATCTTTCCTTTTGGAAAAGATCTAGTACAGAGTTGTCAAGCTAGCTGTGACAATGGGAATATTCTTTATCTGTGCTAACAGGGTCACTCGCCAGCCACATGGCCACTCTGATGATGGAACAGAAATCTTAACTGTACTTAATCTTAATTAATTTAAAACAGTCACATATGGTGAGTGGCTACCGAACTGGATAAAGAAGAATTCTAGACATTTTCTTTCTATTTTTAGAACTGCTAAAATAAAGGGAAGAAAATTACAGGTGAATGAGTATCAATCTTTGAACTTACAATCAACTGCAAAAATTAAACTATCTTAACCAAGAAGATACTATTATAGCAAAAGTTCTACATTAGATACTTCAGAGCAATGAGCAGTGTACGGATTATGCACACATAACATTAGTCGGTGATTATAAATCATTTCAGTAGAAACCATCAGTGACGTGTTTAGTATTATTTCTAGACAGAATGAAATAGAAAGCCAGTAGGAACAAGAAAAAAGATAAAGCAGAACTGCTGATTCCCAAATTCCCTAAGAATACAGTTTAGTGTTGTCAGAGATTTAAAATAACACATCTTTCAGTGCTCTTTGAATAAGCAGTTTTACTCCCCTGCAAGAATTCACTATAGAAAAATTATTTTGAAACATGAAGAAATTAAAAATGAAAGAAAGTTAGTTCCTTGAAAAATTTTAAAAGGATGCTATTACTATTAATTTTTAGATTCCATGACTTGTTGGGAAGTTGAAATGATCTCATTATTAGTGAAATAGAAGAAATCTCATTAGAGATCAAGTGCATCCGTAACACTAAATGATAGCAAAGGCATAATAAAAACAAAAATGGCACGCGTTAGTTTATAGGAAAACTATGGCTCTTCAATGACATTATATAGGTAACTGCAACAACAGACTGACTGCTATTTATGAATTGAGAATAACATCACCAGAATAGTAGGAGATACTGCCACTTGAGACAGTAGCTCAGTTGGTTACCATATTACACAATAAAAATTGTCTATGGGGAAAAAAACACCTTTTTAAAAATGCTAATCATTGACACAGAGCTAATAGGGAAAAGATGAATGACCTTGTCTAGTGGTGGCAATAAAATAGATGAATCCAGAGACCACCTCCTAGTATGGCTCAAGTAACATAATTAGTTGGACAATTAGAATTCAAACTTATATTTCTGTATTTCTAATACAGGGTTATTTTCAAAAGTATTCATCATAGATGTAACCTAAGAAACAATTCTGCATAGTCAGATAAAACATTCACTGGTTTAATGGGAAGGGCATACACCTAACACTCAGACTGACTAAGGGCTTTGGACCTAGGATTCTCCTGGGCCTACACAGCCCCGCAGGGAAGACAAGTACAGAATAAGCCTGGTGGGATAACATAGCTAAATGTATCCTTCAGAGTAAAGAACGTCTCACTCATAGGTGGAATCTAGAAAGCCAAACTCAGAAGTAGGAAGTAGAATGGTGGGTCTCAGGGGTTGGGAGGAGGGGAAATGGTTAAAGTGTACAAAGTTTCGGTCATTCAATTGTATAGAGTCAGCAGCTCTATACAATTCAGTGCCTATAGCTAACAATACTTAAAATTGCTAAGAGGGTAGATTATCAATGTTCTCATATGCAACCCTCCCTCATTATAATAAAGATACAGATAATGGGAAGAAATTTCGGAAGGTTGGTTATGGCCTTGATGGTAGCGATGGTTCCATTGGTATATACTTATCCCCAAACTCATTGAGATATTCACATTAAATATCTCACTCTGTTGCCTGGGTTAGAGTGCATGGGCTGACTGCATCTTGAAATTCCTAAGCCATCCTCTTGCCTCAGCCTACCAAGTAGCTGGTGTATACCACTATGCCAGCTAATTTTTCTTTTCCTTTTTTTGTCTTGTATAGAGAGCGTCTCAGTATATAACTCAGGCTTGTCTTGACCTCCTGGCCACACATTATCTTCCCGCCTCAGCCTCCCAAGTTCCATTACAGGCATGAGCTACCACGTCCAGCCTGTATCATATTTTTATATGTCAGTTATACTTCAGAAAGAAGATTTTAAAGGTTGTGAGTATAAGGAGAACTAAAAGGGCCATGCTGATAGCTATCTTCTAGATCAGCAGCTTTCAACCTTGTTAAATCAATATCCACAGTGAAGTATAGTAAGAAATTATGTTTTATGCTACAACCCAATTCAGAGATATATACATGTACACATAACTGAAATCAGTTATAAAATAGTATCTTTTTTTTTTTTTGAGACAGAGCCTCAACCTGTCGCCCTGGGTATGGGTAGAGTACCGTGGCATCACAGCTCACAGCAACCTCCAACTCCTGGGCTTAAGCGATTCTCTTGTCTCAGCCTCCCACATAGCTGTGGCTACAGGTGCCCGCCATAACGCCCAGCTATTTTTTGGTTGTAGTTGTCATTGTTGTTTGGCAGACCCGGGCTGGGTTCGAACACACCAGCTCTGGTATATGTGGCTGGCGCCTTAGCTGCATGAGCTACAGGTAATGAGCTCACAAAATAATATCTTTATTACATGAAGTTCCATATTTCCTATTCTATTTCTTAAGAAAAAAAAAATACTGGTTCTGCCTCACTAAAAATATCCCATGGCCTACTAATTGGTTACAATTTTATGGAAACCACTCTAGATTAGAGACCTTCAACACAAGGCACGTACACTACATGAATACTATAGAGTGAGGCCAGGAAAATATTAAGTCTCTTTTTAAAATCTCCTAAATACATTATATTTTTGAGTACATCTTATAAAATATTTACAGGTGACACATTAGTACATATAATAATTTCCAGAGAAAGGTAATTTGTAGAAGATGATCTACTCCCTTGAGTCAGTGGTTACAGACGACTGGATATTAGTCAATATTAAACTTTCCAAGTTACCATCTGAGAGTACACTGAGACCTCTAAAGGTACTTAATATACATTAAAATCAGTCTTCCAGTTAACACACAAGTGAGATACAAGTGCATTAAAAACCTGAACAGTCTTTAGTGTGACGATCCAAATCAGAACATACAAATGGTGATTCCACACAGAGAAGTACGGGCACACTCAACACACTTTTCGAAACATACTGGAAGAGTTAATACAGCCCTGTGCATATCTTTAGCACCACTAGTATCAATGCCAGGATTTCTAGTCAGTGGTGTCAAAGAAAGACCAGCAACCATTTTGTATTCGAAGTTCTAATATTCTAAAATTGCCATGACTTAGAAATTTTGTAGGCCAAGAATTAAACAAGACAGATTATTTTCAGAACTCTAACTTTCTAGGAAAAGGTTAACCTTTCCTATTGAAAATAAAACTATTAACCTACCAACAGGACAAAGCAGGTAACCCAATCCACTCCTTTCTAGGCCCTTTCTGAATAGTAACTCAAGTTTTCAGGACAGCAACTTTCAACTTTGTTAATAAGAAAATAAAGTCTGTGGGTGGCACCTGTGGCTTAAGGAGTAGGGTGTTGACCCCATATATCGGGAGTGGCAGGTTCAAACCTGGCCCCGGCCAAAAATTGCAAAAAAAAAAAAGAGAAAGAAAAGAAGTCTGATAACTGACACACCAAGTAAGAAACTTTCGTTCCTGTCTTCGTTAGTGAAGTATTTTATTCTAGGTGACTAGCCAGAGAGACAAAAACACTACCACCTCCAGTAGAACCACCATACTGATATTTTTTAAAAATCAAAAACAAAAAACACAAAACAAGGGGAAAGAGAAAATGCACATAAAAAGTGTTGAATACTTACTTATGTTTTTTCTACCTTACTCTACCTCCCTCAATACCAAGAAGAAATTTTTAATGTAAGTAATATAATCACAACTCATCACATAGAAGAAAAATTGAGGATCAGAGATGGAAATTTTTGGAAAGTCATGCTTTCAAGCAACATTCAAAATCTAGTTTTAAGTTCAACGCTCTTGATGTCTTCATTATACCAGGCTGCTCCTACCACAAAAGGTACATGAATACAGTTGCTGAACAAGAAACACAACAGAATACAATCGAAATTACTTCTTTTGTACATGGATATCTTACCAATGAGTTTTGAGGATATATTAAAGTATTAATACTGTGTATGGTCAGTAAGTAAAGTTTTTTTTTTCCCCTTTAGGTTTAAAGAACCCCATAAAATTACTTAATAATTTCATATGATTTTTATGAGTAGTTGAGGCTAATCAATGCAGGGCATATTATTAGAAAAATCCTAATAGTAGCCAATATTTTTTAAAGCAAAAGGTTTAACAATTGGACTAATACTTACAAATTTTTCACTTGCTCTGCTTGTGATAAACAATCTTTCAATAAGAGTAATTTTAGGAGACTGTTGTAAGTTTTCGTGTTAAACACAACGTTTTGCGCTTTTGCTTTCAGGAAAATATTAAATGCATCTATAAGAGAAAAAAAAGTGAGATGATATTATTCTGAAATGGCAAGAGGGAGGGGAAGATCCTTTTAAAAAGCCCTTACCCCAGGTATTTTTGTTTATTGATACTCACCCCATTAGGACTTTGGGGAGATATGCAGTGACCCAGCAAGTAAATGATGTCTCTCTTCAAATCTCTAAAGGACACAGCTACAGTGTCGGAAACTACTACTTAGTCCAAATGGACAGTACCCGAAAGGGTTCCTTTTAAAATTATTTTTCATACTAGCTTTCTTAAGCCAGCAAATTATTTTTAAGCCAATAAAAATAAGAAACAGCTCTTTAGAATTTGTCAAAAGATGATACCAGTTTGAAAATAAACTGCAAAATGTGTGTTAAAGTCCAAATAAACCAGAGGTATAATTTAGATTGAGGGGAGCAAAAGCCTCATTTTGAAGCAATCTTTAATCTATAAGTGGGTGGTTACAATGGTTAACATTTCAGCACAACAGCATTAAAGTGAATATAGCCTATAATTCTAAAATTAGGAGATCACATTATTTGGCTACGACAGGACTTATACAAAAACATACAATTTTCAAATATACAGATATCTAACAAGTAAACTAAGCAACATTTGTTTGACTGATTAACAGTTTTATTTCACTTGTTCACAATAACTGTCAGTGAATGAAAAGATGTTACCAAAAGAGAAGTAGCTACACTTTTCAGTCACTTACTTTTCTGAAATAAAATTGCCTGGCTATAAACAGCCAACTGAAACTATAATCTACTCTCTGTGTGTATAAACAAATCACAAAGAAAACGGGGCATCACTGAACTCCCAGGTACGGCCTTCCATGACAATAAGGCTCAACATAAGGAAATACAGAAGGCGTAACTAGTAATGAACATGACACGAATGTTCCGAAGAACATTCTGAGCTGCTTTAGAAGTTTCTGAACAAGCAGAAGCTGATAAGCATTTGTGTATAAGTAAGGGGAGGTGTGTGTAAGCCCTCAAATGGAAGTGGCAGCATCAATACTTACTTATTCCATCCATCTAAACTCAGAGAAAAAAAAGAGCAAAGTCATGACAACATTTTTATAATGCATCTTAAGTAGGGAGAACAGTTTGGGCAAGTGAAAGTAACTGTAGTGAAAGTTAACTGCAGCACAAATCGATAACTTTTCAAAGTCTTTCAAAAAACATTCCTTGTTAGTCACTAAAGTACCATGTGCCTTGTACCAGATTCTGTTTGTGTACACCTATTACATACTGATTACTCCATTGGATACTACTCTATCTTATATATTTAACTTTTTTGAAATGAAAGCAAATGAAGTCACATCTTCATTTGAGTACCGGTATCAATTCATCACAAAGTTATGAACAAAGTTTTATTTGCTACTGAAGTCACGGAATAGCTTTGCTAAATAAAATATTTTATTTAATTATTTTTGAGACAGAGCCTCAAGCTGTCGCCCTAGGTAGAGTGCCATGGCATCACAGCTCACAGCAACCTCCAGCTCCCGGGCTTAAGTGATTCTGTTGCCTCAGCCTCCCAAGTAGCTGGGACCACAGGCACCTACCACAACGCCCAGCTATTTTTTGGTTGCAGCCATCGTTTGGCAGGCCTGCGCTGGATTGGAACCCGCCAGCTCAGGTGTGTGTGACTGGCGGCTAAGGCCACCAGGCACCAAGCCAATAAATAAAATATTTTAAATGACACACAAGAACATGACTCAGAATCTGTCACTCAGTACACTATACATTTATTTTCTTTATTAGGGGACTAAGAAGTTATGATGTAATGCAATTATGGTCTACTTTCTAACAATCTTATGTAATAGCTCACTGGTTGGTTGGATGAGGATATAAAATAAATACTATCTCAATATTTAAAACCAAAAACATAAAGCTAGAAAATCTTACTACTTGTTTTTTAAAATTGCAGTATTTGGGCCAGGTGCGGTGGCTCATGCCTATAATCCCAGCACTCCGGGAGGCTGAGGCAGGTAGACTGCCTGATCTCATAGGTTCGAGACCAGCCTGAGCCAGACTGAGACCTCATCTCTAAAGATAGACAGGTGTTGTGGCGGACGCCTTAGTCCCAGATACTCGGGAGGCTGAGGCAAGAGAATTGCTTGAGCCCAAGAGTTTGAGGTTGCTATGAGCTACGACACCACAGCACTCTACCAAGGGTGACAAAGCAAGACTCTGTCTCAAAATATAATAATAAAATAATATAAAATAAAATAAAATAAAATTATGGTATTCACATTAAATTGGTGTGGTTGTGTTTATTATTACCTTTAAAAAAAAAGTTAGCATTGTAATGTACGAAGCCCATTCACCACAGATTGCATCTGGTGGGACAATTTCAATACATCTATAATGAAACTATGACTTAACTATGAAAAACTATAATGCAAGCATTCAATTTACTTTTTTTACATTGTTTGCATTTGTTAGGTAAAATCTACATGGACTGGATGTGGTGGCTCATGCCTGGAATCCTAGCCCTTTGCCAGGCTACGTAGGAGGACTGCTTGAGAACAGGCGTTGGAGACCAGCCTGAGCAACATACAAACCTCCATCCCCACCATCCTTCTCCACAGACATAGAAGTAGCAGCTCTGGGTGTAATGTCTTGCACCGTTGGTCCCAGCTACTTGGGAGGTAGCAGGATTGCTTCAGCCCAGAAATTTGGGGTTACTGTGAGCTATGACACCACCACAGCACTCTATAGAATGAGACCCTTTCTTCCCTCCACCCCCAAAATATAATGAACCCAACCTCCAGTATATAGCTCCATCACCAATAATTAGCAATTGACATTTTGCTAGATTTGCTTCCTTTGTTTTTAATGGCTTAAGTATTTTAAATTATAGAAATTTTGATTTTTTTCATTCCTCAATAATTTATAGATATCAAATTTATAAATATTTTCCTATGAATCATAACAATATCCTCATATCTAATAAAAGTTAAGAGTAATTCCTTAATATTACCTACCACTCAGTTAACAGTTAAATTTTTCCAATTGCCCAAAAATGTCTTTGTTAATTTAAGGTATGAATGAAAGTAACTGATGTATAAAACTGAAGTCTGATCTCTTTCCTGGAGCACTGCCACTTTGTTGGGCTTAGATCCCACCCATGCCCTATTAGAAAGTGCCCAAGAACATGTTTACCTCTGTTTCTCCTACTTTGGCAGGCATCCAGCAGATCTTTATGGAGATCATTTTCTATAGGCGGAGCTGATGGAAAATTCTGGACATCTTTTTCATCTTCATACCATAACTTTAAAACAAAAAGTATTCAGTTAACTAAAAACCAGTAAATAAAGTGATCTTTTCAGTATAAAAGTCAGCTAATCTAGGAAATAATTGTACTGACAACAAAATCTGTTTATAATTATGCCAAAAACAAATTACCTCAGGTACATCAAATGGAACTTCCTGATTACTATTTCTAAGGATTTCCGCTAATAATCTTAATGTCTTCTCACGAGGAATAACATTTTCTTCTTGCATTTTATTCCAGACAGCATCAGCTCTTTGCCAGTCACCATTTATTTCTGTAGAATTTGATTAAGCAGAATTTAACAAATATACTAAGGATCCCATGAAAATATACAGCACTTTTTCTTACTTGATGGTAAAGAAAGCATTATTCCAGGGCGGCGCCTGTGGCTCAGTGGGTAAGGTGCTGGCCCCATATACCAAGGGTGGCGGGTTCAAACCCAGCCCTGGCCAAATTGCAACAACAATAAAAATAGCTGGGTGTTGTGGCGGGCGCCTGTAATCCAGCTAACTTGGGAGGCTGAGGCAAGAGAATCGCCTAAGCCCAAGGATTTGGAGGTTGCTGTGAGTTGTGACACCATGGCACTTTACCGAAGGTTAATAAGTAAGACTCTGTCTCCAAAAAATCTATATCCTTTAAATTATAAACCAGAAATCCTGTACCTCTTAAAATGTAATAACTAAACAGCTCCCCCTTTATTAAATACTTTGAAACAAGTAGATAAAATGTTTGTCTTTTTAAAAATCAACTGAGAAATTATCCACTGCCAAAATAAAAATCAGAAATAGACAAATATCGGCACTTGAGGTGGTCCCTTGGATCTGTGTCTTGCTTCAACAGTGTTTGGACGGAACAGACCCGAGGACTCCCTTTTTTCCAGACTTCGCAAATTTTCCAGTCTCATTCTTTTCTTTTCCACGTGCAATCTCTGGGACCGTCTTCACTGCACCTCCTGCCTCTGGAGCCAGCTAACACCGTTTTTTTGTGGTTAGTTTCTTATTACCGATCAACCATGAGCTCCCAGATTCGTCAGAATTATTCCACCGATGTGGAGGCAGCCGTGAACCGCCTGGTCAACTTGCATCTGCGGGCCTCCTACACCTGCCTCTCTCTGGGCCTACTATTTCAACCGCAAACATGTGGCTCTGAAAGGCGTGGGCCACTTCTTCCGTGAGTTGGCGGAGGAGAAGCACGAGGGCTCTGAGGGTCTCTTGAAGATGCAAACCAGCGTGGCGGCAGCGCTCTCTTCCTGGACGTGCAGAAGCCATCTCAAGATGAATGGGGCACAACCCTGGACGCGATGGAAGCTGCCCTGGCCCTGGAGAAGAGCCTGAACCGGGCTCTTTTGGATCTTCATGCCCTGGGTTCTGCCTGCACAAACCCTCATAGACCTAGTTTCACTTAATCGTCATAGGTACTGTTTCCTGGTGTCACACAGCTCACAGCAAGCTCCAACTCCTGGGCTTAAGTGATTCTCTTGCCTCAGCCTCCTGAGTAGCTGGGACTACAGGCGCCTGCCACAATGTCTGGCTATCTTTTTGTTGCAATTTGGCTGGAGCCAAGTTCGAACCCACCTCCCTGGGTATATGGGGCTGGTGCCCTACCCACTGAGCTACAGGCACTGCCAATATTTTATTTATTATATTATTATTTTTATTATTTGAGACAGAGTCTCTCTCTGTCACCCTGAGTAGAGTGCTGTGGTGTCATAGCTCACAACAACCTTAAACTCTTGGTTTCCAGAGATCATCTTGTCTCAGCCTCTCAAGTTGCTGGGACTACAGGCTCCTGCCATAACACCTGAGTCATTTTTCTATTTTTAGTAGAGACGGAGTCTTGCTCTTGCTCAGGCTGATCTTGAACTCCTGAGTTCAGGCGATCCATCTGCCTCGGCCTTCTAGTATTAGGCCTCGGCATGCTAGGATTACAGGGGTGAGCCGCCATGCCCAGCCCCGGCCACACTTTTCTTTTCTTTCTTTCTTTTTTCTTTTTTTTTTAGAGACAGAGTCTCAATTTGTCACCCTGGGTAGAGTGCTGTAGTGTCACAGCTTATAGCAACCTCCAGCTCTTGGGTTTAGGTGATGCTCTTGCCTCAGCCTCCCGAGTAGCTGGGACTACAGGCGCCTGCCACAATGCCCGGCTATTTTTTTTGTTGTAGTTTGGCCGGGGCTGGGTTTAAAACCACCACCCTCCGTATATGGGCCGGCACCCTACCCACTGAGCCACAGGCGCTGCCCCTTAAACGATTCTTTTGCCTTAGCCTACCAAGTAGCTGGGACTACAGGTGGCCGCCATAATGCCCGGCTATTTTTTCGGTGCTTTAGCTGGCCCAGGCCAGATTCGAATTATGGTGTATGTGGCCGGCGCCCTACCTACTGAGCTACAGGCACCATGCAAGATTTGGATTTCTAATTTCTTACAGCTCTGTGAATTCCTGGAGAGTCACTTCCTATATGAGGAAGTGAAACTCCTTAAGAAGATGGGCGACCACCTGACCAACCTCCACAGGCTGGCTGGCCCCCAGGCTGGGCTGGGGGAGTATCTCTACGAAAGGCTCACTCTAAAGCATGACTAAGAGCCTGAGGAGACCAGGGACCTCTGAGAAGCCCTTTTCAAACCATTCAGGGCTTCTGCCAGAGCCCCCTCCTCCTCCAGCCACAAGGCAGCTTTTTAAACACCTTGCAGTCTTTTCCCAAGCCTTGGACCAAATGGACATAAAGCTTTGTGCACCTAAAACAAAAACAAAACAAAACAAAAAAAGAAACAGACAAATAAACTACGCCTTTCAATCGTTGCAAAGATAATGGATATATGTATACTGTGTAGTACAAAGCTGAGGCTCTAATATGACTTAATTCTAAATATATCATTCTCTTTAAAAATGACAAATCTATAAACCCTTACCACTTAGTTGAAAAGAGAGAATTGTCTATTTCTCTTCTGTTGAAAAACTATTCTGTGATAGTGCATGATGGACATTAGATTTCTTATCTCAACAGATAATGCTATTAGATTAAGTATTATGGGGACCAAGAAGTCTGTTACAACGGAATTAAGCAAAAATCTTTCTTATTAAAAAACAAAATAAAACCAGTTCTTTCCATATGGTAATCCAGTCACTGTATATATATAGTAAAACAAAACTCTATTTTCAGGCATTTTCATGGGTGAAAAGAGTAAAGGTCATTCAATTTATTTATTTTTTTTTGTAGAGACAGAGTGTCACTTTATGGCCCTCGGTAGAGTGCCGTGGCATCACACAGCTCACAGCAACCTCCAACTCCTGGGCTTAAGCGATTCTCTTGCCTCAGCCTCCCGAGTAGCTGGGACTACAGGCGCCCACCACAACGCCCAGCTATTTTTTGGTTGCAGTTCAGCTGGGGCCGGGTTTGAACCCGCCACCCTTGGTATATGGTGCCGGCACCTTACCGACTGAGCCACAGGCGCCACCCAAGGTCATTGAATTTAGTAAACAGATTTCTGCTTGTGAATACTAGAGCAAGATGTCACATGACTTTAAGTTCATAAAATCATGAAATGAAAAGAAAAACTTCTCTAGCTTTCTTTTAGAAATTTGCAAATATGGCCAGGTACAGTAGTTCATTCCTATAATTCCAGCACTCTAGAGAGGCTAAGACTAGAAGATCACTTCAGCTCAGGAGTTTGAGACCAGCCTGAGCAAGAACAAGATCCCATCTCTATAGAAAAATTTTAGAAACAGAAATTAGAAGTAGAAAAATTAGCAGAGCATTGGGGTGAATGCCTTGTAGTCCCAGCTACTCAGGAGGCTGAGGCAACAGGATCACTTGAACCCTACAGTTTGAAGTTGCTGTGAGATAAGCTGACACCACAGCACTCTAGACTAGACAACAGAGTGAGATATTTTTCTTAAAAAATGGAAACAAATTGTAAACATGTACAAGAAATATCTACATTGTCTGTGGTAGCTCTAGGAAAGAGGATTTTATAATACGACTACTCCAAAAAACACAAATAAATTTGATCCTCACCATTTGAGAGGAAAAATACCGAAATAAAGCAAGTGGGATATTCCTAGTCCCCCCCAACACAAATTAAGTTTTTAAATAACAGACTCCTAAAAGTAAATAATCAGAGAAGAAAAACCAAAACATTCACACTCCATCAGAAATCAGCAATAGAGAAAAAGTAAAACTGAGTAGGAAAATTCCTCTGGGTCAAACAGACTACAGTCTGGACTTTCAATGGACTACAGTAGAATTAACGTAACGTTCAGAGTGATTTCATACATACTTTGATAATAAAATTAGTCTCAGTAATATTACACTTACAGCTAATTTTCAAAACTAAAACTCTCATGAGCTGTAATAATTATGCCTTCCTGCATCAAAATGTTCTAGAGTAACATAAAATTCAAGTATTCAAATATACAAAGTATAAAATTTACCTGATAAAAAAAAAATCCAGGATGGCACTTGTGGCTCAGTGGGTAGGGTGCCAGCCCCTTATACTGAGGGTGGCGGGTTCAAACCCGGCCCTGGCCAAACTGCAACAAAAAAATATCCTGGTGTTGTGGCAGGCGCCTGTAGTCCCAGCTACTCAGGATGCTCAGGCAAGAGAATCGCCAAAGCCCAGGAGCTGGAGGTTGCTGTGAGCTGTGTGACACCATAGCACACTACCAAGGGTGATAAAGTGAGACTCTGTCTCAGGGGGATGTGTAACAGTTGGCACTTTACATATGTTCTCTATGGTATTAAACTAAGAGATGAAGATTTCTAGTTCAGGGTTTTAATCAGAAAGCTGACAAGTTTTTACACATTCCTGATACGATGGGACAATTTCCAGATTCTCTTTGCCAATCACCTAGTGAAGGTATCCTAGTATGAATATCACTCCCCTCTAATTTAAGGATTACGTGGGATAAGAATTCTTGTCTTGGGGCAGCGCCTGTGGCTCAGTCAGTAGGGCGCCGGCCCCATATACATATACCGAGGATGGCGGGTTCAAACCCAGCCCCGGCCAAACTGCAACCAAAAAATAGCCGGGCGTTGTGGCAGACGCCTGTAGTCCCAGCTTCTTGGGAGGCTGAGGCAAGAGAATCGCTTAAGCCCAGGAGTTGGAGGTTGCTGTGAGCTGTGTGAGGCCATGACACTCTACCGAGGGCCATAAAGTGAGACTCTGTCTCTACAAAAAATAAAATAAATAAATAAATTAAAAAAAAAAGAATTCTTGTCTTAGGTGGCACCTGTGGCTCAAGGAGTAGGGCGCCGGTCCCATATGCCAGAGGTGGCGGGTTCAAACCTAGCCCCGGCCAAAAAAAAAAAAAGAAGAATTCTTGTCTTGTTATGCCTGATAACAAAGAGTTATCAATGACTAACGGGAGTTTCAAATAACGTAAGAGCTAATGTGATGGGATTCTCACAGACCAAAGATGGGATGATTTGAAAGTTAAAAAAAAAAAAAAATTGGCTCAGTGCCTATGGCTCAAGTGCCTAAGGCGCCAGCCACATACACCTGAGTTGGTGGGTTCGAATCCAGCCTGAGGCCCGCCAAACAACAATGACATCTGTGACCAGAAAACAGCTGGGCTTTGCAGGCACCTGTAGTTCCAGCAACTTGGGAGGTGGAAGCAGGAGAATCGCTTAAGCCCAGAGTTTGAGGTTCCTGTGAGCTGTGACGCCACAGCACTCTACCCAGGGTGACAGCTTGAGGCTCTGTCTCAAAAAAAAAAAAAAGAGAAGACTAAAACACAAATGTATTTTTTAAAAAACATGAATTCATTAAAACAAAAAATCACTCAACAGTTTTGGAGGTATCTGGGACACCAGCACTTAGGATTGCCAATTAAAGAAAGAAAAACCAAGTATTTATCTCTTTCTGTAAATTTATTTCAAGTCCTTAATTTAAAGAAAAGGAAGCCACAGAACATAATATAGAACATGAAACATGTGAAGTATAAAACAGTCAAAACAGAACATAAAATATAGGTGCATATGTAAAATATATATGGATATAAACGCAGAAAGAGTAAATTCGAAGGTTGGACAACTGCAGTAGGGGAGTTTGGAGGTGAGGGTAGACATAGTGACGTTTTTATTTTTAGCCAGTATACCACTGTTATTATTTGAATCTTTGACAATTAGAATATATTCATTTTACTCGTGTAATAATGGAGAGGGAAAAGGCCACACAGAGTGAAAAAAAGGTCAATGGCTATACATACTTGAAGAAATAATGTAAAAGTAGCTCAAGTTAGACTAAATATTGAAACTGTAAATATTTTCAAAAGATTTACAACATTTTTATTGCAAAATTATAAATTTAAAGCAACTTTATTTTGGATAGACTTCTTTATTAGACTTTTATTGGATAGACTTCGTAAAGAGGAAATTAAAGTGTTTAGATACAGGGGTGCGCAACCTGTGGCACGTGGCATGCAGATTCTTCAAGGACTGTTTTGCTCATCTGTGGTGTCAAATATCGCAAACAGTATGCATTGGACCATTTTTAAATGTTTTCATCAGCTTTCATTAGCGTTTGAGTATTTAATGTATAGCCCAAGACAACTCATATTCTTTCAATGTGGGGGGAGAAAGGAAAAAAGGCTGTTTGTAAAGTTTAGAACATAAAAAAATGTTTGGTAAGAAGGTGGCAGTGTTGTCACTGAGAAATAAAGAATATTCCTTAGGCAGGTAAGGGAGTTATTTCATTCCAGTAATTTTTGTTGTAGGTTCCAGGAGTTAATTTTACAAGACTGTAACAATGAAAAGTCAAAATGTATCAGAATGGATAGAATTAAAGTTTGCAACGTGACAGGTTCTTGTAACAGATCATGTATGAACTTCATACTATTTTGAATCAGCTGAAAATGAAAGCTGTATTACAACAGCTAGTATTTAAGCTATAAAGATATAATAAGACTTAATACAGTTTTCATGGGTGCTGGCTGTACCTTTGTTTTGTGCATGTTTCTGTAGAATGTTTTAGTTCACCACAAAATTAAGTGTGTTTGGGTGTGTGACAGAAACTCATCTAAAATGAAGTTGCTTTTTAACATATACCCCCAATGACTAACCCAACCCATTTGAAGGACTAAAATCCTATCATGAAAAAGAAATCCCCATCTAAATATCTTTTTTTTTTTTTCCAGAAATCTACCATCAAGTATAATAGGACCACAATTCAAATATCACTCTATACCATATGCTACCTTGTAACAATATTTAACTAATGGTCCAAATCTGAGGGAGGAATGGAGAGAGGGCTTGCAGAAGGCAAGAAATAGCTTGCTTTTTCTTCAGAAAGGAAAGGATTGAGGCTATTAGAACCAGATTACCTACTTACATCACTATAGAAGGTGGGAATATAAAAATGGGGTTGAAAAGTATACTTCCCTGTAAGGATTCCACAGCTTCCAGCCTCACCTGAGGCCATCTACACCCTCTAAGCTCCCCAGACTATTTGGCTTAAATACAGGGCAAGAAGAAACTGAAGGCAGGTGTCCAACAGAGCGGATAGGGGAGGAGCGGAAAATGGTATTAAACCCAGAGACAGCACGTCCCTAAAGGAGATCGCAAGAAGAACCTAAAAGTATTATTTTTTGTTTCTTTTTTTAAAACTATAGTATAAGTTCATCTGAATAGGAAAAAGAAGTTAGTGTAGCTAGCCACCTCTCCCCCCTCCCTGAATTGCCACTGTACTTCATGTATTTTTACAGTTGTTCTTAAACTCTGTATTTTTAAGTCTTGGTTGTGGGGGTGATTCTCAGCATAGCACTATTTTTTATATCTGCAGTGCCTATAATAACATCTAGCATAGTAAGGCTCTACAGATATTTTAATTTGAATGATCAAGTTATACAGTTTTCCATGAGGACTACTTTAAATGCTAAAACACAGTGGTGCCCGTAGCTCAGTGGCTAGGGGGCACCAGCCAGCTAAACAACAATGACAACTGCAACAACAAAAACAACAAAAAATAGCCAGGCATTGTGGCAGGTGCTTGTAGTCCCAGCTACTTGGGAGGCTGAGGCAAGAGAATCGCTTAAGCCCAAGAGTTTGAGGTTGCTGTGAGCTGTGATGCCATAGCACTCTACTGAGAGCAACATAGTGAGACTCTGTCTCAAAAAAATAAAAATAAATGCTAAGATACATTTTGATTTATAAAGTCAGTATTTCTGGGTTATGGTGGATAGTAACAAAAAAAAAAAAGGATTTTTTTTGAAGTTTGTATAAAATTAGAATGAGATAGTTCCTTCAAAAAAGAAAAGTGGGACGGGTGAATGGGGAGTTAACCCTCAAATATAGGTCATAATCCATAATTTAAGGACTAAATGCCTAAAACAAAAAGCTTTTAATTCTATACACTCAACACCAACCTGAGCACTGTATGTGAAAATTTGATCATTCAAGCCAAAGTTTTAAGAATTATAAAAAGAAGTGAGAATTTTAATACAACCAAAATTTAGAATTTTAAGGGAAGTTTTATTTCACTTATACATACCATCAAGATGTAATTAAAAGCTTCCAATGAAATTAATAAACACAAGTTCAAAAAGACAAATCTATTTGTTTATTGTTGTCTATGTTTGGTAAAGAAAACCTTGTAATGACGAAATGAGAACAATAAATGTAGACCAAATATCTATGAGGCAAAAAGGGAAAAGTCACTGACTGTCCTACGTGTTCCCATCTACCCACATACCCTAAAAGAGACTGTCAATCTTCCAAATGGGTCCACTGCTATATATATACTAGAACATGGTTTTTGATAACGTAGGTCAAAAGTTTCAAAAATGTCAAATACAAATGTTAGGATTTCAGCCTAAGGAAACCTTCACGGTGGTTAAAGATTAAGGTACAAAAATGAATAATGTAGTCTTGTTTTATATTAGGGAAAAGTGAAATTTATTCACATGCCCAGTAATAGCAGACTGGTTGAGTAAACTAAAATACATTCATTGAGTACATTAGTTATCTGTAGACGATTAAATATACAAAAATGTTTGTAATGTATACCTAAGTCAAAAATATAACAGGATCACATTTAAAAATAAACTGCTTAAGGATGAGTCCCTATGTAGACATGCTTGTTTTTGCAAAAGGGTAGATATACATGAAAGTGTAGATAGTTACCTATTTGTAAAAGTGACCAGTAAATCTACTTAAGGATTTAAATAAAAAGAAAAGAAAAGAATTGTCTTTCCTCAAGAAGTTCTGTTTAAATTCTGTGGTTCTGGGCGGCGCCTGTGGCTCAGTCGGTAAGGCGCTGGCCCCATATACCAAGGGTGGCGGGTTCAAACCCGGCCCCGGCCAAACTGCAACCAAAAAAATAGCCGGGCGTTGTGGCGGGGCCTGTAGTCCCAGCTACTCGGGAGGCTGAGGAAAGAGAATCCCTTAAGCCCAGGAGTTGGAGGTTGCTGTGAGCTGTGTGAGGCCACAGCACTCTACCGAGGGCCATAAAGTGAGACTCTGTCTCTACAGAAAAAAATAAAAAAAAAATAAATAAATAAATTCTGTGGTTCTGATGAAGACTTTATTTTCTCATTACTGCAATAAGAATGTCAGAAATCATGAAGACTGTACAGGGTCCAGCAATAAAACATAACATTCTATGATAAAAAGTTCAATCTAGCCTCAATTTGACCTCTGCTGCAGACTCCACATTTGACATTCTCTCAAAGCCTACCTCTTTTTCCTGTCATTGCCTTCAACAGACTAAATAAATGAATACATGAGGAACAGTTAAATCACTTACTATATAGTTTTAGCAGACTGTAGTACAACTGGTCTCTATCACATTCAAATAGCTTCTCTGTTAGCTCCACTAATTTTTCCAGAGTTTCAACCTTAAAAATAAGATTAACAGTGTATCAACATTTTATAAAGGGACATATTTTATAGTTAACAATCAGCAGTTGCATAATCCTCCAAATTTGCTTTATCTAAAGAGTAAATCAACTTCACTTTGAAGTTAAAGGGCCAGGCACAATATGAATATACTTCATGCCATTGAACTACACACTTAAAAATGGTTAAAATGATAAATTGTATTCTGGGTCTATTTTACCACAATCTTAAAAAATTATTTTTTAAGTTATAAGGCTGAATTAAGAAAAAAACATGAGGGCAGTGACTGTGGCTCAGGGAGTAGGGCGCCGGCCCCATATACTGAGGGTGGTGGGTTCAAACCAGGCTCTGGCCAAACTGCAACAAAAAAAATAGCTGGGCCTTGTGGTGGGAGCCTGTAGTCTCAGCTACTCGGGAGGCTGAGGCAAGAAAATCACCTAAGCCCAAGAGCTGGAGGTTGGTGTGAGCTGTGATGCCATGGCACTCTACTGAGGGTGACAAAGTGAGACTCTGTCTCTAAAAGAAAAAAACATGAATATCTAGTTGAGGGATCGCTTCTTGGCCTTTTGGCTAAGATCAAGTGAGTGTCTGGTTTCAGGAACCTCCCCAAAGGTGCATTTTAGAGAATTCAAAATATCTTCAAGCCCAGGTTAACATTTTTTAGGGTTCCTGCTGTACCTCAGGAGCAAGAAATAAGCTCTCACTTATTTGGAAAACAATCAAGATAAATAACACTGCTTCCACAATCCTCTCTCTCAAAATCCCCACATGTTCCGATGCCACGTAGGACACCTGCCCTCTACTCACATTTAGATGATTGAGATGTCAGATATCAAACACAAACCTGATTACTTGTGATACATCTGTCACAAAACCACTGAAGCCGTAAAGGTCGAGCTCTGATGCCCGGAGTCTATAAAATAAAATAATCACACAGCACCCAAGTAAGTCTTTAGCTAAATATTAATTTTTTCTCAAAGACAAAATTTTCTTTCTAATCTACTTGCCGCCAAATATATGCCAAACCTATATTCAACTATATTACAACTCAACAAAACTAAACTTACATATTAAACTATATACACTAGTATACAACATTTATACTATACTGCAACTGCCAATAAACTTTAACTTAATCCCACAGTTAGTCAAACACATCTAAGTAAGATTAGAACAGTGCATAAAACACAACCACTGTTTACAATCTGTATCTAGAAGATGCAGGTTACTTCAAAATGCTGCTTTGCAGGTCAGCATTCATCCCAGAAACTTTTTGTTAATAAAATGGTTATGGTTTCTTCGGTCTAAAAAGAAGTAATAAACTAAACTCCAAAATATGTCAATTAAAACATGTACGGGTGTAACACTCACAGGTGTGATCTTTCTCACTCACAAATTACTTGAGATATCTCAAGAGATTCAGGAGGCAAAAATCATCAATGTGCTACACAGAATTATTAACAACTGTTATAATAATAAACTAATGGCTTTATTTTTAAAAGAAACATGGTTTGTAAAATTTACAATGATTAAGGTATTCTAACTACTGTGTACTACAAACGTTTGCTTAGCATCTAAAACTAAACGCTTAAAGAATAAAACTAGCTAAGTACTTAAAATCTGTTCATAGTCATCATTTATTTCAACAATTGAGACATATATTGTATCTTCAATTAGAAATTACTATGGTTTAGTCAATAAGTCTGGCTTCAAAGCACTTATTTTACAATTTTGGATAGCAGAATAAAAGCCAACCATTTCAACATAATTCCAAGGATTTGTCACTCTAACTATAGTATTTTCATCATCTGTAACGGGGCTTCACCATTAAATACTACATTTCAATCACAGCATTATGATAGGAAAACTACATACTCATTAGCCCTGGCTGCTCCACTCTAGAGGAGGCTCCTTTACTGCATGCTCCACTCAGCTCTGTTGACGGAACCAGGTATCCCTCGAATCTAATCTCTTATAAGTCCCCATTATTTTTAATTTTAAAAAACATTGTACAATGTTAAATTAAGAACTGAAGCAGAAACTGTCATCTGGCAGCTTTGGTGAAATGACTGAAAAGGCAGTGCAACAGAAGTTGGATAGTGTTCTCATTCTCATCGTACAATATCTACATTTAGACAAACAAGAAATACACAAACTAATTGTGGAAATACATTCTCAAATACCATTAATATCTTCATTCAGACACAAGTTCTACTCAAGAATTTTCTTGCATTATTTAGTCTCACAAGCATTACATTGAAAATGAAACCAACCAAAGTATATAAAAGCCTTGAAAAACTAGTAATAATCCTCTTTAGACCAAGGCAAAATGCAAGGGCTACATTTGCTAACAACTTTCAATATTACTGCTGATCCAAATACCAACCACCTAAATAGCACAACTTTTATAGCCAACTCTGTTTGTGGCTGATTAATCTGCCTGTCATCGGAAGGACAGCTGATTTATACAACAGATCTTCCTTCGTTTCATTTTGAAATTGAGAACTGTTTTCACATACAAATCTCAATCATCAAAAGAACATCTAGGTCAGATTAACTAAATCTCCTAGGCTGCTGTTAACAGTCAACATTTCTGGCTTATCTCTTAACATCTTACTGAATTTTAAACACTGCAAGTTGAAAGCAGAAATAAAAAATGTAATAAAAATGTGGAAAACAGAATTCTAATTAGAATGTTATGTATAACATCAAAAACCAGTTAATGTTAATTAAAACAACAAACTCTCCTCTAGTTCTTTCTGTTTTTATTATATATAATCTATTTACGGATAGTGAGGATAAAATAATTACTTTTGCTGAAACACTGGTGTGTTTGTTTCCACTTGGGTTACAATGCTTCAAAAACCGCAACTTTCCTTCAGTTGCAACTCAGGACTAGGTTCAATTGTACAAGGGGAACAAAACACTCCCAAATAAAAAAATAATTGTTAACTACTCTAATTTTACAATATTACTCTGATGTAAATTTGCTACTATTATAATAAACTTCTAAGTATACCAGTAAAAATATGATATAAAATAATTTTCACCTTTTAAGTGAAACAATGTAAGTTTCCAACTGTATTTCAAACTCTCAAGCACGATTACCTTAAATTTGATTCAAACAGGAATTTTCAACTGTTTTAATTTTTCCTGAGACTCTTGCTCAAAATGTAAAATGGAGAAAATAACAAAACTTCACCTTAGCCTCATGTCATCTAATTAAGATTGTAGGAGGAAAAACTATGTGCTCAAGAGGACTTCAAAGAGAGACAGACAAAAACATGAACCTGACTTGCACACAGTGGTGCATCCCAGTAGACCCAGCAGCTGGGGAAGCTGAGGCAAAAGGATCCCTAACTTATAGTCATGAGATCAAGGCTGTAGTGTACTATGACCGCCCCTGTGCATAGCCACTGTCCTCCAGCCTGGGAGACAGAGTGAGAGCCTGCTTCTTACAAAAAAAAAAACTGCAAGCTAAAACACCAACCAAGTACAGCTGACCCTCAAACAACACAAGGATTGGGGGCATCACCCTTAACCCCCTACAGTCAAAAATCCATGTACAACCTTTGACTCCCTAAAGACTTAACTACTAATAAACTACTAATAATAAACACATATTTTGTATATTTTAGGTATTATATACTATATTCTTACAATAAAGTTAGAGAAAAAAATATTAGTATCATAAGAAAGAGAGATTATACATTTATAGCACCATTTTTATCGATACCCGAAGCTTGCATCATCTGTTTACAAGATGACTTTCTATCTGAGATGGTGGGCAACTGCAGCGGCAGACCCCAATCTACAGTACATATCAAGTAATTCAACTTTTTCTCGTAACAATTGTCACTTTTGTCTGCTACTTGGGAACACTTCCCAGCACCACTACTGGCACTGGGTGTGGGTCCCCCGGTGTTATCCAAGTTTTATGGATGAATAATATGTAAGAGTTGGCTTTCTACTGCAATATGCAATTTATTGGAGAGACGAACTACTCACAAGGAGATGAGTAGCCTCGCAGAGTGTTTTAAGTAGATACTGAGAACAAAATAATTGCAACAGCAGTAAGAGGTGAAGATGAAGTTATCATAGCAGCACAGTATCATCACAGTGGACTTAATACAGTATGGTTTAACGCTGCATCTCTGTTTGTTTATATTTCTTTCACCCATGAACGATGCTATGTGTGCGTAAGTTTTAACTTTTTATAATACATTTGTGTCTATTTTATGGTAATAATTAAAAGACTAGTATCTACATATATTTTATGCATTCACAACATACCTACCGCTCTTAAATGTTTTTATTATTTCTAGGCTACAGGGGTTCATTTGTGTTTCTTTTTCAAATCTCCAAAACCTTTCGAGTATATTTTCTAATAAAAAAATCTGTGTATAGTTATACATGTGGAATTCAAACCTGTACTGTTTAAGCGTCAATTCAACTTATCCCCATAGTTAGGATAGACCAAGGGAGGAAAAATGTTATCATAGCATATATGAAACCTTTTTAGCATTTGTCCTTTTCTCAAAAATCTTGAGAGATAGACTTAAAAACCATGTCTAATGAAGAGAAAAACAGGCTGGGCAAGTCAATTAACAAAACCTGTTTAAACTAAACCCGATCCCAAAGACAAGGTGTTAAATGAACTCATTCATGGGAGAGTGGGTATAAATCTGCATGAGCTTTGATATATACTGAAACTACAGAGTTCAATAAAAAAAATCCAGCTCCAGAAACGACTGTGTATATGTAAGAGCCATCCTGGCTTATTAAGGCAGACAAAATGAGATTAAAAACTCTGAACTTAAGGCCAGGCACAGTGGCTCACGCCTGTAATCCTAGCACTCTGGGAGGCAGAGGTGAGTGAACTGCTTCAACTCAGGAGTTCCAGATCAGCCTGAGCAAGATCCAGGCCCCATCTATACTAAAAATAGAAAAATTAGCCAGGTGTAGTGGTACACACTGGTAGTCCTCAGCTACTTGGGAGGCTGAGACAAGAAGACTGCTCAAGCCCAAGAGGTTGAGGTTGCTGTGAGCTATGATGCTATGGCACTCTACCCAGGGCATCAGGGTGAGATTCTGTCTCAAACACACACAAATGGTGAATTTTATCTAATAAAGAATAAAAAGAGTAACAAAAATTGGGAGACCACTAGAATCTAAGCATTTTTTAATTTTTTTTTTGAGACAGAGTCTCATTATCACCCTCAGTAGAGTGCCGTAGTGTCACAGCTCACAGCAACCTCCAACTCTTGGGCTTAAGTGATTCTCTTGCCTCAGCCTCCCAAGCAGCTGAGAGGTGCCTACCACAACGCCCGGTTATTTTTTGTTGCAGTTGTCATTGTTGGTTAGCTGACGTGGGCCAGGTTCGAATCCACCAACTTCGGTGTATGTGGCTGATGCCATAACCACTGTGCTACTAAGCGTTTGGTTTTAAACTAGACCACATCATGAGAAGTGGTCCCCCTTTGAGAAGACATCACATTTACCCTGACTGCAATGGAACGGAAAGGAAGAACAGCTGAAAAGAAGAGAGGGAAAAGTCAAGCAAGAGTAATCTCAGAGAAAGGCTACACTGTTTTGATAGTTAGGATACGGAGGGACCAGGAGGTCATGGAGGTAGGGATGGTACAGAGGAACTTACAGAAAACAGGAAATCAGGGCCTGATTTCAAATTCATGCTATTATGGGTTAAGTCTCTCTTATTTATTTGAGAACAGAAGTGTTTTGGATTTTCTTTCTTTTGGGAATATTTGCATAGTATGGGAATTTACCAGCTGACCTTTCAAAATTTGAAAATCCAAAATCCACGAAGAGCTACAATGTGCATTGCCTTTGAGTGTTACATTGGTACTCAAAAAATTTTACATTCTAGAGCATTTCAGATCTGAAATTTTCAGATTAGGAATACTCAACCTGTACTAATAAACAAGCTTTACATTCTACACTCTGAACTTAAGTTTCTTTACCCAAATTACATCTCAAAGTTGTTTTATGAGGCTCATACGAAGATATACATGACCATTATCAGTCATATTGTTTAGCTGGTAATCTAGGTTTGAAATTCAAGGGAAGAGGTTAGAATAACATATGCTAACTAAATTTAAACCAGAATCGTACCCATCTTATGTTTGCATGGAGAAGCAGCAGTGCTTGGGAAATGGCAAGCATTCAGAAAGTGATTACTTAACTGCTCCAAGGGTTAAGGGTAAAATTAAATATCTCCTTGCAGAAATCTTTAATATGGTTATTTAACATTTCAGACAACTCTTTTACTTCTTATACTTATATATATATAATCTCTCCCTGGATTTAATGTCTTGTCTTAAAGAATGAATAATCCACAAAGTGCTACTTTATTTAAATGGTCTACAGCACTCTCTTCTTGGGAGATAACTGAACTAAATTAAACACAATAGACCAGAAGAAAGAAGTCACTTTTGTTTGTTTACAGAGAAATGTCATCTTATTTTGCCATAAGACCCAGCAGTAGAAGTACTGGAATAGAACTCAGGAGGTCAGGCTTTAGTTCAGTCTCAGCCACTGTGAACCATAAAGTTAAGAGGTCCCATCTATAAAGACCTAACAACATATTATCTTTATGTATCAGAAGCCTCAAAAATGGTAATGAACTAGGGACAGTGGCTCACTGTAATCCTAACATTTTGGGAGCTGAGTCAAGAGTGTCCCCTGAGGCCAGGAGTTCAAGTCCAGACTGTGAAACACTGCAAGACTCTGTGTCTACAAAAAAAAATTTTTTAATTAGTGAGTCCTGATAGAGCATGCCTGTAGTCCTAGCTACTTGGAAGGCTGAGGCAGAATTGCTTGAGCCCAGGAATTTGAATTTACGGTGAGCTACAACGATGCCGCTGCACACCAGCCTGGGTGACAGATTAAAACTTTCTCTTAAAAAAGAAATGGTAATAGCGTTTGACTCACTTCTAAGAAATGATCTGAAAACCAAATATGCTTGTAACTAAAGATGTGAATTATTATTTATGATAGTGAAAGTGCTTCTCAAAGGACAAAGGGACAAACTTTGGTTCATTTGTAAAGTGGAAATATATAATCATTAAAAATAATGCTTAGGGGTGGTGCCTGTGGCTCAGTGGGTAGGGCATCGGCCCCATATACTGAGGGTGGCAGGTTTGAATCCGGCCCCCTGCCAAACTGCAACAGAAAAATAGCTGGGTGTTGTGGCGGGCGCCTGTAGTCCCATCTCTCAGGAGGCTGAGGCAAGAGAATTGTCTAAGCCCCAGGAGTTAGAGGTTGCTGTGAGCTGTGTGATGCCATGGCACCCTACCGAGAGTGATAAAGTGAGACTCTGTCTCTAAAAAAAAAAAAAATAAAATAATAATAATGTTTAGAGGAGTTCTTTTTTTTTTTTTTTGTAGAGACAGAATCTCACTGTACTGCCCTTGGGTAGAGGGCCGTGGCGTCACACGGCTCACAGCAACCTCTAACTCTTGGGCTTATGTGATTCTCTTGCCTCAGCCTCCCGAGCAGCTGGGACTACAGGCGCCCGCCACAACACCCAGCTATTTTTCTGTTGCAGTTTGGCCGGGGCTGGGTCCAAACACGCCACCCTCGGCATATGGGGCCGGCGCCCTACTCACTGAGCCACAGGCGCCGCCCTTTAGAGGAGTTCTTAACTGTATGCTGGGAAATGAAGAAGCAGTGAAGAAGGGTGAAGTACTAAATAGATGACTCAATAAATTTCAATTACATATAAAAGATATATACATTAAATATGAGGACAGAAAAACCACAAAGAATAATGAATGAGTCTTTATACTCGGCATATATATATATACGTATATATATATATACACACACATATATATATATACGTATATATATATATATATTTTTAGAGACAGAGTCCCACTATATCACCCTTGGTAGAGTGCTGTGGCCACGGCTCACAGCAACCTCAAACTCTTGGGCCCAAGTGATTCTCTTGCCTCAGCCTCCCAAGTAGCTGGGATCACAGGCACCCACCACAACGCCCAGCTATTTTTGTTGTTGTTGTTGCAGCTGTCATTGTTTCTTAGCTGGCCCGGGCCGGGTTTGAACCCGTCACCCTCAGTGTATGTGGCCGGCGCCGTAACCACTATACTTCGGGTGCCAAGCCTATACTTGGCATATTTTAAGTAATAAAATGTGTAAGTTTTACTAGAGTCTATGCACAAGGGGAAAAAATCAGAATATTATTATTGGCAAAACACAAAATGTATTTCACAAACTTTATATACCTATTGTATACTCATGCAAATTTGTAAACATTTGCTCAATGGCATTATTTCATTTCAGAACATGCCATACAAAGAGCGGAAGGAACTAGAGACATTTAGCCTACAGAGGTCTGTCTGGAAGATAGAAAGGAGTTGATTTCAGTGCAGGAGAGAATGGCACACAAAAGGAAGGGAGTCAAACTGATATTTAGTAAGTGTTTAATAACGTACAGGACACTCTAGATAGTGTCATACTAGTGTTATGTAAGGAGCAGAACAAGGAAAAAGGGCCTTCGCACCCGCGGTTGGTTCTCCATGCCTGGAATGCTTCCCTCTTCACTCACGGTGGCCCCTATTCATCTTTTAGTGCTCATCCCAAACATCTCCACCTGAGAAAAACCTTCTCTGAAACAAACAGGTCCTGCCCACAACACTTTATCCTTCAGAAAGTACTGCATTTTCAGGTTCAAAAAAAGATCTATCTTAAGATCCATGGCTTCCACTAGACTGTGAGATATGACAGACAACTGTTTGTGAAAGGAAGGAGAGGGAGATGATGAAGGGAAGAAGGGAGAGAAGGGGCGGGGGAATTGGTCAAAACGGAATGCCGCACAAGTGCTATACACAACCTTAGCTAACACTTCATTTCCCAAGTTTCTGATGGAGAGATCTGCCAATGACCGCTCTTAAGAGTTCATGATAGGAGATGCGGTATCAGATCTAAGTCTTATGCCTCTATTAATTTATCCTACCATCTGTCAACTAAGGTCTCTATGGTCTAATTATATATCATTTGAGGGGTTGAGTAAAGTGTCTTAAAAATCCCCACATCCAAATGCCAGGAAGGCTATGTTAACCAGTATGATGAAAATGTGTCAAATGGTCTATAAAACCAGTGTATGGTGCCTCCTGATTGCATTAATGTACACAGCTATGATTAATAATAAAAAAAATTCCTATGCAAAAAAAAAAAAAAAAAATCCCGACATCCACTATCCTAACTCAGATTTTCCTTAATCTTTCTGCCTCAAATCCCCTTTAATTTATCCTACAACCTTCTGCTAGCATAAAGTTCTTTGTAACACTGTTTAGAGTTCACTGACTTCTGAATTAACTCTAATTTCCTTATTCTGATACTGAGGGTCTCTACAACCTGGGAACCATCTACTGTAATTTTAAAACGTTTCTCACAAATCGTGATAGCCCAGGATGCACGAACTACGTAGAGACTTCCCTTTTCTACTTCTTTGCTCTACTTCTAATATACTTTCCAACCCCACCAACCTTCCCAATACTGAAGAGCTAGCATAGCTATCATGCCCTATTTCCTACAGAAAAGTTTTTCCTCATTTCTCACACTGGGAGTAAGTTCTACTCTTGAACTCTCGGAACTATTTATATCTTTCCTATAGGGGTTTATACTTTCAAACTCATGTATCAGTATCTTCATATATTCTCATTTTCAAGGAGCTTCCCGTTAGCTCAGTTAGAGCTGATCCAAGTCTGATTCACTTTGTTCTCTTTCAAAGGAGTATAAGAATAATTTTACTTGAGTATAAAAATATATATGCTCATTATAGAAAACTCTAAAAATAAAAGAGAATATTTTGTAAAAATACTAGCTATTATTCTACCCTCCTGCAATAATCCATGTATAGAAATAAAATAGAAGACTATGTTAAATGTATTACGTATGATACATGATATACATACACCAACTCATTTTTAAAACAAAACAGGTCACGTTTATACATTGAAATGTGTCTGTTATCTTTCTTCTTTTTATGCTAGCATCCAGACTGGCTTATCTTGTTATCTTCCACAGTGCTTCAAATACAAGGAAGCTTTGGAAATTCAAGCATAGTGAACCTACCCATTGAGAAGATATGATTGCGTTTTGAGAATGACAAAATATTGCTCAAGACTTACAGCTTGCTTTCATATGGTAATACGATCCTAGTTTATTAATTTTCATACTTTTTATATTTTCAATAGACCTTAAACAATTACAAGACTACTCTAGGTCTTGAATTTTTACTGCTGAATGAAACCAGGTTCCCACTTTCTTTCTCCCATCAAGTATAAAAAAAAACAAAGAAAAATCTCAAACCCCAGGAAATGTACGTTAGTACACTCTTATATATTACACAGCTTGCTGTCCTACCCTAAGGTACCTGCAGTGATTCTGTAAGTTTGTTCATTTCCCTTTAAAAATTTTGCACATGTCTAAGAAAACTGTCATAGCAGACAGCCATTCCTAAATGATGATGTAGACTCTAAGGTAATTCAGAGGCACTCTTCTCTTGTCTGTTCACGGGACAGGCATGTACCTTACGCTAAGCATCACACCGTGAATTACGGGAGGTAAAGAAGACAACACAATCCCCACCTTTAAGGGGCAAAGAGAGTTAATATTATTGATCACTTGCCATATCCGGGAAACATGCAAGCTGCTTTACATACATTATGTGACTGAATCTTAAAGACAAGATATTATATTTCCTTTTAGATGAGGAAGCTTAGAAAGGTTTAGTAACTTGTCCATTATCACACAAGCAAGTAGATGGAAGACAAAATGAGAACCCTCTTATCCCTTTAATGCTTTCTATTGTATCTTCCTTACGCAAAGAAGGAAGTGATAGTTTCCTCCTATAGAGCCACTCATTGCATTCCTCCTACGCAAGTGATAGTTTCCTCCTATAGAGCCACTCATTGCAATTATCTGAAAACCTGGCTTCACTTCCCCTCTGACCAATGACCTGGTAATACTGACACTATGCATATAGAGCAATTTTCAGATTCACTGTGAACTTTCAATGGAAAACTTACATCATTTCTAGAAAATGCAAATGAACTACTTGAGCTACAGAAGCATCTGCCCAAGAAAGCATGCCCCACTGTCTTGTGACAGGTGGGTAGAACTGAGTCATAAGACAGAAAGGAGAAAGTTCTGAATTAATTTGCCAGTCCTCCCTTTCTTACACTAGACTTTGAAAAACATCAGGAGAAACACTAATTTTGGGGATGGTGTGCCCATACTTTCAATTTCATAAGAAGCATTGCATCAATATACAAATAAAAACATCACTTTTGCATCATGCCCTGTGTGGTTATTTTTGGAAAAAGACATGGAATAAAAGCAAAGTATAAATCTGAGAGAAGCATGATTACTGAAGTAAGTTAACAGTTTTAATCACATGAAATTTTTCTGAAGGCAACGGATCCATCTTCTATGGAATGTTTTGTTTTCTTAGTGAACACAGAATTGTTTAATAATGAAATTAATCAAATTTGGACAGACTTTATAGTTGGCCTTTGACTTACCAATTTCAGTAAGGAAAATTTAGTAAAGCCTAGATAAAACAAACTAATCCTAAATAGGCCAAGTTTGTCACCTACCATTTCCCATAAGCTGCTTACCATAGTTAAAAAAAAAAAAAAGAGAGAGAAGAAGAGGAAAATTTAAATTAAATGCCAAACAGTTGCAGACAGCACTTGTTTGGCTGATTAACTTGTAGACAAGCATTACAAATAAATCTGAGCATGGTCTGCAGCAAATTAAATTCCACTGCTTTTAAGAACAAAGAATTCTTTGGCAAAGAGGATTAGCAACTTTACACCCAGGAATGCCAGTTTAATTTAATTGTCCCACAATCCAAGATTTAATATGCAAATATCATTTTGATATATAATAGTGAATTTAACAAAGTGAGGAAACAAATTCAATATACAACCAGACTGCCTTTTCTGAACTGTAATTATATACAATAAAGAAGCTGTCCGAGCTCCCCCCTCCCTCCACATTATTGGGATTGAATTCTATTAACATGAATCAGAACAAGTGTAATTAAAGGTTAAAATTTTTAAATGAGTTTAAATAGCTGTACAATTAGAATACTGTAGTTAAAAATCACACCTCAATGATCTTCTTGGCCTCTTTATAATTTCCCGTTTGTAGGAAGGCAAAGAAGAGATCATAGAGCATCATCATTTCACCTTGTTCATGGCTCACAAAGTCCATTGCTGCAGGAAAGAAGAATATATATTAGAAGAAAGAAGAGAGAAATGCAGTATCATATGAGGTGTCAGACAAACAAGAAAACCTTACAGTAGAACAAATATAATAACTTAAAGATTACAGCTGTATTAATTTTCTATTATACCTATTTCTTACTTAATAGCATATATGCCTGACATTCAGTATCTAAGACTAGCTTTGAAGAGAAGTAGCGAGGATAGGTGTAAATATCTTCATAAAGATAGATCACCAAATAGAACACAAAAATAACAGGTATTTTTCAAGATGAACAGATAGTAGAATCAAGGACATTTATGATTCCGAAAGTATATCCATTTTTCTTTTCTATTAACAAGTACACTGACGTCTCCTCTGGATGCATCTGCCTTCTGCTGAAGTTTCTCTTCACAACCGTACATTAAGATTAAATAAGTGAGAAGGAAAAAAATCCAATTACATTAAGATATCAGAAGGTGACTAACCTTTCTGAATTAGATCAGTCTCTCCTCTCTCTACCAGTTTACATAAGACATCATGAATCCTTGGTAGTACTTTATACTTTGCATGGCAGTCAATGGTGGCTTCAAGAGCACCACGTAAGTCATCCCTTGTGGAAACATTACAAAATTAACAATTAATAAAATGTATCTAATCCTGTTTAATCTCTCAGTTCTACTTTAAAGAGATGTATAATGACGAATCGAAATGTAAACAACTGAGCTTTATTTAAAGGCAGAAAACCACCACACCAAAATGGAAAAAGAGAAAAGTAATCCCTACATATATAAATGAATGTTCAAAATACACACATCATTAGCAGCCCTACTGTTTAGCTACTCTGTTTCAATCTTTTATTATTTTGCTTGCTAAATGGTACTTAAAAAAAAAAAATCCAAATAGATGAAGACATTTTCTGATTTTACTATGAATAAAATACGACCTTATGTAATAAGTTGCCGTAAGAATGTATTATTTCTAAAAGCAAAGACTACGGTCGTGCATTTTTTCCAACGACTTATGTGCATTTATGGCCCTCAACAATTTCAGACCTGGTAACCTTTATTAAATGCCCATTAGACAGGTAACAAGGAATTTTCAAGCTCTTTTCATCTTTATCATAGTACTTTTTCTCACACTGCCTAGGATATTCTATGGGCCAGTGAATTCTAAGAAAACTCTAAGCATTTTTTTATTTGCAGGTAAGTTTTTACAAATCTAATTATAAAGTCAAAGCTTCTTTTACCTGGTGAGAAATTAAAATAAAAAGCTACTATAATCAAGTCAGAGTTTCTTAAACAGGGGTGTAGAAATACATGCCTGTGGGTTCTCAAAAAGTACTTTTGTTCCTTTAAAAGGAAAATGACAGTATGAGAGTTATAAAGATGATGTGATCCAATTCTACTTCCCACCCCCTTCTATTTTAAAGAGATGAGGAAATTGAGGAACCTGGAGACTGACTGATTTGCCTAACGCTACTGGGTATACGGAGGAGGGCACTGGCAAGCCGTCCCGGCCTTCCTGGTATCAGTTCATCTTCTCTTTTCTAAAAAGCGAGTATGAAATGTATTTAAAAGGAGGCAGGATGTAAGATATGGGCCCAAGTACAACTAGTGACAATCTTTGTTAAGAATATAAATTTCTCTCACATACACAACCATTTTCAAATGGAAGAAAACCTTTCTACATTTTCTGTTAAAGCCTTAACATTTTTGTCCATTATATAAATGTTGCGTTGCCCTAGAGTGAATTACTATTTTAGCTAGATTAAGATTTTAAGTTGTAGCCATAAGGTAAAATACAAGGAATAAGCGTTAATTTTATTGCAGGAATACTGACACAGTGAAACAAGCCTATCCTGGGGGAATTCTCCCGTATCCCCTCACTAGGTCCTGTTTACAGTGCATCTCCAGGCACCCCACAGAGCCATTTGAATTTTTGTCATTTGGGGTGAAGACTAAATTACAGGTTAATTTCAAAACTACAAGTAGATGTTGCAGGCTAGATTACTGTCATACAAGAGAAATGGTACAGTAGCTACCACATATGATATAAAGCTTTATGTAATCAGTATTTTCCCTGCCTTCAGACACAAGTTCAGTTATTGCCTTTCTAAAATTCTACTTAATGAAAAACTATTAAAACATTCTGAAGAGCAAAACTAACACATGATTTTTTTCAAGTAGCAAGATTTGTTTTTTCAGATCAATTCCCAAACTAGAATACCACCGTCTCAATTGTATTTCCCCTACCTTAGGTCAAAGCTATCGATAAATGAATGAATAATTGTTCTGTCAATCAAAGCGACATTTTAATAGCCTTTGGTCTCCAAATATATGCTTCTGAAGATTATACATGCTCAGAACAACAACAGAAAAGATAAGAATAGCAAAATGGAAATAATTCATATGTTTGTTAGTAATCTTAAGTACCAATGTTACTGCTCTTAGGTTGCCAACAAAGTGAATTAGAAATTTATAATGAAACACTTCATGCAAAGTGGACTGGAGACAGAAATAAACTAAATGATTAGTCAGTTCTTTTCAGTCTTATTTACATGCTGACTTACTGGATCATGTCATTTTAAAAAGATAAGAATTTATACTCCTTACATTATTTATGACATCATTAATCTTTCATTTTAAAACTTTGGTGATAGAAATGAAAATATGATATGTGCTTGGCTATGAAGATAGCTATACACCCACAGGACTCTGGATTTCAATCCTACTGATAAATCAGAGTCCTTATACAGCTCAGCTGCAGCAATGTGATACATTTCTAAAAGTGGTGATGAAAAGCAGATTATTACCATGGCTGATGTGAGGGCCTTGGGCTTCCTTCCCAGTTCTAATACTGTGAGGTTCTATGAATATGTCCTTATTAGGTTCATGTATTCAACTGCGTCATGCCAGCAATGGAAATCATCACAGAAAAATACCACTTTTATTAGGCAGGATGAAATCAGTATGAGCAACAGAATATCAAAAGGAGAAAGTTGAAAACTGCTTCACAGCCGAAACGTGGGGCATCATACTTTTAGCTTCTATGACCTAAGGTAATCTGTGATTTCCTTTGTGCATTAGAAATAATTTAAAACCCTACTCAAAAATAGCAATAATCCTTTGAAGGAATCCTTTGAAGAAATTAATGTTGATGCATTAATTCTGCATTCAAATTTTTGAGCCATGCTTATTTCAGTATATATGCATCACTCTTAAAGCTTTACATACAAATTTTTAAAAGTTTATACTTAATGTTTAGTCCCTGCTTTAATAAACTACAAGTAACACCTAAAGAAAATCAACTCTACAGATACACCAGAATGCCCAGTTTTCTTTTGTTTTTAATTTACTTGGTAGAGACTACCCTGGCAACTCCTGGTCTCAAGCGAAGTGCTGGAACCATAGGCGCATGAGCCACCATGTGCAGACCTATTATCTCTTTAAACAAAAAATCCATTATGATATATACACACATACACATAGATATATCTCTCTATATATAGCTACCTATATATTTATATCTGTATCTGTGAGTCTATGAAATAAGGTCAGAAGAAAGAGTAAAAAATCTATAATTTTAAAATTTAAAAATACAAATACCTAATAGGCTGGGTCTCCAGGAAGTAATCTGAAAACTTAAAAGTGAGTTACATTTATTAACTTGAATAAACTCACATGGCCCACATCAAAAATCACTCTAGAATCTGTAACATTTTGTAAGAGAACATGAATTATATATAAAACTACTATAAAGTGTAATTTTTTTTGGAGACATAGTCTCACTATGCTGTCCTCAGTAGAGTGCCATAACGTTACAGCTCACAGCAGCCTTAAACTCTTGGGTTCAAGTGATTCTCTTGTCTCAGCCTCCCAAGTAGCTGGGACTACAGGCGCCCACCACAATGCCCAGCTTTTTTTTCTTTTTTGTAGTTGTCATTGTTGTTTAGCAGCCCCCGTATATGTGGCCAGCATCCTAACCACTGAGCTATGGGTGCCGAGCTTACAAAGTGTAATTTTTCATCATTACATGGAGGAACATCCAAAAAGGCAAAGCTTGCAGCTCACATAACAAATCTGGTAGTACCTCGTTTTAGTCCTCATTATGAAATTCAAGTATGTTACAATGTTACTTATAGCAGGCATGGGCTCATCATACACTGTTTTCCCGAAAATAAGACATCCTCTGAAAATAAGACCTACTTACAGGAAAGATAAGACGTCTCCTGAAAATAAGACCTAGCGCATCTTTGGGAGCACACCTTAAAATAAGACACTGTCTTATTTTTGGGGAAACAGGGTAGAAACAAAGTACTCCTAATTAATACAAACTCTTCAATACTTACAACTAAAAGTCATGAATATGTTTCATATAATCTTGAATTGTTAAAATAAGAACAACCAGTGACACTATCTGTTCTTTTTTCTCCTGGTAAAATAACTTTCCAATGCAGAGAATATACTTAAACAACAAAAGAAAAAAGGATGGCAAATACTGACTTTTAATTGGAATAAAGTGCTTCAACATTATATCTAAAGTGTTAGTGAGGTGGCAATTTATCTAAAGGGCTTTCTGATTGAAAAGCTCTCAAATCTTAAATCACAGGAGAAAAGAGGAGTTGTAGGGTGGAAAGTTTAAAAAAGGAAAAACAAAAAACAAACTCAACTCTCTAAAAACAAACTCCTCTATAAATCTTAACTAAATGTTCAGTATAGGAAGAATGAATTCAAGAGAAACCATCATCTTCACAAAAATTATTCTGTTAAAAGAACCAGCCCTTGAAAGAGCTGTTTTTTTCTGTTCATCATCTATAAATGAGGAATCTTCAAGGAGACTGGTGTTGCAATTACAACTAATCCTCCCCAAAAAATTAACTGTGTTGAAGGCTTTGTAATTTCCCTAGGTACAATTTAGCTGTCACTTACTTTAAAATTTACTCAAACATGCGTTCGGAACAGCACTAACTTCACATGTCAAGTGCTTTCCAGCCAATTGAGTCTAAACTGGAAGTCGGTGTTAAACAACTGAGTGATTAGACAAGATAGCTCATTTCCCTGCTCTTTTGTTCAGAATAAAATGCCACATTTACATTATCAGGCTCACCAGGATTTTCTGACAGAAAGAGAAAAAACCTTCCTGCACACTGTCCGTACTAAGCATATGAAGCCTGTCATTTACCAATCATCCTTCAGGAAGCAATAGCCATGAATGTAACTTAATTATGACCCAATGATCCTTGACGAAAAATCATCTTATCACTGTCTTGTCCCCCTAGGGCAAATGAACCACTTTTTGTCCTTTGGCACTGATGATGCTAAATTCTTAATTGCAATAATGGAGTAAAAGAGCCAAACCTCCTTAATTTCCTTTCAGCGCATGAAGAGTTTTACTCTAGAAGGCAAGCATTCCCATAAATAATAAAAGTATCCAGTACAAATGAAGATGCTAAAATTGAAGGGGAGTGTGTATGACAGAATAATCAGCATTTAAAACGTATATTTCCTGTTTATTTAACATTGAAGTGTTACAGTGAGTTTCAAAACTACACTGTTAGAGGTTCTCCTTAAAGAAATTTCAACCTTTATGAAGACCTCAAGATTAATTTAGCCAAGAATTCTGGGAGGATTATATATACAAAGTCCATGATGCACTTAAATGAAATGCATATGAGCACACACAGATTATAGCACAAATCAGCACAAAAACTCCTTAATGGAAAGCAGAAATTAAAGCTGCTTTGATCACTTGCGCTAATATAATCTATTTAAACAGCTTCAGTTGTTTTTCACATGCACCGAAAGAAAAATGGATCAGGTATAAAACAAGTGAATCTGAAATTACATCATCCAAATTTCTATGATCTTAAATCTGGTGGCCTAGACTTTATTAATTTCATTTCCTTCACCATAGCATGAAGACTAATCAAAAGCTCTTTTAACCTATTTGAAGCATTTCTTTCTTTTTCGATATGAAGAAAAAATCATTCCTAAAATAGGAATGATTTTAATAAAAGAAGCACATTTTAAAATAGCTACAAAAGAAAATGTTTTAAACAATATTTAGACTACCTGTAAATATGTGGCTTATGTACTGTACTGCAATGTAAATCAAACCCATAAAAATTTGGAAAAACTGTGTATTTCTGTTAAATACAAGGAATATCATTTTGATAATCCAGAAGCAGGTTTACCAACTTCTGTATAATTTTCTAAACCTGTTAAGATTTTCCATTTCCCTTGACAAATGAAGAAAAACAAAAATGTTTTACTTCCATAACCATAAAGCTTTTTTCATTATCCAAGTAACACAGACGAATACAATATTCATTTCTTCTATATTTCATACATTCTGAAAACATTCAAAATTAAGATCTATTGACTATGAAAGATTATCTTTCTAAGGAATTCAATCCCATGAATTTGCTTCAGAATCACAATGTAAAAATAATATTCTCTTTAGAGTCTTTTGCCGTGACATGTCAAAAAGTTGTTCCCTTTAAATGAAAGGATGAAGATTTTTTTATGACATTCTTAAATGTTTTGTATAACTTTATCACAAGTTTGAATAAATAAGGCTCACTCCTCAGGTGAGCTTATATCTGCAAAGGTCCATTACATGATATTTCTGAAGATTAAACACATTTAATGAAATCCAATATATGTAGACTTGGCAGGGTAGTGTAGTTAATCCTCATCGTTGGCATGACTCTGAATTAGTCAGCTATCTCTCATCAGTTGGAGAAAACATATTCGGAAAAAAGTTTCAAAGCCAATGTTTTATTCCAGCCAGCATTTCACCTATGAATCCTACTACTGTTTTCTGTAATTTCATAAATATGAAATTTCCTTTATTTCTTTTTTATTATTCTCATGGCTCTGAAACAGTTAGCAAAACCTTTTTTAGTATGATAGGTGAAACTAAAAGATCTTGTCATGGATATTGCCTTTGCAAAGTCAAAAACAGTTTAAAAAAACCAAACAAACTATCAAAAAAAATCAAACAAACTAAAAACACACTAAGCAAATAAAAATACAAGGCAATAATTAAATGGAAGATATAAATATCTGAAAGTAATAAGACACCATAAAGAAAAATTTACTAACCTAGAATTCTTTAGCCCAATTAATAAGGAGAGCCAAATTTGACTGAGACATAGACCTATCTAGGTGTATGGTGTTTGCACTGTACAATCAGATGCACCCAGCTTCGGGGCAGCAGCTGAATTCCATGCTGCTTCCACTGTCCCTTGAGTGGACAGTGGCTCCTTGGTTCGTGAGCCCCATCTGCAGACTTCTTTCAGAAAACTTATGCGTTTTCTGTCTTTAAAATATTTCTCCTATATAAGAAAAATACTCTCCTACCATGGCTTCACAATTTCATTGTTAATTATTTTATTTTTGCCCAGTAGTGTAGGAGGGCCTAATTCTTCTTGGCACAGGGTCCGCTTCCTTCAAATCCTTACGTAGAGTTCCACATGCACTATAAAGAGATGGATCTTTTAAATATTCAAAAAAAAAAAATTCGGGACGGGCGTGGTGGCTCACGCCTGTAGTCCCAGCCCTGTGGGAGGCCGAGGAGGGTGGATTGTCTGAGCTCAGAGGTTCAAGACCCGTATGAGCAGCAGTGAGCCAGAGTAAGACCCCGTTCTCTACTAACAACATCAAAAACAGCCAGCACCGCAGGAGAAAGAAGAAAATCAACCAAAAAGGAGTACTTCAAACAAAGAAGAATGAACAAGCACACTGAAATTAAAAATAAAAAAAAAAAAATTCGAAAGGAAGCATATTAATTATAGAATTTTTATATAAAGTTGGCTGTGAATAAAACTCAGTAACACAGTAATTCTCTGAATCACTATTTCTTTTAAAGGATGTACTGCTGATAATGTAGAGGTTAAGATTTGGTCAATCATTCAACTTGGTAATTGTTTTTGATGAGTGGGCAAAGGAATTATTTCATGTGTGCATACACACATTTCCTAACAGAGTTAGAAGAGATGTTTTTTATTATACATTTCAAATTCAATACTAAATCACTCACCATAATACAATTAATTCTGCTCTTTAGTAAACAATGAAAAACTACCAGAAACATGGGGAAAATACAAGAACCATTAAAATATATGTTTTCTTTTTCTCCTGGCATGGATAGGGCAATGTTCATACTAAAATCAGGAAATCTCAATCACAAAATAAGCAGATTACAAACTGCATTAAGCCATGGAAAAGATGACAAAGAGATAAGATCTACAAAATTAAAAAAGCAAATCAGAAAACGAAAAATTCAAAAGGAAAAGAAGATAATAAAGGGTGCTTAATCATCTTACTGAAATGTTTCACTCATTACAACAGAGTAATTTTATGATTTGCATTGCAAATAATGCCTTAAATTGGATTCCAACAAGAGCATTTCAAATGGAAAATTTTAGATCTTGCCCTATCAATAAAATCCTTCTTCCCACAAGACACAGACATCTTCGGCAACATTTATCAAAGCTAAAATAACCATATAGGTATATACAAATAAAATACCCTATGGAAAAAAGGAGCACTTTTCCCACATTTGTTACCCGAATAAGTCATGAAGTATAATTAAAAGTCCTGGAAGATCCCTCTTTAACGCTTATTAGGCTCAAAACTGGGAAAAACTAGATTCAATTTCACATAATAATCATCGCAAGCTCCTAAGAAAAAGCACCTGAGATCATTCCATTGAGACGCAAGCCAAAGAACCAAAGGGTTGCTGGTGATTTTAAAGGTCACCTAGTCCACATTAGTCCTTTTATTCTGTGATGAATGAACTCCAAGGCTTCCCCATTCCCAGAGTATTTACAAAATAGAATACCCAAGTAATTAGACTCATTCTTTTAATACCAACATTTAAAATTCAAAATTCAATTAACTTACTTTTCCAGGTATACAGTGATCAATGGGGAACTTAGGTTGGCGGATGGTTTTAGTAACCCTAGAGTCACCAAAGCTTCATGCAATTGTTTTACTGCTTCAGTTTCACCTCTTAAAGCTGCACCATTTAGGATGTGGAAAAAGGCCGTGACTGTTGTATCTTTGATAAGAACATCCTTCTCTTTCATCTCCTTTAGAATGTTAATAGCATCTACAATGAAGTAACACAAAAGACCCTTAGGTAATTTCATGTAGGGAAAACAAACTGCTATTAAAACAGCATTTCAAGCCCAGCAGGAATGTAAATTCTAGTGTATAATGCCGATTTCAAGTTAATTACTACTTGCATTTCTAAACGAGACTACAATTATAAATCCACAATAGCATGGTTTTATCATTTCCCTGCAACTTTGACTACAAATTATAGATAGGGACTGTGTGCCCACTCTGCACCACATAACCCTGTACGGTCTGCCCTATAGCTGTAAGATCCTCCTAAATGGATGCTTTTATCGTTCAGAGCTAACATCTGCTAAATCACACCATTGTTTCTTCAGCAGATGGCTTGTCAGGAGGCCAGATAATAAAGATGTGTTTACACTGTATATACAGCCAGACTAATGGTCTGATACCGATAGGGCCTGTTTGCTATGTCGATACTAATTAGCCAAGCAGAGCCAATGAAAGCTTTCCAAAAGACTGCATGTTAATACATTAGATTCATTAAGCTTCATTAGGAAGGCAGAAACAAACATTTTAGGATATGAAATAAGTGCGTTTTTATAGTACTGTTCTTAGTTATTACACAGACAAAATGTTTGGGCCAAAAAATGATTCAAAAAAATGCTAATCCTTATAAAGAGAAAGACTTCCTAAAGGGGAAAAAAACGTTGTAATCAAATATTTTCCCCATACGGTTTTCTCTATATTAAATTAAAAGTCTTTTCTAGAAAGGAAAGAGAAAAAAGGCTAAAAAGGAAGTTACAAAATACAGACAGATCAGAAAGTTAAAAAACGAATAGTAAAAATATATTATCAAGTGCAATTATTAATAATAATATTAGGCTTACCATTATCTCAACAATGTGAAAATCAGAGTATAATAATCAGCTATACAATCAGCTTTGCTTTTCTCATAAACTACTAAGTAATTAAATTATGTATTTTGTTAATATTAAGATAAAATACTAAGACAAAGAATCCTGCAAAATTCAGATCATATATAGAAGGTTATGTTTACAGGTTTTCTGTTCAGCCTTCAGACCTTCTTAACCAAAAACAAAGCCATTAGTGCAGGCACATAAGCAAATTGTGCCATAAGTCATGATCTTCAAACTCAATCCAAACAGCAATGCTAATAAAAACTAGCTGCAGAAATGCAAAAAGCACTGAGCTGTGCAAATGTAAATGACAAGCTTGCCACTCCATTAAAACTAATGGGCTACACTGTCCATACAGCTCTGGTTGGATTCACATGCAAATTCGTATGCAAAGTGTTCAAGCACTTTGCATGACATGATATACCATTAATATCAATTCACATGTTATTCCAGTGGCAGCATACCTGCATCACATATTTCCTTTATGTGCTGAGGCTTACCTTGGAGTTTGCCGTGCTTTCCCAATACTTTTACGAGCTCTACATACTTCCTGGTGTCAAGGGCAGCAGATGAATCTAAACGGTCTCTAAAAATTAATATTATGTTAAAAAGTCAACTAACTGCAAAAGAACTGCAATATCTTTTGTGATAGAAAAGTATCACTTTTTAAAAGCTCATCAATCAGACTTATTAACATTGGCTTCTATACTTAATGATTTCTTTTCAAAGTTACGTGAAAAAGCACACATGATTATATTCTAAGTGACTAGAAGTAAAACTTCTAACAGTATATACATCTATTGCACCACTCCATCTGTAAAGGACACTAAGGAAGAAACTCTGGCTTTATGTGTTTCTAACCTTTATCACCAACACTGAAATACCCCAAGACACATTTTATCTGGTAAAACTATCAGATTCGGAAACCAAAAATATCTGAGAAACAGACAAAATTCTGTTTACACTACAATACAGAAAAGAAAATGTTATGAAACTGGGTAACAGTTTCCATCACCACTGTTGTGATATGCAAATGTTAATTAATGAAAAAAACTTTAGCTTTAAGGACTAGAGAGGTCTTTATCACACTAAACAAAGACACCCTGATGAAAATAAGCCGCAATTAATCCAAGATATACTATGAAATTTCAGAAACACTGACAACACAAGAATTTTTAAAAATCACATTATGTAAGAGAGTAATATTGAATCTAGGTAAGCTATCAAACGGCTATATTTCAGAATAAATGTTGATGACTTGTTTCAGTGGCAAGGTACTCACAATTCTTGTTTCAAGTTCAATGCTTCTTCTGCATTATCATGTCGACAACACAAATTTATTAAAGCTGCATAGCCACCAATAACCATGTCCGATTCATATTTTGCTTTCAATTCAAGGGCTTTTTGCATATTCTAAAATAAAAGAAAAGTAAAAAAGAAGTAACCAATGTAAAGGTAAAAATGTCAGAAATTTAGTTTTAATGTTTAGAGTTCAGAAAAAGTTCATAGTACTTTTAAAATAAATGGTTTCATGTTATCAAATTGACCCTGTCCTTTGGTATTTTCATTCACCTTTTAAAAAGCAGACAAGTCAGATATATATGTAAAGGTTAAAAGATGAGTTATTTGTAATAGAAAAGAGAACATTATTTATACCAAGTTTGTTGTTTTGGGTTTTGGTATGGTATTATTAAAAAATAGATTTAAAGATTAAATAATTCCCAAATCGACCCCTACTCACAGTCCAATTTCCAAACACAGAACTATGTATCACTGAAAAGTTCCCTCAGTCTAGTTTAGCGTCCAAGAAATGTGAAGAAATATTTTAGAATTTAACAGCATCGTATTACAATCTCAGGGTTAGTTATAACATTTTTTCCCCTAAAACCACAGGCTTATGACCAAATCACATTGAACTAGAAAACTGAAAAAAAAAGTCTATAGTGACATCCCACAAATTGCAGACATACACTAAAATGAACACAAAGTACAGCTGGACGCCTGCTGAAAAAAGGCAAGAGACCCTTTATCTCAGAAAGAGCTTTTTTCCAGCAGGAAAATGGAATTTCAATCCCTGCATTAACAACCTAGTAATATTTGACTTGCAAATGACTACTGCATGTATCAGTTGCTTGACAATCTAGATATAAGAGACCGGAGCCATGGCTTGAAAGGACATTTGGCATGTATGATAAACCTATCACGGTTGTTACTATCATTCACTTTGCAGATTATTGTAAACAAACTACAGCAACCCGAAAACATGCCATTCAAGGTGTAGCTGAAATTAGTTAACCTTTCATTTAATTGCATTCTTTACAAGCATGACATAAAATAATCAATTGTAAAAATAATAAATACTATTTTTGGTTTTGCTTACTGTTATCTATAAAGAAATTTTTACCTTAATAATATATTAAAATATTTAAACAAATATTACCTCTTCTGAACAAAGCATTAATATGAGTTGCTTTAAGACATCTCCTATAGGTTGATTTTCAGCTTTTAGTTTTTCAAGTGTAGACTCCAAATCAGATGATTTAAGTTGCATAGTCTATAGAAATGGAAAGGAAAAAAGAAGAAAAAAGTTCACTAAAAAAAAGAAAATGCATGCCTTTTCATTCTTCCCCTTAAACTGACTTTACTTTCTGCTTTCCTAAATGTCATCTATACTACCAGGAATATTAGTTGGGGGTTCCATGTGTAGACTCAAGGGGTTTATGAACCTCCTGAGACTATACGCAAATTTGTTAGATGTGCCAATTTTTCTGAGATGGGTTTTTACCAACTTCCTAATGGTATAAAGATGATAAAAATATGTTAGGAACCACTGCTTTTATAAAGACACAGGCTAGAATTATCATTAAATATGGTTATTTTAGCATTTAGAATCCACTTCAAAAGTCTACTTACTTTTCGATAGTCTATCTTCTCTCTGTCAACCAACACATTAACATCCTAAAATTGGGATTTAAATTATCATACAATTAGAAAACATGGGAAAATATATTAGTGAATTTCAAAATAAAATTTTGGAAGTCTCACCTCATTTTAATGCTACTTTTCCATCTTTTCAAAATTATGCATTAATTTTATTTATACTTTATTAATCATATAATTAATGTTTTAAATGTATTCTTCAATATATAAATAGCATTTACTAACAATCAAGGAGAAGCTTTGTTTTATTGGTCACTGAAATAACATTTTTTGATCAAAAGCATCATATTTAAATAAAATTTCAACATGCTTTTATATATAAATTACCCATTTTATAAAGCTGATTACTATTTCACACACACCTTAATTAATTCAGGAACATGGTAGCTATCCAGTAGATTACGAATGCCTCTGTAGATATTTTCAGGAATTTTCACATTCTGTGAGAAGAAAAGTGGGGGGACACCCCTGAGTTTTTTTAGACAACTAAACTGAAATTTGTCTAACAGAAATTATCTCAGACATAATTTAAATCTCCAACTCTTGCATGTCATTGAGAAGTGGTCTGCTTGTACTTAAAAGCAGCAATTTCAAATCTAATAGATACATGTCAGGCAGGACAGGCATTATATAGCAAAAAATGAAATGGTACCATCTCCTTTAGCTGATGGAAGTATTGTCTCAAATGCTCCTCCTTGGCCTGTACCTCTGAGTCACTCATGCTGTCAATCAAGTTATAAAGAAAATAGCCAACAGCTTCTGTGGAAAAAAACAAGAGAAAGCATTCCACTAAAATTACCGAGACTGTCATGTTATCAAGATTAATTTATAAGAAATCATTTTGGTGTGAGATGTCACCCTGATGAGAGGCTCTGAAATGGCAACAATGATCACTGAGGCATAGAGATTATGTGGTTTGGGAGCACATATCTAACTGGTGAGTGAAAGGAATATTAATTATTTTCAGACCGAGTGACAGCTTTTCAGTACTGAATCTTACTTCAGTCTATTTTTTTTCTACCGCTCTGTGACAGAAATGGTCCTGCCCAAGGCCTTACCCCTCTCCTGTCCAAATTGCAAGTAGTAAGAATAAATAAATGTCTTGTACATATGTCTATACTAGTTTTTTTGTGGACAATATTTAGAGAAGCACGTAAGATTAGAAAGAATTTTTAAAGGTTGAGTATAGAAAGTTAAATAATTTTAATAAGCAGATATAGTAATCCTGTGGAGAGCTACCTATTAGCCAATGAAAAACCAAGATTAACAAAGATGTTTTGTAACAACAGTAATTTTCCTATGCATTCAAGCATGAAATACATAGGGCCATGTGTTGATACCTAGGATAGAAAATTTGAACTTTCTGAAAGGGTACTTCTTATAGAAAACTACATATTCTAAGCCTCATTACATGAAAAATGAAAATCCTTAAATGTCAAAGTAAAGCATTTTGGGTAATAAACTAAATTTAAGTGGGAAAAACTACAAGACTATTTTCCTACTTTGTATATTTAAAATTAACTACATCTTGGGCGGCGCCTGTGGCTCAAGGAGTAGGGCGCCGCTCCCATATGCCGGAGGTGGCGGGTTCAAACCTAGCCCCGGCAAAAAAAAAAAGACAAAAATTAACTACATCTCCAAAACATTAAAACCACATAAATACTAAGAATCACTGATTTTGAAGACTATTTCCAAAGGTGCGATAAGAAACAGTTCCTCAATATTTGAAAAGAAAAAGCTTCCCAACCGTGCCTTGAAAACATAGTAATAAAAGCAACTATCTCAAATCTCAACATGTTGTGGTTATCAGTATTAACATTTATAACCAAATGTTTTAAAATTTCACTTTCAAAATAAATGTTTACTGCTATAATCCTTCTAGCCCACCATTACACAGAAGAATGGATTTGTGGATAAGTTACAATCATCAAAATTGAAACAGTACCCGTTGGTCCTAGATGTTCCTGGCAATAACGTCCATCCTTGTACAACAATTCTGTTATCTGGTAAGACAGAAAATTCGTGCATTGCAGCAAGAGAAGCAAACAAGAAGAAATACAACCTGAAATTGAATTCTTAAAATAATAAAGCCTCTCCCCAATAAGATACTCTATATCACAGTAATTCAACAACACCCCCACACACCAAGGAGATTATTTTGTTTTTTAAATAATAGGTTTCTCCTTAAAAAAAAAAAATGTTGAAGGAAAACTGCAGTGTTTTCTGAAATGTTACAAAGAAAGCTTCTAAACTGATTTATAGAGTAATATGTAAACATCACTTTAAATGAATTGTTAGAAATTGAAAGTAGGGCGGCGCCTGTGGCTCAACGTGTAGGGCGCCGGTCCCATATGCTGGAGGTGGCGGGTTCAAGCCCAGCCCCGGCCAAAAAAAAAAAAAAAGAAATTGAAAGTAGGGTGGCGCCTGTGGCTCAAAGGGGTAGGGCGCCAGTCCCATATGCCAGAGGTGGCGGGTTCAAGCCCAGCCCTGGCTGAAAACCACAAAAAAAAAAAAAAAAAAAAAAAAAAAGAAATTGCAAGTAGCTGATAGGAATTATCAACCAACACTACTTCCCATAATATTGTTTTTGGTCTTGCTGAACGTGGACAAGTTTCCTCCATTTAAATAAAGCTTTTCTGCAATAATAATGTAAAATATCTTAAACCATCAAACCACTAAATAACCTGTTTTTTAGTTATTTCATTGACAATTTTCCATTCATTTTAATGGCTCTAAATCAAAAAGGTCAAAAGATCTAACGTGTTTGTTCTCATGGATTCTTACCAATTGAATTCACAAACACTAAGACATACATAACACTTATTTTTCAAAATTAAATCTAACAGCAAAACTTTAACTTAAAAAATTCAAATTGATCTTATAATAAAAACGATTACACAAATTATATATTGACTTATAACTTTAAATACAGTATTTGACTGTGTATCCTTAGGCTGAAGACAATAAGAACAGAAAAACATATTTGTCCAAAGTGACAAAGGTTAGGAATTCTGAAATACTTTATGTGTACTCTAAAACTATGCTTATTTGCTCTTAAAATAGTGTCTGGTATAAGTGTTAACGACTCGTACTACAGTAATTTCTACTATTTATTTGCTACTATGGAAAAGTAGACAGAACTGGTCATATGCTACCATGAAAATCATACTGCAGTTAATGGCAATTCAAAAGGCATCTAAAGTAGAAACAAGAATTGTTCAAAAGAAAAGCAAAACAGGCAGTGCAGGCAGTGCCTGTGGCTCAAAAGGGTAGGGCGCCAACCCCACATGCCGGAGGTGGCAGGTTCAAACCCAGCCCCAGCCAAAAACTGAAAAAAAAAAAAAGAAAGAAAGAAAGAAAGAAAGAAAAGCAAAACAAAGCAACCTCACCTACAAACTGTTCTTTAAAAAGTACACATATAGGGCGGCGCCTGTGGCTCAGTGAGTAGGGCGCCGGCCCCATATGCCAAAGGTGGTGGGTTCAAACCCAACCCCAGCCAAACTGCAACAAAAACAAAAAAATAGCCAGGCGTTGTGGTGGGCACCTGTAGTCCCAGCTGCTCGGGAGGCTGAGGCAAGAGAATCGCGGAAGCCCAAGAGCTGGAGGTTGCTGTGAGCCGTGTGACGCCACAGCACTCTACCAATGGCAGTAAAGTGAGACTCTGTCTCTACCAAAAAAAAAAAATACACATATAGCTGAATCTAACATGTACCTTTGGGAAAGAAAATTAAATTAAATAAATAAAAAAATACAACACAGAAGACAATAAACTCTACCAGAAGTTGTAGCTGCGCATTAGATGTAAGACAGTCACATTTCATACCAAACTTTGGAAAAAAGTACATTTAATGAAAAAATAATAAAAATATCTCTAATCAAAAAAATAATTATTTCCAGACATAAGTATCCCTAACTATATACTAGAATTGACTATCTAGTTCAAATGGCAGTTCAAGTAATACTAGAAATAGAAATTAACATTTAAAAAATACTTAAATTGGGGATTCTAGGTGATAAATGTGCATTATGATTTTATTAAGCTAAAAATCTTTCATACAATTCACTATAATTGTACTTTCTGCATAAAAACAGTTAATTTCATAAAAAGGTAAGAGTATAAACTTGGTCTCTGCATCATTCATATCTATAAACACATGTACATTAAGAAAATTGATTATTAAATCTGTATGGTGAAATGTCACTATAATAACTGTAACAGCTTTCATTTGGAAAAGTTAAACACCTTATTAAGAATTTAGGACTAAGTCAAGGACTGCTTCAAAAAGAAATTTCATACTTTTTTAAAACTACCAATTTCAAGATTCTAAATTCATAAACTTATGATAGTACATCCTAAACGTGTGATGTTATTAGAACTTTTGTTTTTAGTTTTTTACACACCACCTTATGATTTGCAATACTAAGAACACTTACCTTACTCCAAAGATTTATATTCATAGACCTGCAGAGGGCAGCAAAGGATTGAAAATGAACCCAGAGATTTATAAAACATTTTAAGGTAAATTGCACTATTATTTTATATAATATCTTCAGATCAAACTCTTAAATAAGCATATAAATACTTGCAAAATGAATTTGAATTTTCAGGACAAGGTAATTGTCACCTATCTGAATCCTATCTGAACCCATCTGAATCTTCAAAATAAAGACCAATTTAGGCAAGAATAATTAAAGAACCACCCCTACATTTGGAGTTCAAGTTTGAAGGAGCAGGATTTGCATGGTCTCAAAGTGACTGCCCACAGGCTGCTTGTTACTTGTAATGGGAAAAACTGTAACTACATAAAAAAGAAATTGAACACCTTGACTGGATGATCAAAATTAACACACCTTTAGCAGATACTGATAACTTCCGAAGGAAACAGACTGTCACCATGGTATTCCAGTGTGGGATACATAACATGAAGCTAATGGGGCTGGGGGGTGGGGGGGATCATCATGAGGACTATGCCAGTAGACTCCAAAAATGTGAATGCCACAAAAAACAAACACTGAAGAACTTTAAGAGAGAAAATTGAAGAGAAACGACACCTAACATTTATCCCAGAACTGGAATCTGAATATAAGGGAGAAAATTTCTTAGTCTCAGTGGAGGGTAAGAGGTATTGTTTCCTTTTTTATACAGTACATTTAAGTTTTAGATACTCCTCTAAAACTTCAACACTCCTTTACATAAATACAGTCCACAATTAAAAAAGTAAAAATAAAAGTTCCAAGTTCTGACCACTAATAAAACAGTGCAGCCATTTTGAACCCAAGCAGTTTGGCTACAAGCCTTGGATAAATTAAATTAATTCTTGCCTTCTTGTCTGCCCACAACCAAAAGAGGTTTTGAGGAAACAGACTTGAGAAGATAATTGTTTGCTTTATATCATTTCATTTACACCTTTCTTCCTGTTTGAATAACAGGTTTGAAGAAACCATCTCCTGCAAGGGCTGTTTGCAGCTTTTAAGTGAGGTTTTTCAAGTAGGTAACAGAATTTGAAAGAAAAAATGTTGCCAAATCATGAAGGAACCTTGACATTCTATCCCTATCATAGATGGAAGAGTCTACAAAATCTGGGCAACTCTAACAATATTTTTATAAATTTCATATAGCAATGTTAGCACCGCACGAATGGTCTGGAAATGAAAATACAGTAGACCCTCCATAACAGACCATCTCCCTACACTGACCACCTTGTTAACCTAATTTTCATAGACCAGACATGTGTCAGTACAGCAGGCCTAGTTTCCTATGTTGACCACCTCCGTATGTTGATCAGTTTATTATAGTCCCTTGGGTAGTCAACTTACAAAAATTCTACCATATTTGTAAATAATCCTTTCAGAACCTTTCAAAGCTTCTTTAGAGACAGAGATAGGGCCTACTACAAAAAGACACATTTCATAGCATTGACAAAGCATCAGAGCCACTTAGATATTTCCATTGTATATACTAAAAATGGACAGTCAAATGTTAATTAACTTGCCATGATCACACAGCATATAAAACATAAATAAAATGTAGAACCTTGAGTTAAATGAGCTCTATCTAAAAGCTTACCTTCTTAACCAGTTATAAACTTTATCAACTGATCCTCTCTTCAATTTGCCTTTGGTATATACATATATGCTTCCCAATCCCTTTCAATCCTTCCCCAAATTTTCTTCTCTTTGTAAAATGTTTCTGCATGATCTTTAAGAACTCATACAAACACAATTGTATTTGACCTGTATTGCCTATGAAATTGTGGTTAAAAAAAAAAATCACAAAATACTTTATTTTACATAATATTTAAGACAAAGTTGAATGAGACATATTCAACTTTCTCTTCTCCAATGTGAAACAGAATAGCATCAAGAATATGGTGTCACGGCTCATTGTCTGTAGCTCAGTGGTTAGGGCACTGACCACGTACACTGAGGCAGGCAGGCTAGGGCTCAAACCCGACCGGGCCTGCTAAACAACAATGACAACTGCAACAAAAATAAATAGCTGGGTGTTGTGGTGGGTGCCTGTAATCCCAGCTACTTGGGAGGCTGAGGCAAGAGAATTGCTTTAGCCCAAGAGTTTGAGGTGATGCCACAGCTCTCTGAGGGCAATATAATGAGACTGTTTCAAAAATAAATAAATATATATATATACACATACATATATGGTGTCAAGTACTGAGAGCAGTGATGTGCACCTGTAGTCTTAGCCACTCAGAAGGCTAAGTCAGGAGGAGCATTTGAGCCCAGGTCAAGGTGCACATGGGCAACATAGTGACAACTCATTTCTAAACCAAACAAACAAAACAACAAAAAAGAATACGGTGTCAAGCAAGGAAAATAAGCACAGTAGATGCTGTGGCCATCTAGCAAGGAGCTCGGCTTACATGTATGAAGGCAGAAATGAAGTTCAAATCACCAACAGAAAACAATAGAATACACAAGACACAGACATCTGAAAGCCACTAACTGATGACATTCTCATTACTTCTTTTGCCTGAGCCCCTAGCTCCTTTTCAACAATGATTAGTAAGCAATTAAGAGCAAACACACAATTCTAGAACTCAATTCTGGAGAGGTGAGGAGCCTTACTCAATGACTGAAAAAGAGGACCTTAAAATCTGACATTAAACTTGGTGACTGCAATAGGGCTATTTGGTCTAGTTTGGTCCTATGAGCTTTAGGATCAAAAACCTGAGTTTTTGAGCTGGGCGCAGCGGCTCACACCTGTAATCCTAGCACCTGGGAGGCCCAGGCAGGTGGACTGTCTGAGCTCACAAGTTCGAGACCAATCTCAGCCAGAGCGAGACCCCGTCTCTAAAATATAGCCTGGTGTTGTGGCAGGCACCTGTAGTCCCAGCTACTTGGGAGGCTGAGGCAAGGTTGAGAGGCAAGGCATGAGCCCAAGGTTGAGGTTGCTGTGAACTGTGATGTCACTGCACTCTACCAAGGGTGACAAAGTGAGACTATGTCTCAAACAAAACAAAACAACAAACAAAAAAACTTGGGTTTTTCCCCAACATGGAAGAGGCAACAGCACTTTAACAGTACAGACCCCCTACTTGCTAAGTTCAAACAAACTATTGCCACTGGGTCAGAAAATCTCTGTTCATCACAGAACTGAGTTTCTATGTACTTACAAAGGCTTATATGCCTCCAAGCAAAGTGTGAGGCATTTCTCTTTTAGGTGTTTTATATTCATAGCCAAATTCTGACCTAGTGTCAGGGCTACTTTGTCTCTTAAAAGTGACTTAATATTCCCAGTAGTGGAATTTCAGTAACACATAAAATGCATCCTGCCCTTTCTGTCATTTGAACTTCAACTACTGGTATAGTGAGGAGGAAAGAAAAGTCTTATTTAATCATACTAAACAGCATCTTACCCTGAATTTTTCACTAACTTAATAGATCTAAATGCCCTTTACAATGCCCATATAATTAGCCATCTTTAAAAAGTTTAAAAGTAAAAATGCCCTAATGATCTTCAATAATCTCACCCTCATTAAGCAGTAGAGAATTTAAATAGTTTTTCTACAGGTGACTTTGCCTATATATGTTAACAATTTATAAAAGGGAAAACTCCAGGGGGCGGCGCCTATGGCTCAGTCGGTAGGGTGCCAGCCCCATATAATGAGGGTGGCGGGTTCAAACCCGGCCCCGGCCAAACTGCAACCAAAAAATAGCCGGGTGTTGTGGCGGGCGCCTGTAGTCCCAGCTACTTGGGAGGCTGAGGCAAGAGAATCGCTTAAGCCCAGGAGTTGGAGGTTGCTGTGAGCTGTGTGAGGCCACAGCACTCTACCGAGGGCCATAAAGTGAGACTCTGTCTCTACAAAAAAAAAAAAAAAAAGGAAAACTCCAGGAAGGCATTGTACTTTATCAGTGTTCAATGACTAATTCATGAGCTTATCTATTTACAGAAATACTGGCTTGCCACTTAAATACTACTTCCAAAAGACGAAGAAAACTGTGTTTTCCAAAACTGTTGTGGGGTTGCTTAAAAAATAAATGTGGGCCAAAACAGGTTGCAGACCACATGCTAGAAACTACTGCTTCTTACCTACCTCTCTTTTAAGCAGGTTTTACTAAAGGTAGGTAACTGTTCCAAAATTTGTATTCCAATAATGTATTCCAATGAATATACAGAGTATAATCCAAATTTTCTTCAGGTTTACCTAAAGCAACTAGGATATCTAATGGTAATATTCTTTAAAGTCTTAGATGTCTGACTACCTCGGAATCATTATTTTTGGCAAGGAGTAGCTTTTGGTGAATCTCTTGTGTGCTAATAATTATAAGAGTTGCAGGTAATTAACTCTTATTGGCAAGGACACAATTGACCTGTGATTCAATGTCAATCAGTACTCTAGTTTTCTCCTACCCACTTAGCCAATTCTAAAGTTGCTATAGTACAACAGGACTGTGAAGAGCACAAGACAGATGACGGTTTCAATAACTATACTGAATGTACCGTTAGAGGGATTTTAAAATATATATACTATTTGACTTGACATCAAACAAAAGAATAGCTTGGCTCCATTAATGCTGGGGTAATGGATTGTAATTACATTGATTACATTTTGAATATTTAGTAGTTTGGGGGGTAGAGGGGGGGAAAATCACTTCCAGTCATACAAAAGCTTTAAATTTCGCACATATTTTTATAAATAATGCCAAGTTACCAAAGCCTATTATTTTTCAGTATCTACAACAAGAAAAATTAATCAACAAAATACAGTTTTGGGCAGCGCCTGTGGCTCAGCGGGTAGGGCACTGGACCCATATACCGAGGGTGGCGGGTTCAAACCCGGCCCCAGCCAAACTGCAACAACAACAACAAAAAAATGGCTGGACATTGTGGCGGGTGCCTGTAGTCCCAGCTAGTTGGGAGGCTGAGGCAGGAGAATCGCCTAAGCCCAGGAGTTGGAGGTTGCTGTGAGCTGTGTGATGCCACGGCACTCTACTGAGGGCGATAAGGTGAGACTGTCTCTAAAAAAACAAAAAAAAAAAGATAGTAAAGAAAAAACAAAATACAGTTTTAGAGCCTACATATTTGAAGGGATTAGTTAAAACTTGTTTTTACTAAGACTATGGCAAGAACAAAAAGGAATTTGCAACTGTGCAAACAAACACTAAAAGTTCCTGGGTAGTGGCCCTTTGTGAACATTTCAAAACTTTATCAATATGTAGCTACTTTAAAACCCAGGAACCAATTAAGCATCTTAGGAACTAACAAATAGGAAAATGACCAAAGAGGATTTAAGTCTGGAGAGAAGCAAAGCGTATCACTTAGCCTGGTGTCACATAAACATAAGGCAATTCATTTTCCAATATTCTCAATGTATCAATTCAAATGAAAATTCAAATATACTCTGAAGGAAGATAAATAATTCAGTCATATAATCCTAACACTAAAAAACAAAAGAAAGCACCAAGAACTTCTCAGCTTCCAGTCTGGGCTTCCTTCACAACAGTACTATCAAAACGCTTCTCTCAAAGACCACAGCAAACACCCTCTTTCTTCAGGCCCGACTTCCACATACCTATAACTTATAATACTGACTACACTCTCTTTTTTTTTTTTTTTTTTTGAGACAGAGCCTCAAGCTGTCACCCTGGGTAGATAGAGTGCCGTGGCATCACAGCTCACAGCAACCTCCAACTCCTGGGCTCAAGCGATTCTCCTGCCTCTGCCTCCCAAGTAGCTGGACTACAGGCGCCCACCACACGCCCGGCTATTTTTTGGTTGCAGTCCTCATTGCTGTTTTGGCAGGCCTGGGCTGGATTCCAATCCGCCAGCTCAGGTTTATGTGGCTGGCGCTGTAGCTGCTTGAGCCACAGGCACCGAAAGCCTACACTCTCCTTTCTTAAAACTTCTGTGAGAAACGTTTAAGATGCTGGATATGTTCATTGCCCTCACCTGATCACTGTACACTGTATCTCTCAAAACATCACATGCACATGAATATGCACATCATCTGTCACTTAAAAAAATTTTAAAACAAAATTCAAAAAGTAAAAACAAAAAACCTTCTTCTATGGCCTTGAGACTCCATCTCTTCTCCTTTTCCTTCACTGATTCCTTTCAGTAACTAACTCCCCAGGATCTTTCCCTTAAGATTTCCCTCTCAGCTTTTTACAAGGTTTAAAAAGAAAAAACTTGGTTGGGTGCCCATTGGTGAATGCTTATAACTTTAAAAATAAATATCCCTAACATATACTACCTTACAAATTAATTTTTTAAATGTCCAATAAGCTTATAAATATGTGTTCTAACGCTGCTTGATAGTTAGAAAGATGAAAATTATAAAACATTCATTGAGAGACATTTATCATGTATCAGCTAAGCCAAAATCAAAAAGCATTATAATGTCCAGGACCTACAATTCTGCAGGCAAAGGAGTACTTCCATACATTGCTGGTAGAAGTGTGAATTGCCAGTCTAAGTATGAGCTAATAACAGCTGCTTTTGGAAAATAACATGGTCGTCGCTATTAAAGAATACACATACCCTTTGAAACAGAAATCACTTTCTTAGGTTCTAGCCATTAAGGAGAGAAAAACTAGTATGCAGATATATGTACATAATATTTAATGCAGCACTTTGGATTTTTTGGTCATGGCAAAAATTTATTAACAATCTGAGTCCATCAATAAGGGAGTGATTGAGAAATTATGGTATACTCATGTACCACGTCATCTTCTCTCCAGATATTAAAGCAATTAGATTTGTATCAGTGAAACAAGAGGGTAACCAGGCAGTATTGTTAAGTGAAAAATGAAGACTAAAGACTGTATCACATTTTGTTTTTGGGGAGAAAAAAAACTTTAAATGCCTTTTACAGGTGTCTGTTTTCATACAGAGAAAAATATAGAAAGACTCATGCGAGGCTTTTTTTTTTTGAGAGAGAGAGTCTTATTCTGTTGCTCCAGACTGGGTTCAAGCAATCCTCCTGCCTCACCTCCCAAGTAGCTGGGACCACAGGCACCTGCCACAACACCCAGTTCATTTTTCTATTTTTAGGAGAGATGGAGTCTCACTCTTGTTCACACTGGTTTCAAACTCCTAACCTTAAGTGATCCTCCTGACTTGGCCTCCCACAGTGTTATAATCACAGGCATGAGCCACAGGGCCAAGTCTACATGTCTCATTACTTCTACTGCCAAAGCCTTCATTCAGCTCTCATCTGTGCAGAAATGAGTTAACACTGCAGATCTGAGACTGCTGCTCTTAGAAAGGTCTGCTTATTTGGCTGTCACTGGGAACTCAGATTTCAGGAGGGTTTCCACCATTCCCTTTCAATGCTTCTATACAGAGAAAAATACAGAAGGATACAGGGGGAGAAATTTTTTCTTTCTAGGAGTCTGCAATTTTCTACATGGCCGATTCAACAAAAACCTCAGATTCCTGGGCTGAGGTGAGCTTCCCTTATACACATTTCATGTGTTATTAGAACTCACTGCTGGAGGAATTAAGCATGTCCTATTGGCCGGCGCCTGTGGCTCAGTGAGTAGGGTGCCAGCTGCATATACCAAGGTTAGCAGGTTCGAACCTGGCCCCAGCCAAACTACAACCAAAAAAAAGAAAGAAAAAAGCATGTCCTATGAGTCCACTAGGGGAGGACTATCGGAAGCTTGCTTCTGGGTTCCAGTGTGTGCTTTTTCCCTTTGCTGATATTGCTTTGTAGCCTGTATAAAAGCTTAGCCATGAGTACAACTACAGGCTGAGTACTTGCCAAATCCTGTGAAATTGGAGACTCCTGACATACCATTTTACCGTTTATTTTATGAAAAAATTCTAAACTTTCCCACTTCCCAGCAATGATAGACTACAACAGGAACTGTATTTATCTTAAACAAGTAAGAAACCAGAAACAGTGGTTTCAGACATTGGACAACAGGCAGTAGAAAATAGTGACACCTGAAGGAAGGGACACAAAGAACAAGAAACAAATACTTACCCCAGTTTGTATCTGAGAATTCGTAGGCCTCAATACAAGAAGAAAGAACCTAGAACCCAGTGATGACCTGGGCTGAGAATTCAGAGGCCAAAACAGTCTAAACTCACAGAGCACAGTGCCTTAGACGGAGAGCTGGAAGTCTGGAGAGAGTCACCCTCAGTCTTTTTAGCTGAGAGCTGATGAGCAGGTGGAGAAACACTGTCTCACTGGCTCACAGTCGCCGAATGAGAACAGGTGAAATCAATCCGGAATTTATACAAAGGTTGGAATAGTTCACATTCCCAAAAACCTAAAATGTACAGGCCATCAACTAATTCAGCAGGAATAATGTTAAAGGCTGTTCTCGTCCTGCCTAGCAAAGCATAAAGACAGGCACTGAGAGAACTGCTTCCAAGCAACTCCACTGTCTCAGAACAAAGCTCAAAACTATCAAAGGGAATACAAAAAATTCAGCATCTACCACCAAGTCTGACATCCAAAAGCAAAGTTTCTAAGAAGCAGAAAAGGATGACTCAAAACTCTCATGAGGAGAAAAACTAACCTCAAGAAATAAACCCAGGAAGGACAGAGATGATAGAATCAGTACACAAAGGCATCATAACGTCTACCATTTCTAACTCCGTATGTTTAAGAAGTAAGAAAAATGTATGATCATGTTCTCTATTTGATTATGTATTCTATACCTCTCGATTTTTATTTTTAAAGGCGTGAACATTGTCTTTTTCATTCTTTTAAATACACAGAATTATTACCAAAAAGATTAGAACTTCACTGGCTAAAGGAAGGGCAGCAACCTAGGATCCCACCTACTTTTCTAACTCTTCTTGCCTACAATGAAGGCTATGGCAAACCCCACTGTGCTCACCACTGAACAGCATAGAGATTACTGAGGAATCAGACCTTATTAACATTATAAATACAGAAGGAATAATACAACTGGAAACTCATCCTTTTTGCAGCCACCAATATTAATAACTGATTCAACAAGGATTACCAATACAGAAGGAATAATACAACTGGAATAATAAATACAGAAGGAATAATACAACTGGAAACTCATCCTTTTTGCAGCCACCAATATTAATTAATAACTAATTCAACAAGGATTACCAATAGCTGCTAAAACCTTTCGGTTCTGAGAAAACAGGATAGATACATTACCTTAAAGTATCACCCCCCCAAATTCTTACCAATTACAAAGGGGAAGAGCTTCCTTTGCAAGGAGGGGCTGTGGGAACCCTCACCGTACAAAGTGATCAAACTTACCTGCTGGCATCGATGTCTAAAACCTGACTTTATATTCCTTCATGTGATACAATAAGAAGTGCCCATAACCTCTGAAGTAGTCTTGCTAAAAATGTTTAATCTGAGTTTCATTATGAGAAGAAAAATCAGACAAATACAAAACGTAGGAAACTAGCATGGGTTCTTTAACAGCAACAAAGAAACAAACCAAAAAAAACAGTATCACAAAAAAATAAAAAAAGTAAAGGAACTATACTGGATTAAGAGATTAAAGAGACATAGCAATCAAATGCAGTGCATGAACTTGAGAAATTGTGGCAACTATGAAAATCTGAATATGAACTATGTGTATCAGCTGATAACATGGGGTTATTTTTTGTTGTTGTTTTATATATATGTATATATATATTTTTTGAGAGTCTCACTTTATCACCCTGGGTAGAGTGTGGTCACATCACAGCTCACAGCAACCTCCAGCTCCTGGGCTTAGGTGATTCTCTTGCCTCAAGCCTCCTCAGTAGCTGGGACTACAGGCGCCCACCACAACTCCCAGCTATTTTTTTGTTGCAGTTTGGCCAGGGTTGGGTTGGAACCCACCACCCTCGGTATATGGGGCCAGCGCCCTACCCACTGAGCCACAGGACCGTCCTGTTGTTATATTTTGTAGTGATATTGATATTAGGATTATATAGATGATAACCTTATCCCTAAGAGATACATGCTGGAAGATTCAGTGCCATGTCTACAATTTCAAGTTTATTAAAAAAAAAAATGCACATCACATGTCTGAGTATACACACACACACTTTGCATGTAGAGTGTGAGTGAAGCTGGGCACGGTGACTTGCACCTGTAACCCAGAACTCTGGAAAGTGGGAGGAGCCCTTGAGACCAGGAGTTGAGCAACATAGTGAGATCTTGTCCCTCCAAAAAAAAAAAAAAATTAGTTGGGCCTGGTGAGTACAGGCCTGTAGTCCCAGGTACTCTGGTGGATGGGGTGGGAGAATCACTCAAGCCTAGCAGTTTGAGGTTGCAGTGAACTCTGACGACTCTATTGCACTCCACCCTGGGTGACCAAGAAGTGTGTAAGAATGTAAGTAGGCTCAGTGCCCATGCTCAGTGGTTAGGGCACAGCCACATGCAGCAGGGCTGGCAGGTTCGAACCCGGCCCAGGCCTGCTAAACAACAATAACAAAAAAAATAGCCAGGTGTTGTGGCGGGCGCCTGTAGTCCCAGATACTTGGGAGGCTGAAGCAAGAGAATTGCTTGTTTAAGCCCAGGAGTTTGAGGTTGCTGTGGGCTAGGCAACATTGTGAGACTGTCTCAAAAAAAAAGAATGTAAGTAAATATTACAAAATAGTAACAAATTGATGAATTTAGGTAAAAGGTATATAGGTGGTCCTTTACTATTCTTTTAACTTTTCTTAATGTTTAAATATTTTGAAAATAAGAAAATTACAAGGGCAAAGGCATTAATATTCCCTAAACACACGGAGAAGGAGAATAATACAATAATGAGTAAGTCATCTTATAATTAAATTCTCAAAGAGTAAAATGAATATACATGCAAATTTGTCTTTACCTCAAACAGCACTTTCTCCTTAGAAATAGGATCTTTACCAAATCTGTGTATATTTTGTGAAAAAGATGACAACAAAGGCTGCCTAAACTTAACTACTTAAAAGGAAGAATACACCAGATAAGGTTATTTCAGGTATACCAGAAGTATTTTGGAAAATAAGAATCTGTATATTTTTCCTCATGCAATAAGTCAAAAAGACAAGATAAATCAGTCCATATTTAGGTAAAGAACATTTAAGTTAGTCATCTTACCTCTTAAAGCCTAGAATCAGGCTGCTTCTAAACGAATTAAATGAGAAAGGCAATGTATTTGATTCCACTGCAAAAGAAAACAACCATTATTAAATCTCAGACCAAATAAACAAACAAACAAACCAAAAAAACCCTACATTATCACCTTATACATTTTAGTTTTCATTTTGAAATTTTTATTCAAAAAATGAAAATATTTTCTTTCTTTTTGAGACAGAGCCTCAAGCTGTCGCCCTGGGTAGAGTGCTGTGACATCATAACTCACAGCAACCTCCAACTCTTAGGCTTAAGCAATTCTCTTGCCTCAGCCTCCCAAGTAGCTGGGTCTATAGGCGCCGCAACAATTCCTGGCCATTTTTTGGTTGCAGTTGTCATTGTTTGGCAGGCCCCGGCTGGTTTCGAACCTGCCAGCTCTGATATATGTGGCTGGTGCCTTAACTGCTTGAGCCACAGGCACCGAGCCAAAACAATGAAAATATTTTCATAGATAATATGGTAATAAATGTTTGCAATAAGCAGCCTTTTAATGCATATTTATTTCACTTCATAAATATATAGTATATGTAATATTTATAAGGAGTTTATAAATATTATTTCCTATAAACAGCAATTACTAACATACCAGCATCCTCAGAGTCTGCCTGATACACATACTGAGGCTAAGTTTTTGGACCATTGGCCAAAAGACAAGAGACTGTAATACCCTATAGTACGTTCATCCTTTAAAGATAGTAGATGAAGAGAAACATTCTTTTCTGAGAGGTGTGTTGGGTTCTTCTGAACCATTCACACTTTCTCATTTCTTCTTTTTTTTCTGAGACAGAGTCTCACTATGTTGTCCTCGGTGGAGTGCCGTGGCATCACAGCTCACAGCAACCTCCAACTCTTGGGCTTAGGCTATTCTCTTGCCTCAGCCTCCCAAGTAACTGGGACTACAGGAGCCTGCCACAATGCCTAGCTATTTTTTGGTTGCAGTTGTCATTGTTGTTTAGCTGGCCCGGGCAAGGTTTGAACCCACCAGCCTCATGGTGCTCTAACCACTGAGCTAAGGGTGCCAAGCCCACTCTTTCTCATTTCATTTTCCACTCTAATCAATGACCTATAGTCATACAAGAATGACAACCCGAAGACATAATAAAATAGATCTTTGCTTCTGTTATGGAATTGACTTTATTTCACTTTTTTGAGCATTTATTTATTTGCTCTGACTTGTAAGAATCAGGCCTTACACTGATTTTTCAAATAACCTTTGCCCTATGTAACAACAAATAGACTCACAATCGGAGTCTCCCGATATACTTTTCCCTGCCATTGTTTTAAAATAGTACCGTGTTATAAATGACTGAGTGAATCTTTTCACTATAAATGTAATGTGGCTACTGAATGATATAAGACAGATGCAATTAGAGAGAAATTCATAGTAAAAGCAAATTCTGAAGACAGTAAGTACAGTTTAGATGAAGATTAAGATACCCGGTTTAGGGCAGCGCCTGTGGCTCAAGGAGTAGGGCACCGGTCCCATATGCCGGAGGTGGTAGGTTCAAACCCAGCCCCGGCCAAAAAAAAAAAAGATACCCGGTTTAATTTTTTGAAAAACTCATGGAAGGAATCAGAGTCTTTTTTTTTTTTTTTTTTTGCAGTTTTTGGTCAGGGCTGGGTTCGGACCCACCACCTCCGACATATGGGGCCGGGGTGCCCTACTCCTTTGAGCCACAGGCACCGCCCAATCAGAATAATTTTTTTGTTTTTTGTAGAGACAGAGTCTCATTTTACCGCCTTCAGCAGAGTGCCATGATGTCACAGGACTCACAGCAACTTCTAGCTCTTGGGCTTCAGCGATTCTCCTGCCTCAGCCCCCCGAGCAGTTGGGACTACAGGCACCCGCCACAATGCCCAGCTATTTTTCAGTTGCAGTTCAGCCAGGGCTGGGTTTGAACCCGCCACTCTCGGTATATGGGGCCGGCGCCCTACTCACTGAGCCACAGGTGCCACCCCAGAATCATTTTTAAGATTTGTTCAACTCCTTGGTGGCATCCATCGCTCAGTGGGTAGGGCACCAGCCACATACACCTAGGCCGGTGGGTTCAAACCCAGCCTGGGCCAGCTAAAACAACAATGACAACTGCAACAACAACAACAAAATAGCCGGGTGTTGTGGCTGCCACCTATAGTCCCAGCTACTTGGGAGGCTGAGGCAAGAGAATCACTTAAGCCCAAGAGTTGGGGGTTGCTGTGAGCTATGACACCATGGTACTCTACCCAGGTCAATAGCTTGAGACTCCAGTCTCAAAAAAAAAAAAAAAAAAAAAAAAAAAAAATTTGTTCAACTCCTTTAAATATAAATAAAAAAATTAACCAACCCTGTACTCAATTTTGATATGAGGACAATTAATGACAATTAAAGGGGGGGAGGAAAAGCAGAGAGAGGGAAGGAGGGAGAGGGGTAGGGCCTTGGTGTGTGCCACACCTTCTGGGGGCAAGACATGATTGCAAGCGGGACTTTACCTAACAAATGCAATCAGTGTAACCTGGCTTACTGTACCCTCAATGAATCCCCAACAATTAAACAAACAAAAAAAATTAACCAACCCACATAAAGAGAATTGTTTAAGATTAGCTATATCCCTTGAACAAAAATAAGTTCCTCAGTGATTTTACAACATTTGAAAATATAAAAATCATTCAAAAAATGACCATTAGTGACCCAAGGAATTTTAAAGCAGCCACAAACCCAGGCGTCTCAGTAGTTTTAACTTTGCCTGATCAAATTAATTTCCATGCCTGTCAACATGTAGTGGGAAAATGTTTCCTACTTAATCAAGATAAGTTTATCTTAAGTTTCCAAAACTTAATCAAGATAGTCCATTTACTCTTCTCAACGATTCAACATGCCTTGTAAAGCAGTAACCAACAGTGTAGTAAATACCAGCAATTACAGAACAAACTGCTCTGCAAAGGCCTATAAATCAGGGGAGGGGAGGAAGGTACTGACTGGAATAAGCGCAAATATTCTTTAGCCTTCACGTTCCTGGAATTTTTCTTCTTTTTCATGTTTAACAAATAGCCTCTTGAAAATTTATTTTTATACTATTCAAAATAGTATTTCACGGAATATTATCAAGTTTTTATTTACTAAAAAGGTGACCAGAAACATCTCAGCAAGCTGGAAGGCTGCTGACAAAAAGCATCTAGTTTCCTTAGCAACAAACAAGTCAGACAAACACGTCTGAAAAATCAAGAGGCTGACAATGAAGTGAAATGGATTGCATGATAAAAGGAAAGGCAGCTCTCATGTATGCACCTTCCCAGCCCAGATTCCTCTGCTAATGCCTCTCTGTTTTCATCTTGTCAGTATGGAAAATCTATAAATTATACAGAGTGGAAGGCAAAATCAATACACTTAGATAACAGCCAGCATTACTAGCCAACCTTCAACTTGATTATACCTTCAACAGTCACCATTTTCCATATGGGACACTTTGCCTTTCCCTTACATTATAATGCATTCTTTTAAATGACATGTACACAAGTAACATATACCAATAACCTGGTTTTTACAAAGCTTCCACCTACACAATTTGATTATATGTTAATCAGAGTTTAACTTTTAACATTTTATGGAGGTAAAAATTGGTGTATTTCTGTGCTATGTTTTTAGTATGGTGTATTTTCCACAGGCTCTAAAAATTGGCAATACCTTATATACTTATTAAAAATAAAATGTACTGAAAAAATAAAGTCAGAAAATTTGCTTTTGGCTCAAATCACTAATATTGTGCAAATCATTTAACTTCTCTACAGCTTTCTTCATTCATCAATGAATGACCATGGGATAAGAATTCAAAGCACGGGTGGCACCTGTGGCTCAGTAGGTGGGGCGCCGGCCCCATATACCGAGGGTGGTGGGTTCAAACCCGGCCCCGGCTGAACTGCAACCAGAAGATAGCCGGGCGTTGTGGCGGGTGCCTGTAGTCCCAGCTACTTGGGAGGCTGAGGCAAGAGAATCGCTTAAGCCCAGGAGTTGGAGGTTGCTGTGAGCTGTGTGATGCCATGGCACTCTACCGAGGGCCATGAAGTGAGACTCTGTCTCTACAAAAAAAAAAGAATTCAAAGCACATCAGCATTTTTTTTTGCAGTTTTTGGCCGGGGCTGGGTTTGAACCCACCACCTCCGGCATACGGGGCCAGCGCCCCACTCCTTTGAGCCATAAGCACCTCCTGCACATCAGCATTTTTAAATGTTTAATAAACGTTTGCTTTGTTTTTGTTAACCAAGGCTAGGAGATAGCTTCATGTAACTTAACTTTACAATAATCTGCAAGTTAGCTTAGAAAACACTTTCCAGAAACAGTAACTCACCTGATTTTTACAACCACCCCTGCATGGTAGATAGGTACTATACCCATTTATGAAACTGATGTAGAATCTCATTAAAGTTGTTAGAAGACTTATTCCAGGTCACATAATCAGTGGCTGAATTAGAAAGAGGACCTAAGTCTTCAAGGTCCTCATTCCAACCTCCACTGTAACATCATGTTATATATATCCAAGGTCCTTCCAACTTTAAAATTACTTTCAATTTATCCACAAGTTCAACTCATAACTATCTTATCAGTCTGGCTATAACAAAACATACACAAACTTCCTTGCTTTCATTGCATGAAGTGCCCGGCATGCCTCCATAGTAACACAGACTAACACTTGTCAAGTTCACTTCTCACATTCCATACTTACAAAATGATAAAATATAGTCTAAGTTCCCATTTACTGCTTCACTTCTCAGCTCAGCTTGAGAAAACGTATCACCTTCAGGAAGACATCCATTTTCCTACGGATAAAGCGTATATCAAAGATAATATGCCTCAGCTAAATATTTTGATACACCATTCAAATTTCCTGTTTTCCTATTACTTTTATCATCATATTCACTAATAAACTATCATTTTCGAAAACAACATATGAGCTAAATAATTGAATTCTAGCCTAAGTTTTGAGATGTAGCTCCAACATTAAAAAATTAAATACTTATCCTCTAATAAAGATAATCTGTTACCCTTAAAGGACATTCCTTCCTGGAAATTACTACTGAAGACACTAGAACAACTCTTTCTTCAAGGCAAAACAAAAATTCAATGCATGGATCTAAAACAATGTCTGGGGGCATACAGTGAGATAAGGATCAAACTTAATTTCACTTCAAGTGGTTCTTCATTTGTCCTAACATCATTTGTTTAATAATTTTTAAGTATATAAACCAATATTTAGTTCAAACATATAAATGAATCATTTTATAATAGCGTAATATTAAAAATGACCCAGATAACCAATTAAAAAAGCATAAAAATAAATTATGATATATCAACACAATAAAACAGCATATGAGCATAAAAAATAATTTGTGGAATTACATATTGTTATAGAAAGGTGCCAGAGGAAAAAATGTAGGTTGCCAGGTAATATGAGAATAGCATAATCATCTTGCTGAGCAAGATGTCTCAAACATCCTCACATCTGCAATAACATACATACAAAATAATAATGACTATCCCAAGGAACAGTGGAAGAGCTGTGTAGTCTTATCCTTTGTATTTTTCATTTTACCAACAAACATATGAGGTCGAACAATTAACTTCGCAAACTCATCCGAGAAAAAGCGCTCCATACCTCATTACTAAATATCACTATGGTCACCTTCAAAGTACTCCCTTTGGGAAGCTATGCACCAATGCCAGCACCTGGTCCATCCTTCAAAGCAACTTGGAACTCTTTTTCTAGAATGCCTGTCGGAGCTGTCATCATATGAGGTCTGAAAATTAAGTTCACACACTCATCCTAGAAAAAATGCTTTGAAGGGTGGATGAGGCAGTGGCCTTGGAGCATAGTATCCCAAGGGGAGTACTTCAAAGGTGACTATTGTGATACTCAACAATGAGGTATGGAGCATTTTTTCTTGAATGAGTTTACAAACTTAATTTCAGACCTCATATTTTATGGGATATTTTTAAACTCACAAAAACCATAATTTTTGTTGTATAGATGAAAACAAAAAGCCTATCAATACTGTGGATTCAATTAAGCACTTAACAGAGTAGTTGTTCTGGAGCCCACAATACTTCATACTACCAAAATTCCAGCAAAGGAGGTGAAACATAGTTGAAATAAAAATGAATATAACTGAATTTAGGATACGTTTCCAAATTAGTTTTGGTTCTTCCTACTCATGAGTGAGAAAATACAAGTAGTAATCAGGAGACATTAAAATCTTGGGTTATATTTCTGCAAAGACGGAAAACACTTGGGAAAAAAAGAATATGTGGGAAAGTTGCTTTTTAAAAAAGTTCTCAAACAGTAAATTTTTATAGCACAGGCTCAAAATACTACACTAAGGACTTAGGAAGAGAGGTAAAGATACTTGAGACGTAACTCTAACTTAAAGAAGACTGTAACTATTTTAAGGAAAGAAAGAAACCTATTAACATTATTAGAAAAATCAAGGCGGACAGAAGAAAGGGGATTGGTGCATTCTCACCTAATCTGCTCAATGTAAGAGCATATGGGATGCTCCCACCACCCCCGGGTGAAGGTCTCAACTACAAATGGACTTTAACTAACAACGTAGCCTAATCATTTGTGCCCTCCTGTTGACCTGAAAGTTTTTTTAAAAAGTCAAGTATTATGTGAATAAACAGATCTTTCAAACAAAGTATTCCTTATTAAGTATTAGGTGCAATGCCATGTTGCTCCTAATGATACAGCACTGGACTTTGAAAGTGGGAAATGCAACCTTTGCTGGTCCAATGCACTGTCCAAGTCAGCTTCTTCAAAGGCCTCTTTATCAACATCTTGCCTATCCCACTATGGACAAGAACTACGTGGCAGGAAAATAAAGCTTTTGGCTCAAACAAAAGATCATTTTAGAAGACTTAAGAATACAGAATAGGAAACATGCAAGGTGTCCACAAAGTTCATGTACAATTTAAAATAGCCAACTATTGGCCAGGTGCGGTGCCTCATGCCTGTAATCCTAGCACTCTGGGGGGCTGAGGCAGGTGGATTGCTTGAGATGATGAGTTGGAGACCAGCCTGAGCAAAAGTGAGACCCCCATCTCTACTAAAAACAGAAAAACTTGGGCCAGGCAAGGTGGCTCACACCTATAATCCTAGGATGCTGGGAGGCTGAGGTGGGTGGATTGCCTGAGCTCAGAGGTTGAGACCAGCCTGAGCAAATGCAAGACCCCATCTCTAAAAAACAGCAGGGTATTGTGGTGGCTGCCTATAGTCCCAGCTACTAGGGAGGCTGAGGCAAGAGAACAGCTTGAGCTCAAGCGTTTGCGGTTGCTGTGAGTGATGACGCCATGGCACTCTACCAAGGGTTACAAAGTGAGACTGTCTCAAAAATAATTAATTAATTAAAGAATTGAAAAAAAAATAGAAAAACTGAGGCAAGAGGATCATTTGAGCCCAGGTTGTCCATAAAGTTCATGTGGAATTTAAAATAGCCAACTACTGGCCGTGCGTGGTGGCTCATGCCTGTAATTCTAGCATTCTGGGGGGGAGGGGGAAGGAGGCTGAGGCAGGTGGATAGCTTGAGATGACAAGTTCGAGACTAGTTGCTGTGAGCTATGATGCCATAGCACTCTACCCAGGGCGACAGCTTGAGACTTTGACTCAAAAAAAAAAAAAAAAACCAAATAAAATAGCCAACCATTAAATTGCACACAAAATTATGGACACCCTATACTACTACTGCATTTATGACAATTCATATGGAGGTGAAAACAAATATTGCAAAAATAAAAATTGCACTTGTGCATTGGGTGGGATTAACAAGTGAGTATTAAGACTACGCATGGTGGCTCACGCCTGAAATCCTAGCACTCTGGGAGGCAGAGGTGGTGGACTGCCTGAGCTCAGGAGTTCGAGACCAGCCTTAGCAAAGTGAGCCCTCCTGTCTACTATACTCCCAACTACGTGGGAGGCTGAGACAAGATAATCACTTGAGCCCAAGAGTTTGAGGCTGCTGTGAGCTGTGACACCATTAGCACTCAACCCAGGGCAACTGAGTCAGACTCTGTCTCAAAACAAAGATGTGAATATTATTTTAATTTTTTTCTGACAGTGGCATACTGCCTTTCAATACACAAGAAAAATGTTGCTTTACCTTTATAAACTTTTAAAACTTAACCACTCACTATAAATGTTATACCAACTAATATTTTTACGAAGCCTTAGAAAATTGCACACAGACTTGACCATTATTAGTCCTTAGCTCAGTGACTTTTCATTTTTTTGGTGACCACTAAATTTTAGGAAAGAAAGACATTCTGTTCAATTATGAAATTAAAACATATTTTACTCACCTGCAAAGCCGTATGGACTGACTTCACACTCTCAAAGGATGGAAACACATAATTTACATAAGTATCCTGATCAGGATCTATTCCCAATTCATGCATTCCTTTGAGGACTTCAATTATCCCTGTAATATAAAATTCAGAAGCACAGAGATACAAAAAACTTGAAATAAATTAACACAGATCAGAAAATTCATTTTCTGAACCACAATGTAGGAAAATAGCTCAGCACATTGTTTATCTAAAAGAGAAGGCAGAAAAGCAACAGAATAGGGAGATATGATAATACATTTAAAAATCTTTCTTTTTCTCATATCCCTTTATTAATTTAATGGTGAGTACTAAGAAATTGTCCTTGAAAGTTTGCCTTTCAATTGAACTTTAAACAAGTAAGCAATGTGCCTAACATTTCTGGCACCCCAACTGAACAGCACTATTTTACATTATTCTATAATGTATTATTATATGATAAACACCATTGCTATTATAGAGCAATAATGGACTTACACAAGAAAACTTGATGAGAATAAATGATGAAAAGGGAAGGGACTAGAGTAGGGCTCTGTCAAAGAAAATGAGTTTCAAAATGTGTTTTAATTAAGGACTTCTATAAAAAATATCTCTAATTGTTACTACCTTCTGACTTCATATAAGAATGAATAATGAAGAGAAAAATTGATTCTAATGAGTTATTATCTCATTGTATTCAAAACTAACTTAAAAGTCTAGTGAATTATTTGTTTTGTCTCATCCCAGACTCACAAAAATCTCTTTTAATAACTTAAAAACTATTAAGTCACTTCATGGTTTCCAAGTTCTAGCTAACTTCAAATAGTATAAATCTATTTGTTTAGATCAGATCTGACTCACTCTATCCAACTGCCAAACTACTTAGGTAGTGACCTAACTTGACAGAGGCTGTATTTTAATAAAAAAGAAAGGGGGCGGCACCTGTGCCTCAGTGGGTAGGGTGCCGGCCCCATATACTGAGGGTGGCAGCTTCGAACCCAGCCCAGGCCAGCTAAAACAGCAGTGACAACTGCAACAAAAAATAGCTGGGTGTTCTGGTGGGCACCTGTAGTCCCAGCTACTTGGGATGCTGAGGCAAGAGAATTGCCTAAGACCAGGAGTTGTAGGTTGCTGTCTCAAAAAAAAAAAAAAAAAAAAAAAAAGGAAATAATTCTTTTCCTTTTAAAACTTCCTTCTTTGGCTCACTACCTTCCAATTATTAAAACTTCTCAAAATCTGTTTCTGGGCTCGGCGCCTGTGTGGCTCAAGCGGCTGCGGAGCCAGCTACATACACCTGAGCTGGCGGGTTCAAATCCAGCCCGGGCCCGCTAAACAACAATGACGGCTGCCACCAAAAAATAGCCAGGCATTGTGGCAGTTGTGAAGCTACGGTACTCTACCCAGGGTGACAGCTTGAGGCTCTGTCTCAAAAAAAAAAAAAAAATCCGTTTCTGCTCTATATTATCTCCAAAAATAATTACATTTCTATAAATTTGTTATATAATAAACTAATACAAATAATTGGTCGTAAATTCTCAGTGAGTACACAAAGATGCAGGCAAGTCTAATTACATTATTAATTTTTGTACATTTCTTTCAGATAAAATTTGGATTATATAGTTGATCTTAGTCACAAGGCCAGGAAGCAACACATAAAATTTATTTATTTTTTTTATTTTCTTTTTTGAGACAGAGTCTTACTACGTCACCCTGGGTAGAGTGCCGTGGTGTCACAGCTCACAGCAACCTCAGACTCTAGGGCTTAAGTGATTCTCTTGCCTCAGCCTCCGAAGTAGCTGGGACTATAGATGCCCGCCACAATGCCGGCTATTTTTTACTATAGTTGTCATTGTTGTTTAGCTGGCCAGGCCAGGTTCAAACCCGCCAGCCTTGGTCTATGTGGCTGGCGCCTTAACCACTGTGCTACAGGCACCGAACCCAACACATAAAAGTTAGATTGCAGATCAGAATATTTTTTTTTTGAGAGTCTCAAGCTGTCACCCTGAGTGGAGTACCGTGACATCACAACTCACAGTAACCTCAAACTCTTGGGCTTAAAGCGATTCTCTTGCCTCAGCCTCCCAAGTAGCTGGGATTACAGGCACCTGTCTCAACGCCCAGCTATTGGTTTTTGGTTGCAGTTGTCATTGTTGTTTAGCTGGCCCAGGCAGGGTTCAAACCCGCCACCCTCGGTGCATGTGGCTGGAGCCATAACCACTGTGCTACGGGGCGCCGAGCCAACAGATCAGAATATTTTAAATAATTCTTTATATATAAAATTACCCAAGGCCGGGTGCGGTGGCTCATGCATTATAATCCTACCACTCTGGGAAGCCGTGGCAGGTGGATTGCCTGAGTTCATGAGTTAGAGACTAGCCTGAGCCAGAGTGAGACCCTGTTTCTAAAAAATAGCTGGGCATTTGTGGCAGGTGCCTATAGTTCCAGCTACTTAGGAGGCTGAGGCAAAGCATCCCTTAAGCTCAAGAGTTCAAACTTGCTGTGGGCTGTGACACCACAGCATCCTACCAAGGGCGACAAAGTGACCTGTCTCAAAAAAAAAAAAAAAAATTACCCAATACTGGTCTAAAAACAGATACATAGAACAACTGGACATAAAAGAAAACTCAGAGATAAATCCACGCATACATGTTCAACTAATTTTTGACAAAGGCACCCAGAAGACATATTAAGGAAAGAACAGTGCCTGTATGAAATGGTTTTGGAACTAAGTGAGGTAGGATGCACCCATAGTCCCAAATAATTGTGAGGTTGAGGCAAAAGGTTTGCATAAGCCTAAAGTTCAAGGCCAGCATGGTAAACACAGTGAGACAAAATAAAACAAAGACAAAAATAAATGGTGCTGGCAAAACTGGACATCCACATGCAAAAGAATAAAACAGGACTCTAGCTGGGCCCCGTGGCTCACTCCTGTAATCCTAGCGCCCTGGGAGGCTAAGGTAGCTCACTCCTGTAATCCTAGCACTCTGGGAGGCTGAGGTGGGAGGTTGAGCTCAGGAGTTTGAGACCAGCCTGAACAAGAGCAAGACCCTGTCTCTACCAAAAATAGAAAAATTACCCAGGCCTAGTGGCTACTCTGGAGGCTGGGGCTAGAGAATCACTTGAGCCCAGAAGTTTGAGACAATGATGATAACACTGTACCCTAGCCAAGGTACTCTGTCTCAAAAAAAATAAAATAAAAAAGGTAACCGGAACTGGACCTTTATGTTAGTCCATATATAAAATTAACTCAAAATGAATTAAAGACTTCACTATTCATTTACTGCATGAGTCCAGCATGGTGACCATAGTTAATAATGACGTACTGTATACTTAAAACATGCTGAGAGAGCAGATCTCAGGTGTTCTCATCACACAAAAAGGGTAACTAGCTAAGCCAATGGAAATGTTAGGGTGAGTGTGGTGATTATTTTACAATGTATACATATATCAAAACATATTTATTTATTTTAAAATATATACATTTTTGGCGCCAGCCCCATATAACGGAGGTGGCAGGTTCAAACCTGGCCCCGGCCAAAAACTGCAAAAAAAAAAAAGAAAAAAAAATATATATATATACACACACACACACATTTTTTATTTGTCATTCATATCAATAATGCTGGCTGAGGGAAATAATTAACCTAATATCTTCAAATTCCAGAGGTTCAAATGTATTTTTCAAGATGTAAAAATTATAATGCAAAAAACAGCCCCTAGTTCTTTTTTTTTTTCAGTTTTTGGTGGGGGCTGGGTTTGAACCTGCCACCTCTGGCATATGGGGCCAGCGCCCTACTCCTTTGAGCCACAGGTGCTGCCCTTAACTTTTTTTTTTGAGACAGAGTACTACTCTGTTGCCCTGGGTAGAGTGCCATGGTGTTAGGCCTAAGCTGAAATAGAAAAACACCAGTTAACTCCTTACAAATTTCTGGGCTGCAAGCCCTCAACAAAATGGAGTAAGTCTGGTTCACTCCCAAGATAGGTGGGAAAGTACTCACTAACTTCATACTCGACTAACTCCCTGGGAAACAAACCAACTGTCCCCGGACTGACCTTTAAACAATACCAGGTGGAAAGAACACTGAGACAAAAATGTATGGAGGAAAAGTACTGGAACTAAAATGTATGGGAAAATATTAAAACAAAGATATATGAAAAATATGGCTGGCTAACCACAAAATTCTGTATCTGCACAATGCTTGCTTGCTACCCCCACCTGAATGCACCTGGACAGCCTGCATGCCAACCAGGATACAGACTAAGCCTTAACAACCTGACCCCTTAAGCATTCGGAGCTGCTCTCAGAAACCCCATGTTGGGACACTGGGGCAGTTGCCCGTTGGCTCTTCGACAAAAGACTCTGCTGTAAATTTGGCTTCTTTGGCACTGTGGTCTTTGTGGAACTCCTGGCACAACAATGGCATCATCATAGCTCACAGCAACCTCAACCTCTCGAGCTTGAACAATCCTCTTGTCTCAGTCTCCCGAGTACCTAGGACTACAGACAGGCACCTGCCATAATGCTTGACTAGTATTTCTATTTTTTTTTATTTAATTTTATTTATTTATTTATTTTTGTAGAGACAGAGTCTCACTTTTTTTTTTTTTGGTAGAGACAGAGTCTCACTTTATGGCCCTTGGTAGAGTGCCGTGGCCTCACACAGCTCACAGCAACCTCCAACTCCTGGGCTTAAGCGATTCTCTTGCCTCAGCCTCCCGAGTAGCTGGGACTACAGGCGCCCACCACAACGCCCGGCTATTTTTTGGTTGCAGTTTGGCCGGGGCCGGGTTTGAACCCGCCACCCTCAGTATATGGGGCCAGCGCCTTACCGACTGAGCCACAGGCGCCGCCCCCTAGTATTTCTATTTTTAGTAGAGACAGGATGTTGCTCAGGCTGGTCTCCAGCTTCTGACCTCAGGCAATCCACCCTCAGCCTCCCAGAGTATATGTGTGAACCACTGTGCCTGCCCCAATAACTGAAAAAGTTTATACCCATTGATCAATATTTCCTCTTTTCCCTCACCCCTCAGTCCCTGGTAACCACCATTCTACTACTTGTAGCTAAGAATTCAACATTTTTAAAGATTCTACATATAAATCAGAGCATGTAGCATTTGTCTCTCTGTGTCTGGCTTATTTCACTCAGCATAATGTCCTTCAGATTCACCATGTTGTCACAAATGACAGGATTGTTTTCCTTTGTTTTTAAGACAGCGTCTTGTTCCGTGACCCAGGCGAGATAGAAGCCAAAGGCATGATCATAGCTCACTATCATCTTAAACTCCTGGGGCTCAAGGGATCTCCTCCCTCATCCTCTCAAAGCACTTGGATTACAGCCATGACCTACCATGCTTGACCATAAATTGCTTTTTAATTACTACTAATAAAACTGGTGATCTGGGCGGCACCTGTGGCTCAGTGAGTAGGGTGCCGGTCCCATATGCCGGAGGTGGCAGGTTCAAACCCAGACCCGGCCAAAAAAAAAAAAAAAAAAGAAGAAAAAAAAAAAAACTGGTGATCTAATTTCCTCAGGGTCCTTTCTGACCAGTAATGAGTGATTATTTTCATTACTATGGCTTAAAGTAAATAGTTAAGTTCTGATGAGATAACTCTGGTGGTAAGACAAAAAAACAAGCTGTGGAGTTTAAAGAGACCTAGACTCTTCCCAGACTTTTCACTCTGGTTCTATCACATACAGACAGTATAAATCTGAGCAAGGAGCCACAATTTCTTAGCTTACATACTAGGAATGGCAAAAGGCCAGGAACCGTGTCTTCTAATCACTTATGACACATTGCTTTGCTTAATCTTTCTAACTTTTAATACTACCCACAGCCTACACAAGGCAATATGGATCAAAGCACTCAATGAACAGAACAATTTTCTGACCTAATGGAGTCCATGTCTATTGAATGGATGCAAGCAAAGTTTCAGGAACTGAAATATTATCCACAGAAGAAATTCTTATAATCTAGAGGAAGACTGAAGACAACAGACTAACAGAACTATAACACTCTGAACAAAAAGAACATAAACATTACGATTTAGATCAGTATAGCAAATTATACTAACAAGGCTTTCAACTCAGTCTACTGAGGGTAGAAGCAGAGATGCTTCTCTAAACAAATAAAGCTGGAGATGCCATTGGAGGTCAGTTAATTAAGTGATATGATCTTCTTCATATGATCTTACTTATATGAAGAATCTAAAACAGGTAACCTGGTGGCGCCCGTAGCTCAGTGAGTAGGGCGCCAGACACATACACCAAGGATGGCAGGTTCAAATCCAGCCTAGGCCAGCTAAAACAATGACAACTGCAACAAAAAAAAATAGCCAGGTATTATGGTGGGCACCTGTAGTCCCAGCTACTTGGGAAGCTGAGGCAAGAGAATTACTTCAGCCCAACAGTTTGAGGTTGCTGTGAGCTGTGACGCCAGAGCACTCTACTGAGGGTAACGAGTTGAGACTCTTTCTCAAAAAATGTAAATAAATAAAAAATAAATAAAAGAAAATAAAACAGGTAATCTCACAGAAGCAGAAAGGAGGACAACCAGGGACTAGGGGAAGGAAGGGGGAAATGAGACAATGTTGGTCAAAGAACACAAATTTTTATAAGCCAATTCAATGTGCAGCGGCATCCATAGCTCAGTGGTTAGGGCGACAGCCACATACACCAAGGCTGGTGGTTTTGAACCTGGCCAGGGCCAGCTAAAACAATGACAACTAGAATAAAAAACAAAAATTAGCTGGGCATTGTGGCAAGTACCTGTACTCCCAGCTACCTGGGAGGCTGAGATACGAGAACTGCTTAAGCCCAAGAGTTTGAGGCTGCTGTGAGCTATGACACAACAGCACACTATCCAGGGCGACAGCTGAAATAAATGGATTCCCAATCTCTATAAACTTAGAAAATCTAAACTAAGACTAAACAAAAAATCTAGTAAAAATATTTCAATGCAGCCAAGAGAAAATTTATAAATCTAGAGGAAAGTCTCAGTTTATAAAGTTTTATCACAATTAAAATAGTTCTAGCTGCCTGGAAAGATATATATGACTTACTGGATGAACTTTACCAACTACGACTGCTTTGCTCCAGATGACTTTATGCTCTACCCAGGACAATCATCTGATTAGGAGGCTATTTCTCACTTTTGGAAAAATGTTTCCTCTATTCAACCACTTCACTTATTGGGCTTTCAGATCAGCCCTTCCTTGTAAACTTTACCCCTTTTACATTCTTAGCTTTAGTTTTTTCTAAATACAACAAGGCAACAAGGGATGTGATCTCTACTGATTCTGGGCTATTTCCTCTCAGTGAGGCCAACTTGCTACAAATGCATTATTCTATGTGTGGAGTTTTCTACTTGTGTCAAAGAGAAAAATACTAGTAAGATGAACCATGAGGAAACCATTATAAAGGTCTTTCTTAGAGATTGGTAATGGCTAAACGTGAAGCCAGAAAAATTCAACAGAAATTTGAATATCCAGTTGAAATCACTTTGTTCAGTTTTATCTGATCTCTAAGTATCTTTCTCTGATTTCCTGAAGGCTTTCATTTATTAATCACAAAGCATTCCTATATATTTTCCATCACTGCAGCCAACACTTTCCTTTTTCTTCCTTTCTTTATTCCATAGACAAAGTCTCACTCTATTGCCTGGACTAGAGTGCCATGGCCTCACCCTAGCTCACTCCAACCTCAAACTCCCGAGCTCGAGCAATCCTCCTGCCTCAGCCTCCTGAGTGGCCAAGCTAATTTTTTATTTTTGGCAGAGACAGGGTCTTGCTTTGCTCAAACTGTTCTCAAAACTCCCGACCTCAAGTGATATTCCTGCCTCAGTTTCCCAGAGTGCTATGATTATAGGCATGAGCCACCGTGCCTGGCACATTACTTCCTTCTGTTATTCCTAGCAGTTTATATATGACTTTCACTGCACAAAGAACACGGTCACTGCACAAAGAATGTCCCTTTTTTACCTTACACTGAAGAAACTACATAGAATACGTACAGCCATTCCCCTGTTTCATAAAGAAAAATATAGAATACATACTTTGCTATATTGTAGGCCTTCCCAGCAAAGAACACAGTTTTTATTTTTATTTATTTATTTATTTTGAGACAAAGTCTCACTTTGCAACCTTCCATAGAGTGCCATGGCACCACAGCTCACAGCAACCTCCAACTCTTGGGCTTAAGCGTTTCTCTTGCCTCAGCCTCCCAAGTGGCTAGCTGAGACTACAAGTGCCAACCACAATGCCTGCCTATTTTTAGAGACCGGGTCTTGCTCTTGCTCAGGCTGGTCTTGAACTCCTGAGCTCAGGCAATCCATCCGCCTCAGCCTTCTAGAGGGCTATGATTACAGGTGTGAGCCACGGTGCCTGGCCGGAACATAGTTTTTAAAACAATCTCTTACTCTCTTCTAGTCAGATTTCTCAATAAAGCCTAAGAGTGTATATAATTTTCCAAATAAAACCTTCATTGTTTAAAAAATGTGGTAACCTCTTTTTTAAATGTCCTTAATATAAAAATTGGTCCCTAAATTTTAAACAATCTCTAAGAATGCTTGTAAAATAAATACAGTAAAATATTTTCATAAGTCTAACATGAAGGTTATAAAAAGAATATTTAAATAGGAGGACAGAAATGTTCTGTTCTAATCCTGATGTTACTGACAGATGTGGAACCAAAGGCCAGTCACCGAAACTCCCTACAGCTCTCAGTTGTTTAATGTGATGTCTCAACAGGCCCCTTTGCAAACTAAATTCTGAGATGCTAAGAGGGATTCAAGATAAAGCACATTTTCTACTAGTTCTACTACTAAAACAACAGAAAGAAATTACCTAATTCTTCTATATTTACTAAGTAGTAAAAATGCAGCAACAAATTCAAGTCTATGGTGATAAGGCTGAGGAAGGCAAATTTACCTGATGAACAAACACACATTTCAATGGGGTACCAAAAATATTTTCATACCTGTGAAAAGGTGGACAATACAAACCTGCCTAAAGAGTTCGATGAAATAATATGAACTTTCTGTGCTTTAAAAATACTGCGTTAAAAGTTACCTTCTGGAGCTTTCAGAACTACAGGCTATACAAAGAGTTAACCAACTGGCATATTGTTTGCACAAAGATTTTTCTAAAAAGGATTTAGAGACTTTTATAGCCAGAAACAATTAGGGAATACTTGTTTCACTATTTCTTTTAAACCAGAAGACGACTATATATTTAAAATAAAATTGCGATATGAAAGTCTGCTAAAAGCACTTTTTTGTTGTTTGTGCATTTTGTTTGTCACCCAATGTCACACTAACAACTCTGCATCTCATTCCAAAGCACATTACACTGCGAGATAAAATGAAAAAGACCATTTTTTGTTTCCCCAAGGGGAAAGTACTTCTGTTAAAAGCATCTTTTTATGAGACTACTCTTTCTGAATTACCAATAATGCAAACCAAAGAATTAGATACTGTACTCTAAAATTTAATATTTGTTCAATTCTTATTCATATCCTATAGACATCCCATGTGTATGAGGGAAAAGTATGCTAAATGCTTAAACGTACTTAAGAACCTCAAAGATTGAACATTTCTGTCCTTCAATCAGTAGGCTGTCAGGTCATGAGTACTCATTCTGCGATAAAAGTTTTCCTGCCTTTCCTATTATTAAACTAAACTCAGTTAAAAAGAAATAGATTGGTCCACAAAGAAAATGGCCACACTCTTTGTTTTCATGAACCTGATTACATATAACTTTATCTGTATTAAGGCTGGACCAACTAATTTCAAATACTACATGTACTATCAAGAATTTAATGAATTATTTAAAACCACTCAAAGTTTGAATATCAAGATCAGAGATGAATGAAGGAACGAAATTAAGATGAAATAAATTCATGTGTTGTTTTTAAAATGCTTATATAATACTTTACTGTGATTTAAAATGACTCCATTTTCTTATAATATCTAATACTCAGGAATAAGTGTGTTTTCCCCAAGAATTCAATTAGATATGTGCACAAACTGTTACTGTGGCTCTCTTAACCACTACAAACTGATAAAAGGCAAAATCTAACCTTCAACGTTTTTCTTCTTCTGATGTTCAACTAGCAATGGCCAAAAATAGTGAGTTCTGACAGGAAACCCTTCTTCCTTCATAGCCTTCATTAGAACTTTTGCCAAATCTGAAAGAGGTATCATAAAATATCACAAAGCTATCTCAGAGACAGTCCCTTACGTTGTTCTGAAGCATAAGAATACAGTACCAGCTTTATTGGTCTGCAGAGCACAAAGGAGGGTGAACTGCAGAGGAGATGAGTGCATCCGGGCTTCCTTCAACTTCTTACAGTAGTGTGTCAGCTTCTCCGCAGGCTATGAGGAAGAAGTCACACGTCAGCCAGTTACAAATACCACCACCAACCCCATTTGACCTGTTGCAAATATTCTACCATTTTGGGGATGAAAAATTTTTTATTTTTTATTCATTTACTAATTTTTTTTTTTTTAGAGATAGAGTCTCACTTTGTCACCCTCGGTAAAGTGCTGCAACATCACAGCTCACAGCAACCTCCAACTCCTGGGCTTAGGCAATTTTCTTGCCTCAGCCTCCTGAGTAGCTGGGACTACAGACGCCCGCCACAACACCTGGCTATTTTTTTTTTTTCACTCTGTTCAACCACCTGGCTATTTTTTGTTGCAGTTTGGCCGGGGCCGGGTTCGAACCTGCCACCCTCGGTATATGGGCCAGCACCCTACCCACTGAGCAACAAGCGCCACCCAGGGATGAAAAATTTAAATCTCTCATCTTCTTTCCATCCAAAAATCTTACAACACAAAAACAAGGGTTTGTTTTTTTGTTTTGTTTTGTTTTTGTCTTTTTGAGACAGAGTCTCACTATGTTGCCCTCAGGAGAGTACTGTGGCATCATAGTTCATAGCAACCTCAAACTCTTGGGCTCAAGCGATTCTCTTGCCTCAGCCTCCCAAGTAGTTGGGACTACCAGCACCACCCACAATGCCTGGCTATTTTCTTGTTGCAGTTGTCATTGTTGTTTAGCTGGCCTGGGCCAGGCTCAAACCCGCCAGCTACCGTGTATGTGGCTGGCACCATAACCGCTGTGCTACGGGCACCGAGCCAACAAGGTTTTTAAAATGTTTACAATCATTCTAATCTCATATATTTTCTTATATTTTAAAGACTCGATTTCGTTGCCAATTACTGTCTACAAAGTAAGCAATGGATAGAATACCATGTTCATAGTCACACAGTGTCGTAAAAAGAAACTGCCAAAGTCACTCAAACCATCTTCCCTTGATACAGGACATGCTAGTAAAATTTGTAATGCCGTATCTTCCAATTTTTCAGTAACTAAAAGCAAAATGAGATTCATTGCATCTGGGAAGAAAACAAAGATATCTTTTGTTATGGAACTGGACAGTATTTTTACAGTGCAACCAATACTAAAGACAAGATAGAAATCCCAAAACGCAAAATAATGTATCTGCCTAAATAACAATAAAACACTTCCCAATCAAAATATCCCTATGTATTCGTTAACTCATATTTTTTAGGTTATTAAACTTGACTTTAAGAGTCTATGTTCACCAACCACAATCCTCTACTGTTAGAAAACGTCCTTTTCATCATATAATAGCAATTCAATTTTTAAAAAAATCATATGAAAAAAATTTTTTTTAATACCTGGAATAAATCTTCTTTCATACGTAATTTTTTCCAAAATTTCTGAGACATGTTGAGGATACCCAGCTTTACTGAAGCTAAAAACAATTTGTAATAAATCACGGTCCATGAGGTAAAGCTCGGACTCCTCCACCTTCTTGAGTATCTATAAGATGGTTTCAGAAATTAGAATAAATTACAAATCAGCACTTTTTATTTCAGTGTTAAAGCTAAACAAGTCAAAATACCAAGATTCAAAAATTAGGAAAAACATCACCTAAAGATTTAGGACTTCTTTTATAAAACAGGAAATATTCTACTTTAACCATAACTGTTATTTATCAGCATCAAGATAGCAAACTAGCATACTACTCTCTACAAGTAGGTATCTTTAAAAATAGGTATAAGCTATACTTTTCTGCTTCATGCAAAACATAAATTTATAAAAAGCTGAATGGGTACAGGCGAAAGTTACTAAATGCAGAATACAAATGCCTACATACAGTAACTAAGAAAATGCCATGAAGGCTACGTTGAACAGTTTGATGAGAATATTTCAGATCGTATATGAAACCCGCACATTGTACCCCTTGATTGCACTAATGTACACAGCTATGATTTAACAATAAAAATAAATAAATTAAAAAAATAATAAAAATAAGGAACATGGGTAAAAGTAATGACATAGGCAAAAATTATTGTACTTTTGATATAGTTTGTAATTTTTCTCCTGTTCCCACAGGATATAATAAAAAAATTATAAAACAATAAAAAAAAAAATTTATAAAAAGCTTACAGTATGTTTCTTTACATGACCCAAGTCGTACCTGCTTGACATGGTCAATGTCGCCCTTCTCAGCATATGCATTCAGTAATGATAGGTATGTGTCTGGACCAGGCTCAATTCCAGCCTCTTTCATCACTGTGAGAATATTCTCTGCATTCTCCATATCTCTGTAAGTTAATTCAAAGAAAATAAAATACTATACCATTGGGATGTAATATTAATCATTCAAACTAAATTATATTACCTATGTGTATTAAAATAAAAAATGTTAAGTACCATTTGGAATTATATTGTCAGAAAAGGACAAACATTAAACTGGTTATGTTTCTGAAATAATAAAAGACCATAAACATCTGGTATTTCTAAAAACCAAATTATATACCAATTATACAGACATTAAATAATGTATCCTCTTACATTAAATATGTTAAATAAGTTATGACTCAGATTTACCTTTTAAAGAATAACATTAAGTAAATTATTTTTCAAAAATAAAATATTTTCCACAGCAGTTAATAAACTACGAATTTGGCTACTTCAGATCAAGTCCAATTTTTCAAATTAAATGATTTCAAATAAATGTTTCATAAAACAAATTTAAGAGCAAGTTATAAAAATAGTAATACATTCTACCTCATCTACTCCATTTTTTAAAGGGTAGGTAAACATATTTTAGAAATTTCCTACAATACTTTCCCCCAATTTAAACCTCATGTAAGGACCTAAACCTTAGGTTAAACATTACCCAGCTCTTGCATGGCCTGTAACAAGGGCATTGAACACTGTCTCTGTGATTGGAAGATCCTTAGTTTTCATAAATCCAAGAATCTTGCTACAATAAAAGAGAAATGAAGATATTCCTTAGAAATATTTACTAGAAATATTTTTTATAACATGTATAGAATAAAGCTTTGTTTTCAATAAGTAAGACACACTTATATTTACAGATTGAAAATTTATCCTCATCCCACAAAATCCTACTCCCTGAAGTACCAGTAATATTGAAGTGCTCTTTTTAAAAATATGAGGTAATTTTAAACAACCTCATTGTCCTACACCACTAATTAACCTTTTAAAAGCATAAAGATTGTGATTAATTTAGTTGTTCATTACTTGTATCCCAACCTTCAAACCAAAAGTATGAAATTTTATACAAACAGAGAAATGTTACCACTGATTTTACAATGGGATGAAGGAAATATTCCCAGTTTTCTTTTTTTTTTTTCTTGAGACAGAGCCTCAAGCTGTCACCCTGGGTAGAGTGCTGTATCATCACAGCTCACAGCAACCTCCAACTCCTGGGCTCAAGCAATTCTCCTGCCTCCACCTCCCAAGTAGCTGGGACTACAGGTGCCCGCCACAACGCCTGGCTATTTTTTGGTTGCAGCTGTCACTGTTGCTTGGCAGGCCTCGGCTGGGTTCGAGCCCGCCAGCTCAGGTGTATGTGACTGTTGCCTTTAGCAGCTGGAGCCATAGGCGCCAAGCCCCTAGTTTTTTTGTCTGTTAGTTTTTGTTTAGCAGGCCCGGAGGTAGCGTACTAACCATTGAGCTAAGGGTGCCCAGCCAGTATTTCCAGTTTTTATAAATGAACAGTATAAATGGCTAACATTTTCCTTAGGAAATATTTTTTAAAAAGTAAAGCCAGCTTTATACATCAGCAATTTTGTTTTTTTGGACACAAAGTCTTGTTTTATTGCCCTCGGTAGAGTGCCGTGGAGTCAAAGCTGACAGCAACCTCAAACTCTTTTGAGCTCAAGTGATTCTCTTGCCTCAGCCTCCCAAGTAGCTGGGATTATAGGTGCCCACCACAACACCTGGCTAATTTTTTTTTTCCTTTTAGAGACGAGGTCTCACGCTGGCTTAGGCTGGTCTCAAACCTATGAGGTCAGGCAATCCACCCACCCCGGCCTCCCAAGTGCTAGAGTTACAGTGTGAGCCATCGTGCCTGGCCTATATCAACAATTTTAAACCCCAACAATTTATTTATTTATTTATTTATTTTTTGTTGAGACAGAGTCTCACTATGTTGCCCTTTGTAGAGTGCTGTAGCGTCACAGCTCACAGCAACCTGTAACTCTTGGGCTTAAGTGATTCTCTTGCCTCAGCCTCCCAAGTAGCTGGAACTATAGGTGCTGGCTACACCACCCAGCTATTTTTAGTTGCAGTTGTCATTGTTGTTTATTTTAACTGGCTTGGCCAGGTTCAAACCCGTCAGCCTCAGTGCATGTGGCCCAGGCCGTAACCACTGTGCTACAGGCACTGAGCCTATACCCCAACAATTTTATAGCTCAACTTTATACCTCAGCTCCAATAAATCAAATTTTTAATTAAAACATCAATGTTTACTTATCTTTTCCCTTTTGTATAGTATTTAATCTAAGTCATGTTATAAGGTTTGCTAGATTAAAACACAGCTGAAACATTTCCCTTATTAAGAAGAAACTTAATAGATTCTAGATTTCCAAAATTTATAAATTTATTTGCTTACATATATATTAATACAGATCCATACCTGGCACCTTCAATATCTCCTCCATTACAATAAGCAGCAATCAATCTCTGGTATGTCACCTGTCAATAAAATAGGCCAGTTAATATATTTTTTTTAATTTTTTCTAGGTTAAAAACAAAACATGCTGGATGTGATCAATAAGTTCACAATAGCCAAATACCCACTCGATTTGGTTGAATGTTTGCTTCCTCCATTTTTGCCAGGAAATCAGTTGGTGAGAATTTATGTTCATTTTGAAGATAGACTTTTAATAAAGCATTGTAGTGACTAACATCATACACTGTACCTACAAATGAAATTTAAATCACATTTTCAGAAAAGTATTTAAAACCATACCTTTTATCACAACTGAAATGACATGTACCTAAATTTAAGAAAAAAGTAAAATTATCACGTTAGCATCTATCGTAACACTTAAATCCATTTATATATAGTAGACATCCTATCAGAAGAGAGCAAGCTAAGCATATGAAACATTAATTACCGAATTACTGTAAAGCTACAACTGCAAATGCCTATTCAGATGCCAAAAGGTCTTATGAAGCATAATATCCTCTTCCTATTAGAAAATGCTGACAATACCCTTAACATTTAAAAGTGACTGAGTTTTCCAAATAAAGCAGTCCTCACCATGTGACAGACACATTCTGATGGATGACTGCAGATATTTTAGACTTTTAAGTAGAACTGTGTTGGCAGTTGTGCTTATTTACTTATCAGGACACTCATAGCCTGTCTGAAGGACCCGTTTGATTTTTAGTTGCTCAGCATCATACCTAGTGTGCTTTTATTAATTACCTGTATTCTAATGCCCTTTGTTTTCTGTGCCCATATTGCCTAGGGCCTCATAAATTAAGGTTACCACTTGGCCTTAATCTACCTACCTAATCACGATATCATGGTCATCTTATTAGTTTAGTGGTAATATGTTTCAGTAAATTTGCAGAACTTAATTTTGTATCTTTATTCAACTGCCTGTGGCCACTCAGGCCTATGGTCAGTATCTGGTGTTAGATTCTAAGATTCTGGGTGGCAGGGAGGCGCCTGTAGCTCAGTGGGTAGGGCGCCTGCCACATACACCGAGGCTGGCAGGTTCAAACTCCGCCCAGGCCAGCTAAACAACAATGACAACTGCAACAAAAAAATAGCCAGGCATTGTGGTGGGCACCTGTAGTCCCAGCTACGTGGGAGGCTCAGGCAAGAGAATCACTTAAGCTCAAGAGTTTGAAATTGCTGAGAGCTCTGACACCGTGGCACTCTACTGAAGCTGACATAGTGAGACTCTGTCTCAAAAAAAAAAAAAAAAAAGATTCTGGGTGCAGAAATCTGTTCTATTAATACTTGTTTATATCTTGGATAGGCATAGTGGCTCACACATATAGTTCTAGAACTTAAGAGGTTGAGGTGGGAGAATTCCTTGAGGCCAGAGAGTTCAAGCCCAACCTGAAATTGAACAAGACTCTGTCTCTACAAGCAAGTGGAAAAAATTAGCCAGGCATGGTGTGTATGCCTGTGGTCCCAGCTACTTGGGAGGCTGAGGTAAGAGGATAGCTTAAGCCCAAGAGTTTGACACCACAGCACTCTACGGAGGGCAACATAGTGAGACTCTGCCTCAAAAAAAAAAAAAATACACTGAAAAGTTTATGAGAAACAGCCAAATATGAATAACATGTGATCATTAACCTCCAAGAGTAGAATAGCTAACAAAAAGACAAACACAACTCTAACGCAAGGCAAGTGATGGTAACCAGCACAGGAACAGAAAAAAGACACTAATTTGAATTACAGGTAAAACCCTCAAATGGAGGGCTTAAACCAGAGCTTAAAAACTGGACTTAACGAAAGAGTTAGAGGGTGGGCATGGTGGCTCAGCCGGTAATCCTAGGACTTTGGGAGGCTGAGGCAGGAGGATTGCTTGAAGCCAGAAGTTTAAGACCAGCCTTATCAGCCTGGGCAAGAGCAAGATTTCACCTCTACTACAATAAAAAGAAAATTGGCTAGGTGAGGTGGCTCACATCTGTAATCCTAACACTCTGAGAGGTGGACTGCCTGAGCTCAGGAGTTCAGAGGCCAGCCTGAGCAAGAAAACCTAGTCGGGCATTGTGGTGGGTGCCTGCAGCCCCAGTCACTTGGAAGGCTAAGGCAAGACCATTAGAGCTCAGGAATTTGAGGTTGCTGAGGGTGATGACGCCACCGCATCCTACCCAAGGCAACAGAGTGAAACTCTGTCTCAGAAAAGAAAAGAAAAATTAGTTGGGTGTGGTGCCATATACCTATAGTCCCAGCTACTCAGAAGGCTGAGGCAGAAGAATCACTTAAGCCCAATAGCCCAGGAGTTTAAGGATGCAGTGAGCCATGATTATACTACTGCACTCTAAAGAAAGGGGGAAGGGAGGGGAGGGGAGGGGCGACGAAGGGGAAGGAAGAAGGGAGAGAAGACAAGAGAAGAAAAAGGAAGGGAAAAAGATCCCTCACTCATCACTCTCTGAAGAGTCATCCTGGCAATCCAATAAGCCTCTGAAATAGGAAGTATCACGCTTGCTACTGGCAAAGAGGAAAATAAGTTATGGATTCCACCCTCATGAAGGACACAGTTAGGTTATTATTACTGTGGTTTTTGTATTTTATAATATAATCTTTTAAAAAAATATTTCTCCTAGTTCAGCTTGTGTTTAATAACATGACTTATAGACAGAGAAATTTCTAATATTCGTAGTCAATATTTTCTCTTCATTTTTCTGCTTTTACACTTCTGAAATACAACATTTATCTATATTTTTTAACTTAAAAAAAAACTTGTCATAAAAATGAATTCTATATAAATTCAAAACTGTGAGGTAAAAATCTTATTTTTTCATACAGGTTCTACAAATTTTTTTTTTTTTTTTTGTAGAGACAGAGGCTTAGTTTGTCACCCTCAGGAGAGTGCCGTGGCGTCACAGCTCCCAGCAACTCCAGCTCGTGGGCTTAGGCGATTCTCTTGCCTCAGCCTCAGCTGGGACTACAGGCACCTGCCACAATGTCTGGCTATTTTTTTGTTGCAGTTTGGTTGGGGCCGGTTTCAAACCCGCCACCCTTGGTATATGGGGTCAGCGTCCTACTCACTGAGCCACAAGAGCTGCCTTTTTTTTTTTGAGACAGAGTCTCAGGCTGTCCCTCTGGCTGTAGAGTGCCATGGCGTCATCATAGCTCACAGCAACCTCCAATTCTAGGGCTCAAGTGATCCTCTTGCCTCAGTTTTTTCTATCTTTAGTAGAGATAGGGCTATCTCTTGCTCAGGCTGGTTATAAACAGTTACAATGAAGAACATTCTTTTACATATGTGAATAGACCTGTATCTATATTCTAACAAATAGAACTGCTTGGTCAAATGGTACATGTACTTATAACTCTTGACAGATCAAATATTTTTCTATTTTTTTGTTCTTTTCAACTTACCACATTTGTAAGTAACACTGTTTATGAAAATTATTTTATTCTTAATACCGCTAGGTGTCACTATAACTCACCAAATAAGTCATATTACAAAAAACTTATGAATCAAGTAGCCCTTCTAAAATTTACTTTTATGTAAATCATTTATATAAAAAAATCTATATTTATATAGAAAAAAATCTATATCTTTTATGTACATCACATATTAAAATAATCATACCCAATTTCTGAAGTTTGTCCCATATCCTATGAGCAAATTCTGTTCTCTCCGTGAGCTTCAGTTCAGGCAGGAGAGAACCACAGCTACGTAGTAAAAGCAAGGCTTGATTACTACCTGGGCTACCTATGGGAAAAAAGTTAATGAAGAACATTTAACACAGTATCAATATTACATAGGTAACAACAATTAAACTGAAATCTAGAAACATTCAAAATTCTTCTGGCTCACCAAAAATAATATTAACAGTATCCATAAATAAGAAAAAGGCTAGTCTAATGCACAAGTACTAAAAGTTATAAGTTAAATTTTTTATATTAGTCTGCTTTCTGAAGTTGACTTGCTTACTAACAAATCTCTATTAGGTAATGAAGTCTATGTAATCTACAAGACTATTGAACACAAAAATACAATGAACCTAATTATAACCAATGTTTGCTGCAATTCAAAGTCTAAGCTTCTCGGGTGGTGCCTGTGGCTCAGTGGGTAGGGCGCCAGCCCCATATTCCGAGGGTGGCAGGTTCAAACCCGGTCCCGCCAAACTGCAGCAAAAAATAGCCAGTGTTGTGGTGGGCACCTGTAGTCCCAACTACTCAGGAGGCTGAGGCAAGAGAATTGCCTCAGCCCAAGAGCTGGAGGTTGCCATGAGTTATGACGCCACGGCACTCTACCCAGGGCGACAGAGTGAGACTCTGTCTCTAAAAAACAAAAAACAGGGCTGCACCTGTGGCTCAAAGGAGTAGGGCACCAGCCCCATATGCTAGAGGTGCCAGGTTCAAACCTAGCCTGGGCCAAAAACTGCAAAAAAACCCAAAACAAAAACAAAAAGTCTTCAAATGCATGTAATTATAGTTACAACTGACACCTTGATAGCCATCATCATCAGGTTTTATAGCTCTGCTTCTGAATGTGACTGAAATCCTTGAATGGGCTTCAGGAAGCTAATGAATCCTCTTAAACTACATATACATGATGTATGTTTACATATGGGCTGGGATGGGGGGTGAGGGACCTACAGTTTTCCATTAGATTATTAAGGGTATAAGTGACCAAAATAGATTTTAGTAGGTAACTAAAAATGAAAGAAAAATAATAAATATCTGTAATATGTGACCATCTTAGGGAAAGCTGACACTATACAAATGGAAGGTAAGAAAAACCTGACGTGGTGGCTCACACCTGTAATCCTAGCACTCTAGGAGGCCAAGGCAGGTTGGATTGCTTGAGCTCACGAGTTCAAGACCAGCCTGAGCAAAAGCAAGACCCCATCTCTACTAAAAATAGAGAAACTGAGGCAAGAGGATCACTTGAGCCCAAGAGTTGGGTTGCTGTGAACTATGACACCATGGCACTCAACCAGGGGAACAGACTCTGTCTCAAAAAAAAGAAAAGGAAAAAAAAAGAAAAACTACTATCTTCCATGATAATTTATGACTGAAGTGACCCTTTTTCTATAAATAATGGAAAGCTAAAAGACAGTTTTATTTACTGATTCTGAAATGTTTTTAATGAAAAAACATTAAAAAATGATTTAAGGGAGCATAACCATGGCATGGCTATGATGACATGCTGACAATCAACAGACTGTAACAAACAAATTTTTTTTTTTTTTTTGCAGTTTTTGGCCAGGGCTGGGTTTAAACCCACCACCTCCGGCACATGGGGCCTGCACCCTACTCCTTTGAGCCACAGGCGCCGCCCACAAACAAAATTTAAAGCATCAAAAAAGGTACTCTGTAAAGAGCTTATCCCCAAACAAGTACTTATTAACAAAGTCAACTTTTTGAACAGAAAATTGTGAAATACCTGAGCGGCATGTGTTATCAAAAACTTTCTGTAGAAGTGTCTTTGGAATACGACCAGTTCTTCGGACAGAATTATCTAATCTCATTAGAGCCCAATCAAATTGACTGGTAGTCTTTTTAACAGAAGTGGGCTCCTCTTGAATATCTTTCTTTTTTTCAGCAACAATAGCATACAGCCTGGCTGGGTGTAGTAGGCCTCTATAAAATGAAACACAATAAAACAAGAATTACTAATTAATAAACAAGTCAACTGCTACCGAGAGAGGTCATCCTTTTGGGCAAAACTTACACAAATTTTTTATTAGTTAGTAAAGACCTAAAATTATAGTGCAACATCAAAAAGAGAGAAGGGACGGGCGGCGCCTGTGGCTCAAGGAGTAAGGCGCCAGTCCCATATGCCGGAGGTGGCGGGTTCAAACCCAGCCCCGGCCAAAAACCACAAAAAAAAAAAGAGAGAAGGGGCTTGGCACCTTAGCTCAATGAGTAAGGCGTGGACTACATACACCAATGCTGGTGGGTTCAAGCCCGACCAGGCCTGCTAAACAACAATGACAACTGCAACCAAAAAACAGACAGGTGTCGTGGCAACTACTCAGGAGGCTGAGGCAAGAGAATCGCTTGAGCCCAGGAGCTGGAGGTTGCTGTGAGCTGTGACGTCACAGCACTGTACCGAAGGTGACATAGTGACAGTCTGTCTCAAAAAAAAAAAAAAAGAAAAGAAAGAGGGCGGCGCCTGTGGCTCAGTGAGCAGGGCGCCGGCCCCATATACTGAGGGTGGCAGGTTCAAACCCGGCCCCGGCCAAACTGCAACCAAAAAATAGCCGGGCGTTGTGGCGGGCGCCTGTAGTCCCAGCTACTCGGGAGGCTGAGGCAAGAGAATCGCGTAAGCCCAAGAGTTAGAGGTTGCTGTGAACCGTGTGACGCCACGGCACTCTACCGAGGGCGGTACAGTGAGACTCTGTCTCTACAAAAAAAAAAAAAAAAAGAATTTAAAAGGCCAAGCACAGTGGCTTGCTCTTGTAATCCTAGCACTTAGAGGGGCCCAGGTGGGTGGATCACCTGAGCTCAGGAGTTCAAGACCAGCCTCAGCAACAGCAACAGCAACACCTCATCTCTAAAAAAACAGCCAGGCACTGTGGTAGGCGCCTGTAGTCCCAGCTACCTGGGAGGCGGAGGCAAAAGAATGGCTTGAACCCAAGAGCTTGAGGTTGCTGTGAGCTATGATGATATGGTACTCTACTGAGGTCAACAAAGTGAGACTCTGCGTCAAAAAAAAGGAATTCAAAAGAATACCAACACCCAAGTTAAAACTACATAGTTTTTTAAAAAAAGGATTATTCAGGGCGGCGCCTGTGGCTCAAAGGAGTAGGGCACCGGCCCCATATGCCGGAGGTGGTGGGTTCAAACCCAGCCCTGGCCAAAAACAAACAAAACAAACAAACAAACAACAAAAATAAATAAATAAATAAATAAAAATAAAAAAAGGATTATTCAGGCCAAAATAATTTCTATTTATCTAAAACATTTTATAGTAATAATTACCTTAATTCTTATCTGCTTTCCATCTGTCAAAATGCTTGATGTATCCCTTCCTAATTATTTTAAGCTGCTAAAACCATCAAAAATTAAACTAGATTTCTAGTGCTAAACATCATTAATTTTAAGGAAGTCAAAAGGGAAAGAAAAAATGTTTACAAATTAAGTAAGGATAGTGTTTATAAAGAGCAGACAACTCCAGGGCGTGGTGGCTCTCACCTGTAAGCCCAGCACTTGGGAGGCTGAGGCAGATGGATTGCCTGAGCTCATGAGTTCTAGAAGAATCTGAGCAAGAGCAAGACCTGTCTCTAAAAAAATAGCCAGGCACTGTGGGGGACGCCTTTGGTCCCAGCTACCTGGGAGGCTGAAGCAAGAGAATCACTTGAGCCCAAGAGTTCGAGGTTGGGGCGGCGCCTGTGGCTCAGTGAGTAGGGCGCCGGCCCCATATGCCGAGGGTGGCAGGTTCAAACCCAGCCCCAGCCAAACTGCAACAAAAAAATAGCCAAGCGTTGTGGCAGGCGCCTATAGTCCCAGGTGCTCGGGAGGCTGAGGCAAGAGAATCGCGTAAGCCCAAGAGTTAGAGGTTGCTGTGAGCCCTGTGACGTCATGGCTCTTTACCTGAGGGCGGTACAGTGAGACTCTGTCTCTACAAAAAACAAACAAACAAACAAAAAAAAGAGTTTGAGGTTGCTGTGAGCTAAAATGCCACAACACTCTACCAAGGGTGACCAAGTGAGAATCTCTCTCAAAAAAAAACTCAAAAAACAAAAAACCGGTGCATCTTAGAATGGGTACAGGCAAAACTTACTAAAGGCAGAATACAAATGTCTACATACAATAACTAAGAAAATGCCATGAAGGCTACGTTGAACAGTTTGATGAGAATATTTCAGATTGTATATGAAACCAGCACATTGTATCCCTTGATTGCACTAATGTACACAGCTATGATTTAACAAAATAAAAAAAATAAAAGTTTTATGTTGGGCGGCAAAAAAAAAAAAAAAAAAAAAAAAGGCAGACAACCTTTAAGCAATTTAATATGTTAATAATGGAGTCTGGTATGTAAGCCAAATTGCTCTAAACCAAGAAATCTGAGATATTCCAGGCTGTAAGAATACAAGTTATGGCTTGGCACCTGTAGCACATTGGTTACAGCACGGGCCACATACACCCAGGCTGGCAGGTTCGAACCCAGCCTGAGCCAGCTAAGCAACAATGACAACTACAACAAAAAAATAGCTGGGTGTTGTGGAGGTGCCTGTAGTCCCAGCTGCTCGGGAGGCTGAGGCAGGAGAATCGCGGAAGCCCAAGAGCTAGAGGTTGCTGTGAGTCCTGTGATGTCATGGCATTCTACCAAGGGCAGTAAAGTGAGACTCTCTCTACAAAAAAAAAAAAAAAAAGGATTCCACAGCCACTGATCTGGTTACTGTATGAGTTGTTACTCAATTACACCCGTATTATTAGTCAGATGAACACAAAGTAACATTTAAAATCACCCAGAATAATGTGTCAAGTTCAAGTCAGTGTGGAATAATGTTGATCAACAACAAAAGCTGCCTAATATAGGAATATCAAAATTGTAATTAAGTATGTATTACCAAAATTTTTTACACAACGCGAATCTGATAAACAATTAAGGAGTCCAAAAATATACCTTTTGATAAAATACAATTTTATAATTTAAGAACAGGCAAACACAAAATTCAGGGAGTAAACATGTTCATAAACCAGCATGTCAATTCTATACATTCTGAATGTAATTCTTCCTACAAATAAGTCCTCAATGCAGCCAAGCCTCCTTCAGATAATTATGTTTGGTTTTAATCAGTTAGGTAGAGACAAGAATCTGCTATAAAATAAATTGAAGTAGAGGAAGGATTACATATTTAACCAAAGAATTCTTCACCTTTCAAAAGGTCTCCCCAGTGTTTCCTACATAAAATGTACGGCCCAGAATTTATTTTAAAATTCGCTCCAATACATCCTGAAGAGCTGGGTGCAGTGGCTCTTGCCTGTAATCCCAGCACTCTGGGAGGCTGAGGTGGGTGGATTGCTTGAGCTTAGGCAATAACTGGACATTGTGGTGGGCACCTGTAGTCCCAGGTACTTGAGAGGCTGAGGCAAGAGGATTACTTGAGCCCAAGAGTTGGAGCTTGCTATGAGCTGTGACACCACAGCACTCTATCACTCTACCTAGGGAGACACAGTGAGACTCTGTCTCAAAAAAAAAAAAAATCCTGAAGGACCCAACTTTAGGGCCTGGAGCAAAGCTGTGACAGAGGAAAGAGAAGACCAAGTCCAGGTGTCAGATGGATCCACATAAGAGAAGGCAGTGCACTGCCTCCAAATTCTAATGTCCAAAACTGATGCAACCACATAAAGGAAAATTATTTTAGCATCTCATCCAAAGATCACAATGGTGCCTTTACATTTTTTTCTTCAAAAGACAGGGTCTCACTCTGTCACCCAGGCTGGAGCTGAGTTGTGACATCACAGTTCATTGTAGCCTCAACTACTGGGCTCAAGCAATCCATCCACCACAACCTCCTGAGTAGTAGAGACTACAAGCTATAGTTATGTGCCACCACACCTAATTTTTAATTTTTTTTAATTTTTATTTTTTCTGTAGAGCCAGGGTCTCTGTACATTGCCCAGACTGTTCTCAAGCTCCTAGCCTCAAGCAATCGATCCTCCTTCGTTGGCCTCCTGAAGCGCTGGGATTCTGAGTTCTCATCCCTCCTGAGATTCTGGCACTCAAAACTAACATTCAGGATAGCTATGAATTTCCTCTGGTAAAATCTGGCATTTAAAAAGTTACTTTTCTCAGGCAGCACCTGTGGCTCAGTGGGTAAGGCGCCGGTCCCATATACTGAGGGTGGTGGGTTCAAACCCAACCCTGGCCAAACTGCAACAAAAAATAGTCGAGTGTTGTGGTGGGCTCCTGTAGTCCCAGCTACTTGGGAGGATGAGGCAAAAGAATCGCCTAAGCCCAGGAGCTGGAGGTTGCTGTGAGCTGTGATGCCCCTGCACTCTACTGAGGGCAATAAAGTGAGACTCTGTCTCAAAAAAAAAAAAAAAAAAAGTTACTTTTCTCAAAGATTTTATAGCTGAGCATATGTGGGGGGGGGAACCAAATTATTTATAAGCAGGCTCCATTGGGACTTCCCTTTTTTTAGGACTATTTTTAGGTTTACAGAAAAATTGTGCAGATTATAGAGAGTTCCATATGCCTTCTTCCCCCTCCACACAGTCTCCCCTTATGCATTAGTGAGGTACATTTGTTTAAAGTGATGAATCAATCACATAAGAGATCAGGGTTCGATTCTCCAAAGCAGAGGACAAAAAAAAAAAAAGACAAATCAATATTGATCGATGTATTATTAATGTCCATAATTTACAGTAGCATTCGCTCATTGTGTGCACTTTTCTATAGGTTTCGACAAAATATGACATGTATCCACCATTACAGTTCCACATAGAATAATTCACTCCCAGGCATAGTGGCTCACATTTGGAATCCCAGCACTTTAGAGGGCTGAGATGGGATGACTGCTGGAGTCCAGGAGCTCTATACTATCCTGGGCAACATTGCAAGTTCTGTTAAAAAAATCTAAAAATTAGCCAGGCATGGTGGCATGTATTCCCAGTTACTCGAGAGACTAAGGTAAGAAGATCACTTGAGCCTAGGAATTCAAGGTTGCAATTAGCTATGATAATGCCACCGAACTCTAGCTTGGACAAGAATGAGAACCTGTCTTAAAATAATAATAGTTTCAGGCAGCGCCTGTGGCTTAACAGAGTAGGGCGCTGGCCCCATATACCTGTGGTGGTAGGTTCAAACCCAGCCCCAGCCAAAAACTGCAAGAAAAAAATATAATAATAGTTTCACCGTGTTAAAAATACCGTGTTCCACCTATTCATCTCTTTCCCTCTCCTTCTGAACTCCTGCTAACCACTGATTTTTGTTACTTCTCTCTATAGTTGTGGGTGCCTTTTTCAGAATGTCATATAGTTGCATTATACAGTGTGTAGCCTTTTCAGATTGGCTTCTTTCAACTAGTAATATATTTAAGGTTCCTCTAAGTCTTTTCATGGCATGACAGCTAATTTCTTTTTATAGCTGAAAAATGTTTCATTATATAGATACATGTCATTTGTGTATCCATTCACCTAGAGAAGGACATATTCATTGTTTCCAGTATGTGGCAATTATGAATAAAGTTGCTATAAACAAATGTGTGCAAATTTTTGTGCAGACATAAATTCTTAACTTATTTGGGTAGATGCCTAATGGTAAGCCTGTGTTTAGCTTTGTAACAAAATACCAAACTACCTTCCTATACCATTTTGCATTCCTATAGGCAATGAATGAGAGTTCCTGCTGCCCTACACCCTTCACCAGCATTTGATGTTTTCAATGCACAGAATTTTAGTCATTCTGACAGATATAGCATCTCACTATTGTTTTAATTTACAGTCCCCTAATGACATAATATGTTGAGTTTTGTTTCCATGTGCTTCTTTGGTAAGCTATTTGTTTAGATTTTCTGCCCACATTTTTTTTTGGCCAGGACTGGGTTTGAACCCACTACCTTCGCCAGCCCCACTCTTTTGAACCACAGGTGCCTCTCCTTTTTGCCCACATTTAATGGGATAAGATTTATTACTGATTTTTAAGATTTCTTTGTATGTTTTAGAGAGCGTCAATATTTTCTTTTTTCAAACAAACTTCTTTTTTTTTTTTTGAGACAGAGTCTCACTCAGTTGCCCTGGGGTCAAGTGCAGAGGCATTATACCTCATAACAACCTCAAACTCTTGGGCTCAAGAAATCTCCTTGCCTCAGCCTCCTGAGTAGCTGGGACTACAGACACCCACCACAACGCCTGGCTATTTTTACAAATAGGCTCTCACTCTTGCTCAGGCTGGTCTCAAACTACTGAGCTCAAGCAATCCGCCTGCCTCAATACAGTCTTGGTCTGTCATCTGGGCTACAGTGCTATGGCCTCAGCCTAGCTCATACCAACCTCAAACTCTTGGGCTCAAGTGACTCTCCTGCCTTAGCCTCCGGAATAGCTGGGATTACACGCACCTCCCACGACACAAGGCTAGTTTTTCTATTTTCAGAAATGGAGTAGCAATGGGGTCTTGCCTTTGTTCAGGATAGTCTTGAACTCTTGAGCTCAATGGATTTCCCTGCCTCGGCTTCCCAGAGTGCTACGATTATAGGTGTGAGCCAACATGCCTGATCTCAAGTTAACTTTTTTAATAAAGTATTATTCATTCCTTTTCAACTTCAAATATACATCATAAATGTATATGCTTAAAACTCTTCTCTTCGGTAGCCGGGCGTTGTGGCTGGTGCCTGTAGTCCCAGCTACTCGGGAGGCTGAGGCAAGAGAATCGCTTAAGCCCAGGAGTTGGAGGTTGCTGTGAGCTGTGTGATGCCATGGCACTCTACCGAGGGCCATAAAGTGAGACTCTGTCTCTACAAAAAAAAACAAAAAAAAACTCTTGTCTTCGGGCATGGTGGCTCACTTCTGCAATTACAGCACTTGGGAGGCCAAGGCAGGCGGATCGCCTGAGCTCATAGGTTCAAGACCAGTCTGAGCCAGAGCAAGACCTCATGTCTAAAAATAGCCAGGCGTTGTGGTGGGTGCTTGTAGTTCCAGCTACTAGGGAGGCTGAGGCAAGAGAATCACTTAAGCCCAGGAATTTAAGGTTGCTGTGAGCTATGACATCACAGCACTCTTACTGAGGGCAGTAAGTGCAATTCTGTCTCAAAACAAACAAAAAAAACAACCTCTTGGCTCAGCACCTGTGGCTTAAGTGGCTAACGTGTCAGCCACATACATCTGAGCTGGCGGGTTGAAATCCAGCCTGGGCCTGCCAAACAACAATGACAGCTGCAACCAAAAAATAGCTGGGTGCTGTGGCGGGTACCTGTAGTCCCAGCCACTTGGGAGGCAGAGGCAGGGGAATCACTTGAGTCCAGGAGTTGGAAGTTGCTGTGAGCTGTGATGCCACAGCACTCTACCCAGGGCAACAGCTTGAGGCTCAGTCTCAAAAAAAAAAAAAAACCTCGGGCGGCGCCTGTGGCTCAGTCAGTAAGGCGCCAGCCCCATATACCGAGGGTGGCGGGTTCAAACCCAGCCCCGGATGAACTGCAACCAAAAAATAGCCGGGCGTTGTGGTGGGCGCCTGTAGGCCCAGCTACTCGGGAGGCTGAGGCAAGAGAATCGCTTAAGCCCAGGAGTTGGAGGTTGCTGTGAGCCGTGTGAGGCCACGGCACTCTACCGAGGGCCATAAAGTGAGACTCTGTCTCTACAAAAAAAAAACCTCTTCCTCCATGTTTTTCTTTTTTTTTTTTTGTTGAGACAGGTCCCACCCTATGCCCCTGAGCAGAGTGCAGTGGGCATCGTAGCTCACTGCAACCTCAGACTCGGGCTGCGGGCACCCCACTGCCTCAGCCTCCGGAAGCCACTGGGATTATAGGCACTCGCCGCTGCGCCCAGCTGGGTTTTTCCATTTTTTTCATGAGTCGGGGTCTCACTGTCGCTCAGGCGAGTCTCGAACTCCTGAGCTCAAGCGATTCTCCCTCCTCATCCTCCCACAGTGCTGGGATCACAGGCGTGAGCCACCGCGCCCGACGTCCTCCATGTTTTTCTCTTCTTCACTAGTATCGTTTATTATGAGCCAGTTTAGCATCTCTTTGAAGCTACCAGAATTTAAACAAGAGGCATAAAGATGTAAGATAGAAGACATGCATTTTTTTTTTCTTTTTGAGACAGAGTCTCACTTGGTCACCCTCAGTAAAGTGCTATGGCGTCATAGCTCACAGCAACTTCCTGAAACTCTTGGGCTCAAGCAACTCTCTTGTCTCAGCCTCCCAAGTAGCTGGGACTACAGGCGCCCACCACAATGCCTTGCTGTTTTTAGAGACAATGTCTTGCTCTTGCTCAGGCTGGTCTCAAACTCATGAGCTCAGGCAATCCATCTGCCTCGGCCTCCCAGAGTACTAGGATTATAGGCATGAGCTACCACGCCCAGCCCCAGAGGAGATAGTATTTATTAATAGCTAGTGCTTATCATGTGTTTAATACACAGTAGGTATAAGAAAATTATAACTATAACTCCAAACGTTAAGATGTGAAAACTGGGGTGGCACCTGTGGCTCAGTCGGTAAGACGCCGGACCCGTATACCGAGGGTGACGGGTTCAAACCCGGCCCCGGCCAAACTGCAACCAAAAAATAGCCGGGCATTGTGGCGGGCGCCTGTAGTCCCAGCTACTCGGGAGGCTGAGGCAGGAGAATCGCTTGGGCCCAGGAGTTGGAGGTTGCTGTGAGCTGTGTGAGGCCATGGCACTCCACCGAGGGTAATAAAGTGAGAGACTCTGTCTCTACAAAAAAAAAAAAAAGATGTGAAAACTGAAGCGACTTACCCAAAGTCATCATAGTAAAAACCAGTTAATGACAGAATGACAGTGTCAGCATTTGTACTCAGGCAATTTCATTCTGAAATGAGTTCAGCATGGAGGAAGGAATCAAGGAAACTCATCTGCAATGGGAGGTTCACACTGGCAAGTGTGTAAAAATTAAACTTAGACAGATAGGATGAGAATAGATAATGGAAAGTCCCAAACTGCGGAAGAGTAAGGGATTTGGATTTTGACCTGCTAATAAAATGCAAGATTGATTTACACAGAGCTGCTCTCTGTGTAAAGATAAGCTGCTTATCTTATCGCACTGTTCTCTAGGAACTGGGGATCTCAAATTTACCTCGTATGTTTTCACCAATCCCTAATGTAACCATTCCACTGGAGGTGTTTTCTTTAGCCTATTGATAGATACAGTGGCTCGTGTGGACTGATCTTCAAATGTTAAAACAGTCTTGCACAAGGGAATAAACTCCCGTTGTACACAATGCATAATTCGTTATATATACTGTTGGATCCTCTTCAGTCTCAACATATCAAAAATTTTTTAAAATGTTGCCTCCTCCTTAAAGTGATTGGTACTTTTTCAAATCTTTCCTTTGCTACCAACTAAGCCACTACTCTATTGTCCCCTCAAACTCAAAATGTTTGGGAATTATTTGATTGCTCAATCTCTCACTCTTCATATCCCATCTATTGGGCCCTTAAATGTTTCCTTACTTCTGAGACCCTTTCTGAGTATAAGAAAATTATAACTATAACTCCAAACGTTAAGATGTGAAAACTGGGGTGGCACCTGTGGCTCAGTCGGTAAGGCGCCGGACCCGTATACCGAGGGTGACGGGTTCAAACCCGGCCCCGGCCAAACTGCAACCAAAAAATTGAACCCAAAACACATGGGTTTTTACAAGAAACCCCTACCTAGTTTCTCAGGGGTTGGGTAAAGCTTCCCTTTACACAACTGCCAGATCAATCATCCCTGAAAACATTCTTTTAAGATATTCTTGGCCATCTAGAAGAAAATTTTCACACCTCCTCGAATCTCTGGTTTGGCCCACCTGCCTCTACTCCAGGCTTCACCATGTCCATCAGGGTTACCCAGAAGTCCTACAAGGTGTCCAGCTCTGCCCCACGGGCCTTCAGCAGCCACTCATACAGCAGTGGGCCTGGTACCCGCATCAGCTCCTCGAGCTTCTCTCGGGTGGGTGGCGGCAGCTTCCGGAGTGGCCTGGGCACCGGCCTGGGTCTGGGTGGAAGCTACGCCGGGGCTGGAGGTATGGGGGGCATCACAGCCGTCACAGTGAACCAGAGCCTGCTGAGCCCACTCAACCTGGAGGTGGACCCCAACATTCAGGCCGTGCGCACCCAGGAGAAGGAGGAGATCAAGACCCTCAACAACAAGTTTGCCTCCTTCATCGACAAGGTGCGCTTCCTAGAGCAGCAGAACAAGATGCTGGAGACCAGGTGGAACCTCCTACAGCAGCAGAAGACGGCTTGCAGCAACATGGACAGCATGTTTGAAAGCTACATCAACAACCTTCGGCGACAGCTGGACACACTGGGCCAGGAGAAGCTAAAGCTGGAGGCAGAGCTTGGCAACATGCAGGGGCTGGTGGAGGACTTCAAGAATAAGTATGAGGAGGAGATCAATAAGCGTACAGAGATGGAGAATGAATTTGTCCTCATCAAGAAGGATGTGGATGAAGCGTACATGAACAAGGTGGAGCTTGAGTCCCGCCTGGAAGGGCTGACTGACGAAATCAACTTCCTCAGGCAGCTGTATGAAGAGATCCGTGAGCTGCAGTCCCAGATCTCGGACACATCTGTGGTCCTGTCCATGGACAACAGCCGCTCCCTGGACATGGACAGCATCATTGCTGAGGTCCGCACCCAGTATGAGGAGATCGCCAACCGCAGCCGGGCTGAGGCTGAGAGCGTGTACCAGACCAAGTACGAGGAGCTGCAGGTGCAGGCTGGGAAGCACGGGGATGACCTGTGGCGCACGAAGATGGAGATCTCCGACATGAATCGCAACATCAGCCGGCTCCAGAATGAGATCGAAGCTCTCAAAGGCCAGAGGGCTTCCCTGGAGGCCTCCATCGCGGATGCTGAGCAGCGTGGGGAGCTGGCTGTTAAGGATGCCAACGCTAAGCTGGCCCAGCTGGAGGCTGCCCTGCGTCAGGCCAAGCAGGACATGGCTCAGCAGCTGCGTGAATACCAGGATCTGATGAACGTCAAGCTGGCCCTGGACGTGGAGATCGCCACCTACCGCAAGCTGCTGGAGGGCGAGGAGAGCCGGCTGGAGTCGGGGATGCAGAACATGAGTATCCACACAAAGACCACCAGTGGCTACTCAGGTGGCCTGAGCTCGGCTTATGGGGGCCTCACAAGCCCTGGCCTCAGCTATGGTCTGAGCTCCTTCCAGACCGGCTTTGGCTCTGGTGGGGGCTCTGGCTCCTTCAGCCACACCAGCTCCAGGGCTGTGGTTGTGAAGAAGTTTGAGACCCGAGACGGGAAGCTGGTGTCTGAGTCCTCTGATGTCCTGCCCAAGTGAGCTGCCACTGCGGCCCCTCCAGTCTACCCTCTCACAAGGCTGCCACAGAGCCTGTGGGGGAGGCAGCTGTGCCAGGAGCACATGGAACAGGAGACCACCTGAGGCTCAGCCCCGTCCCTCAGCTCATTCTTCTGGGGAGTTTACCACCTGGGTTACCCCCCTCTTACGTTTATCCCCAACTGAAAATCAATTTGCTTTTTCCAAAATAAAGCCTCAGCCTCAAAAAAAAAAAAAAAAAGATATTCTTTACTTTTGTCACAACAAACCGAAGTTCTGGGTGGCGCCTGTGGCTCAGTCGGTAAGGCGCCAGCCCCATATACCGAGGGTGGCGGGTTCAAACCCGGCCCCGGCCAAATTGGAACCAAAAAATAGCCGGGCGTTGTGGCGGGCGCCTGTAGTCCCAGCTACTCGGGAGGCTGAGGCAAGAGAATCACTTAAGCCCAGGAGTTGGAGGTTGCTGTGAGCTGTGTGATGCCATTGCACTCTACCGAGGGCCATAAAGTGAGACTCTGTCGCTACAAAAAAAAAAAAAAAAAAAAATCGAAGTTCTTACATTTATTAATTCAAAAAATACTGAGTATTTTCTATGTATGAGGTACCATTCTAGGTTCTGTACTAAACTAGTGAGTAATCCGATAATTAAACTTAGAAAAAAAATACCAACTGTGGTAAGTACCATGAAGAAGGGGTGTGATGGCTCACACCTATAATCCTAGTACTCTGGGAGGCCTAGGCAGGAAGTCCCTTAAGCTCAGCACAGGAGTTCAAGAACAGCCTGAGCAAGAATAAGACTCCATCTCTACTAAAAGAAAAATTAAGGTTGGGTGTGGTGGCTCACACCTGTAATCCTAGCACTCTGGGAGACCGAGGCAGGTAGATTGCCTGAGCTCACACGTTCGAGACCAGCCTGAGCCAGAGCGAGACCTCGTCTCTAAAAATAGCTGGGCATGTGGCAGGCGCCTATAGTCCCAGCTACTTGGGAGGCTGAGGCTAGAAAATCGCTTCAGCCCAAGAGTTTGTGGTTGCTGTGAGCTATGACACCATGGCAGCCACGGCACTCTACTGAGGGCAACAAAGTAAAATTTTGTCTCAAAAAAAAAAATAAAAATGAAAAGTAGAAAAATTAACCCAAGTGTGGTGTTGGGCACCTGTACTCCCAGCTACTTGGAAGGTTAAGGCAGGAGGATTGCTTGAGTCCAGGAGTTTGAGGTTGGTGTGAGCTAGGCTGACATTATAGCATTCTAGTCTGGGCAACAGAGTGAAATTCTGTTTCAAACAAACAAACAAACAAACAAACAATAAAACCCCCCAAAACAACAAATATATATAAAAGCAGCTTCTGACCCAGAAATATGAGAGTAAAAATGTGAGACATTTCTTAACCTATCCTCACAGAGAATAGCGTAAGAGCTGTTTTTTTAAGAAAGCATTTATTTGAAAATAAAGTGCTGAAATGAGAAGATGAATAAGACTGAGGAAAACAAGAGAAAAGTGCATACTTTTTGGTGCTTAAATTTTGAAAACAAATAACAAATTCCAATAATTTCACTCAATTAATATTCATCTGTCCTACCCAAACAAAACATTCCTGGAAATCAAGCTCAGGGTGAATCTGCAGAGACACACTGCACTCCGTGAATGCAGTACTCCTTCAATCTTCTTTGCATCTCACCACATTCCTTCCTCCATGTTCAAGATTTTCATTAATTCACTCAACAAACATCTGACACCATCGTCTCACAGAGGAAGACACCAGAGGAAACCTAACAGAACTTACAGCAAGCTCTGGAGTGTTGGTGAGTCCACGTATGATAGTGGTAATGGGTACTTTAGTGATTCAGGGTCTAAGAGGAAGCACAAGAAAGGAGCAGTCAAAAGAAGAGAAGCACTCAGGTAAGGTTTAACAGAGGCAGAGGACACATGACTGGAGGAGGGACACATCTCAAGAGTCAACATCACACTCAAAGGCAAGGAGATGTACAAAGTGGCCCATCAGAGCTTTACTGATCCACAGAATAGCAGCACCTTTATTATCCAGGGGCACTGTAATCCTATTTATTGCTTGAGCTCAGGCGTTCGAGACCAGCCTGAGCAAAAGCAAGACCACCTCTATACTTACAATAGAAAAATTAGCAAGCACTGTGGCAGGCACCTGTGGTCCCAGCTACTTGGGAAGCTGAGGCAAGAGATTACTTGAGCCCACGAGTTTGAGGTTGCAGTGAGCTACAATGCCACAGCACTTTACCCAGCACAACAGAGTAAGATATAAGACGCTGTCTCACAAAAAAAAAAAAAAGAAAGAAAGAAAGAAAAAGAAATGTAGAATCTCAGTCCCCTAACTAGACCTACAAAATCAGAATCTGCATTTTAACCACAGGAAATCATTCTCATTATAGTATGAGAAGTCCTGCTGTAGAAGACTTCGAAGTAGCAGTTTACAGGATACAGGATGCCTAGGGAAGGAACTCATAGGGGTGAGGCTCCAGAGTCATCTCTAGCTCATAAAACACCTGTACCAGAGTCTAACAGACCTTATTCTGAACCAAATAGGAGCAACCAGGGTGCTTAATTATAAATAGGAAAATGACCTGTTCTGATTACCAGGGAAACTAGGGAATGATGATCAGCAGAGGAAAACGGGGGTGGGGTGTCATTCCAGATGAAGCAGATCTAATAGGACTAACCATTTGTGCAATCAATAAATGGGGAATAGAGGGAATTAGATATGAACAAGAAATCAAGCATGAAAATGTCCAGGTTCTTTCTGAAAAGCAGAATTTTTGCTAAAACAGGGAACCAAGAAGAACAGATTTGAGAAAAAAGATGAGTCCATTTGCAGATGTGTTAGGTCTGAAGTACCTGTATTTCAACCAGGTAGGATGTGTCTAGTAGACAGAAACAATGCCATCATCGTATAGGTAGGTAATGCCCTGAAAATGGAAAACATCACCCCAAAGAAAATGGTAAAAGTCAGAAGGACCAAGGGTAAAACTTCCAAGAACATCAGCATTTAATGGACGAACAAAAGAAGAAGGAATAAAATGAGAAAAATACTGAAGAGAAGAGAATCTAGAAAGATGGCATCATTAATGTCAAGAAAACGGCCTCAGAAAATGGGAGAGAAGAATAATATGCCAAAGGACAGGCCTAAAAAGTTGATTTGGTAACTAAGAAGTCCTTTGGAGGGTGGCACCTGTAGCTCAAGCAGCTAAGGCACCAGCCACATACACCAGAGCTAGCAGGTTTGAACCCGTCCCTGGCCTGCTAAACAAGAACTACAACAACAACAAAATAGCCGGGTGTTGTGGCGGGCGCCTGTAGTCCCAGCTACTTGAGAGGCTGAGGCAAGAGAATCGCTTAAGCCCAGGAGTTGGAGGTTGCTGTGAGCTGTGACGCCACAGCACTCTACCCAGGGTGACAGCCTGAGGCTCTGTCTCAAAAAAAAAAGATGTCCTTTGGAAAAACTAAATGAGGTAAACATATATTTTACACACACATAACTGATTAGAAGGTTATCAACCAATGGGTCTCTGGGTGACAGAATTAGGGGGAATTTTTAATGTTTTCCCCCTGAGTTTTGCAATTGTTCCTTAAGGTATGTGAGTTTTATGTATTTTTAACATGCAATAAAAAATTAAATCCAAGACAACGATGGATGGCCTTTGCCAGTGGTGTGACTGCAGTGGCTAAAAGAATGAATGAAATGAAAAGTGAGGAAACAAAGGAGACGGTAGAGCATGGACAGAGAATAAAGACTGGGAACACTGGAGAACAAATACACAGTCCTTGCAAAGGTTTGGGGGGTTATTTTGCTGTTGTTTTTGGTTTCTTTTAGACAGAGTCTCACTTGGTTGCCCTGGGTAGAGTGTTATGGCATCACTGCTCACAGCAACCTCAAACTCTTGGGCTTAAGCGATTCTATTGCCTGAACCTCCCAAATAGCTGGGACTACAGATGCCTGCTACAATGCCCAGCTATTTTTTAGAGGCAAGGTCTCTCAGGTCTTACTTGGGTTCAGGTTGGTCTCCAACTCGTGAGCTCAGGCAATCCACCTGCCTCAGCCTCACGGAATGCTGGGATTATAGGCATGAGCCACTGCACCCGACCCTAAAGATTTTGTTTTTCAAGTAGGAAAGATCCAGACATGTTTACAGGCTGTGGGCTAGGAAACTGTATAGAGTGTTCAGAGTTCAGAAGAAAGAAGGAACAAATACAGGGTGGAAATGAAGTTCATGTGCAATTTACTACTATTTTAAATTGTACATTAACTTTATGTTCACACTGTACTTCTTCATTGCCACCGACAACCTGAGCGTATAGTGGTTACCAAGACAAAGTCCTGCTTTCATGCAGCATACTTTCTACTAAAGAAACAAACAAGGAGAAAATAAATAATAACATAAGACAAGCGAGATATAGGTATGCCATGGATAAAACTAAAATAGGACAATGTCATTTTTCAGATCAAGTGCCGAAGGCTCCTCTCAACAGACATTTGAGTCCTGAGTGACAGAAACCAGCTTTACGAAGATAAGGGGAGAAGGCCTTGTTACCACTACAGATGAGGAAACTGAGGTCCAAATGGTTAGGTAAAACATCTAATCACGCAGTAAGTAAATGAAATCCAAACCTGATTATCACCCAGACTAATCTAATACCTTTCTGCTCAACTGTGTTCACTCTTTTCTGTCTGTTTGTAACAGTGCAGTGGTACACTGGCATTATCGTAACCCAATGCAATCTCAAATTCCCAGCCTCAAGTGATCCTCTTGCCTCAGCCTCATGAATACCTGAGAATACAGGCATTCACCACCATACCTGACTAATTTTTCTGGTTTTTGTAGAGATGGGGGCTCATTCTTGCTCAGCCTGCTCTGGAACTCTTTGTCTCCAGCAATCCTCCTACCTCAGCCCTAAGAGTGTTGAATGTGAGCCACCATCCCTGGCCAGCATTCACTCTTTATTCAGTTTTCTTCAAATCCAACAGTGAAGATGAACATAATATTGATAACACTGATTCTCCTCTAACCTCACAGGGATGTTAAGGACTAGAAAAATAAAAACTGCCACAACTTTATCAAAAGAAACTCTTCGAAATCCAAGAGACGTGGTTTTGTGTCCAGAGGCATGATTTCTGAAGGATAACTGTTCAGACCTCATAAAACAGAGACAGGATCTAAAATTACACGTAGGCTACATTCCAAAGATTTATAACTAAGTTGTTAAGAAATCATAAAATATTTTCTCCAGGCTTGGCACCCGTACCACAGTGGTTATAGTGCCAGCATGGAGGTTATATAATCTGCAACAAGGCTGGCAGATTCGAACCCGGCCCAAGCCAGCTAAACAACAATGACAACTACAACCAAAAAATAGCCAGGTGTTGTGGCAGACGCCTGTAGTCCGAGCTACTTGGGAGGTTGAGGCAAGGCCCAAGAATTTGAGGTTGCTGTGAGCTGTGATACCACAGAACTCTACCTAGGACAACATAATGAGACTCAGTGTCAAAAAAAAAAAAAATTTCCTCCACATTACTTTATGAAGAGATTAAGTTTCCAAGCTGGTCTACAAAAGTCCATATAGTTGTAGTTATTACTACTATTACAGTAACAAATCATTTATTATGGTATCAAACTCTATGTTAAGTGCTTAATACAATCTCATGCAATACTCCTAACAATACTACTACTGCTCCTACCTTATTGCTAAGGAAACTGAGGCCTGAAGATGTTAAGTAACTTGTTTGATGGCATAATGCAAATAAATTGAGGAGCACGCAGTCCAGCCCCAGCCTATTCCAGATCCCTAGTTCTTAGTCTTTAATGCTAGCTCCCAAATTAGCTTTAATTATAACCATCAGTCTTTCAAAATCAGTTTTTCTCCAATGCTAAAACCTCAGTACCCACCTCCCCTTCTCTGGTGGTCAAAGTACTACTCAAATTAACACTTGCATCAACTTTCCTTATCCCCTCCCCCTAAAGTCTATACCAAACTTACTTCTTGATAAATCTCCATCCTACTGAGAGGTGTTGTCTTTGCATCCCCAGATCCCAACAGAGTCCCTTGTATGTATTCATTTACTCATTCAGTGACATTTACATCTCACTGTGACAATCCCCAACCCATAAAAAACACCTTTGGAACTATTAAAAGGAAAACTTCATTTAAGAAAATGGAGGCAGGCTGAGAGGGGTGGCTCACGACACTACTCTTTTGGGAGGCTGAAGCAGGAAGACTGTTTGAGACCAGGAGTACAAGATCAGCCTGAGCGGGAGCAAGACCTCGCTTCTATGAGAAATACAAAAGTTAGCTAGGCATGGTGGCAGGCGCCTGCAGTTCCAGCTATTTGGGAGGCTGAAACCGGAGGATCGCTTGAGCATTTGAGATTGAGTAAGCTATGATGACATCAACGCACTCTAGCCTGGGCGACAAAGCACGACTGTCTCAAAAGTAAAGAAAGTGCAGGCAAAAGCTCAAACTGATCACAATAAAACGCCCAGCTCCAAGCTATCCCTAAGCTCACTCGAAGCTCCCAACCTAAAAAATTAGAGCTCTCAGAATCTAAATACTGGATGACTACTGATTACCAACAGTGATCCTATGATTCCACGTGGGACTCCACCCAAGACCACCAAACGTTAAGAAGAATGCCACCCGACCCCCACAGCAACAGCCTTCAAAGCCCCCCTCGGTGTTCTCGGTCCTGGTAGTGTAAGAGCAGGAGGATCCAGTCCCAAAGGGCAAGGGCAGGATCCACGCCGGAAGCAAGCCATGCCCGCAGCCATGACCTTCTGCAGGTGCTTAACCCTGTCACCCGAAAACCTCCAGTGGGAAGCGTGGTCTGAAGCCTGAGAAGGATTGGTCCTGGAGCCGCGAAGAGCGTGGAGAGATCAGAAGCTACAACAAAGCTAACGACCGCGGGGGCCCCCAGCGCCGCAGCCTGGCTGGAAGAAGGGCCTGGACACTCACCCGGAGACCGGCCGGGCTCGAGCCGGCAGGCAAAGACCTGTGTGCGGCCAGCCTGGGCCGCTCGTGAGGAGGCGCAGGGAGAGGGGGAGGCGCGTGGCAGCCCCGGCACGGAGGAGCCAGCGGGCGGGTCTCAGCAGCGCTGCCATGGCTCGGGTGTCCCCACCGCCGGATGCACGTTCCGCTAGAAGGACAGGAGGAACACGTGACTGCAGAGTCGCCCGGCGCGGGAGAGACCAAAGGCCAGCTGAACCACGTATAGGGGGAGGCAAGAATTGTTATGGGTAAGAATATTGGAAAGAAACTATTTATTTTAGACGAAACGAGCCTCATGAGACACTTAGTTAAATAATATTTCTTTATTTGTCATCTAAGTGGTTTCTTTCCTCGTCTTACCTACCTCCTCTCACGATGTTTAGCCACTTCACCCCTGCATTTATAAGTTGGTACAGTCCCAAGAGGTCGACTCCTCCCAGGTTGGCGCAGGGGATTGCGGGGGGCCAACCAGTTAGAATACCCGAGAACTCTGGGTAAGAGCCGACCGTGAAGATCCCAGAGGGAGACAGATCGCCTTCCGGAGGGCTGATGTAGCCGCTGACGTGAACTGTCCTTGCTCAGCGCCGAAGTTGCCGCGCTCACCGACGGGAACGCGCCGGCGCTCTCAGAAACGCGGGACAGAGCAAACGTTGGGACCTTTGCACTGTGCAGCAGACCTCCAAGGTTAAATGGGATGTGATCTGCATTTTTGGCGCCGGGGAACAGTGTAAAGGTCCAACCTTAAGTGCACTCGCTTTGTGAAGTAGATAGACTTTAACAGAGGTCCCATAGTTTTAAAGCTGGAATTGAACACATTTTCTTCCCCAACCCTCCATCCCTATGCCTCCTCTCCTTTCAGTAATGCACTTAATAAGCAGGTAAGATACGGTGTAATTAAGAGTCTACAGCAAAAAAAAAAAAAAAGTCTACTGCTAGATGTGGGGAGAGAGCGGGCAAGTTTAATACACCCCTGCCTTCCCTGTTCTCACAGACTGGAAAGGTTCCTTGTGCTCAGGTGGACGGGCTTCCACTCTCTCTCCACCTATCTGTCCCCTAACCAGCACCTTCCTCTGGAAGCCCTCCCACGGTAATTTCCCATATGACTGAGTAGCCCACTGGACAACAAACGACTTGAGATAAGGGTCTGTGATCCATAACTGATATATCTGCCCAATGTCAGACCCAAAGTAGATTTCATTAAATATTTGTTGAATTGATGTGTTTTTTGAGACTGCCTAGCTCACTTCTCCTTTGAGAATGTGAGGGAACTGAAATCTAGAAAAGGTAATATGATTTCCCCTGGGTCATACTACTGAGCACTAGGAATGTAATTTACTCATCCAACGTTTATTTACTGAACGTATATTCAGTACCAGGCACTATTTGAGATTCCAGGGATACAGCAGAGGACAAAATGGACCAAATTTGCACTCAGAGTAAGCTCTATAAAATTGGGAGGACATTTAACTGTGATGCAAAATAAGTCAGGGTAGAGTGTCTGGGGGTGTCCTGAGGGAAAGGTGAGTTTCTACTGTAGATAAGGATAAGTGGGGAAAAGCAAAAAAAGAAAAGAAACCTCTGTGAAGAGTTGTCATTTGGGCCAGGCACAGTGCCTCATGCCTGTAATTCCAGAGGCGGATGGATTGCCTGAGCTCAGGAGTTGGAGGTTAACCTGAGCAAAGCTAGACCCCTTCTCTACAAATAGAAAAACTAGCAGGGCATTGTGGCAGGTGCCTGTAGTCCCAGCCACTTGGGAGGTTGAGGCAAGAAGATTGCTTGAGCCCAAGAGTTTGAGGTTGCTGTGAGCTATGATAATGCCACTGCACTCTAGCTGGGGTGACAGAGTGAGACTCTGTCTCAAAAAATTAAAAAGGAGTTACCATTTGAACAAAAACCTGAAAAAGTCAAGAGAGGAAGCCAGGAAGATTTTCAGAAAAAAAGAAAGAACAGTAAGGAACAGGATCCTTCTAGTGAGAGGAAAGGGTAGAAGGAAGGGTAGGAAGTGGGCTTGGCAGTCAGAGAGGTGGTTTGGGGTCATACCCAGCAGCGTGTTGTGTTGTCTGTGGCTATAAGGACCTTGATTTTTATTCAGAATGAGATGGGAAACTATTGGACAGTTTGATGTGGTGCTGTGGTATGAACCACTTGCATTTTTAAAGGGTCACTGGCTACTGCTTGAAGAGGTGATTTTAGAAAATAAGGGCACATAAAAGTAGGGAGACCAACAGATGAGGCTCTTGCAATAATCTAGGCTAGAGATGGTGGCTTAGACAAGGGGCTGGAGGTGAGATGATGAGAAAGGGTCAGGTCCTCACTCAATTTAAATATAGTATCAAGATAATTTACTAATGGATAGGCTGTGAAAAAGGATGACTCCAAAGTGTCTGACCTGAACAACTAGAAACATGGGAAAGACTGAGGGAGGTGCAGAATGTTTTAGTATTATTATCATATTTATTTATTTATTTATTTGAGACAGAGTCTCAAACTGTCACCCTGAGCAGAGTGCCGTAGTGTCATAGCTCACAGCAACCTCCAAGTCTTGGGCTCAAGTGATCCTCTTGCCTCAGTTTTTCTATTTTTTAGTAGAGATGGGATCTCACTGTTGCTCAGGCTGATCTCAAACCTGTGAACTCAAGCAATCCACCCACCTCAGCCTCCCAGAGTGCTAGGATTATAGAATTGAACCACCGTACCTGGCCTTAATTATCATCTTTAAAACATGTTTTGTAGAGATGGGATCTTGTTATATTGCCCGGGCTAGTCTTGAACTCTTGGCTGCAAGTGATTCTCCTGTCTCAACTTCCCAAAAGTTGGGATTTAAAAGGTAAAATCAGAAATGATCTTCTGGAATATTAAGCCTACGAGATATCCAAACATCAAGTTTGAATAGGGAGTTGGCTATGTGACATACAAGTCGGAGCTAGAGATAACATTTAGGAATCTATAGCCGAAACCTAATCTTTGAAGCCACAGAGATGGATGAAGGCATCTAGGAAGAAAATGTAGTAAAAGAGAGGGGGTCCAAAGACTGAAGCTTTTATCTTTTTTTTTTTTGAGACAGTCTCACTGTGTTCCCCAGGCTATTGTGCACTGCCGCACACCTGACCTGGCTTGTGTCATTTTTATATTTAAAAGATTTGTAGATGAAAATTCAGCAAAGGAAACTGAGAAAGAATGGCAAGAGGAGAACCAAGAATAGTGAGGTCCCAAATAACTCGGTTAGGGACGTCTTTCAAGGAAGGAATTATTAACCATGTGAAACGCTGTTAGTTTTGGTAAAAAATGAACCCTCAACACTGACCACAGGATTTGGCAACTCAGATTGCACTGGTGATCCTAACAAGAGTCATTTTATGATATGTTAAATTAAAGGATCCAAGTGAATTTAGGAAGAAGGGAAGTGGAGACAGGGAGTACAGACAAACCTTCTGCAGTATATATGTGGAGGGACCAGAGAATTGGAGTGGTATCTAGAATGGAGGGTGCGACTCAGCGCCCATAGCACAGTGGTTACAGTGCCAAGGCTGGTGGGGTCGAACCCAGCCCAGGCCAGCTAACCAACAATGACATATGCAACTAAAAAATAGCTGGGTGTGTGGCAGACACCTGTAGTCCCAGCTACTTGGGAGGCTGAGGCATGAGAATCGCCTGAGCCCAAGAGTCTGTGGTTGGTGTGCTATGATGACACATCAGAGCACTCTACCAGGGGGCAACAAAGTAAAACTCTGCCTCAAAAAAAAAAAAACTCAGTGGACATGAGTGCCTATTAGCTACCATATTGGACAGCACAGAGAGAGAACATTTCTATTATCATAGAAAATTCTATGAACAGAGCAGTAAAGAATGAAAAGTTCATGATTCATGAGAAAGAGAAAAAGAGAATAAATAAATATATTAACTAAGTAACAGGGAATGGGATCCAGTGCAAAAGTAAGGAGTTGGCTTTAGTTAGAGTCCAGAAAGTCCAGTCATTATAACAGAAGGGAAGGCAAGGTATTTGAGTGTGGATACAACATGACTAGTAAATGTCATGAGTGAATGTTCTTTTCTAATTGCTTCTAGTCCTGAAACCCTTAATCCCCAGCCACCATTCTCTCTGTCACTATATCAGGATTCTTCTTTTTGGGGGTGGGGGTTGGGGGGTGGGGAGTAGAGTGCCATGGCGTCATAGCTCACAGCAACCTCCAACTCAGGCTCAAACGATCCTCTTGCCTCGGTTTTTCTATTTTTAATAGAGATGGGGTCTTGCTTTTGCTCAGGCTGGTCTTGAACTTGTGAGCTCAAGCAGTGCATCCACCTCAGCCTCCCAGAGTGCTAGGATTACAGGTGTGAGCCACCTCGCCTGGCCAGAATTTCTCCTGAGGTATGGAGCAACTACTGATGACATTTGTCTAGAGATTCATTTATTCACTATTTATGCATCTGCCAGGCAATGAGTTAAATGCTAGAAATAATGTAGTGGGCAAAAGCAGTGCCCTTTACAGGTGTGGAGTTTACATTCCAGTGGACAAGGCAGATTTAAAATACATTAAATGAATTGCCTACAGAAATAGAAGTTCTGAAGGAAAGAGACATGTTTCCTTGAGACAGCATAACTCATTTAGGGAGTCAGAAAGGCTTCTCAAGGAAGAGATCCTTCTGTTGAGCTCTGAAGTATGAAATGTCAACACATAGAAAGTTCACGCACACGTATTTATGTGAGTGTGTGTGTGTGTGTGTGTGTGTGTGTGTGTGTGTTTAGAGGAAAGAAAGTATGTGAGAGAGTAAGAAAGTTTTTTTTTTTTGCAGTTTTTGGCCAGGGCCGGGTTTGAACCCGCCACCTCCGGCATATGGGGCCAGCGCCCTACCCCTTTGAGCCACAGGCACCGCCCGAGAGTAAGAAAGTTTTGTTCACTTATTTTTCAGTTCAGACTTCCCTGGATCATTTCTTTAAACATACTCCAGAACCTATGTAGAATAGAAGAAAAGCCCAGGCCCAACATCCTTATTTCTCCCTTAGCTTATTCTAAACTATAAAATGGACTCAAATGTTGGCTAAAAAGGAGAGATCCATGGAATAGCCCCTGAAGAGAATCTTACTAGGAAGAACAGCTTAGAAGCTAGATTTTGCAAAATGTACTCACATACTTGATTTCCTTAGTGATACTGACACCTTCTTCCCAGGATTTTTTGGGAGCATCAGAGTAAGTAAAGTACTTACATTGCCAGGCACATGGGAAGCTCTGAAAAATAATGTAGCTATTGTTGTTAATGTTCCTTTTCATGATTAAGTCTAAATCTCATGAATTTGGGTTCTTCTTCATCTCTCTTTGGGGCCTAATTTCTTTTTTTTTTTTCTTGAGACAGAGTTTCACTAGGTCGCCCTCAGTAGTGTGCTGTGGCATCATAGCTCACACCAATCTCAAACTCTTCGGCTCGAGCAATCCTCTGACCTCAGCCTCACAAGTAGCTGGGACTACAGGTGCCCACCACAACACACAGCTATTTTTGTTGTTGTTGTTATTATTGTTCAGCAGCCCTGGTCCATGTGGCCAGTGCCACTGAGCTATGGGCACCAAGCCTGGGGCCTGATTTTTGACGCTAACATCTTCACTGGCTAATAACCTATAGATAGTGTCTCAAACTCCCAATTCAGGCATTCAGTTAAGTACTTAGTATATGGAAAACACTGAAAATTACATTTCAGGGCAAATAAGTTACACATACTGTACTCGATGAGCTTGGAGGGGAGGATGAAACACATAATGCACACAGATAATCATTACAAAAGGCGATTTTTTTAAAAATTTTTTTTGTAGAGACAGAGTCTCATTGTACCGCCCTCTGGTAGAGTGCCATGATGTCACACGGCTCACAGCAACCTCTAACTCTTGGGCTTACGCGATTCTCTTGCCTCAGCCTCCCAAGCAGCTGGGACTACAGGCGCCCGCCACAATGCCCGGCTATTTTTTGTTGTTGTTGCAGTTTGGCGGGGGCTGGGTTTGAACCCGCCACCTTCGGCATATGGGGCCGGCGCCCTACTCACTGAGCCACAGGCGCTGCCCTGATGAGTGCAACGGAGAAGAGACAAAGCAAGCAGTAGCTAGATAGGAAAACAGTTCAGCCTGTGGAGGCTGGGGAAGAGCAGAGGCAAAAGAAGGCAAGAAAAAGGAAGAGCAAGAGCAGAAATACAGACCTCTCCTCCCTGTACCACACATCCTTCCTAAAGCTGCAGAAAGCTTTGGGACACAGACCCCCAGAGGGGTCTGCCCAGAGCTTATCAAATACAGGAGAAGATCACTAAACCAGTGGCTCTCAAGCTACTGTGACTGTGACCAACAGTAAGAAATAAATTTTGGGGCAGCGCCTGTGGCTCAGTCGGTAGGGCACCGGCCCCATATACCGAGGGTGGTGGGTTCAAACGGGCCCCGGCTGAACTGCAACCAAAAAATGGCCGGGCATTGTGGCGGGCGCCTGTAGTCCCAGCTACTCGGGAGGCTGAGGCAGGAGAATCGCTTAAGCCCAGGAGTTGGAGGTTGCTGTGAGCTGTATGATGCCATGGCACTCTACCAAGGGCCATAAAGTGAGACTCTGTCTCTACAAAAAAAAAAAAAAAAGAAATAAATTTTGCAAATGGCCCAAATATATATGTACAAAAAGAAGTTTCATGAAACAATAATTAGCCACACTACTACATGTGATATTCTTGGATATTTACTAATCTATTTTCTTCTGGGTTTTTTTTTTTTTTTTTTTTTTTTTTTTTTTGTAGAGACAGAGTCTCACTTTATGGCCCTCGGTAGAGTGCCGTGGCCTCACACAGCTCACAGCAACCTCCAACTCCTGGGCTTAAGCGATTCTCTTGCCTCAGCCTCCCGAGTAGCTGGGACTACAGGTGCCCGCCACAGCGCCCGGCTATTTTTTTTTTGGTTGCAGTTTGGCCGGGGCCGGGTTTGAACCCGCCACCCTCGGGTATATGGGGCCGGCGCCTTACCGACTGAGCCACAGGCGCCACCCATTCTTCTGGGTTTTTTTTTTTTTTTTTTGAGACAGAGTCTCAAGCTATCGCCCTGGGTAGAGTGCTGTAGCATCATAGCTCACAGCAACCTCCAACTCTTGGGCTCAAGTAATCTTCCTGCCTCAGTTTTTTTATTTTTAGTAGAGACAGAGTCTCGCTTTTGCTCAGGCTGGTCTCGAACTCATGAGCTCAAGCAATCCACCCACCTCGGCTATTTTGTTCTGTTTTGTAAAAAATGTTGACTTAATTTGAACAAACCAGTTATAAGAGGACATTTTTAGGCCAGGCGAGGTGGCTCACACCTGTAATCCTAGCACTCTGGGAGGCTGAGGCCAGTGGATTGCCTGAGCTCACAGTTTTGAAACCAGCCTGAGTTAGAACGAGACCTTAGCCAGGCATTGTGGCAGGCACCTGTAGTCCTAGCTACTTGGGAAGCTGAGGCAAGAGAATCACTTGAGCCCAAGAGTTTGAGGTTGCTGTGAGCTATAACGCCACAGCACTCTGCCGAGGGTGACTAAATGAGACTCTGCCTAAAAAAAAAAAAGGACATTTTTGAGATACTCAAGGAAATTTTATTATGGATTATATATTGCTTAATACCAAGAATTAATGCTAACTTTTTTTGGCTCGGCGCCTGTAGCTCAAGCAGCTGAGGCGCCAGCCACATACACCAGAGCAGACGGGTTAGAATCCAGCCCAGGCCTGCCAAACAACAATAACAACTACAACTAAAAAATAGCTGGGTGTCCTGGCAAGTGCCAGTAGTGCCAGCTACTTGGGAGGCTAAGGCAAGAGAATCACTTAAGCCTGGGAGTTGGAGGTTGCTGTGAGCTGTGAAGCCACAGCACTCTATCCAGGGCCACAGCTTGAGGCTCTGTCTCAAAAAAAAAAAAAAAAAAGAAAGAAAAAGGGAGGTGCCTGTGGCTCAAAGGAGTAGGGCACCAGTACCATATACCAGAGGTGGAAGCTTCAAACCCAGCCCCGGCCAAAAACTGCAAATAAAAAAAAAAGAATTAATGCTAACTTTTAAAGGTGTGATAATGGCTTTGTAACAAAATATAGATTTTTAGAGATACGTGTTGGCACTGGCATATGTAAAAGTAAATTAACGTGATAGCTGGAGTTGCCTTTAAAATACTTCCCCAAAGAATAGTAGAAAAAAAGAAAAGGACAGAAGAAGCAAATGTGATGGTATCTTGGTAATTGTTAAATCTGGGTTATAAGTAGATGGGGTTCATTTTCCTGTTCTACTTTGTTTACTTTATATGTGTTTTAAAATAGAAAAGGCTCGGCTCCTTATAGCTCAGCACCTAGGACGCAAGCCACATACACCAGGGCTGGCAGATTCAAACAACAATGGCAACTACAACAAAAAAATAGCTGGGCATTGTGGTGGCCGCCTGTAGTCCCAGCTACTTGGGAGGCTGAAGCAAGAGAATCACTTAAGCCCAAGAATTTGAGATTGCTGTGAGCTGTTGTGCCACGGCACTCTACTGAAGGTGATATAGTGAGACTCTATCTCAAAAATAAATAAATAAAATAAAATGTTCACAGGCTTGGCACCTGTAGCTCAAATGGCTATGGTGCCAGTCACAGACACCAGAGCTGGTGGGTTCAAATCCAGCCTGGGCCTGCCAAACAACAACGACAACTACAACCAAAAAACAGCCAGGCGTTGTGGTGAGTGCCTGTAGTCCCAGCTACTTGGGAGGCTGAGGCAAGAGAATCGCTTAAGCCCAGGAGTTGGAGGTTGCTGAGAGCTGTGATGCCACGGCATTCTACTGAGGGCGACATAGTGAGATTCTGTCTCTAAATAAAATAAAATGTTCACTGCTGGTGGGAATGCAAGCTAATAACGACCTTTTTGAAAAGAAGTTTGGAGAACACTCAAGGAACTAAAAGTAGACCTACCGTTTGATCCTGCAATTCCTCTGCTAGGTATATACCCAGGGGATCAAAAATTATTTTACAATAAAGACATTTGCACCAGAATGTTTATTGCAGCCCAATTCATAATAGTCAAGACATGGAAACAGCCCAAGTGCCCATTAACCCATGAATGGATTAACAAATTGTAGTATACGTACACCATGGAATCCTATGCAGCCATAAAAAAAATGGAGACTTCACATCTTTTATGTTTACCTGGATGGAGCTGGAACATATTCTTCTTAATAAAGTATCTCAAGAATGGGAAAAAAGTATCCAATGTACTCAATACTACTATGAAATCAATATATAATCACCTACACTCATATGAATGGCAAAACATAACTATAGTCCAGACAGGGGTCCTCAAACTTTTTAAACAGGGGGCCAGTTCACTGTCCCTCAGACTGTTGGAGGCCCGGACTATAGTTTAAAAAAAACAACTATGAACAAATTCCTGGCTCAGCGCCTGTGGCTCAAGCAGCTAAGGCGCCAGCCACATACACCTGAGCTGGCAGGTTCGAATCCAGCTTGGGCCTGCCAAACAATGACGGCTGCAACCAAAAAAAAACCGGGCGTTGTGGTGGGCGCCTGTAGTCCCAGCTACTTGGGAGGCGGAGGCAGTAGAATTGCTTGAGCCCAGGAGTTGGAGGTTGCTGTGAGCTGTGATGCCACAACACTCTACCCAGGGCGACAGCTTGAGGTTCTGTCTCAAAAAAAAAAACAAAAAAACAAATTCCTATGCACACTGCACATATCTTATTTTGAAGTAAAAAAAACAAAATGGGAAAAAATACAATCACACTGCCTCATGTGGCCCACAGGCCATAGTTTGAGGACCCCTGGTCCAGAAAGTAGAAGGGAAAAGGAGAGAGAGGAGAGGGGAGGGAGGTTATGGGAAGAAGGAGGGCATTTGGGGGACCTCACCTAAAGTGCATGATGCAATGGTACATTTCAGAACTTTTTTTTTTTTTTAGTGTTTAATACATGTATTTAGCTTTCAGAATATAGAAACATCTCAGGAAAACTGTGATGCAAGTGTAGGTATATTTGAGGTAATATTTGTTTGATCGGTAACTCTTATGATCACAGGAAACACTGCTTTTTGGATATATTATACATTAACTTTTCAAGTAAAGAACTCCACATTGTTATAAAATAAATTCAGTGCTATGGCAGTTATGCAAATAGAGGTAAACTCTATTACTAGATAAACTCGAAAAGATAGAATGCTTACTAATTATTAACATCAATGTCACCAAAACCCAGTCCAACAGGTACAGAAGCATAGTAACAAAAATATAACTATCAATATAGCAATATAGCTATCTTGTTAGAGTAAGCCATTAGTATCATCAGGCTTAAGGAAAATCTAAGGTCACTGTTCTTTATGACTCTTTCTTATAAATACAGTGGCTAATTATGATTGGTTATCCTTATTTACTCTGTGTACAAATTTGCTGATACTGAACAGTATTTTTGAACACATCATCATCTGATTAAATAGCTTATTACTATTAGTGAAAACCAATCAAAGCATTTAAGGCTATTAATAGTCTCGTGCAACTTAAAAAATCTTAATTTTGGAAGTGACTGGCTAATGAATTTTTTCCTTTTATTAGTAATAACACCAATGTTATTACCAATATGCAAATATGGTATTTAACATACTTATACTTTTCTTAAGAACTAGAGTATAGATTTTATAATATATCTAAAACATCATCAAATATTTTGATAATGCCATTATGATACGACTTATGTACGCCATTAAAAAAATTACTGACAGTCAGTACATTTTTATGAACTGAATTTTAAATTTTCTAGAGGCAAAAATGATAACAAATTTATTATCTTGACACGATGTATCACAATCTTCTTTCATAAAGTTCACAGGTCTTTCTTACGACCCTGAACGACCCTGAAGCTCTGAATGTTCTCTCAGGAGTCGATCATATTCTTTGGAAAGTCTCTCTGATTGCATCTTCATTGTTATCGCATCATTTTGTGCCTTCAAAAGGGCATCTGATGTCTTCTTTAGTTCAGTTTTCAGTTTTTCCTGTTCTTCTACTAGTTTTTTGTTTTCTGCTTCCCACATATGTTCCTCATCCTTGCCATAGCTTTTCAAGATCCATTTTAGTTTTTTGTTCTCGTCCATACATTTTTTGGCAGCCTTGTTAGTATTTTCTGCTTGAGTTTTAAGTACTCCTTTGTTTGACAGTTCTTTTGCCAGCTGAGTAATAAGTACAACCAGACGTCTCAATACTAGCCAAAAAAATAATGAAAATCTAGAAATGTAAAGATTTCTTTGAGACCTAAAAAGTTTCATCTGTGTATGTTCATAGGCATCAGGTCTGGGGCGTGAGCTCTTTTCAAGGATATGAGTGGCAGAATACTTCCTTACTTCTCTCACAGCATCTAGAAATAGAACAATCAATAGGACTATAATGGTAAGGAAAGCCTTGTTCCAAAAAGTTGCAATTTTGCTCCAGAAACTAAATGAAAAAATCTTCTGCCATCTCTGAGGAGGAAGAAAAGGTAAACAGAAGATTAAAATGAGTCCAATTTCAGCATAAAGAAAAGTTGCAACTGCCGCCCATTGGAGTGTCATTGTTTTTCTTCACATCCCGGCGGCTCCGCGCCGTCGACGCGAGGGACGTCAGACGCCGCCACATTTCAAAACTATTAAGAAATGAGTATAACTGTGATGGATGTGTTACTTAGTTCATTGTAAGCATTTCACATTGTATACCACAGCAGAACCCCATACATGCATCAATGTACAAAGTCATGATTTAATAAAAACTAATTTTAAAAGTTCATTTAAAAAAAAGGATTTAGGCTGAATGCAGTGGCCCACGCTTGTAATCCTAGCACTCTTAGAAGCTGAGGTAGGAGGATCACTTGAATGCAAGAGTTTGAGACCAGCCTGAGCAAGAGCAAGACTCTGTTTCTACTAAAAATACAAAAATTAGCTGGGCATGGTTGTGGGAGCCTGTAGTCCCAACGACTTGGGGAGGCTGAAGCAGGAGACTTGCTTGAACCTAAGAGTTTGAGGTGGCTGTGAGCTAGGCCTAACCCTGGCACTGAGTGACTCTGTCTCAAAAAAAAGAAAGGAAATAGAAAAGAAAAGGGAAAAAAAGAATTTAAGTACTAGTTGTATTTTGATTTTACTGTTCATCAATACAGAATGACTTTTTTTTTTTTAGTAAATCATAGCTGTATACATTAATGCAGTCATAGGGTATAATGTGCTGGTATTATATACAATTTGAAATATTTTCATCAAACTAGTTAACATAGCCTTCATGGCATTTTCTTAGTTATTGTGTTGGGGCCACACTTATTGTTGGACCACGGTTATTGTGGGACCACACTTACGGTTCATTTTACAGGGTACATGTGAAACGTACTAAATGTAGAATATAAATGTCTTTTTTTTTTTTTGTAGAGACAGAGTCTCACTTTATGGCCCTCGGTAGAGTGCCATGGCATCACACAGCTCACAGCAACCTCCAGCTCCTGGGCTTAAGCGATTCTCTTGCCTCAGCCTCCCGAGTAGCTGGGACTACAGGCGCCCGCCACAACGCCCAGCTATTTTTTGGTTGCAGTTCAGCCGGGGCCGGGTTTGAACCCGCCACCCTCAGTATATGGGGCCGGCGCCTTACCGACTGAGCCACAGGCGCCGCCCACAAATGTCTTAACATAATACAGCATGACTTAGACTTTGAAAAACACTGTTCCGTCTGTCAATATAAATGCAAAGTAGGCAGAAGCACCAGGTAGACAAATATATTAGGCTGTACCTCTGAGAGGTGGAGACCTATTATGCAACATGGTTAATTGACTACTCTAATAAATAGTTGCCCAACTTCAAAACATGATGTTGTGGCTAAATAATTTCACATAAAATATTAAGCATCTGAGATGTTAGCTTTCATAATGTATGACAAGGATTTTCACTTATTTATTTTTATTTAATAATTTATTTATTTATTTGACACAGTCTCACTATGTTGCCCTCAGTAGAGAGCCATGGCGTCACAACTCACAGCAACCTCAAACTCTTGGACTCAAGCAATTCTCTCACCTCAGCCTCCCAGCTGGGACTACAGATGCCTGCTACAACGCCTGGCTATTTTTAGAGACGAGGTCTTGCTCTGGCGCAGGCTGGTCTCAAACCTGTGAGCTTAAGCAAATCTGCTGGCCTCGGCCTCCCAGAGTGTTAGGATTACAGGCATGGGCCCTTGAGCCCATCCTATTTATTTATTTATTTGTTTGTTTGTTTATTTTTGAGACAGAGCCACTGTGCCTGGCCAGGATTTTCATTTAAGACTAAAGTTTAATGGCTCAGCACCCGTAGCACAGTGGTTACAGCACCAGCCACATACACCGAGGGTGGCAAGTTCGAACCTGGCCTGGGCCAACTAAATAACTGCAACAAAAAAAAAATAGCTGGGCATAGAGGCGGGGCGGGTGCTTGTAGTCCCAGCTACTTGGGAGGCTAAGGCAAGAGAATCGCTTAAGCCCAAGAGTTGGAGGTTGCTGTGAGCTGTGACACCATAGCACTCTACCGAGGTGACATACTGAGACTGTCTCAAAAAAAAAAAAAAAGCAAAAAAGACTAAAGTTTAAAAAGAAAGAAAAGTTTATCTTCAAAATGCTGAGCGATAGGCCGGGCACGGAGGTTCACGCCTATGATCCTAGCACACTATAAGGCCAAGGCAGGTAGATTGCTTAGGCTTAGGAGTTGGAGACCAGCCTGAACAAGAGCAAGACCCCGTGTTTAAAAAAGGAGTGGGGTGTTGTGGCAAGTGCATATAGTCTCAGCTACTTCGGAGGATTGCTTGAGCCCAAGAATTTGAGGTTGCTGTGAGCTATGAAGCCATAGCACTCTACCAAGGGTGACAAAGTAAGACTCTGTCTCAAACAAAAAACAAAAACAAAATGCTGAGCTCAAAGTATGATACTAAGATACGTGTAAATGTAATATAGTAAAGTGCATTAAGAGGAGGGTTTGAAATAAAAATAGCAGTAATAGGGTGGCACCTGTGGCTCAAGGAGTAGGGCGCCGGTCCCATATGCTAGAGGTGGCGGGTTCAAACCCAGCCCTGGCCAAAAAAAAAAAAAAAAAAAATAGCAGTAATAGTAAAAATAAAAAAAAAAAAGTATGATACTCAACACTCTGAATGACAAATTGGCAAGGCAGTGGACATTAATCTTGTGTCTTTTAGGTCAATTAGCTTTTTTTCCCTGCCTCATAACAATTTATATTGAGTCTCAAAGAATCAGAAAATAGAACTGGGGCAGCGCCTGTGGCTCAAGGAGTAGGGCGCAGGTCCCATATGCCGGAGGTGGCAGGTTCAAACCTAGCCCCGGCCAAAAGAAAAAAAAAAAAAAGAAAATAGAACTGATTATTTATAACTGTTTACTGGCATTTATGGAGTCTCCTCCAATTTTCACACAAATAATGTAGAACCAAGTAATTGCCTTGGGTTTAAAAGCCTGTTTTGCTCAAAAATTTTAACATATTTTAAGCAGAAAATTTAATGCTAGCTGTGATGATGTTTTCTCTTAAGGCAACTTATCTCATGAATCAAGGGCTTCTCCCATCTGTGACTACATTTTTCATATCCAAATTTATTCATGTATGTAATTCCCAATTATTCAAAAAATATTTTGCTCAGACGTTTGCACACAGCCCGGAGATTCTCATTACAAGTGGAGGTCCAATTTGTCACTGTTACACCCTTCAGCAACAGTTCTGTCAAACAATGATTCTTTCATAAGCTCACAAACCAGGAAGACAGATGAGGGATCATTTACTATAACAAAGTAACCAGTGCTGGCAACAAGGGGTTGTTGCTGATATTTTCCCAGTGTTAGCATGTGTGAAGGCTGAAAAGTTTGTGTTTCCCACAGGGCAGATAGTGTCTGGATAAATCAATATAGAATAGTAGTCAAACATAATTGGCATTTCAATGTACTATACAACTGAGTCCCTTCAAGACAGAAAATACTTATCGTATAATACTTATAATAGATGAAAATACACTTTAGGAAGTCTTTATTAAACACTCATTGTTAATTTAAATGATTAATTGTTTAAATGTGACATAGGTCTCTTAAATTTCCTGGTTAACTGATTTTTCTGTATTTTTTTTTTAAAGCAACTAGAAAATGTATGTATTTTCTCTATGCAATAGATATGTGGAATTTCTTTTTGTTTTAGCTTGTGTCTCTCTGAGGGTTTGAAAATTATTTAACTTGGACACTTTTATGGATCTTGCCTTCTGATAATTTCACTTTAATTGGGAGAGGGAGAACTAGTATGAAGTATGGGTTTTCTTTTTTCTTTCTTTTTTTTTCTTTTCTTTCTTTCTTTATTTTTGGTTGCAGTTGTCATTGTTGTTTAGCAGGTCCAGGCTGGGCTCAGACCCACCAGCTTCAGTGTATGTGGCTGGCACCCTACTCACTGAGCTACGGGAGCCGAGCCTGAAGTATGGGTTTGCTGCTGCATTAAATTGGAATATGCTGATACGGCTACTGTTCTTGTGCCCATCTTGCCTTTTTGTTCTTTTTCTTCTTCTGCTAGATCCTAACCCCTGAACCCAGAAATGGACACATGACTAGGCATGACTAATGTATCATCCTGGTTGAAGCGATGATTCTGCAACATTCTCAGAAATGAAATCCAATCTGGCCTCATCACAATTTATTCCTTTTTTTTTTTTAATTTTTTTTTTATTCTTTTTTTTTTTAGAGACAGAGTCTCACTTTATGACCCTCGGTAGAGTGCCGTGGCCTCACACAGCTCACAGCAACCTCCAACTCCTGGGCTTAAGCGATTCTCTTGCCTCAGCCTCCCAAGTAGCTGGGACTACAGGCGCCCGCCACAACGCCCGGCTATTTTTTGGTTGCAGTTTGGCCGGGGCCGGGTTTGAACCCGCCACCCTCGGTATATGGGGCCGGCGCCCTACCGACTGAGCCACAGGCGCCGCCCCACAATTTATTCCTAAAGGAACTAGTATAGGGAGAGTGCTTGGCTTTTTTAGATCTTTGAGTTTAAAGGATGTGAAAACCTGCCTGCAGAGAGTCTCGTCACTATGTGTAGGGAGCCTATTTTCAATGCAAGATAATGAGTCAAGATACGGGAGGATGTAGATGTCAGAGAGAGAATTTAGACCTGAATTCCATTCTTGGATCCCCCTGGAAAGTGAGTTACTTCTTGTTCATTCATTAACCCAGCTTGAATAGGATTTTTCTTGCTTGCACCTGAAAGAATCCTGACTAATGTAGAAATTGGCAGGAAGAAATAGAATAGTGCAATATGCTTACTAAGGCTAGAGTTTGGGGGAATTTCTTTTTCTTTTCTTCTTTTTTGAGACAGAGTCTCATTCTGTGGCCCGGGGTAAAATGCCATGATGTCATACCTCACAGCAACCTCAGACTCTTGGGTGAAATGGATCCTTTTGCCTCAGCTCCCAAGTAGCTGCAACTATAGGCACTCTCCACAATGCCCGGCTAGTTTTTCTATTTTTAGCAGAGACAGGGTCTTGCTCTTGCTCAAACTGGTCTTGAACTCCTGAGCTCAAGCAATCCAATCGCCTCAGCCTCCCAGTGTACTAGGATTGTAGGCATGAGCCACCATGCCTGGCCTAGGGAATTTCTTTTAAAAAAAAAAAAAAAGTCAGGACGTTACAGTATTTATTTATTTAATTCTGGAAGAAAGGAACAAACTTTACTCCATGAAGAGTCATCTGAAAGCAGAAGAATGATGTCCAGCTTGGTTGAGCAGTCCTCTCTCTAGTTGCCCTCAACCTTGGGCCACTTGCAGTCAGATAAGCAAGGCCTGGAGAATTGCCAGGGCTGGATGCACTGCCTCAGTTTGAAGTTGGTCTGAACAAAGTCAAGGAAGTGGCCATGGCAAGAGAAAATAACTGGGATTCAAGGGAAGTCGGGAGAAAAAGAGGGAAACCTTGAAATTCAAGTTCCCAAACCCCTCATTTTCTGTGCCTCTTGCCTAATAAAAGCAATAATGTCCGTCTCTGTAACACACCACCCTGTAAGATTCATCTTGGAAACAAGTGACTATCCATGTTATGTCATCCCTTCATAGGCTGGAATCACAAGGACACAGATTATGAGCTCAGATTTGAGCACAGAAGGCCTATTGGAGAGCACTCTAGGGAACAATGTCTGTGAGGGGAGCAGGAAGCAGGGCTGGGCAGAGGGAGAAGGTGGATCCTGATGCAGTTGCAACTGAGGCCTTCGTCCTACAGAGAGTTTTGGATCTGAGAAGACCCTTCAAAGTTGTTATTCTTTACCTAAGGCAAATGGGCCTTTATCCCCCTCAGTGAGTAGTCATTGGCTGTAGACTGTCCTAAGGGAAGAAGCATGGCCTTGGGGCTAGCAAGGCTGAGGGCAGTTCCCAAAGAAGAATGCAAGCTGAGAGCCATCAGCTGCCAGCACTCCTGGCTGCTGAGGAAATTAGTATCTCAGACCCAAAGGAGGAAATCTGGATGGTGCACCACAGCATCCTAGACCACTCTATTAATAGTGTCACTTCACTTAAAGACAGAAGTTGTATTAAAGCTGCTAAAACAAGACCAAGAGGTAAAAATTGCAAGGACAGGGCACAGACACAGGGCCCATGGCTTGACAGACTTGGCATTTGGTTTACCTAATGTAAACCCTAGGAATCAGTCAGTTGAGTAGAGTTTTAAGAGAAGTGTACTAACAGAGAAGCTATGACCTTGTAATTTGCTCAAAGCCTTAGGCAATCTCTAAGTCCTCCGAACATACCAATACAAATTCTCTTCAATGCAGGGTGCAGTAGCTCACACCTATAATCCTAGCACTTTGGGAGGCTGAGGCAGGTAGATTGACTGAGCTCAGGAGTTTGAGACCCACCTGAGCAAGAACGAGACCCTGTTTCTGAAAAATAGCTAGGCAATTTGGCAGGCACCTTTAGTCCAACTACCTGAGAGGCTGAGGCAAAAAGATCCCTTGAACCCAGGAGTTTGAAGTTGTTGTGAGCTATGACACCACGACACTCTACCAAGGGGAACTTAGTGAGACTCTGTCTCAAAAAATAAATACATACAGGGGCAGCGCCTGTGGCCCATGTGGGTAGGGTGCTGGCCCCATATGCTGGAGATGGCGGGTTCAAACCCAGCCCCGGCCAAAAACTGCAATAAATAAATAAATACATACATAAATAAATAATTCTCTTCAGTGTTGATTACAGATATGGCCACACTGAATAATGAACAAGAAAATCATTCTTTTTTATTTTTTGAGACAGAGCCCCAACTGTCACCCTGGGTAGAGTGCCATGGCGTTACAGCTCACAGCAACCTCCAACTCTTGGGCTTAAGCGATTCTCTTGCCTCAGCCTCCCAAGTAGCTGGGACTACAGGTGCCCACCACAATGCCCGGCTATTTTTTATTTATTTATTTTTTGGTTGTAGCTGTCATCATTGTTGTTTGGCGGGCCCGGGCTCTGTTGTATGTGGCTGGCGCCCTAGCAGGTTGAGCTACAGGCGCCAAGCCAAGAAAATCATTCTGTCAGACAGGACAGTTACAGTTAGGTTGCAGACCAAGAAAACCACCCTAATGCCATGGGGAGGTGTCTTCATAAGCCCTGCCCAATAGGAAGTGGTGTGTGCTGTGGACTGACTGTGACTACTGTTGGTTACTACCCCTTTTCCCTTATTGTGATCGCCTAGTTTTCTTTCTACCACTATGTATTGGCCCTAATGGGAGAGGCAAATTTGTAATTTAGCCGTAGGTTATTAGAACACAATAAGCCACACCAGGCCTGCAGATCACCTGGCCATGTGGCACACAGGAGAGGATGTAGGAACAAAGTCTGTGCTGGGGCTGTCTCCCACCAGAGGGTGAGTGGTATATTTTCTCTCTCTCTCTCTTTTTTTTTTTTTTTTTTTTTGAGACAGAGTCTCACTATGTTGCCCTGGGTAGAGTGTGGTGGCGTCACAGCTCACAGCACACAGCAACCTCAAACTCTTGGGCTTAAGTGGTTCTCTTGCCTCAGCCTCCCAAGTAGCTGGGACTACAGGTTCCCACCACAATACCTGGCTGTTTTTTGGTTGTAGTTGCCACTGTTGTTTGGCAGGCCCAGGCTGGATTCGAACTCTCCAGCTCCAGTGTACGTGCCTGGTGCCCTAGCCGCTGAGCTATAGGCATTGAGCCATGAGTGGTATATTTTCACTTGAGTGTGGTTCAGTTGAATTATATTGAAGAAGCTTTTGAATTAATTATAGAGAGAAAGATACGTGTTTGAGGTTGCGTGTTAGAGTCAAGGAGTAGATGGTGTCATCATGTGGTTTTTTCCACAATGTTTCCCCTACATACATATTTCCTCTGATTCCAATATTACCCTTCACCCCCGTCACAGAAATCAGCATGTGACACAGGCCTACCTACACTATGAGAGGATTCTATCCTTTCAGCTAATGATTACGTTGAGGGGCCAATTGGAGTAATTCATTGGAGTTTACTAACTGCAGCTAGTAGAAAAGATGTCTGATCCTTGAGTCATATGCCATAAAAATGTGAATTGGGAATTGCTGATGGGCACTGTCCCTGCCTCCACACAACCCCACAAAGGTCCTTGCATGTAGTAGGGGAATGATCACAACACACAGACAGCAGAGACAAGGAGTCGGGAGAGGCCTGATGACTTTCCTGGGGCTTCCATGTCTAGGTGTGCTTGAAGCCACATTTACCCCTGGACTTCCCAGTTACATAAACCTTTGTACTTAAGCTAGTATTTGGGAGAGGTTTTTGCTGCTTCCACCAGAAAAAAGGCCTGACTTAATACATGCTGAGTTTTGAATAGGATCATCATTCTCTCTAGTTTGAGACTTAATTCTTTAACAGCATGCTTCCTCTAAATATGAGTAAGTAGTCATTCTTTATTATTATTGTTAATTAAATGTTTTAATTCATTTTCTGTGTTCTCATTATTTCTTTTTTATCATTGTGTGGATTATAATGTCCTTACATTTTTTAAATGATGCACTAAAAATAGTCCAAGATTAAAATACAGCCAAGCTATAAAGTTTCAACAAAAGGGAACAAATCAAGGATAAGTGAACTTTAAAAAAACTATCAGTACATTCTAAATTGAAATTAACATATCAAAAATATTGGCTGGGCGAGAAAGCTCATGCCTGTAATCCTAGCAGTCTGGGAGGCCGAAGCAGGTAGATCGCTTGAACTCAAGTGTTAGAGATCAGCCTGAGCAAAGGCAAGACCCCATCTCCATTAAAAATAGAAAAACTGGGTGGGGTGGTGCCTGTGGCTGAATGGGGTAGGGCGCCAGCCCCATATGCCAGAGGTGGTGGTTTCAAATCCACCCCCAGCCAAAAACTGCAAAAAAACAACAAATAAAATTGTTTTTTTTTTTAAAAGAAAAACTAGCTGGGCTTTGTGGTGGGTACCTGTAGTCCCAGCTACTTGGGAGGCTGAGGCAAGAGGATTCCTTGAGCCCAAGAGTTTGTGGTTACGGTGAGCTATGATGATGCCATGGCACTCTACCCAGGGTGACAGAGTGAGACTCTCTCTCTCAAAAAAAAAAAAAAAATTCCAAAAATTCCACAGCAAAATAGTACAAAAGGTTAGAGAGAGCAAAGCTGAAATAGCCTGGTGACCAAGTGGCTTGGATAGATGACTTTTGAAGATAAAAGTTTTAATTAAATTCTGTACCACACATCATCACCGTCTCTCGCAGGGGTCCTCAAACTTTTTAAACAGGGGGCCAGTTTACTGTCCCTCAGACCGTTAGAGGGCCGGACTATAGTTTAAAAAAAAACAAACTATGAACAAATTCCTATGCACACTGCACATATCTTATTTTGAAGTAAAAAAACAAAACGGGAACAAATACAATCACACTGCCTCATGTGGCCTGCGGGCCGCAGTTTGAGGACCCCTGTGAGAGTTCGTTTCTTTAACTTCTACAGATCTCATGACATACATATTTTACATAAATTCCCCAGGAGATTCCATTGCACATCAAATTACAAGTTGAACATACTATATAAATTAATTCACAAACATTTTATAAACTGGATTCTATTATTAACTGCCTTTTATAAATAGGGAAACTGAGATATGGAAGATTAAGTTGCTCAAGGTCACACAGCTAGTAAGTGATTGAGCTGGGTTTGGAACCCAGGCAGGCTGGATCCAGCGCCAGTGTGTTTAACCACCCCTGAGTACTGTTTGGAAATAATGGCCTTAATGCAGAGGCACAGCAATAATGGTGACAACCGGGGTTTATTTATTTTTTTTCAGAGATTTTATTTATTTTTATTTTTTTATTTTTTATTGTTGGGGATTCATTGAGGGTACAATAAGCCAGGTGACAACTGGGGTTTATTTAGGGCCTTTGGCTATTCTTCCTCTGAGGAATTTTCCCACCCCAACCACCACTGATTTCTCTCATTTCCAAACTCCGAACTTCACCTTCAAGTCAATTAGCATTTAATTATTTTCCTTTTCATTCTGTTAGACTTGCCTTCTCCACTGCCTGAGCACTTACTGAGAACTGAGGTCCAGTTTGACCTCTCCCATCGCTTGTAGCGCTCAGTGCAGCACACGGTCATTTGTCAACCAGATTTGGAAATCCTAAGTTTGCTTCAGAAACCCATTACTTGAGAATTTTAGATTCATTTAGGACTACCATCGTGAGATTTACATTACATGTAATAGATTCCTACCTTTTGCAATTTGAGATGTTTAGCTAGATACTTCCTTCAGTCACATCAGATATCCTCTTGTTGATTTGCATTACTCAAAATTCATATTTATTTTGCCAATCAAATTGGTGCGGGAATATTCCCTTCCTGCAGTGGAGAGCAGTTCTTGAATGATTTTCCTTTTGAGAAAGCTAAGCAAGCTCTTTCCTCTTTGACTATCATTTGCTTCCTCAGAATGCACATGCTGAGACAAAATTACTTTATCCAGATGCCAGTGATTGAAAAGACATTCTAATTATCTGTCCATAGTAAATCATAAAACTTGTTTGGAAATTCGTTTGTCAGGCTTGTTCAGAGAGAAGAGTCGTTTTACCTAGAACCGTTAAAATAAGCCAGTATTTGGAACCACTGCAGGCTTGATTGCATTGAATTATAAATTGAGTCATTACTAACTTAACCTCTGGGAGCTTTTCAGTGATTGTTTTATTCAGCTTTACTGAGTAAGCTGCCCATAGCAACTCTGGCAACGATTCCCGCAGCGGCAGTAAGGGGCTGCCCAGCCCTGCTGCAGAAATTCATGATGGCTGCATTTGCCTGCAGAGTTTGGAAAGATCTAAGGTCTTTGGAGACTAGAAATGTGTTTTTTCCTTGTCTTAACTGGCAGTATGAGCCTCTGGCATTTCAAAGTGCAAGTCATTAGTGTCCACCAGGGTGATGTTAATCTGTCTGTGTTTCAGTCTCAGGACATTTTCCAGTTGCTTCTGCCACAACAATCTCTGCCATCTCAGTGCCTTTGATGTCCCTCGTGAATCCAGGAAGTCCTGCGGTGCCGGCAGGACTTCACAAAGACTGGTTGCTGCCCCATCTTTTCCATCTTTCAAACTCATCCTTAAAGAAGCCTTGAAGCTTGCTTCAAAGGTGGGGTTTTTGTTTGGCATTTTAAAATTTGAGCGGAGAGAAATCTCTGTTGTTATTATTATTTTTATTATTTTTTGGTTTTTGGCCGGGGCTAGGTTTGAACCTGCCACCTCCGGCATATGGGACCGGCGCCCTACTCCTTGAGCCACAGGCGCCGCCCTGTTATTTTTAATTCTCAGTACAAAAGAGACTCTTTTATTTTGAATTTGGGCCTTGAGTCGTGCAGTCTGGGGACTTTAAAATGATGTTGATCACATACATTCAGGAGAAACAGAATACTAGAGGAGGGAGATGTGAGATTGCCAGAAAGCAAACAAAAATACTGCATTTGAATGGTTGGAAGGGACCCAGGAAAGCCAGAAGGCCCAGGTGACACTTGAAATGGGTGTGAGGGGTGGGAGTTGTCGGGACATCCTCTCCTCTGTCCTCCTGGAATGACTGAGCTGAATCTCCTGTTGTCTGAGCCGTGGCTTGGTGGGGGATGGGGAGGGGGAGGGTGTTCTCCTTTCATCACATCTTTCCAGACTCCCCAGTGTGTTACTGTGACATGAAGCCAAACCAAACCGAAGAGCTGGCTGGCAATTGTTAAGAGCCCTGGCCTTTTATTTAATCCAAGTCTTGTAAGTGCTGGTAAAGTGCCAGATTAATTATTCCAAAATAAGTGCCTGAAATTGTACCAAGTATTGTCTCATTAGCATGCAATGTCCATGCTGGAGTCCGGTTAGAAAAGCCACAGAGCCTATAGGAGGGGTTGATGGGAAGGAAACCAGAAGAAAAATAAAACTAACTTTCCCTATACTGTGCCGCAGAATGTCCCCCCTGCCTGACATAGAGCACTCTACAGTAATGCATCTTGGCCCAGGCCCTGTTCTGGACTATGCAGGACAGTTATTCTACCACCTCCTTTCCTTTTTTGTTTGTTTGTTTGTTTGTTTTGCAGGTTTGGCTGAGGCTAGGCTTGAACCCACCACCCCTGGTATATGGGGCCGGTGCCGTACTCCTTGAGCCACAGGTGCCGCCCTCTACCACCTCTTTTCATGTGTGTGCGTAAACTTGGCCTTCTCTCCTCTTATGATCCATGTGTCTGAGGCCAACCCTCCCATTTACATTCAGATCTCACCTCCTCCTCTTGCCTATTAAAGGACTAACTTTGCTTCTAAAATCCCCTCTTTCTCCTACACCCCGAGTTCCCTTCAGCATGCATTCTCCTTTTCTATCTTACAAAAGCAAACTCTTTAGCTGGGTGTGGGGCAGACGCATTGCGTTGTTTGACATCAGGAGTTCGAGGTTGTAGTACCAATGCTCACACCTGTGAATAGGCACAGCACTCCAGCCTGGGTAATGTAGCAAGACACATCACTAAATGAAATAAATAACAAGTAAAAAACTCTTTAGACTCGACTCCTCCCTCCAGAAACTCCCTCCATCTCCCCCTCTTTACAATGAAAGTCCTAAAAAGAGTTTTCTGTACAGGATCCTCCTCTACTTCATCACTTCCCATTCACTTTTTAGCTTATTCCTTTTTTTTTTTTTTGTAGAGACAGAGTCTCACTGTACCGCCCTCGGTAGAGTGCCATGATGTCACACGGCTCACAGCAACCTCCAACTCCTGGGGTTACGCGATTCTCTTGCCTCAGCCTCCCGAGCAGCTGGGACTACAGGCGCCCGCCACAACGCCCGGCTATTTTTTTGTTGCTGTTTGGCCGGGGCTGGGTTTGAACCCACCACCCTCGGTATATGGGGCCGGCGCCCTACTCATTGAGCCATAGGCGCTGCCCCACTTTTGAGCTTATTCCAATCAAGCTTTTGTCTCTACCATTCCACTTATGAATAACCTTTATGTAGACAAATCCAGGGGAGATAAGTCTATTTTACTGGATTTCTTCCTTTTTTCAGCCTCTGAACATTGTAGGGCCCTAGGATCCTTGGGTTTCTTCTCTCTCCATGTCACCCCTTCCAATCTCTAGTCTTGTGGCTTTATGGACCTTCTTTGTGATGATAACACGGAAATTTCTGTCTCACTTCTCCTCTGAGGTCCAGTCTGCAATCCCCACCTGGTTGTTTAATGGACATCTTAAACCTCATGTGTCCAAAGCAGAGCTCTTCATGGCCTACCCTCTCTGACCCAGACTGCTTCTCCCACAGTCTTCCCTGTCTCAGTCATGACTCTTCCACTCCCCCAATTGCTCTAAGCAAAAGCCTAAATACCATTTTTTCCCTCCCCTCTCTCACACATGATGCATCCACTCCATCAATCTGCCACCTCCACTATGAAGACGAGCACTTACACCACCTGATCGTCACCACCCGCCCCTGTTAGCTCTTCCTTGGACTACTGGAATAGCCTCCCGCCTGCTCAACGGCAATCCATTTTCCAGATAGCAACTAAAAAGTCACCATTTAAAAACATAAAACAGCCAGCGGCACCTGTGGCTCAGTCAGTAAGGTGCCGGCCACATATACCAAGGGTGGCGGGTTCAAACCCGGCCCAGGCTGAACTGCAACCAAAAAATAGCCGGGTGTTGCAGCGGGTGCCTGTAGTCCCAGCTACTCGGGAGGCTGAGGCAGGAGAATCGCTTAAGCCCCAGGAGTTGGAGGTTGCTGTGAGCTGTGTGATGCCATGGCACTCTGCCGAGGGCCATAAAGTGAGACTCTGTCTCTACAAAAAAAATAAATAAATAAAAATAAAAACATAAAACAAACAAAAAAAAACATGAATCTAATCATTTTGTTCCCCTGGTCAAACTCTTTATGGCTTTTCTATCATACTTAGAACAAAAAAAATTTTTTTTTTTTTTGAGGCAGTCTCATTTTGTTACCCTGGGTAGAGTGCTGTGGTGTCATAGTTCACAGCAACCTCAAACTCTTGGGCTTAGGCGATTTTCTTGCCTCAGCCTCCGAGAGTAGCTGGGACTACAGGCACCGCCACAACGCCCGGCTATTTTTTTTTTTTTTTCAGAGACGGAGTCTCACTCTGGCTCAGGCTGGTCTCAGGCAATTCACTGGCTTAGGCCTCCCAGAGTGCTAGGATTACAGGAATGAGCCACCATTCCAGGCTTTTTTCCATTTTTGGTGGAGATGGCATCCTGGGTTTTTTGCTCAGCCTGGTCTTGAACTCCTGAGCTCACATGATTCTTCCACATTGGCCTTCCAGACTGTTGGGATTTTAGCCATGAACTATGAGGCTTGGCTCCAGTTTTCATTTATATTAACAGCATACCATTTATTGAGCTGTGACTATTTGCAAGCCAGTACACTCCTCTTTACAACTGAGTGAACTGAGACTCAGAGAGGCTAGGTAATTTGTCCAAAGTAGCAAAGCTAAGAGTGGTAGAACTGGAATTCACATCCATATATGTTTGTGATTTTAAAGTCTGAACTCTTTCCATTGCATTATGCTACCTCTTTATGACCAGGATCCCCAGTGTGGACTTAATACTTAGTGAAATTATACTTTTTTTTTTTTTTAGGATGGGGGGCTGGGTTTATGCCCTAGTGCTGATCTATGAACGTTTGAAAGAGGCTGCTGAGGGAATGGACCCTGCTAGCAAATTCCTTGCATCTACTGAAGAGAAGTGTGGAGGGAAATACAGCATCTTCCTACCTGAGTGATGGGGCCTGTAGGACTGTAGAAAACAAGCCCCGGGAACAGCTGCAGTGAAAGTTCTCTTTTGTCTCCAAATGCTAATAGTTCTGGATTCAAAATCTTTTCTCTTTTTGACTGGACCCAGATATAATAAAACAAAAAACTTACAGCATATAATTTGGCATTTTACTGGTATGGTAGGCTCACAAAAATTTTGTTCTCCCTGACAAGGCTCAGCTAATTCTATCAAAATAAATCTCTGAAGGAAAAAAGCCTTCTTTTAAAGTCTATGAGAAGCCTTTTCAGGAACAAAAATAACACTTAAACCCGATATTCTATGCATCTTCTTTTCTAATCTTTTTCAGAAGAAATTCTGCCCTTTTTGATAATAGAAAATAAGAAATGTCAGGGAAAAAATGTCAAAATTTGGCATGCTATGAAGGGTAGAAATTTCCTCTCGCACTGTACTTTGAATTTTAAAGGATTTTGGGCACAGACTGTGTAGAAGTCAGGTTTCTGTGTCCACACTCATCCTTTGCTGGTGCCCATGTCCATGGGTGGCTTCACAGTATTTCATACTTACTCACCAGACCTTGACCATGAACAAAATCATTATGGGAGCCGAGTATTTCAACAGTGTCTCCATTTGGTCTTCCTCATGTCTGCTCTCAGGCTTTTGGACACTTCTCTGTCCTAAATGTGTTTAATCAGAGATGTTCTCCTTGCAGGTGGATCACACGACAAGGTTGAGTCGGCGAGCTGAATTTTTGTATTTCAGAAGAGTGACCTTTACTCTGCACGTGTTCACCATGGTGCTAGGTGGCATGAGGGATATAGTGGGAAAGAGGAAGGGAGCAAAAAGAAACCATTTATTGAAAGTCTGTTGTGTGCCAAATAATTTAAATTGTATATAATTTCATAATCTACAAGGTGGCCATAAAGTTCATGTGCAGTTGCCTTTGAACTTTAAGGACACCCTGTATAGTGTAAATATATATTCTCTCTCTCTCTCTCTCTTTTTTTTTTTTTTTGTGGTTTTTTTGGCCAGGGCTGGGTTTGAACCCGCCACCTCCGGCATATGGGACCGGCGCCCTACTCCTTGAGCCACAGGCGCCGCCCAAGTAAATATATATTCTCGATGGTCAGAGAAGAAAGGAGGCTCTGAAATATTAAGTAACTCATTCATAGACATTCTAGGGAATGAGGAACTAGAATTGAAATCTATAATTGTCTAATACTGTAACACTTGCCCTTTCCATCTTACTACACTAGCACAAAATTAAAGTTGAGATTTCCTTCTCAAAGTGCTGTGGTCCAAGAAATTGCCAAATTTGCCAAATTCCACTGATAAATTCTAAAGGAATTTGGAGAGGTGGAAGAACTAAAAGTGTTTGGATTACCAAGGAAAGTTTTATGGAAGAGACAGCATAGGAGCTGGGCCTCAAAGCCAGTGTGGGACTCGTATGAGCAGAAAGGAAAGTCCTAGCGGATAAGGGGGTTTTAGGCTGGGAACCAGAAGGAGCCAAAAAGAGGGGAATTATCACTGCTACACAGGGCGTGTGCAGAAAGCAGTAGGAAATGAGGGTGTGCAGTTATTAGAACCAGATTGCAGAGCACTTTCACAGCCAGGCAGTGTTTTAAATAGAGAGATATGGAGGAAATGTGCTGCAATGGATTGAATGTTTGTGTCCTCCCAAACATTTATTCCTCAAGGTGATGGCATTTGGAGGTGGGGGCTTTGGGAGGTAATGTGGAGCCCAGAGGAGATTAGCAGAGGCCAGAGAGCTAACTTGCCCCTTTTCACCATTCATTGACAACCTTATGAGATGTTGTCAGTCTGCAACCCCATAGAAGGTCCTCACTGTCAACTGTAGAATGCTACCATGCTGTCATCCTGATCTTGGACTTCCAACCTCCAGAACTATAAGAAATACATTTGTACTATTTATAAACCACCAGTCTATGGTACTTTGTTATAGCATCCCAAACTAAGGTGGATAAGTTAATGTGCTTTCCAGAGGGGGAGTATTTTGCAATTAACTGAACATGATAGAATTCTCCCTGTCTGTGAACCCTCTACATACAGTGGTATATGTAAATCACAGTTTTCTTTTGTTCTGCAATCTGTTAAAAACTACAAGTTACTCTTCAGATAGAAAATAAAATACATATGACTATGACCATTTTGACATATGTCCTTGACAGGTCCCTCAGTCTACTGTTACCAATGTCCCAGAGTTAAGAGAAATAAACGTGTCTACGTAGGGTACAGGGATGTGTCAGCACCACGGACAGCGGTGCAGTGGCCACATGCTACAGCTGCAGGCAAAGGAGTTTAGACTTCATGTAAGGTAGTAGATCTTTCACATTAAACCAATGGAGTTGAATGTGTCAGTGAATTTCAAAGACTATTCCTTGTATCAAGTTTTCCTTTGGATTTCCACCAGCAAGAGGTGAGCCCCAAATGTGCTCTCTCTGGGGATGTGGTGTACAGATCCACACATATGCATGTATGAGTGTGCACACATGCAGACATACAATTCAAAACTTTCAGAAAATGCAGGGCGGCGCCTGTAGCTCAGTGGGTAGGGCATGGGCCACACAAACCGAGGCTGGCGGGTTCGAACCCAGCCCATGCCAGCTAAAACAACAATGACAACTGCAACAACAAAAAAAATGGCCGGGCATTGTGGCGGGTGCCTGTAGTCCCAGCTACTGGGGAGGCTGAGGCAAGAGAATTGCTTAAGCCCAAGAGTTTGAGGTTGCTGTGAGTTTTGATGCCATGGCACTCTACCCAGGGTGACAGCTTGAGACACTGTCTCAAAAAAAAAAAAAAAAAAAGGCTCAGTGCCAAACAACAATGACGGCTGCAACCAAAAAAATAGCCACAGGGTGTGGCAGGCACCTGTAGTCCCAGCTACTTGGGACGCGGAGGCAGGAAACTCACTTGAGCCCAGGAGTTGGAGGTTGCTGTGAGCTGTGATGCCACAGCACTCTACCCAGGGTGACAGCTTGAGGCTCTATCTCAAAAAAAAAAAAAAAAACTTTCAGAAAATGAAAACTAATTCTTCTTACAAATATTGAAGATCCTGGATAAAGAAAATAGGGAGATTAGGTTAGGTGAGGTGGCTCACACCTGTAATCCCAGCACTCTGGGAAGCCAAGACAGGTGGATTGCTTGAGCTCACGAGTTCAAGGCTAGCCTGAGGAAGAGAGGGACCCCTGTCTCTAAAAATAGCCAAATGTTGTGGTGAGTAACTGTAGTTCTAGCTACTCAGGATGCTGAGGCAAGAAGATCGCTTGAGCCCAAGAGTTTGAAGTTGCTGTGAGCTATGACACCATAGCACTCTATCCAGAGTGACAAAGTAAAACTCTGTCTCAAAAAAAAAAAAGAAAGAAAGAAAGAAAGAAAAAGAATATGCTCGCTTCAGCAGCACATATACTAAAATTGGAACGATACAGAGAAGATTAGCATGGCCCCTGCGCAAGGATGACATGCAAATTCGTGAAGCGTTCCATATTTTTAAAAAAAAGAAAGAAAGAAAAAGAAACGGAGAATTTAAAAGTAGAACTTTTGCCATTTTGTTTTTTTTGAGACAGAGTCTCACTTTTGTTGCCCTCAGTAGAGTGTCGTGGTGTCATAGCTCACAGCAACCTCAAACTCTCAGGTTCGAGCGATTCTCTTGCCTTAGCCTCCCAAGTAGCTGGGACTACAGGTGTCTGCCACAATGCCTGGCTATTTTAGAGGCAGGGTCTCTGTCTGGCTGGGGCTACTCTCAAACCTGTGAGCTCAGGCAATCCCACCTGTCTCAGCCTCCCAGAGTGCTAGGATTACAAGCATGAGCCACAAACTTTTGTCTTGTGTGTTTTTTTTTTAAATTGAGACAGAGTTTAACTCTGTTGCCCAGGCTAGAGTGCCATGGCATCAGCCTAGCTCAAAGCACCCTCCCTTGAACTCCTGTGTTCAAGTGATCCTCCTGCCTCAGCCTCCTGAGTGGGTAGGACTATAGGCACCTGCCATAGCACCCGGCTAATTTTTTTTTTTTTTGGACAGAGTCTCAAGCTGTCGCCCTGGGTAGAGTGTAGTGGCATCATAGCTCACAGCAACCTCAAACTCTTGGGCTTAAGCAAATTTTTTAGAGATTGGGGCTTGCTCTTGCTCAGGCTGGTCCCGAAGTTGTGAGCTCAAGCAATCCACTGCCTCAGCCTCCCTGAGTGCTAGGATTACAGGCATTAGCTACTGCACCCTGCCTAATTTTTCAATTTTTAGTAGAGATGGGGTCTTGCTCTTGCTCAGGCTGGTATCAAACTCCTGAGCTCAAGGGATCCTCCTGCCTCAGCCTCCCAAAGTGCTAGGATTACAGGCATGAGTCACTGCTCCAGGCCACTTACATGTGAAACCAAGTTGGCTATGATGTGGAGCATCCTGACATAAGCCTATATTCTCCCTGATCTGAGACCCAAGATGGAAAAGGACAAAACAACTTCAGAGGTTAAATGGCCTAATTCTAAGATCATATGTGAGGGTTTATTAGAGGGTGGGGTTTTTGTATGTTTGTTCATTTGATGTGGTTTCTTACCTCTTATTTGCAAACCTCTTGACCAGGCTTAGCTTGGGTTTGGGCCTAAATAACATTTCAGGGCTGGAACCTGCTTAGGAAAGCATTCTTTCCTGAAGGGTATAAAAGAAAAGGATGGAAAGAAGAGTATAAAGGGATTTATAATCTATAAAAAGTATCTGCAGAGACGGGGCGGCACCTGTGGCTCAGTCGGTAAGGCGCCGGCCCCATATACCGAGGGTGGCGGGTTCAAACCCGCCCCGGCTGAACTGCAACCAAAAAATAGCTGGGCGTTGTGGCAGGCGCCTGTAGTCCCAGCTACTCGGGAGGCTGAGGCAAGAGAATCGCTTAAGCCCAGGAGTTGGAGGTTGCTGTGAGCTGTGTGAGGCCACAGCACTCTACCGAGGGCCATAAAGTGAGACTCTGTCTCTACAAAAAAAAAGTATCTGCAGAGGCTGAGTGTGGTAGCTCATGCCTGTAATCCCAGCACTTTGGGAGGCCAAGACAAGAGGATTGCTTGAGATCAGGAGTTCAAGACCAGCCTAGAAAAGGCAAGACTTTCTCTACAAAAAATAGAAAAATTAGCCAAGCACAGTGATGCATAATTGTAGTCTCAGCTACTCAGCAGGCTGAAGCAGAGGATCACTGGAGCCCAGTGGAAGTAGCGGTGAGCTATTGTCACTGCACTTTAGCCTGGGTGATAGTGAGATCCTATCTCAAAAAAAAAAAAAAAATGCATCTGTAGCACATTAAAAAGAAGGACAATTCTGTCACTGAGGGCATTATCACTGTTATTGAAGACATTAACACAACTCTGATAGGACTACTTTCTGAAAATAAATCTTCAATGGATATTGCAGTCTTGTTCTAAGTCTTTAGTATGGCATTCTTGGGTTTTTGTTCCAGTCTTTGTCCCCAGGCTGACCTTATACCTGTTAGAAGTGTCTACTTCTTTCATCTAGAGCTTTGTCCTAACCAGACCTTATGGAGCTCCACTTCCAGCTCTTTCTCCTTGTCCCCTCTGGTTGGCGTGCTTTACCCACACCACACTTTCCTCTCTTCCTCGGGATATTACATACCTTTTAAGCCCTTGGTTTTCATAGGCTTTTCCTAATCCTTCAAATCAATAAGGGGCCTTAAGGCACCAATAACACATAGCTTTGCATGTCGGTACTTTGTGCATTTGGATTGTTTCTTTTGCACAGGATTGTAAACTCCTTGAGAGCACTAACTGTGACTTATGTCATATGTCTGTTGGGAAATTTTTGTATATTGAGCTACACTTGCATACCAGTTCTTCAATTACACCTTCAACATAGACAGTGAAGGCTGAGAACTTCTTAAAAGTGCAGGAAAAACAGATGGGACCTGAGTGGATTGCCACCAGTCACCCCCTTCTGCCTGTCTCGAATCCTTTTGTAGTAAAGAGAATGCAGTGTGGGATTCCTCATTTAATCATTAAGGGTTTTTAAAGCTCTTAAAATTAACTTTACCCTAAAGCATTTATTTATTTATTTATTTGTAGAGACAGAGTCTCACTTCATGGCCCTCGGCAGAGTGCCGTGGCCTCACACAGCTCACAGCAACCTCCAACTCCTGGGCTTAAGAGATTCTCTTGCCTCAGCCTCCCGAGTAGCTGGGACTACAGGCGCCTGCCACAACGCTCGGCTATTTTTTGGTTGCAGTTTGGCCGGGGCCGGGTTTAAACCCGGCACCCTCGGTATATGGGGCCGGCGCCCTACCTACTGAGCCACAGGCACTGCCCCCTAAAGCTTTTTTAAAATGCCACCTGACAACAGTGTACAGGTATTTTACAGAACGACTGTATACCGGAGGTGTTTTCAATAGAACATAGTGATCAAAATCCAGATCATAATTATATCCGGTTAGTGTTTCCATTATAAGCTCCTGTCTGGAAGGGTTTGTTACTCATTTATTTAATTTGTATCAGCTTCCTTCTGACACAGTTATAGTCCTGCTAAAGTAGGACTCTTTTTCTGCCTCAAAACATACATTTTAATCAGTACAGAAATTCTTTATGTGGAATACTTCTCTTATGGAGAAGTCAACTCAACTACCGAACATTGAACATTTATATCATTTTTTTTTCTCCTTCTGAGGGCAGAAGGTTAAGACGGTTAAGGCTGTGGCACTACTCAGGATCCCCTGTGACCATTCTACAGATTGAGTATCATCCCCGAACACAAGTGACCCAAGGGCTCTCAGGAATGTGAGTCACTTGCGAGTGTTTTTGACCCTCAATCTTCATGCTGAAGTGCTGAAGACAAGGGAATCTCCACATATTTCATGGATGGGACGCCTGGCTTCCTCTTTTCTTACCTGCTGACCTGGGCTAGCCATAAATCCTTAGGAAAACTGGCCTATCCTCTTTCCATGAGTCAACCTTTTATTTTCTGTGTTTCCCCAGGCCTTTGGAGGCCCAAGTTATTGTTTCCTTTGCTCCTCCTAATTCTGAGAACTTTGTGCCCATCAGGGTCAGAGAATAAGAAGGGAAGTTCTCCTTATAGGTCAACTTTAGGGTCAAGGACATTTACCCTACCAGCTCTTCTCTTTTTCCTCAAGCCCCATGCCCTTCTGATACTCAATTTGTTTTGGGGCATCTTTAGTAGATTTTACCTTCTTTATCTTTACATTGAATTTTCCTGGGACACCTCTGTGATATCAGAGGGTAGAGAAAGGCATAGACTGGAAGAATAGAGAGAAGATAAGGTTCAAGTTGGTTCTATTGATTCTCACAAGCTTGCTGTGGGAATTCTTCCTGGAAAAAAAATTCTGTTTAGGAGCTTCTTGCTTCAGGGATTCTACCCAAAGACGTGCAAGTGTAGCTCAGGCCAATTATTTATTTGCTAGTTTCTTCAGGTGTCATGGGAGGGGATTTATTATTTAATGCACTGAACCAACACTTTTTTTTTTTCCTGAGGCAGAATCTCACTCTGTTGTCCAGGGTAGGGTGCCATAGCATCAGTCTAGCTCACAGCAACCTCAAACTCCTGTGTTCAAGTGATCCTACTATCTCAGTCTCCTGAGTAGCTGGGACTACAAGTGGCCACCATAACTCCTGGCTAATTTTTCTATTTTTAGTAGAGATGAATTTTGGCTCTTGCTCGGGCTGGTCTCAAACTCCTGAGCTCAAGTGATCTTCCCCAATAGTCTTATCTCAGTCTCCTAGGGAGCTAGGATTACAGGTGCAACTCACCCACTATACCTGGTCAGCACTATTTTTTTTTTTTTTTTTTTTGCAGTTTTTGGCTGGGCCTGGGTTCAAACCCACCACCTCTGGCATATGGGGTTGGTGCCCTACTCCATTGAGCCACAGGTGCTGCCCTTTTTTTTTTTGCAGGGGCTGGGTTTGAACCCGCCACCTCCAGCATATGGGGCTGGCACGCTGCTCCTTTGAGCCACAGGCACCGCCCTTTTTTTTTTTTTTTTCGAGACAAGGTCTCACTATGTCACCCTGGGTAGAGTGCCATGGCGTCATAGCTCATAGCAACCTCAAACTCTAGGGCTCAAGCGATTCTCTTGCCTCAGTCTCCCAAGTAGCTGGGACTACAGCTACAATGCCACAACGCCCAGCTATTTTTTGTTGCAGTTGTCATCGTTGGTTAGGTGGCTCAGGCCAGGTTTAAACCCTCCAACTTCAGTGTATGTGGCTGGTGCTGTAACCACTGTGCTAAGGGTGCCGAGCCACTGGTCGGCACTATTATTGTTATTTCAAATCTACTGGTAAGAGATGTTAATTCTTTGTACATTTGGATAATCTCTTCTTCCACTAGCATATGTAGTGGACTACATATCCCCAGAAATAGGTAATATGTCAGGAGTCGAAAACTTGGGAGTAGAATGATTCCAAACTGTTTTAAAACTACCCTTGAAAGAAATGCATATAACTGATTTCATATGCATGGGACAGAATAGTCATTCTGTATAATTGAGTGTTCAAAATTAACTTTCACAAGGCATAGGATGTTTATTAAGGGTTAAGTAACAAAATTGGGCTAACTTGAAGTTTGCATATATTTTATTAAAGCTCAGAGTAACCACAGAAATTTAGAACTTAGACTTTCAAAAGATTTATTTTATTATTTTATTTTATCAATAGCCAAAAATGATCAGGGACATGCCTGAAGTTGAACAGGGTGGGTTGACTCCTTGTGCAGTGGGAGAACCACCAAGGAGACCCATGGGATGTCTCAGAAATAAGATATTAGGAAGAATCTATTTGGTTTGGATTAGGCTTTGGGTTGGGTAATTTGAGGGAGGCTCTGAGAAAGCAGGAGCTTATTCTGGGGCTGGGTGCTTGGATAATTCCACAACTGGGCAATTCCATAAGTCTGCCTATAGTGGGGAAGACTAGAGTGAGGTTGGGCGGCGCCTGTGGCTCAGTGAGTAGGGTGCCGGCCCCATATGCCGAGGGTGGTGGGTTCAAAACCAGCCCCGGCCAAACTGCAACAACAACAAAAAAAAATAGCCGGGCGTTGTAGCTGGCGCCTGTAGTCCCAGCTACTCGGGGGATGAGGCAAGAGAATCGCGTAAGCCCAAGAGTTAGAGGTTGCTGTGAGCCGTGTGATGCCACGGCACTCTACCGAGGGCGGTACAGTGAGACTCTGTCTCTACAAAAAAAAAAAAAAAAAAAAGACTAGAGTGAGGTTAATGCTGTAGTTGGTAAAGAAGCCGGAGAGGGGGAATTCGAGTGTTCTGTCTTGTGCAATGTGTCCCATTACCATCCTCGCCCAGGCAGCTCTTCTCGTCATTCCCCTTCTGGGCCACCACTGCTGGTCTGTTTGAAGAACAAATAATTCATATTTTTGAGATCAAGGGGTGAAAGAGATGGAGATGTAGATGACAGAGGTTGATCACCAAAGGCCTCATTTGTCAAATTAAAGCAATTAAACTGTAACTTAAAACTATGTGGAGGCCAGTGCAGTGGCTCATGTCTATAATCCTAGCACTTTGAGAAACTGAGGTGGGAGGATCCCTTGAGGCTTGGAGTTTGAGAAAAGCCTGAGCAAGAGTAGAAACCCCATCTCTACAAATAATAATAATAGAAAAATTGGCCAAGTGTGGTGGCACACACTTGTAGTCCCAGCCACTTGAGTGGCTGTGGGTGAAGAATCACTTGAGCCCAGGAATTTGAGGCTGCAGTAAGCTATGATGAGTCCACTGCACTCTAGACTGGGGGAAAGAGTGAGACTCTGTAAGGAAAATGGATTGGAGAGCAGGTTAAGACTAGAGGAACCTTTTGCAGAAATCCAGACAAGAGATAATAACGAGTAGAACTAAGATGCTGGAGAGAGGACAGATTTGAAAGCTGGATGAGAGGTAGAACAGATGAGCTTAGTGGTCGACAGGATACAGATGCAGGGGACTCAAAGACGACCCCTACCTGGGCAGCAGGGTGATTGGTGAGTCTATTCTCCAAGCCTAGGAACATTGACAGAAGACAGAGTTTGGGCTAAAGAGGGAGAAATGATGATAGTGATCTTGGATATGTTGAGTTTAAAGTTTATGAGGCATCCAGGTGGAAGTATCTACTAAGGAGTGGGTAGCAGATTCAGGATCTCAGAAGAGATCTGCCAACGGGAAAAACATCAGTTAATTTGGAATTTTTTTTTTTTTTTTTGCATTTATTATACTATGTACCACTCATAGTCCTAATGGTGACATAGCAGTGAACAAAACAAAATTCCTGGGCGGTGCCTGTGGCTCAGTAGGTAGGGCGCCGGCCCCATATACCGGGGGTGGCGGGTTCAAACCCGGCCCCGGCTGAACTGCAACCAAAAAATAGCTGGGCGTTGTGGTGGGCGCCTGTAGTCCCAGCTACTCGGGAGGCTGAGGCAAGAGAATCGCTTAAGCCCAGGAGTTGGAGGTTGCTGTGAGCTGTGTGAGGCCACGACACTCTACCGAGGGCCATAAAGTGAGACTCTGTCTCTACAAAAAAAAAAAAATTCCTACCTTTACTGACAAAAAACAAGTAAATAGTATGTCAGATAGTGATAGAAAAATAAAGCATAGGGAGGTGCCTGTGGCTCAGTGGGTGGGGTGCCGGCCCCATATACTAAGGGTGGCCAGTTTGAACCCGGCCCAGGTCAAACTGCAAAAAAAAAAATAGCTGGGCATTGTGGTGGGTGTCCGTAGTCCCAGCTACTTGGGAGGATGAGGCAAGAGAAGACCCTAAGCCCAGTAGTTGGAGGTCGCTGTGAGCTGTGATGTCACAGCACTCTACCGAGGACAATAAAGTGAGTCTCTGTCTCTAAAAAAAATAAAAAGTGCTCCAGTTGCGCAATTGGTTAGCACATGGTACTAATGAATAAAAAAAAATAAAAAATAAAAAAATAAGGCAGAAAGAAAGGATAGAAATAATTAATAGGTCTGAAGCATACTCATAAGTTGAGATTTTGTTCCTTGACTCCAGGAATTTATGAGAAATGCAAATTCTCAGATCCCTCAAGGAAACTTAGGATCTGGTCTTTAATGGCAAGGTCCTATCTGTTTAGACCCACAGCAGGGACTAGTGTTTGCCTAACTCGTCAGATCAGAAGAATAATTTGGAGTGCTTGCTGAAATTATCTACTTTCCTGGGTCCCACCCTGGATTCAATGATAGTGTCCTGAAGTGTTGAGTGTCTAGTGGACCCCTCCTGGGACAGTGGCCAGCAAGGGAGATGGCACTGAGGAAATCATAAAACCTATACCAATCTTAGTGCATAAAACTGGAGGCCTGTAAGGGCATACACTGTTTCACGTGCCTGGTGGCAGCATGAGAATAATGTTGCACCTGTCCTGTTTCCTGGAGTCTTTTAATTTGGTACATAACAGAGTATACATGCAAGAATGCACAGCAGTCAGTAGTCAGCACTCAAGGGTAAGAATGAGAGAGGGGCGGGGCATGGGAGGGCCAAGCATGATGGCTCATGCCTGTAATCCCAGCACTCTGGGAGGCCGAGGCGGGTGGATTGCCTGAGCTCACAAGTTCAAGACTAGCCTAAGCAAGAGGGAGACCCCCCCCATCCCACCCCATCAGTAAAAACAGCTGGGCGTTGTGGTGGGTGCCAGTAGTCCCAGCTACTCAGGGGGCTGAGGCAAGAGGATCGCTTGAGCCCAAGGGTCTTGAGGTTGCTGTGAGCTTTGACACCACAGCACTCTACCAAGGGTGACAAAGCGAGACTCTGTCTCCAAAATAAATAAATAAATAAATAAATAAGGAGAGAGGGGAGATTACAGCCTCCAGGAAGGTTGAGTAAAGGGTAGGCAAGGACATAGGGTAATGGAACATCTGAAGTGCCTAGATAACGATGCAACTGGAAGAGAGAGGAGGGAGAGCAAGTCTCATCTCCCCAGAGAGACATCTCAGCTTCTCTCTTTTTTTTTTTTTGTAGAGACAGAGTCTCACTTTATGGCCCTCGGTAGAGTGCCATGGCATCACACAGCTCACAGCAACCTCCAACTCCTGGGCTTAAGCGATTCTCTTGCCTCAGCCTCCCAAGTAGCTGGGACTACAGGCACCCGCCACAACGCCTGGCTATTACATCTCAGCTTCTCTAGCCTAAGCTACTAGTTGATGGTCTCATCTGCCTGCACTGCTGATTTCCCCATGCAGGGATAGTCACACAGACATTACCCTGACTGGGCATCTTACTCTGAGTTGGAAGGTCTGTGAGGAATTCAGCCTGTCTACACTGAAGAGGGGCCTAGGAATTTATATTTTAAGAAGTATTTGTCCTTAGGGGAGTTTGGGGAACACTAATTCTTCTTATTCCTTTTTTTTTTTTTTTTTTGTTTTTAGAGATAGAGTCTCACTTTGTCGCCCTTGGTAAAGTGCTCTGGAGTCACAGCTCACAGCAACCTCCAGCTCTTGGGCTTAGGCGATTCTCTTGCCTCAGCCTCCCGAATAGCTGGGACTACAGGTGCCCGCCACAACGTCTGGCTATTTTTTTGTTGTAGTTGTCATTGTTGTTTAGCAGGCTCTGGCCAGGTTCGAACCCACCAGCCCTGGTGCATGTGGCCAGAGCCCTAACAACTGAGTTACGGGCACTGAGCCTATTACTACTTTTTGAAGACATCGTCAAATTATCTTCCAAAGTAGTTGAACTAATTTTTTTTTTTTGAGACAGTCTCAAGCTGTTGCCCTGAGTAGAGTACTGTGGTGTCACAGCTCACAGCAAGCTCCAACTCTTGGGCTTAAACGATTCCCTTGCCTCAGCCTCCCAAGTAGCTGGGATTACAGGTGGCTGCCACAGTGCTGGGCTATTTTTAGACACAGGGGTCTCACTCTTGCTCAGGCTGGTCTCAAAGTCATGAGCTCAGGCAATCCACTCACCTCAGCCTCCCAAGTGCTGGGATTACAGGCATGAGCCACCGTGCCTGGCCATATGTTCATTTTTATTAAAAAAAAACTGAATTCATTAATATTGAGAGGAATATTATTATTATTATTATCATTATTATTATTATTATTGCAGTTTTTGGCTGGGGCTGGGTTTGAACCTGCCACCTCCAGCATATGGGGTCAATGCCCTACTCCTTTGAGCCACAGGCATTGCCCATGAGGAATATTACTTATTTCATCTCATCTCATCTCATCTCATTTTATTTCATTTTCGCTGAGACAGAGTCTTACTCTGTTGCTCTGGGTAGAGTGCAGTGGATACAGCATAGCTCACTGCAAACTCAAACTCCTGGGTTCCAACGAATCTCCTGCCTCACCTACCAGGTAGCTGGGATTACAGATGCCTACCCACATTCACCTAACTTTTTGTATATATATATATTTTTTTGAGACAGAGTCTCACTTTGTCATGTTTCGTAGAGTGCTATGACATCATAGCTCACAGCAACCTCAAACTCCAGGGTTTAAGTGATTCTCTTGCCTCAGCCTCCTAAGTAGCTGGGACTACAGGCGCCAACCATAATGCCTGGCTATTTTTAGACGAGGACTCACTCTGGCTGGTCTTGAACTTGTGAACTCAGGCAATTCACCCACCTTGGCCTGCCAGAGTGCTAGAATTACAAGTGTGAAGCTTGGCGCCTCTGGCTCAAGCGGCAAGGAGCCAGCTACATACACCAGAGCTGGCAGGTTCGAATCCAGCCTGGGCCTGCAAACAACAATGACAACTACAACCAAAAAATGGCTGGGCATTGTGGCAAGCACCTGTAGTCCCAGCTACTTGGGAGGCTAAGGCAAGAGAATCGCTTAAGCCCAGAAGTTGGAGATTGCTGTGAGCTGTGATGCCACAGTACTCTACCCAGGGCAATAGCTTGAGGCTCCGTCTCAAACAAACAAACAAATAAACAAAAAAAACCCAAACAAACAAAAAAAAGGATTACAAGTGTGAGCCACCTTGCCCGGCCCGAATTCCACCTTTTCAATGTATATTTTAGGGAGATATCATAAGTTCATTTTTGTTCTTTTTTTTCTTACTTATCCACGTGATTAGTAGAATTAAGTTCATTTTGGTATAAGTAAATAATAAATTGTTAGCATATTCATGGTAGTGAAAATTGAGGCATAGAAAAAGATCACCTAGGTAAAGTGGGCAAAAGGGGAAGCTATGAGGGCCAAGGATGGAACCCCTAGAACACCAAATTTATGTGGTCAGCTGAGGAAGGAGAAGCAAGAGAAAGAGCTAGGGACAAAGAGCATTTCAAGAAACAGGGAGTGGTCAGTGGTGTCACAGACTAGAAGGAGGTCACATCAGATTAAAATCTGAGGGCGCGGTGGTTCATGTTTATGATCCCAGCACTTTGGGAGGGTGCGGTGGGAGCATTGCTTGGTGCCAGGAGTTTGAGACCAGCCTGAGCAATGTAGTGAGACCCTGTTTCTATAAAAAATAGATAAATCGGCGGCACCTGTGGCTCAGTGAGCAGGGCGCTGGCCCCATATACCGAGGGTGGTGGGTTCAAACCCAGCCCCGGCCGAACTATAACAAAAAAATAGCCGGGCGTTGTGGCGGGCGCCTGTAGTCCCAGCTGCTGGGGAGGCTGAGGCAGGAGAATCGCGTAAGCACAAGAGCTGGAGGTTGCTGTGAGTCCTGTGACGTCATGGCACTCTACCGAGGGTGGTAAAGTGAGACTCTGTCCATACAAAAAAAAAAAAAAGATAAATGAGCAGGTGTAGTGGGGTGCACGGTAGTCCCCACAACTCTGGAGGATTGCCTTAGCCTAGAAATTTGAAGTTGCAGTGAGCTATGATGATCCCAACTGTACTCTAGCCTGGGTTACAGAATTGAGTCTCTGTCTGAAAAAAAAAAAAAAGTAAAAACTGGGGCCAGGCAAGATCAGTCACATCTATAATCCCAGGACTCTGGGAGACTGAGGTGGGTGGATTGCCTGAGCTCAGGAATTCAAGACCAGCTTGAGCAAGAGTAAGACTCTGTCTCTAAAAATAGCAGGGCATTTTTGTGACACCATGACACTCTACCAAGGGTGACATAGTGAGTCTGTCTCAAAAAACCAAATAAATAGGGAAGTGCCTGTGGCTCAGTGGGTAGTGCGCCGGCCCCATATACCGAGGGTGGCGGGTTCAAACCCAGACCTGGCCAAATTGCGACAAAAAAATAGCCGAGCGTTGTGGCAGGCACCTGTAGTCCCAGCTGCTGGGGAGGCTGAGGCAAGAGAATCGCCTAAGCCCAGGAGTTGGAGGTTGCTGTGAGCTGTATGACGCCAGAGAACTCTACCAAGGGTGATGGAGTGAGACTCTGTCTCAAAAAAAAAAAAAAAAAGACCAAATAAATAAATAAAATAAAAATTAAGACAATCCCTTCGTATCCTCCTCTAGGTACTCTCTTCTTGGCCACTTTTTGGCAGGTTTATCACAATAACTCCTCATTCACATGGCCAATCCATGCCATCTAGGCTATGCCAACATACAACTGCTGAGGTCACCACCAGCTTCCTTCTTGATAAATCCAGTGACCATTTTTCAGTTTTTACTTTTTTTTTTTTTTTTGAGACAAAGTCTCACTTTGTTGCTCTTGGTAGAATGCCATGGCATCATAGCTCACAGCAACCTCAAACTCTTGGGCTCAGGTGATCCTCTTGCCTCAGCCTCCCAAGTAGCTGGACTACAGGTGCCCGCCACAATGCCTGGCTTTTTTTTTTTTTTTTTTGTAGTTGTCATTGTTGTTTGACAGGCCTGGGCTGGGTTCGAACCTACCAGCCCTGGTATATGTGGTCAGCACCCTAACCACTGAGCTATGGGCACTAAACCTAACTTAATTTTTAATGATGGATAGATCCAAATATGTTTAAATGCTAAAGGAAAAGTTCCAGTAGAGAGGCAGAGGTTAAAGAAAGAAAAGAGATGGCAAAGGATGGTGCTAAACCCCAGAGGAGGCTCAGCTCTTGGGTATGGTCATGAACACAGGTGTCTAGAGAGGAGGGAAGGTCAAAGTCATTGTAGCTGGGGCTTCAAGGAAACATTTTCACCTCTAAATTAAAACCCCTTAGAAAAATCTGCCCATACAACATAGTAAAATATATCCTAATATTTCTTATTTTTATTTTTATTTTTTTTGGTTTTTGGCCAGGGCTGGGTTTGAACTTGCCACCTCCGGCATATGAGCCACAGGTACCGCCCCTATCCTAATATTTCAAACAAGCTAAGAGAAATAAAAAAAAAAAATGATAGAAGATGTAAAATAATGACAACTTAGAATTAGAAAATTGGGAAATCAGGTGATAGAGCCAGGAAAGAAGTAGAAAAAAGGGGAACACTTGGCCAGGTGCAGTGGGTCACACCTGTAATCCCAGTATATTGGGAGGCCGAGGTGGGGGAATTCCTTGAGACCAAGAGTTTAAGACCAGCCTGGGCAATGTAAAAAGACCCCATCTCTATAAAATTTTTTTTATTCAACAAAAATAGAAATAAAGGAAAAAAATTTTCAAAAATGAAGGCTAAATTAAGAAAACAGTGGAGAACAAGCACAGTAGAATGATGAATCAGTGAGTGACTGAAAAATAGTGAAAGAGAAGAAAGAGATTTAAGGCCAGGCCTGGTGGCTCAAGTCCGAGACCAGCCTGATCAAGAGTAAGATTCTGTCTCTACTAAAAATAGAAAAATGAGCCGGGCATTGTGGCAGGCACTTGTAGTCCCAGCTACTTGGGAGGCTGAGGCAGGAGCATCTCTTAAGCCCAGGAGTTTGAGGTTGCTGTGAGTTAAGTTGACAACATAGCACTCTAACCAGGGTGACATAGTGAGACTCTGTCTCCAAAAAGAAAAGAAAAATAAGAGAGAGAGAGATTTTAAAAAGAAATATAGACTAGGGCGGCACCTGTGGCTCAGGGAGTAGGGCGCCAGCCCCATATACCGAGGGTGGTGGGTTCAAACCTGGCCCCACCCAAACTACAACAAGAAATAGCCGGGCGTTGTGGCAGGTGCCTGTAGTCCCAGCTACTTGGGAGGCTGAGGCAAGAGAATTGCCTAAGCCCAAGAGCTGGAGGTTGCTGTGAGCTGTGATGCTGCAGCACTCTGCAGAGGGTAATAAAGTGAGGCTCTGTCTCTAAAAACAAAACAAACGAAATATAGGCTAAAATAAAAATAAAACTGTTTTGGGCAGCACCTGTGGCTCAGTCGGTAAGGCGCCGGCCCCATATACCGAGGGTGGCAGGTTCAAACCCGGCCCCGGCTGAACTGCAACCAAAAAATAGCTGGGCATTGTGGCGGGCGCCTGTAGTCCCAGCTACTCGGGAGGCTGAGGCAAGAGAATCGCTTAACCCCGGAGTTGGAGGTTGCTGTGAGCTGTGTGATGCCACGGCACTCTACTGAGGGCCATAAAGTGACACTCTGTCTCTACAAAAAAAAAAAAAAAAAAAAGAGACTTCGAAGTCTTTATAGGCTATTTTGGGAGACAGACAGGTGTATTCGAGTAGATCCTTGACATTTGTGAATTACTATTCACTGTTTCAACTATTCACAAACAGCCTCAAAGATCCATGGAATGAATTTATTATAATGAGAATAATTATACTGATATTGTGGGTTTTTTTAGAGGATTAATTGAGATGTAAATACCTACCATGAATTTGAACCAAGAGTAATGTAAGAATCTTATGAAGAAGGAAATCACTTAGCTAGCCAAGCCAAACACAGGGTGAGTAACTGGGATGAGTTGCAGAGAGGAGGAAGATGTAAGAAGAATATCACGGGCGGCGCCTGTGGCTCAGTCGGTAGGGCGCCGGCCCCATATGCCGAGGGTGGTGGGTTCAAACCCAGCCCCGGCCAAACTGCAACCAAAAAATAGTCGGGCGTTGTGGCGGGCGCCTGTAGTCCCAGCTACTCGGGAGGCTGAGGCAAGAGAATCGCTTAAGCCCAGGAGTTGGAGGTTGCTGTGAGCTGTGTGAGGCCACGGCACTCTACCGAGGGCCATAAAGTGAGACTCTGTCTCTACAAAAAAAAAAAAAAAAAAGACCAGCCTGAGCATGAGTGAGATCCCATCTCTACTAAAAATAGAAAAAAAAAAAAAATGTTTCTACGGGAGAGGGAGAAAATAAATAGAATAGAAGGATTAAGGATAGTTAGAATTCTTATAAGTATATATTTACAGTGATTTATAGATTCGGTCCTGAAAACATATGTTACATAGCTATAAAACAAAAATAAAATTTAAAAAGCAATCCTGAAAATAAAAAAGGAAACACACACACACACACACACACACGGTAGTCTGATTTAATACCTAAAGATTTTGATGTTTTCTTTTTATAATTCTAGCAAGGTCCTTTCTGGTTCAATTTCAGTCAAGAGTTGACTGGTTTCCGAATAATAGACTTTTTGCATTGGGAGGAAATTAACAGAACTTCTTTTATCCTTGGCCAAATGACCTCAATTTTACTTCCCCTTTCTCTGAGGCCCAATTTTAGCCTGCTTCCAACACTTTCCCTTGCTACTTTCTGGTTTTGTTGAATTTTCTAGGTTCAAGCCTAAGACAGACAAGGATCCGATTCACGGCAAGAACATCGTAAATTTGCCTTTTCTCTCACAGTTACCCAAGGCAATAGCATCACCAAGAGGTTAGAGAGGATTGAAAGTGGCCTGAAAATTGCCTCAGTGTGATTGAGGAGATCCCAGGAAATATTATTTTTTAAAAATATTCCTTATTCTCAGGCGGCGCCTGTGGCTCAGTGAGTAGGGCGCCGGCCCCATATGCCGAGGGTAGTGGGTTCAGACCCAGCCCCGGCCAAACTGCAACAGAAAAATAGCCGGGCGTTGTGGCAGGCGCCTGCAGTCCCAGCTGCTCGGGAGGCTGAGGCAAGAGAATCGCGTAAGCCCAAGAACTAGAGGTTGCTGTGAGCTGTGTGATGCCACGGTACTCTACCCGAGGGCGGTACAGTGAGATTCTGTCTCTACAAAAAAAAAAGAATATTCCTTATTTTCTTAGAAGTTTCTTTGTCAAGACCCCAAGTAATTTGGCAAAAAAAGAAAAAATTTCCTCCCAGCTAGATGCTGTGGGTTATGAGATTACAGTATGCTAAGTGCCCTCACAGAACTTGGGGTTTAGTTGGGAGAATGACTTCTGCACATGAAACCAAGAACAGAGCCCGGATTGTACCCGGACGATACAGGTTGTCCCAGTATTTTCCAAATGGAAAGGTTGTCATTTCCCAGGGAATTACAGCAAGGTGTCCCCTGCACTAAAATGTATGGACACCTAATTAACAAGACCAGCCATCTGGAGAGACTAAATGATCTGAGGATGGGAGGCTGAACACCCTTGGACATCTGCAGCCAGAAATGGAATCCCCAAGACAATCCCTGGGATGGATGCAGCCAATCAGAAAAAAAAAAGGATGGGAAGAACAGGGTGGAAGAGGAATAAATCCTTACTGAGAACCTCCGAAGGCCTGAGTTTGGGATTAGTCAACTGATACGCATCATCTCACTTACCCCTCCACAAGCTTGTAAGGCTGATGGTGCCTTTCTGCTTTGCAGATGAGGAAACCATCTCAGAAAAATTAAAATAAAGAACTTGCTCAAAGGCCAGCTGTGGTGGTTCATGCCTATAATCCTGGCACTCTGGGAGGAATAGGAGGATCACTTGAGGTCAGGTGCTCAAGACCAGTCTGATCAAAAGTAAGACCCCTACCTCACCAAAAATAGAAAAATTAGCCGGGTGTTGTAGCATGCACCTATAGTCCCAGCTACTAGGAGGCTGAGGCAAGAGGATCACTTGAACACAGGAGTTTGAGGTTGCTGTGAACTTAGGCTGATGCCATAGCACTCTAGCCTGGGTAATAGCGTGAGACTGTTTCAAAAAAAAAAAAAAGAAAAAAAAGGACTAAGAACTTGCTTAAAGCTTTCTGATGACTTCAAATGCCAGGGATGAGGGACAAGAAGGTAGAAATAATTCAAAGACAACTGAGTTTTTGTTTTGTTTTGTTTGTTTAGCAGGCTTTGCTGGGTTGAACCCCCAGTGCACAGAGCTGGTGCTGTAATCATTGAACCAAGGGCGCCCAGCCCAACTTTTTTTTTTCGGGGGGGGGGACAGAGTCTCACTTTGTCACCTTTGATAGAGTGACGTATCTTAGCTCATAGCAACCTCAAACTCTTGGGTTTAATTTATTCTTTTTATTCAGCCTTCCAAGTAGCTCAGACTAAAGGCACCTGACACAATGCCTGGCTGTTTTTAGAGACGGGGGTCTCACTCTGGCTTAGGCTAGTCTGGAACTGTGAGCTCAGGCAATCCACCTGCCTCAGCCTCCCAGAGTGTTGGGATCACAGGCGCGAGCCACCGCACCTGGCCTTAAAGACAAATTTTTAAAGTTATAACCGTTCATCTGTGATAGCAGTCTCTCTTTCTTTTTTTTTTTTTTTTTTTATTTTTGGCCGGGGCTGGGCTTGAACCCGCCACCTCCGGCATATGGGACCGGCGCCCTACCCGTTGAGCCACAGGCGCCGCCCAGCAGTCTCTCTTTCTTACTTTCTCATTCTCTCTCCCCTCCCCTATTCCCTCTTTTAAATAATACTTGAGGCTGGGCACGTGGCTCACATCATGCCTAGTTCCTCTTCCAGCTACTGTACAACTCTTCTCTTTGACACACTCTGAAATCATTGCGGTGGGGGGAAGAGAAGAACACGCTCTCACACCTTGACTAGCCACCTTCTCCCAGCTGGTCCTCAAGGTCCCACTGTTCTAATCACAAAGCCTTCAGTGTGAGCCCACAGATAAGAAAAGGAAGAAAATATCTTTTTACAACAATGATAATAATCCCCAGTCTCTGCTCACCCTGGAGGCTTATTTTGAAAATCACAGTGATTTAACTTGTTAGCAGTTTAATTCACTTTTAAAAGATTAACCAGACTAATTATTCATCAGATTTCACCATCTTTGTCAGCCTCAATAAGGATCTTTTGTTATAATCATTAATGTGTTTTAATTGTACCTTCTCTCAGAGCAATAATTCGATCGCACAGTATTTGCCGAATCTATGGAAATCTTGGAAATGCTTTGACAGCTGAGCTATTCTTGGGAAATGAAAGTAAAGGAATATATGTAACTAACAAAAAGTGTTTTATACCATATCGTCAATATGGACTTTTTTCCCTCTCTGACAGACCTTGCTCTACTTCAGTCCATGAAGCCACTTGCCGTGCAATTTGCCATCCAGGAACATCAGGGGGTGCAGATCAATTAACACAGGTGACTAGACTTTTGATGTCCTTGAACCTCTGCTAGTCATAGTAATAACTATAGCAAATAAACCTAGGACCCAGGGAAAGTTAGCCAGTGTCCATATATCAGCCAGCCAGTGTCCATATATCATCATCCAACTAAGAAACTGGATGCCGTGTGGACAATTTTATTTTCTACCCAGTGCTTCATCTTCCTTCATTTAACACCAAAAAGGTGTTCATAGTACCTGGTAGAGCAATGAATTATATGTGGCCAATACTAATTTCAAACTTTTTTTTTTTTGAGACAAACCTCAAGCTGTCACCCTGGATAGAGTGCTATAGCATCACAGCTCACAGCAACCTCTAACTCCGGGGCTCAAGCGATTCTTCTGCCTCCACCTCCCAAGTAGCTGGGACTACAGGCACCCGCCACAATGCTCGGCTATTTTTTGGTTGCAGCCATCATTGTTGTTTGGCAGGCCTGGGCTGGATTCGAACCTGCCAGCTCAGGTGTATGTGGCTAGCACCATAGCTGCTTGAGCCACAGGTACTAAGCCTAATTTCAAACTTAAAATATGGTTTAATATTATTATTTTGGAAGGCACAAGTGATTCTAAAAGCTTTGGAGTTAAACAGATCTTGAGTTTATTTATTTATTTTAGACAGTCTCAAGCTGTCGCCCTGGGTAGAGCTCACAGCAACCTCTAACTTGGGCTTAAGTGATCCTCTTGCCTCAGTTTTTCTTTCTTTCTTCTTTTTTTTTTTTGTAGAGACAGAGTTTCACTTTATGGCCCTTGGTAGAGTGCCATTGCATCATACAGCTCACAGCAACCTCCAACTCCTGGGCTTAAGCGATTCTCTTGCCTCAGCCTCCCGAGTAGCTGGGACTACAGACGGCCGCCACAACGCCTGGCTATTTTTTGGTTGCAGTTCAGCAGGGGCTGGGTTTGAACCCGCCACCCTGGGTATGTGGGGCTGGCGCCTTACCCACTGAGCCACAGGCGCCACCCTGCTGTAGACTCTTAATTACACTGTATCTTACCTGCTCATTAAGTGCATTACTGAAAGGAGAGGAGGCATAGGGATGGAGGGTTGGGGAAGAAAATGTGTTCAATTCCAGCTTTAAAACTATGGGACCTCTGTTAAAGTCTATCTACTTCACAAAGTGAGTGCACTTAAGGTTGGACCTTTACACTGTTCCCCGGCGCCAAAAATGCAGATCACATCCCATTTAACCTTGGAGGTCTGCTGCACAGTGCAAAGTCCCAGCGTTTGCTCTGTCCCACGTTTCTGAGAGCTGCCTTTGCCTCAGTTTTTCTATTTTTAGTAGAGACAGGGTCTACTTTTGCTCAGGCTGGTCTTGAACTCATGAGCTCAAGCATTCCACCCGTCTCGGCCTCCCAGAGTGCTAGGACAGGCATGAGCCACCACGACCGGCCAGATCTTGAGTTTTTTCTTGACTCTACAACTTACTAGTTAGGAGAACTTGGGGAAAATTAGCGGTACCTAACCTCCCTAAGCCTCAGTTTTCTCATCTATAAAATAGGTATAAGTATACTCACCTCATAATGAGGATTAAAATGCGGTGTTGCATGTAAGACCTAGTGGACTACACCAAGCATTCAATACATTTCTTTTTCTTTCTTTCTTTTTTTTTTGAGATAGAGTCTCACTCTGTCGCCCTGGGTAGAGTGTTGTGCTGGCACAGCTCATGGCAACCTCCAGCTCTTGGGTTTAGGCGATTCTCTTGCCTCAGCCTCCCAAGTAGCAGGGACGACAGGCACCCACCACAATGCCCAGCTATTTTTTTGTTCCAGTTTGGCCCTGGCCGGGATCGAACCCGCCACCCTCAGTATATGGGGGCGGTGTCCTACTCACTGAGCCAAACGCGCCACCCAGCTTAAGCGATTCTCTTGCCTCAGCCTCCCAAGTAGCTGGGACTATAGGTGCCTGCCACAAAGCCTGGCTATTTTTTTGTTGCAGTTCTTATTGTTTTAGCTGGCCTGGGCCGGGTTTGAACTCGCCAGCCTCAGTGTATGTGGCCAGCACCCTACTCACTTAGCTACGGGCATTGCCCACACCCTACTAATTTTTCTATTTTGAGTAAAGACAGGGTCTCACTCTTGCTTAGGCTGATCTTGAACTCCTGAGCTCAAGCGATCCTCACATCTCTTTGCCTTGTTGGGAGCTAGGATTATAGGCATGAGCCACTGTGCCCCGCCTAAATAAATTATTTTTGAAAAAGCTATTGGCCGGGCGGCACCTGTGGCCCAGTTGGTAAGCCGCCAGCCCCATATACCGAGGGTGGCGGGTTCAAACCCGGCCCCGGCTGAACTGCAACCAAAAAATAGCTGGGCGTTGTGGCGGGCGCCTGTAGTCCCAGCTACTCGGGAGGTTGAGGCAAGAGAATCGCTTAAGCCCAGGAGTTGGAGGTTGCTGTGAGCTGTGTGAGGCCACGGCACTCTACCGAGGGCCATAAAGTGAGACTCTGTCTCTACAAAAAAAAAAAAAAAAAAAAGGAAAGAAAAAGCTATTGGCCTTTGTAGCGTAAGAAAATCAAATGAATACACGAGCATTTCTGGTGATCACGAGAACCCTGAGACAAGTAGGAAAGGTGTGCTACCATTGTCTTTTATTCTTTGTTTGCAGGTGGGAAAACCAGCACAGAGAGATGTGGCGTCCTTGATAGATACCACCGTGTATGTTCATCAATTGACGACTCAACCAAGCACAAGTGTGCTAAACCCCAAAGATGCTCACATCCATTCCAGTGCTTTTTCATCTGCAACCTTACAGGCACTAAGGGCTCTGAATGAGCAGAGTGGTTGAAAATAGAATAAGTAATTCATTATTCGTTGACAAACATTAGCCCTGCTGTTGTGATGACATATATCAATAACAGCTAACAAAACCAAGCAGAAGCTCATTTAATTCAGACAGCCAGTCTGGAGGGGAAATATCACTATTACCCCCATTTTATAGATGAGGACACTGAGGCTTAGACATAGTAAGCAACTTCTTTGTCAGATTCGAACACTGATCTCTACCTGACTGATGTCTGTGTTTTAACCACATGCTGTTGTGCCTCCTGTCTATCCCATTTAACAAAACGCTGTTTTTAAAAGGGAGTGTTTTAAATGAGATGTATGAGGTTTATATAGTAACCTTATACATATAATTACTATGGGTGGTTTTCTTTTATATTCTTTTCTTTCTTTTGGAGATAGAGTCTCACTCCGTGCTAGAGTACCATGGTGTGAGCCCAGCTCACATCAACCTGACACTCCTGGGCTCAAGCAATCCTCCTGCCTCAGCCTCCCATGAAGTTGGGATTATAGGCTGTGTCACCATGCCCAGCTAAGTTGCTTTTTTGGTAAAGACAGTCTTATTCTTGCTGAAGCTGATCTTGGACTCCTGACCTCAAGAACCTGGCTGAGATAGATATTTTTATTAAGCAACTTTCCCATGATCACAAAGTAGTAAGTGGCAGCGCCAGCACCTGAGTTGAGGTTGTCTCTCTCCAAATCTTATATTCTGATTTGGCGTCCGTAGCTCAGTGGTTAGGATGCCAGCGACATACACTGGGGCTGACAGGTTCGAACCCAGCCTGGGCCTGCTAAACAACAATGACAACTGAAACAACAACAAAATAGCCAGGCATTGTGGCAGGCACCTGCAGTCCCAGCTACTTGGGAGGCTGAGGCAGGAGAATCACTTAAGTCCAAGAGTTGGAGGTTCTTGTGAGCTGTAACGCCCTGGCACTCTACCAAGGGCGACATAGTGAGACTTTGTCTCAAAAAAACCCCAAAACAACAAAAACCAAATCCCATACTCTTAGCTTCCCTGGAAGAGTTGGATTATGTCATTCTCAAGGGTACGCTATGATTTTTCCTTATTTATTTATTTAGCAGTTTGCAGATTGGCTGGGGCCCGGTTTGAACCCACCACCCTATATGGGGCCAGCACCCTATTCACTGAGCCACAGGTGCTGCCCCTGGCTATTTTTTTGTTGTAGTTTGGCTGGGCCAGGTTCAAACCCGTCACCCTTGGTATATGGGGCTGGTGCCCTACTCACTGAGCCACAGGTGCTGCCCCAGTTATTTATTTTTTTTAAGCTATTCAAAGTTTTTTTTTTCCTAATTTAAATCTGGGATAAATATGCTATTCTAAATTGCCATTTGATTACATTGGCCTAACCAAGAGGAAGAAATCTGGCAAAACAACTTGTCTGAATCATATTTGGCCAATGTTTTTTTTTCTTTTTTTTGTAGAGACAGAGTCTCACTTTATCACCCTCAGTAGAGTGCTTTGGCTGAGGCCGGGCTTGAACCCACCACCTTCAGTATATGGGGCCGGCACCCTACTCACTGAGCCACAGGTGCCACCCATTGTCTGGCCAATGTTAATACCTACATTTTCCCCCTACAGCGTTGCTTAATTCTTAAACAATTTCATTTGTTTCAGTTATAGACATCTTTTTTTTTTTTTTTTTTATCAGAAACAGAAGTAATATCCTCTTATCACCATTATCTCTTCATAGGTAATAATCACTTCAGTTTTCCTCTGGGCCAAATGGATCAAGATTAGACAGATAAGAATTCTCACTTGGAAACAATCAGATGATCACCCATTTGAAATAGAAAAGATATTTTCTCCAGCAAGGCAAAAGGCATGAGAATTTTGTTTTCTTTTTTCTTTTTTTCTTTGCTTTTCCCTTTCTTACTTTTCTTTTCTTTCACTTTTTTGTTTTCTTTGTTTGTTTGTTTTTTCGAGACAGAGTCTCACGATGTGAGCCCTGGGTAGAGTGCCGTTGCATCACAGCTCACAGCGACCTCAAACTCTTGGGCTTAAGCGGTTCTTTTGCCTCAGCCTCCCAGGTAGCTGGGACTACAGGCACCTGCCACAATGCCCAGCTATTTTTGTTGTGGTGGTAGTTGTCATTGTAGTTTGGCAGGCCGGAGCCGGGTTCGAACTTGCCAGCCCTGGTGTATTTGGCCGGCCGCTGAGCTACAGGAGCTGAGCCATGTTTTTGCTTTTTTTGAGACAGACTCTCACTCTGTCCCCCAGGCTAAAGTGCCAGGGCCTCAGCCTAGCTTACAGCAACTTTAAACTCCTGGGTTCAAGTGATTCTCCTGCTTCAGCCTTCCATAATAATAGCTGGAACTATAGGTGCCTGCCACAATGCCTGGCTAATTTTTCTTTTTTGTTTGTTTGTTTGAGACAGAGCCTCAAGCTGTCACCCTGGGTAGAGGGCTGTGGCATCCCAGCTCACAGCAACCTCCAACTCCTGGGCTCAAGCGATTCTCTTGCCTCAGCCTCCCAAGTAGCTGGGACAGTCGCCTGCCACAGCGCCTGGCTATTTTTTGGTTGTAGTTGTCATTGTTGTTTGGCAGGCCCAGGCTGGATTCGAACCCGCCAGCTCAGGTGTATGTTGCTGATGCCTTAGCCGCTTGAGCTACAGGCTCCGAGCCTAATTTTTCCATTTTTAGTAGAAAATAGGGTCTCACTCTTGTTCATATCTGGTCTTGAACTCCTAAGCTCAAGCAATTCTCCCACCTTGACCTCCCAGAGTACTAGGATTACAGATGTGAGCCACTGTGCCCAGCCTTCTTTTCTTTTACTTTATTCAATTTGAGGTGAAATACTGGCTTGTGGAATGACAATGTTTGGTCCTCACTCACTTAACAGAGATACCCTAAACTAGAAGAAAGACAGGAGAAAAGGTAACGGCCCCAAAGGTGCAGAAAGCCCCAAGAAAGCTTCCAAGTACTGTTGTTACTCTTTCCTTTTGATCCTCTCTCCTTAGAGAGCAGCTTTTTTTTTTAAAGCATACTTTTCCAAGTTGTTACATCACCAAATTTTCACTGGTTTCTTTATCCTTGTCATCTAAAGACCACCTTGTCAGAGGATGGTGAACTTTTTCTTCATGCCAGGCCTGCTGTACTGTCTAATGTCAAAAGTGTCTGCTCACATTAGCTCCCGGAGACTGGAGAAGGTTCCGCATGGGGCCTTTCCAGCGAGTTGATTTGACAGAATGAGTCCCCATGCTAGCTCATGGCACTTATCAGTTAGTCAGCCTTCCTTGGGGATGAGAATTTAGAGTGCACCATATTCTGTTTCCAAATCAACTGCTGTCCCCTCAGGAAGCTGTGTGCTGCATTATTAAAAGAGATGCCTTCAACCACAGCACCATACTTAAACATTCATCTGCATTAAAAAAAAAAAAAAAGAAAGAAAGAAAAAAGTGGTAGGATTGTGAGGAGACAGCAATGCCCCAAACCCTTCACCGTGTTAACTCTTTCCCTCCAGGTTTTATCTCCTTCAGTGAACAGTCCTGTAACTTTTACTTGGGAGCACACCATCATTTGTTATATCATGAATGTTACCATTTTTCAAAAAAGAGTGCTTTTGCATTACTCTGGGCATCTGTGAAACATTCCCCTGGGGCTGAGGTCCCCATATTCTGTGACCTTTTCTTTTCACTGAGCTGCCATGGCAAAGTTCAATTTAAAAAATGTAGCTATCAGAAATGGCAATGACTTTGATTTACTTTTTAACCTACCTTTCCTAGTTCAAATGAAATAAAAGAATTAGTTCTTCACTGAAAATTAACCGACCTGAAACTCAAACTTTCATAATTATAAAATCAGGTATTTTTAATTTTTAAAAAGTATATGTCCAATTTACCTTTATCTGTCCAAATGAGAAACTGACTAGATTACTAGAGAAAAGGAGAAATCCTTTTTAAAGCTGCATGTTGATATAAATATGAAAGTGGATTAAACTCTGCTTCCAATTTCCAAACATGTGTACTTCAATGAATATTAAATGGCAGGCCCCTATCACCATCATGACTTATTTACTCACCAGAGTTTTTATCAAAAAGGGACCGGCGTTGCCGGTGGACTGTGAAAGTCTCCTGTAATTGAGTTTAGAGTGGTAAATCCACTAAACAGGCCACGGCCCCAGAGACACCCCTGAAACCCACCTGTCAGCTGGTGTTAGATCACAGCTCAAACAAGGCATGGCTGCTTGCTCTTGCTAAACACTGCTGTGGCCCAAAACAAAAAAGGAGAAGTCATTCCCCAGGGGAGGAAGGAGGGCTGGGGGCAAATCGTGGGGGTTGGGAGTGCAGGCAGAAAAGTTCTCATCTAACAGCTGCCCAATGTCAGCTGCAATCATGATCTGAAACTCAGCTTGGGAGGGGAAATGACTAGGGCCTCAATTGGTAAGGTGTCATTTCTTTATTTCAACATCCGTTATGTAGGAGCGTAATGGAGTGGACACGAAGCTTTTTTATCATGACTGAGCTGTGGAAATCAGAGCCCAGGATTTCAGTGAGGATAAAGGTACAGCAGGCTTAAGACTGATGCAGAAAGGCCCATATCTGGAAATGGAGGGAAACTTCGAACTAAGAGATAATGGACGGGCCATGCTCAGCTTGGGAATATGAACATTTGATGCCACAGAGCCATCATTCATCCAATTCACATTTAGTAAGTGTTCAATAGTGTTGATTACTGTTTCAGTTGATGCATGTATAAAGATAAATGAGCCATAGTCCTTGCCCTAAAATAACCTCAAATTTAGTTGGAAAAACAAACAGATAAGTAAATTTAATACAGCGTCAGGGCTGCAGGAACATATAAGTGCTAAAAATGGTAAGTTAGGAAGGCTTCTTGGAGAAAGTAACATTTAAGCTGGATTTTTCAGAATGAGTAGGATTTAGCCACGCAAGAGGGAAAGGTGGGGTGGGGGCGGGGATGGTGGTAGGAATGAGAAACGCTTGCTGTGTAAAGGAGACACAAACGCCCGTAATCCTAGCAATTGTGGAGGCTGAGGGAGGAGGACTGCTTGAGCTTAGGAGTTTGAGATCTGCTCTGAGCAAGAGCCAGATCCTTCTCTATGAAAAATAGAACAGATATAATCAGCTACTTGGGAGGCTGAGACAGGAGGATCTCGTGAGCCTAGGATCTGGAGGTTGCCCTGAGCAATGATGCTACTGCACTCTAGCCTGGGAGACAGAGCAGAACTGTGAGACTCTGCCTCTCTGCTGTCCTCCCCCAAGGATGGGCCAGAGGCTAAGGCAGCGGGATATCATGCAGTAAAACCTCAGGTGAGAAAGATGGCGCTAGAGAGGTAAAGAGAGAAAAGTCAACCAATGGCGGGATTTAGCAGCCTGGTAGAAAGAGTTAAAGCAGGGGAGTGATGTGGTCAGATTTGCATTTTAGGAAGCCAGTTTCCCTGCTGTGTGTGTTTGATTTAAAGGGGGGAAAGCTGAAAACAGGAAGGCCAGTAGGAGTCTCTGAGAGAGAAGATGATGGCCTAACCTAGGGAAGGTGTGATGGAGATGAAGGACAGGGGACAAATTGAGAAATATCATGTGAAAGAATGAGCAGGACTTGAAAGACAATTGAAAATGGGGAAAAAGGGCTCAGCTTCCGGAGCACAGTGGTTATGGCGCCAGCCACACACACTGAGGCTGGTGGGTTCAAATCCACCTGGGCCAGCTAAGATTAACAATGACAACCGCAACAAAACATAGGCGGGCGTTGTGGTGGGTGCCTGTAGTCCCAGCTACTGGGAGGCTGAGGCAGGAAACTCGCTTAAGCCCAAGAGTTTGAGGTTGCTGTGAGCTGTGACACCACAGCACTCTACCCAGGGCAACAGCTTGAGACTCTGTCTCAAAAACAAACAAACTAATTAACTAACAAACATCTAACTTGCCCTGGGCCACCCTATGTCTGATTGTTACTATATAAGAGCAAAATAAGCTTAGCCTGTATCCTAACTACGATAAAACATTGAAGAGGAAATAGCCAGTGAGCAGTTGGATATACCAGTTTGCAGCTTAACAAGCGAGCCGTGGGCTAGAGATAAGGAATTGGTAGTAATGAGTACATAGGTAGTGAGTGAGGCTTTAGTCTAGATGAGATCTCTTAGGAGACTATGTAGTGCGAGAAGAATTAAAGACAAGAAATTCAAATGCTGTCTTTTTTTTGGAGGGGGGATGATTCAACATTAAACCTTATCCTCCAGTTAATAGAGTCATTCTAGTAGTGCTAGGATGACGTTTGAGAGTTTTTTGTTTGTTCTTAGAGACAGAGTCCCACTTTGTCCCTCTCAGTAGAGTGCTGTGGTGTCACAGCTCACAGCAACCTCCAGCTCTTGGGCTTAGGCGATTCTCTTGCCTCAGCCTCCCGAGTAGTTGGTACTACAGGTGTCTGCCACAATGCCTGGCTATTTTTTTGTTCTTGTTGCAGTTTGGCCGGGGCTGGGTTTGAACCCGCCATGCTTGGTATATGGGGCCAGCACCCTACTCACTGAGCCACAGGCACTGCCCTTTTCCTCTCTTTCTATAGCCATAAATTACACCCAGTGGTATTAAATTCCCTTGTTTTAATTTGGATATATGTTTCAGCACTATCTAGGAAGCAGGCATGTTCTCATGTCCTGTGGGTATTTGGACATTTTCACAGGTCCTGGTGGCTGTGCTCGGGTCTTCGCAAGGGTCAGATTATATGTGAGCGATTTTACGTGTGTCTCTGTGGGCGCGTCAGCACACATGTGCGTTTGTTCCTCTGTGTTCTGGCTTATTGGTGTGAGACCTCAAGGTGTCTTTGTAGGTGTAGCTGTGGGAGATGCTGGTTATTTCGACTTAGTAAGTAGCTAGTCCCCAACACTGCCAAGAAATAGCATCTGCAATTCCTCTTACATGGTAGTAGTCTGGTTCATTTTGGAGATTGTAGTTTTAAAAAATCACTTCAATTGTTTTTTCAATTCCAAAAGATTTAAAGGAAGAGAATCCCCCAAACTTCCCGGGACATTCCTTGCTTCTTCTATTTAATTCTACCAGGTCTCCCCAGATACCAGACTGAAGCTGAATTTGTATGAACTGTGATCTTCTGGCAGGTCAAGGGTACATGGAGTGTGTGCGTGTTTATTATGGATATTTCTAAATACACTTCACATTGTAAGGAAAAGAATCTCCATGTACCCATCACCCACCTTCAATCATTATCAACATTTTGCCAATCTTATTTCATCTACCCTTACCTTTATTTCTACTACTGTATTTTAAAGCAAATATTAGGTAGCTTGTCATTTCATTTGAAACATCTGTTTGAATCTCTACCCTATAACACTTTTTTACATTCTAAAATGTTATTTACCTAATAAAATTAACAATCCCTCAATATCATGTGAACCCAATCCATATTCAAATTACCTGATTTTCTCTAAGACATCTTTTTTACAGTTTTTTTTTCAAAATCCAAATACTGCATATGATTGTATCTCTTTAGTTGCCTGGATTCTAAGCAGACTAGATGAGAGTCCCCCTTGCATCGACTTCAGAAGAGACTGGGTGATTTGTTCTGTACAATGTCTTAGGTTCTGTGCCTGTTAGGTTGCTTCCTAGGGGAGTCAGTTACCATATTCCTCCATCCTCCATATTCCTTGTAAAATAGAAGTTACATGTAGGGCCTTGATTTAGATTCGAGGCTAACATTTTTAGGCATTCATGCTTTCTAGGGTATTGTTCCTAGGAGCCTTATGATGTCTGCCTGTTTCACTTTTAACGACGCTGAGAGGGGTCGGTGGGTTTAGGTAGTGTCACCCCCTGAAGTTCTCTATTAGCCTTTCACCTGGTGATTTCAGCATTGTTGATGATTGTTACCTAAGCCCATTATTTCTTTTGGAGTCTTGGTGATTTTTTAAAATTCTTTTATTCCTTCTGCATTTATTAGCTGGGATTCTTCCAGCTCCAGAATTTTGCTGATCAAAGGGAATAGTGGAGTTGCTAGGCACTCAGGGCCAAGTGAGGGTCCTGTTTCCTTGGCTTCCTTCCATATTAAAAAGGATTAATCCACCCTCCCCTAGTGGTCAGGCCTAAATCCTAGACCGGGTCTAACTGGTGACTCTTCGCACTCAGGTAATTTTGAAGCCAGCAACTATCCTAGGAGAGGAGTCTACCTTTTGCTCCAGGCAAAAGGGGCCCCAGGAATAGCCGGGGGTGGGGTGGGGGGGGACGGGGACTTTTCCTAGGACACGCAAAGCCAAGGCTGCTCGGGAACTGAGTTCAACCTACAGGGACTGGCATTGTGGTTTGGGAAGGCCTCCTTTTGGCCCCCCACTCCCCCAAGTCAGCCTCAGTCTGGGGCGGGTGGGAAGTGGGGGGAGAGCCAAAGAAACGCCACAGGCTGAGCTCAGCCAACAGCAGGAGCGAAGCAAGTTTGCCCCTGCGCCGCTGAGGCTGGGACACTAGATGGCAGGCTTACCTTGGAAGTGTCTGGCCTCGGCAGCCCCGCCTCTGCTTCTAGCAGCTACACACTCCGGAGCAGCTCCTTCCTAGGGCCTTCCAGTGGCTCTCCCTGCGAGGGAGAGTATGACTGAGCCTCAATGGGAGGCCCCCAGAGAGGCCTGGGTGGGAATAGGGAAAGCCTGTCTGTCTTCTGCAGTTGTACTGGGATCAGAGTCGGGGCTCACTGAGTGTCAAACCTCAAGGCTTGTGGCTATGGGGCCAAGCCATGCCTTCCTCCCACCTGCCTGCCCCAGGTGTGGGCCTTAGAAATGTCTCCAGCTTCCTTTGGCTTGGTTTAAAGTGCAAGGTCTTTCAGGATGTCCCAAACCTGGGGAGGTTGCGTTTTATGCAAGCGTCTATCAAACAGAGGGCCCTGCCCTGGGTGTGGGCACTGCTGAGTGCCAGGAAGGAAACACACAAGCTTCTGGTGGCTGCTGGGCTGAGGTCTGTAGTTTCATTAATGTCCAGGCATCATAGATTTCTTTCTTTCTTTCTTTCTTTTTTTTTTTTTTTCAGTTTTTGGCCAGGGCCAGGTTTGAACCCTCCACCTCTGTTATATTGGGCCAGCGCCCTACTCTTTTGAGCCACAGGCACTACCCCATCATAGATTTCTTTTTCTTTTTTTGAGACAGAGCCTCAAGCTGTTGCCCTGGTTAGAGTGTTGTGGCATCACAGCTCACAGCAAATTCCAATTCCTGGGCTCAAGCGATTCTCCTGCCTCCACCTCCCAAGTAGCTAGGACTACAGGCGCCTGCCGTAACACCTGGCTATTTCTTGGTTGCAGCCGTCATTGTTGATTGGCAAGCCCAGGCTGGATTGTAACCCACCAGCACAGGTGTATGTGGCTGGCACCTTAGCCGCTTGAGGCACTGAGCCATTATAGATTTCTGTTTCCTTTCCTTTCCTTTCCTTTCCTTTCCTTTCCTTTCCTTTCCTTTCCTTTCCTTTCTTTCCTTTCCTTTCCTTTCCTTTCCTTTCCTTTCCTTTCCTTTCCTTTCCTTTCCTCCTTTCCTTTCCTTTCCTTTCCTTTCCTTTCCTTTCCTTTCCTTTCCTTTCCTTTCCTTTCCTTTCCTTTCCTTTCCTTTCCTTTCCTTTCCTTTCCTTTCCTTTCCTTTCCTTTCCTTTCCTTTCCTTTCCTTTCCTTTCCTTTCCTTTCCTTTCCTTTCCTTTCCTTTCCTTTCCTTTCCTTTCCTTTCCTTTCCTTTCCTTTTCCTTTCCTTTCCTTTCCTTTCCTTTCCTTTCCTTTCCTTTCCTTTCCTTTCCTTTCCTTTCCTTTCCTTTCCTTTCCTTTCCTTTCCTTTCCTTTCCTTTCTTTCGCCTCAAGCTGTCACCCTGGGTAGAGTGCTATGGCATCACGGCTCATAGCAACCTCAAACTCCTGGGCTCAAGGGAGTCTCCTGTCTCTGCCTCCCAAGTAGCTGGGACTACAGGCGCCCACCACAACGCCCAGCTATTTTTTGTTGCAGCCATCACTGTTGTTTGGCGGGCCTGGGCTGAATTCGAACCCGCCAGCTCAGGTATATGTGGCTGGTGCCTTAGCCGCTTGAGCCACAGGCGCTGAGCCATTATAGATTTCTTAACCCTTCTTTTTTTGGGTGCTCCTGTCCTCCTCCCATCCCATCCAGGACTTCAATATATGGAAGTTCTTCTTGGGGCTGAGAACCCCCAGTTGTTTGTTTCTGGATTTCCAGTGCCTGATACATGAGGGTTCAGTGAATGTCTGCTCAATGAATGAGTGATTAAATGAATGAATGTTGAGACTCTGCTAGAAAGGGGACCAAGTGGATGGGAATGTTGCATATTTTCTAGGATGCCTGCTTTCATCTTTAGCCTTCTACTTTACCTGTTCCCCAGCCCAGGCTGCATTTGGGAGCGCCTGAACTGCCTTCCATTTAGCTGAAATCCTATACGCTGCCATTGCAGACAGATCTCTTTTCTGTTCTGACTTTGATGTAAGTCGATGGTGGGATTTGGGAATAATGTGTGGGCTGAATTGTGTCTTCCCAAATTTCCTACTAGGAAATTTGAGCTACTTCGAGTATCTCAGAATATGACTAAATTTGGAAATAGGGCCTTCAGTTAAAGTTGAAGCCATTAGGATGGGCCCTAATCCAATCTAAATGTTGTGCTTATAAGAGGGAGTTTGAACACACAAAAAGACACCAGGAATGTGGGCGGCGCCTGTGGCTCAGTGAGTAGGGCGCCGGCCCCATATGCCGAGGGTGGCGGGTTCAAACCCAGCCCCGGCCAAACTGCAACAAAAAAATAGCCGGGTGCTGTGGCGGGCACCTGTAGTCCCAGCTACTCGGGAGGCTGAGGCAAGAGAATCGCTTCAGCCCAGGAGCTGGAGGTTGCTGTGAGCTGTGTGAGGCCACGGCACTCTACCAAGGGCCATAAAGTGAGACTCTGTCTCTACAAAAAAAAAAAAAAAAAAAAAAAAAAAGACACCAGGAATGTGTGCACACAGAGGAAAGACTGAGTGAGTATTTAGCTCTTTGCAAGAAGGTGACCCTATACAATTCACAAAGAGAGGCCTCAGCAGACACCAAACCTGCTGACACTTTGATCTTGGACTTCCAGCTTCCAGAACTGTGAGCAAATAAGTGTCTGTTGTTTAACTACCCAGACTGTGATATGTTGCTATAGCAGCCCTAGCAAACAAATACATATGTAATATGACATATGATTATAGCATAAACATGACATGGTAGAGAACGCTTTGCCCCTTTTGTTAGCATGTCCAGTGTCTATAGCACTGTTAACCTACCTGGTATGATGGTGACTGAGGTTTCCACTCCATTGCTGGTCTCTGGCTCTTGCCTGGCAGGCAGGAGAGGAGGGAAAAAAAAAGACCTGAGGAAGGAGAGAGGTTCACAGCTTTAATCATGGTGGTGCAGGCTGCTCTTCCAGGCTTTCAGGATTTTTCTTTCTTTTTCTTTCTTTCTTTCTTTTTTTTTAGAAAGGAAAACAAGCTCACATGTGATGAAGAATAGGTTAATACACCCCCAGGAGAAGGGGTTACCAACCACTACAAAAGCCAAGCTTCCCAAAGAGGTCAGCACAGCCTCAGCGGCCCAAAGGTCAACACATCAAGATAAATCAGGTTTGTCAGGGAGAAAAAGCAGCAAAAGAGGCTGCTTGTTGGAGATTAGATTAGACCAGGAAGATTGTGTACAGGCTACACGACCTGGGGATTGAGGACACAAGATGTAAGGAGGGAGGGCACAGGGCTGGCTAAGGGAGTGACAAAGAAAAGCTGAATCTCTGAAGCAAAAATCAGCTCAGTGAACACGCAGCACCTCAGGGTCACAGATTATTGAAGGGGAAGCTGTACAAAACCAAGCAATGTCTCTCTCCTTCCCTGAGTCACACTGAAGTGGTACGATTCAGTCTTTTGAGAACTGACTACAAGTAATTTATTCTCTATAAGTTGGAAATACTGCATCGTTGTGGAGGTGGAGGGACCCGGATGAATGAAGGAAGCCAAAAAGGAGACTCAGCTCTCCTGGGCACGTGGCCATAGTGACATTTCTGGGGGTGCACTCAGGCCTTTATTACATTGCTGGAGACCATCTCTCTCCTCCCATAATGCTTTGGTAGGTAGACATCATCAGGAAAAAGAGAGAAATTCCCAAACAGGGGCACATGTGGAAGGGAGACCAGCATCCAGAGTGCCTCCCGCTTTGGCGCAGATGTGCAAGAAGGGAGTGGGCAAAAGGGGATACAATTTAGGATCCCCCTTTGCCCATCGTTTCTCCCGTGCCCCCAATTTCCAACTGAGCGTGGCTCAGATGAGGGAACTAAAAATGGTCCTGGGTCCTACTTCTCTCGGTGCCTGTGGTCTCTTGGTCCTGGACTGAGAGGATTAGCTTCCCTTCTCCTTGATCCCTCTCCATACCCACCCCATTTCTCACTCTGCTGAGGAGGAGGAAAACCTGGTCTTGCAGCTCCAAGTGCCTGTGGATAGCAGAGCTGGGAGTTGCACTTTAGTTTGGTGTAACACTTGTGCCCCTAAGATAGAAGAAAAACTTAGAGCTCATCATATTAACTCACTCCTTTCCTCCCTCCTTCTCTTCCTCCCCTCTCCCTTTCTTCCTTCCTTTCTTCTTCTTGTTTTTTTTTGACAGGGTTTGCCAAAGCTAGATTGCAGTGGTGTCTTCATAGCTCACTGAAATCTCTAACTCCTGGGCTCAAGTGATCCTCCTGCCTCAGCCTCCTGAGTAGCTGGGACTACAGGTGCCTGGCACCATGCCTGGGTAATTTTTCTATTTTTTGTAGAGACAGAGTCCTGCTCTTGCTCAGACTATATCCTCATTTTCTTTTTTCTTTTATTGAGACAGAGCGTCACTTTGTCACACTTGGTAGAGTACTGTGGTGTCATAACTCACAGCAACCTCCAACTCTTGGGCTCAAGCAATTCTCTTGCCTCAGCCTCCCTCGTAGCTGGGACTACAGGCGCCCACCACAACACCTGGTTATTTGTTGTTGTTGTTTAGCAGGCCCAGGCTGGGTTCGAACCCACCAGCCCCAGAGCATGTGGCTGGCACCTTAATCACTGAGCTATGGGCGCCCAGCCCATCCTCATTTTCTTGATGCTATTGCTGAGACCCCCAAATGGGGAAGGACCTGATGAAGGTTACACAGGACTGATCAAATCTTCTCAAGGTTTTACCAAATATATCAAAGCCAGGTGGGTCATTTTGAAATGTGTCCCATAGAGTAATAGCTTAAATCCAATCTATTTTCTTTTTTTTTCTCATTAAACTTTGTTTTAATGGGTCTCAAAATTCTGTGATTTTTTTCTTTCTTTTTTAGAGACAGAGTCTTACTATGTATCCCTCAGTAGAGTGCTATGGTGTCACAGCTCACAGCAACCTCTAACTCTTGGGCCTAAGTGATCCTCTTGCCTCAGCCTCCCAAGTAGCTGGGACTATAGGCACCCGCCATAACACCTGACTATTTTTCGGTTGTACTTGTCATTGTTGTTTGGCAGGCCCAAACAACAGAGCTGGATTCGAACCCTCCAGCTCTGTGTATATAGCCACTTGAGCTACAGGCACTGAGCCAAATTCAGTCTATTTTCAAAAACAGTCCTGGAAGCACTTTATCCCCCCCATAAGTACTTTATGTCAAATAAAATTTTAGTAAGTACATGAAAATAGATGGAGTTTGCACCCACATAACCATGTCTGAGTGAATGCTTCCTTTTGGGCCCTTGAGTTTTTTTTTTTTTTGATACAGAGTCTTTCTGTGTTAGAGTGCAGTGGCATCATCATAACTTGCTATTACTTTCCAACTCCTGGGCTCCAGTGATCCTCCTGGCCTCAGCCTCCAAAGTAGCTGGGACTATAGGCATGTGTCACTATGCCTGGCTAATTTTTCTTTTTCTTTCTTTCTTTCTTTCTTTCTTTCTTTCTTTCTTTCTTTCTTTCTTTCTTTCTTTCTTTCTTTCTTTCTTTCTTTCTTTCTTTCTTTCTTTCTTTCTTTCTCTCTTTCTCTTCTTTCTTTCTCTCTCTCTCTCTCTCTCTCTCTCTCTCTCTCTCTCTTTTTCTCTTTTTCTTTCGTAGACACAGAGTCTGCCTTTTGCTCAGGCTGGTCATGAACTCCTAAGCTCAGGTGATTCTCCTGCCTCAGCCTCCCAGGATGCTAGGATTACAGGTGTGAGCCACTGCACTGGACCTCGGGTTGGGTTTCATGTGGGAAATCAACATGGTGAAGAGCATCGGTCTGACTGTGGTGCTGAGGGGTCCAGAAACTAGGTTCATAGGAGATCACAGAGGAAGAATGAGGAGAGTTCAGCCTGCAGAAGGAAACACTAAAGAGAACCATGACAATGAACTTTAGTAGGTGAAGGCTGAAGGTAGGAGAGCTGGGGTTATAGATAGAGTGTTCCTTAGAGTGAAACCAGGTCCTAACCCTGCTAGAAGCCAGATTTAGATTCAAAGAAGAAAGAACTTTCCAAGTCAGAGTGTGATAGAATGAGATTTTCTTTTCTCCTTATTCCTCTTGGGAAAAGAAAGGGTCTTTGTTAAGATATAACCGATTGATCAGCACAAGAGAAAGGCTATTACCTTATGTTTCCCTCTGAAGGACTGAAGATCACCTCAGGGACCCCAAGGAACCGAATGGAGCCAGCATTCTGTGCCGAGGTCAGGGAAGGAGACGGAGGAGGAGGGGAGGGTAAAAAGGGGTCCCTAAATGTGCACATTTTGAGGCAGGAGCTGGAGGTTCGGCCTCTGCTGGGGATGTGCAGGATGTGGGTGCTCCCAGTACTGTGGAATTCTGGGAGTCATTTTGCTGGGTGAAGCCCATAGCTGTATTGTAATTTGTGCATCATGGTTGCAAATGCAGCAGTCAGGGTATTTTTGAACAGTTGATAGGGTGGCACATGAGCACCCTCAGCCCTTTTCAGTGGAGTGGAGTGGAAAAGGATTCACAGGCAGCAAGGGCAGGGCAGCTGCCGCGCAAGTGATGTCAAGTATTTGCAGCCTGCCATTCTCTTTTCCCCATGTACGTCATATTCCCCGAGGCCTGGCTGCAGCAAACAGTTGTGTGTGTTGTGTACTGCACCACTTCAGGAAGCATTATTCACAATCCATGCTACTCTAACTGGCAGCTTTACCTGAAGGCAGGGACTATGGGGAACCTGAGAGCCAACCCCCAATTGTCATTCAAAAAGACTCATTGCCTTGAGAGGGGCAAGTGACCTTTTCACAAACAGTGGTAGGAGACAGACACAATTCCAACCACACAGCTGATGAAAAAAGAATGGCCCTTCCAGTTATTTCTCCATTGGCAATGACCTTCAGGAAAATCACATCAGTTGTTCTCAAGTTCTCCTTCTTGATATTTTTATTTATTTTTCCTTTATATCTCTCAGAAGCAACTGACCACAGATGGAAAGTGTTTACATCCCTGAGTAGAAGTTTTAGGTCTAATGTTAGCCTAATGTGATTTGAAATGGGAAATGATAGTTGCAAATAGCCCTGAGTGTGATTAAGCCCCACTGGGGACTAGGAATGATGGAGACGTGACAGACCCCTCACATTAGCTCACTTCACAAAATAGGCCAATGAAATTATGTACCCAACACACAGTGTATTTTCTGAAAACTGAAAATGCACTTAACATCTCTGCAGTTGATATGCTGGGCATTTCTTTTTTTATTCCTACAGAGAAAACATTAAATTATAAAAAATATATATTTGTTATATCTTTTTTTTTTTTTAGAATTTTTTTTTTTTTTTTTTTTTGTAGCGATAGAGTCTCACTTTATGGCCCTCGGTAGTGCCATGGCCTCACACAGCTCACAGCAACCTCCAACTCCTGGGCTTAAGCGATTCTCTTGCCTCAGCCTCCCGAGTAGTTGGGACTACAGGCGCCCGCCACAACGCCCGGCTATTTTTTGGTTGCAGTTTGGCCGGGGTTGGGTTTGAACCCGCCACCCTCGGTATATGGGGCCGGCGCCTTACCGACTGAGCCACAGGCGCCGCCCTATATCTTTTTTTTTTTTCATGAGTTCAGGATTATATATATTGTTATATCTTTTTAATTTGCAAGGAAAGACTCTGATTTGCTAGTACTACTTGCTGGGGAATATATGGTTTTCCTGAAAAAAGTCCCCCGTCCTTCACAGGTTAATAAGAGAAATTTGGAAGAACAAATGATAAATTAGTCATGATGTTGGGAAGGAAAAAGGTTGATGTTGGCAGAGCCACAAGACTAGGCTCAAAAGAAGGACTAGCTGGCCTGGTCTGCAGAGAAACTTGGGATAGAGAACCCTTCAAATACTGAGAACTCAACAGTGGACTTTATTTTGGTATAACCTGACATATCCCCTGTCTTTGAGTGAGAGGAATGAAGGGAGTAAAGGGCATGGGCAAATGTGTTTTGAAGACAGTATTTTTCCCCCATATATTTTTTTTTATTTCATTACTTTATCTCATTAATCTGCTTTACTTTATTGCAAAACTTCTCAAGTTTACTATTCCTTCTTGAAACCACTCCAATTCAAGCTTTTGCCTCCACCACACCATAAAACCATGCTTGCTAAGGTCACCAAAGGCCCTATGTAATGAAATTTGATTCAGTTCTTTTTTTTTTTTGAGACAGAGTCTCACTTTCTTTCCGCCTCCGTAGAGTGCTATCATGTCATAGCTTACAGCAACCTGATACTCTTGGGCTCAGGTGATCCTCTTGCCTTAGTCTCCTGAGTAGCTGAGATGACAGGCCAGGTTTTTTTTTTTTTTTTTTTTTTTGCTTTATCACCCTCGGTAGAGTCCTGTGGCGTCACACAGCTCACAGCAACCTCCAACTCCTGGGCTTAGGCGATTCTCTTGCCACAGCCTCCTGAGTAGCTGGGGATACAGGCGCCCGCCACAACATCTGGCTATTTTTTTGTTGTTGTTGCAGTTTGGCGGGGGCTGGGTAGTAACCCTCCACCCTCAGTATATGAGGCTGGTGCCCTACCCACTGAGCCACAGGTGCCACGTGGGCTGGGCTATTTTTAGAGATGGGGTCTCACTCTCGCTCAGGCTGGTCTCCAACTCATGAGCCCAAGTGATCACCTGCCTTGGCCTCCCAGAGTACTAGTATTATAGGCATGAGCCACCGCGCCCGCCTTAAATGGTCAGTTCTTAGTGTTTAACTTACTAGGTCTACTAGCTGTATTTGACATAGTGGATCAGGCTTTCCTCCTTGAAAATACTTTCTACCAGGCCAGTTGTCACTACAACTGCAGGTGGCTCATGCCTGTAATCCTAGTACTCTGGGAGGCGAGGCAGGTGGATTGCTTGAAAGAAATCCAGACCAGCCTGAGCAAGAGTGAGACCCTGTGTCTACTAAAAATAGAAAAATTAGCCGGGTTTTGTGGCAGACACCTGTAATCCCAGCTACTTGGGAGGCTGAGGCAAGAGGATGGCTGAAGCCTTGGACTCTACCCAGGTGATAGAGTGAGACTCTTAAAAAAAAAAAAATAATAGGGTGGCGCCTGTGGCTCAGTCGGTAAGGCGCCGGCCCCATATACCGAGGGTGGCGGGTTCAAACCCCGCCCGGCTGAACTGCAACCAAAAAATAGCTGGGTGTTGTGGCAGGCGCCTGTAGTCCCAGCTACTTGGGAGGCTGAGGCAAGAGAATCGCTTAAGCCCAGGAGTTGGAGGTTGCTGTGAGCTGTGTGATGCCACGGCACTCTACCGAGGGCCATAAAGTGAGACTCTGTCTCTACAAAAAAAAATAAATTAATAAAATAATAATAATAAAAGAAAAAGAAGAAAGAAATACTTTCTTTCAGGTGCCTCTCTCCTGGTTTTCTTCTTCCTGACGGCCTGTCCTTCTTAGTCTTGACATCTCTACTTGCATGCCCAGTATGTCCTAGACCAGCGGTTCTCAACCTGTATTAAAGGGCCACGGCATTAGGAAGGTTGAGAACTACTGTCCTAGACTCTTAATATCCACCATCCAAATCTGTTCCTCCTGGGCTGGGTGGCTCACACCCAGAATTTTGGGAGGCTGAGGTAGGAGGATTAAACACTTGAGGCGATGAGGTTGAGACTAGTCTGGGCAATATAGTGAGACTCTATCTCCACAAAAAAATAAGAAAAATTAGCTGGGCGGCATGTGCCTGTAGTCTCAGCTTATTAGGAGGCTGAGGTGGAAGGACCACTTGATCCCAGGAGTTTGAGGTTGCAGTGAGTTATGATGATGCCACTGCACTCCAGCCTGGGCAACAGAGTAAGAATCTGTCTCCAAAAACAAACAAACAAATCTGTACGTCCTGCATATCAGCTAATGTCAAGCCAAAAATCTTGTAGTATCTAAACCACCAATCCTTGAGCAGTTCCTTCCAGGTCTACCTTCAAAATACAGTATGCAGAATCTAATATTTGCTCACCATCTCCACCGATCTCATCCTGGTTTACACCTCTCACCACATTCCCCTGGATGATTGCAATGGCCTCCAAACTCCACCCCTACCTCAAAGACTATTCTCAATACGCCTGCCAGAGTGAGCGTGTTTAAGTCAGACTATACACTGACCCTTTTGGACTCCTGTCAACTATCCTGTCACCTCCCTCCTTCTGAGGGTGGCATGGTCATCTCTAGATGTGGGGGGACAAGGAAAGGATTGGTGGAATTGGACTTGAGCCAAGCCTCGAGTAACAGGTAGGAATCAAGCAGACAAGGGAGAACAGTGACATCTGAGAAATGCCCTGGATGAAGTCCCCAAAGCAGCATGTCTTATAATGTGTTCGGAGACCAGGGACAGGCCCAAAGGGGTGAACATCTGACATTCATGTTGGGAAGGGCCTGGAAAGATAGATTTGGGTCAGATGGTGGACGTCTCTGAACACCATACTCGGGAGTTTGGCCTCTGTGCTGCATTTTCCAGTAGGCTTGGGCAGAAAAGTGGGAGCGACTCTGAAATTCACTTAGCCTAGTTATCTCAGCTGCCTGCCAAGTAGTCTATTTAGTCCAATTCACAGGCAGAGCTTTGTTGAGCATTGAGAAGTCACTTGCTCCGTGTGAATCCAATCACCATGGCAGGCATACCTCAAAGAGGGAACACACGGCCGCCTCTGAAAAGCCTGCCCCACACTCCGGCAACTCAATTCATGAATATGCTTTTCCAATGTCTGACGCTGCTGCTTAGCAAAGATATTATGAGACAAATCCTTGATTTGACCTTTTGTATCTCTATCCATCCCACTGTGCTAAAAGCAATTATGTGCATCTTGTGTGTGGCTGTTGGAATGGGGAGTCACTTAGCGAAGGGTCCTTTTCACACTCCAACTGTCCTCTCTCTCATTCCTTTCCCTGTCACAGGGCCCGCACAGCAGGCCTCCTCGGCAGCTCGGCAGCGTCTAAAATGGCATCAGGGGGAGGCGAGCAGAGATGTAAACAGGTGGAAACAGCTCCTGTCATGGTGATTAGCATTCCCCTTGGCCAGGCACAGCTCTGAATGAAAGAATGGGGTGATGAGGGGACAGGGAAGAGAAAGCTGGCCAGGGAGCAAGAGGCAGAAAAGGGGTGAACCGTTGTTAAAGGCACAGGCAACTTTCTGCAAACACTTCCTACAAAAGAAAGCAATTCCAGCATCAGGGCGGATGGTAGTGGTCTACACTGGGGATAGATGACCTGTTGGCTGTATTTGTTGCTCGTGTCCCTGTGATTAAATATGTGTGTGAGGATTGCCCTCTGGTATGTGAGAGCGCACAGTTAGGCCTGTGTGTGTCTGTGAGTTGATAACAATGTTTGAATGGCTCTATGAATGCCCATGTGTTATCTATGTATACACACTTACATGTATGGGTGCCTCAGAGAACTCATTTGGTTTGTGTCTGCGTGTCTTAGGATGTGTGTACAGAGCGAGCATGTATGCATGACTGTGTGCAGGTCATTTCTGGGTGTGGTACATTCCTCGGTCTGTGTACATGTGTGATGTGTGCAAACATTGGGGTATCTGAGGAAAGGGCTGAGTGGAGAGAGCTCCCCGTCCTTCTCTTGATGGAGCAGCTCAGCATGACCATGGAGGCCACTCCACTCCTGGTCAGGGAGATGAGCTCTGATCTTGCTAAGTACCTTCAGGAACTGGTACTCTGTACTCGGTTCTCCCTCCCCCCAAACTGCAGGCCTCGCGTAGTGAGCAGGCCTGGAGGGTAGGGAAGATGCGCAGGAGATCTCAGAGGGAGAGAGCTAAAATGCTGGAGGCAAAGCCCTGGAGGAATTGGGGGGATAAGGTCAAGGATTTTTTTCTGAGCTTTTGCCTATAAATAATCTACAGTGGAAAAGTGAGCTGGACTCTTGGGCAGGAGGGAAATGCAGGTGATGAAATGATAGTGAGTAAAGTGATCTGCTCCCAGCCCAGGCTCGGCCCCGATTGAGTTGAGACTTGGCTGGAGAAAGAGAGGAAACGAAATCGGCATGGTTTGGGGGCTGTAGGTGCCAGAGCTGAGCTGAAACTTCTCTGCTGTTTGTAAGAACTATGGACAGAGAAACTGGTCCCAGGTAAAGTCACCCGATGGGGTCGCTATTGACTCTGGAAACTAGAGCGGAAAGGAGAAAATAAGTAATTCTTGCAATCAGCGCTACACCTTTTTGTCCCCCTCCCAAATACAACAGATTTTACTGCAATTGGCAGCTTCCACTCCAACTTCCAATCAGCCACAGGTGACCTGGCATGGTCTTGACACCCATTGCAGATCACCTTCGGGCCCCTCAGGGTATTCTCAAGGGAGGGAAGGGATGATGAAACCCCAGGGGCAGGCCGTTTGCTTTTAAATTTGTCCAAGAGACTCACTCAGAGAGACCTTTTATGATTACTCATTGATTGCTCATTGTGTGCAAATTAAGAATAGAAAGGAAAAAATGGAAATTATCTATGAGGATACGACCTGGAAATAACTAACACTTAACATTCTAATGCATATCTTCCCAGGCTTTTACTCATTTTCTTTTCTGTGTATACATCTATTACACATATATCTATAAGCTATTTTATAATTTCTTTTTTCACTTATTAATATGTCTTAAATATCTTTTTATGTCAATACAAATCTACAACATTGTCATTTAAGATGGCTGCTAAATACCTTACTGCATAGGCATATCATAATTTATGTAGCTAATCTTCATTTGTTGAATATTTAGGTTTTCCTTTTCTCTTTTTTTTAGTCTGGATTTTTATTTTATTTATTTACTTAATTTAATTTATTTATTTTGGGGGGAGACAGAGTCTCACTCTGTCACCCTGGATAGAGTGCCATGGCATAACAGCTTATGGCAATCTTAGACTCTTTAGCTTGAACAATCCTCTTGCCTCAGCCTCCCGGATAGTTGGGACTGTAGATGCCTGCCACAATGCCCAGCTAGTTTTTCTATTTTAGTAGAGATGGGGCTCTCACTCTTGCTCAGGCTGGTCTCAAACTCCTGAGCTCAAGTGTTCCACTGGTCTCGGCCTCCCGGAGTGCTGGGATTACATGTGTGAGCCACTGTACCCGGCATATTCTGGATTTTTAAATTTGAGAATAATGATAGCCCATGAGGGTTTTTTAGAAAGACGTTTTTCATAGTCGTTTAAGTGGTCCTGATGACAAAGGTGCCATTAGAAGCGGATAACTTGTCCCTAGGACCTTGTCATTCCCTCACCACCTTGAGAATAATCTAAGGAAGCCTGAAGGTGACCTGGGATGGGTGGCAAAGTCTCACAGGTGCCACACTGGCAGTGGGAAGCTGCAGGAGTGGGCAGTCAGTGGTCACTGTGTCGTCTGTGGTAGGTGGCGGTGTTCTAGAGTGACATATGCTATCTGATTGCAGGCACTGCCGACTTTTTCTAGGAAGCAGTCTTCCCACTTTGGTTCCAGACTCAAGGGCAGAAGCCTTGAAGAACCCTACGGGGAATACCCACTCTCTACCCTCAGTCCTTCCAGATAGCAGAGAGGGACAGAGGTGAGGGACTTTGGGAGGCCTGCTCAATCTCAGCAAAGAGTTTGACGTAGAGGGTTTTTTCTTATTCTGAATCACTCAGTCTGGTTTTAATTTCTACCTGGATCTCCTAAAAGTTTGTTTTGCCTGGTTCTGCTCCCAGGGTAGAGTTCTTCCAATCCATTCTGTTTAAACTGCTTGCTCAGGCGCCGCCTGTGGCTCAGTGAGTAGGGCACTGGCCCTGTAGACTGAGGGTAGTGGGTTCAAACCTAGCCCCAGCCAAACTGCAACAAAAACATAGCCAGGACTTGGGGCGGGTACCCAGCTACTTGGGAGGCTGAGGCAAGAGAATCACCTAAGCCCAAGAACTGGAGGTTGGTGTGAGGTGTAATGCCACGGCCTGAATCCTCCTCAGACAACAATGTATAGGTAGCTGCCTGCTGCTGAAACTCAGGGAAAACATTTTTATTTATTTATTTATTTATTGCAGTTTTTGGCCAGGGCTGGGTTTGAACCCATCACCTCCGGTATATGGGGCTGGCGCCCTACCCCTTTGAGCCACAGGCGCTGCCCAACATTTTTTACTTTTTATTTTCATGAGAATTGAGCCAATTTTTGTCTCATAAGGAGACAGTAGCCACAGTTTTGTGCATTGTGTTTGAGAGCAACCAGCAAGTATATGAGAGCAGTTTAAAAAGACTTCCATGAGGGCACATGTTGAAAGGGCCTCGCCTAGCAGGCAGAGTATAGAAGACAGTAAATAAATACTTGCTGAACTTGACACCATTCCACTAACTGTCCTGGAAGGCTTGCTGCGTGCCAGGTGTAGTGTGTAGTGAGTGGTGCAAAGAAATACAAGGCCGAAGACTGTGTGGTCCAGCTCAGGAGTGCAGACCTCGCTCCTGTACAGGCGCATGGTGGCACCTGGCCGCACTGAGGCCCAACAAATGGGTGGCTGAGATAAGCAGAGCTTTGGGAGCTGATTTCTAGAGAGTTTCCTGGAGGAGATAAGACTTGGGGAGGGTGGGAAGGAGAGTATTTACCTGGACAGAGAAGGTGGGATCAAGGATGGTAGGAGCTGGGGGAGCTGGGGGGGAGTTGGGTTGGGGTACATAACCTGCATCAGCAAAGATGTGGGCAGAAAACGCATTCCCAGCCAACCACGGCCAGGTCTGCAGTCAGTTGGACTGGAATTTGAACCGTAAAGTCACTTGAACATGGATGATTTACTTACCCTTTCTGTGTCTCAGTTTTCCTCAGCTTTAAACTAAGACCAATACAATCCAGATAACATGGGGAGCAACATAGCACAGGCCCTTAGCCACAGAGGTCAAGTGCAAGGACTTGAAGGTCAGGCAGAAGTGGTTTCAGGACACATTAAACAAGCTACTGACCGTGTGGATTTGGGTAAATCAATTTACCTCCCCAAGGCTAACTTTCTTGCTGGTGCTGGGGATCCCTGTAGTAGTGCATGTCACAGACCTGTCCAGATGGACCTGACAAGATGCCCCTGGTAAAGGACACAGGGCTTGGCCCACCTGCTGGGTCGATAAGGTGGGAGGAGAGCGAAATCGGTGTATGGCAACTTACCCAGGTGCTCTCTGCACCGGAGGGTCTAAGCCTAGGAACTTCCTCCTATCCCATCACCCAGAAGCTGTCTTAAGCAAAGTGCATGACCTACTGGGAACCCAAGAAATGTCGGAGCTCCTGCCAAGTGTCCCTAGAGCCCACCAAAAGTAGACATTATGGTAAGAAAAACACCACTCCCGGGCGACACCTGTGGCTCAAAGGGGTAGGGCCCTGGCCCCATATGCCAGAGGTGGCTGGTTCAAACCCAGCCACGGCCAAAACTGAGAAAAAATAAATTAATAAAAAAAGAAAAACACCACTCCCAGATTGACATCTGAGTGCCACTATGTTTCAAAGGACAAGAAGAAACTGTTGCCGCTAATCAGCTAGCAAGGGGCTGAGTGTGAATACATGTGTGATGTGGCCGGCAGTGTGGAGAAACAGGCGGCTGCATGGAGATTCGTTAAGGTATATTCGTTAAGGTATATTGACGTGGAGGTGATGAGAAGTCGATACAGCCTCCTAGTGGAAAGTTTTATTCTGGATCAAAATCCAAAGTACAAAAGAGTTGTTTGATGTTTTCTATTACAGGACAGCTCACTGACACGTAGGCTTAACTATAACTCCCTCCTGGGGCAAAGTTTTTACAAGTATCTTTGAAAGAAGAAACAGTCTTGTTTCCCTGGGGGGCCTGAGGGCAGGTTGCATCAGGTCTGGCTGGGTTAGAGAGGGTCTGTCACACAGGAAAAGGAAAACATGAGCTAACTGGCCCAGGCCCAGCGCCTGCCACACCTTGCTCTGCACTGCTCTGAAGTATCCCCATTCGGGCTCCCTTTTTTTCCCTAGTTGCCAGCTTTTACCTCCCGCCCAAGAAGAAGCTTTCATGAATATACATTTGTCTATGTGTGTTTGTTACCCTGATTTGCTGCATGCCTTGTATGAGCTAGGTTTTGTCAGGTTTTTGCACTCTGCTGGGGAAGGCACACACATACGTGGTAACATTTCCTACAAGGGATACTGGTTTCAGTGGTGGAATGAGCATAGTGCAAAAGGAGTTTAGAGGAGAGGCCCCCAGGAACCTTCCAAAGTGCAGTGCCAATGCTCACTGCCTTTCTCTGTCCTGAAGCCAATATTGGAGGGCAAAGCATGGGTGAGTGTGGAAGGAACACCCCCAGAGGGACATGGGGGCATTAGGACCCCCAGGCTTAGTGACAAAGCCTGGCTTGAAGGTTTCATCAACTGGTTTATCCACAAATCTTGGCTGTCTGCCTGCTGCACGCACATCTGTGTGCCAGGTGTTTTCACGTAGACAGGTGGGTTTCCCTCAAGGACCATGAAGTCCAAATGGAGAGGCAAATGCTAAGTTAGCAAACAGATGTCATGGCAAGAGTTTTATTCTTTTTCTCTTTTCTCTTCCAGTTCGGTGCCTACCTGGTGGGATGACAGAGGGAGAAAGACACTCTTGTACATGACCGAGTTCAGGGCTACTGTACGGCTGCGGAAGTGACGCCTTGCACAGTTTAAGGTACACACAGACAGCGGATCAGGCTATGGCAGGAGTCCCAGGCGGTACAGAAGGTCAAATAATTTTAGAGACCCCATACTCTGAAGGCAACAACTGCGAAACTTTCTCCAATCCCATTCTCCACTTCTAACTGAGTAGTCAGAGGGTGCATAATCTTGTTTGTTTCCTGTTTCTCAAGGGTCATTGTCCTATGTCACCTGATATCCAGTGTCTTAAAAACCACTCTTCCAAATATACATGTAAGTACAGTAGAGCCTCCATAGTTGACCATCTCCCCACATTGACCACCTCCTTAAGCTGACCTTATTTTCACAGACTAGGGTGGCGCCTGTGGCTCAGTGAGTAGGGCGCCGGCCCCATATACCGAGGGTGGCCGGTTCAAACCCAGCCCCAGCTGAACTGCAACCAAAAAATAGCCGGGTGTTGTGGCGGGCGCCTGTAGTCCCAGTGGGAGGCTGAGGCAGGAGAATTGCGGAAGCCCAAGAGCTGGAGTTTGCTCTGAGTCCTGTGACGTCACGGCACTCTACTCTCTGTCTCTACAAAAAAAAAAAAAAATTTCGCAGACTAGGCATGCACCACGTAAACGTATCAGTACAAAATCTAAGCCAATGTGGGTCCTTACACTGACCACCTGTGTGTGTTGACCAGTTTGTTATAGACCCTTGCATGGTCAACTCACAGAGGTTCTACTGTATTTGTTACCTGCCACTCCCTCTTGGTCAGCATAGGAAGACCTAAAGTTCTAGGAAAGACTGACCAATATGAATACCCTATGAACATCCATAGAGAAAGACCAAGTGCGGTGGGTCATACCTGTAATCCTAGCAATTTGGGAGGCCGAGGTGGGCAGATCGCTGGAGCTCATGAATTCAATACCAGCCTCAGCAAAAGGGAGACCCTGTCTCTACTAAAAATGAAAAACCTGGGTGGCGCCTGTGGCTCAGTGAGTAGGGTGCTGGCCCCATATACTGAGGGTGGTGGGTTCAAACCAGGCCCCAGCCAAACTGCAACAATAACAACAACAAAATAAAGCCAGGCATTATGGCGGGCACCTGTAGTCCCAGCTACTTGGGAGGAGGAGGCAGAATCACTTGAGCCCAGGAGATGGAGGTTGCTGTGAGCTGTGGTGCCATAGCTCCACCCAGGGCAACAGCTTGAGGCTCTGTCTCAAAAAAAAAAAAAAAGAAGTGGGTGGCACATTTGGCTCAGTGAGCAGGGCGCCGGCCCCATATACCAAGGGTGGCGGGTTCAAACCTGGCCCCAGCCAAACTGCAAGAAAAAAATAGCCAGGCATTGTGGCGGGCGCCTGTAGTCCCAGCTACTCAGGAGGCTGAGGCAAGAGAATCGCCTAAGCCCAAGAACTGGAAGCTGCTGTGAGCTGTGATGCCACGGCACTCTACCGAGGGTGACAAAGTGAGACTCTGTCTTAATTAAAAAAAAAGAAAGAAAGAAAAAACTGAGACAAGAGGATCACTTGAGCCCAAGAGTTTGAGGTTGTTGTGAGCTATGAGGCCACCGCACTCTATCTACCAAGTGCGCCAGCTTGACACTGTCTCAAAAAAAAAAAAGAAAATCCATAGAGAAAATCCACCCGTTGAATTAAGCACTGTGCTCTTTAAACTCCTTATTTTAAAAGTGATAACTACTTTCTAACCTGGGCTCCTGCAAAGAAGAATGGCAAGAAGAAGAAGGGCTGTTCTACCATCAAAAAGGTGGTGACCTGAGAGCGCACCATCAGTGTTCACAAGAGCATCCCTGGAGTGGGTTTCAAGAAGCGCCACTGGGCACTCGAAGGGACCTGGGAATTGGCCATGAAGGAAATGGCAACTCCAGATGTGCACACTGATACCGGGCTCGACAAAACTGTCTGGGCCAAGGAATAAGGAATGTCCTATCCTGAATCTGTGTGCGGTTGTCCAGAAATCATAGTAAGGAAGCAGCATCATAAACAAGCTCTATACTTTGCTTACCCACATGCCTGTTGTCACTTAAAAAAATCTGCAGCCAATGTGGTTAAGAGTTAATTGCTAATTGTCAGCTATGTCAAATAAAGTTATAAAACGAAGAACAAAAAAGGGATAGCCATTCTCTTGACTTCCAACAGCTGAACGGTCCATGGTTTCAGCGTCCATACTACCATTTTGAGAGAGAAAGCAATTGGGCTTCCTTGGTTTAGATCTTCAGACTTGTCTGATCATGACGGTTCTGGGTGAAGTGCAGCTGAGCAAAGTTTCCCCGAGCTGGGAGCTGTGGATGGAGCCTTGGAAGGCAATAGACAGACATGCAAGGGTCAGGCACGCTGGCTGACAACTCTGCAGCTCTGCCGTGCTCACATCTGCTGTTCTCGCTTCCTTTTTTTTGAGTCAGAGTCTCACTATGTCACCCTTGGTAGAGTGCCGTGGTGTCACAGCTCTCAGCAACCTCAAACTCTTGGGCTCAAGTGATTCTCTTGCCTCGGCCTCCCAAGTAGCTGGGACTATAGGCATCCACCACAATGCCCAGCTATTTTTTTGTTGTAGTTGTCATTGTTGTTGGGCAGGCCCAGGCCAGGTTCAAACCCGCTAACCCTGGTGTATGTGGCTGGCGCCCTAGCCACAGAGCTATAGGCGCCGAGCCTGTTCTCACTTCCTAAATGTCTCTTGAGTGTGTCCCTTGTTCTCCATTCATTAATGTTACTAGCGTGCTGGTCCTAGTTATTTGAATTATTGCCATAGTTTCATAATTAGAGTGCTAGAAATACATTGTGTGTGTGTACAAGTGCATTTCTTTTCTGAATTTCCTTGTACATATTCTTCAGGAGCAACCACAGAGTTGCCAAAAAACTGTTAAAACAAAGAGTTTATGGTCCGATTTGGGCTTCCTAAAATGGATTTTTTTTTTTTTTTTGTAGTTCACTGTTGGCAATAGTCTTATCTTTCCCCCCTCTTCTCTTTTCTCCCTTTCCTTTCCTTTCTTTTCCTTTCCTTTCCTTTCCATTTGTTTCATTTTGTTTCTTTTCTTTTTGAGATGGGGATCTTGCTATGTTTCCCAGGCTAGTCTAGAACTCCTGGGTTCAAGGGATGCTCCTTCCTCAGCCACCTGAGTAGCTGGGTCTACAAATGTACGCCCCAGGGTCCAGTTGGCAATAGTCTTGAAAGCTTATGTTGGGAAAGAAAAGGATCTTTGTTTTGCTGACAGAGTCTCATTCTGTTGTCCCAGGCTAGAGTGCTATGGTGTTAACCTAGCTTACAGCACCCTCAAACTCCTGGGTTCAGGCGATCCTCCTGCCTCAACCTCCTGAGTAACTGGGACTACAGGCACCCATCATGATGCCGGGCTAATTTTTCTATTCTTAGTAGAGGGAAAGGGGTCTGAGTTCTTGCTCAGATTGGTCTTGAACTCCTGAGCTCAAGAGATCCTCCTGCCTTGGCTTCCCAGAGTGCTAGGATTACAGGGTGAGCCATTGCACCTGACCAGAAAAGGATTTTTCTAACTTCCAAAATTTCCTTTCCTCACACACTGTATCAGTCAGACTGCGGTCTGGCACACAGAAGTCATGCTATGTGTTTCTCCAGATGGAATTGAATATGAGGAATTGTTCGTTCACAAGGCGTCAGAGGAGTGAATGAGCAAACAGAACGCTGAACTAACACAGAGCCTCCTCCTAGAGCTGGAGGAACAAAGAACTGGGTTCTGGTGCTAGAACCAGAAGCTCTGAGAGAGCCCCTGGGGACCTTTGAGGACAGGGGGCCTTGAGGCAGCAGTTTGTGCCTCTGAGAGGGCTGGATGGGGCTGGTTCTGGAGTGCAGGAGAGAGCTGAGAGCTGGAACCAAGTGCTGCTGGCCATCTCTAGGTCAATACTCCCAGGAGCACAAGCGAACAGGAAGCACTTTCTTCTCCAGTCTTTCAATCTGCTCCTAGTGCTTCCTGTTGGCAAAACCTATAGGAAGCCAGCTGACAATGAAGAAGCAGTCGCAGCATCCCTGACCAAGCATCCCAAAACATTCATTATGCCTGTCGATTTACTGTCCTCAAAATAATTGTCTACACTCCCCATCTCTCCTCTCCCCTGTGAACAGGAATATATATGACTCCGTACCACACTGGGGTTTTGGATAATCACCCCGTGATCCCCCCCATGCGTGTTAATGCATTTGTATGTCTCTTGTGAATCTGTCTTTTGTCAGTCAATTTTCAGCAAACCTTCAGATACTTCTCTGGAGGAGGCATGAGGGCTCTAGGTGGCAACTTGACCCAAGGGGATTACTGGGGGCTACTTTCAGCAACAATAACTATAAAGGAGTAAGAACGGGGCTGAAGGCATTGAGCCGTGATGCTGCTGCAATAAAGGTCTCCACTGATGCCACGGGGGCTCAGAAGCTGGCACAGTCCTTCAGAACTGTTCTAAATAAGACAAGGGGCTGGACCCTGGTACCCCTGCCTTGACACTCATTACATGCAATTCCCCCTACCTCCCCCCCCAGAGGCATAATCTTGGGCAAGGTAACTCCCTTTGGTCAAGGGCTATACCTAGGAAAGAACTTGGCTGTAAGCCTTCCCACTTAACACTCCTGACAGACCTGAAGGGAGTGCTAGATGGTGCTCTTTGGTATCTCCTGTGGGGGTCACTCTGGAGAGAGAGGCACAGAGTGAAGTATAGAGGGGTCCAAGCTGGTGATCAACTAGTTGGGAGTTGCTGGGATCAACCAGTCTGACTTCAGATCTGCAGAAGCAGTTTGAGCAGAGGTGGAGCCAAGTCACTAGGAAGGGGGTGGTGCTCCTGGGCTTCTGTGCGTTTTCCAAGCCAAGGGAACACAATGTACTTTATAGCAGCCACGAAACATCAGCAGCAAAGGCTGAGAGAGCCAAGGGCAGTGCCCAGAGACGAGCAGGAAGAGAGAGCTCAGCTGGAGGAAGCAGCTACAGCACGGGGCCTTCTCACAGTGCCACGAGGCTCTGCCTGGTCCTGACTGTACCCAGCTACTATGTGGGGAGGGAGGAAGGGAGGACGAGAGCACTCTGTCAAGAGCAGAGAAACAGATCTTAGGCAGTGTTTGGAAGACTGAGCAATTTGCACTTGAAAGACTCAACAGAATCTGAATTAACAACATCACCACCATCCCACCAATTTTTTAAAAACCAGATGGGATTAAATTAACTTTAACGGCAGAAGTTTAAGTTGTCAAGTCATTCTGACATGGGATTGAGATAAGTAAGGTATAAAAAATGAAGAAGCTAAAAGTTTTTCCTCATCTGAATTCTGGTATACAAATTTCATCATCTTCTAGCTCCTTCTTTCAAAAACACTCAAGCCTTATCCAAAATACTACTTGCAAAGTTATCTTTAGGAAACACAGGTTTGGGCTTGGTGCCTGCAGCTCAAGTGGCTAAAGCGCCAGCCACATACACCAGAGCTGGCAGGTTCCAATCCAGCCCGGGCCTGCCAAACAACAATGACAACTACAACCAAAAAAAAATTGCTGGGCATCGTGGGGGGTGCTTATAGTCCCAGCTACTTGGAAGGCTGAGTCAAGGGAATGGCTGAAGCCAGGGAGTTGGAGGTTGCTGTGAACTGTGATGCCTGGGTACTCTACGCAGGGTGATAGCTTGAGGCTCTATCTCAAGAAAAAATTAAAAAAAAGGGAACACAGGTTTGATCATGAGCCTTCAATATATAAAGCTGATGGCATTCCCTATTGTCTATAGAATGAAGTTAAGGGAAGGGCATGGTGGCTGTGCCAGTAATCCTAGCGCTCTGGGAGGCCAGGGCAGGAAGATTGGTCTTTGAGTTTAAGAGTTTGAGTCAACCCTGAGTAATAATGAGACCCTGCCTCTACTAAAAACAGAAAATTAGCTGGGCATTGTGGTTGGTGGCTATAGTTCCAGCTACTTGGGAGGCTAAGGCTGGAGGATTGCCTGAACCCAGGAGCTTGAGGTTGCTGGGAGCTAGGCTGACACCATCACACTCTAGCCTGGGCAACAGAGTGAGTGTGACTCTAAAAAAAAAAAAAAATATATATATATATATATATATGATAAAATTAAAACTGCTAAGCTTTTCACAGCCTGATCATCCTTACCCACCACTGCCAGAGACATCAGAATAGTCCCTGGACAGCCTCTGTCCTGCCGCTACCCTTGGGACTCCCTGCCTAGAATGACTTTCTTTCTCTTCTCTAAGACCCAGCACAGTTTTTTACTCCCTTCTTTTTTTTTTTTTAACTTCCCAACTAACTGCTTTGGGGATTCCCTGCTCCTTTTCCTGTGGTTTTATAACTCTCTGTAAAAATCCGTTATAAATCCTCCCTGTATTATAATTTGCTGTGGAAATGTCAGTATCTGTCTTCACCCTTTGATTATGAATCCTACACATCCCTCAAATCCTCACCTCCTGTTTGAGTTTTTTTACCTCTTGGTTTTTCTTTGTTGTTGTTGTTTGTTTTGAGACAGGCTCTTGCCCAGTCACTCAGACTAGAGCGCTGTGGTATCATAACCCACAGCAGCCTCAAACTCCTGGGCTCAGGTGAGCCTCTTGCCTCAGCCTCCCAAGTATCTGGGACTACAGGCATGTGCCACCACGTCCAACTAATTTTTTTATTTTTTTGTAGAGACAGGGTCTCCCTGTTGCCCACACTCTTCTCAAACTCCTGGCCTCGATGAGCCTCCCTCCCTGACCTCCCAAAGTTCCAGGATTACTGATGTGAGTCGCCATGCCCAGCCCTGCTTGTCTGTGTTTGCCTCCTGCATGACTCTATTTCATCTTCATGCACCTTGAGTTTACCTTACCTCTATGGCTCTTAGCACTGTTCTATCAGTCATTGTAAATGCTATGAGATGAGAGATTTGAAATAAAAGTTAGCACTTACAAAGTTGCTGAGGGAGTGAAGCTCTGGAAGGGAAAGTCAAAGAAAGAGTTACTAACCTGTCCATCCAAGGAGCCACGTACATCTAGTCACTGAAGTGGAGCTATCTACTAGGGGGCTGCCCCTTTGTTGATTCAAAACTGAGGGTTTGGTGTTGGGCAGGGCCAATGTTGGTCAGCAGAACCAGGCTGGTCAGAAGAGCTGAGCGGAGTGTGGAGGAGAGGGAGGACGCGCTGAGATCAGCTGGGCACCTCTGTGTTTGCTGGTCATCTCATCTAACCATCGAAAGAACCCCAGAGGGAAGCGACTACTCCTCCCAATCTCATGCAAGTTCTTCTTTGCCCAACTCTAACCCAGAACCATACATGGAAGGAAATTCTGGGAACACCAGTTTCACTGAATTCGCAAAATACACACCACCATAACGATGTACTTACACCCATTATGAACTTCTGTCTGTCTCCCCCTCAACAAGGCTTAGAACTCCCAGCTGTGACCAAAAATTGTCTTACTTTTTTTTTTGTATGATCAAACTCTGAGACATTGTGGGCAGCATTGTAGACAGATACTTTTTTTTTTTGAGACAGAGCCTCAAGCTGTCACCCTGGGTAGAGTGCCGTGGTGTCACAGCTCACAGGAACCTCCAACTCCTGGGCTCAAGCGATTCTCCTGCCTCCGCCTCCCAAGTAGCTGGGACTACAGGTGCCTGCCACAACGTCCGGCCATTTTTTGGTTGCAGCTGTCATTGTTGTTTGGTGGGCCCCAGCTGGATTTGAACCTGCCAGCTCAGGTGTATGTGGCTGGCCCCTTAGCTTCTTGAGCCACAGGCGCCAAGCCTGTAGACAGACACGTAATAAAATTTTTTTTAGTTAAATTCAGAGTGAAATGCATTAAAATGAATAGGCAGTGACTGAGTCTTGTCCTGTGTCCTCTATAATTCAGGGCATGGTACCTGGGGGCTCATGTTTCTCAGTGATAAGTGTGAAATGAATATTTGTTAATACACAGAATTGCTGAGAGAGGTAATTTCTGAAGAAAGATGAAACACTCTTTGAATAACTGGTGAGTCTGAGGGTAAGTTCCATTTGTTTTGAGAAGGACCTTTCTTTTTTTTTTTTTTTGTTTGTAGAGACAGAGTCTCACTTTATGGCCCTTGGTAGAGTGCCATGGCCTCACATAGCTCACAGCAACCTCCAACTCCTGGGCTTAAGCGATTCTCTTGCCTCAGCCTCCCAAGCAGCTGGGACTACAGGTGCCCGCCACAACGCCCAGCTATCTTTTTTTTTTTTTGGTTGCAGTTTGGCCGGGGCCGGGTTTGAACCCGCCACCCTCGGAATATGGGGCCGGCGCCCCACCGACTTTCTTACTTCAGATCAACAGAAGACACAGGAAATGGGGGGTGGCAGGGATAGTGCCCTTTGCCTGGGAAGTGGGAGAATGTGAAAATAATGCTGTGTGCAGATCCAAGCTCAGGCAGAAGGTACCAGACCTGGCGGGGCCACAACGGCTTCCACAGTGAAAGAGGTAATTGCTACACCTGGTGATGCCACGACCTCATTTACAGATTTTCTCATTGTCTAAAAGCTCACATGTAATTTCTTTTTGGCAATTTTGCAGGCAATCTGCCTCTGAAACTGCAGTAGTTTTTCCACTCACGGGTATCTATCTATAAAATTAGCAATAATTTATTATTCTAACAATTGCTTTTACCCCATCCAATGAAAATTCAGATTTTCATAGATTGCTTCTTGATTGGAGGATGTGTGCTGCTGTTTCTTTGTAGAGATGGAGAATCATGATTGTTTTTTGCCCCCATAGTCAAAACATGCTACTGGCTTAAGGAGAGCATGGAGCCATGGTGGCTACCAGCTGCTCCTAAACACTCCTCATTCTGGGGCTGCAGAAGGCTTCCCTTGAAAGTAGGAGTTTTTTTCCTCTTGGGCAGCAATTCATGTCAAACCAAGGTGGAGAAGAGACAGACCCTTCCTGAAATCAGACTTTCTCCTCATGGGGCAACTCCTGCCAGGTGTAGGAAGAAAAAAAAAATCAAAATGTATTTGAAAAAAAGGGAGAGAAAAGGCAAGAGAAAGTTTGCATAACCCGAAAAAATGCCGCAGTTAGCACTGACCAATAAAAGCTCTGCTTGTGTTTGGAGTGTAAAACTAGATACTTTGGCTTGATCATGGACCGAATTCTCTTTAGTCTGATCTCTCTCTCTCTATTTTTTCCGCCCCCGCAGGAACTACAGGCACCTGCCACAATACCTGGCTAGTTTTTTCTATTCTTAGTAGAGACAGGGTCTTGCTCTTGCTCAGGCTGATCTCGAACTCCTGAGCTCAGGCAATCCACCTGCCTCTACCTCCCAGAGTGCTGGGAATACAGGCATGAACCACTGTGATTAGCCATTGCACTCCAGCCTGTGCAACATAGTGAGAACCAATATCTAAAAAAGTTTTTTAACTAAAAAAAGCTAAAAAACCCCCCAAACCCTCTACATTAATGGTGGGACCCTCATCTGTATGAAAACATATTTATATGTGTATATACCTGCCTAGAAAATAGGAAAGATGCAATACATTGAAATAGATGGGGGAATTTATTGGTGACTTCGGCCTCATTCTTCTTCACTTGTAGTATAGACTAGATAAGGAGTTCATTATTTATTTATTTATTTTTGGGGGTAAGATTATTAAAAGTTTATCTTCAGGGGCTGGGCACGGTGCCTCACTCCTGTAATCCTAGGACTTTGGGAGGCTGAGGTGGGAGGATAACTTGAGGCCTGGAGTTCAAGACCAGGCTGAGCAGCATAGTGAGACCTGATCTCTAGCTGTTCTTTCTGACTAGTGATACGATCTAGAACAGCATTGTCCGACAGAACTGTCTCCTTGATGGAAATGCTCCACCTCTACACTGTCTGGTATAGTAGCCACTAGCCACCTGGGCTTACTGGGCACTTGGAATGTGGCTAGTCCTATTGTAATGTGCTATACGTATAAAATACACACTGGGTTTTGTTTTTCGAGAGAGTCTCACTATGTCGCCCTCGGTAGAGTGCCGTGGCGTCACAGCTCGCAGCAACCTCTGAACTCTTGGGCTTACGTAGTTCTCTTGCGTCATCATCCCTTGTAGATGGGACTACAGGCGCCCGCCACAATGCCCGGCTATTTTTTGTTGCTGTTGTCACTGTTGTTTAGCTGGCCCAGGCGGGGTTCGAACCCACCAGCCTCAGTGTATGTAGCTGGTGCCGTAACCGCTGTGCTACGGGCACAGAGCCTACATACAGGTTTTTTAAGACTTGGTATGAAAAGATAATTGTGAAATATATGATTAAATTTTGTATTGATTAAATGTCAATATGATAATATTTGAGAAATATTGGTCTAAATTAACCAATGTCAACATTAATCTCATTTGTTCCTTTTTACTTCCTTTAATGTGACTACTAGATATGTGACTTATGATATATTTCTTTTTTTTTTTTGTGGTTTTTGGCCGGGGCTGGGTTTGAACCCACCACCTCTGGCATATGGGACCAGCGCCCTACTCCTTGAACCACAGGCGCCACCCGATATATTTCTTTTGAACAGCACTGGTTTAGTGTTTAAATGAAATTTGAAATCAAACAAACTAGAATTTAACTCTCAGTCTTCACTTTTCTAACTAGGCGAACTTCAGCAAGCTACTTAACCAATCACTGTTCTTTTTCAGTTGTAAAACAGGGATGATGAACAGAACCTAGCTAAAATATTATGGATAATATAAAGCTGCTTTCTCATGGAGTGCCTGGCACATGTTAACAGCCCACTGAGAATTATTATTAATAGTTATTCTGATTTCTAAATTTTCAAGATTAATATGACTTTCTTATGTAATAAATATTAAAAAGAAAATTGAAATAATTCAATTAAAAATAGAAGTCATTCATTTTTAACCACAATCAGAAGCTGAATGTTTATGTTGTTCTAATAATGTTTGCTTTGTTGTGTATTGTGTGTGCGTGGGCAGACACAAACCTTGGACGAGAGAGTTTAGTTGAGGACCGTTACAAGTGACCATTTATTAGGTAATCCCGTTCTTGCCTTCTGACCCTGGTCCTCTCTATTCTAGTAAGGGGAGGGGATAATTGCATCATAGTTCTCCCTGGCGCACACAACACACCAAGTGTTTGCCTATATTTAGCCAACATGAAGTCACTGAAACTCTATGCCCACACGATGCAATTAGTGCTTTGTTATTTGTTGCTCACATGGCTCATATCCTCACTGCTCTGCATGTCCTTAGATGAATTGAAAGGACTGAAAACCTTTTGTTGCTGGTAACTGTGTGTGGAGAGTAAGAACTGAAATCCCAAATCAATGAAATCGCTGGAAGGGACCCTGAAGTGAATTTTTGATTGTCTCCTGCAAGCCAGGGAGACCTCACTTATCCTCTTCTTTGATGGAAGGGGTGGGACAAGGGCAAACTGGCTGGGGAGGAAGGAAGTGTCCATGTTCTACTCAACTGGTAAAGGCAGAATGTCTGATCAGTGGCTCCCAGTAGTGGTGCTGACTCCGTTCTCCTTCCAGCCATCAGAAATGACACATGAGACACAGAAAAACAGCAGCTTGAGCCCAAGAGTTTGAGATTGCTGTGAGCTATGATGTTACAGCACCCTACAGAGGATGACAAAGTGAGACTCTATCTCAAAAAAAAAATACTAGTAATGAATCCCCAACAATTAAAAAAATAATAATAATAGTGTATATTTCATTTATGTCATCATGTTATTTGTCTTCCATCAAAAAACATTTTGTTTATTATTTTATTGTAAACTAAACAATTTATAATAGTATGTATTTGTGGTGTACAAAGTAATCAATACAGTGTGGAATAATTAAATCAAATAATTAACATATCCAACACCTCAAATACTTACGTTTTGTGGCAAGAACATTTGAAATTTACTCTATTAATAACTTTGAATTAATCCTAATTTTTGTAATTTTACTAAAAAATGTTTCCAGCCTCATTCTTCATCACTTGTAGTATAGGCTGGATAAGGAGTTTATTTTTTATTTATTTATTTTTTGGGGTAAGATTATTAAAAGTTTATCTTCAGGGGCTGGGCATGGTGCCTCACTCCTGTAATCCTAGGACTTTGGGAGGCTGAGGTCGGAGGATAACTTGAGGCCAGGAGTTCAAGACCAGGCTGAGCAACATAGTGAGACCTGATCTCTATCAAAAATAGAAAAATTAGCCAGGCATAATGTCACATTCCTGTAGTCTCAGCTACTTAGGAGGCTCAGGCAGGAGCATCACTTGAGCCCAGGAGTTTGAGATTACAGTGAGCTATGATCATGCCACCTCACTCTAGCTTGGGCGAAATTTATCCTTAGGCAACATTATAAACAAAATAAAAGCAACCAGATAAGCACAACTCAAACACGCGGCAATTTAGAGTGGCTACACGGCAATTTGAAGTGGCCATGGCTTTGATGCTAAATCATCATATCCCACAGGCTACAACAAAGAGGTTACAGACCATTACCAGCACACCTTTATCTCTTACAGAAGAAGCATGCAAATAAGAGTCAGGTGAATTCATTTCAGCAGCAACAGTGAGTTAACTCAGATTTATTAAAAAGTAAATGATTTCAAACTTCAGCACTTTATTATTAGTAACAAGTTAATTTCCACATACCTCATATTCTAATGAGAAGGGCTATGTTGAACAGTAACCAGTCATCGACAGCTCAGTGTGAATGAAGATCTGAGTATAGATTCTAAAAGATGAAATGAGGTAGAAAAAAGGAGAGGACAGTGGGCGTGAAGTCAGGAGGGGGCAACCTGGGGGAGAAAACGGCCCTAACGTTCTAATTTTGCACACTGACTCTGGCCTCAGGAATGACCGACCACCCTACAGCCTATTCCTACTTGCCTCAAAATCATAGAAACTGCCAGTAGGGGAAGAAAAAAACCACCGGAAATGGAATCCTTTAAAATTATGATTTATATTTTGCTTCTACTAATTGCTATGATTACCACTACTAATTAGCATGATAAAAAAGGGAAATCTGTTTTTTTCTGAAGCTTTTATACATTGACAGTCATTATAGTGACCATTTATGGTAAGTTTTAAAATGCATTAGAATGGTTGTAGTGAGGTTGGGAGTAAATATGGTTTTAAAATATAAATACATAAAAATAATAATTCCATTAGTACAACAGTTAAAATGTGCCTAGTATAATTGTTAACAGCTTTTACTACTCTAACTATAGAAGAAAGTGCTTTTTAGAAAAAATTGCATAAAGATGATACATTTCAAATTTGAAAAAAACATGATTCATTAAATGGGGCACTGTTTGGAAAAAACACTCAAAGTGGGTCTTTGCTATAACGCCACAAGACTTACCAGCATAGAAGAAGAATTCGGTGACACACCCACCAAGCAGGGGACACCAGCTGGGCATCTTCTCACTTGATTCCAACATTATCTACCTAGAAACAGCCTCACCTCCCGTAGGGTGAGGGCTCAGTCCCCAAAACTACCCTACTGCTCAGATACCACTTGGAAGTCTGAGCCTATGCAACTTCTGCCTTACTGGCTTCAAGCTGGGGCTCCCATGACCCCCTCTGGGGGCTGGATCCTGTGGGAGCAGCTCACAGAACTCAAGGAAACACTTACTTACATTTACCCATTTATTATAAAGGATATTACAAGGGATAAGATGAAGAGATATGCAGGGCGCGGGCCCAGAGCTTCCAGGAACCTCCCCATGTGCAGCTCTCCAGAAGCTCTCCGAACCCTGTCCTTCTGGATTTTTTTTTTTTTTTTTTGCCGTTTTTGGCTGGGGCTGGGTTTGAACCCACCACCTCTGGCATATGGGGCTGGCGCCCTATCCCTTTGAGCCACAGGCGTCGCCCAATCCTTCTGGGTTATTATGGAGGGCTCGTTACATAGTGATGATTGACTACTGTGTAGATATGTTATTGGAGAAAAAGCTCAGGTTCTATACCCAGCAAGGCCCATCTGTTCAGTCTTTTCCTGGCCTCTCAGTGAAGCATTCCTGCCTCAAAGGTATAGGGCAAAGGGTCTTTTGACTCATAATCATGTTAGAATCCAGCCTTGAGCAGGGGGAAGGAGGACAGGAGAAAGTCAGAGAGAAAGATTCTGTCTTTTGAGGCCTGCTTCTGAGTTCCAAAGGGCCCCCGCATTATAAGAAAAGACTATAACAAGGGTTATGGGAGTTACAAGCCAGGAACTGTGAACAAAAGCCTATATATCATAATAGCACAGGCACCTATTTGAGAAATAAAATAAATGTGAATATCTTGCTCCACTTATAAAATATATTTCAAATGGTCTATGATTTTAAAATAAAATAAATGAATCAATTCTTGTAGATAAACTGAGTTTTTGGTTTGTTTATTGGTTTTTTTTTTTTTTTTACTCTTAGAGTAAGGAAGCTCTCAAGAGAGATTGCCAATCAAGGCTTTATTACTAAAATATCTCTGCAGCAAAAGACATGAGAAACATGATTGTATCAATTCTGGGGAAAATATTTGCAATATTATGACAAAGGGGTACGATATAATGATATTTACACATAATGACCACAGTGAGGTTTACAAGGAAAAAACATTCCTGTAAATCAATGGGCAGGGGACTTGGATAAGAAATTTATTTATTTATTTATTAAGATAAGAAATTTATTTATTTATTAAGATAAGAAATTTATTTATTTATTTATTTATTTATTTATTTATTTATTTATTTTGAGACAGAGTCTCAAGCTCTGGGTAGAGTGCCGTGGCGTCATAGATCGCGGCAACCTCTAACTCTTGGGCTCAAGCAATCTTCTTGCCTTAGTTTTTCTATTTTTCATAGAGACGGGGTCTTGTTTTTGCTCAGGCTGGTCTTGAACTCATGAGCTCAAGCAACTCACCCACCTCAGCTGCCCAGAGTGTTAGGATTACAAGCGTGAGCCACCACACTTGGCCTTGGATAAGTAGTTTAAAGAAGAAGCAAAACTACAGTTTTGGCTGGTCAGCACAGGGAGATGTTAGATCACTAGTCTAATCCCCATTTTACACAGAAAGGAAACTGGGGTTCAAAGTTGGTCAGTTGTGTGTGTGTGCCTTTTGTCAACCAACCAATTAGTATAAAAAAAAATCAATTTTACCTTTAAAACTGCAGAGATCTTTTTTTTTTTTTTTTTTTGTAGAGACAGAGTCTCACTACGGCCCTCGGTAGAGTGCCATGGCCTCGCACAGCTCACAGCAACCTCCAACTCCTGGGCTCATGCGATTCTCTTGCCTCAGCCTCCCGAGTAGCTGGGACTACAGGCGCCCGCCACAACGCCTGGCTATTTTCTTTCTTTTTTGAGACAGAGTCTCGCTTTGTTGCCCTCGGTAGACTGCTGTGGTGTCACAGGTCACAGAAACCTCCAGCTCATGGGCTTAGGCGATTCTCTTGCTTTAGCCTCCCAAGCAGCTGGGACTATAGGTGCCTGCCAAAACACCCAGCTATTTTTTTATTGCAGTTTAGCCGGGGTCAGGTTTGAACCTGCCACCCTCAGTATATGGGGTTGGCGCCCTACTCACTGAGCCACAGGTGCTGCCCAAAACTGTAGAGATCTTTACACATCAAATATGAACAAAAGAAGACCAATTTGCAGCCCTCCGCATTCAGAGCCATATGAGTGAGTGGCCCTTGGAAGGCATGAGGAAAAATGCAGGAGAAGAAATGCCCAGACCCCATTTGCACTCCTGGCTGCAGAGCACAAGAGAAGTGAGCTCATTTGGCTTGGGCTGCTCTTACAGCAGCTTCAGAGGCTGGGATGTCAGACATTGAGTTAAAAAGACATTCCAGGTCAGCACTATTTGTTTGGATGACAAACTCCAGCCCAGCTCTGCTAAAGGTCACTACCTGCAGGGCAAGGCTTTTCTGACCATGGATGTAAAGACCTCGTTAGCTGTCCAGGGCTGGACACTGATACAATCTGAACGGAAGCCAAGAGGGAGGCAAGAAAGCAAAATCTGTATAATCTTAGTGGCTTAAGCCGTCACCCAGGTCAGGGGTCCCTAAATCTGGCCTGCATATAACTAAAGGCATGAGAAATAATAATTTTAGGTAGCACACAGACACATTTTAAATTTTAGTGGCCTTGCATTTGTTTTAATATGTATAAAAACATAACTGGTACATAAAAGTCATGCTGTCACACATATGAGTATTTTTCAGGATGAGTCTATATGACGTTTTAGGTTAAAAAGTGACTTCAGGGGCGGCACCTGTGGCTCAATGGAGCAGGGCGCCGGCCCCATATGCTGGAGGTGGCGGGTTCAAATCCAGCCCTGGCCAGAAACTGCAAAAAAAAAAAAAAAAAGTGACTTCAGATGTGCGTGTGTAGTCCCAGGTACTCAGGAGGCTGAGGCGAGAGGATCTTATGAGCCCAAGAGTTCAATAAGACCAGTCTAGGCAACATAGTGAGACTGTTTTCCCCAAAAAAAATTTAAGAGAAGAATAAAAGTGATTTTATTTAACGAACAATACTAAGTAACTAATGGTGCGGGTGTTATTTAAACATGGCAACAATTATGAAGGAGATATACAAATAACTGAAGTTTGGGAGGCACTGATTCCACTTTGTAGGATTTTGTTTTTCCAGCCCTGTAAAGAAATACATTTTATAATGCCTGCCAAGCCATACATACATACATTTATGCAGCTGTAACAACGACTTTGTGACACGATATTTACTCCCACTTCCGTGTTGCCCTGTGGACTCCCCCCTTCTCCCTCCTCCTCACATTTAATTGCCTCTCCCTGTCAGTTCTGCTGCTAAAGGCTCTTTATTCATCCCCTTTCTCTGGCCTATGCCCCTGTCACCTTTCACCTGGATTTTATCCTAACTCATCATCTCACTTCCAATCCAATGTTTCTCCTTGAATCCACCCTCTACACTACTGCCAAAAAAGTTTTTCAAAAACTTTGATCTGACCCTGTCATGCCCCAGTGCACAGGGCAAGGTCCAAACTGCTCAGTAAGACTTTAAAGGAATCTGGTTGCTGGTCTCTGTTGACCTTCCCAAACTCAAATGCTGACAGATCAGTACTAAAAACCCAGGTTTCTTCATTGACGAATCTAGATCTTTTTTCAGTACATCAAAAAATCTCTCCCTGCTGTTTTCATTTCACAGGTAGTACCTGTCTCTCTGACACAGTGTTTTGAGTAAACTCTGTTCTGAGATAAACAGAAAGTCACAACGTATGCTAGACCTGGACAAGGGTGTTGAGTCCCTGAAATATAATCAGTGGGGACACAGAATGAACTAGTGGCAGAAGTGAATAAAAAGGAAATGAATAGTTTATTAGTTAATAGTTCCAGATCAACCTGAGCAAGCGCAAGACACCATCTCTTACGAAATAAATAAATAGACCAGCTGCAGGGTTCATGTTGTAACCTTAGCATTTTAGGAGGCCAAGGTGGGAGGATCACTTGAGGCCAGGAGTTTGAGACCAGCCTGAGCAAGAGCAAGACCCTCTCTCTATAAAAGATAGAAAAATTATCTGAGCGTGGTGTTCTGTACCTATGGTCACAGTTTTTTAGTGATCCAGTTTTTTAGTGATCACAGTTTAGTGATCCAGGAGGATCACTGGAACCATGAATTTCGAGTTGCTGTGAGCTATGATGATGCCACTGGACTCTAGTCCAGACAACAGAGTGAGACGTTGTCATAATAAATAAAATGGTCTGGCAAGTATGGAAGAAGGGGTGGATTCCAGAAAGAAATGATTTTTAAACTGAGACCTGAGTGGTGGGTACGAATTAGTCAGGAGAAAAAGACAGAAGCAGGCAGAACTCAGCAGTCAGGCAAAGAATTTCAGAATGCGTATCCAGTGGTATCAACTGAAACCCTCCCTGCAGACATGATTGGCTGCTTCTCCCTCTCTCCTTGCTGACAGAAACTTCCTCCCATGAGACAGGCGGTGAATGGCACATACTGGCTCCTCAGCTTCTTTTAACTGGGACTGGGGCATGTGACCTAACCCTGGCCAAGAGAACTGACATCGATCCTTTGCTTGGTCAAAGTCTAGTCAAGCTTCTGACTCTTCTAGGCCCACATGTGCACTTCTTTGTAAAATCCTGTTTTAGCAAAGAACCCTGCTAAGTCAATTTAGCAAGAATCCCCTACCTGGATATCACAGGTGGTACCTGCATGGGTGACTCCTGAAGGTGGAATCATTAGTATGTTGTGGTCTAACATCTGACCCCTCTCCTCCATCAGCTCTCAGATGATGTCTAATCATGCTAGCCAGCCTTTAGCAAGAACCTCATCAGGTCAGTTTAGCATCCCCTCTTACCCCTAATGTTTCCCCTTAGTAATTTTCTTTCTTTTTTTTTTTTTAATTGTTGGGGATTCATTGAGGGTACAAGAAACCAGGTTACACTGATTGCATTTGTTAGGTAAAGTCCCTCTTACAATTGTGTCCTGCCGCCAAAAGGTGTGTCACACACCAAGACCCCACCCCCCTCCCTCCTTCCCTCTCTCTGCTCTTCCTTTCCCCACCCTCCCTCCTTCTTTCTCTGTGTGCTCTCCCCTTCCCTACCCCCACCGTGTCATTAATTGTCATTAATATCAAAATTGAGTACATAGGATTCATGCTTCTCCATTCTTGTGATGTTTTACTAAGAATAATGTCTTCCACTTCCATCCAGGTTAATACAAAGACTGTAAAGTCTCCCTTTTTTTTTAAATTATTTATTTTTATTATTAAATCATAGCTGTGTACATTAGTGCAGTCAAGGGGTACAATGTGCGGGTTTCATATACAATCTGAAATATTCTCATCGAACTGTTCAACGTAGCCTTCATGGCATTTTCTTAGTTATCGTATGTAGACATTTGTATTCTGCCTTTAGTAAGTTTCGCCTGTACCCATTCTAAAATGCACTGTAGGTGTGGCCCCACCCATTCCCCTCCCGCCACCAAAACCTCCCCCCTCCCTTCCCCTTCCTTGGCCCCCTCCCCATGGTCTTGTGCTATAGTTGGGTTAGACATTTTTAAAATGTTGATTATTTCCAGCCATGAGCATGGTATGTTCTTCCATTTATTAATATCCTCTGCTATTTCCTTTCTTAATTTCATAATTTTCTTTATGGAGGTCCTTCATCTCTTTTGTTAGGTATATTCATAGGTATTTCATTTTCTTTGAAGCTATTGTGAAGGGAGTTGTGTCCTTTATTAGCCTCTCATCTTGGCTGTTTTTGGCATATACAAAGGCAACTGACTGGTGGACATTGATTTTATATCCTGAGACATTACTGTATTTTTTGATGACTTCCAGGAGTCTTGTGGTTCTCTAAGTATAAGATCCTGTCGTCAGCAAAGAGGAAGAGTTTGACCTCCTCTGCTCCCATTTGGATGCACTTTATGTCCTTGTCTTGCCTAATTGTATTGGCTAGAACTTCCAGAACTATGTTGAATAGTAATGGTGACAGAGGACAACCTTGTCTGGTTCCAGTTCTAAGAGGAAAAGCTTTCAGTTTTATTCCATTCAGTAAAATATTAGCTGCGCGTTTGTCATAGATAGATTCAGTCAGTTTAAGAAATGTGCCACCTATGCCTGTACTCTTCAGTGTTCTAATTAGAAAAGGATGCTGGATTTTATTGAATACTTTCTGCATCTATTGAGAGGATCATATGATCTTTATTTTTGCCTCTGTTAATATGGTGGATAACATTTATAGACTTGAGTATGTTAAACCAGCCTTGCATCTCTGGGATGAAACCTACTTGATCATGATGTATGACTTTTTTGATGATATGCTGTAATCTATTGGCTAGGATTTTGTTGAGAATTTTTGCATCTATATTCATGAGTAAAATTGGTCTGAAATTCTCCTTTTTAGTTGGGTCTTTTCTTGGTTTTGGTATCAGGGTGATGTTTGCTTCATAGAATGTGTTGGGGGAAGATTCCTTCCTCCTCAATATTTTGGAATAATTTCTGCAGTATGGGAATAAGTTCTTTGAAGTTTTTTTTTTTTGAGACAGAGCCTCAAGCTGTCACCCTGGGTAGAGTGCTGTAGTATCACAGCTCACAGCAACCTCCAACTCTTGGGTTCAAGTGATTCTCCTGCCTCCGCCTCCCAACTAGCTGGGACTACAGGCGCCCATCACAACGCCTGGCTATTTTTTGGTTGCAGCCATCATTGTTGATTGGCAGGCCGGGCTGGATTCGAACCCGCCAGCTCAGGCGTATGTGGCTGGCACCTTAGCTGCTTGAGCCACAGGCGCCGAGCATTCTTTGAAGTTTTGATAGAATTCTGGTGTGAAGCCATCTGGACCAGGGCATTTTTTTGTTGGAAGATTTTTTATTGTTTCTTTGATCTCAGTGCTTGAAATTGGTCTGTTCAGGAGCTCTATTTCTTCCTGGCTACATCAAGGGAAAGGGTGTGATTCCAAATATTGATCCATTTCCTTCACATTGTCAAATTTCTGGGCATAGAGTTTCTGGTAGTATTCAGAGATGATCTCTTGTATCTCTGTGGCATCAGTTTTGTTATTTCCCCTTTATCATTTCTTATTGAGGTTACTGAGATTTTACTTTTCTATTTCTAGTTATTCTGGCCAAAGGTTTATCTATTTTATTTATTTTTCCAAAAAACCAACTCCTTGTTTCATTAATTTTCTGAATGATTCTTTTGTTTTCAATTTCATTGATCTCTGAATTGATTTTGTATATTTCTTTTTTTTTTTGTAGAGACAGAGTCTCATTTTATGGCCCTGAGTAGAGTGCCGTGGCCACACACAGCTCACAGCAACCTCCAACTCCTGGGCTTAAGCGATTCTCTTGCCTCAGCCTCCCGAGTAGCTGGGACCACAGGCGCACGCCACAACGCCCGGCTATTTTTTGGTTGCAGTTTGGCTGGGGCCGGGTTTGAACCCACCACCCTTGGTATATGGGGCCAGCGCCCTACTGACTGAGCCACAGGCGCCGCCCGATTTTGTATATTTCTTTTCTTATACCGGGTTTAGGCTTAGATTGTTCTTCTTTTTCCAATTCCATAAGATGGCTCGAGAGTTCATCTAAAGTGATAAATTTTCCTCTCAGAATTGCTTTTGCAGTATCCCACAGGTTTTGGTAGCTTGCGTGTTCATTGTTGTTATGCTCAGGGAGTATGATTTCCTCTTTTATTTTTTTCTTGTCCCCAACTGTCATTCAAGAGAAGGCTGTTTAATTTCCATGCCTTTGTGTGGGGTTGAACATTTTTGTTGGAGTTGAGTTCCACCTTGAGTTCCGCCTTGTGGTCTGAGAAGATACAAGGTAAAATTTTGATTCTTTTAATTCTGTTGAGGCTTGTTTTGTGTCCCAGGATATGATAAATTTTGGAGAATGTTCCATGGGGTGATGAGAAGAATATATATTCTTTTTTTAAATTTTTTATTAAATCATAGCTGTGTACATTAATGCGATCATGGGGTACCATACCCCAGTTTTATAGACCATTTGACATATTTCACACTGGTTAACATAGCCTTCCTGGCATTTTCTTAGTTATTGTGTTAAGACACTTATATTCTACATTTACTAAGTTTCACATGTACCCTTGTAAGACGCACTGTAGGTGAAGAATGTATATTCTTTATGCTTGGGATGGAGTGTTCTATATGCGTCTATCAAGCACAGTTGTCCTAGGGTCTCATTTAAGTCCCTTATATCTTTGTTTAATTTCTGTTTAGAGGATATGTTCAACTCTGTAAAACAAGTGTTAAAGCACTTGTTATTATGGTGTTATAGGATATCATATTGCTCAGACTGAGTAAGGTCTGTTTCAAGAATCTGGGAGCATTTAAGTTGGTTGCATAAATATTTAGAATTGAAACGTCTTCTTGTTGTATTTTTCTCTTGACCAATAAAAAGTGACCATCTTTGTCTTTTTTTACTTTAGTTGCTTTAAATCCACATGTATCTGAAAATAAGATTGCAACCCCTCTTTTCTTCTGAATTCCGTTGCCTGAAAAATTGTCTTCCACCCCTTAACTCAGAGTTTTAATTTGTCTTGAAGCTAGGTGTGTTTCCTGCAGACAGAAATGAATGGCTTGTGTTTTAATCTAATCAGCCAATATATGCCTCTTCAGTGGGGAATTCAAGCCATTAACATGTATTGAGATAATGGATAAGTGTGGTGGTATTCTTTTTTTTTTTTTTGTAGAGACAGAGTTTCACTGTACCACCCTTGGATAGAGTGCTGTGGCGTCACATGGCTCACAGCAAACTCTAACTCTTGGGCTTATGCGATTCTCTTGCCTCAGCCTCTGGAGCAGCTGGGACCACAGGCACCCGCCACAACGCCCGGCTATTTTTTTGTTGCAGTTAGGCCGGGGCTGGGTTTGAACCCACCACCCTCGGCATATGGGGCCGGTGCCCTACTCACTGAGCCATAGGCGCAGCCCAGTGTGGTGGTATTCTATTCATCTTACTTTGTAAGAGTCCATTGCTTAGTTTTATCTTTTGCATCATTGTGGAAATTAGGTTCTGTCCTTTAATTTCTGAGTTCTTACTTTACTGTTGATCCATTGTGATGGTCAGTGTGTTAAACAGGTTGAAGTATTTCCTGTAGAGCTGGTCTTGTTGTGGTGAATTTCCTCAATGTTTGCATATCAGTAAATGATTTGATTTATCTGTTGATTTTAAAGCTTAGCTTAGCAGGATGTAAAATTCTGGGCTGGAAATTGTTCTGTTTAAATAGATTAAAGGTAGATGTCCATTGTTTTCTTGCTTGAAAAGTTTCATTAGAGAAGTCTGTGGTCACTCTGATAGATTTGCCCCTGTAGATCAACTGGCGCTTACTCCTGGCAGCTTGAAGAATCTTTTCTTTTGTCTTAACATTGGACTGGTTCATCACAATGTGTCTTGGAGAAGCTCAATTAGAGTTGAGGTGACCTGGGGTCTGATATCCCTCTGAAAGGTGTGTGTCAGAATCTTCGGTAATATTTGGGAAATTTTCATTTATAATATTCTCTAGTATGGCTTCCGTTCCCCTGGGGCATTCTTCTTCCCCTTCTGGGATACCTATGACTCGTATGTTTGAATGCTTCATAAAGTCCCATAATTCTGTCACTGAATGTTCTGCTTTCTCTCTCTCTTCTTATCTGCCTCTTTAACTATCTGGGTTATCTCAAGAGCTTTGTCCTCTAACTCTGAGATTCTTTCTTCTGCATGGTCTAATCTGTTGTTGATACTTTCTATAGCATCTTTAAGTTCCCTAATTGCTTCAGTTCCTCAACTCTGCTATATCCTTTCTATATTCTTCATATCTCTTATGTGATTCTGTTTTTGGATTTCCTTTTGGTTATTTTCCACTTTATCAGCATTTTCCTTCATTGTTTCTATCATTTCCTTCATTGTTTTCATCATCTGTATTCTAAATTACCTTTCTGTCATTTCTAACATTTCTTTATAGGTGGAATCTTCTGCAGTAGCTACCTCACAGTCCCTTGGGGGGAGGGGGTTTTGCTCTGGACTGGTTTTTCATGTTGTCAGGATTTTTCTGCTGATTCTTCCTCATGAGTGATTTCTTTTTATCTGTTTCCTTGCCCTAATTTTCCTTTCACTCCCCCTTGCTCTTTAAGTTACCATGCCTCTGGCCTAGGGTTTCAATGAGTCCTTTTGGTACAGGACCAGAAGGATAAGAAGATTGAAGAGCAAGAAGGGAAAAAGATTTAAAAAAAAGAAAGAAAGAAAAAGAAAAGAAAAAAGAGAAGGGGGGGGTGAGTAATAGGGAATATTGACAAAAAGAAGAGAGGCATAGAAAGAGGGAGACAGCAGCAATATAGGTGTATAGTAGGGTACTTTGACCCAACCTTAAAAACATCCAACCTCTGGGGTTGCCAGGTTGGGTGGTTTCCTTGAGTCAGCAGCTCTTTGCCAGCCTGTTCAGACACAGCAACCCACCTCCACCAAGTAGAGAGGAAAGATAAAGATACTATAAATCAAACCAAACCAAACAAATGGAAAACTTTATGGAATAAAATTGGGGGAAAACCAAATAATAGGGGTAGAAACACTAACAAAAATGAAGTTCTAATTGTTAAAGAAGGCAATAATGGAAAATTATATTGAAACTAGGAAAATGAAGAAAGAAAAGAAAGAAAGAAAAAAGAAAAATCTAGAGGGAAAATGTTGGAATTTTAAAAATGAAGAAAAAAATAAAACCCCAAAGCCCCAAACAAAGCAGGATATATATCTTGCTGAATATTGTCTGGGCAACAGGTGATCTTCTGGGGTATGAGATGTTAATCACAATGCTGATACAGCTATAGGAGATGGAGACTGGAGATTCTCAAACCCTGTAGGGTGGAAAGCCTAAATCTCTCCTTAGCCTGCTTAAAAGTTAACCTTGGTTAAGCAGAAGCTGCCCAGGAAAGCACTTGTTGTTGGCTATCCACTTAACCAGTGTGCCAAAACTGGTCTCACTCTATGCCCCTGAGGGCCAAGGCTATAAGGCATCTCAGTCCCTGCCTTTAGGCTATTCAGTCTCTAGATTACTCACCCACCAGATCCCCCCTCTGAGACCCCGAGGGGGGAGCTTGCTGGGGCAGTTTTCCCACAGTGGCTCCCTGCGGCCCACAGCTGAACACTATTAGCTCTGATTGGCTCAGCGGTGCAGTCAGGGGCCCTAGACAACACTTAAAGTCTTCCACACTCTCTCTCAAGTTCTCCCAAGGTAGTTCAACTGAGTGCCAAGTCCAAAAAAAAAAAAACAAAAACAAAAAAGCTCACAGGTAAGGCCTTTCCAGTCTGCAATCTCACTGTTGCTATACTTACAGCTACTAGCAGTTTTAGACTTAGATCAAATGAACACATGCAACCACTTGCCAGTTCTCCACTGCTTTTGTCCTCCTCATGGGGTCCAGTAGTCTCTCACTGACTCCCTGTGTCCCCAAAGGGATGTTTCTGGGCAGATCCCACTAGCCAGAGTCTTCTCTCCCCAGTCTAATCATGCCCAGTTGCAAGGAAGCTGTTACTTCACCACCATCTTGCTCCTCCCTGCAGTTTGCTTTTTTCCTTCCCTTAGTAATTTTCTATCCTCTGACCCCTTCCTTCCAACCTGCTCCTTGGCTATACATTCCCCCTTGCCCATGCTGTATTCAGAGTTGAGCCCCCTCTCTCTCCCCAACTGCGAAGTCCCATTGCGGTCCCTATATATATCTCAAAGGTAGTGAATAGTCTTCCTTACCATGATTTAACAAGTATCAAATAATTTTTTTCTTTAATAGGACCTGAGAGCAGCGTGGCGCCTGTGGCTCAGTGGGTAGGGCACCTGCCCCATATATCGAGGGTGGCAGGTTCAAACCTGGCCCCGGCCGAACTGCAACAAAAAAAAATAGCTGGGCATTGTGGCAGGCACTTGTAGTCCCAGCTACTTGGGAGGCTGAAGCAAGAGAATTGCCTAAGCCAGGAGCTGGAGGTTGCTGTGAGCTGTGTGACTCCATGGCACTCTACCGAGGGCAATAAAGTGAAATTCTGTCTCTACAAAAAAAAAAAATATATATATATATATATATATTTGACCTGAGAGCAAATGAAAGTTTCTGAGACAGCGAGCAGTGCCTGTGGCTCAAGGAGTAGGGCGCTGGTCCCATATGTCAGAGGTAGTGGGTTCAAACCCAGCCCTGGCCAAAAAAACCACAAAAAAAAGAAAGTTTCTGAGAAAGGTTTCTTCCTTAGTAAAAAGGTACAAGGGAGAAAGAAAGATACAACTTTCTTTGGCTAGATAGTGTCATGTCTGTATGTGATGCATGGGCCTAAGGCAGCTACTTTGTGACCATGAGGCAACAAGCTTAAGGACAAATCCAATGGGCTAAGGATGTTAAAAAGGAAAACATCTTGCATGACGATATTGACCACCCAAAATGCCTCTGGAAGTACCTATCTTTGGATTTTTGTTATGTGAGGTAATATCCTTATTTTTAAGTCTCTTCTAGTTGGGTCTTTTGTTCCTTGTAGCTGAAAATCTTCCTCATCGATATAGTCCTTCAATAGCTTCCAATTATCTTTTTTTCTTTTTTGTAGAGACAGAGTCTCACTTTACGGCCCTTGGTAGAGTGCCGTGGCCTCACACAGCTCACAGCAACCTCCAACTCCTGGGCTTAAGCAATTCTCTTGCCTCAGCCTCCCGAGTAGCTGGGACTACAGGCGCCCGCCACAACGCCCGGCTATTTTTTGGTTGCAGTTTGGCCGGGGCCGGGTTTGAACCCACCACCCTCCGTATATGGGGCCAGCGCCTTACTGAATGAGCCACAGGCACCGCCCGCTTCCCATTATCTTTAAATGAAGATAGAATCATTAATATTTTGTGGTCTGCACGGCCCTCCTAGACTCTTTTGGAGCTATGCTCTCTTTTGGTTTTTAAAGAGAGGGGGTCTCATTATGTTGCCCAGGCTGTACTGAAACTCCCAGGTGCTCCAGCACCACTCATCTTCTTTCAATGCTCCCTCCCACCACAAGAAAGCTTTCATATCTTCCTCCCTTTTCCCACTTAACTCCTCCTGGTTTAGCCCCTCAGCTCACTTATTTCTTCCTCAGCACAAACTTTTGTGCTGCTACATGTTGAAGTAAATCACAGCACAATGAAGAAGGGACTGCACAGGATGGAATGGTGCACCTTGGTGGCAGTTGGTGGGGACACATCACACAGGGAGGCTTTGAGATGGAGCCTGGTAACATATGGACACAGAAGAAACCAAAACCCTCAAATCACCAAGACCAAACTTCTGCAGTTATCATGGAAGTTGGTTCAAGTGGGATTTCAGAAAACTTGGATATTTCTTACAAATCCAAATCTATGGACTGAAACATACCTGCTACATAGTTTTATATTTATTTGGGGATTCTTTGACTAATGTTTCCCCTCCCAGCTGAACTCCCAACCAAACACTTCGCTTCATGATGCAGGGACAGAGGCAATTCTGCTCCCCAAGGTGTGTTCAGAATCTGGCACAGGCCTGGTACGTGGTGTATCTGTCATATATCTGAAGGAGTGAACAAAGGATTCTAAATTTAACCTGTTATAATTGGGGGAAGAGAAGCTGGGCTTTGAGAGACAGGATAGGGAGGTAATCCTTGTTAAAGAGGTTAAGCTACCTTGATAATAGTGACAAGTTATTTAAGAGCTGTATGGAGGGAAAGATGCATTTTGGAATATGTGACTACCTCTTTTTAGATGTCTTGTGCTTTATAAGTTAGATTTCCCCATCGGTATTGGTGCCATGATCCACACTTGGCCACCAAATCCTCTAATTTCCATGACCCTGAGACTTCCCAGGAGAAAGGAGGAGAAAAGAAAAGAAAAAGCTGGCAAACACCACTTCAGAACATTGCTGACGATCAACCCACTTCCACTAACATAAAAAGCAGAGTGGCAGCTAGATACCCCCAGTCTTCCATTTGCCTCCCTGTATTTTCTAGACTCCTTACAGTTAGAGGGGCTCTGTGATTAGTTCTAAAAGGACGGCTGTGAGAAAAGTTGACACTCGTCACTTCTGAGTTGTTCATTTCTCTCATCACTCTTCCTCTGCTACAGCCATCCTGTTCTGGTGGTGGTCTCTGTCAACCACAGTCCCTGAATGACTGGGTGTGGAGCAGGAGCCCCTGGTCACCTGTGTGGGACATTTAGAAGTCACCCTTTGTGATATAAGCCACTGAGATTTGAAAGCATTAGCCTAGGCACATATGGCAACAATGAAGTTGTCTGCACATACCCTATGAAAACAATGATTATTAGAGTAATGGAATATAAATAAAGTTTCTTCTTTTTTTAAAAAAGTCCTTTACGTGGTTATACTATTTGAACAATAGAAGTTGTTCTGAGTTCTTTCCTCCTTCCCTGTTATAGAATTCTACGTCCACATTATTTGCCACAGGACTTGGCAACAGCTTCCACTAGCACAGGCAGAGTAAATCCCAGTCCTCCCACCCACAATTGATGTTGGACGTGGCCATGTGACTTACTTAGCCAGTGGAATAGTGGCTGATATGACAAACAGAAACTTCAAATGTGTGTGCCTAGATTGACTTAGCCTCTTGAACATTCTATTATACAAGAAGCCATAAGAAGAGCATGCCCCAGGCAGCCATTGTTCCTTTATGGTTCCTCCAAAATTGGAACCACAGGAGTACATCCGAACAGGGCCCGAAGCCTGGAGTCCAGCCCAACTCAGCCAGCCCAGCTGAGCCCAGCTGAGATCAGACCACGGCTGACCTGCAGGCCCATTAGAAAGAAAAATCGGTTTGTTGTTCTCATCTACTGAGATTTCTGAAGTGGTCTGTAACGCAGCAAAAACTGACTGATCCAAAAGTAAAGCGGGTTTTGTTTTGTTTTTGGTCGTATCTAGTTACAAATCAACTCTTTGTTTTCCTTTTCTGGATCATCTACAGGAGAAGTGATCATGCTCAGTCGACCTTCTCCTACCCCCAGCACATTTCTGGGGCATCTCCCAGCATGCTGGTTGTGTAATGCAGAAAGCTCGCAGCCTCCTTCTCGCATTAGCCTGACAGGAAAGCAAATTAGGACTATTACACTCCCGCCCCCACCCCGAGCAAACAGAAAACCCAGTGGCCCCTTGTCATCAGCCTAGCGGTGCCACTGCTTCTCCCTCCAGAGACCCGGGAATTGTTTTCACTCAAGGTGCCCAGCCTCGAGGATTCTGCCTCACACAGTTTTAGACTCTTTTTTTTTTTTTTTTTCTGGCGAGAGTTCATAGTGTCTGACTCCTTTTATAAAAGGAATGCTCCCAGGAGGAAGCCAGCAGGGACACTGCAAGAGCGTCCAGTGGCCCGGATTACGCAGACCTGATTTTCTTCTAGCTGAGGTCGCGCAGGCGCTTCATTCCTCTCGGGGTTTCTTCCCTCCCGCGCGTTTTCCCTGCGCCCACGCGTTTCCCCAAGTCCACTTCCAAAGGGCCTACGTCCTTGTCCCGCAGCTCCGAGCCGCCGCGCCATTGCGGACACGCTCCTCGAGGTGGCAGTAGAGAGCCGCTGCTTGCCCAGCGCGCTGACGTCACCTTGTTTACCCGGCTCCGGGTCATTTTTAGATCTAAGATCACAGGATGTTAATTGGGCCAATGATTTCCCATTCGTTTTGGCTAAAGGCCCTCCTGGTGGGCGTCCGGACAAGTTTGATGTCCTTCTTGACAAATTTTGCTGCAGACGAATTTATCTGCAAACGACTTGGGATTTCATCTTTAGGGGATGAGACAGCTGTGCTCTGCTCCGTTTTATGGGCTTTTTTGGGTCACTTGAGTTTTGGAGCCCAGACGAGAGTGTCCTTCACTGGGGAGAGAAGGAAGGCTGGGTAAATATTACGATGGCGTCTGGGAGACATCACCAGAGCCAGCAGCGAGCCCACAGACCTAGCTTGCCTTTTACTCCCCTTCCCCTTACAGAGTAACCGCCTCAGGCTGCAGGAGAGCATTTGCACTTTGGAACTTGGAAGAGAGAGCAAAGCAGCTGGTTTGGTCTCCCTGCATCCTGATTCGTTGCGAGGTGACACCTTGAAGCTTAGGGGGCTCGGATGCCCTCCCCCAGGAATTGAATTTGAGTGTGTCTGAGCCATAAATCACACTTTTCACACACTGGAATTTTTCATCACAACAGCAACGGGGCACCCACTATTCCGTTTATGTTCCTCCCATGCTTCCCCGCTGCTGAGGAGGAAAGGTGAGGCACAGAGAAGTTAAATGGCCTGGCTCATCTCCAGGCCCTGCCTAGTTTTACCAAAAGTAAAATCATCAAAAGCATTAGGGTTTCAGCACTTCCAGTGCCAGCTTTGGCGGGTGGGGGGGTGGAAGGAGCAGGAAGTTTGTCTAAGACTGTTCAAGAGGCAAAAAAAAAAAAAAAAAAAGAAAAAAGAAAGAAAGAAAATAAATTTCTTCAGCTATGCAATTCATTTTGTTTGTTGGTTTTGAGACAGAGTCTCCCTACTTGCCCTCGGTAGAGCACTGTAGCGTCACAGCTCACAGCAACCTCAAACTCTTGGGCTTAAGCAATTCTCTTGCCTCAGCCACCCAAGTAGCTGGGACTACAGGCAGCCCCCAATCCCCCCACCCCACCTCCCTCAACGCCCAGCTATTTTTTTTGTTGGAGTTGTCATTGTTGTTTAGCTGGCCCTGGCCAGGTTTGAAGCCACCAGCCTAGGGCCTATGTGGTTGGCGCCCAACCCACTGAGCTACAGGCGTGGTCAGCTATGCAATTCTTTATAGGAAGAGCGTAGGAGCATCTTATGCCAATGAGAAGAATGAGAGAATCATTCTTTACAGTATTTAATGTTAAGAATAGGGTGGCGCCTGTGGCTCAAAGGAGTAGGGCGCTGGCCCCATATGCCGGAGGTGGCAGGTTCAAACCCAGCCCCAGACAGAAACTGCAAAAAAAAAAAAGCAAAAAAAAAAAAGAATAAATGAGACCCGGGCGGCGCCTGTGGCTCAGTCAGTAGGGCGCCGGCCCCATATACCGAGGGTGGCGGGTTCAAGCCCGGCCCCGGCTGAACTGCAAAAAAACCCAAAAAATAGCCGGGCGTTGTGGCGGGCGCCTGTAGTCCCAGCTACTTGGGAGGCTGAGGCAAGAGAATCGCTTAAGCCCATGAGTTGGAGGTTGCTGTGAGCCGTGTGAGGCCACGGCACTCTATCGAGGGCCATAAAGTGAGACTCTGTCTCTACAAAAAAAAAAAAAGAATAAATGAGACCCAAAAGGTTTTTTGTTTGTTTGTTTTGTTGAGACAAGAGACTCACTCTGTCGCCCATCCTAAGTCACAGAAAGAGCCTCAGAAGTTTCAGTGCCTGTTCTTCCCTGTCCACCTGCCATCTCATCCTTTTATCTGTTGTTGGGGCTGCCATATAAAAACCAACTCCCATACAGGGCAAAATTCTCCTCCTTCAAGTAGTCTGCAATCCACTGGTGTGATCATGCTAGGCTGAAGAGATAGATGGTTTTTGTTCAGGTAGGAAGAGAAGGTTAATCCAACTCAATTCAATTCAACAACCATTTCTTGAGCTCCTGTTCTGTGTCAGCTTCTAAGATGGGCACTATAGCTTATAAAAACAGGAAAGACATGATTCCTGCCACCGAAGAATTTTGTCATTGTAAGTGGTGAGTTTTTTTTTTTTTCTTTTTTGAGACAGAGTTTCACTGTGTCACCTGGGCTAGAGCACCAGGGCGTCAGCCTAGACCATGGCAACCTCAAACTCCTTTATTCAAGAGATCCTCCTGCCTCAGATTCCCAAGTAGGTGGGACTACAGGCACTAAGTGCCCAGCTGATTTTTCTATATTTAGTAGAAATGGGTTCTTACTCTTGCTCAGGCTGATTGTGAACTTCTGAGCTCAAGAGATCCGCTTTGGCCTCTCAGAGTGCTAGGATTACAGGCATGAGCCACTGTGTCAGCCCACTGTAGAACTTTGAATCTAGTTGTGTTAGAGGCATGGGGAATTTCTTTTATCCTTTAGTAAAGCACAGAATGAAAGAAGGGTTAAGAGAGACATTACAATAGAAAGGGGCAATGCCAAATAAATGGCTGGAAAGCATTCCTCCCCTTTTCCTGGCATCTACTTAAGAGTGGTATTGGGGACAGGGTCCAGAAACAATGCAGAACTGCCTGGTAGAGAACAGGCATTCAGGCCCTCTAAGGAGGCTGAGAGATGTTGAAAGAGGAGAGAGGAAGCCCTTTGCTCAGAGGTCACACTGTACATTGAAGGGCAGGGATGTGGATCCAATCAGCAAGACTCACAGAACTCTGCCAGGAGAGTACAGGGAAATGGAGCATACCCTACAACCGTCCCAGGAAAACACTTAGAACCAGCTTGGGTTTCTTGTGTCTGCAAATAGAAAGAAATAAGTGACTGGGCAGAAATAAGTAGCCCCAGGTCCACTAATCACCAATAAAATTAACTTTCAAAGGTCTTTTGTCAAAAACCACCATGAGGGCAGCACCTGTGGCTCAATGGGTAGGATGACGGCCCCATATACCAAGGGTGGCGGGTTCAAACCCAGCCCCAGTCAAACTGTAACAAAAAAACAGCCGGGCATTGTGGCGGGCACCTGTAGTTCCAGCTACTCTGGAGGCTGAGGCAAGAGAATCGCCTAAGCCCAGGAGTTGGAGGTTGCTGTGAGCTGTGTGACTTCATGGCACTCTACAGAGGGCAATGAAGTGAGACTCTGTCTCTACAAAAAATAAATAAATAAATAAATAAATAAATAAAATAAAAACAAAAAATACCACGGGAGAGCAAATGAAGAGAAAGCAAGCAATGAAAAGTCTTTATTTTTCATGGTCATATGAAATTTTAAAAATATTTTAACAACTTTGAAATTGTTAAATAAAAAAAATACAGACAGCCACTTAAAACATATGCACAGCTTTAAAGAGTGTAAGGCAAATACTCTAGTAACCTTGCAATCATCCATGAAAGGAGATAGAACCTTGTTAACAACCCTGTCAAGATCTTTTTACACCATAATCATTGCTGCAGGCTCTAAGACTGGGTGAATCACTTAGTTATGAGAAGACCCTTCAACTATCAGTCAAACTATACATGTATATAGATATAGATATATTTTTTTTCTTTGAGACAGAGTCTTACTCTGTTGCCCAGGCTGGAATGCCCTGGAGTCAGCCTGTCTCACAGCAACCTCAAACTCCTGAGTTCAAGCAATCCTCCTGCTTGAGCCTCCTGAGTAGCTGGGAGTATAGGTGCCCACCACAATGCCCAGCTAATTTTTCCTATTTTTAATAGAGATGGAGTCTTGCTCTTCTCAGGCTGGTTGTGAACTCCTCACCTCAAGTAATCCTCCCATGCCTGCCTCCCAGAATGCTAGAATTATAGGTAGGAGCCACTATACCTGGCCTTAGTCGAACAATATTTATCAAGCACACATAATAAATAGTGTCACATGCAAAGTATAAGATTCTATCCCCACACATTTACATGAAAGAGGTAAGAACAAAGACAGGAAAACAAGAAAGGAAGGGAAGTAAGGAAGGAAGGAAGAGAAGAAAGGATCCAGCATTTATTGAGTACCTACTATATGCTAAGTGCTTTACCTATTTATCTCTAAATGAGATCAATGAAACATTTATCCTCTCTATAACTTTGAGGTTGGTGGTGTTATCCTCACTTTACAGATGCAGACACTGATGCTTAGGGAGGTTAAATTACTTGCCCAGAGTGACATGGCAAGTAAGGGGAAGAGTTGGTATTTGAACCCAGGCAGCCTGGCTCCAGAGTCCAGCTTTCCCCCACCACTCTAAAGTGTAAGTTGGTTAATATGCTAACACTGTTCGCCTTTCTAGATCCACTATCCATCCTTCTTCATCCTGCTTTATGCGCCTGAATCAATGGGCTCATTACCCTTTGACTTTTAGTTGGGTTTAGCCAGTAGGCGTCCTAGGCAGGAGATCAGAGGGGGGAATCACCTCTGGGCTGGTGGCATCCTTTGACTGATGGTCACAGCTCTTGGCAGGTGGCTCTAATTATGCACGGCATACTCCACAGGTTCTAGTAGCCATCCCTTCCCTCAACTTCTCAAGTCCATGGTGGTCAAGTGGCTGTTACTTATTGCACTATCCCTGTGGTTTACCTATATCCTGCCCACATCTTTGAAAATAGCCCCTTTATTCAACTGTCCTCAAATTACCCAATTTGAGTATGCCATCTGTTTCCTGCCCAGGTCTGGTCTGATATAAATAGGAAGTCAAAGGAGCGCCAGCTCAGAGGCTCCCTCCCCGAGTGGGGAGCATTTCTCATGAGTGCTGGAACAGTCACAGGTGAATCAAGATGACTTCTCATTTGAAGGAGTCAGGGTATTCTGTTGGGGTGTGTGTGTGTGTGTGTGTGTGTGTGTGTGTGTGTGTGTGTGTGAGATCTTCCTCTTTGGCTTCCATGAATCTTACAGACCCAGAAAGCCTGAATGTCCTCCCACTGTCCCAGGTTTCTCAGCGTGTCATGTGGGTGTGTGATGTGCAGAGATTAGCTTACTTATCAGTTCTTTGGTTCTTCACAGTGTCTCAGCAGATGTGAAGAAACTTCCATTTTTGGGTGACCATTAGATGCATGAAGCTGATAGAAATTGGAGAAGGGAGGAGTAGGGACACCCAAGGGGAAATGCTAAAGATGGTGCCAGGATGGTTTCTGGTCTGTCTTACCTGTCAGCCCTGGAAGCTCACAGCAGTCAGATGCCAACATTCATCTATAGGTTTTTATGGTTAACTGCCATGGTTAGAAGGGAAGAAAATGGAAGCAAGGGGCGTATGGGATTTACTAATGTCCTGAAGCAAGGTCACATAAGGAGAGGCAGTGCCTTGATAGGCACTGAAGAAACTGCCACCCTTTCCCTTCCATGTCTACAAGGTCTCCAGAGAATAATACTCCAAGCCTTTACTAGAATTAGTCCTCTCTTGAGAAAGCCAGGATTGGAATGGGACGAGAGCTCAGTCTCAAGAGTGTAGCACCATTATTCTCTGTCTTTACTGGGTGTCAGGTTTTTGTGTTTGGGGGAAAAGTGTCTGGGGAAGGAATGGGGAACTGAGAAACAAACACAGGAAACAGAATTTTAAAAATTTTATCTGAAGAGACTGTGAATATGAGAGATAGGATTTCCTTCAGTGAGAATGCTTGAGATAAGCCAGCCATGGCAAGGTTGGCAGAACCAATCCGGAGTCTCAATATCAAAACGTCTGGGGTGTTTCCCATTTTTCCAAAGCTAGGACAATGGTAATAGCTGCTTTTCATGAAGACAGTGGCTTCATTACTGATCCAGGAAGTTTTAGTAGATGAGTGTCCATTCCTTTATTCTTCTATCCCATACCATCAAACCAACTAGTCTTTCTTGGCACACTTGTCCTCTTCTCTTCCATTGTGTCTCTGGAAAGCTAACAGGAGACAGAATGTAGAGAAAAACATAGAGTCAGGTTAGATGTGGGCTTCAATCTGTGTTGTACCATATAATAACTGGAGAATTTATGTAAGTTTACTTATGTTTTCAGAGCCTCAGTTTTCTCATCTATAAAATGCAAATAATACAAATCACCTCATGGAGCCAGGCACAGTAGCACATGCCTACAGTCCCAGCTACTCTGGAGGCTGAAGTGGGAGAATTGCTTAAGACCAGGAGTTGTAGACTGAAGCATGCTATGATTGCACCTGTGAATAAACATTGCACTTCTTCCTGGCAACATAATGAGACCCTATCTCTTAAGAATTCACCTGTGGGGCAGCGCCTGTGGCTCAGTGAGTAGGGCACTGGTCCCATATACCAGAGGTGGCAGGTTCAAACCCGGCCCTGGCCAAAAAAAAAGAATTCACCTTGTGGAGTTATTGTGAGGATCAAAATCAATGTTTATGAAGTCTTGGTGCATGGTTGGTGCAGTAATTATTATGATAAAGTTCCCACTAGACTGGCCTTTCACCTAAGCCCCTCTTATATAAAAATGATATGGTTAATTACTTTTATCAATTAGGATGCTTTCAGCTGCAAGAAACAGAAAATCCAACTGAGAATGGTTTAACAGTAAGGAAGTGTACTACCTATTTAGTAAGAAATGCAGAGGTAGCTTTGGGGTTGGAGTATGCCCCTCGGAATTCATGTGCTAGAAATTTGGTCCTTGGTGGGGGCAGTGTTGAGAGGTAGTCTTTTAAGAAGTCATTAGGTTATTAAGAGGGATTAATGCCACTTTCACAGAACTGAGTAAAATATTGAGGAAGTGAGCTCTTGATTTCATGGGACTGGATTGGTTACCACGAGAGTGGTTTATTATAAAGTGATGTTGTCTCTTGCATTTTTCCCCTCTTGCACATGCCTGCTTCCCCTTCCACTTCTCTGTCATATTATGACACAGCACAAGACCCTCACCAGAAGCTGACCACATGCAGCTGCCTGATCTTGGACTTCACAGCCTCCAGAACCATAAACCATAAACCTCTTTTCTTTATAAATCATCCAGCCTGTGGTATTCTGTTATAGAAACAGAAAATGAACTATGGTAATAATCAACCAACAATCTGTTGTACTATTTGTTTAGTCACATCCAAAAATCATTTATTGAGCACCTATTGTATGCCCAGGCTTTGGAGGCACTGACATAGTTTAATGTCAACCACTACTTTAAATTTAGAACCTAAATACTAGACTTTGACTCATAGAAAGGAACTTCCCAAGAAATGTTCTGTGAAGCAAATGGCTAAAGGGCAAGCTCAAGGTGGTTGGTCCAGGTTCATAAACATTTATGGCTAGGAAGCTGCAGTCTTGGAAGCAGAGCTGGCAAGAAGGCAAGGAGCTCCCCATGCTTCAGGCTGGCACTCAGCTCTCAATTATGATTCCGGAATTATTAGCTTTGATTCTGTGAGAAAGGAGCACATCAAAGCCAGAATCCTATGAATTAAAACGTTGACTAATCAAGCTAATTATAGTTCAGTCATCTGAATTTTCACACAATGAGCTGAGTTCTCATGAAAGCCTTCTCTTGGGCAGGAGGCTTTGATGAACAAGTAGCTATTTATGTCCCAAACCCAGTTCTCCTCACTCTGGCCAGGGGATACTCACTGGAGTGCCTTTTGTCTGTTCAGAACCCTTATGGGTTCAGCCCCAGGTTTCCTAAAAGCTAAAGCAAGCTCAGGTGAGATGGATATTACAAAGACGTTGGAAGATTCTCCTCCCTGGAGAAATATCTAACCAGTGTGTCAGGATGTCATGATGGGATTCTTCTCATTTTCAATTTTATTTCAGATTTTAAAATACCTAGGTAATTTACATTGCCTAATTATACTTTAGGGAGAATATTCTCACTTAACATGTCTCACTTATCAGACAGAGTGGTATAATATGTTTTAATCACTATTTAGAGGTTCTTTGCTGCAGAATTAATAATATAGACTAAGCCTAAATCTTTGGTGAGCTATAAGAGGTGAACTCCAGATGTAAGGCAGCTCTTTCAAGAGAAAATTCACTCATTTTGAGTATCAGTTGGCACCAGGAAAAATAAGGTGTTAAGGAGTAGTTCTCAACTGAAGGAAAGTTTTGCTTCTTTCCCTGACTCGCACCAGGAACATTTGTCAATGTCTAAAGACAATTTTGGTTATCACAAATGGGGCAGAGGAGAGGGGTACTACTGGCATCTAGTGTGTAAAGAATAGGGATGCTATTAAACATTCTGCAATGCACAATATAGACCCCCAGAACAAAGAATTATCTGGCCCAAAAGGTTGATAGTGTCAAGATTGAGAAACCCTGTGTTAAAGAGTGAAGGTTTTCCACTCAACACCTGCCAATATATTCAAGGTGATAGATCACTTAAGTGGTGTTGACAAGATACTTAATTTGCACCTAGGTCTTACATTATTTTAAATCTTGGAAGTTTTGCTGAAAAATCAACCCACAAAAAGAGAGATTAATATGAGAAAAAGCAAACATGTTACTCCCATGCACACAATTGCTCCATAGCCCAATGGAGTACTGATGCTTATATATCCCACCTCCTAGGGCAAAGGGGAGATAAGGAAGTATGGATAATGTTAGAGGGATGGTAAATGATTGTTAGAAAACTTCAATGGGCTTGAAGAATATACAGTGGTCTGGGGCAAAAGTCTATTGGGTCCACAGAGTGGACAATGGTTTGTGATGAAAGTCTGTCCAGGTGTGCTGACATCTTTAGTTTTCAGTTAATGAAAACTCAGGGAAGGGACCAGAGATAATTGTTTTCTTCTTTGTTAAGTCTAAACATTCAGCAGGTAAGGGAACTTGAGGCTGTGCTTTGGGAGAGAAAGAGGATTGAAAGACATGTGAGTGGCAGGGGAGTAGGGGGAAGGGAAAACAATTCTTCTCCTTGGTGGGTCTATCAGGCCTTTGTGTAGATAGGGGAAAATCTCTCCTAGCATCTATTGACCTTTAATCCAAAATACTCATTATACCAGAGAGCCATATTTTGGGGTGAAGTTCCTTGAGCTCCTTTAGCACCAAAAGACATATCTGGGCAGAGTACTTTACATTTAGCATTTCTAAAAGAGGGCTAGAAATAAACAAATGGATTGAATACATGACTATTATAATCTCAAGTCTTATGGAAGATGATTAATTCTTCCTTTTTTTTTTTCTTTTTCAGTTTTTGGCTGGGGCCAGTTCTGAACCTGCCACCTCCAGTATATGGGGCTGGCACCCTACTCCTTGAGCCACAGGCACCACCCCATTTCTTCCTACCCAATATGCTAGCTCTTCAGGTAGCTGGCACTTGATGAATAACAATGATGTCTGTTTATGAATGTACAGGCCCACTGATTGGGCATTCATCCCATTTGGACAAAGAAAGAATAAGCATTTAAAACATGATTCATTCAGTATGTTTCTGTCCCCAAACTACCTCTTTATTAAGGAAGTTTTCGTTGACTTCCATTATAATTATTATAATAAGATAAGCAACAACAAGGTTTAAAATAATGTAAAACTTAAATACAAATTCATTTAACAGTCATCAAACTGTACCTGAATCAACTAAGAAATCCTTAGGCCTGGCTTGGTGCCCGTAGCACAGTGGTTATGGTGCCGGCCACATGTACCAAGGCTAGCAGGTTTGAACCTCGCCCAGGCCAGCTAAATAGCAATGACAACTGCAACAACAACAGCAACAAAAATAGCTGGGTGTTGTGGTGGGCCCCTTTAATCCCAGCTACTTGGGAGGCTGAGGCAAGAGAATCACTTAAGCCCAAGAGTTGGAGGTTGCTGTGAGCTGTGACCTCACAGCTCTCTACTGAGGCAACATAGTGAGACTCTGTCTCAAAAAAAAGAAAAGAAAGAAAGAAATTCTTAGGCCTTACTCTTGGTTCTAACATCTTCTAATATATTTGGAACTTGAAGACAATTTGCCTTTCAACACGCTTTTAACTGAAAAGACTTTTTTCTTCTGCCCTGTCTTTTTGGAGAAAGGTAACTTAAAAATTGATTTAATGAATATATGCACATAATTTTAAAAGGTCAATGGTATGCCCAGATTGTGAAATCCCCAAAGACCACCAGGGAGCCGAGTCCGATGCAAAAGCACAAGAGCCTTTATTGTAGCAAGCTCGAGCTCGGGCTCCTGGGGGCTCCACTGCAATGGATCCAAGCCAGGAGCCCTGAGCTCTGAGGTGGAGGGTTTTTATAATGTGGCACAGTGGGTGGGACATACAGGGGTATTGGGTATGGGGCACTTCAGGATTGGCCACTATGTGGCCTGATCCAGAGTGTGGCTTCTGATTGGGGGATGACCATCTTGTGATTTCAGGGAATTGCCTGTGCTTACTGGAAAATGAAACTTACAGAACAAAATGGCAGAGAAACGAAACTTAACTCCTAAGATGGCAGTGGAACTTCCTAAGATGGAGTTAGTTCAGCTCTCACAGTCAACAGTATTAAAAGGCTAATGAAATTCAGCAGTTTCCTTTCTTATTATTTCTGTTACAAGTCTTGTTTCTTTTGGCATTTCCACATTTTCATATTTGAAATAATACACATGTACTATTCTCTTTTGATTTAACAATTTAGATATATTTTTTCCTATTATGATAAATGAAAATTTAGTACTCTTTTTAGCTATCCTCTCTGTTTTCCCTCCCCAATCCTACAAAATTATATTTTAAGTTTTGTTTAAATCGATGTTTGGTGTTTACATTGTTATACGCATGTACACAAAGTAGAATGTCATAGTGCACTATGATTAACTTTCTTGTTACTTTTCTTTTTTCCTGAAGTTTATAATTGTCTTGTTTTTTCATCATTGACTACTTTAAATTCCTTCCTTTGCAGTCATTTTTGTCAAAATCATTGTACCTGTCACCTAATTTCTCTTTGCCTAGGCCAAATTTAGCTGACCTTCTGAGTTTTCAGCTTTCGAATGCCATCTACCTTGTGACCCACTAAAAAGAGACTAACCTAGAGCCAAAGCCCATTTCCTATGATCAGTTTCATTTTCCCCAAATGGATATTCTTCAGTTAGAGGTTTCCATTTCCTTTATGTGTTTGTTTGTTTATTTATTTATTTTTTGCAGTTTTTGGCCTGGGGCCGGGTTTGAACCTGCCACCTCCAACATTCCATTTCCTTTAAAAAACCCAGTTCCTGGTGCCTGCAGCTCAGACAGTTAAGGCGCCAGCCACATACACCTGAGCTGGCAGGTTTGAATCTAGCCCGGGCTCGCCAAACAATGATGGCTGCAACCAAACAAAACACAACACAACACAACAAAACAAAACAAAAAAACCCCAACCAACAAAGAAAAACCGGTTCCAGCTAATCTGTGAGTTCTTGCTAGGGAGCCCTCTAAAAGTAAATACTTGAATCCTTAACACTATAGTTTAGCTTGCCACACATCTTAAATCTGTTATTAAGCAGAAACATTGGTTTCTCCAGAAAGGCCCAGGGCAATAGTAGTTCTGGTACAGGTGATCACAAATCTAGCAACTTCTAGAACCCTCTGGTGGGCAGCTTTCACAGATGGCCACCTTTAAGACCTCTGTTTTCTTTTTTGGCTTTGTAATGCTGCTAGATGCCCTTTGGATCCAGAACCCAAATTATCCTGGACTGTGAATAATCCAGGGGTTTGTTTAAAAAGGTGTTGAAAAAGCAGTAATCCATTTTTTTTGAGACTGAGTCTCGCTCAGTCCCCCTGAGGTTGAGTGCTATGGTGTCATAGCTCACAGCAACCTCAAACTCTTGGGCTCAAGTGATTCTATTACCTCAACCTCCCAAGTAGCTGGGACTACAGGTGCCCACCACAAGGCCCAGCTATTTTTAGAGGTGGGGTCTCACTCTTGCTCAGGCTGGTCTCAAACTCCTAAGGTCAAGCAATCTGCCCACCTTGGCCTCCCAGAGTGCTGGGATTACAGACTTGAGCCACCACACCCAGCCCTGAAAAAGGAGTAGTCTTCTGGCTTCTGCTTTGACCGAGTGTGGCTCTGTCACACCCTCAGCACTTATTGCTCTATTTCTAGTCTGCTCCTTGGAACCCCAAGCTAGAATTCCCCCCAAGTGTGACTGGATCTCTCACAGAGGACAAGAATTCCAATATTGAGAAAAGCAAACCTCATTAAAAATTTGCATGGCCAGGCACAGTGGCTCACATCTTTAATCATAGCATTCTGGGAGGCAGTTGGATCACCTGAGCTCAGGAGTTCAGTTCAGCCTGAGCAAGAGTGAGACCCCATCTCTACTAAAAATAGAAAAACTAGCTGGGATTTGTGGTGGGTGCCTACATTCCAAACTACTGGAGAGTCTGAAACAAGAGGATCTCTTAAGCCCAAGAGTTTGAGATTGCTGTGAGCTATGACGCCACGGCACTCTACCTAGGGCATAGTGGAGACTCTGTCTCAAAAAATATATATATGTATGCTTCAATTCATCTGGAGAAAAGCCTTCATTCAGCATGTCTCTCCTAAGTATGCTGGCCTGGTACAGCGCTGACGGCAGCTTCCTGACTTAGCTGATTTACCTCTGTGCTGCCTGCTTTGGGAGGATGCTTGATCGTGTCAACTTCCTGGTGATAATTTGCCTTAGCCTGCCAAGCCTGTGTGTACTCCTTTATCCTTTGTTATGGAATTTACTCCCATCTGAAAGTGAGCAGATGAAGAAGGAAGCCAACTCAGTCTATCCCCTAAAACCTTGAAGCATCTTCCCCCAACTCAATGTCCCCTACTTCTGACAGACGTCATGGATGTCCTTTGCATGCACAGCTGCTGCCACGCTGCCACGGTGTCTTTTCCTCAACCACGGCCCTGGATTTTTAATTCTGTATCCCTGCTCACATCTCAACACAGAGAACAAAGGGATTTTTGTGGGGGCAGACACACCCACATTCTTAGTTTACAGAATTTATTTTTAGCCAGGACTACATTTAGAAATAAATGAGCAACTATCCTAATAATAATAGGAGGAAGAAGAGAAGGCGGATGTGTGGATTCACCTTCCTACGGATGTGTGGCTCGGGTTAATATTTAAAATGGTCTCAGAGTTCTGTGAACACACACTGACTGTCTGATGGGGGAAGTGGTAAGAAGGAGGACAGGTGGCACTGGAAAAGCTGACCTAGGATTAAAAATTAATTATGCCCAATTTTCAAATAAGATCATTATAGGCAGGTGGCTATGAATTTTAATATGATTTCTTATTTAACTTATTTTTTGAGGAGATTTAAACTCTATTATTCACCAACTAGGCAATTTATGAACTAGGCAATTTCAGCTTCAATTCTACCTCATCACAAGTAGAATTACAGGGCTGGAAAACCTCCACCAATCATCCTTCTTTTGAAAGAACCACACCCAAAGCCAACCAAGGCAACAGGGATCCCTAACAGATTTTTTAAGACTTCTAATTTAAGGTATTCCACAGCCAGTGTCCCTCGGGAGCAAATTCTGGCATTCCACTTTTCCGTTTTGTCAGCCTCTGCTGTGTTTCCTCTTCCCCTGCTCCATGTAGCTAGACAGACAGAGAAGACTTCCAACTCCAGGGTGCCATTGTCTTCTGCCTCAGCCTTAATATCTGCATGGAGACCACCAGCCTGTCCTGCGGACTGTGTCAGGCTTGCTGAATCAGGCTATAGCCCTGGGCCAAAGGGGAGGGAGAGTAAACAGGAAGGCCCCTGCCCACTTAGGGTATACAATTTGGCCTGGAAGGAACTAATTCAATTCCAGAGGCTGGCCCCACAGGAGTGCGTGGTCTAGTCAAGCCACAGTACCCAAAGGGCAAAGAAAGAGTGGGCAAATACTGGTTTTGGGGTGTTCTAATTGGATGGTGGTGCGTAGCAAGAAGAAATTCCAGGCAGCAGCAATAATGCAACATTAGATCCAGCAGACTGAGTTCAGGACAAGCTAACACTTTTAGAGACCTGAAGCAAATGCATTAGGGCACAGAGAACAGTGGTTTTTTTGTCCCTTTTCAGCCCAAGGGAAAGAAACTGGCAAGAACAAGGCAGGGTATCAAGGCCCTGAATAAGTAAGCTGGGGTTCAGAGTAGCCCTCTAGCTCCGGAAGGCAAGTAGGGCCACGTGTAGAGTTCATCCAGATGCAGCTCTCCTCATCTGGCCCACTCTCTCTGAGCACCGTATTACATCTTTGAAGTCAACAACTACCTTGATGACCACCTTTTTGGATCTCTAGTGTTAAGTCCCTTTCCTGGACTTCAGACTCCCTTTTCCTTTTTCTTTCTTTCTTTCTTATCTTTGCTTTTTTTTAGGGAGAGTCTCAGTCTTGTCTTGAGTAGTGTGCTGTGGCATCATCCTAGCTCACAGCAACCTCCAACTCCTGGGCTCAAGAGATCTTGTCCCAGCCTCCTGAGTAGCTGGATCCACAGGCACGTGCCGCCATGCCTGGCTAGTTTTTCTACTTTTAATAGAGATGAGGTCTTGCTTTTGCTTAGGCTGGATGGACTTCAGACTTTCATATGCAGCTGCTAACTGGGCCCCTCCACTTACCTGTCCAATGAAACTCACCAGTTGTTCCCAGCTTGCTCCTGTCCCTTCTTTTTTCTGAAGGGAATCATTTTTGACTCTTCCTTCTTCTCACCCATTAAATTTAGTTTCCTCAAATCTGGTTGCATCTGCCTTCCAAATCGCTCCTAATTCTCTTCCTTCCTTCTATTTTACTACTAATGTCTTCCTCTCAGTCACCATTACCTCTCATCTGAGTTTGTGATGCAATCTCTTAACTGTTCTCCCTGTCTCTAGTCATGTGTGTCCTTTGCCAATCCTTCCTCCTTGGTGCAATTTTTATTTGCTCTCTCTCTCTTTTTTTTTTTTTTCTTTTTTTTTGTAGAGACAGAGTTTCAATTTATCGCCCTCAGTAGAGTGCCGTGGTGTCACACAGCTCACAGCAACCTCCAACTCCTGGGCCTAGGCGATTCTCTTGCCTCAGCCTCCCGAGTAGCTGAGACTACAGGCGCCCGCCACAATGCCCGGCTATTTTTTTGTTGCAGTTCGGCCGGGGCCGGGTTTGAACCCGCCACCCTCTGTATATGGGGCCGGCGCCCTGCTCACTGAGCCACAGGCGCCGCCCTGCTCTCTCTCTTTTGCTTCGCACCCTTCATTGGTGCCACTATCCCCAGTATAAAGTGCAAAACTTATTAGCATGATTTAAAGGTTCATGGCCTGTCCCATCTACCTGTCCATCTTCATCTCTTACCCCTTCCTCCTTCTTCCACATCCTTGTCCAGCAAGTCCCTGAAGAGGCCTTGCTTTCTCCACAGGGCTCCACAGCTGCGTACCTGGAGTTCTTCCTCTCTTTGTTGCCATACTAGGGAGTCTGTTCACCTGTTACCCAAGCCAATCAATGGAGAAGCAGATGAGAGATTAACAGTTTCACTTTTATTTAGAAAAGCCAGCAGTTATGGAGAGCGGCAGGGATATCTCCCCCAAAGAACTACTCTGTCTTCCTCATTCCCTTTGTTACTTCTATTTTCACAATAAAAGTAAGCATTAGTAATGTTGTTAATCATCATAGTATGCGTTCAACAGATTCCTCCTCATAGGTTACAAGGTTACACAATATCTTCCTATCTTAAAGTGGTTCTATGTTCAAAGCATTTTTACTCTAAATTTATAATTAGTCCACGCTTCATTGGGTGCACAGAGGACCCTGGGTCCTTGACCGGTACCGTGGAGTCCAGTTCTCCCACTTATCCATGACAGTAGGCCTTGGAAGTGAATAAACAATCTCCAGATGTCAGCACAGAGGCTCATCCAACCTCTTGTTAGGGCCTGACCAGCAGCACCCTGCATGAAATGGCTATTCAGGTGAACAATGGCTGGTAACATCTTCACTTATGTAACTTGTACTCGTCCTGTGCGATTCGATTCATTTCTTCATCTACTTGTTCCCACAGCCCCTAAGTTGCTCCCTAACTTCATGTTTATTTCTGTGTCTGTCCACCTTCCTGACTGGACTATGAACACTTTCAGACAAAAACTAGGTCTTCTTTTGCTGGGAATTAATCTGTACAATGGGGAGACCATGGGCTTTGGAACCAACCAGACCTGTGTTTGAATACCCAGGCTGGAGTAAGACACCTTGAACAAGATTATCATCTCAGGGCGGCGCCTGTGGCTCAATGGAGTAGGGCGCCCGCCCCATATGCCAGAGGTGGCAGGTTCAAACCCAGCCCAGGCCAAAAACTGCAAAAAAAAAAAAAAAAACAACAAGATTATCATCTCAGGATCTCCGTCTCATTAACTATAACCCTTCCTCATAAGCTGTTGTGAGGGTTAAATGTGGTAATAATACAAAGCACTTGGCATTGAGCCTAACACATTGTCAATGCTCGATATTGTTGGATGAACAAAGCACAGGAAGAAAAGCTTCAAACAGGCCTATGGACTTGTGGTTAGTCATGAAATAGGCCTATGCGGGTGTCCATGGCCTTGGCCAAGGCACAGAGATGGCAGAACTGGTTGGAGTTAAGGTTGGACTCTTTGTCCAGAGAGAAAATGCTAACTCTGAGCAGGAGCCAGGCAACAACTAGGCTAACAAGGAACAAGACAAGGAAGGTGGAAAGTGAGTGTAGAAGGCCTTGGTGAGACGGCAGCATCTGGCTGTGACAATGGCAGCATCTGAATGTGATAGGCCCTTACTACAAGCTCGTGACTCAACTCAAAGGTGTAGAATTGGCAAGTGCTTGAAGCTGGCTTGGGCATTAAGGACCACATTCTCACCCTCACTCTGGGTCTTTGGTGAACACCCTTGCCTCCCCATTTCTAGAGGTTTGGTTTCAAGTGCTGTAAGGTAGACCCAGGACTGGGCCTTTTTGCAAGCTCCCCAGAGAACCCTGATGCAGTGAAGGCTGAGAATCGCCACTCTAAAGTGAAGGGAACCCAGTACAGATGAGGCGAGGAAGGGCCACACCTCACAGGCCAACTGGGTCCGAGGTTTGCCTCCCAGGCCCCCATACTGTTCTGGCTGATCTCACTGAAGGGATGAATGGTGGGGTGGCTGCTATTCTCTTACCTGCTCTAGTGAGAGCTTGCTTAGCACAAGGGCTGGCCCATCCACAGATCACATGTCAGGAAGCAGAGCAAGATGGGGAAGGAAATAAATGAGGCTGGGATGGACACACATTCTCCCTCATCTCAAAATCCCAGCCTGCCTTTCTGGCCCCTCCTAGGAGGACACAAGCTGCTCTTTGGGAGATGGGAGGTCCTTTGGGAAGGGATGGGATTGGAGGAACACCTACCCTTTCTTCATAGTCACTCTAGTAGCAGAGGGACAAGCCAGTGGCTCTTCAAACTAGTTTGAAGAGGTCATCAAACAAGAAGGAGAAAAAAGGAAAGAAGAAAGTCTTATTAGAAAATTTGAATCAGTTGACATTTATTAGAAAAATGGCTAGTTCACTGCTCTGTATATTTCTACAATTTGTATATTTGTTCTTTAAAAAGGTAACTAGGTAAAGAACAAACGAACATAAATACATTCAGAAAAGGAATCAGACAATTGCTACATCAAAATATTAAGCAAAAATAATAATAATGATAATAATGCAAAGAAAGTAACATTCACATTGTCAGATAAGAGTATGTCTATTATAGAATGCTTTGACTCTGAGATTCAGTATGGATTCCTCTCATTTTTGTTCTTTCATTAAGAGAAGTGGCCATCCTTCATTAGACAGTATCATTTATGTTCACTTATCTAACTATTATTAAAAATGATTCTTAATTTAAAAAAGATAACTAGGATAATGCCACCTAGTATAGTTCACAAGGAATAGACTCACTCAGAAGTAGCATTATGAAATAACTTTTAGTGAAAGCTGTTCTTTATTTTATCACCCTGGTCCTCTCTAGACCCTGCAAATGTTTGATCATGCAAACAGGATCCAAAGTCATTGATCATGAGTCTATGCAATTAGAGCAGCCTCTTTCTCAGCCGTGGTCTGGAAGAGAATAAAAAAAGATGACCATGAATCAGTAAAAAGTACAAGTGAACAAAACAGCATTTGTATTCCTTAAATTTATACAAATAAAAAAAAAAAGGAGTACAAGTGGTGTCTCCTCACATCAATTGTCAGTGTAGAGGCAAAGCCCAGGGAAGGAAAGCACGTGAAATAAAAAGTGATGGAAGGCAAGAGGTCTGTGTGTTCCTGACTTTTATTTGCTCCCAGCTCCCCAGCCCCATGCACCCTTATACTCCTCACTTAGGTATTTATATGCCTATTCCCCTTACCACTTTACACTAAAAACAGTTCTGTACAAAAACTAAGGCTTTGTGTCAACAAAGCATTCCCCCCTCTCTGAAAACCAGAAAATTTTGTAAATGGTTCATGATCTTCCCGGAACTCACCTAATTGTACAAAGACCCGAAATTAAAGGGACTTCCGTTCCCTATGGGCAGAGAAGTGACATAGACTATTTTAGTTCAGTCATCTCTTTCTTTTTGGAATTAACAGCTCAAGTCTCTATTGATTTAACATTCTGTCCCTGTGATACAGTGGGGGTTCACACAAGTAATGAAGACAGGCTGTTCTGTGATTATTGAACCCTTCTTTGTTTTTGTAATTTTCACTGAATGATAACCATGCTGCTACAGGGAAGAATCTGCTAAAAGGGATGAGACCCACATCTGCATGTCTCCTTGTACCTTAAAGATATATATTAAGATGCAGGGTACAAATAAGGGAATTTCAGTCTGTGTCAATGTATTGTGCTTCTGAACCTCAGAGTCTCATAAAAGAGCAGGCATTATAATACATTAGGACAATAAGCAAGAGACTGGGGGTGGGGTGGGGTGGGGTGGGGAATAAGGGTGAATCTACTCCTCAGCTGTCTTTTCTGGGTCTCTGACTCTTTGTCTGAGTAGTCTAGGGCTGTGCTTGCTTGTGATGATATCAGCTTGCTGTGGGTAGAAATTATGAGTGTGGCCTAAATTAGGCACCATGACTTCAGTGTAGGGATAAGGAAGAGGAGAGAGGGGAGGAGACCGGAGCTGCCATTTAAAGTACAGTAAATGGAATAACAGTTGGAAACTGATCGATTACTTTATACAAAATTGAATCTTTAGGGAGGAGTCTTCCCTTTGTTTTGACGAAGGACGAAGTGAAGTCCTTTATTCCTCTTGGTTTTAAGGACAGGGAAAAGTCTTCCAAATTATTAGAGCAGAGAAAAGAAAGGGAGAAACTTCATTCCCCAGGTCACTTAGCAAATGTTCAGAGAGAACCTACTATGTGCAGAAGCCCAAGCTGGCAAAGTGGAAGCCCCTTCCCTGCTGGGCATTAGGAAACGGCATGGGTCACTACGACAGCCTGGCTTGTGCCATGCATAGGCAATGATTCAGTCTCACACACTATTACAGGTCAGTAAAAATTTTCTCTGGAAGCCTCCTTCCCACCCCTATTTTGTCTGGAGGAGTCATTCCCCTTTTGCCCCATTGGCTCCCAACTTGGACACTTCTCTTTCATTCTCCCCTCCCGAGTTTATCTGTCTTAGTTCCTTCTCTCACTTAAACTCTGAATGGGGTGGTGGGAAGAGCACTCATCTGAGCTAAACTGCCTAAACTTTGACAGATCATTTCACTTTTTTGAGTCTCAATTTTTTTTCTGAAAATAACAATAGTAATTGTCTCATCCTGTTAGGATTAAATAAAACAATAAATGTAAAACGTATTTTGGCCGATTTTTATGGGGAATATAGCACAGGCAGGTGTTGTGCTGAATGCTCTCTGTGCAATATCCCATTTCATCTTTCCATGTGCAGGGAAGAACCTGAGGCTGAGAGAGACTAAATAACTTGCTCAAGTCATACAACTAGCTCGTGGAAAGTGTCAGGATTGAATCCTATTATATCTTACTCCAAAGTCCATGCTGGTAACCGTAATACCACATTGCCTATATAAATGATCTTGTAAAATGCTATGTCAACAGAAGATAATTTTATTTATTAGAATCACAGTTAATACACAGTGCAGTTCATTATTAGATAGATTTGAATGTACCAAAGATCATGTCATTTACAGATAAAAATTGTGGGGCAATTAATTCACATAGAACCACAACTTCTTCTGCAGGTGAAAGAGACATTTGGGATAATCTAGGCTGCTATTTTCAAGCTCTGCTTTATCTGTTTTAGGATTTGTTATTATTTCTTGGTAGCATTTTGACTGAAGAATGGTTCTTCAACTTACTCTTTTCTAATTTGCACATTCATTTTATAGTGGCCTTTTTGGGTGGCATTTTACTGAAGCATTAAGAGATAAAGAGATCCACGTTTCTTGACTTCTCATCTGGGGATCTCTCTGCCTCTTAGTCCTATCGCTTGGTCTAATGCATCTAATGTAGTAAAGGATTGATAGTATTAAAAATTAATAATCGGGAGAGACTTTTTTTCTGTTTATTTATTTTTATTAAATCATGGCTGTGTACATTAGTATAATCATGGGGCACCATACACTTGGTTCATAGACCGTTTGACACATTTTCATCGCACTAGTTAACATAGCTTTTGTGGCATTTTCTTAGTTATTTTGCTAAGACCTTTACATTGTTTTTGAAAGAAATATCTTAAGAAGGCAAATAGGTCTGGCTGATCTAAGCAAAGGCGGTAGAAGCCTCAACCAGTAGAAAATAATAAGGCATGGAAACAAAATTAGAAAAGGATCTCAAGGGGGCTTGGAAATGACGGCAGCAATGACTATGATAAAGTTCTGTCCTATGGGAATTAACTAGAGAAATACCATCTTGTGAGGTTTTTAAGTCCATTCATTCATTCACCCATCATTTATAAACTGTATGCCAGGCATCTAACGAGGCAGAGGGACCCCCAGGTGAGTGAGACAGTGTACCTGCACACAGACACGTGTGGGGTTGGCCATAGGCCGAGGGTTAGTACAATGAGAACAATGATAGAGATTTACACAGAGATTCTGAGAGACATCTCATCCAGGAAAGAGTGGTGGTCAAGAAACTATTCCTGGAAGGCAACACCTGAGAGAATTCAAAAGTAGAGGAGATTGGCTGGGTGTGGCTCCTGCCTCTAGTGTTAGCACTCTGAGAGGCTGAGGTGGGAGGATCCCTTTAGCTCAAGAGTTCAAGACCAGCCTGAGTAAGTGTGAGACTGTGTCTCCACTAAAAATAGAAAAACTAGATGAGGGTTCGGGCAGGCCCTTGCAGTCACGGCTGGTGGATTGCCTGAGCCCAGGAGTTTGAGGTTGCTGTGAGCTGTGAGCTAGGCTGATGCCATGGCACTCTAGTGTGGGCAACAGAGTGAAACTCTGTCTCAAAACAAACAAACAAACAACAAACAAACACAAAACCCAGAAGAGATGGACATAGCCAGGTACCCTTGTTCTGGTCGTAAGTAGAATAGAATTTAGTTTCTTTTTACTTTTTCTGATGAGGGAAAGAGAGGCTATCCAGCAAGACTCCTTTACCATAAGCCACAACTAATCAAAACCCAAACCACATTGTCTCGGTGCTATTACTAAGTAAAAGTTCTGCTTTCAATTACTATGAATAGCTTCTTATGATTATTTCTTCTCACTGAGAGGAAAACAGCTATTCCTCAGACTCAGAGCTGGTTCTTGGTGATCACTTAGATCTCATTTCTTTTGGATGATTTTTAAATAAGCATATGCTGTGGTGGCCACACTACTTATCTATTGGATGCTTGAAAGACTATGAAAATAAGTTGTACTGGTTATAGGAGACTGACCTGTTGAAGCAAAGGGACTCTAAAGTACCGTGATTCAAACCTAATAGACATTGTTTTTTGTTTCTGAGACCGAGTCTCACTTTATCACTGGACTTGAGCGCCCCAGTGTCATCACAGATCACTACAGCCTCCTACTCCTAGGCACAGTGATCCTCCTGCCTCAGCCCTGCAAGTAGCTGGCACTACAGGCATGTGCCACCATGCCCAGCTAATTTTCTCTCTCTCAGTTTATATGAGGAAGGGAGTAGCTGCTCATTAATATATCCCTATTCTTAGCAATAGAGTTGGAACTGGAAGTGCTTGCTCAACCTGGAACTCAATTTCCTGGCAACCCTGCAGCCATTTGTGGCCATGTGACTAATTTTTGCCTACAAAATATGAGGGGGAAAAGTGTGCACCTCTCTCAAGTATAGCCCTTTAGGGTTCGTCCCCCATCCTGTTTCCTCTAACTGGGTGCAGAGAGACATGAAGGTTTTGGGGAAGCTGAACCTCAGCTGGAGGAGCCTGAAGCCACGATTCCCTGTGTGAAAGAGAGTTGCTGCTAACTTGGAATATCCACCCCATTTCATGAGTGGTAAACTATATTCCCAGGTACTTGGGAGGCTGAGGCAGAAGGATCACTTGAGCTCAGGAGTTTGAGGTTGCAGTGAGTTATGATGCCACCACCACACTCCACTCTCGCCTAGGTGACAAAGACCTTGTCTCCAAAAATAAAATAAAATAAATAAAGGATAAAATGGATTGTCTCAGAAAATCTAAGAAGTAGCTAATGGTAGGCTGGCTGCAGTGGCTCACGCCTATAATCCTAGCACTCTGTGAGGTCGAGGCAAATGGATTGCCTGAGCTTATGAGTTCAAGACTAGCTTGAGCAAGAGTGAGACCCTGTCTCTAAAAAATAGATGGGGGCTGTGGTGGGAACCTGTAGTCCCAGCTTCTTAGAAGGCTGAAGCAAGAGCATCACTTGAGCCCAAGAGTTTGAGGTTGCTGTGAGCTATGACACCTCAGCACTCTACCCAGGGTGAGAAAGTAAGACTGTCTCAAAAAAAAAAGTAATGCATCTTCAGGGCTTCTTCCTGGTTGGTAAAAAAAAAAAAAAAATGCCTCTCTGCTCCAGAACATTTTATTATTTGCTTGGCAATTATTAATACCTGGCCAGATGTACCCCTCTTTAATGTTTCAGATAGAAACTTACCCATAAATGTATCACAACCAGGTGGTTACATATTGCTTGTTAGTTAAAACCCTGATTAGTTTTTTTAAATTAAGGAAGCTGATGAAGAGATAGTATTAATAGCAGAAAATCACGAGAAGCTGTCAGATTTTTCCAGTCACAGCAATTTAATCACATAAACAAATGTTTTTCAATGCCTTTCATATATTTAGTATGCTAAATACTTTGGGATAATATAAGAAAAGACACTATGATATATATACATATATATAGACAGATAGATATATACACGCATACACTTATGACTGAAATAAAGTGATATAACGCAAAGCTACTATTGATTATTACTAAATGAATTATTCAGGAAAAAGTGTAGGTATGTCAAAGGGCATGGAGAAAGGAGGATTTGAGTAGTCCTCAACTGTGGGTGACATGTTGGTAGGAATAATGGATGGGAAGACATTACATGTATTCAAGTTCCAGAAGCAAGCTCGGCACCTGTGGCTCAAGTGGCTAAGGCGCCAGCCACATACACCTGAGCTGGCGGGTTCGAATCTAGTCCGGGCCTGACAAACAACAATGACGGCTGCAACCAAAAAATAGCCGGGCGTTGTGGTGGGCGTCTGTAATCCCAGCTACTTGGGAGGCTGAGGTAGGAGAATCTCTTGAGCCCATGAGTTGGAGGTTGCTGTGAGCTGTGATGCCACAGCACTCTACCCAGGGTGACAGCTTGAGGCTCTGTCTCAAAACAAAAAAAAATAAAAATAAAAAATAAAGTTCCAGAAGCAGACGAGAACAAAGCATCAATGAGAGACAGAGGGGAGATAAATAAATGAATATTAGTAACTCCGTATGTTGAATATTGTCCATGAATGGGGGGGAGGGGTTGGGGAGGGGGAAATGGAAGTTAACCTGTTCTCTAGGTGGGAATGACAGAAAAAGTTGTGTGTAGCTTAAAATGATCCCTAAGTAATTTTGGTACATGTTTCGTTGAAACATTTCCAAGCACCAATTTAAATGTTGTTTTCAATCTTTTATTGAAAATATTTGACTCAGAAAATTTTTGTTAGCCTAGGGTAAACTTCAAGTTTTTGAATGAAAAATAAGATGCCATTTAGCATGACTGTAACTAATATGATGTACTTAGTCAATAAATAATTGTTATTTAATTAATAAAATGATGTGACGAACACCTTAAGATAGGTTTACAGAATAACTGTGAGGAAGATGGACTTCTAAAGGTCACCACCAAGATTCCCATCTCCTGGCTTTTCAATCAAATACTAATCTAGGCAATGCTATGAAGCAATTTTCCAGATATAATTACAGTTCCAAGTTGGTTGACCTGAAGATATGGGGAGGCCTTTGAAAGCATAAGTTTTCTCTGGCTGGTAGCAAGAGAAGATGTCAGAGGTATTCAAAGCAGAGAAGGACTCATTTGGCTAGTGCTGGCTTTGAAGAGCAGGAGACCCCAGGGAAAGGAATGTGAGTGGCTTCCAAATAACAGCCAGTAAGAACATGGGACTCCAGCCACAAAGAACAAGACTCTACCAACAATCTGAATGGAGTTGGATGCAGATTCTTTCTCAGAGCTTCCAAGTAAGAGCTCAGATTGGCCAACACTTTAATTTTGGCCTTGTGAGACTCTAAGCAGAGAGCCCAGTTATGCCTCCCAATGAGCTAATAAATACATGTTGTTTGATCTGCTAAGTATGTGGTGATTTGTTATATAGCAATGGAAAAGTAATACAAATAGATATCTGAGCTCAATTTTAGCTGCGATTGTATAATTCAAGGCCTATTCTAATCTTCCTTGAAATCCTGTCTGATCTCACCAGCGAGATCTCCTTTCTACTCCTATGGAACATGGTGGCTTTTGTCGTTCTGTACTCGGATATCATGCACTCCCTGGCACTTTGTGTACATAACTTATTTTAGCCCCCCTTGATGGCAAGAATCAAGTCTACAGTTTTCACTTCTAAGAGTGTGAGATTATAGGAGATGGTGTGCAAGAATTTTCTTTTCTTTCTTTTTTTTTTTTTTTTGAGTCATAGTTTGTTCTGTTATCCTGAGTAGAGTGTAAGTGGTATCATCATAAGTGACTGCAACCTCAAATTCCTGAGCTTGGAATCCTCCTGCCTCAGCCTCCTGAGAAGCTAAGACTTCAGGCTTATGCCACTGGGCCCGGCTATTTTTTTTTTTATTTTTATTAGAGACAGGGTCTTACTGTTGGTTGGGCTGGTCTCAAACTCCTGAGCTCAAGGGATCTTCCCGCCTTGGCCTCCCAGAGTGCTAGGATTACAGGTATGAGCCCTGGCACCTGACCAAGAAATTTCTATCAATGAACCCAAACAAAATGTTCTTCATGACAAGCAAATGGCTATCAGTTTCTCTCAATAAATAAGAACCGAGGAGAATATTTAGTTGCTAAGATTGAGGTTCTAGATCTTCTGTGAGTCCAGCCTGACCAGATCGGACAAACCAGAATGACAAGTCTGATGCATAAAAGTGTATCATTGAGACCCTTCCAGAGTGAGTCTGTTTTATTCTAGTGTCACTTATTACTCTCTACCCACGGTTTCCCCTTGTTCCCAGTTGCTGCTGAGGCTGTGACCAGGGCAGGGCATTAAAGCCTGGCTTATGAACTCTAGTGTTCTTTACTTAGGTAATCTGTGAAAACAGTCTTACCAGCCTCCAGATGCCATATATCTCATTTATTGTGCATAAACTCTTTCATGTACATCTGTTTCTAATTTGAGTGAATTATATCCGTTTACCTTTATGCATGAGCCACTACTGCACATCATTTACATTTTATAAGTACCCAGTGTGTGTTATAAACCTGTAGACTTATAAACCTATAGACTGATGCTCTAAAGTGTTGGTAATGTGCTTGCATAGTTCTGGAAGAAGGGGTCTGCGGGCCTGCTCCAGGGAGATTATCGTCCTTTGAGGCCCCTGCAGTGCTCGAAGGAACAAGCAGACAATCCTGACACAGAAGTTTTGCTTGGGACTGATGTTTAACCTGAGGTTAGAATGCCTGGTTCTAGCAAACTGCCATGACGGACAAAGGTGATTGGACATGGTACATTTTAGAAACAAAATCAAATGTGTTTCTTTTTCTTTTTATCAGTTATAAAAGATTGTTAAAATTTACCAGCAATATTTTTATTGGATTTCCTCAGCTTCATATATGCTGCAATTCACTGTCCTTTTATTTTTAGACAGATCTATTCACCCCTTTCTCAGTGTTGCAGTAGTTCACAAAGTATCCTAATTTCCTGCTCAGCCCCCTCTACCACCACTGCGTTCAAATACATATTGAACAGATCTAGAACGTTCTATCTCCAAAATAGCTTTCAAAATCATTCTTGGGTCTCCATCTTCACCCCACTACCATAGTCCCCACTCTTCTGGCCTTTCTTCTCTGAAAACTAGAGCCGAAACTCCTCTAAAATTCTTCTAGAACATCAATCTACTTTTCCTTAAAATCATTCACTGTTTTCCTTAAAATCCCCCATACCATTGCCATCAGGGTTGCTCAGCCAGACTGGCTGGGCCTTTGCCTATTTTGCCAACTTTATCTCCCTTCTTTCTCCATTTTTTTTTCTTTTTTTTTTTTTTTATCTTTTCAGTATTTCTCAAAGCACTGTCCTTGGAATGTCCCCCAAAGAGTCTACTCATTAATATTACAGATTGTTGGTCCCTGTCCTAGGTCCACAGAATCAAAACCATGGGGGTAGGAGCCAGAAATCTGCATCATTCATAAGATCTGGGATGATTCTCAGTTGACATGAGAGTTTGACAGCTGCCAGGAGTCTTTCTAGGCTTCTGCTTCACTGTCTCACATTTTCTCTTCCCCCTGCCCCTGATGGGGTTCAGGATATGCTACCCCAACATATGGCACCTTGGCATTTAAGAAAACAGCAGAAGCAGGTCATAGAATCTAGAAAGAATTCCCCTCGCCCCTGCTCCCCTGAAATGGGCCATGAAACCCAGCTGACCACCTCCAAAAATAGGTCATAAGACCTCATTCTAGAGGGGTCTTTCCTATACTCAGAGGGAAAGCGTGTCCTTATGTCCGAAGAAGAATCTGAACAAATCGGTCTTGCTTAGTACCCTCCGTGTATTACCATTAGATCCTACCCTTCTGTCCTCCAATCATACTTCCGTATACCTGTCTATAAAAATACACAATTTTCCTATTTCTTTGGTTTTTCCTGAAGATTCCTGTGTCACGCAAAATTTATATTAAATTGGGTGGCGCCTGTGGCTCAAGGAGTAGGGCGCCGGTCCCATAGGCCAGAGGTGGCGGGTTCAAACCTAGCCCCGGCCAAAAAAAAAAAAAATTATATTAAATAAATTTGTATGCTTTTCTCTTGTTAATCTGTCTTGGTATAGGGATCTCAGACACGAACTCTGTAATGGGTGAGGAAAAGACTTCACTTCCTGGCCAGACATGGTGGCTCATACTCGTAATCCCAGCAATTTGGGAAGATCGCTTGAGGCAGGAGTTTGAGACCAGTCTGCACAATATAGAGAGATCCTGTCTCGACACAAATAAAATAATATTTTTCATTTCCAGAAGTTCTATTTGGTTTTTCTTTAATGTATCTGTCTCTTTAGAGAATTTTTAAAGCATTATTAAAGTGATGCATGTAACCCAAAACATTTATATCTCTGTAATACTTTGAAATAAGTTGTGAAATGTTACCTATTATCAGACTTGCCAATTTAACTTTTCCCTCAGTCATAATGGCAGAATACTAAAAAATAATTAAATTAATTTTAATGACTCAACCATCTGGCAATTTTGATTTCTAGTTTTTATAATCAAGGTGCTCATAAATCCTAGTTTCCCAGTTTACATCTGTTGTTCTGAGGTAATTATTAACAGTAACTCCTTAGCCAGGCGTTGTGGTGGGCGCCTGTAGTCCCAGCTACTCGGGAGGCTGAGGCAAGAGAATCGCTTAAGCCCAGGAGTTGGAGGTTGCTGTGAGCTGTGTGACACCATGACACTCTACTGAGGGCCATAAAGTGAGACTCTGTCTCTACAAAAAAAAAAACAACAAAAAAACAGTAACTCCTGTTATTCTCAAAAGTGTCCCTGTTCAGACAATCAAGTATGAAATCACCCTAATTAAAATATAGAGTACTCAGGGGTTCTCATGTGCAATTAGGAGAATGAACCGGAAATCATGTAAATCATGGGGGAAGGGGGTTGCAAAAATGTGTAGGTTATACATGGAAAGAAACATTTGGGTGTTTTCTAAATAGCGTCTAAAGACCGATAAAGTGCTGTTAGCTTTGGTTAAGTTAACGCAATTTGATGGCTTTTATATTTTTAAAATACATAAAGCAGGAACTTAAATAAAAATATAAATAAATAAATACATAAATATTATCCAGGTATAGTGGTATGCCCCTGTAGTCCCAGCTACTCAGGGGTCTGAAGTGGGAGGATCACTTGAGTCCAGGAGTTTGAGACCACTGTGCACTATACTTGCACCTGTGAATAGCGAGTGCACTCTAGCCTGGGAGAGTGAGACCTCCTATCAATTAAAAAAAACATACTCATAGAGGGAAAATGGTATGTCATGAAGTAGATTGTATAAGACAATAGCAAGTAGTGAAAAAAATTCTTATTCTCTTTCCTTTATAGTAAGAACGGAACTTAGATTGTTACTGAGTTTCTACTGTATGTATGTCAAGTATTTTATTGCATATTGGAAGTGTAAGAGGAATGCAAAAATAAATACAGGGTATCAATAAAGTTCATGAGGCAATTTACTATATTAAACTATTTTAAATTGCACACGAACTTAATGAACACCCTGTAGTGTAGAAAGAGAAAATGGTGTTTTTTGAGACAGAGTCTCACTCTGTCACACTGGGTGGAATGCTTTGGGGGTCATCGTAGCTCACAGCAACCTCAAACTCCTGGGCTCAAGCGATCTTGCTGCTTCAGCCTCCCAAGTAGCTGGGCTAGTTTTTCTGTTTTTTGTCGAGATGGGGTCTCATTCATGCTCAGGCTGGCCTTGAACCCTTGAGCTCAAGCAATCCTTCTGCCTCAGCCTCCCAGAGTATGGGCCAGGCTGGAGAATATACTTATTCAAAATATAGTATTTTGGAAGCTCTTCCAAGGTATTGACCAGTATAATCAAACTGATATACCACTTTGCCAACTTTTATAGAAAAAAGAACTCAACTACAAGGAGACTGCTAATTACCCTCCAAAATCATTTCTCTCCTTCTTCTATGGAAGTGGAACCCCTAATTTTAAGCCAAGTGCATGGCTACCTGGAGCCAAGATTCCATTTCCCAGCCTCCCTCACAGTTTCATGCGACCATGTGTCTTAGTTCTAGATCATGCAATATGAATATAATATAAGAAAATTCCAGGAAGCATCCTTAAAGAGAAGAGGCTCTTCTCCTTCCATTTTCTCCCGTGTGCTATTAGACTGTGGATGTAATAATTGGAGTTAGAGAAGTCATCTGGGGCCACAGTGCAGAAGCTATGCATTGAGGATGGGGAAGCAGCAAAACTCAAGGAGCTTAGTTCCCGATGGTCCCTCAGTGCCATCATATCAGCCGTAAAGTGCCTGTGGTTATCTGAGAGACAAATTTTAATCCACTGCTGTTGGGGATGGGGAGGCTTGCTGTCATTCACAGCTGAAGATAAACCTGACTAATACAAACTCATACTAATTTACAAAACTTCAAGCTGTCTTTGGGTTTTTAATGGAGAAAGGCCTATGCCATAATTATAAGAGAAAGCTTTGTAAATGCAAAAATACACAGCAGATATAGAGGAAGGAAATGTACCAAAAATTAACTTGTTGGTTTAGGATGAGAGAATCATTGGTAGATTTTTGTCCAGTTTCATATATCTCTGTTTCTCTAAATGTTTTAGATTTTTTCCAGTTTCTCCCCATTTTTTAGTTTAAAAAATTGTATTTTCTATCATTTTGAGTGGATATGTATTTCAGCTCACTTACTAATAACAACCACCTTACACGTCTAGTGTTTTTTTAATGGTCTGGTAAAAACCTCACATCATTTCCTGTATCTATGCAGAAAATAGCAATGTGGTTAAGAGCATGACTCTTGACTCAGGCAGTCCTGGGTTCAGTATGGCTTTCTGGCTGTTTAAATTTAGGCAAATTACTCTAGGCCCCAGTGTCATCATCTGTAACTCAGGCATGATAATTTTACCTATTTCATAGGATTATAGCCTGAATAAAATAAGGTAATGGATGCAAAAAAGCGTCATGCATAGTAAGTAGTCAATAGATCCTGTGTATTGTTATTATATTTATTTCTGTGTTGATAGTGTCTGCTTGCTGGTATTTTCACTACCCACCGAAAGTATTTTTTTTTTGTAGAGACAGAGTCTCACTGTACCGCCCTCGGGTAGAGTGCCCTGACATCACACGGCTCACAGAAACCTCCAACTCCTGGACTTACGTGATTCTCTTGCCTCAGCCTCCCGAGTAGCCAGGACTACAGGCGCCCGCCACAACGCCCGGCTATTTTTTTTGTTGTTGTTGCAGTTTGGCCGGGGCTGGGTTTGAACCCGTCACCCTCGGCATATGGGGCTGGGCGCCCTACTCACTGAGCCACAGGCGCCGCCTCACACAGAAAGTATTTTACAGCTGTCTTAGCTATGCTCTTACTACTAGAAATGGATGCTTTCAAATTTTAATTATTAGATGAGAGATAGTCTCCATTAGCCAAGAGAAGGGACTATCCTAGGCTAGAGGTTCATGAATAAAAGCTAAGGTGAACAATATCCATGATTTGAGAAGAAAACTATGGCATTTAAAATCAGAACTGTTGGCTCGGCGCCTGTAGCTCAAGTGGCTAAGGCACCAGCCACATACACCGGAGCTGGCGGCTTCGAATCCAGCCCGGGACTGTCAAACAACAACAACTGCAACCAAAAAATAGCTGGGCATTGTGGCAGGCGCCTGTAGTCCCATCTACTTGGGAGGCCGAGGCAAGAGAATCTCTCTCTTTTTTTTTTTTTTTGTAGAGACAGAGTCTCACTTTATCGCCCTCGGTAGAGTGCCGTGATGTCACACGGCTCACAGCAACCTCTAACTCTTGGGCTTACGCGATTCTCTTGCCTCAGCCTCCCGAGCAGCTGGGACTACAGGTGCCCACCACAACGCCCAACTATTTTTTGGTTGCAGTTCAGCCGGGGCCGGGTTTGAACCTGCCACCCTTGGTATATGGGGCCGGCGCCTTACCGACTGAGCCACAGGCGCCACCTGCAAGAGAATCTCTTAAGCCCAGGAGTTGGAGGTTGCTGTGAGCTGTGATGCCAGAGCACTCCATCCAGGGCAACAGCTTGCGGCTGTGTCTCAAAAAAAAAAAAAAAAAAAAATAGGAAAGGATATGAATAGACATTTCTCCAAAGAAGATATATGAGTGGCTAATAAGCATACAAAACGTGTTGAACATCACTAATCATCAGAGAAATGCAAAGCAAAACCATAATAAAATACCACTTCCCTCTCCCTGGGATAGTTAGAAATCTCAGAGTCGGGCGGCGCCTGTGGCTCAGTCGGTAAGACGCCGGCCCCATATACCGAGAGTGACGGGTTCAAACCCGGCCCCGGCCAAACTGCAACCAAAAAATAGCCGGGCATTGTGGCGGGCGCCTGTAGTCCCAGCTACTCGGGAGGCTGAGGCAAGAGAATCGCTTAAAGCCCAGGAGTTGGAGGTTGCTGTGAGCTGTGTGAGGCCACAGCACTCTACAGAGGGCCATAAAGTGAGACTCTGTCTCTACAAAAAAAAAAAAAAAAAAAAAGAAATCTCAGAGTCAGATGACAATAAGTATTGGTGGGAATATGAGAAATTGGAACCCTCACACTGCAGGTGGGGACGCAGCATGGTTCAGCTACTTTAGAAAACAGCCTGGCAGTTCCTCCAACAATTAAACATGGAGTTACCATATGTGCTAGCAATTCCACACTTAGGTAGCCAGGCCTGACAATTACATTCACAAACTCGACCTAGAAAACGTGTACATACCTCATTGCTGAATATCACTATAGTCACCCTTGAAGTACTGCCCTTGGGAAGCTATGCACTGGTGCCAGCACCTAGTTCACCCTTCAAAGCAATTTTGGAACTCTTTTTCTGGAAGGACCCTCAGAGCTGTCATCATACAGCACACAAAAACATAACAGCAATAATGAACACCACGCAGTAAGACACTGTCACACATCAACATGAACACAGCTGTGAGACACTGACATACCAGGTTTATGAAACCTTACCTAGGTGTTTGTATAGTGCTGTCAATGTAAGAACACGGTGGCAAGTTCATGAACTTAATTGTTAGACTTCCTCATATATACTCGAAAGAAAGGAAAACACATGTCCACCCCGAAACTTGTTTACAACGGTGTATATTAGCATTGTTAATAATAGGCAAAATGTAAAAACAACCCTGACGCCCATCAACAGACAAATGGATGAACAAAATTTATGTTCATTCAATGGGCCTTATTATTCAGCCACAAACAGGAATGAAGTACTAATATATGCCACAACAGGGGTGAAACGTGGAAACATTACACTACCTGAAAGAACTTAGTCATAAAAGATCACATACTATATGATAATAATCACAGAAAAGCCCAGAATAGGGAAATCTATAGAGACAGAAAGTAGGTAAGTGTTTACTTAGGGTTGGGGTGGTACAGCGGGCTGTGGGGGAATGTGACAGTTAAGGGTTAAGGGTTTCACTGGGCACAGTGGCTCATGACTATAATCCCAGCACTGTGGGAGGCTAAGACAGGAGATTGCTTGAACCCAGGAGTTGGAGGCTTGTCTGAGCGAGAGTGAAACCCTGACTCATGAAAAAAATGCAAAAATCCAGCCAGGAACCTGTAATCCCAGCGGCTTTGAAGGCTGAGGCAGCAGGATGCCCACAGCCCAAGTCTGAGGTTGCAGTGAGCCATGACACCATTGCACTCTGCTCAGGGCATAGGGTAGAACTCTGTCTCCACAAAAACAAACAAACAACAGGGAAAGAAAAAGGGTTAAGGGTTTCTTCTTGAGGTGATTAGGATGTTCTAAAATTGACTGTGGTGATGATTGCACATAACTGAATACATTAAAAAAATTGAAGTGTACACTTTAAATGTGTAATTGTATTGCATGTGAATTATAGCTCAATAAAGCTGTTAAAATTAATTACATTATAGAAAACAATTACCAAAAAAATGATTTTAGAGAAACCATTTTATAGGTGAGGAGACTGAGCACCAACAGATGAGGGGACTGAGCAGTGCCTGTGGCTCAGTCAATAGGGTGCCGGCCCCATATACCGAGGGTGGTAGGTTCAAACCTGGCCTCGGCCAAACTGCAACAACAACAAAAATAGCCAGGTGTTGTGGAGGGTGCCTGTAGTCCCAGCTACTCTGGAGGCTGAGGCAAGAGAATCACCTAAGCCCAAGAGCTAGAGGTTGCTGTGAGCTGTGATGTTATGGCACTCTACTGAGGGTGACAAAGTGAGACTCTGTCTCTAAAAAAAAGAGATGAGGAGACTTACTTAAAGTCACAAAAAACTTCAACAGGGACCCAGGTTTCTAGTTCGTGCATAGAAATACAATGGCCCTTTCACTTCTTGGGTATTCAAACTAGAGTCAGTCTAAGAGGTGGAAATAAAGTATCTACAAGAAAAGTACTCTAGGCTCAGCATCCATAGCCCAATGGTTAGGGTGCCAGCCACATACACCGAGGCTGGCAGGTTCAAGTCCAGCCTGGGCCCACTAAACAACAATGACAATACAACAAAAAAAAATATCCGGGTGTTGTGGCAGGTGCCTGTAGTCCCAGCTACATGGGAGGCTGAGACAAGAGAATCGCTTAAGCCCAAGAGTTAAAGGTTGCTGTGAACTGTGACGCCACAATACTCTACCAAGGGCAACAAAGTGAGACTGTGTCTCAGAAAAAAAAAAAAAGAAAGAAAGAAAAGTACTCTATCTGCAATTCTGCCCTGAACAATGTCACCCTTTGTAGAAAGACATGAGAAACTGCAAAAAAGCTGAGCAGAAAAAGAGAGAAGAAATAGAATTCACCTTCTTGCTTTAAACACTAACCCTTCTATGGGCAGGCTTATAAATGTTGTCACACCAGTTGTTTAGGCTTTTGCCAACTCCTTCTAAAATAGCTATTGGTAAAAATAGCAAACAAAATACAGTACAAATATTTTGGTAGGACCAGGGCTAGTGATATACCCATTCATGGTCAAACATACTGTAATGAACAGCAGGGTGTTTTTTACACAAATGCTTTGGTTCCAATGCTAGTCAAACTATAGTCAAACTCCTAATTTGTGTCATATTTTGAGTTTCAACTGGACATAGTATCACATCTGATGCTCAAAACAGCCTTATGAAATCAATAGGGTGGGTATTATTAGCCCCATTTTGCAGATAGGAAACTATTTTTAGGTAAGTAGGACAAGGTATTATTACCATCCTCATTTTATGAATGAGAGACATAAATAGCTACAGAGAGAACTTAAACCTGTGGCTGGCATGTAAAATTTGGGGAACTATTTAAAACTAGAGAGCAAGGGAACAGAGTGTACAACTTGGATACTCACGGAAATGACAGGTTTATTGCTGCTTTGTATTTATTACACTTCCATAAACTGCTTTTAGACGGATCAGATCCTGCACCTCCAAGCCTTGGTATGCTAGAGAATGATTGACAGGTCTGTTCCTTGCACAACTCTGGGTGACACCATTCACATAGGGTGATGCAATCCTCATGCCAGTCATTAAAAGTTTCAGGCAAAAAAAAAAAAAAAAGTTTCAGGCATCCCCTGGAGTTAATTAAGAGAATTAAGAGAAGTCTTGACCCTCCATCAGAGATGCTACATAGATATCACAGACATAAACCAGGCAAATCTCAAGACCCATCACAAATTTCACCTTCTCCATAAATTCTCCAATAAACATTCTCCAATAAACATTCCCGTCCATTCTATGCATCATATAGTTTGGTATTTGTTTACATTCTGTTTTAACTATACTGTAATTTATTTTTATATTATTATTTTCTATGGTTTATCTGTAAGTATTTCACTTGTAAAAGTTTTGTCTCTTTCAAAAGCTTATAACCTGGCTGGGTGTGGTGGCTTGTGCCTATAATTCTAGCACTTTGGGAAGGTTGGGGGGGAGGATTGCTGGAGGCCAGGAGTTTGAGTCCAGCCTGGGCAACACAGCAAGACCCCTTCTCTAAAAAAAAAAAAAAATTAGCTGGGCATGGTGGAGCAGGCCTGTAGTCCCAAGTACTTAGGAGGCTGAAGTGGGAGGATCACTTGAGCCCAGGAGTATGAGGCTACAGGAGCTAAGATGGCACCACTGTGCTCCAGACTGGGCAACAGAATAAGTATCTCTAAAAAATAAATAAATGAGATTGTAACTCATCGAGGGCAGAAAGTATACTATTTTCCACTTCTTTTATGCTTCAAACTTTCTTATGCATAGTGATACATACAGTAGTTCAATAATTCAGTTGAATTAGTCAATTTGACTTTATTTATTTATTTAAAAGAATAGGTGATTTTTTTTTTTGAGACAGAGTCTCACTATGTCACCCTCCGTAGAATGCTGTGGCATCACAGCTCACAGCAACCTCAAACTCTTGGGCTTAAAGCGATTCTCTTACCTCAGCCTCCCAAGTAGCTGGGACTACAGATGCCTGCCACAATGCCTGGCTGTTTTTGTTGTTGTTGTAGTTGTCATTGTTGTTTAGCAGGCCTGGACTGGGTTCAAACCTGCTAGCCCCAGTGTATGTGGCCAGCACCCTAACCACTGAGCTCTGCATGCCGAGCCAATTTGACTTTAATAATTGCAGTCATTTGGTATTATAAGTACCATAAAAGAATACAAGTAAATCAAGAAATATATTGATTATTCCAAGAATAATATTTTCCTTCGAAGTTACTAATTTACTTATGTTTTACGTAGGTAGCTTTCTGATGTTCAGTTTACTGCATTTAAATCTTTGTGCCCTTACTTGGGGAATCATATGGACAAATGGATTTGAATTCTGTTTACTAACACTATTAAGTTTCAAGAGCCAACTGCTGGCAGAACAAATATGCAGTCATGCAAAGCTGGATCTGGATTGCATTTGCCAAGACAGAAGATATATGTAGTTTATAATTCCAAACAGTTTATCCAAAAGACAGGACTTTAAGAAAAAGTCTAAACTAATAAAAAAAATTAAATGACTTTTTCTAAAAAGTTTATCACTTAGAGGTTGACTTCAGCAGCATGTAATAGAAATTTAATTCTGGTAGTAGCTTAACAAAATAAAAAATAGAGTACCCAATTAAAATTGACTTTCAGATAAACAATGAATAATTTTTTGGTATAAGTATGCACAAATTAAACGGGGCAAGGTGCTTTTTATCTGGCAATCATAGAAGCAGGCAGGGCTGCTGCAGCTGCCCAGAGATGTCTGCAGACTGCTTTCTTTCTACCCTATTATCCTTTGTTTGAGACGTGTGTCCTCATGGTAGCATGGATGCTCTATTTCTAGGTATCGAATCCATGTTTTAGGTGGGATAAATGGGGAAAGAGAAATAGGAAGGGCAATAATTCTAGGCCAGCTTTCTCTAACCCAAGAGAACAACAGCTTCTCTGGAAAACTTCACCCAGTACAGTTCCACTTAGATTTTATCTGCTACGACTAGGCTGCATGGCCACACCTTGCTGTAAAGGCAACCAGGGAGGTGAATACTTTCAATGGGATGTTCTTCCACTCTGAACAAATTTGGCTTCCATTGGAAAAGGGAGAAGAGTAGACATGGGGTGGGCAACTTGCAATGACAGGTGAATGTCATTTTCAGCGCCCGTTGAATTTTGTACTGACTACACAGATACACACTGTGCATTTGGAAGATGAAAGAAACCCCAAAAACAGAATTTCCCCTGGTTAGTCTTGACTACATTACGGCCCACTAACTTCTTGAGAAAGTATTGCCTATGGTGTCAGGGATAGTCTCGACCCTAGGAAATTTGTGAGGAAAACTAAATTTTGCTGGTATGACCCCAAAGTGGAAATGGGGTCTCTAGAACCATATCCCAAACGCAATTGCCAGGAAAATGTGACTCTTAGCTAGAGGATTATTTAGTGACTTTCATCTCCACAGCCCCAAACAGTTAGATCTAATAAAAGCAGAGTCCTCTTAGCCCACACAATTTTACAATGAAGCTTGTCCCTAACCTAAAAGTATTATGTGCATGATTTTCTTACCAAGAGACAATTAACTAATATTGGACATCAGCACTTCCCTCAACTTCTTTAAACAATTATCACCAATTTATTTCTTTTCTTGTGGAAATTAAAAAAAAATCAAGAATAAATAGTACCCAATTACAAGATTTTTTTTTTCAATTTAATAGTAGTTTTATAAACACGAGTTTTCTTTTTTTTCTTGTTAGACCAGCAGGAATTTTACAATTTTGCTGGGTCATTTTCTGTCAATAACAAAACCATTTGTTCATCTCATCTAACACTATAAAAAGAAGTATCAAATAGAGACTTAGCCTGTTTCATTTCTCTGTACCGATAGAGAAGTATATGTAAAACAAGAATATAGTTTCACCAGGAGTAATACATTTCAGTGTCATTACTATAAAGATAAATTCTCAAAGAAAAATAGAAATTTCATTTTATTAAGCTTTATTTCATTTTGTTTTGTTTTTACAACTTGGCTGCTTGTCTGCCCTTATTAAGATAATACCTATTTGATCTCTAGTTAAAATAAAAGATTTATGTCTAACTGTATAAGCAGCACAATTATTTTGTCAGACAGTAATGAAAATGAACATTTTCTCAGTTTTTTTGGAGTAGTGTAGTTTTAATAAGCATAGAAGATATCATTCAGATAAGGTCACATCAAATAGAAGTTTTGCTCATTGGATTAAAAATAGATCGGCTCAGTGACTCAGCAGGTAGCTTATTGCAGTTGCCTACTGAGAACATCCTAATTCTTCCTTGTACTACATCACAGTGGCGTACTCATGTGGCTTTATGAGGATTAGCTTATTAAGCTATTAGAAATAAGATCACACTATATCTAGGACATTCTGTGAGATACGACGATGCTGAGAGTATTAGGGGTCAAGTTCTGGTTAAGCATATGTAAGCATATATTCAGTATGTCTGTTTAAGTTCCTTTTACTGGGAGTATTACAGGTCAAATTCTGGTTAAGTATAAGCAAGCACATATTCAAAATAATGTTTTAAGTTTCTTTTAATAAATTTACAGTAATTTTATGGCTAAATTGAAAGTAAATAGTGGACTCAGGTTACAGAGAATACCTGACTATGCTCTGATTTCTAGAGCATTACCTGCGTTATTATTTCATGAGTCTCCTACCTGACTTCCCCTGCTGTGTGGGAAACCTCAGGGACAAAGGGACTTTAATATCTCTCTCTCTCTCTCTTTTTTATTTTTGCAGTTTTTTTTGGCTGGGGCTAGGTTTGAACCCGCCACCTCTGGTAAACAGGGCCAGCGCCCTACTCCTTTGAGTCAGAGGTGCCACCTAATATCTCTTTCTTTTTAAAAACCAAAGAAGGTGACCAGAACATGCAACACCAAAATATGCCACTTTGGTATAAGGATTATTTTGAGATCACTGCAGTTGAGAAACTGGAGGAATCCTTTGCTTTCTGCCTGTCTAGAAGCAGGGCAAATTTTCATTTATAAAAGCATCCCACTCTTCCTTACAAGGAAGAGGAGAATGACTTCAGAGACAACTCTTGGTACCAGAGACAACTTGAGTCTGCATAACAGACCTTACTAAACAACTCTTATTTACATTACATTTCCTGGTCACTTTCTTATAGTTGACCTCCCTAAAATCCAAAATCCTTTCCTTTGTTGAGTCACTTCTCCACAATTTATTACCCTTTGTTAAAATGGTATATAAGCCCCTATGTCTTATCACCTCTTTGGGCTTTCACTTCTGTCCCATGAGTCTCTTTCCACATAAAACAAAATTTGCATGCCTTTTCTCCTAGTAATCTGCTCTTGCCAGATTTACATAATCTGAGTAAAGAACCTAAGAGTACTGAGGAAAAGTGACCAAGAAAAGTCATCTCCCACCTTAGAATAATTAGGGATACTCTTACACACAAATAGAACTGGTAGTCCTAAAAGGAGATATAAGCCAGGTGTGGTGGCTAACACCTGTAATCCTAGCACTCTGGGAGGCTGAGGGAGGTGGATTGCTTAAGCTTAAGATCAGCCTGAGTAAGAACAAGAATCCTGTCTCTACTAAAAATAGAAAAACTAGCAGGGTGTGGTGGCACACATCTGTAATCCCAACTACTTGGAAGGCTGAGGCAAGGAATCGTTCAAGCCCAGGAGTTTAAGGTTGCTGTGAACTATGATGCTATAGCACTTTACACAGGGCAACAGAGAGAGACTCTGTCTCAAAAAAATAAAAAATAAAATAAATAAATAAATAAAAGGGCACATGAAGAATAGAAGGACCATCCTTCCTCAGAAATCTCCCTCCAAATTATTGGATATCAATAGGGAAACACTTTAAGCTAGTATCTCCCATTAATGTCTTGGTATATCAGCATGCATTTAAAAACATCCCCCTTGGGGGCGGTGCCTGTGGCTCAAAGGGGTAGGGCGCTGGCCCCGTATGCCGGAGGTGGCAGGTTCAAACCCAGCCCCCGCCAAAAACTGAAAAAAAAAAAAAAAATCCTCCTTGTACAGATACCATATGTTAGGTGCTAAAGATACAAAGATGAATAAAATAAAGTCTTGAAGAGATTCATTTAACCCCTGATTTATCAGATCCTGGATTTAATAAGTCAGGTAAGTTGTGATGTGAGGAAAAGAAGAGTATCTGGGAAGGTGGAAGAACGTAGGTCTTGTAAGGCCCTGTGATGACTTAAGAGTCAGCTTGAGTCAGGTTAGTAGGCCTGGGAGAAGGAGCAGCCTGGGGGCTCTAGAGGCTTTCAAGGAAGGGAAAAATCTATGCTGGGGCTCTGAGAGGGGCAGAAAAGGAGCTTCATTTTCATAAAAATTTGGCCTAGAGCTAAACTTGGAAATACTACCTGGTTAGTCCATTCCTCTCTAGTATGGTCTTCCAGGACGACACAGAGGGAGCTAAAATTTGTCTGTGGCAGGCAACCCGTCTTCCTTTAGGTTAGCTATTTTTCCTCAGGAATTGCAGGATTTACCACAATCGCCTCCCACTTTCTGTCATGTGGGACTTTTCTGTGTATTCCCTGTTAGACATATGTGCATTTTAACACAGGAGTCCAGGAAGCTCATAAGATTGTTCACGTGAGACCGACCACTAGAACCACAATCTAACACCAACCTATAGCCAGTTGAAGTGGCTCATCTTTATAATCCTAGCACTTTGGGAGGTGAAGGTAGGAGAATCATGTTAGCCCAGGGTTTCTGGACCAGATTAGGCAACATAGCAAGATCTCTCTCTCTTCTCTCGCTCTCTCTTTACCTAGGTTGGAATGCAGTGGCCCAATCACAGCTCACTGCAGCCTTCAACTTCTGGGCTCCAGTAATCCTCCTGACTCAAAAAAAAAAAGAAAAGAAAAAATAATAATAATTACCCTGGCATAGTTGTGAGCACCTGTAGTCCTAGCTACTTCGAAGGCTGAGACAGGAGTACCACTTGAGCCCAGCAATTTGAGGTTACAGTGAACTGTGATGGTGCCACTGAATTCTAGCCTGGGCAACAAAATTGAAAGCCTGTCTCTAAACATATAAATAAATAAAACCAAGTTTATATATTATTCTTTTTATCTCAAATCTCTGCCCTAGGCCTTCTAATTTTACCTTTTTTTATTTATTAGGGATTATAGATTCAAGTTTCCCTGAACATACACTCTCCCTAATATGACTTCTCTCTTTGTGTATCAGTTACCTTTGTAAATGACTTGGCTTCTTTTTTTTTCTTGAGACAGAGTCTCATTCTGTCACCCTCAGTAGAGTGCTCTAGCATCATAGCTCACAGCAACCTCAAACTCTTGGGCTCAGGTGATTCTTTTGCCTCAGCCTCCAAGTAGCTGGGACTACAGGCACCTGGAAATGTTGCAGGAAAACAAGGCCCAATGCAGAGAATGAATACCTAGACATCTAAACACCATATTTAAGAGGAAGAAGGCTTTTATTCAGCTGGTGGAGCGAATGGTGTAGAAGAATTCAAAATGGCCTTGCTCCCTGACTGGCTCTAACTTCTTTTTATCTCCAGGCAAAAAGTTCCAACCCCCTGGGCGGAGCCTATGGCTCAGTCGGTAGGGCGCAGGCCCCATATACCGAGGGTGGCGGGTTCAAACCCAGCCCCGGCCAAACTGCAACCAAAAAAAAAAAAAAATAGCCGGGCATTGTGGTGGGCGCCTGTAGTCCCAGCTACTCGGGAGGCTGAGGCAAGAGAATCGCTTAAGCCCAGGAGTTGGAGGTTGCTGTGAGCTGTGTGAGGCCACGGCACTCTACCGACGGCCATAAAGTGAGACTCTGTCTCTACAAAAAAAAAAAGTTCCAACCCCTGTGGTGGGGAAGTATTGTCAGTCAGCTCCACTAGTAACACAGGCAGTGCATGTCTTAGCACACCAACCACCCAGGGCTCATTCTCAGTGTGGCTGCTTTAAAAAAAAATAATAAAGTTCCAACCCGTGGTACCTTTCTCAATGGTCAGTTTGAATCAAGCTGGAGAAGCTGCTCCAGGCCCATAGAATTACAGGTTTTTACAGAAGTGGAAGTTTCCAGGTCCCAGAAAGTTAAGTTTCTACAAATTCCTAAGAGCTGAGTCACCATGAGGATGACCCCACAGGTGTATCGTTGGGTTCTCCTGGAGATGACCTCTGTTTTCCTAGACCTCACCCTTCCCCGGTATCCTCTGTCACCACAATGCCTGGTTATTTTCAATTATTTATTCAGAGTGAATACTATTTTTTTGTTAATTATTAATCCAAATTGGATTTTTTTAGAGGTATTTATGCTTCCTCTAAAAGTAGAGCTGAATATGAGAGATGTTCAGAGGTATGCGCAGAGACAAGATCAGGAGAGTTTCAGGTCAAGTTTAATGAAAGGGGACTGAGACCCGCCTGGGCCAAGATGGCTACTGCACATAGATTGGTTGGGGCCACCGCATCTGGCAATATTATTGTTTTCTGAAACAAAGAAGATTGTGGAGAAAGGCCCAATTAAGATGAGATGGCCAGTTAAAATACCTTAAAGGTAAGGTTTGTTATACAGATTTAAGTTCCAGCCTTATTGTTCTTTCATAATTTATTCATTCAGCCTTTCTTTCCAGTTGCAAAGTAGATACTCTTACAAATGGAGATACTTTCTTTTTCTTTTTTTTTATTGTTGAGGATTCATTGAGGGTACAAGAAACCAGGTTACACTGATTGCATTTGTTAGGTAAAGTCCCTGTTATAATTTTGTCTTACCCCCAAAAGGTGTGGTACACACCAAGACCCCACCCCCTCCCTCCTTCCCTCTCTCTGTTCTTCCTTCTCCCCACCCCTCCCTCCTTCTTTCTCTCTCTGCTCTCCCCTTCCCTCACTCCCACTGTGTCATTAATTGTCATTAATTGTCCTCATATCAAAATTGAGTAAATAGGATTCATGCTTCTCCAACAAATGGAGATATTTTCATTGATACAAATTTCTCTTACAAATGGGTAACATTTCAGAGGTATTTCTGTCTATTGTTTCTCAAAATAACCAGCTCAAAATAATTAATAAACCAACAAGACATATTCTAGTGTCCTACAGTTATATCTTGAGGTGGTGTGTCCTGACCCCTATGAACAGAATGTAAAAACTTAGGAGAACAGAAAACTTTCTAGGCCAGGTGTGGTAGCTCCCACCTGTAATCCTAGCACTCTGGGAGTCCAAGGCAGGTGGATTGCCTGAGCTCACAGGTTCAAGACCAGCCTGAGCCAGAATGAGACCTCATCTCTAAAAATAGCCAGGTGTTGTGGCAGAGCCTGTAGTCCCAGCTACTTGGGAAGCTGAGGCAAGACAATCGCTTGAGCCCAAGAGTTTGAGGTTGCTGTGAGCTGTGACGCCATGGCATTCTACCATGTGGGACAAAGTGAGACTCTGTCTCAAAAAAAAAGAAAAGAAAAGAAAAAGAAAAAAGAAAGAAAACTTTCTATCTAAGCATTATTTAAAGGTTTATCTATCTAGCTTGCTTGAGAGCCAGCAAGAAAGTTAGACTCGAATTTATTTCCTGCTTATATGTCCTTTTGGGACAACATTGTTCATAACCTCCAAGACAGCAAAGTCGAGGGAAAAATTTAAACTCTAAAATAATTTAAAAGGTTTATTCTGAGCTAAATGCATCTGCCCCACTGCCCTGGGGAGAAGTTCTCAAGCAGTCTTGAGAAAATGTACCCAAGTGGGTATATTACAGTTTGGTTTTATACATTCCCAGGGACAGGAATTACAGGTTAAATTGTAAGTTAATACATGTTAATACACATCGGTTTGGCCCCCAAAGGTGGGACATCTTCAAGAGAGAGCGTATAAGTCATGGGTGGTTTTAGGGATTCTTTAGTGGCAATTGGTTGAAAAGAGTTAAGCTTTGTGGAAAACCTGGATGTAGAAAAGGATACTTGAGTTAAGAAATGGGTCTGGGCTGGACGCCCATAGCTCAGCAGTTAGAGCACTGGCCACATGCACCGGGACTGGTGGGTACCAACCTGGCCTGAGCCTGCTAAACAAACAAACAAAAATAGCCCGGCATTGTAGTGGGTGCCTGTAGTCCTAGCTAGTAGAGAGGCAGAGGCAAGAGAATCATTTGAGCCCAAGAGTTTGAGGTTGCTGTGAGCTGTGACACCACAGCATTCTACCGAGGGTGACATAGTGAGACTGTCTCAAAAAAAAAAAAAAAGAAGAAGAAGAAAGAAAGAAATGGGTCTGATAGGATGCTTGCATTAAGATAAGGGAGTCACTTAACTTCTTGTGATGCCATTTGGGAATCAGGTTGGGAGGTAAACCTTATTATATCAGGTTAATGAAATCTGTTTAGTGAGATTTTACTGTTTGTAGGCTCACCTCACCAGCCTCTTTGAAAGGAATTTAGACCCCCTCCCACCCCCCCTGCCCCCTAAAAAAGGCCAGAGTTCAGTTCTCTGCAGACTCATGTATTTGTCTTTGGGAACCTGAGCCTGGTTCTTGCCTGACTCTGGTTTGCAATGAACCTCAAAAACCTTACAGTTGCTCCCAAGTTCTTGGAACTGAAAAATGTACTTTAAGTAGAACCTCCATAGATGACCATCTCCCTACATTGACCACATCCTTAAATTTGAGACTGCATGTAGTGAGAATAAGACGGAGTAATTCAGGCTAGGGTTGAGATGACACAGCTGGTCTGGTCTGTCTGGGTCCTAAATGACCTTTACCTCATGTCTCCCATTCTTGCTGTTTTGTAAATTCAGCTTTATCCTAAAAATATATATCTTGAGAAGTTTAGGGCAATTGATTTAGGAGATTAACTTTTTTCTTTTTTTTGAGACAGAGGCTCACTGTGTTGCCCTGGGTAGAGTGCCATGGCGTCTAAGCTCACAGCAACCTCAAACTCTTGGGCATAAGTGATTCTCTTGCCTAAGCCTCCCCTCAGCTGGGACTACAGGCCACAACGCCCGGCTATTTTTTTGTCGTAGTTGTCACTGTTGTTTGGCAGGCCTGGGCTGAATTCGAACCCGCCAGCTCCGGTGTGTGTGGCTGGCACTTTAGCTGCTGAGCTATAGGCACCGAGCCAAGGAGAAGATTAACTTTTGAATTGGCATGTTGTTTTGGGTCATGGGTTATGCTGATTAATGTTTATTATGGGTCATGGGTTATTCTGATTATTGTTTAAGATAAGGGTTCACATGGTTTTTCCTGTGAACTTTCATGTCTAAAACCAGAGTTTTAGACATGGAAGAACAGAACAGTCTTGGAGAGGCTACTTTCACTGTTTTCCAGAATTGCTGGCCCTCTGACAAATAAAGCTTGGTGGACCTATCCCCACCTCTGCATATTGGCCAACACTGACATGCAGGTGGACCCTCTTCACCTGATAATAAATTGACGTAATTTTCATCAACTGGACATGCACCACATGTTACATTATCAGTACAGCATGCCTAGTTCCTTATGTTGACCACCTCTTCATGTTGCCCAGTTTGTTACAGTCGCTTGGGTAGTCAGCCTACAGAGATACTACTGTGTTTCACAGAATTTTCTGAGTCCCTCTTCTTGGCAAAGGAATTGAGTTTATATAAAGAGAATTTATATCAGTCTAAGAAAATAACTTACAAAGATTTACAAAGCAAAAAAATTAAATTAAAATAAATAATAAATAGAGAGGGAAAATAGTGTATGAAATAAGTCCAAGACTATTGACTAATCTATAATGCTATATCAAGTCTAAGGGCACAAATTTTCTCCCTTTTGAAAAATAAGGGAAGAGACTGTTTCACCCCACCAAACTTCTTCCTTTTCTTTTCAAAGTTTCCTTTTCTGTTTTTTTCCAAAATATGTAAATGTTTTTAATAGTTACACACACCTCTCACAACTTGGGAGCCATTTCTTTGAATTATAATTATCAAAGAAGATAACTCTCAACCCATCCGACACCATTTCCCAGGCAACAGGCCTGCCTCCTTTGTCACCTGACTGCAAATTATGAAGCCTATCTAACATTCTTTTTTATTATTTTATTATTATTTTTTTGGTAATTTTTGGCTGGGGCTGGGTTTGAACCCGCCACCTCCGGCATATGGGGCCAGCGCCCTACTCCTTTGAGCCACAGGTGCCGCCCCTATTTTATTTTATTTTATAGACAGAGCCTCAAGCTGTCGCCCTGGGTAGAGTGCCCTGGGTAGAGTGCTCTGGCATCACAGCTCACAGCAACTTCCAACTCCTGGGCTCAAGTGAGCCTCCACCTTCCAAGTAGCTGGGACTACAGGTGCCTGCCACAACGCTGGCTATTTTTTGGTCATTGTTGTTTGGTGGGCCCGGGCTGGATTTGAACCTGCCAGCTCAGGTGTATGTGGCTGGTGCCTTAGCCTCTTGAGCCACAGGCACGGAGCCCCATCTAACATTTTGGATGAGTTAAGCTATGATTTGAATATTCCCTTCAAAATGTATGTTGAAATTTAATTGCCACTGTATTAAGAGGTGAGACCTGGCTGGGCACCTATAGCTCAGTGGCTAGGGCACCAGTCACATACGCCAGAGCTGGCAGATTCGAATTCAGCCTGAGCCTGCCAAACAACAATGACATCTACAACAAAAAAAATAGCCAGGTGTTGTGGCAAGCACCTGTAGTCCCACCTAGTTGGGAGGCTGAGGCAGGAGAATCACTTAAGGTCAAGAGTTTGCGGTTGCTGGGTGGTGCCTGTGGCTCAGTGGATAGGGCGCTGGCCCCATACACCAAGGGTGGTGGGTTCGAACTTGGCTCCAGCCAGCTAAAACAGCAGTGACAACTGCAACAAAATAGCCGGATACTGGGGTGGGCATCTGTAGTCCCAGCTACTTGGGAGACTGAGGCAAGAGAATCACCTAAGCCCAAGAGTTGGAGGTTGCTGTGAGCTGTGATGCCACAGCACTCTACTGTGGGTGACAAAGTGAGACTCCGTCTCAAAAAAAAAATCACCTATTGTTTTAAATAGTTGATTTGGTCATGAGGGCTCTACCCTCATAAATGTATTTATGTGGTTATTGCAGGAGAGAATTCCTGATAAAGGATGATGTTCAGCCCTCATCCTTCTCTGTTTTACATGTATACTTGCCCTTTCACCTTCTACCATAGGATGATGCAGATCTTAAGGACCTTGCAAGATATAAGCACAATGTCTTGGACTTCCCAGCCTCTAGAACTGTGAGAAATAAATTTATTTTCTTAGGCTTGGCATGGTGGCTCATGCCTATAATCCTTGGGAGGCCAAGGTGGGTGGATCTCTTGAGCTTGGGAGCTCAAGACCAGCCTGAGCAAGAGTGAGACCCCCCTCTCTACTACAAATAGAAAAACTAGCCAGGTGTTGCTGCGGGAGCTAGCTATTAGCCAGCTACGTGGAAGGCCGAGGCAAGAGGATCTCTCAAGTCCAAGAGTTTGAGGTTGCTATGAGCTATAATGACGGCATGGCGCTCTACCCAAGGGTGACAGAGTGAGACTGTTTCAACAACAACAAAAAAATTCTTTTCTTTATGAATTACCCAGTCTCTGGTATTCTGTTATAGTGGCAGAAAACAGACTAGGACAGGTTGTATCCGCTTAGCTAAAAAAGAGTCAAATTCCTTTCTGTCTTTAGCAGGTTGCCTGTGTTGTATATCCTGGTTTAATGTTCATTTGATAATAAAATCATCTTCTTTCTTTTCTGCTTTCGTGGAGAGGTTTTCTGCGTTGGGAGGATATTTTGGTTTTAAGTATATTTTCTCAGAACAAACATGGGCTGATCTTTTCTGGCAGCTGTAATATTGATGCCAGGTAGTTTTCAATCATGACATTAATCCTCTGTGTTTTCTTTTAAGTAACATAGAACCAGTGGGGCATTACAGGGAAGAAGGCAGCCTACAGAGTTAAAACCCTTGTCTTCAAACCCTGGCTGTGATTCATCAACAATGTAGCCTTGCTTGCGCCAATCACTTGGAAATGACACTGAACTTTCTCAATTTCCTCATCAACTTTATTGAGTCTCAGTTTTCTCATCCCTCAAGAGTGAATGATAGGGCTGCGCCTGTGGCTCAGTGAGTAGGGCGCCAGCCCCATATGCTGAGGGTGGCGGGTTCAAACCCAGCCCCGGCCAAACTGCAACAACAACAACAACAACAACAACAACAAAAAATAGCCGGGCGTTGTGGCGGGCGCCTGTAGTCCCAGCTGCTCAGGAGGCTGTAAAAAAAAAAAAAAAAGAGTGAATTATAAATAGTACTCCTCTGTAGGTTTGTGGTAAAAATTGAACGGGATGTTTGTGCCTAATACATAGTAACCCCACAAAAAAAATGATACTTATTACTTTATTATTTAAAATCTGACAGAGGAATCCATATTAATTGAAATAACTGGATTTTTCTCAAAAACAATTATTTTTATTCTTAAGAAAAGGTTTGAATTTCATTTATTCTTTTTAAATTTCAATTTTTAACACTGAGCACTAGTGTCATAAAAAGAAGTAATCTTTCATCTAAGTAACAATTGTCTCACATAGACCCAATTAGAAATAGAAGCAAGTTTTTCACCACTCTCCCATTGTTTATTTGTAAAATAGCAACCAGACTGATCTTTTTTTAACCCCAGGTACTAGCAGTAATTGTTTAAAAGTTTGACGTGTATCCTTCTAGACATAAAAGTTCAGTTTTCACTCCCAGGATTATATTGTATGTATCATTAGCCATTGCTTTTAAGACCTAACAATATGGGCGGCGCCTGTGGCTCAGTTGGTAGGGCGCCGGCCCCAAATTCCTAGGGTGGCGGGTTCAGACCCGGCCCCGGCCAAACTGCAACCAAAAAAAAAAAAAAAGAAAAAGAAATAGCTGGGTGTTGTGGCGGGCGCCTGTAGTCCCAGCTGCTCAGGAGGCTGAGGCAAGAGAATCACTTAAGCCCAGGAGTTGGAGGTTGCTGTGAGCTGGGTGAGGCCACGGCACTCTACCGAGGGCCATAAAGTGAGACTCTGTCTCTACAAAAAAAAAAAAAAAAGACCTAACAATATGCCATGGATATATTTGTGTGCCAGATGATATAGATCAAGTTCATTCTTTATGGCTATATGGTATCCAGTAAAACAAATGTACCTGGATTTATTTAGCCATTCCCTACTGACAGATATTAAGAGTATTTTCAGTCTTTAGCTATTTTAAACCATGGTGCTGAATGCAATTGGAGGAGCATTTCCTTATTTTAGTTTCCAAGGAGGAACATTTGAAAACATCTGCCAAATTTACACACTTGCAAGCAGTGTTTGAGCAGGGTTGTTTTAACATTGCCAGGGCTCAGTATTGTTTACTTATTGCCAACAAATTAGGAAAACCAATAGCCTTTCCTAACTTTTTAAGTTTGCATTTCTTTGATTCTTCATGACTTCGAACATTGTGTATGTTTTTATGTTTTTTCTATTTGTATTTATTTTGTGAAATGCCTGGTCATATCCTCTTCTTTTACCTCTCCTATATGATTTTTCTATTTCTTACTGATTTGTAAGATTCCTTAGAGGGATTATTAATGTTTTCTCTGTCCTTTAGCTCTGTTTATGGAATCTTTTGGTTCTCTGATTTTTACTTTTTTGTTTGTTTCTTTCTTTCTTTTAAGTAAATTTATTTCAGGCTAATGTGACAGTACAAACAACCAGGTCAAAATATTCGATTTTGTTGGGTAGAGTCCCTCTTGTGGTTATATTGCCCACACAAAAGGTGTGCCAAACACTCCCACTCCGCGCCCATTCAGTGACAGCATCGCAACCCCCTCCACCTAGTCCTCTGATTGTGGATCTGTTCTCACTCCTGTAACTTTGTTTCTGGTTCCCATTCTGCCATGTTCTCAACTCTGTTTCTTGACTCTCTCCTCTTGGACCAATTTGGGACACTCCTTATGAATTCCTACTCTTGATCTGACCCTGGAATTCTTCTCACTGAGACTGGTGAAGAAGAGAAAAAGAGTAAGATTAAAAGAAGGTAGAGATGGGGCCGCACCTGTGGCTCAGTGAGTAGGGCGCCGGCCCCATATGCCGAGGGTGGCAGGTTCAAACCCAGCCCCAGCCAAACTGCAACAAAAAAATAGCCGGGTGTTGTGGCAGGCGCCTGTAGTCCCAGCTACTCGGGAGGCTGAGAGGCAAGAGAATCGCTTAAGCCCAGGAGTTGGAGGTTGCTGTGAGCTGTGTGAGGCCACGGCACTCTACCGAGGGCCATAAAGTGAAACTCTGTCTCTACAAAAAAAAAAGAAGGTAGAGATGAAGAAAGGCAGGGCATGTTGAACACAGACATTTCTTACATCTACACTTTTGGTTGTGTGGCTTCCTTTGCTTGATGTACTTCAAAGACAGCACGTTGTTTCAGTGTCCTTATGAGACGAAAGGCATGAACACTGTGTGCTCTCAAGACGGAAGGACAGGAAAGGCAAGGAAGCTTGATTGAGCCTCTTTTATAAAGTCACTAACCCCATGCATTGGAGTGGAGCCCTCGTGACTTAATCATTCCCCAGACGCCCCACCTCGTAATACTATCACACTGGGTGTTAGGTTCCGATATATTGGTTCTGGTTGGACATCAACTTTCAGACGCAGACTCCTTCCTTCCAGCTTAGAATCTGCCACCAAGCAATGCCAATATTTTTTAAAGCATTTAATTCCTTTTTTTATGTCCCATTATATTTACTAGTCATTTATTATCACTAACTAGCAATGTGGCTTCAGTTATCAGCAAAATAAATCCCAATTAATTTATAGGACATAGTAATAATTATGGATTTTATTTAGTTGAAAGAAAGGTTTAGTGGAGGGAGGCTTCTCTGAGGAAGTGATGCTTGAGCTGAGTTTTAAAGATAACTTGCTGGCGGTGCCTGTGGCTACTCGGGAGACTGAGGCAAGAGAATCACCTAAGCCCAGGAGTTGGAGGTTGCTGTGAGCTGTGTGAGGCCACGGCACTCTACTGAGGGCCATAAAGTGAGACTCTGTCTCTACAAAAAAAAAAGAAGAAAAAAGAAAATGTCACTCTAGTGGCGCCTGTGGCTCAAAGGGGTAGGGTGCCAGCCCCATATGCCGGAGGTGGTGGGTTCAAACCCAGCCCTGGCCAAAAACTGCAAAAAAAAAAAAAAAAAGAGAGAAAAAAAAATATTCAGAAAATGTCACTCTAACTTTGGTAGAAAGGGGAGTGGATAGGAACCAGAGAGGATGAAGGTACATCCATCTTTTGGAGTCAACCAGGAGAAATGTGATGAGATTTTGGATGAGCAGATCACTCCCAGGTGATGGAAGAACTGGAGGACTGAGCGATATCAAAAAAACTTAGTGATGGACAGGAGATGGGGGTGAAGCAGAGGCGAGTGCTCAGCGTAACTCCTTGGCTTCTCATTTGCCAGTTGGGTGGTGAGCAGTGACATTCACTGAGATAGAAAACCCTGGGATAGGATTCTGGCTTAAGTAATTAAGACATCCAGGGGGTAATTTTGGGATTTGCTTCAGGAATGACTGAATCCAGAGGCTTAAAAAATTACATTAGGCCACATTGTTCCTAGAACAGGCTTTTTCTCTAAGTGTCAAGGACTATTGCCACCAAATGTCTAAGGCATGTTCTAACACCTTGGTAACCATGGCAAAATGCTGAAAATTTAAGGTTTTGCTTTCTAATTGGCCTGACTTGAGTCACATGTCTAGCTCTGAACCGATCACTACAGCCATGATGTTCCTGAGTGCTTAGGCCTGGTTTGGGTGTTTAACTATTTAATTACGGGAAGGAAGGAGCTTAAGAAAGTCAGTCGTACCTTAATCCTAAGGAAAGGGTCTTCCACAATAAGCAAGCTCCACGGCTAGAGGAGGTAGAAGGAAGTACTAGGGAGACCATAACACTGATGGCTAGACCATTGTTAATCAACCACTCAGTGCTAAGCTTCTTGGAGGCTGGGACAATGTCTCATTTTTATAGCTTCAGTGCCCAATATGCCACTTAATTCTGTTTTTTTTTTTTTTTTTTTGAGACGGAGTCTCACTCTATCATCTTGGGTAGAGCGCCATAGCGTTGCAGCTTATAGCAACCTCAAACTCTTGGGCTTAAGCAATCCTCTAGCCACAGCCTCCTGAGTAGCTGGGACTACAGGCACCCTCCACAACACCGAACTAGTTTTCCAATTTTTAGTAGAGAGAGGGTCTTGCTCTTGCTCAGGCTGGTCTCCAACTCCTCAGCTTAAACAATCCACCTACTCAGCCTCCCAGAGTGGTAGGATTACAGGCGTGAGCCACCTCTCCAGCCTCCACCTAATTCTTAATTGGTGTTCAAGAAATGTTTGTTGATGGGTGGCACCTGTGGCTCAAGGAGTAGGGCGCCGGTCCCATATGCCGGAGGTGGCGGGTTCAAACCCAGCCCCGGCCAAAAAAAAAAAATCACAAAAAAAAAAAAAAAAAAAAAAAAGAAATGTTTGTTGAATGATCAAAGAAGAAATTAGTAAACATCATAAGCAAAGTCTTAGAGGTCACAAAGCTGGAACACAAACATGGAGAGTAAGAGTGGGAAACGTAACTGAGATGTAGTGAGGGCCGTATAATAGGAACACTTAAAACACTAAGCTGAGCACTTTATGTCTTACTTACAGACAGTAAGGAACCACTAAAGATTTAGGGGTAAAGAAACAATATAATTGGAGTGAAATCTCAGAAAACTAAACCAGTACTAGGGCCTGGAATAAATTGGTGGCAGGGCCCCTAACAAATGGGACAATCTTTCTAACAGAAGGCTATGGCAATCTTTGGTTAGAGAGATGATTCTCAACTGGAGGTGATTTTGTCCTTCCGAGGACATTTGGCAATGTCTTGAGACATATTCAATTTTCACAACTGAGAGAGTACAACTATCAGTAGGTAGGGCCCAGAGATGCTGTTAAACATCCTCTAATGCATGGGACAGCCCCTCCCAAAAAAGAATGATCCTGTCCAAATGTGAGTAATCAGAACAGGTAAGAAGAAGGGAAAGGATGGGGCAAACCAGAGTGGACAGTGGAAGTAGACTACACAGGATTGTGAAGGTTCATAGGGTAGAGAAGAAGGCAAGATTGAAAAAAAGACAATTCAAGGTTTAGAGCAGTTAACTAAGGAGATGATGGTGTCAGGAACAGGAACAGAGAAGTCAGAAGGGGGACCAAATCTTAAGAGGGAATGAAGAATTTATTTTGAGGTTTAGGCGTTAACTGTATGCACATTAGTGTAGTTCCAGAGGCAGTTGAAAATGTACTTGCGGAGCCTAGCAAAACCAGAGAGAAAGATGTTAACAGACATTAGTATTGAGTTATTGGATAAAGAAAGAGGAACAGAGGAGAGACTGAGACAGAGCAAAGAGAAGCGGTCTGAAAGCAGAATTTTGGAAGACTAGAGGACAAATGCCAAGGTCAATTATTCAGTGTAAGGCAGTGACTTCTACAAAATCGTATTATTTTTCAGAATATTTCTTCATGTTAGCAATTAATTTCCCCCCACGAATCTATCCTATTAATTAGACTATCTGGAAGTGAGTCTTTCCTAACACTTCCTAAACTCTCGTTAAATCCATATCAAAAAGCCGCTTGTTCTCTTGTTTTTAAATCACTGTTTTGTTAAATCCTCAAATCCTCTTATAAATCCCAAACATACTCTCAAGTGTGGCTCAATAGAGCAGAGTTTTTGAAGCATTCTTTTCCTTTTATTTGGTGACTATCTTTAGCATTTGAGAATTATTTAGAATTTACTTTTAAGGTCAACCCTTTGCAAAATTGGGAAGTAGGTTATTTGATTTCAGAGCATAGCACGCCTGAGGCTTTTTTCCTCTCCATAGAGGAAAAGAGTATGAGCGTGAGGGTTTCTATCTCATCTCCGCCACTAGTAAGCTATGTGGCTTTTAGGGATTTTCTTTCTCTCTTTAAAAACTTTAATATTGAATTATACCACACCTAAAAAAAAAGAGTTTTGTCAGAGACTGACATAAACATTTTGTACAGTGGTTTCCTATAGGCCCTTTACTGTGTACTGCCTATTTCTTAAGTAGTAATTCTGAAGCACCATTCAGAAACATCACAGATTTTTTAAAATTTCCCAAGTTTTAATTTTGAAAAATGTCAAACATAACAAAAAGTTAGAAAAAAAAAACAGTACAATACCCTTTTCCTAGACTCATTGACTTTTTCTTTTTTTTTTTTTGTAGAGACAGAGTCTCACTGTACCGCCCTCGGTAGAGTGCCATGGCCTCACACAGCTCACAGCAACCTCCAACTCCTGGGCTTAAGCGATTCTCCTGCCTCAGCCTCCCAAGCAGCTGGGACTACAGGCGCCCGCCACAACACCCGGCTATTTTTTTGTTGTTGTTGAAGTTTGGCCGGGGCTGGGTTTGAACCCGCCACCCTCGGCATATGGGGCCGGCGCCCTACTCACTGAGCCACAGGTGCCACCCGACTTTTTCTTTTTTTGATATTGAGTCTCTTCTCTTGCCCAGGCTAAAGGGCATTGGCATCATCATAGCTCACTGCAGCCTCAAGCAGATCCTCCAGCCTCAGCAGGACTGGGACCTCAGGTACATGTCGCCACACCCAGCTAATCTTTTAGTTTTTTTTTTTTTTTTTGTAGAGACAGTCTCACTTTACCGCCCTGGGTAGAGTGCCATGACGTCATACGGCTCACAGAACCTCCAAGCTTTTGGGCTTAGTGATTCTCTTGCCTCAGCCTCCCGAGCAGCTGGGACTACAGGTGCCTGCCACAACGCCCGGCTATTTTTTGGTTGCAGTTTGGCCAAGGCCGGGTTTGAACCCGCTATCCTCAGTATATGGGGCCGGTGCCCTACTCACTGAGCCACAGGCGCCACCCTAATCTTTTAGTTTTTGTAGAGATAGTATCTCCCTGTTGCCCAAGCAAGTCTTGAATGCCTGGCCTCAAGTGATCCTCCCACTTTGGCCTCCCACAGTACCAGGATTACAATCGTGAACCAATGGGACTTTCCACATGAAACTAATATTTTTGAAGATTACAAGTAAATTTTCTTTAGAAAGTCCCACAATCTGGATTTCCCTCATTTTTTTCCTATGATTAATTTCAGGTTAAATACTTTACCATCTATACTACACGGATGTTTTTGTCTCTTCATAGGAAACACATAATGTCAGTTTGTCCATTATTTATTTATTTATTTACTTATTTTTTTGTAGAGACAGAGTCTCACTTTATCGCCCTCAGTAGAAGGCCATGGCATCACACAGCTCACAGCAACCTCCAACTCCCAGGCTTAGGCAATTCTCTTGCCTCAGCCTCCCGAGTAGCTGGGACTACATGCCCCCGCCACAACGCCCGGCTATTTTCTTTTTTGTTGTTGCAGTTTGGCGGGGGCTGGGTTTGAACCCACCACCCTCATGGGGCCGGCGCCCTACGTACTGAGCCACAGGCGCCGCCCAGTTTGTCCATTATTAAGTGAAATTGAGTTTGATCACTTGGTTAATGTAGTGTCTGCTAGTTCCCCTTGTAAAAGTAGCTTTTTCCCTTTTTAGGTAATAAAGTAACCCATGGAGGTGTCGATTATACTTCAGTAAAGCTGGGGGGAGATGTAATCCATGGTCGTATTTTAAGACCATGTAACTAGTCTAGGTGTGGTCTTGGAATTCTCATCTAGCCTAGTCTTCTACATTTCTTGTTAGTTGTTTGAATATGTTTCACCAGCATTATTTTTTTTCAGCATGTAACCTATATTCTTCTAGTAATTCAGTTTGTTTTTTTTTTTCTTTTTTTGTAGAGACAGAGTCTCACTTTATGGCCCTCGGTAGAGTGCCATGGCCTCACACAGCTCACAGCAACCTCCAACTCCTGGGCTTAAGCGATTCTCCTGCCTCAGCCTCCCGAGTAGCTGGGACTACAGGCGCCCGCCACAACACCTGGCTATTTCCTGGTTGCAGTTTGGCCGGGGCCGGGTTTGAACCCGCCACCCTCGGTATATGGGGCCGGCGCCTCACCGACTGAGCCACAGGCGCCGCCCCAGTTTTTTTTCTTGATACTGAGTCTCCTCTCTTGCCCAGGCTGGAGGGCATTGGCATCATCATAGCTCGCTGCAGCCTCAAGCAGATCTTGAATTAGCCAGAATTGGCTTCTTTTGTTTTTCACCAAGTACCCTGCCCTTATAATTCTTTTATTCTTTATCTTTTTATTAGATCATAACTGTGTACATTACTGCACTTATGGGGTATAATGTGCTGATTTGATATACATTATAATTGGGGCTTTGGGGATCAAAATGCTGTTTCCTTTGATGTGACTATAGTATACTGTGAAAAGCCCTATTCATATGAGACCCCCAGATTCATTCTTATTACATATAAAATATTATGTATGGGCGGCGCCTGTGGCTCAGTGAGTAGGGCGGCCCCATATGCCGAGGGTGGCGGGTTCGGACCCAGCCCCGGCCAAACTGCAACAAAAAAATAGCTGGGCGTTGTGGCGGGCGCCTGTAGTCCCAGCTACTCGGGAGGCTGAGGCAAGAGAATCACGTAAGCCCAAGAGCTGGAGGTTGCCGTGAGCCGTGTGACGCCATGGCACTCTACCGAGGGCAGTAAAGTGAGACTCTGTCTCTACAAAAAAAATATATATATATATTATGTAATCAGTGTGTATAACTGGTGGGCCATGGCCAGGCTTGCTCAACTTCCTCCTATACCTCATAGATAAATGATAATAAATGTCCTTAGACTGATCACTGTTACCTGGGTGCAATGAGACTGTGTGTGTGATGCTGCCCCATCATTCTAACCCTGTGTGTGATGATTCCTCATCATTCTAAGTCTGTGAGCTCTACAGTAAGATGAAATGAAAGGCAGTATAAAACATATCCAGAGCCCAATTGCTAGATCCAGGGGATGTGGTTTGCTCTCTTTGTAGCAGGTTTCACAGTAAAATTAAGGAATTTTTCTGGAATTTCAGTATAACTTAGTGCTATGGTCTGAATGTCAGTGACCCCCCCCCCCAATTCGTATGTTGAAACTTAATCACCAATGCGACAGTATTAAGAGGTGAGGCGTTTAAGAGGAGGTGATTAGATCGTGAGTGTGCCATTCTCACAAGTCTGTCTTTACAAAAGAGGCCCAGGGGAGTTGTCCTCCCTTTCACTACGTGAGGGGGTGGGAAGCAGGCACCATCCTCGATGCAGAGAGCAGCCCTCACTAGTCAGCCTGTCTGCTGGTGCCTTGATCTTGGAATTTCTAACCTCCAGAACTGTCAGCAATAAATTTCTGTTGTTTATAAACCACTCAGTCGAAAGTATTTTGTTGGGCAGCGCCTGTGGCTCAGTGAGCAGGGCGCCAGCCCCATATACTGAGGGTGGTGGGTTCTAAACCCAGCCCCAGCCAAAACTGCAACAATAAAATAGCCGGGCGTTGTGGCAGGCGCCTGTAGTCCCAACTACTTGGGAGGCTGAGGCAAGAGAATCGCCGAAGCCCAGGAGCTGGACGTTGCTGTGGAGCTGTGTGATGCCATAGCACTCTATCGAGGGCGATAAAGTGAAACTCTGTCTCTTTAAAAAAAAAAAAAAGAAAGTATTTTGTTGTAGCATCAGGAACGGTCTTAGACACTTGGGTGTATTTGTTAATGTAATAGCTACAGTAATAGAAGAACTCTACAATGTTTTTTTTTTATTTTTATTTATTTATTTTTTTTAATTTGGCCGGGGCTGGGCTTGAACCCGCCACCTCCGGCATATGGGACCGGTGCCCTACCCGCTGAGCCACAGGCACCGCCCAGAACTCTACAATGTTAATGGCTTGATGTAACAGAAGTTTAATTTTTCTTTCAGCCAAACTCCAGTTGGCATTTGGTGAATGGCCTTCCGCAGGTTAACTTAGGCTCCCGGGTTTCTTTCTTCCACCTCTTGGTCTGCTGTATTCTGGAAGCTTGGAATCCTTTACTTCCAATGACAGAAGGAAACTATTATATAGAAGTCTTTAGGTTTTGTTTTTCAAATTATATGGTTTATCAAACCTATTTTAAACACATAGCAAGAAGCAATGGAAAAGAGGATAGATTACCACACTTAAGGACAAACCATCCAAATTCTGTGCCATACAGTGTTCATACGTTTTGCATCTCTCTAGCACATCAACCTTCCCTGATAAAGTAGTTGAACAAAGGGGCTCTGCATATGGAAGACGCTGACCCATGCTGCCTCTTTGGAGAGAATACACCTGACCACTAGCTGTAGCTCACCAGGTTTTTATGGGCCAGGCTGAAAGGGCTGCCTGTCATTTCTGGTCAAAATTACACCTACCTGTAGAGGACAGCTGGAAAACAGGGTCTGGGAGCAAAGTGACACAGCTTGGTTAGCGGCTCAGCATTCTCTCCTACAGAAGCTGTGAGAAGTTCGGGGCTACCTGTAATTTTGCAAGGGACTGTAGATGTTAGAAGAGTCACAGTCATGCAACACCCCCAGCCTGACGTTCTCTGCAGTCTTTGGCTGCTTCAGCCTCAGTGCTGTACATTTTTCCTTGTATTGACTGTATGTTGATGAATGATGCATTTCTCTGTGGCCTCACACTCCTCTGCAGGATTAATTCAATAACTTAGAAGCATTACCCCTACTTGTGCGATGTTTCTCTAGAAATGTCAAAGGCATGTAATAGGTAGTCGCCTGCTTGTGAAAAGAGTGTGATCAGTTTTTAGAAGAAGGTGAGCTCAGCAATGTGCAAGTATGAAAGAAGCCCTATTGGTCATCACCAGTTTTGGTTAAACATCCCTGTCCATGTAAAACTCAGACATTATGTCCAGTTACTCTCAGATAAGAAAAAGTCCTCTGGTCTCTTTCAGACATGTGAGGGTCTAGTTAAGATTTCCAAAAGTATGTGTGCCCAAGGGAAAAGTGATACAGCTGTGGTGAGCAAGTAAAAAGCCATACAAAGTTTGGTAAATCTCCACTTGGGGGTTGACCTGGAATAATTTTTTTGTGGGGAGCGGAGACAGAGTCTCATTCTATTGTCCAAGCTAGAGTGCACTGGCATCATCTTAGCTCATAGCAACCTTAAACTCCTGGTTCAAGTGATCCTCCTGCCTCAGCCTCCCAAGTTGTAGGGACCACAGGCACCCATGACAATGCCTGGCTAATTTTTCTATTTTTGTAGGGATGGGTCTCCCTCTTATATAGGCTTGTTTCCGAACTCTGCACTCAAGTAATCCTTCTGCCTTGGCCTCCCAAAGTGCTAGGATCTCTGGTGTGAGCCATCATGCCTGGCGTAGAATAAATTATTGAAAAACAATATTTAAAAGGTCTTGTAGGGGCGGCGCCTGTGGCTCAGTGAGTAGGGTGCCGGCCCCATATGCCGAGGGTGGCGGGTTCAAACCCAGCCCCGGCCAAACTGCAACAAAAAAATAGCCGGGTGTTGTGGCGGGCGCCTGTAGTCCCAGCTACTCGGGAGGCTGAGGCAAGAGAATCGCGTAAGCCAAAGAGTTAGAGGTTACTGTGAGCCGTGTGACACCACGGCACTCTACCCGAGGGCGGTACAGTGAGACTCTGTCTCTACAAAAAAAAAAAAAAATTAAAAAATTAAAAAAAAAAAAAGGTCTTGTAAGTACCATGTTATGGAACTTACCGAGGCCCACAATGAAGTGAAAACAGGAATCCTAAGAGGGAAAGTAAGTGCCAAAGATATCTTAGTGTAAAGGTATTTGAAGAACTCTGGCCACCTTGCACTTTAATTTTGATGGTTAAACAGAGTTTGGAGGACAGGAAATAATACCTAGGGCAGACCAAGTAGAGCGTTTACTAAAGGATCCCAATAAATGTGCGACTCCTAAAAAATAAGGAAAATAATCTTATCTCTCAGATGTAGAGAGCAAGAATAATGCCTATCTTTTTTTTTTTTTTTGTAGAGACAGAGTCTCACTTTGTTGCCCTCGGTATAGTGCTGTGGCATCACACAGCTCACAGCAACCTCCAACTCCTGGGCTTAGGGGATTCTCTTGCCTCAGCCTCCCAAGTAGCTGGGACTACAGGCACCAGCCATAATGCCTGGCTATTTTTTTGTTGCAGTCTGGCCAGGGCCAGGTTTGAAACCGCCACTCTCGGCATATGAGGCCAGTGCCCTACCCACTGAGCCACAGGCATTACCCAGTATTGCCTATCTTTTTTTTTTTTTGTAGAGACGTTGTCTCACTTTATCACTGTCGGTAGAGTGCCATGGCATCACACAGCTCACAGCAACCTCCAACTCCTGGGCTGAAGCGATTCTCTTGCCTCAGCCTCCCGAGTAGCTGGGACTACAGGCGCCCACCACAACGCTCAGCTATTTTTTGGTTTGCAGTTCAGCTGGGGCCGGGTTTGAACCCTCCACCCTCGGTATATGGGGCCGGCCTTACCAACTGAGCCACAGGCGCCGCCCGTGTATTGCCTATCTTTAACTTGCTTTTTGAATGGAGAATAAGATAGGAAAATTTCCCCTGACCATTTGCTCTCACAGGCTGGCCTCCGAGTGGATTTTCAGTCCAAAAGCATGCATGCTATTCATGAGGTTTGAAACCTTAAACGATCCTATAATTTGAAGTGGTCCCAGGTTTGCAGTTCCCCCAGGCAACAGGCAAGAGGATTGCAATTTCAACCTGTACCTCAAAGAAATCCCACCAATAAAATGCCAAGGCCAATGATTCAGCTCATAGTAAAATCTAACAACGCAAGGAAATAAGGCCATCAAAGCAGGAACTGGCAGAAACAAAATCTGCAGAATCAGCAGAATCAGATCTGCAAAGACTTCAGATATTGCAATTGTCAGACCCAACATAAAATTACTGTGTTTAGGGTGACGCCCGTGGCTCAAAGGAGTAGGGCGGTGGTCCCATATGCCGGAGATGAAAGGTTCAAGCCCAGCCCTGGCCAAAAACTGCAAACGAACAAACAAACAAAAAAAAAATTACTGTGTTTAGGGCCGTGCCTATTGCTCAAGGAGTAGGGTACCGGCCCCACATACCAGGGGTGGGGGTGGTGGGTTCAAACCCAGCCCTGGCCAAAAACTGCAAAAAAAAAAAAAAAAAATTACTGTGTTTAGTGTGCTGAAAGACATAGAAAACATAGCTTGAAAATGTGAGCAAGGAACAAAAAGTGATCAAAATGATTAAGCAGATACAGTAGAGAGCCAAACAGAATTTCTAGAGATGAAAATTTTAATCGTTGAAGTTGAAAACTCAATAGATGGATTAAGCCTCAGAATAGAAACAGCTGAGGAGAGAATTTGTAGAAGAATCCGGTCTAGGCTTATAATCACATAACTCCAGTCACATTGAGAGCAATTTCAAAATTCCAAATGTGTTCATAGCTAAATCTTCTGTGCCTCCCCAGCTCAGGGCTGCTTGAGAAGTCAAAGCCAGAGGTGGAGGAGGCAGCCTTGTCCACCACACCTCTCCTCCCACGCCACCTTCCCAACTTACTCACTGCTGTTTCTGACCTCTCCACCCTGTGCCAGGGGGAAGAGACAATTAGAGGAAAAGGCAAACAGTCTTGTATGTCTGGTGCTGTGTCATGTGGCATTGATGGCCTCAGGGTATGGAGAAAGTCCAAAGCTGACTCTTGTTCTTGGGATATTTTCTCAGGAGCCGCCTCTCTACCTCCACACACCCTGAACACAGCTCCCTGCCCAGAACAGCACTTCTCTGGCTATTGGCTTTTATGACTCCCTCAACCTAGGCTTGTGGTGGTTCCTCCACCCCTTCATAGGCAAGGAAGCAAGCTAACTTTTCTTTCTTTTTTTTTTTTTTGTAGAGACAGAGTCTCACTGTACTGCCCTCGGGTAGAGTGCCGTGGCGTCACACGGCTCACAGCAACCTCTAACTCTTGGGCTTACACGATTCTCTTGCCTCAGCCTCCTGAGCAGCTGGGACTACAGGCGCCTGCCACAACGCCCGGCTATTTTTTTGTTGCAGTTTGGCCGGGGCTGGGTTTGAACCCGCCACCCTCGGCATATGGGGCCGGCGCCCTAGGTTTGAATGTTTCCTTCAAGGTCATATTGAAATTTAATTGCCATTATAACAGTGTTGGGAGGTGGGATCTTTAAGAAGTGGTTAGGTTGCAAGGGCTCTACCCTCATGAATGAATTAATGCCACTATAATGGGTTAGTTATTACTGGAGGTTGGTCCCTTTCTCCTCTTTGTCTTGTGAGCTCTCTGCTTTCTTGCCCTTCCACCTTCTGCAGAGAGATCATCCAGTGAGAAGGTCTTCTCCAGAAACAGCCCCTAGATCTTGGACTCCTGAGCCTCCAGACCACGAGCCAAATAAATCTCTCTTTTAGAATATATATATAAATTACCCAACCTATGGTATTTTGTTATGGCAGCAGAAAGCAGACTAAGAAAATTGATACCAAGAAGCAGGGCTGTTGCTATACTGCCTGAAAGTGTGGAAGCAGCTTTGGAACTGGATAGTGGGTAGAGGCTTGAAGAATTTGGAGGAATAGGCTAAAAAAACGGGCTAGATTTCTGGAGTATTAGGGAAATTCTGGTGAGGGTTTAGAAGAGAAGAGCTGTAGGGAAAGTCTGGACCTTCTTTTTTTTTTTTTTTTTTTTGTAGAGACAGAGTCTCACTTTATGGCCCTCGGTAGAGTGCCGTGGCCTCACACAGCTCACAGCAACCTCCAACTCCTGGGCTTAGGCGATTCTCCTGCCTCAGCCTCCCGAGTAGCTGGGACTACAGGCACCCGCCACAACGCCCGGCTATTTTTTGGTTGCAGTTTGGCCGGGGCTGGGTTTGAACCCGCCACCCTCGGTATATGGAGCTAGCGCCTTACTGACTGAGCCACAGGCGCCGCCCCAAGTCTGGGCCTTCCTAAGAGATTACTCAAACAACTGTGATCAGAAAACTAGCAGAAATATGAACAGTAAAGGTCCTTCTGATGAGGTCTCAGACACAAATGAGGAATGAGGTCCTGGAAGCTGGAGTACAGGCCATCCTCGTTATACACGTGCAAAGAACTTGGCAGAATTGTGTCCATGTCCTAGGACTTTATGGAATGCAGAACTTAAGAGCAATGAGCTAGGATACCTGATAGAAGAAATATCTAAACAGCTAAGCATTCAGGCTGCTGCCTGGCTACTTTTAACCACATACAGCAGTGATTTTCAACTGGTGTGCCATGGCACCCTGGTGTGCTGTGGGAGGATCTTAGGTGTACCATGAACATTTTTTAAGCTCATTAATTAAATTTTTTTCAAAAGAAGTTCAAAGCAGTAGGCCGGGCATGGTGGCTCATGCCTGTAATCCTAGCACATGGGAGGCTGAGGTAGATGGATTGCCTGAGCTCACAGGTTTGAGATCAGCCTGAGCCAAAGTGAGACCTTGTCTCTAAAAAAAAAAAAATAGCCAGGCATTGTGGTGGGCCCTGTAGTCCCAGCTTGTTGGGAAGCTGTGGGAGGCTGAGGCAAGAGGATCGTTTGAGCCCAAGAGTTGGTGGTTGCTGTGAGCTATGACTCCACAGCACTCTACCAAGGATGACAAAGTGAGACTCTGTCTCCAAAAAAAGTTCAAAGCACGGTAAGTATATTCTTTTTTTAACTCTGTTTTTTGATCAACGTAATTTAAGTGTGCTGTGGAAGTTTAACTATGGGTTCAAGTGTGCTGTGAAATAAAAACGGTTGAAAAACACTGGCATACCATGAAGTTGTAAGAGGCAAGAAATGACTTAAAGATGGAATTTATAGTTAAAAGAGAAGCAGGGCGGCGCCTGTGGCTCAGTCGGTAAGGCGCAGGCCCCATATACCAAGGGTGGCGGGTTCAAACCCGGCCCCAGCTGAACTGCAACCAAAAAATAGCTGGACGTTGTGGCGGGCTCCTGTAGTCCCAGCTACTCGGGAGGCTGAGGCAAGAGAATCGCTTAAGCCCAGGAGTTGGAGGTTGCTGTGAGCTGTGTGATGCCATGGCACTCTACTTAGGGCTATAAAGTTAAACTCTGTCTCTACAAAAATAAATAAATAAATAAAAGAGAAGCAGAACTTAATGACTTGAGAAATTTGTGTCCTGGCCAGGTAAAAAGTGGAAAGGCATGTTTAGGAGAGCAAACCAAAGGTATGGCCAAGTGACATTTGCTAAAGAAATTATCATGGGTAGAAGTGAGCCTGGAGCTAGTCTTCAAAACAATAGGAGATATACACCTAAAGGCACTTCAAGAGCCTGCCTCTTCTATCACAGGTCCAGAGCTCTAGGAGGGTGAATGATTTCAGGGCCTGGGCCCTGCAGAGCCGCTGGTCTTGGCTCTTCACATTCTGGCACAGCACTCCTCAGCTGCCCAGCTATGGCTTCCAAGGGCCCAGGTGTGGCTCACCCAGCTACATGGGAAGGTACTGGAAGCAGTAAGCCTTGGCAGCATCCCTGTGGAGCTAATTCCACAGGTCAGAAAAATGAAAACTCTATAGAGACATGGGATCCTCTACCTAAACTCCAAGGATATCATGGATAGCCTGGAAGTCCATGCAGAGACTTGTCACATAGGTGGAGTCACTGCAGAGTTCCCACCAGGGTAATTCCTAGTGGATCTGTGGGAGTGGAATCCCAGAACTTTAGAGCTACCAGTGTACAAAACCAGCCTGGGAAAGCTGCAGGTAAAGACTTCAATTTGTGAGAGCTGCCAGATGGGTTAAGCTCAGCAAACTCCAGGGGCAGGGCTGCCTGAGGCCTTGGAGACCCAAACCCTGCCCCAGTGTGTCCAGAATGTTTGTGTGTGTGTGGGGGGGAGGGGTGTGGGGGGCTGGAATTAAAGGAGAATATTCTTCAGCTTTAAGAATTAATGTTATTTTTCTTTGTTGGCTTTTGGACTTACTTTGGACCCCTTTATGCCTTTTGTCTTGCCAATTTCTCCCTTTTAGATAAGAATGTCCATTTTAAGCTTGTCCCTCCATTGTGTTTTGGAAGTAGATAAGTTATTTTGATTCCACAGGCTCACAGCTGGAGGGAATGTGCCTCAAGATGAATTGTGTTGTTTTTCTTTTTGAGGGAGTCTAACTCTGTCTCTCTCAGCAGAGTACTGTGGTTTCACAGCTCACAGCAACCTCAAACTCTTGGGCTTAAGCGATTCTCTTGCCTCAGCCTCCCAGTCTGGATGTATATGGCCTGAGCCCTACCCACTGAGCATAGGCACTGCCCAAAGGTGAGACCCTTTCAAAAAACGAATAAATTAAAATCATTAAGTTTTTTTTTTTGCGGTTTTTGTCCAGGGCTGGGTTTGAACCCACCACCTCCAGCATATGGGGCCGGTGCCCCACTCCTTGAGCCACAGGCGCCGCCCAAAATCATTAAGTTTTTTAAAAAAGCAGAAAAATGCAAATAAGATGTTTCAATTTCTTTGATGTGAAAAATTCAAAGCCGAAAATACAAACCACAGTGGGGAGAAAATATTTACCATGTATATTACAAAGAGCTTATATTCAGAATATATAAAGAATTCCTACAAATCAGTAGAAAAATGGGCAAAATCTTGAACATGCCCTTCACAAAAGAGGCTATCCAAATAACCACAAACATAAAAATGTACTCAAGCTCATTCGTCATCACAGAAAAGAAAACTAACACCATGGGCAGTGCCTGTGGCTCAAGGAGTAGGGCCCCATATACCAAACGTAGCGGGTTCGAACCTGGCCCTGACCAAAGACTGCAAAAAAAAAACAAAAAAACTAACATCACAATGAGATAATACTATTACATACTTACCAGAATGGCTAAAATTCAAAACCGAATACACCAAGCTTTGATGAGAATATGGAGCAGGTGGAATTTTCTTCTATCAATGGGATGGGTGTGTGAATTTATAAAACATCAGAAAACTGCCTAGCCGTAGCTATTACATCTGAACTTTTTACCCAGCAATCTCATTCCCAGGTATTTTCTCAAGTGTGTGTGTGTGTGTGTGTGTGTATGTGTGTGTATACATAAAAAAAACACAGTAAGAAACAGATTCATGGGTGCTCATAGCAATATCATTCATTATAGCCCCAAACTTAAAACAATCAAAACATCTGTAATAATAGAATGGATACACAGATTGTGATATATTCATAAAATGAAATATTACAAAGGAATAAAAATGTACCATTATGCACAATGTGGATGAATCTCACATCAGTAAAAGAAGTTAAACACAAAAGTATCCATACTATATAATTCCATTTATATACAGTTTGAAAACAGGCAAATCTGTGGTCTTAAAAGTCAAGAGAGTGATTTCCCCTGTGGAAGAGGAGGGAATAGTGACTGGGAGGAGACAGGAGCGGGGATCCAGCGTCCTGATCATGTCCAGTTTCAGGCCTCTGTGGAGGTTATATGGTATGTTCACTTTGAGATAATTCATAGAGCTGTACGCTTATGATTTGTGCACTTTTTTGTAGCTATTATATACTTCAATAGAAAATGTGTTTTTAAAGGGAAAACTGAAATCAAAATAGTTTTAAAAGCCCCTGATACAAGAACCCAAAGACTAAATGTGTTCAGAATTACATAAACACTGGGTTTTCAGTCTGTGTTGTATCTTTCCTAGATTACTGACAGTGAACTTGATCACTGACCCTGGTCACTTGATTTTCAAGATCACTTGATCTCTCTGAGCCTCAGTTTTCTCATTTATGAAATAGCAATGATGTCACAATACTTCCTTAGAGGATTATTACAAAGCTCAACCGAGAGACTGGGTATAACTGTGCTTCAAAAACTATAGTAAACATCAGCTATAATACCACATATATTAAATGACAACAAAATTCAAGGCCAATTTTCCTTCATAAATTTTTCTCTTTCAGAGAATTATCTAATACTCAACTGGGAATCACTTAACAGAGGCCTCCCATACTGTTTAATCCTTATGAGTCACTAACAGATGTACTATATAGCCACACGGATATGTGAGTCTACAGATAAATTTAGAAGCTTTTCATGGCAATGAAATATTGGCATCACTGACTTGTCTCAATGGACAAGTGTAGGAAAAGCTCTTTCTTGCTTTTAATCTGGATGTCTCAGTTACAACTATTTTGCTTGCAAATAACAGAAACCAACTCAAGCTAATTTAAGCAAAAAAGAATGTGGAGATGTCTCACAGAACTCAAGGACACTAAAGGAGTTGTATTGCTGGAATCAGAAATTACTCAGTCTTAAAGAATCCAGGGAGAGTTGGCCTCTTTACTTTTAGCCCTGCTTTGAGGCTGTCTGCTTCGTTCTTTCACCAAAGTCTGGCTGTCTCTCTTTCTCTGGGCACAGAATAGGTAAAGGTGGCCCTGAAAATGCTCTGAGCTTTTCCTCTTAAAGTACCTACCTAGCCTGATGGGCATTTTCTAGGCCTCAAATCAAATTCCCCAGAAAGAAAATAAAATACCAGTTTGACCTGGCTTGGCAAGAGTGACCACCCTGGTCTGGTCAAAAGACCAGAGGTACAACGTCATTTAGCACCAATGTGTCTTTTGGAAGCCCGTCCCAGTGGGCAAAGGGTAAAATTCTCAAAGGGGATTGTGATCTTTGAAGATATCCATGTAAGTTTTTACTGCAATTTCCTATAGATTTTAATTTATCTGTCACAGTTGCATCAATCAAGTCACCTGCCTTCTGTGTCTTTTCTCTTCTTTGAGAGTTATTCCCACAGCTCTGTTGAAAATGTAATCAAACCTTGATATTGGGTGATAGCTGATTGAGCCAGGGATTATTATCTAACTCATTGCAGGCCAGTTATATCATTTCTGCCAGAAATTTGGAAACGGGATGTGAAATCCGGATAGATTTCCCATGGGTCCTGACCATGTAAGACCATTTTTAAGTAGATTCTGGAGTAGCCATGCAGATGGGAGAAACACATACAGGTGGGAGAAACTGGCCTACACCTACACAGAGAGAGAGAAGTAGCTGGACAGAAGAATGGAGGGACAGAGAGACGGTGACAGCTTTTAGAAAAAGAGACAGTGGCTAGTTTCTGACCTTCCAATTCCTAGTTTCAGAGCTGTGCAGTCTTAATCACCAACTTGCAGTTGGGCTCCATGAAATCTTCCCGTCTGCTTATTATAGATGCCTATAGAGCTAAACCAACTGAAGTAGATTTATGTTCACTGTCACCAGAGGATCTAAATGAATTTGAAAACATCAGGGCGCAGTGATATCCTTTCTATCCCACACAGACATGACGTTATTTGCTTTAAGGTCTGGCCACAGTTGTACAAAACCAAATGCTCTTTGGATTTTCTTTCTTTTTTTTTTTTTTGTAGAGACAGAGTCTCACTTTATGGCCCTCGGTAGAGTGCCGTGGCCTCACACAGCTCACAGCAACCTCCAACTCCTGGGCTTAAGCGATTCTTTTGCCTCAGCCTCCCGAGTAGCTGGGACTACAGGCGCCCGCCACAACGCCCAGCTATTTTTTGGTTGTTTGGCCGGGGCCGGGTTTGAACCCACCACCCTCGGTATATGGGGCCGGTGCCTTACCGACTGAGACACAGACGCCGCCCCTGCACTTTGGATTTTCCTAGAAACAATCAATAAGACATGATAGTATGCTCCTACTATGTTTAATCTTTTTTTTTTTTTTTTGGTTGCAGTTTGGCCGGGGCTGGGTTTGAACCCGCCACCCTCGGCATATGGGGCTGGCGCCCTACTCACTGAGCCACAGGCGCCACCCTACTATGTTTAATCTAAAAAGCAATAGCAGAAGGGTAAAACATGGTCCTAACCTCTGGGACTAACAGACCAGTTGGAAGAAGAATATATAACATACCTAATACCATTAGAAACTGGGGCAAACCAGTATATAATTAAGTATTAAATTGATACTGTAGTTTAGAAAAGAAAGAGAAGGAGATCTTTGAGGCTATAATGAGCAGAGATGAGAGAGCAGGATGAGGATTCCACAGTGAACAAACCTGCAGGACTGGAGAAGAATGTTCAGGCCACTGATTTGGGCAGGAAATTTGGTTAAACATAGTTCTCTTCTTTTTTTTTGTAGAGACAGAGTCTCACTGTACCGCCCTCGGTAGAGTGCCGTGGCCTCACAAAGCTCGCAGCAACCTCCAACTCCTGGGCTTAAGCGATTCTCTTGTCTCAGCCTCCCAAGTAGCTGGAACTACAGGCGCCTGCCACAACGCCCGGCTATTTTTTTTTTTTTGGTTGCAGTTTGGCCGGATCCGGGTTTGAACCCGCCGCCCTCGGTATATGGGGCCGGCTCCCTACTCACTGAGCCACAGGCGCCGCCCTAAACATAGTTCTCTTCTTTCTGACTCCTAGCTGCTAGTTGGTGTTGAGCTGTGTTGTGATGCTGGGAAATTATAAAAGCACACTGCTTTAATTGAAGTTGTCTTTCTGTATAGTCTTATAACATTTTTTAGCAGTCAACTTTCAGTCACTTCAGCTTGCTATAAGGAGATTGCGTTTCCTAGGGCCAATCAGCTCTTTCTCCTGAAAGTATTTTGCAGCAAACATTAATAATCATATCTAATGCCTCATGTTGGTTATTCGGTGTTGTCCTGAATCATGGCGATTAATAGAAAACAAACCATAATACAGATGCCACAAATATGAAGGAACATGTTCATATTCATGTAGCAACTGAAATTCGCAGAAGTGCTTAACTTTATAAATCACCCCGTAGTAAGTAAATAAAAGTACCATAATGCTATGAAGTTACAGTAAAAGAAATCAATTTCAATCTTTGGACATAATCTTCTAAAACACACAAAAAATGTGGCTAGGAGAAAGTAACAAAAATATAAATACATTCTTTTATAATTTATTATTATGAAATTATTATAATGTCTAGAATTTACATATATAATCGTGAACAATGACTTTTCTTTGCTCTTATCTTGCCATAGATTGTGTGAATGTAGTGTTAACAAACACACCAAAATAGATGTCTTTTTGTAAATATATAACTAAGATATAGTTTGAAAATGAAAATTTATTGTTATGCTATGTGTGGTGGCTCTTGTCTATAATCTCAGCATTCTGGGAGGGGAATCCAGGTGGATTGCCTGAGCTTCGGAGTTCGAGTTGAGCTTGAGCAAGAGTGAGATCTCAACTCTAAAAAAAAGAAAAAAACCTAGCCGGGCACTGTGATGGGCGCCTATAGTCACAGCTACTTGGGAGGTTGAGGCAAGAGAATTGCTTGAGCCTAACAGTTTGAGGTTGTTGTGAGCCATGACGCCATGACACTCTACCCAAGGTGACAAAGTTAGACTGTATCTCAATAAAAAAAAAAATTATTGTTTGGGGCTGGCGCCTGTGGCTCAGTCGGTTAAGGCGCCGGCCCCCATATACCGAGGGTGGCGGGTTCAAACCCCGGTCCCGGCCAAAATGCAAAAAAAAACAGAAAATAGCCGTGCGTTTGTGGCAGGGCGCCTGTAGTCCCAGCTACTTGGGAGGCTGAGGCAAGAGAAATCGCTTAAGCCCATGAGTTGGAGGGTTACTGTGAGCTGTGTGAGGCCATGGCACTCTACTGAGGGCCATAAAGTGAGACTCTGTCTCTACTACAAAAAAAAATATATATATATATATTGTTGATAAGCCAATTAAAATATGTTGATAGCAAAATACAATGACAACTTTACTTTAAAATTCCCCTCCCCTTCATAGCTATTTATTTGTGTCAAATTTAACATAAAATGTAGGGATGCCTATAAGAGAAATCTAAGTAGACAATTTTCACATCTTTTCTAGCCATTTTTGCATCCTTTTTAAAATAGTGCCCTGAAAAGTATTATTCTTTTAATCTTTAATGTCTTATTTACCTTTCCACTTCAAAGATAATAGGTTAGCGGGTGGCCGCCTGTGACTCAAAGGAGTAGGGCACTGGCCCCATACGCCAGAGGTGGCAGAGTTCAAAACCCAGCCCCAGCCAAAAACTGCAAAAAAAAAAGATAATAGGTTAGCTTTTATTCTAATTATTTTTTCAGAAAAATTACAATGCATCTGTTTAGTATTTTTTAAAGAATGAGCACATAACAAAGATTTACTTTATTAATGAGAGAACCAGCAAGATGGTAACGGTTGTATCTCCTTAATAGTTGGTTCTTTTTTTTTTTGGAGACAAGGTGTCACTCTGTTGCCTAGGCTAAAGTGCAGTGGCATTATCCAGAGCTCACTGCGACCTCAAAGGAAACACCTCTCCAGTAAGCTGGGACTATAGGCACATACCACCACATTTTAAAAATTTTTGTAGAGGGCAGCACCACCGTAGCTCAGTGTGGGTAGAGCACCCCCGCCACACACATCTAGGCTGGAGGATTTTGAACCCAGTCTGGGCCAGCTAAAAAAACAATGACAACGGCAGAACAAAAAAAACAACTGACGCGCATTGTGGTGGGTGCCTATAATCCAGCTACTTGGGAGGCTGAGGCAAGAGAATCACTTAAGCTCAAGAGTTTGAGGTTGCTGTGAGCTGTGATGCCACAGCACTCTACCGAGGTCAACACAGTGACACTCTCAAAAAAAAAATTTTTTTTTTGTAGAGATGTGGTCCTTGCTTATTGCTCAGCCTAGATAATTTTTTTTTTTTTTTTGGCCGGGGCTGGAGCTTGAACCCACCACCTCTGGCATATGGGACCGGCGCCCCTACCCGTTGAGCCACAGGCGCCCGCCCAATAATTTTTTAAAAGTAGTTCTATTAAGTCATATTTTAGAGAGACAACAGTGGGAGAAATATAATTTCAATAAAACTAAAAATGTATTTCAACTAAAATAGTAATGATTTTGTCTTGAATTATTTTTAGAAGTGTTTTTTAGCGCTCTAAAAAAAATCATTTTACATAATAAACTCAAAATGAAGGGGCACAGATACTACTTTCAAGACAAAACCCAAAGCAAAGCAAGGTAAAATGTAATGTGAAACTGTAGTTTGGAGCTTAAATGTTTTATAATTGTCTTGGCAGTGAAATATTCAACGAAAAGAATGAAACTTGGCAAGTTTACCAATCCGGAAAGTACCACATTCTTATGTAAAATATTGGGACTTAGGCCAGGCACAGTGGCTCAGGCCAGCAACCCCAGAATTTTGGGAGGCCAAGGAGGATGAACCCTTTGAGCCCAGTAATTTGAGACCAGGCTGGGTAGCACAGCAAGATCCTTGTTCCCATACAGAAAAATTCAGTAGAACCTCCATAGCCGACCACCCTCCTACATCGACCACCTCCTTGAGTTGATGTAATTTTCATAGACCAGACATGCACCACATGTACATATCTGTATAGCAGGCCTTGTTCCTTATGTTGACCACCTCTATATGTTCACCACTTTGTTACAGTCCCTTGGGTAGTCAGCTTACAGAGATTCTACTGTAATTAGATGAGGTGGTGGCACATGCCTGTAGTCCTGGCTACTCAGGAGGCCGAATAGAGATGATTGCTTGAGTCCAGGAGTTCAATGTTGCAGTGAGCTTTGATCACACCATTGCACCCCAACCCGAGTACAATGTCTCCAGATGCCACTCTGATCAATTAAGTTTGGATGTTAATGAGTAGTAGAGTTCCCTCTTGATTTTTTCCCAAATATTAAGGGGGTACAAATGTTTTTGTAACATGGATACCTTTTATAATGCTTAAATTGGTAGTTTTCGTTTTGCCCACTACCCAAATAGTGTTCATTGTACCATACAGGCAGGTTTTTACCCATCCTCCATTCCCCTCCCCGCTTCTTGCTTTCCTATGACCTTTGCTTGATTCCTAATATGTAGAAACATCTTGAAGGCTCCGAGAAATCTTGAAGTAACTTTGTTTAATGTTTAATAGAAAAAACATTATGTGGCAAAGCGATTTCTTTCTCTGAAAAATCTTCATTTGGAAAATGCCTCATCCCTCCATCCCATTATCTATTCATTCAACAGATTTGTGTTGAATACCTACTATATGCTAGACTCTGAACATGATTAATATTTTCATGTTAGATAAGTTCCTTATCTCTCGTGAGGGCTATTTTAGGGCATTACTTGGACTATTTTTGGTTTTTTTTTCCACCTCTAATGGTAATTTTGTTAATGGGGAGGGAAAAGAAGTTGGAAGGAAACTGACAAAACTGCCTAGATGTGGGGAAGTATAAAGAAGCCTGAATAGGGGAAATTATGATGTCTTAACAGAGGTAATAAACTCGAGTGAACTTTGGGGAGAAAAATAATTGATTTTGGGTATCTATATCAATAAGGATGCATTTGGCTGCAAGTAATAGAAAATTCAACCAAAAAAGGGACATAAAAGGAAGACAATTATCATCTCACTTAATGAGGAGGTCAGTGGTAAGGTGGCTCCAGGCTTGTTTAATTAAGTAGTTTGATAGTATCATCAATAGTTAGGGTCTTTTCCATGTTTCCACTCTCTCAAGCATAGTGACTTGGTCTTTGTTCTCAATCTTGTCCTTTGTAGCTGAGGATTGTGGCGAGCGCCTGTAGTACTAGCTACTTGGAAGGCTGAGGCAAGAGAATCAATTAAGCCCAAGAGTTGGAGCCTGCTGTGAGCTGTGATGCCACAGCACCCTACTGAGGGCGACATGGTGAGACTGTCTCAAAAAAACAACTTTGTCCCTTGTGTCACAAGATGGCTGCCACAGCTCTAAAAATCACATGCTCACAATATAATAATAATAATTAAAATTTGTATAACACTTTATGATGGGCCAGTCACCATTCTAAACGCTTTACATATGTCCTCACAGCATCCCTATGAGTTCTTTCTTTCTTTTTTGAGACAAGAGTCTCAAGCTGTTGCCCTGGGTAGAGTGCTGTGACATCATAGCTCACAGCAACCTCCAACTCTTGGGCTCAAGCAATCCTCTTGCCTCAGCTTTTCTATTTTTAGGAGAGACAGGGTCTCGATTTTGCTCAGGCCGGTCTCGAACTCATGATCTCAAGCAATCCACCCACCTCAGCCTCTCAGAATGCTAGGATTACAGGTGTGAGCCACAATGCCCAGCCTATGAGCTGTTTCTTATTATCCCTATTTTACAGATGAGAAACTGAGGTACACACAAGTTGAGTAACTTGCCTAGAGTCACTAGCTAGTAAGTGGAATAACTGAGATACAACTGCAGGAATCTGGCTCCAAGAAAGAATGGGTCTCTTTCTTGTATTTCTTATATGACTAAGGAAAACTTTTCAGAATCCCCCACCTCCAGCATACTTTCTATCAAGTATTATTTGTTTGACTTGCATCACATGTACATTCCTAAACCAATCATCCGAAATGGGGAATGATAATATTGTAGATCGTTAGAGCAATTAATACTAATCTCTGAGGCTGAGGAGCAGCTCAGCTTCCCCCAAAGCATGTGCCCTTACATACTTCAATATAAGTGAGGTTCTGTAGCAGGACAGAGATCAAGTTAGGGAGGCTTCCAGGAAGGCAACCACCAGTGTCTGCCATAGACTGAAGTGCCATGGAACACTGAGATGGACAAATCCAGTAGGCAGCTGAGGACACATCAAGAGAATGAGGCTGGTGCTCTAAAGTTGGGGTTCAGATGCACTGCGGCAGTAGCTAGAGTCCTGAGAAGAGGGCACATCTCCAAGGAGGATGATACAGACATTGGTCAGCTAAAAACATAACCTTAAAAAATTGGTGGGAGGGATGGTTGCAACAAAATAGCAACATTTGAGAATTTTCTAAGCTCTGTGGTAGGTACATGGGGTTCATTATTTAATATTACTCTCTCTGTTTTTGTGTGTGTCTGCAATTTTTCCTAACAAAACATTTTGAAAAATACACCAAACAACAAAAATCAATCACAGACTCTTTTCAAATTCTATGAAAGAGCTCCCAATCTTTGGTTCCCAACTTTCTTTAGACTTGTAAGTGAGCCCTTGTGTAAGGCTTGAATCTGCCCCCAGACTGGGGACAAATTCTGGTTCCAGGCAGAGAGAACATAGGAAGCCCTCGTTTGCCCTCTCACTGGCTCATTGTCCAGCCTTTCTGCTGGCAGTCTGCTCTGGCTGTTCTGCTGGGAGGCTCTGGCTTTCTCTCCTATCACCTTTGTTACTTGGCCTGAGAGCCTGAATTTTTCTACTCTGATCTCTAATCTTTTCTGCCTCCTGGATAGCTATCTAATTGCTGTGGTCTCCGCTATTTACCAGAAATATTAGGTTTTGATCTAAGGACATTAAATGTGAGTCTTATTATGAAACCTTTTAAACTAATAGCCCTGAAGTCCTACATCTCTCTTTCAGCATGAATTTTTCAGTTTTAGTTTTCTTACAACTATATCCCTGGATGCTTGTTCTTAGAATAATCAACCTGTGACTTTATTCCAGTGTTCATTTCCTTGATGTGTGCTGCATCATCAAAGTCTACTTAGATTCTTTTTTTTTTGACACAGACCCTCAAGCTGTCACCCTGGGTGGAGTGCTGTGGCATCACAGCTCACAGCAACCTCCAACTCCTGGGCTCAAGCCATTCTCCTGCTTCTGCCTCCCAAGTAGCTGGGATTACAGACACCTGCCATAATGCCCGGCTATTTTTTGGTTGCAGCCATCATTGTTGTTTGGCAGACCCGGGCTGGATTTGAACCCGCCAGCTCAGGTGTATGTGGCTGGGGCCTTAGATGCTTGCGTCACAGGCACCGAGCCTGCTTAGATTCTTAAGATCAGCACTCAAGCTCAGCTTCACTAGCAGGAGAAAAAGAGCTTTCAGACTAGTAAATAGGAAAAGAGCAGTTGGAGATGTGGAAAGAAAATAAGGAAACAGTAGTACCTGTTTCCCTTAGGTTTTTGAACCATGAGCATACCACCATCTTGCATGAACAAATGGCAATGCTACTAAGAAGGAAAAGATGAAGAGTTGGCAGAAATGTACAGTTTACTGTAAAAACAAAACATAACGAAGTGAACGAATAATGCAAATGAACTTGGGCACAAATGCTAAACTGCTTACCTAAATGGCTGTTATTAGAGTTTTCCACCACCAAGCATATTTGAACATTTTGTAGTTTCGTGGCATTTATAGCTGGGCTTCATGTAAATACTTTTTCTGATACCACCGTGTTGTAATCATAATCCCAGCCATCTCTTGGGCATGACACTCACTTTAAAACACAAAAGAGGATCTGGCTCTGAGGAAGCCAGCACTGGCCTACTAGGCTCTGTGAATTGCATGCAGGGTGGTGATAGCTTGATCAACTTCCTGTGTTAGGAGGAAGTCAGTTGGGAGGAAGCCCTAGCCTTGGGGTGGTGGCACTGAGGAAAGGGAACACATTCATATCAACTACTTGAGATCCTCCATTGCAATTCAGTAAATACAAATTGAGCATCTATTGTGTATTAAGCACAACAAAAGAAAGAATGTCCTTGCTGAATCACCACTTTTTTTTTTTTTGGCAAAGAGTTCTTTTGGTGAATCCTGTGGATTTCTTCTCAGAATAATATTTCTTTTTCTTTTTTCTTTTTTTTTTTTGAGGCAGAGGTCCCATTATGTTGCCCTCAGTAGAGTACTGTAGTGCCACAGCTCACAGCAACCTCAAACTCCTGGGCCCAAGTGATTCTCTCAGCCTCCCAAGTAGTTGGGACTACAGGCACCTGCCACAATGCCCGGCTATTTTTTTGTTGCATTTGTCATTGTTGCTTAGCTGGCCTGGGTCAGGTTTGAACCTGCCTCACCCTCGGTGTATGTGGCTGGCGCTATAACCACTGTGCTATAACCACCAAGTCTCAAAATAATATTTCTAAATACATAAAATAAAATTTGAAAGATTACAAAAGATATTGATTGTAATGAAACAGTTATCAAAAAGACAAAAAAATTGTGAAATGCTTCTTTATTAATGCATGAAACAACAAGATCTTGCAGTGGACCTAATAATTCCCAGAATTTCAAAATAGCAGTGAGTGCAGATGATAGTTTGAGAGATTCTAATACTTAATAAAGTTGGAAATCTTTGCAACTTGTTACATCATGGTTCCCTAATTTTCTGGCCTCCCTGGCAGCTAGGGGTGGTTATGTGATTTCCTCACTCCTTGAACTTGGACATCTTATTTAAATGTGTAGTAACCTTGCAATGTTGGGGCAACAAGATAACTGTAGAAGCACTGAACCACATATCACTGTCTGCCTCCAAATTCCTTGTTTTGTGAGAAAACACCACCACCCACCCTCCAGAATTTTAAGCCACAGTTTAATTTTTGTGGTAGTCATAGCCAAATATATTTCTAATTAATACAATACAGTTTTCAAAAGAAAGATGTTTTTCCTCATGCTGGCAAGAATTTTAAACATTATTTTAATATTGAAATACATGTTAGTATTAGTTAACAGGGCCTGGGGAGGTGGCTCGCACTTGTAATCCTACCATTTTGGGAGGCTGAGGCAGGAGGATTGCTTGAGACTAGGAGTTCCAGACTAGTCTGAGCAAGAACAAGAACCCCATCTCTACAAAAAAATATTAGAAAAATTAGTCAGGTGTGGTGGTGTGTGCTTGTCGTCCCAGCTACTCAGGAGGTTGAGGCAGGAGGATCCTTTGAACCTAGGAGTTTGAGGTTGCAGTGAGCTATAATGACACCACTGCCCTCTAGCACAGGTGACAAAGCAAGACTCCGTTTAAAAAAAAAAAAAAAGAAAGAAAGAAAGAAAAACAAATCTTTATTAACAAATATGAAGCAGATGACAAAATTCTTGTGGAATTTTAAGGTAATTTTTCAGCATGTGTGGCTCACTTCTTGCTAAATCCCCAGATACCTTGGGATAAAAGTCTTCAATTCTAAGGGATTCTCCTCTGGAAATTTTTAAGGAGCACTTTTAAGAAAAACTAGATGGTAGTTTTTATGAAAGTCAGGGGGCGGCGCCTGTGGCTCAGTCGGTAAGGCGCCGGCCCCATATACCGAGGGTGGCGGGTTCAAACCCGGCCCCGGCCAAACTGCAACAACAAAAATAGCCGGGCGTTGTGGCGGGCGCCTGTAGTCCCAGCTGCTCGGGAGGCTGAGGCAAGAGGATCACTTAAGCCCAGGAGTTGGAGGTTGTTGTGAGCTGTGTGAGGCCATGGCACTCTACCGAGGGACATAAAGTGAGACTGTCTCTACAAAAAAATAAAAAAAAGAAAAAAGAAAGTCAGGGTTGACTGTTCTAAGAAAATAGTAACAGTCAATTTCAAAGACAGCTCTGTCACCTACCTTAGTATGATTCACAATGATGCCTAATAAATATTTGTGTAGTGGAACTAGTGAATTTTTTGTTAAATGAAGAAAACAGGTTTATTAATGGAATCTTTCCAATGGTTAAGAAGGGAGTAGATCCATTCAAATCTGCATATAATGGGCATGTAAGTAAATATGCTGAATGAATAAACGGAACTTCTTTTATGATATATAAAGTTCAGATTCTAACTATGATAGTCACTATATTAAGTGCTCATATAGCTCCACATAAAATAATCATGTGAAGCGGGGAGCACTCCTTTATCTGTGACCAGGTATGGGTTCAGGGCAATCAGAAAAATGGGGTCCCTAAAATTTGTTGGGAGAAAATGGTTATCTGATGTCTTACTTAAGAACATCAGGAGTCTTATAGCCAACATGGAAAAAATCAAAAGCTTTTCTAGATTATATTTAATAATGTTTCAATTTTTAATTATATATTGGGAAGTGCTTGTACTGCTAAGAGTATCTAAAGCTCTTCATCTGGTTCTGGAGGAAGAAGTTATGATTTCGTCCATTTTGCAGAACAAACCAAGGTTCAGAAAGCTTTTCTACTGGCTCAGATCACAAAGGTAGTAGAGCCCATTATGATGGTACTCAGTGTTTATGACACATTATGTTTATGATGGGACATACCAGTTTTCTTTTCAAAGTTGTGAACTTATTGGTGCTTCTTTAATGATTTAGAATTTTAATCAAGTAAAGCATACACCAAAGTTAACCTCAATATCTGTTTTGGGGGTATTGCAATGTATCTTTTTTCCCCCTTTTAACTGAAAGAATGAATGACACACAATTATTATTATTATTATTATTATTTTGAGACAGAGCCTCAAGCTGTTGCCCTGGGTAGAGTGCCATAGCATCACAGCTCACAGCAACCTCCAACTCCTGGGCTTAAGCGATTCTCTTGCCTCAGCCTCCCAAGTAGCTGGGACTACAGTCGCCCGCCACAACGCCTGGCTATTTTTTGGTTGTAGTTGTCATTGTTGTTTTGCAGTCCAGGGCTGGATTCCAACCTGCCAGCTCTGGTGTACGTGGCTGGCACCTTAGCTGCTTGAGCTACAGGTGCTGAGCTGCAATTATTATTATTATTACCTAAATGACTGGGCTTTGTATTAGTTTTGGGGTCAATCCAAGGAAAAGTGAGAAGGAACTCAAGTAGGCCAAGAAATTAGTCCCCTGCCTTTCTGAGGTTGCCAGAATTTGCAAGACAGGGGTTCCTAGATGTCTTTACTTTTTGATCCTTAGCATGGTTCCCATTTGGAAGACTCCCTTCTCCTTATGTTAACCGAATTAGGCAAAGGAGTAGGATTCAAGAAAATGTATTTTATAAGTCCTTTAAGTAATACTTCCTAAGGACTGTATAATCCTGTACTGATAATGGGAAAAGGGAAAGGTGAAATATAAATATGTTCTCTCAATATGCAAAAGTGAGAAAATGGAATTTTTAGTTTGTGTCTCCTACCTCAGAGTGTCTTGAATATTGGTATGCATAAAAAAATCACTTATTTAGGGCGGCGCCTGTGGCTCAGTGAGTAGGGCCCCGGCCCCATATGCCGAGGGTGGCGGGTTCAAACCCAGCCCCTGCCAAACTGCAACCAAAAAATAGCCGGGCGTTGTGGCGGGCGCCTATAGTCCCAGCTACTCGGGAGGCTGAGGCAGGAGAATCGCCTAAGCCCAGGAGTTGGAGGTTTCTGTGAGCTGTGTGACGCCACGGCACTCTACCAAGGGCAATAAAGTGAAACTCTGTCTCTATTAAAAAAAAAAAAAATCACTTATTTAAAAATTCACTTTTCTGAACCTTGTGTAGGCATGAGTGGACCTGGGAGTTGGCACCTCAGGTGATTCTGGTGCTGGTATTCTATTCACCAACCAATAAGAAACACCATCCTTATACAGATTGAGGAAGTTTAAAAAATACAAATTGCATGATGTTTATTTCTGCCATCCTTACAACAGCCTGGGCAACTGCCCTGTTACTGAATTTGCTCTTGTCCCCAAAACATTGACACTCCCTAACCTGAATAGCACTCTTTTGGGTCTCATCTTAAATTGTTTGCCCAACCCAATGTACATCAAAGTATTAATGAGATTTAAATCTTCTTTTAGGGCACTTGGATTAAAAAACGATTTATCTTTTTCTTCTCCTAAAGTAAATATCAGAATGTCTCTCTATTTATTTCTCACTTGGGGAATTAACCTGGCAGTACAGCCTACTTTAATTTAAATGCTGGAGAAGTCATGCCCACTTCCCCCTTCAGCCTATTGAACTCCTATGCTTTATTCTTGACTCATCCTGTCTCTCTGTGAATCCTCTTTGGTAAATTTATCCACAGTGAAGATGCTTTATGTCATCACCACCTCTTGCACACGTTTCAATTATAGCACTTACCATCTTTTACCGGGATTGACTTTTATTTTTGTATCTCCAATTCTATATGCAGTGCTTCGCAAATAGCAGGCGCTCACTAACCATGGAATGAATTGTGAAATTATTTAAAAATCACGGCTAGGAAACAAAACATGAAAATGTCAACGGCTGACTACTAGGCAGTGAGGGCCTAGAAGGAATAAAAATAATCCCTAACAGCACAGAATTTTCCTGAAGGGATCATCTGTCCCACTTTCTCGCGTCGCTCCTCGGCCTCTTCCCACACCCCAATTTCCCGCCCACTCCCTTCCCTTTAGAGACAGGTCAGGCAGGTATATCAGCTCAGCAGCTCTGATTGGCTGGCGATGATTTCATTGTTAGGGAACATCCGGGCTTTTTCCCTCCCGGCAGCACCTCTTGCAACCCTACCCTCCCAGTTCCCACTCGTGCGTGCGCCCCACCCGTGCGGAAGCAAAACAACCGTCTCTTCCTAGCCTGCTTCTTGTCTCCGCCTGTACTACCCCTTCCCGTCTCTACGTCGAAGAGAGGCGTCCTTATCCTCCAATGAGGGCCTAGGAGGACATTGTTAGCCAATCACTAGCCAACGCCCGGCAATTCTGGGTGGGGCTAGGCCTCCACACCTGTAACTGGACAGCTCGTTGGTTCCTTTATGGCGCTTGTTTTACTCCAGGCTTAGAGGTCAAAAAGAAGGGGGCATGGTCTTTACAGAACGTGAAGGACCCGCACTGACTCTCTGGGGTTTGACCGTTTTCGAAACTAACCAATCGCTTTTCCGATACTTCCCCGCCTTTTGCGCCTTCATTTGAAAAAAGCCGGTGTGACGGACTTGGAAATTGGTTCAGTGACGGACGCGCAGAGAAAGCCAATGACTGAGGTTTGGGATCACCATTTTGACCAATAAGAAAAGGGAGTCGTAAGGGCTCGGGCTTGGCGAGGCGGAGCGCAGGTGGGCGTTATTTGATTGACGGAGGGCTCTACTTATGGTTGTTAGGGTGGGCTGGTTCTTGGCGTTCTGGAGGTCGTACCTAAAGGAGGCGGGGCCGAATGAAGTAAATGGTAATGAAAGGTTGGGTCTCACTCAGTGGGCGGTGTTTGATGGATAGTTGACCTTGCCAATTGAAGGTGGTTACTGCTGCCCAACGAGAAATTAGGAAGTCAGAGGCGGGGCCTTATGGGCGGGGAAAACTAAGTATGGAAGTATTGGGGGAGCCGAAATGGGAGGGATAACTGTGATTGACAGGACTTTCGGCAAACCGAAGACCGTAAAAGGGCGCGCGGCATCCCACTGGGTGAGAGCCGGAGGCGGGGTTCTCCAAGGGGCGGGGAGGGACGAGGCTCGGGGAGGGGGTTGCAGAAGGAGCCCAGCGGCTGCTGCTCAATGGCGGAAAAGCCGCCGGTGCTCTGATTGCCTGGTTCCCCTAGCAGTTGCGGGGGAGTTTCCTGCCGGCGCGGCTGGAGTCTCTGTTTCTCTGCGTTCGGTGGTTGGAAGATGCTCCAGAGAGACGAGGCTGCGGCGGAGGAGGTGGCGGCAGCCGAATCGGCAACGGCGCTAGGGTGGAGAGAAGGCGGCGGCGGCGGTGTGAGGGGCCCGGAGGTCTAAACAGTCCCGGAGGTGGTGGAGGTGGTGGCCGAGACCCCGAGGGGGAAGCGGCGGCTGAGGCAGGGTCGCGCCTCCGTTGGAAACTTGGGCTGAATACGGCGGGGGGCTTTACGGCGGGCGCGAGCGAGACGCCTTAGACTTCGCCTCCCTCCCTCGCCACAGGTAAGGCCGCTCGGCGTCCCGCCGGAGGGGAAACGGCTGGCCGCTGCGCCGAGGCCCCGGGACCGTTTTGCCGAGCTGCGGCCCGGGCCTCTGCTTTTCCGAATCCTCGCCTTTTTCTCTGCTGCCAGGGAGCCTGGGAATCGCAACGCCGACTTGAGTCCTGCGTAGGCCCCTTTCCCGGCCGCCGCCTCCGTTCTCGGTTAAGGGGCGAGAAAGGCGCAGGGAGAGAATAGGAGTTTGCTCAAACGCCTGGAATTCAGCTGCTTCCCCCTTCTCTCTGCTTAAGTCTGCTAGCACCTCTTTCCCGCGAAGGCACTGGCGTTTAACCCAGGCCTTGGCTCATCACTTCCTGGTGCATGCTTATTTGAAAACACTACCTTTTCCCATTTGTTTCCTCGTTAGCTTCTGCCCTACTCTGCGCTTCACTTCACTTCCTTGTTAAATCTGCTTTCTCGCCCTTCTGCCTCTGCTTCTCACCATCTCTTTTCTCCTTAGTGGCTTTGAATCATTTATCCAACTCTGGCTTGTTTTGCCTGCCTTATCCAGCTCCTTCCTTTTTGGATGTCGTTCTTAACAGTGTATTTTTTAATTTCAAACTGCTAGTATCGTCAGTGCCCCAAATCTTCTGGAGGCCCATTAAGAGTAGACTGACCAGCTTTATGTGGTAGATCAGTTTTTTATACTGTAAGCCTACCAGCCTTAGGGAAAAAAATTACCTTAAATGTAGAGTGTGAAAATAACGTTGAAATAATTTTTGAAATGAAGGACTAAGTGGTGAAAATAGTTGCTGCTTCATTTTTTGAAAGTTGTGTGACCTCTAATGTCAGATTTAGCAGATCTAGGATGTTTGCCCATCATACTTGGCAAAATGCTTCTAAAGCATTTGATAGCAGCCCAATTCATCAGTATTCAAGTTGTAAAAGCAACTTGAAAACTTCCAAAAAAGACATTACATGAACAACTAGGGAAGCTATTTTGATAAAGTCACAGTTAAAAAGCTTTTAAAATAGGCTCCACATGTTTAATGTAGCAAATAAAGTTGGCACTAGTCTTGTAAAAGGATTATTTAGGAATTTGAGTAGTCTTAGTGTTATACGGCTATTTTGGGAAAAACATTCTTTTTCTGTTAACAAACGTTTATAACTACTGTGATGAGAATTACTGAGGTTTATTGTAGGATTAACACAGGAACTCTTTTTAAGCTACTGTATGGATGGAAAAGTGGTAAATTGTTAAGGGTGGACAGTGTAAGTCACAGTATGTTCTAGGAGGTAGAGAAACATGCCATGGACACTGAATGTTGATAGATATTATTTCATTTACTTTCTCTGTTGTGCAATAGCAAAGTTCCTATTGTTGGCCTACTTTTAAATAGAGCATTTCTAAATAAATAGTGAGACAATCTATTCTATTCTAATTATTATAATAGTCTTTTCCAAGTATACAGGCCTTTTACAAATAAAACTAAAGTAATATTAGGATGGCAATTTTTAAAGGCATTGTTTTTGTAGGCCTCCCAAATGGGGACAGTGTGTTGTTATGACAGAACTTTTAAAATTAAGTATTTAGAACAGACTATTTTAGTCAACAGATACTCTTTCAGGGGTGATCTTTTTTTTTTTTCTCCTGTGCTGCTTACTTTCAATGCCTCCTTTGTTCTTTTTTTTTTTTTTTTAAATGGTGGTTTGTGTTTTCCCCTTTTCATTTGTTTTTGCTCTCATAAAGTCTTATCACAGTTTCTGCAGTGGCTGTTTATGTTGTGTTATTAGCATGGAGTAATTTTTTTTTTTTTTGAGTACTATTCTTAATTAGAGCTTTCATACCTATTAGGTAAGATTTCCCCAGTTTCTTTTTTTTTTTGTAGAGACAGAGTTTCACTTTATTGCCCTCGGTAGAGTGCCGTGGCATCACACAGCTCACAGCAACCTCCAACTCCTGGGCTTAGGCGATTCTCCTGCCTCAGCCTCCAGAGTAGCTGGGACTACAGGCGCCTGCCACAATGCCCGGCTATTTTTTTTTGTTGTTGTTGTTGCAGTTAGGCCAGGGCTGGGTTTGAACCCGCCACCCTCGGCATATGGGGCTGGCGCCCTGCTCACCGAGCCACAGGCGCTGCCGGATTTCCCCAGTTTCTTATACATTATCCTTTGGGTTTGTTGATGCGATGTTTATTCTCTTAGAGGTGACTAGCAGAACTTTCAACATGTCTTTTCTTATACTGGGTGTCTGATTTCTGTGAAGACTCTAGGAATAGGTGAGAAGCCGTTTCAGTTTGTCTAGTCATATCAGTAATTCTGTTTTATGTTAGTAATTCACATATTATAATTACTAAATCCCTTAAGATTACATCATCTAAAGGAATGGTGTAGTGTCTAAATAGCCGTCCTTCTAAGAACAGCTGATTCACTAGTTGACAAGATCAGAAAAAGTGGCTTTTGTTTAAAGCTATTTTTTACTATAACTCAATTTTTTATGGAATTTTTGAATTAAAATGTGATGCTGTCTGTTGGCACTCTTGGAAGAGTAGAATTTGCCATAGTATCAGTGATTGTGGAGATTCTTTAAAAAGTGGTTGAGCCAATAGTGAAAGGATGCCCTTGTAAATGGGTTGGTAAACATTTCTTTTATTGTACATGATACTGGAAGTTAGTTACACATATAACTGCTATGTAACTCATTGGTGTTAGTTACACATATAATCTGTGTACATGTGTGTATATGTGTATGTTTTTCTCAACTCCATGTTCATAATACAGACCAGGCACAGGGCCTGGGCTTGGGTCTGTATCAGGTAGGATTTACTCTAGCTTCTTCTATATAGTCAGTGTAAGAACATAGCCTATGGTAAGCATTACAAGTCCTGGAATTTATATTTTAACTATTTATGTATTATATATAACTAATTTAAAGTATTATTTGACTTTCCCTAGCACAGGGTGTAATGATAGTATTAATTCCTTTTTTTTTTTTTTTTTTTGAGACAGTGTCATGTCGCCCTAGGTAGAGTACAATGATGTCACAGCTCACAGCAACCTCCAACTCTTGGGCTTAAGCAATTCTCTTGCCTCAACCTCCCACATAGCTGGTACTACAGGTGCCCACCACAACACCTGGCTATTTTTTTGTTGCAGTTGTCGTCGTTGTTTAGCTGGCCCAGGCCAGGTTCAAACCCACCAGTTTGGGTGTATGTGGCTGGCACCGTAACCACTGTGCTAGGGGCGCTGAGCCAGTGAGTATTAATTCTAACTCTAAAACTATCTTCTTAAAATACAACACAGGATACTTTACATTTTCTGTGAAATATCCCTTTCACAATTCACTGACTTTAAGAAAAATTAATTGGCAAATAACTGATGATATCAGAATAATAAAGGTTTTTTTATTCTAAAATTTAATAGTAAAATTTATTCAAGTACTAGTTTAAAATATAAAATCATGATTAGGGGTAAGAGAATTTGTGGGAATATAGTGCTTTTGAGTGATATTTTTCACATTGCACTTGATGCTTTTTTTTTTTTTTTTTTTTGAGACACAGTCTTACTCTGCCCCCCTGGGTAGAGTGCTATGGCATCATAGCTCACAGCAATCTCTAACTCCTGGGCTCAAGTAATCCTCTTGCCTTAGCCTCCCAAGTAGCTAGAATTGCAGGTGCCTTTCACAATGCCCAGCTGGTTTTACAGACAGGGTCTTACTCTTGCTCAGGCAGGTCTTGAACTCCTGAGCTCAGGTGATCCCCTGGCCTTGGCCTCCCAAAGTGGTAGGATTATAGGCATGAGCCACTGCGTCCAGCCATTGATGCTTTTTATATTTTTCCTTGGTGAACTAATTTCAAAATTGAATTCAAATGGACTACTGCTACTTACATTGGCAGCTTTAATGTATCTTACACATTATATTAGTAGAACGGATGATTAAGAGGACTTATCAGATAGGGATATGGGATAAGATTCCTAGAAACTGAGCAGACCTCAGATAGGTAAACTAGACTACTTCCCATCTCACTATTTATTTATTTATTTTTTGCAGTTTTTGGCCAGGGCCAGGTTTGAACCTGACACCTCTGGTATATGGGGCCGACACCCTACTCCTTGAGCCACAGGCACCACCCAGATTTATTTATTTTTGGCCAGGGCCGGGTTTGAACCTACCACTTCCGGTATATAGGGCCAGCACCCTACTCCTTGAACCACAGGCACTACCGCACTATTTAATTTTTAAGAGACAGGGTCTTAATCTATTGCCTAGGTTGGAGGGCAGTGTGGGGTGATTATAGCTTGCTGCAATCTTGAGCTCCTGAATTCGAGCATCCTCCTGCCTCAGTCTTCTGAGTAGCTAGTATTATAGTCATGCACCGCCACGTCCAGCTAATTTTTTAATACTTTGTAGAACTAGAGTTTCACTGTGTTGGTCAGGCTGAACTCCTGGCCTCAAGCAATCGTCCTGCTTTGGCTTCTCAAAGTGTTGAGATTAGAGGCGTGAGCCACTGCAACTGGCTGTCAAACAAAACATTTCTAATATGATTTAACCTCTTAGCTAGGAAGAAGATGGCCACTTTTGAATATTTCATATATATTCCTCCCCTTAAAGACATCTACCTAGAAGACTACAATGATCTGACTAGGTAGTTTTTCATCATTATAAAGAACTGTATACTGAAATTTTTTTTTTCTTTTTTGAGACAGTCTCTGTATAGCTCACAGCAGCTACAAACTCTTGGGCTCAAGAGATCCTCTTGCCTCAGCCTCCTAAGTAGCTAGATTATAGGCACCTGCCACAATAGTGTTTTTCTATTTTTAGCAGAAATGGGGGTCTCACTCTTGCCCAGGTTGGTCTTGAACTCCTGAGGCCCATAGAGTGCTAGGATTATAGGAGTGAGCCACTGTTCCTGGCCTTTTTTTTTTGGAACAAGGAGTCTTACTCTGTGTCCTGGGCTACAGTGCCATGGCCTCAGCTTAGCTCACAGCAACCCCAAACTCTTGGGCTCAAGCAATTCTCTTGCTTCATACTCCTTTGTAGCTGGGACTACAGGTGCACATCACCATGCCTGGCTAGTTTTTTCTGTTTTTAGTAGAGATAGGGTCTTGCTTTGGTCAGGCTGGTCTCCTGAGCTCAAGTGATCCTCCCACGTTGGCCTCCCAGAGTGCTAGGATTATAGCCACTGTGCCCAGACCTTTAGCATGTTCTTAGTAAAGTTTTGACTTACAGTTTTGAAGTTTTCCAAAAGTATAATTTACATACTGTATGTATTTTTTCTCACACTATAGACTTTGAGATTTAGTTCTTAGTAATGTCTAGCATCCTAGGAAACATACATAACACACAGGTGTCCAACCCATGTCCTGTGGGCTGCATGCTCATTTTTTGAGGACTTTTTTTTGCCTATCTGTGATATTGAATATCATGAAAAGTATGTATGAACTTATTTTTTTGCTAATCAGCTTTTGTTAGTACTTGTTTATTTGTTTATTTTTGAGACAGAGTCTGACTGTTGCCCAGGCTGGAGTGTTACGGCATTAGCCTAGCTCCCAGCAAGCAACCTCAAACTCCTGGGTCCAAGTGGTCCTTTAGCTTGAGCCTCCGGAGTAGCTTAGACTACAGGTGCCCACCACAACTCCCAACTAATTTTTCTATTTTTACTAGAGACAGACTGGTCTTGAACTCCTGAGCTTAAAGGCATCCTCCTGCCTTGACTTCCCAGCATTTGTTTATTTAATGTATGGCTCTAGATAACTCTTCTTCCAATGTGTGGGAGAAAAATTCTGCATGATCTATGTTGGACATACCTACATAGATCATATACTTAGATTTTCATTCAAATTTCAGGGTGCTTTATTTTCCCCCTTTAGAGTAATGTTAATAGCATTCCAGAAGCACTTTGCTTCTGAATTAATGGTAAAGTATGATAATAGAAGATATCTCAAGTACATTTTTTTATTCTTTTACTGTAGCTAACTGCAATCACATCTACAATATCTTATTGCTTGGCATAACAACTTTATAATGATACCTTTATAACATACGTTTGTAATAATGTGTTTAACTGCATGAACCCTGTAGCTTATTCAATTTTATTTTAACTTTTTAGTTCATATATTAGACACACATTTACTATGGTTTATAACATTTAAAGCATAGTTCACCAGTTTAAAGCTTTTGGTTTACCAAATAGTTTGTTAGTTTGCTAAATATAAAGTGGGTTCTAAGTTTTCTTTTGGAATATATTGAAATACATCAAGATTACATTTATTAGCTTTCAGTGAGTAGAGGTGAGACAAACTTTGGAAGTTGTCTGTTGACTATTAAGTAACTTGTCTTACTCTCAGAGGTGGAAACAACGGGCAGTGTTTCAGGGAGGGTAAGACCTGTATCTAGGGTTGCTGTGATTTTTTTGTCTATGTAGATTGATCTTCACTTCAGAATACGTTATGAACGAGAAGTTAAATTTGTATGATAGAAATAAGAAAACCTTTTTCCTCTATGGAAAATTTTTAAATGTGGTTGCATTAGCAGGTAGAACCAAATGTGCAATTTAAAATAAAATGAAACAAATGAGAAAGTTATGTTTGATAGCTAGTATATACTTGAGATGAAGCATATTTGATAAGGATATGTGGAGTAATTTGTAAGGGTCTGAGCTCTTTTAAGCTTGAAAGTAATATTGCTGATTCTTAAATCTGATTTCATTGTATTTTCTTGATTTATGTGTCAGGAGCATTGAAGAGGGGTAGTTAATGTTTTTATACATAGGAGAATCTAGTTGTGTCTATCACAAAGTTTTTCTTTTTCTTTATTTTGACTAGAGCATTTTACTCAAGGAAGTGATAGTTATTTGTTGGATACAGGTGACCCTTCTTAGTCCCTTACAAAGGAAATCATTAATTCCAAGCACTCCAGATGATAGACTGTATAAATCAAATTTAGATTTGGGAGGATTTCTGTTATTTAGGCAACTCCCTGAGAAGTAAAGAATAATCGTATTTAGTCTGTAGCCTTCCAACCATTCTTTTTTTTTTTAATAGTCCAGCAGTTTTTTATTCTTTTATAGTTATTAGATCATGAATTCACAGGGTACAAGTTCCAGCAGCTCATGCTTCTTTCCATTAGTTCTTGAAAAGTTTGATTCTCTGAGTGGAACAGGCTGGTGCTTTAATTGAACCTAGGTTATTTTTCTCTTTGGCTTCCTTCTATTTCTGATCATTTTCCTTAATGTGTTTTATTTCACTAAGGTGTCTTGGTTTTTAGAGTAATTGATATGTATAATGGGCACATTAATTTTTTTGGTATCAATCTTGACCTTGTTTGTTTACAGCAGTGACAACAGCATGCTAGGGTAACATTGTAGTCTCTTCCAGTTTTCCCTTGGTAACATTGGTGTGGCATTCCATTTTGAACAGTACCTATTCCCTTAATGTCTACAGTATCACTTTTTTGTAGATTTGCATGTGCCTGGCCAAGTAAACAACTCCATGTTTTCTAAAAGGACTAGAGAACATATATAGGGGTCCTCAAACTATGGTCCGCGGGCCACATGAGGCGGTGTGATTGTATTTGTTCCCGTTTTGTTTTTTTATTTCAAAATAAGATACGTGCAGTGTGCATAGGAATTTGTTCATAGTTTGTTTTTTTTAAACTATAGTCCGGCCCTCCAATGGTCTGAGGGACAGTGAACTGATCCCCTGTTTAAAAAGTTTGAGGACCCCTGAATTATAGTGGGTGCTTATCCTTTTTCCCTTTGTGTCTGTCTTTCTGGGAAATTACGGGAAGATGATTCTGGCTGAAAGGAAGCCCAGCCATTATTTTCAGTTCGCCTAATGCTTTCTGTACACATGGCACCCTTTTATACTGGGGTCTGAACAAAGCAAAAGTCTTGACCTCATAGATCTTACATTCTGGTAACCAACAGTTTTCCCTCAATTTACATTATAACTATGCTCTTTCTGTGGCTGAGTTAAAAAATCAAGTGGAAAATTTGGGATGTGTGTGTTTCCTGGACTAAAAAGCTATGATTAGAGCTTTAGTATTGTTTTTGTTGTTGTTGTTGTTGTTGTCACCCTTGGTAGAGTGCCTTGGCAATACAGCTTGCAGCAACCTCAAACTCTTGGGCTTAAGCCATTCTCTTGCTTCAGCCTCCCAAGTAGCTGGGACTATAGGCACTCGCCACAATGCCTGGCAATTTTTTTTTTTTTTTTTTTTGAGACACAGTCTTACTGTGTTGCCCTTGGTAGAGTGCCATGGCATCACAGTTCACAGCAACCTCAAACTCTTGGGCTTAAGCGATTCTCTTGCCTCAGCCTCCCAAGTAGCTGGGACTACAGGTGTCTGCCACAACACCCAGCTATTTTTTGGTTGCAATTCAGCCGGGGCCCGTTTGAACCCACCACCCTCGGTATATGGGGCTGGTGCCCTACTCACTGAGCTATGGGTGCCGAGTACTGGCTGTATTTTTGTTGTAGTTGTCATTGTTGTTTTTAGCAGGCCTGGGCCGGGTTCGAACCCACCAGCCCCTTGCATGTGGCTGGCGCCCTAACCACTGAGCTATGGGTGCTGAGCCGAGCTTTAGTATTCTTAACAAATGAAAAGGAATAGTTTTTTTTGGTTTTGAATAAAAACTTTAACATGAAAATATATTTTCAACGAAAATAATTTTATGGTGGGGGGGTCACCACAACATGAGGAACTGTATTAAAGGGTCGTGGCATTAGGAAGGTTGAGAACCACTGTCTCAGAGGAAGACATTTATTTAAGATTAAAAGATAACTCAATGAAAGAAAAGAGATTTCTATATTAGACAGGTATGAGGGCAGTCTTGGGAACTATGTATTTCTATTTACTATTCATCCTTAGGTAGATGAGTTCCTGGAAAGGAGGATGGGAGAAAAGGTAGAATAATGAGAGGAAGGTAAATAAGACTGTTAGTGAGCCTGGTTTAAATAACTTGGGATATACCTATAAAATATATGTTTTCATTGTGTTTGAAAAAGACTTTGTGCCTGTAGTCCCAGCTACTCGGGAGGCTGAGGCAAGAGAATCGCTTAAGCCCAGGAGTTGGAGGTTGCTGTGAGTTGTGTGAGGCCACGGCACTCTACCGAGGGCCTTAAAGTGAGACTCTGTCTCTACAAAAAAAAAAAAAAAAGAAAAAGACTTCATGGTTTCTGTCCTTAAGCAAGTGTACTAGTGGTTGACCAATAGTTTGGTCATGCTGTCACTGATTTGTGACTGCTACTTTTGTGCTCTGATAAAAGACGGTTTGTGGATCCAATTAGTCTCTTGGTTTATTGTGCTGAAATTGATTTGTTTATTTATCACTACTTCCCTAAATTCCATAGCTATGGTGTTACTTGAGGTTTTGCCTTTGTTTTTCCTGCATTGTAAATTTCGGCATGAGGTTGTCATATTGCACTTAAGATGTGAAGCAGGTTCTTCCTTTCTGCTTTTTCTTTTTTTTTTTTCTTTTAAACATTATAGGAAAGGCGAGTGGCAGCTGCAGGTATTGTACTGACCTAAGCTGTCAAAGTCTCTCCAGATTGTTCTTGCATGCAGTTGGAGATCCTTTCTGCTTTTTCTATAGCTTTTGTAGTGTAGGTCCAGTTGGGTAAAGATATGTCTTGAGTTTACACAAGCATTGCAAAGGAGATCTTTCATCTTTTTGTTTCTATTCCTGGTGGTCTTTTGCTTTCATTTGTGAGTCAGTTTCACGTGATCCTGATTGTTGAAGTGACTCAAGATTGATTTTTTTATTTTTTATTTTTTTTTTTGAGGCAGAGTCCTTGGTGGAGTGCTGTGAGCTGTGAAGTCACAGCAACCTCCAACTCTTGGGCTTAAGCAATTCTCTTACCCCAACCTCCCAAGTATATAGAACTACAGGTGCCCACCACAAAGCCCAGCTAATTTTTGGTTGCAGTTGTCATTGTTGTTTAGCAGGCCCGGGCTTGGCTCAAACCTGCCAGCTTTGGTGTATGTGGCTGGTGCCCTACTCACTGAGCTATGGCCACCAAGACAAGATTGATTTTTTTTTTTTTTTAGAGATAGAGTCTTGCTTTATCGCCCTTGGTACAAGAGTGCTGTAGCGTCACAGCTCATAGCAACCTCTTAAGTCCTGGGCTTAAGTGATTCTCTTGTCTCAGCCTCTCCAGTAGCCTGGACTACAGACGCCCGGCACAACACCCGGCTATTTTTTTTTTTTTTTTTAAAGGACGTTATGTGAGTGGGTCTGCCCTAATTACATAAGTCCTTTATTTTTATTTATTTATTTATTTATTTTTGTAGAGACAGAGTCTCACTTTATGGCCCTGCGTAGAGTGCCGTGGCCTCACACAGCTCACAGCAACCTCCAACTCCTGGGCTTAAGCGATTCTCTTGCCTCAGCCTCCCGAGTAGTTGGGACTACAGGCGCCTGCCACAACGCCCGGCTATTTTTTGGTTGCAGTTTGGCCGGGGCCAGGTTTGAACCCGCCACCCTCGGTATATGGGGCTGGCGCCTTACTGACTGAGCCACAGGCGCCGCCCCATCCGGCTATTTTTTATTGCAGTTTGGCTGGGGCCGAGTTCGAACCTGCTACCCTGGGTATATGGGGCCAGTGCCCTACCCACTGAGCCACAGGCGCTGCCCAAGATTGATTTTTTTTTTTTACGTAAATTGACTTGTTCTTATGTCACTGCCTCAATATAAAAAGACATTGGTTTCATTTATAACCTAAGAGGCCTCATTTATTGTACCCAGATAAGCCTTTGGATTACTAGTTTCGTCTAATTGTCACTGTATTGCTATATGAAAATGCTGATGTACAAGAGAACTTGAATTTTTTGAATATAAAAAATTTAATGTTGTAATTCAGACCAGTTCCTTAGGCTGAATTCAACATTTGGCCTTCTTTGACTACCTATGTATATTTAAAAATAACTAAAAATAATCTTATTTGAATTTCTTTTATTATTTCCTATAATTGGTTTTATTTACATAATTTAAACTTTCATTAAACTTTGGTGCTTTGAAGTTCCTAAACTTAAAGAAACTCAGTTTATTTCTATCAGAATGTGAAACTGAAATAACTTTTCAGCTTAATATGTAATAATTTTCAGTTATACCCTTCCCTTTTTTTGTTTTATGAACTCTAGTTTGTAAAGGTAGTTGAGGTTTGGAAGTATTAATGATGATATTGATTGCTTTATTGCTCTTACCCTACATCCTGAATTTTTTTCTTGGTGAAAGGTTTGTATTTTTAGTTCAGGTTATGTGGGTTGTTGTGTTTTTGTTTTTTGAGATAGGGTCTGTCTTGCTCTGTCTCTTGGGCTAGAGTGCGGTGGCATCATCATAGCTCATAGCAACCTTAAATTCCTAGGCTTGAACTATCCTCTTGCCTTAGTCTACCAAGTAGCTGGGATTAGAGGCATGTGCCACCTCACCTGGCTAATTTTTCTATTTTTTGTGGAGATGGGGTCCTGCTCTTCCTCAGGCTGGTATGAAGCAATTCTCCCACCTACCTGGGGCCTTCCACAGTTAGAGGGGTGAGCCACTGCCCCTTGGCTCATGTTCTGTGCTTTTGCTTTGAGTTGCTTTTTCTGCCTATGTCTTTCTTTATATGATTTTCATTGACAAGGTGGCCACCAAGTTTGGAAACAGATGGATACACAATAAATTATTTATTGATGTTATAGAATGTATTAAAATAATATCTATGTTTTGTGACCACCTCAGAGAGGGCAGTTCATGTAGGTGGATCTTTTTGTCTTCATTCAGATTTATTATTGTGTGGCCAAATTCCGGAGTCAGGTATTAGACATTTTGAATATAAAGACATAGAGATAAATAGTTAATTATAGAGAACTGGATGGAATCACATCGACCTTGTGTTCCTAAGTACTGAAAACAGTCCAACAAGATAAAAATACGTGTGGTATTTAATTGGCTGTCAGATGTTTTGGCTAAAAAGGCTTGGGAGATGGTAGATAACAAGAGTTTAAGGAGTACGCTTGAAAGATGGTTGCCTTTGGGTTGGTATTGTTTCTGAAATGTACATGAGGCATCTTTCAACAGATTTACATAAATACAGAAGAACCATACACCCAAGGGACTGTAATAAACTGGTCAGTATATAGAGGTAGTCAACATAAGGAATGAGGCCTAGTACATGTGGTGCATGTCCAGTCTATGAAAATTAGGTCAATTTAAGGAGGTGGTCAGTATAGGGAGGTGGTCAACCTGGAGGTTCTACTGTATTTCTGAATTGTTGTTACTCTGTGCTTTCAAGTAATGCTGTAGACTGCTTAGCACTGGTTACTTATGTATGTTTATGTGTATGTTAATTGTAAGAAGACTTTATATTTAAAGTGAGTTATCTTTCTGGAAAAAAGAGACTAGTGATTGGGAGCATTAGACACTTGGATTTGAATCCCTGCTCTAACACTTTATAGTAGGTGACTTAAAACAAGTTATTTAATATTTCTGAACCTCAGTTTTCTCATTTGTAAAATGAGGGTGGTGATAGTATATTTCATAAGATTTGGGGTTGAGATAATCTATATAAAGCTGTTGGCATAGACTGGCATGTCATAATTGCTAACATTTATCGAGTGCTCTCTGTTACTATTACTACTCCTAAATGCTATATGGTAAGTTGAAAGACTCCTTAGACTTGGGAGAAGACTCTGTGGTTCCCACTCAACCTTCTAATGTTTCTGTGACATGAGAGCTACATTTATTCTTCCTAGGATTTAGTAACTTTACTCTGTAATCTTAATATTTTTACCAGAATTAAAGCAAAGGGCTGGACATATTGATGCTCTTTTGACTCTAAAATCAAGAGTTCTGTTCTGAGATTCTGATTCACCATAAGAGTATAAGCACTTAAGGGCAATTACTGTGTGTGTTTTGTATGCTGATTTTTCCATGTATCTATTGTATTGTGCAAATATTTGCTGCATACATTTTCCCATAGAAACAGTATCTTTTTTTTTTTTTTTTTTTGCAGTTTTTGGCCAGGATTGGGTTTGAACTTGCCACCTCCAGCATATGGGGCAGCACTCTACTCTGTTGAGCCTCTCTGAGGCCCTAGAAAAACAGTATCTTATGGGGAGGCAACAGGGAGTAGGAGGAGGGAGAGATTTTCTTCTTAAGGATTTGATAGTGATTAAAGATAGGAATACAAGTTTTCCTGCTGCTCATTTCTGTTTTGTGAGTAATTATTGTTTATTAGCATTGGGCACTTTGGGGAAGAAAGATTTTGTGAGATTGACGTCTGGAGGTGTGAGGAAAGGGGTAGAACAGGTATATGAATAATTTTACAAGGTAAAAAGTAAAAACGCTATAAAGAAATTATAGATAACATTTCGTATTTAAGAGTCTTGGCAGGGTGCAATGGCTCTTGCCTGTAAGCCCAGCACTTTAGGAGGCAAAGGCAGGAGGATCTCTTGAGATCAGGAGTTTGAGACCAGCCTGAGCAACAAAAAAAAATAGAAAAATTAGCCATGTCGGCGGCGCCTGTGGCTCAGTCGGTAGGGCGCCGGCCCCATATACCGAGGGTGGCGGGTTCAAGCCCGGCCCCAGCCAGACTGCAACCAAAAAAAAGCTGGGCGTTGTGGCGGGCGCCTGTAGTCCCAGCTACTCGGGAGGCTGAGGCAAGAGAATCGCTTAAGCCCAGGAGTTGGAGGTTGCTGTGAGCTGTGTGAGGCCACGGCACTCTACTGAGGGCCATAAAGTGAGATTGTCCCTACAAAAAAAAAAAAAAAAAAAGAAAGAAAAATTAGCCATGTGTCGTGGTACATACCTGTAGTCCCAGCTACTGGGGAGGCTGAGGCAGGAGAGTTACTTGAGCTCAGGGGTTGGAGATTACAGTGAGCAGCTCCAGTCAGCCTAAGCAGCAGAGCTTGATACTGTTTGTCTCTCTAAAAAAGAAAAAAAAAAAACTAAAAAACTTTTTCAATTAATAAAAATCAAGTAGTAGTATTAATTAATCAGAGTATCTTTTGAGTTTTGCCTTGTCCTCACTGTTATTTTTTGAGACAGGATATTGCTCTGTTACCTGGGCTAGAGTGCAGTAATACCACCATTAGCTTAGTGCAGCTTAATACTCCTGCACTCCAGTGATCTTCCAGCGTCAGTCTCCCAAGTAGCTGGGACTATTAGGTGCAGAACATTGTGCCCAGCTAATTTTTCTTATTGTTCTATAGGCACAGGCCTCACTATGTTGCCCAGGCTGGTCTCTGCCCTCCTGGCTTCAATTGATCCTTTGCGTTGGCCTCCCAAAGTGCTATGATTACAAATATGAGCCATTGCATCAGGCCTTCTCACTTTTAGAAGAGAAAGCATCAGGGTTATGAACTTTCAGAGAATTTCTTTTGGGTAGATTTTGGTTTATAATCATGAGAACTTTGGGGACACTTAGTAATATAATGTTTGGGGGAGAGTGAATACAGTTTAATAAACTGAAAATTATCTCATACTGCATTTTTGTTTTTTATTATGAAAAACTTTAATTAATGCCATTGGACATTGTAACAGTACACTGAATACCTGTACACCTACCCCCTAAATTCACCAGTGTTTTGTGTTTTTACCAGTCTTAGTTCAGGCTGCTATTAAAGAATACCATAACTGGGTGGCCCATAAACAAAAGAAACTAACTTCTCACGGCTCTGAAAGCTGGGAAGTTCTAGATTGTGGTACTAACAAATCTCTTGTCTGGTTAGGGCCCTCTTACTGATTTTTAGGTTTTTTGGCCAGGGCTGGGTTTGAACCCGCCACCTCTGGCATATGGGACCGGTGCCCTACTCCTTGAGCCACAGGCACCATCCCTCTTACTGATTTTTAGATGGCTCTCACATGGTAGAAAGAGCTAGAGAGCTTTCTGAGGTTTGCCTCCCCTTTTTAAAATAAGGGCAGTAATCTATTCATGAAGGCTCCAGCCTCCCCACTATTTACTACCATCATCATTGCAGATTAGGATTTCGACATACTAATTTTGGGAAGTTATATTCAATCCATAATGTTGCTATATAATTTTTGCTCAGCCATTAAAAAATAAATTATAGACATAATGTCATTTTATCCCTAAATACTTAAGTATGAATCTCAAAAGTGACATTTTCCTCTCTACAAAATTATCACATCTAACAAAATTAATTTCCAAAAATCATCTGAAACCCAATTCATATTAAATGTCTCCAATAGGGTCAAAAATCCCTTTAGGTAGCTTCCCCCAATGTCCAAAAACAAGGTCTGTTGAAGGAGTGTGTATTATAGTGCTTTTGTTACTGTGTCTCAGTTCTCATAAATTTAAACACTCATTTAAAAAAAAAAAAAAAGACTTTCTTGCTCCGTGACCATAGCACAGCGGTTATGGCACTGGCCACATGCACCAAGGCTGGCGGGTTCGAACCCAGCCCGGGCCAGCTAAACAACAATGACAGCTGCAACAAAAAAATGGCGAGGCATTGTGGCGAGTGCCTGTAGTCCCAGCTACTTGGGAGGCTTGGGAGGCTGAGGCAAAAGAATCACTTAAGCTCAAGAGTTTGAGTTTGCTGTGAGCTATGATGCCACAGCACTCTACCAAGGGTGACATAGTGAGACTGTCTCCAAAAAAAAATAAACTAACTTTCTTGTTTTGAAGAGACCAATTATCTTTTAAAGTATCCGAAATTCAGAATTTGATTACATCTTTGAAGTCATGTTTAACGCTTATTCTCTTCTTCCTAGATTGTTAAGTTAAATCTAATGACTATTTAATTCAGGTTACACATTTTGGACAGGATACTTCTTAGGTGATGTTACTTCATATCATGCCACATAAGAGGCACAAAATGCCTGATTTTCACACTGTTAGTGATGCTAAATTTGATCACTGGGGTAAAGGTGGTAACTGCTAGATCTTTCCATGGGGAAGGAACATTTTCCTTTTTTGTAATTACCAGGTGATCATGGCGTATTTTGTTACTGTATAAATCCTTTTTTCTTTCAGATGTTCATTTAAAGGATTTACTGATTTCTTTTTAAAAGATGGGTCTAGACAAGGGTCATCAAACTGTAACTCATCAGCCGAAATTGACCAAGTGCCTAGTTTTTGTAAATAATGTTTTATTGAAAGTTGGTCATGCTTATTTGTTTTTTTTTTTTTTTTTAAGAGAAAAGGGTTTTTTAATATGCAAACTTGTATTTGGGCACCAAAATGCAATATATAACAAGAAACCATTATTTTGTCAATGACATTATTATCTCATCTAAGAACACAGAAATTATATTAGTAAGAAACAACAAAGGGAAAAAAACTTAAACTGACTTTGTTAGGGGAAAGGTTGTTTATTTTGGCTCTGGTCATAGTTCCATCATATCTACTTTCTTTGTAAGTTCAGCTTCAATGGAATCTAATTCTTGTTTTGCTTCTTCAATTTTCACTTGAGCAAGAGATGGATTTGGCATTAAATCTAAATAGGACCCCAGTTTTCTCTTCAAAGGAGTAGTCTGTCGTTTTAACTCTGCCAATTTCTCCGATAATGCTACTAGAGACTGATGAGACAGAGATGCATCCGTGCCTCTGGCTGAAAGCTGCTCCTCTGCAGCTTTGATTCTGTATCTGAACTCCTCTGACTTTGCTTTCAGAAAGTCCATGTTCTGAAGACTATGGTCAACTTTGGCCCTTTCTGTAGACAGATGCAACTCTGCTTTTTTGAGATCCTCTTGCAGACATTTTTCTAATACTAAAGTTGCAGTTAGATTTTTTTCAAGTTTTTCCAGTTCGAGCTTGATTTCTTCATTTTTAGATTTGGTACGAAAAAGATTAGAGGTCAAATCATTCACTGCAGGGATAAAACTAGCTAGTGAGGTATCCTTTGTTTCAAGGACCACTGCACTGTCAACCAAAGCATTCAGATATCTGGAACCAATGCTAGAGAGATTGGCAGGGGAAAAATTCACACTCTCCACGAGAAGGTCTTGAAGATGCTTGGCTTCTGATTCATATTCACTTGCTTTCTGTTTCAAGTCCTCTATTACCAGGTAGACATCCCTGTCCCGGACTCTGTTGCGTTCTGAAAGGTGATATAAAATCTCTGTGGTCCGTGGGTTCACTTCATACTGTGGAATGGGATGATCTCCAAATATTTTTTTTAACCACGCAGCAACGTGGTTTCCCGGGGCAACCACAAGGTCGATTGGAAAGCCTAAAGTAAATGTGTAACAAATGGCAGGCCCAAAGCTGGCGAATACCTAATCATTCATTTTGAGGCTTAAAGGTAAAAAATGATATTTAAAAATAAGTAGCCTGCCAAAAAAGGCAGATTCGCGTCGGGAGGTCAAAGCGAGGGGCCTGGTCATGCTCATTTGTCTGTGCCTGCTTTCCCACTACTATAGCAGAGTTGAGTATTTGTAACAAGAAACCTTTCAAGTCAAAAATACTCTTTAGTTCTTCAAAGGAAAGTTTGCTGACCCCTGATATAGGATGTATATTTTGTTCCTGTTCCTTTTTGTGGTATAAAATTGATATTTATATAGTATATCTGGTATTTATATTATGGGCGTTAATATGTAACTTTTCTTGTGCCCTGCTGTTTTTGAAGGGAGAACTTTTTTTGGTGGGGAGACAGAATCTCATTTGCCCTGGGTAGAGCAACCTGTAGCTCACAGCAACTTCAACCTCCTGCCTCAGCCTCCCGAGTAGCTAGGACTACAAGTGCTTGCTACAACGCCTGGCTAGTTTTTTCTATTTTTAGTAGAGATAGGGTCTTGCTCTTGCTCAGGCTGGTCTGGAACTCTTGAGCTCAGGTAATTTACATGCCTCAACCTCCAGAGTGCTAGGATTATAGAAGTGAGCCACCACTCCTGACAGATAACTTTATTTATTTATTTATTGAGACAGAGCCTCAAGCTGTCGCCCTGGGTAGAGTGCCCTGGCCTCACAGCGCACAGCAAACTTTAACTTCAGGGCTCAAGTGATTCTCTTGCCTCTGCCTCCCAAGCAGCTGGGACTACAGGTACCCGCCACAACGCCTAGCTATTTTGGGGTTGTAGCCACCGTCGTTATTTGGCAGCCGGTCTGGATTCGAACCCGCCAGCTTAGGTGTATGTGGCTGGCGCCTTAGGCGCTTGAGCCACGGGCGCCGAGCCCCGATAACTGTTTTAACATGATTACAATTGTGCATTTATTCCTTATGTCCTCCAAACCCATGAAATATATCCAGTTAGTGCTATACATTGTATAAAAACCTTACATTAAAAACATAGAAATATTTCAGATATAAATGGAGTTAGAAAGAATATTGAATGCCAAAGTACCCACCACCCACCTTAGTTTAGGATATAGAACATAATCAGTATAGTTGAAGCTCCTCTGTAACCTTCCTGGATTCCATTTCCTTTCTCTCTCTGACTTCCATACCTACCTTTTAAACTTGATCTCTGTACCTGTCTATCTTCTAAGTAGCATTGGGACTGTTTTAAAAGACTTTGTATGTGCGATCATAAGCAGAATGTCTTTTATACAATTTGTTTTTTTCACTTAATGTTTTTGCAGTTCTTTGCTCTGTTTTTTCATAGTTTGCATATGTGTTAGACGGTATCCATTGTATGATTAGAACATATTTTGTCTAGTCTTTTTTGAAAGGACACTTGGATTATTATATTTATTTATTTTGAGACGGTGTCTTACCAGACTAGAGTGCCATGGCATCAGCATAGCTCATAGCAACCTCAGACTCTTGAGTTCATGTAATCTTTCTATCCCAAGCCTGGCTAACTTTTTTTTTTTTTGTAAGATGGGATCTTGTTCTTGCTCAGACTGGTCTCAAATTATTGAGCTCAAGGGATCCTCCCATTTTGGCCTCCCAAAGTGCTACTGGAATTATAGGTCTGAGCCCTTGAGCTCAGCCCTGTATTACTTTTTATTGTAAACAATGCCCTAAAACATAGTTTACATGTCTTACTATATAAATCAAAAGTTTCTCTAAAAGGCACTAGGAGTATAATTACTAGGAGTATAATTATTGTATTGTAAGCTGTACTCATCTTAGTGCCAAAGAAGTTATTTCCATAATTTTCTTCAAAATAGCTGTACTGATTTATACTATCACCAGTGGTATATAAAAATTTGTTACTCTGTATCAGTATTCTCCTATATAAATGTAATGTAATTAAAAATTTTTCAGTAGCCATGTTAGTAAAAAAAAGACAGGCGAAGTTAATTTTAAAGTAATTTAATGCAGTATATCCAAAATATTTCAATATGTAAATAATAAAAATTGATATTTTTGCATTCCTTTCAAAACATTAAATATTTAAAATCCAGTGTATATTTTACACTTAAAGCAAATCTCAGTTTGAATTATCTGAATTTCAAATTCTTACTAGTTCCATGTGATTAGTGGCTACTGTACCTTGACAGCACAGCTCTGTTCTTGTCTATGCTTGGTATTGAGGATCTTAGAGTCTCTCCTCCATTCTAATGGCATTGAACTGGTGTTTTATTGTGACTTTAATTTTGGATTTTCCTGTTAGTTTTCCTATTAGGAAATCTGCATTTTCCTATTGCTAGTGAGGATCAGTGGACATTCCCATGTTTATTGGCCTTTTGAATTTCTCTTTTTGTGTGTTTACCATTATCAGTTGTATTTTCCATTTTCTTGATTATTTTTTATGACAAAATAAAATCTTATAGGAGTAAATGTAGAATTATTTTGCCTTTAGAATGCCAGTGTTTCCTTTTGTTAATGTTAAGGAGTATTTAGGAGTTAATTAGTATGTCTATAAAATGATGGTGCTAATTAAAGATTTTAATGTAAAGGCAGCTCTAAAATATTCCCCCAAATTATACTTGTATTGAAGTGAATGCTTGTAAGGATAATACTCAAATGATAATTGGGGGAAGGGAGTAGGGTGATTGCTTTATACTTATGGTAAATAATCCTTTGTATATATTTCTTTTCTTCTATACATTTCTCCCTTGTTTCAATCATGATTCGTCTTTCCTCAACTCTAAACCTAAAACCCCCTAGGAAGAGTTAGGCTGAATGGATCTGGCCTAGAGCCAAAGATGTTCTCAAAAAGGGCTATAAGGCTAGACAGATTTGGGGAGTTGGGGTTGTTTTATGTGCATCATCAGGAAATAAACCAAGTGATACAGATTCATTAGTGTGCTGTCTATCTGCCTTAAGTGGGTGTAATCGGGTAGGTGCTTTAAATGTGAATCACCAAAAGGGAAATTACTGGAAGTCAAGGCCTGTTTGTATTTAATAAATGTTATTGGAGGTGGTAAAGGTTAATCTTTTCCGACAGAACAGTCTATATATAGGTCTCTGCCAATTTAATATTTCTGGGAATGTCAGAATAGCTGACTAGGATATGCTTTCTTAAAGAAGGTATCTTTTACGTTAATAATTGATTTCTTCAGTCCCTGCTAGGTACCCAGGTCACAAGTTAATTAGGAAAGGATAGGGAGGGCAACAATGTTAAAAGGAATGTGAATGATTATATAGGAGTAGGCAGAGGGTGGTATGAAGGGTTGGGGATTACATCAAGGAGGTATTATTTCATAGTACCTTGAAGAATTTGGTTAACTAAAAGAAAGTAGGAAAAGTTGACCCTGAAGTATGAATAAACATGATGAAGTTGGGCTATTTAGGGTTTAAGCAGGGGCAGGTTAGAGAGAAAGGCTCCTGATAAGTAGATCTAGATTGGATATTTTTTACTTTATCTTTTGGGAAGTAGGAAGCTATTACATCCTTTTGGAACATTTAAAGTATATTTAGGGAGATTAAACTGGTGATAATCTGCAGGGTGGATCAGAGGGAGGAAGGAGAGATTGAAGTCAGGGAGACCAGCTAGGAAGCTGTTAAATAATCAATACATTAAGTGATGATGCTGAAGATTAGGATGGTGGATAAGAGATACTTACAAGCAAGATTGATGGAACATAGGGACTTTGTGGTGGTTGAGTTTTTATAAGATTGATGGTTTCTGCCTTGGATTAATAGAAGAGGAATACTATTGTTAATAGAAATGGACAGATGGGATTGGGTGCAAAGGTGAAATTTTGGGTTATGTTTGAAGAGAGATAATGCTTAACATCTAGACTTAAATTCCTCTGAGAAGTCAGTATAGAGGTGATAGCCAAAGCTTTAATGAAAATGTATCAGAAGACATACATAATACTATGTTTTGGGTTGAAGGTTTGTTATGTTGGGGGGGAAGGCCTACTGCTTTCTTTAGGAGGCTGAAGGAAAAAGAAAAGTCAAATGGTTGCAAGTGTTTTGAAAGTCAGTGTAAAGAGTTTCCAGAATGGAGGAGTTACCAATAAAATCACAAAAGATTTTATTTTGAGAAGCCTCCTTGAGACCAGGCTTTGCTAATTCTACCAAGCAGGATATCAGTGTTTTGGCTGTTTTTCCAGAAATATTGGGGATTTGGGTACTGAAATGACTATGAAAACATTCTCTATACAAAATATTCTAGACATGTTAGAAATACTGTATCATGTTCCAAGGTAAAGTATTAAAGTATTTGTGCATTTTAGGACTGTAACTATACGTTAGGGTCATGTTTTGTCTCACTTCACTGCTCATAAACATAGCACTAAAATGGCTAGATAATCAAACCTATAAATAAAATTTCCTCTAAAAGCCTCATTAAACCTTGCTGTCTGAATCCCCTCCCCACCCAAATTTGCTTTTATTGTAATCTGGATTTGTTTATCTTGGAGGGAAGGGAGAACAAAGAACAGCTAAAGGTTGAACCATGTATCTTTGAACTTATCTTATTCTTATTGCTTATTGAAAAATTGTTGGGAGTAGGAAGAACAATTATTTTATTTCTGATCTTCTTTGCTGGAGTTAAAAAGGTGATCTCTGTCAGTGTGCTTGAAATCAGACTTGTAGTGAGAGCAAGCATAAAATCATGATAAAGTTCAAGGTAGCTTTAGCCCTTGTTTCATCATTCAGGTAGTCAAATACAAACAGAGACATGAACTCTTTGGTTTCAGCAACATTAGCTGGAAAAATTTAGTGTTAAGATGAAGAGAAGTAATTCTTTCAACTTTGTCTTATTAAGCTGTTAATGAATACGTCCAGGTAGCTGATATGTTGTTGGCCTGAAGTACTTTCTTGAGGCTTTACCCTAGTCTTTGTCCACATCTGTTAGGATCCAAATTTATAAAAAGGCATGGAAGCAATAGAAAGGAACAAGTTAATGATAAACACAACGTGGATGATCTCAGAGACATTATGCTAAGTGATGGAAACCAGACACAAAGAGTATGTGCTCTATGATTCCATTTACATGAAATTCTAGAAAATGTAAAACTGGTCTATAGGTAGAAAGTAGATTAGTGGTTGCTTAAGTTTGGATGGGTTGGGGAGATTGACTTGCAAGGGGCACAAAGAGACTTTCTGAAGTAAGGGAAATATCTATTTGGCAGTACTTACACCAGTATACATATGTCAGAACTCATTAAACTGTATACATAAAATGGGTGCATTTTATAATATCTTAAAAAACAAAACCAAACTACCAGCGGTCTTCAGCAACAGGCGTAAGTTGGACAGATGAACAGAACTTTACGGGTTGGGCTTACATCTAGTAATCTGAGGTTTTAATAGTGAATTAACTTTTTTTTTTTTGACAGTGAAGGTGTCTAAGGCCAGTGATGCTTTTTAAGCATCACTTATAGGGAGTTATACCTATAAAAAGATAATTTAGATAAATGCAGTGATTTTACTACACTTCAAATACATTAAGCAAGCATATATACATATGATCAACTAAAATGTTCTGATAATATCTGGTTAAATATTTTTTTTTCCAGTTTTCTGGTTTCAGAAGTCATTGGAAGGATTTCAGAAATGAGAAAAATTTCAAAGTGTATTTAAATACATTTGAGCTTAATTGGAAAAACCTTACAGTTGAAGATGTTATTATCCATGGGATAATCATTCTATAAACATTAGATATTGTCTCATCTCTTAATTTATATGTGGATATTGGACTTGGGTCATAAACTATAATTTTTTTGGCTGTTTGAATATGTCTGATTTTGTTTACAGGTTTGGTTGGGTGTAATACAGTGGACTAAGGTGTGATTGATGGATTATGATGGTAATGATCGATAATACTTTTCAACCATTTTATGCCAGTGACTGAAGCAGTTAACCTGCACTAATCTTGCTCAGTTACTATAATGCAAAAACTCCCATGATGAGTTAGGTCATTAAATATGAAATGTCCAATTTCCAATTAAAAATTTATTATATCTCAGACAAGGAGTACAATCAAAAGTGTGCACCTAAACTATTGACATTATTTTTGTCATCTTAATAATAGCTTGTTTTTGCCAGCGAAGAAGCCTGGAGGGGGAGTGATGCTGAATATCAAAAGGCATTTTCCACAGCTTGTTCAGAATTGAATATCTTTCCTTGCAAGAAGTGGCCCAAAGTCTGGAAGAAGTGGTAGTCAGTTTGGTGCAAGGTCTAGTGAATGCAGTGGATGCGGAGTTTCCAAGTTCAGCTTTTTTAAGCAGCATTGTTTGTGTGACATGTGCTTGATCGTTGTCTTGAAAGACGATTGGCCTGTCTCTATTGGCCAGTCTTGGTTGCTTAATGGCAAGTATCCTTATCATAGCGCCCAGTTGGTTAAAGTAGACACCTGCTATAATTGACTGACCAACTTTCATGAAGCTATAGTGGATAATATCAGTGCTGGACCACCAAACAAACACCATTAGCTTTTTTGTACTGTGTTTTGGCACTTAATCTTTATCCAGCCAGCCATTGTGCCAAACACTTGGAATTGTCCAGAAGAACACATTTTTTATCCCACATAATGTAGAAGTGGTTCACCTCTATGCCATGGCAGCAAAGAAGGGCAAGCTTCCAGATTTGTGTAGAACCCATCTATCCACTTTTACATTGCTGATTTATTTCAAATGTGCTAGTATTGTTGGAATAGTAGTGTTAAACCTTGCTGCTAATTCATGTGTAGGTTGGGATGGATTTGCTTCTACTATAGCTTTCAGCTCATCATTATCCACCTTGACCTCAGGTTGCCCATGTGGGCGATTTTCAAGATTAAAACCATCAGAACGGAACTTGTTGAACCATCCATGTACTGTGCATTCATCACCACATCCTCCCCAAATACTTCATTGATGTTTCAAGCTATCTGCACTGCATTGGTTCCATGCTGGAACTCATATTTGAAAATAACATGAATTTTTGACTTATCCATGGTTTCACAAAAATTGCTATAAAAAAAAATTGAAAGACAATCCTAAGCCAAAATGTGCTTTTGAAAGAATGACGATGTACCTTCACAATACAAATAAAACAAGAAGTATCAAGGTGAAATATTAGAGATATCAACTGTCAAACTTAGTACTTAAGGAAATGGGACATTTCACACTTAATACCCTACATAAGTTCTTTTATTACCCCTATCTTTAAAATGAGACATCAGAACCTTGAGAAATTAATTGACCGGGCCAAGGGCACACAGTAAGTAGTTGAGCTGGCATTTGAATTCAATCCTAGTTCTTGCTACATACTTTTTTAATGTCAAAAAAAAAAATCTTGGGAGAGAGTGGTGATTTGAAAGAGAAGGGCATAATTTGAGATTTCTGTAGGTTCTATGTCCCATAATGAAATGGATCTTTGATACCAAAGAATCTGGCATTTGTAGCCTTTTTTTTGAGACAGAGTCTCACTTTGTTCCCCTTTGTAGAGTGCCGTGGCCTCAAAGCTCATAGCAACCTCAAACTTTTGGGCTTAGGAGATTCTCTTGCCTCAGCCTCCCAGAGCGGCTGGGACTATTGGAGCCCGCCACACACCCAGCTATTTTTAGAGATGAGGTCTTGCTCTGGCTCAGGCTGGTCTTGAACTGTTGAGCTCTGGCAATTCACCTGCCTCAGCCTCCCAGACTGCTAGTAATACGGGCATGAGCCACCACACCTGGCCTGGCATTTCTAGCTTGTGATGGCCCATGATGACAGGTATGAGTTCTGAGGTAATGGCTGTGCTGATGATTGGAAATAAAGTTTCTGCCATTTCCAGGGTCATTTATCCAACAGTCTGGCTGTTTGCCTTTACAGGACCCTTCTTCCTCTTCCTTATCCAAACAATATCCTAGATGGCCTCCTGTATTTTTATGTCATCATCTCAAGAGGGATTCCTCTGGAAGGCCTTAGGGGAGCCATATTCCCTGAGTTCTTACATGCTTATAGTAGTTGTTTATACTCTTTATACTTGAAAATCAGTTTTGCTGAATGTAAGATCCTTGACAAACACTTTCTTTTATTGCATATATCTAATGTCCTTGCTTTCTGGCTTAGGGCATCACTGTCAAAATTTGATGACAGTCTGATTTTCTTTCCCATATATGTGACTTGGTCTTTTGGCTGGATGCTGAAAGGATTTTTTTGCTTTTTCAAGTCCAGAAGTATAATTATAATATGTCTTAGTGTTGTCTTTTCTGGGTCGTTTTTTTGCCTAGATACATAGTATGCCCTTTCAATATGTTATTTTATTTCAGAAAAACTTTCTTTTAATTCTTTTAATTGACATGATAATTATACATGTTAATTGGGTACACAGTGATCAAATCAGGTAATTAGCATATCCATTATCTCAAACATTTATCATTTCTTTGTGTTAGGAACATTCACTGTCCTCCTCCTAGCTATCTGAAACAATATGATATATTGTTGACTTACAGCCATCCCACAATTGTGAGGAAAGTTTTCTTGACTCATAGTTTTTAGCATTTGTTTTGTCACATTACTTTGTCCTTTTTTTGTGAACTTCTGTTATATTTGTATTGAATCTTATCCATCTTTACATCAGTATCTTTTCCTCAAATCCTTTTTTTCTCTTTTCTTTTTTTATTTTTTGTCACCCTCGGTAGAGTGCTGTCACCTCACAGCTCACAGCAACCTCCAGCTCTTGGGCTAGGGTGATTCTCTTGCCTCAGCCTCCCGAGTACCTGGGAATACAGGTGCCCACCAGAACACCTGGCTATTTTTGTTGTAGTTGCCACTGCTGTTTTAGCTGGCTAGGGCTGGGTTCGAACCTGTCACCCTTGGTATATGGGGTCGGCACCCTACCCACTGAGCCATAGGCGCCACCCATTTCTTTTATGTTTTTGAGACAGAGTCTCACTTTGTTGCCCTGGGTAGAGTGCTGTGGCGTCACAGCTCACAGCAACTTCAAACTCTGGGCTTAAGCGGTTCTCTTGCCTTAGCCTCCCAGGTAGCTGGGACTATAGGTGCCTGCTACAACGCCCAGCTATTTTTAGACATGAGGTCTTCCTCTGGCTCAGGCTGGTCTGGAACCTGTGAGCTCAGGCAGTCCAATTGCCTCTGCCTCGCAGAGTGCTAGGATTACACTGCTTGGCCTCCTCAAATCCTTTTCATCATGTTATCTTTTTTCTTCCTTTCCATCTTCTTTTTAAAATTTTTTTATTGTTTGGGATTCATTGAAGCAGAAGTTCTCAACGAATTCCTGTCGCGACCCACAGGAATTGTATTAATGGGTTGCTGGCATTAGGAAGGTTGAGAACCACTGCATTGAGGATACAAAGAATTAGGTTACACTGATTGCATTTGTTAGATAAAGTCCCTCTTATAATTGTGTCCTGCTCCCAAGAGGTGTGTCATACACCCACCTTTCCCTTTTCTCCTCCCCCTCCCCATTCCCCTACCCGCTCCTTGTATTAGCTCATCTACTGCTTTCATATTAGAATAAAGTATGCTGGGTTCTTGCTTCTCCATTCTTGTGATGCTTTACTGAGAAGAATGTGTTCCATCTCTATCAGGTTAATACAAAGGATGTAACATCTTCATCTTTTTTAGTGGCTGTATAGTATTCCATGGTATACATATACCACAGCTTGTTAATTCATTCCTGGGTTGTTGGGCATTTAGGCTATTTGCACATCTTGATGATTGTAAATTGAGCTTCAATAAACAATCTAGTGCAAATGTCCTTACAATAAAAGGATTTTTTTTCTTCTGGGTAGATGACCAGTAATGGGATTGCAGGAAAAAATAAGTTGTATTAGTTTGCAGTAATGGGATTGCAGGAAAAAATAAGTTGTATTAGTTCAACAGCAATGTATCCATCTTCTCTTTCTGATATTATCAATTATGTTTGTTCTTGTATTCCTCTCTAGTTTTGTCATTAGTTTTGGTACTATTTTTAAAATTTCTTCTAAGTTCTTTTAGTCTCTCTTTCTCTTTTCTTTAAGTCTGAGTCTCATTCTGTCACCTGGGCTAGAGGTGTCATCCTAGCTCACCATAACCTCAAACTCTTGGGCTCCAGCTATCCTCCTGCCTCAAGTCTCCTGAGTAGCTGGGACTACAGGCCTACACCACTGTGGCAGGCTAATTTTTCTATTTTTAGTAGATACAGGGTCTAGCTCTTGCTCAGGCTGGTGTCAAACTCCTGAGCTCAAGGGATGCTCCTGCCTTGGCCTCCCAGAGTGCAAGGATTACAGGTGTGAGCCACTTTTTACTTTTTTTGACTTTTTTCTTAATTACCTAATTTCTGTACATTTTCTGATTGTGATTTTTTTTCTTTCACAACTTTTATGTTTTTCTTCATTTCTTTTTTTTTTTGTAGAGACAGAGTCTCACTGTATCGCCCTCCGGTAGAGTGCCATGGCGTCATACAGCTCACAGCAACCTCTAACTCTTGGGCTTACGTGATTCTCTTGCCTCAGCCTCCCGAGCAGCTGGGACTACAGGCGCCCGCCACAACGCCCGGCTATTTTTTTGTTGCAGTTTGGCCAGGGCTGGGTTTGAACCCGCCACCCTCGGCATATGGGGCAGGCGCCCTACTCACTGAGCCACAGGCGCCGCCCTGTTTTTCTTCATTTCTTTTAGTTCATTTTGAAATAATAGGTTACAGGTTTCCTCTGTTTAGAAGACACTTTTTTCTTAGTGTGCTTTCTTTGCCTCTAAAGACTTTATTTTCCAGATTCTCATTTTTCTTATAATTACTTTGTACAGAATTGGACCATGATCCTTTTTGTTGCTTTTTTTTTTTTTAATGGAAAATGGTTTTCCTAAACTTTTAGGAGGTTGGGATGGGTACTGTTTTGTTTTTTTTTTTTTTTTTTTTTCCAATTTATATTTTCTTTCTAGCAGTTTCTCTTTTGTATAGAGTTGTACTTAACAAGGGAGCTTTTGTTTGTTTTCAGAGTTTACAGGACCTAGATTGCTTCAGCACTATCAGACCTTATTGTACAAAATATTTTGGTCCCCTTGCACTAATTTACCAGTTGGATCTTACAGACTTCCCTTTCAGTTTTGGTTGTTACTGAATTGTCCTGCCACACTTTCCAGTGAGTAACTATTGCTGATGTTAGTGTTTCTCCTATCTCAGAATCGTTAGAAGCTTGTTTGTCCTTCTGCCTTTTATTTTTGGTACAAATGCTGGTTAACACTTGGGTCTTATAGCAGTTGGTGGTTTGTGGGGGGCATAATACCTTTGTCACCTAGATGTGGTAAGTGTTGTCCTTGGTCTTTGGGGAAGAATATTAAAAATAAGCTACTATTACCATTACCCCTTAGAATTTTCTCCATGCACATGTTCCTAACTACTTAATTATACTTCTTGCCAGGTAATTGGATGAAATTAGGCCATTTCAGTGAAGAACATCCTCAATTTGCTCTTTAATATTCTACCCCTGTGGTTTTGGAAGCAAATATCTGCATAAAGTAGGATTAATAAGACAAAATAATTAAGTAATTGGTTGGAGATTTAGTCTCCAAAATCATGCACAGCTGGATACTGGGGATAAGTTTTACATAAGTTAGGTAGTCCTGGATGACCTATCCCAAAGCAAGTCCACAGACCTGCTTTCTCACCAGGACCTACGATAACCCAAATACACAGCTTTTCTTTTTTTAAATCACGTAAGAACAGTGAAGGGCATACCTGTAAGTCCCAAGAGAAAGGGAGAGAATTAGAGAACTTTTTGACCAACTTTGAATTAGGGGATAGTGATTAAGAGATTAGATTATTATAACCTAGGTGTCTAATTAAGCAACTGCATGGGTTGTATCTTAGTTTTTCCACTTGATAGCTGTGTGTCTTTGGCAAATTTCTTAACCTCTGTATGTATATTTTATCATTTGGAATGATAAAATAACAGTTATTATAATAGTTATTTTTGTTGTGAGAACTAACTTGTTGAGAACGCTGATATTTAAAAGTTTATTAAATGACAATTTTATGGTTTTGATATAACCTGAATGTATATTTTTCACTTTTCAGATCTTCATGTAGCCTAATTTTTAGAAGACTATGCATACTGTAATATACCCAGACAGTGATGATTTTTTTTTCTCAGATTAAATTTACAGCTAAAGTAAAATACCACTGTCAGCAAAGCTGTTCCCATTTTATGACCTTTTTTTTTATTGTAAGGCTTGAAGAGGGATTAAAAAGTGGTACTATTGTCCAGAATTTGAAATTTCTAGTTGTGCTTTTGAGTTGGTACAAGAAAATCTAAATTATTCTCATATCTGATATTTCTCAGTTACAAATCAGTTTTTTTTTTTTTTTGAGACAGAGTCTCACTATGTCGCCCTCGGTAGTGCGCTTTGGCGTCACAGCTCACAGCAACCTCAAACTCTTGGCCTTAAGTGATTCTCTTGCCTCAGCCTCCTAAGTAGCTGGGACTACAGGTGCCTGCCACAACACCTAGTTTTTTTGGTTGCAGTTGTCGTCGTTGGTTTTTTTTTTTTGTAGAAACAGTTTAACTTTATTGCCCTCGGTAGAGTGCTGTGGCGTCACAGCTCACAGTACCTTCAACTCCTGGGCTTAGGTAATTCTCTTGCCTCAGCCTCCCAGTAGCTGGGACTACAGGTTCCTGCCACAACGCCCAGCTATTTTTTTGTTGCAGTTTGGGGCTCGGTTTGAACCCGCCACCCTTGGTATATGGGGCCGGCGCCCTACCCACTGAGCCACAGGTGCTGCCCTGTCTTTGTTGTTTAGCAGGCCCAGGCTGGGCTCCAACCCACAGCCTCAGTGGATGTGGCTGTTGCTGTAATCACTGTGCTACGGGCGCTGAGGCAATACCAATCAATTTCACAAAATTAGTGATTTATTGAATTTATTTCTTTTTATAATCTTGTTCTAATCTAGAGCTATAGTTTCTAGCATTTTTGGAGGAGTCTTAAAACCTGACCCGCCTATTTCCATCAGTAACGTCTCTTTTCTGTTAGAGCTGGGTATGATCAATTAGTTTTCCAACTATTATAATAAAAATGATATCTATTTAACAATTATTCAAGCTCTTTTGAACTTTATCAATTATTTCAAAATTGTATGCAAATGCCACTGATACTGTAATCTATCAGAATTGATTTAGGAGAAGAGAGGACTTTTAATTTAACCCTGAAAGTATTAAGAACTGAAAGAAAGGATCAGAGCAACATAGTCTGTTTCAGTGAGTTTACTGATGAAGGTTGTTTTTCTTTTACTTCTTATACAAGTAGTGTTTAGGATTGGATGAAGATATTTGTGAATGAATATATTCTAGAAAGCCCTGGATTGGCGTTACTAGTATGTGACTTTCCATTTATTTCTTTGAGCATGGCATCTGCTGATAATAGCTCTTATTACTACTATCATTTATTTTAGCAACATTGTAACAAAAAAGCCATTAATTTAGGCAGTATGTCTAGAAACAGGCTTGTTGTGAAGAGTACTTGCATAGTCACAGAAGTATTTCTTGATAATATTTAGAAGAATATATGGCCTCAGTTAAAATTTGAAAATAGTGGTACTGCTCCAAGCATTTCATGTGTCTAAGCTTTCAAAATTCTTTTTTTTTTAGGACACATTAAAATTTGTTTTAATACTTCTTTGGGGAAAAAAAAATAACACACTTGTAGTGAACGAAAAAGAAACATTTTTACACTGTTATTTGTATCTACCATGCTATGAATTCATAGGGAAGAGGTTCCAGTAGCTCAGGGAGGCACCATGCCATTGAATGTGACAAAGTGTTGATTGACTTTTGAATTCATGAGAAATAGGATCCGGCACCTTGTATCGCTGTTACATGGGGTCCTGTGTGCTATGCTGTACACCTATTATGCCATGAGCTCATGGGGAATAAATAGGTTCTTACACCTAAAGACATGGGTCCACTGGTACTTCTGTGTGCTATGTTATATCCTTATTATGCCATGAATTGATAGGGAATGGGTTCCAGGAGCTCAGGCTCCTTTCTGTTAGTTCTCACAAAGTGGGCTTCTCTGGGTGGAGCAAGCTGGCGCTTCAGTTGAACCCAGGTACCTTTCTCTTTGGCTTCCTTTGTTTTCTGATCATTTTCCTTCACACGTTTCAGGAAGCTAGCTCGGCTCCTAGAGTGCTTAATATGCTCAATATGAACATTAATCCTCTTGGCAAGAACCTTGCCCTTAACTTGTTTGTTTACAACAATGCCAACAGCATGCTGGGTAACATTGTAGACTCTTCCAGTTTTGCCATGGTCACATTTGTGTGCCATGCCTTTTTGAACAGTACCCATTCCCTTGATGTCTACAAAATCACCTTTCTTGTAGATTCGCATGTATGTGGCCAAAGGAACAACTCCATGTTTTCTAAAAGGCCTAGAGAACATGTATCGGGCGCCTCTCCTCTTTCCCTTTGTGTTTGTCATTTGGTGAATTACTGGAAGATGGCATCTCTGGCCGAAAGGCTTTCAAAATTCTTATAACAACTCTCTGAGAGTGGGTTTTATTCCCCACATTTTATAGGAACTGAATCTTTTTATAGGAAGGATTAAGTAACTTGACTATTATTTCCTAGCATGTAGGTAACACATTCAAATTCAGGATTGAAATTCAGCTCTGGTTCTAAAGTCCTTGCTTTTAATGGCAAATGAATAGAATAGAATGCCCTGAGGAGATATGTTATTTTAAGAGATATTGGCTGAGAATTTTTTAGATTTGATTAAAACTATATCATCTGAGTCATATTCTCAACCTTAAAGTAAAATGTCTAAAAATTTAGGGTGTTTTGTCAGGGATCTGGGGCTATATGTCACAGCATAAAATTAAATCAGATTGTATGTCTCTGTTATTGAATTACAAATTTTTAGTATTCTGGCTAGTTTGAACATAGCATCTCACCACTGCTATTTTGAATTCTATAATTATTATTTGTTATCAGCAACTATGTTTCCTCTAAATTTATTTTGTAGTAGATTTCTTCATTCCTAAGTGCCTTTTTCTTACTTTTAGAACTGATTTTTTAAATCCAGAGCAATATGCTTCATATTCTTAAACACAATAAGAAAATAAGGTTGTTTTAACTTTAACTATCTGTTGAAGTAGTCTATACAGCTAAGTAAAGCTACTTTCATATTAAACAGTATTTTAAAAATGTAAGGCTGGGTGCGATGGCTCACACCTGTAATCATAGCACTCTGAGGGGAGGTTAAGGTGAGAGGATCACATGAGCTCAGGAGTTCGAGACCAGCCTGAGCAAAGTGAGACCCCCCATTTAGAAAAAATTCGCCTGGTGTTCTAGCAGGCATCTGTAGTCTCAGCTACTTGGGAGGCAGCGGCAAAAGGATCACTTGAACCCAGGAGTTTGAGGTTGCTGTAAGCTAGGCTGACACCATGGTACTCTAGCCTGGGTGAGAGTGAGGCTCTGTCTACAATAAAAGAAAAATGTAGAGTTTAATGTAAAAAAAAAACCGAAATCATATAGAAAGGCTTATCATGAGAAACAAAAATACTCTTCTCCAGAAACAATTTTTGATAATATCTGTGGGCTCTTCTCATAATCACCCCCGTTATTTTTTTTCCTGTTGCCCGGATTAGAGTGCAGTGGAATCATCATAGCTCATTGATAGATATGCCTGTCATTGGTGACGTACCTCTTGTGTCTATGTTCTTCCTCCTGATTTTTCACTGTTGCATGTGCTATAGCTTTTTAAAACTCCTTTATGAACATTTTGATAAAGTATTGGAAGGGATTACAGATAAATGGCTACGTTCCATCTGTCTACAGCTAGAAACCCTTTGATCACATTCACATCATCATTCATAATCAATGTGAATAATTTTCAATACAAAAAATGTTTGATAAAAGATTAAAATTTAATAACTTTAAGATAAGGACTAGAAACAAAAACCTTGTAAAGAATGAACGAACATAAATACATTCAGAAAAGAAATCAGACGATTGCTGCATCGAAATACTAAGCAATAATTAATAATGCAAAGAAAGTAACACATTGTCAAATAAGAGTATATCTATTATAGAATGCTTTGACTCTGAGATTCAGTGTGAAGTCATCAGTTAACTTCTTTTTTTTTTAAGTCTCAAAAAATAGACAACTAGTATTTATAAATAAAAGTAAAAGATAATTTCAAAAAAAAAGATCATGCCAAATCTTACAGACAATAGAAAAAGAAGAAATATTAAAAGAAAAAATTGAATTTTTAAAGGACACTTGTATACAGATTATTTGATTAGAATGGAGAAATTCAAATATATTTGATTTTTGAGGAATTGAAACTTAGCCTCATGTCTATATCACTTTTGAAGTTTTTCTCTCCTGTACTTGTTCCCATTTTTAAAAGCATTTCCCAGGGCGGCGCTTGTGGTTCAGAGGAGTAGGCACCAGCCCCATATGCCTGAGGTGGTGGGTTCAAACCCAGCCCCGGCCAAAAACTAAAAAAAAACAAAACATTTCCCCCATTTCTTTTGTAAGTAAAGAATTCCCCAAAAATTCAGTAGGCAGATAAATTTAAATGAGTTGATCTTTTATTGGGAAGTGTTAGACCAGGCGTCTGTTAAACAGAAGTGACATTTATTTTGGCTAAACAGTTTCTGTTCTACATATGTGTTTACATAACATTTCCACACTCCATAAATTGAACAGAGCAGGTACCCATATTTTTCTTGCCTAAGTTTTACTTTAGTATTTGTCAAGGAAATGGGTATTAATGACCATTTAATAGTAAGAAAAATTGGTACAGAATGATTGTGTTGAAAAGAGATTTTAAATTTTACTGAGCCGTGAACTCTTATGTATGCAGCTTATTTGAATAGTCTGGCAGCATGAAAATTGGAGTTGATTCTTAACATAGGATCCATATTCTCATCACTGAGATTTAGCGGACAATAACATTCCTGGGTACAACTACAACTTGGCACTTTGCCTTACAAATGAAAACAGGGTAATCTAATTCTGTGTACTGGAAATTTTTTTCAAACTGTTCTCAAAGAGAAGAAATGTTACCAACTTTAAATATCAGCACCCCATCTCTTTTTTTTTTTTTTTGAGTCAGAGTCTCATTATATCACCCTCAGTAGAGTGCTGTAGCATCACAGCTCATAGCAATCTCAAACTCTTGGGCTTAAGCCATTCTCTTGCCTCAGCCTCCAGATTAGCTGGGACTACAGGCGTCTGCCACAACACCTGTTTTTTGGTTGCAGTCATCGTTGTAGCAGGCCAGGCTCGAACCTGCCAGCTTTGGTGTATGTGGCTGGCGCCCTACTCACTGAGTGAGCTATGGACACCGAGCCTGTTTTATAAATCTTTTAATTTTACATAAATGACCTCACACTGTATTCTTTTATTTTTCAGTTAGTTTGGTTTTGAGATTTATGCATGATGGTGTGTGTAAATGTAAATTCTGTAGAACATTACATTGTGTTAGTGTCATTGTATGCTTTTCCTTATACACATAGGAGAATTGTTCTAGGGTGGGTACTCTAAAACCAATAATTCCACAGGAAATTATGTGCTCTTCTATCAGAATTTACTCGAGATTTCTGATGCTGTTCTGGTTCCTGGTTCTCTGTGTGTGACCTATTTTTTGCCACTGGGGTTCTTTAAAGTTTTATGTTTTATCACCACTGTTTTAAAATTTCAGTTACTTTTTTTTGTTGTTGTGGTTCTACTTTCAGTTTTGACACTTGTGTTGTTTAGTGCTGGGAAACTTTTGAATCATTTCTTTGATAAATTCCTTCTCTTTCCTTTGTCCTTTTTTGTAGAATTTGTTAGTTGTAGAATTTGATCCTATAGCTTTATTTGTTTTATTCTCTTCTATTTTGAATCTTTGTGTTTGGGGAGAGGGATGTAGGGAATTTTACTTCTGGGGTATTTTTTCCAACTTGTTTTCCAATCTTTCATTGAAAATTTTCTGTATTTTTATTAAAATTTAAACATTCGTTAATTATATATTTAAAAGTTATGTTACGGTATATGTATGTGGCATAAAATGATTGAATCAGGCTAATTAACGTATCTACACCTTAAATACTTATATTGTATTCTTCCATTCTAACTATGACTTTATATCCTTTTGAACCACACCTTCTCATTCTCTCCACCCTCCTATCCTTTAATAACCACTGTTCTACTCTGTTTCTGTGATCTCAGTTGTTTCAGATGCCACATGTAAGTGCAGGCATGCAGTACTTACCTTTCTATCCTGGCTTATTTCATTTAGTAAAATGTCCTCTAGGTTCATCCATGTTGTCTTTAGATGACAGAATTTCCTTCTTTTTAAAGGCTGAGTGGTATTATATTGTGTATATACATGTACCACATTTTCTTTATCCATTCGTCCATTGATGGGCACTTAGGTTGATTGCATAACTTGGTTATTGTAAATAATGCTGCAGTGGAATGAAAGTGCAGGTATGTTTTCAACATACTGATTATAAATCCTTGGGATATATACCTATAAGTGGGATTGCTGTATCATAGAGTAATTCTAATTTTAGATTTTTGAGGAGTCTCCATCTAGCTGTTCATAATCGCTATACCAATTTACATTGTCATGAACAGTGTACAGGGTTCTTTTTTCTCCACATGCTCACCAATACCTGTTATCTTTATCTTTTTTTTTTTAAGTTTCTTTTTTTTTTTTTTTTTTGTAGAGACAGAGTCTCACTTTATGGCCCTCGGTAGAGTGCCGTGGCCTCACACAGCTCACAGCAACCTTCAACTCCTGGGCTTAAGCGATTCTCTTGCCTCAGCCTCCTGAGTAGCTGGGACTACAGGCGCCTGCCACAATGCCCGGCTATTTTTTGGTTGTAGTTTGGTCGGGGCTGGGTTTGAACCTGCCACCCTTGGCATATGGGGCCGGTGCCTTACCGACTGAGCCACAGGCGCCGCCCCTATCTTTATCTTTTTAATAACTATTCTAGCAGATGTAAGGAGATAAGTCATTGTGGTTTTAATTTGTATTTCACTTAATGATGTTGAACATTTTTCATATATATATATATACACATATATCATATATATATTTTATGCTATTTTAATTTCTAGAGTACTTTTTCCCCCCAAGTATTCTTTTTCTAATAATATATTCTTGGTTCATGAAGACAATACTCTCATTTCTCTTGAGTTTTTTGCTTTTGTTTTTGTTTTCTGTTTTTAAGATGAGGTCTTGCCCTAATGCCCAGGATAGAGTGCACTTAGCCCCATCATGGCTCACTGCAGCTTCAAACTCCTAGCTCAGGCAATCTTCTTGCTTTAGTCTCCTGAGCAGATAGAGCAGCTAGGACTACTCGCATATGCCACCACATCCAACTTATTTTTCTTATTTTTTTGTAGAGGTGGGTCTTGCCCAGGCTGATCTCAAACTCCATGGCTCAAATGATTCGCCCACTTTGGCCTCTCAAAGCACTGTGATGACAGGCATGAACTAGTGTACCTAGCTAGAAACCTTCCATCCCCATTCTCTGCTTGTTTTTTTCCCTTTTGATTTTTTTCTTTTCTTTTCAGTTTTTCATGTTGCATGTTTTCCTTCAGTAGTTGGTAATCCTTGGATATATCTATTTATATTTAAGTGTAAGTTTGGAAGCCTTAACGGGGATGTTATTAGATAGGCCTCCACTTGATGGTCGTGGAGACCTGAAACATTTTATAGACGTTCCTGTGTGTAGGTAATCTGTGGGTATTTTCTCCAGGACTACTGAATTTCCTCAAGGAGCAATCTGTTGGCCTGCTTGAGGTTTCTAAGACTTCTAAGTTGAGTTGAAAAAGAAGGCTGAGCATTTCAGCATTTGTCATGCAAATTTATAGTTTATATTTCTGGTTTTCAGTAAGGCTTCCTCCCCTGGCCCTCAGTGAAATCGGCTGTTTCTAAATCCAGAATCTCTGTAGTTTACCTTTTTTTTTTCACCGTAAACCTCCAGTCTTTTGCTGTATTTGATGGTTTAATATATGTCTGCAAATTGTGTTGGGTTTTTTTTTTTTTTTTTTTTTTTTGAGACAGTCTTACTCTGTTGCCCAGGCTAGAGTGCTGTGGTGTTAGCCTAGCCTACAGCAGTCTCAAACTCCTGGGTTCAAGAGATCCTCTTGCTTCAGTTCCCTGATTAGCTGGGCATTTGTCACAATGTCCAGGTAATTTTTTTTGTTTGTTTTTAAATTTTTGGTAGAGACAGGTCTCCTTGCTCCTGAGCCCAAGGGATCCTCTCACCTCAACCTCCCAGAGTGCTGGGATTACAGGCTTGAGCCAGTGCACCTGGCCTTGTCATCCAATTTATTTTAGGAGGTGTGGTCTGTGTCTCTTACTCTTGAATTTGAGTGGGCCTTAATAACTTGATTGTAACCAACAGAATGAAGAACAAGGAACAATTGAATGATTTCTGAGGGTATAAGTCAGAAAAGGCTAGCTTCTACCTGGGACAGCCCCACTGGGGGAAGCTAGGTCCCATGTAAAAAGTCTGATGACGCTGACACAGTCAAATGGAGAGGCCACATGTAGGAGCTCCTTGGGACAGTCCCAGATGAATTCTTAGCTAATAGCCCACATCAATTGCCAGTTATATAAATGAGCTTTCAAGTGATGATTCCTCCAACCAATGTCTGTATGCAATAATAAAAGAAAACCTAAATGAGAACTGCCCAGTTGAGCTCTTACAATGAATGAGCTAATATTGATATATTATTAACTAAGCCCTGATTTATTCATAATTTCTTAGGTTTTATCTAATGTCCCTTTACTATTCTAGCATACCGTTTAGGATACCACATGCCATTTTCATCACATTATATCAAAAGTACATACTGTGAACATGATCTGTGACTGTTAATGTCAATCATGATCACTTGGCTGGAGTAGTGTTTGTCAGGTTTCTCCACTGCAGAATTCTTCTCTCCCTTCTTTACATTTCGTGGTCTTTCAAAAGGAAATCATTATGCTCGCTTCATACCTCAGATAGGGAAATTTATGTTCTACCTCTTTGAAGGTGGATTATCCACATAAATTATTTGTAATTCCTCACTGAAGATTTCTGTGTTTTTCCTATTTATTTACTGATTCAGTCAGATGCTTGCATATTTATTTTATGCTTTGGATTATACTCTAATGCGGCTTAATTTTGTTGGTCAGATTGTTTATTCATTAAAAAAAGAAAATATGATCTACCATAGGCCAAGAATGGTGATAACTTCTTAGAAATTGAATCACTGGGTCAGAGTTTCCACTTATTTTATGACCTTTATTATTTTAGTGTACATTTTTAAGCCACCTAACATGATTGGCAAAGTCCTAAGTGAAGAGATTTTCCATAGCCATCTTAACCCTTGCTTTATCCAACATTTCAGTGAGAATGACTTAATTGAGGGATACCTTTTACTTTACATGTTGAAATAATTTTAGATTTGCAAAACAGTTGCAAAGATAGCACAGAGAGTTTCCACATACCTCTTACTCAGTCCCTTCTAATGTTCACTTCTTACATTAGTATGGTGCATTTATCAAAACTAAAAAAATCTACATTGTTCCTATTAAGTAAACTCTAGACTTTATTTGTATTTCACTAGTTTTTGCAGAACTTCCCTTTATGTGCGCAAGTATTCAATCCAGGATACCACATTACATTTAGCACACTTTCTTTTTGAGCCCTCAATTTATATAAATATTTTTGATTTTTAAAAAAGAAGGAAACTTGTAATGCATTAGCCACATAAGCCTAGAGTTTCAGAATGTAAGGTCTAGGCTAGTCTGCTTTCATATGAATTCTGATTTGCCTCTTATAAGTTGTATGGTCTGGATACACTAGGTATCTTAATTGTCTCAATTATAAAATGACAATATTAATAGTACTTAACCTTAGTAGATTATTATTAGAATTATATGATAGAGTACATGTCAGTATCTTAGTACAGTGCCTGGCAAATAGAGGGCATTAAAAAAAGCAGCATTTTTTATTACTATTGCTATTTATATTACATTTTTAGTCAAAAGTACAACCTTTGGGGAAAATCTTGTCCATAAGCCTGAAGCATCCCTAACACCACCTCATTTTTTCCCCCTTTGGATAGGAAGCAGATGGGATTGACAGATTGTACTGTTCTTAAGCAAGGCTTGCCAATGTCCATGTGTCCCCTGTAACAAAAATTGTGCCAACTGCAGTACGGAAGAGAATTTTACAGTATCTGAATGTCCTTTGTTGAAGTTTTATGATTTTCTTTGTCTAAGGATTTTTGGTTAAAGATCTCCTTGAGAACTGTTTGTTTGCTTTCTTGATATTTATTTTTCTAAAGGGCAGAATTTCAATAAATTAATGTTTGTGAAGCACTTAAAACAGTGCCTGCCACAGAATAAGTGCTATAGAAGTATTTGCTTATTCCTTAATGCCTCAAATAAAATAAAGCATATTATGATTACATGTGGTACTGCACCACTAGTGCAAAAATTAAATGAAATAATACAAGGTAGGAGGACCGTTAACCTTCTCAAATTAGCCCCCTGGTTGTCTCTGCAGAGGCTTTGTTCAGGGCAGTCCTCTTTGCAGTCTGCCCTATCATACCACTGAGACTGCTGAAGATTTTTGCCTTTCGGCGCAAGGCTGGTAAAAGTTTGCATAGGATAGTTGGCATTTGTAATTATTAGGGAATAAAGGGAGAATGAAATTGTTTAAGCATTTTTTTCTCTACATTTTCTGCAATTTAAATTTTATTATAATTAAAAAAAATATCCATGTATAGTTACAAGAGAGTAGTGGTCCTAATTTTGGTAGAACCTAGAGGGACAGCATTGAATTTACTTTAAAAAAATTGTTATGGAAAATTTCAGACCTACATAGAGGTAGAAATAATTAGGATGATTGTACTCCCATGTACCTATTATCCAGCTTCAACAATTGCTGATACACAGCCAATTAAAGGCAATATTAATATTTTTGAGTGTGTGATATTTGAGTCCAATAACATCATCAGTCTAAGAGCAACCATTTTGTTTTTTTGTATATGTGTGTACAAATTCTACATTTCTAAAGAAGGGTACGGGTTTTTTTTTTTTTTTTGGTCTGGGAATGATGGCTCATGCCTGTAATCTTAGCACTTTGGGAGGCTGAAGTGGGATGATTGCTTGAGGCCAGAAGTTCAAGACCAGCTTGAGCAAGAGTGAGACCTTGTCTCAAAAAAAAAAAAAGAAAAGAAAGAAAGAAAAGAAAAGTTAGCCAGGTGTAGTAATTTTTAAAGAAAAAATTAGAAAACAATTAGTAAAATTTTTTGTTTTTCTGTAACTGTATGTTGCTAGCTAAAATCCACATGAATGCATTTGTGTCATCTCTTCATGAGTGTTTTTATACTATGTTGTAGACTGAAGGATTGTCTTCCAAGAGTTATCAGACAATACTGGATTTTTGCTAACATGCTTCATTATGTAGTATTATATTGATGTCCAGGAAAAAATCATTAATCCTTTTTTATAAAATTACAAAATGTATCATAAGAATTTTGTTCACTTTGTCTCTTACAGAATTAGAATTGAATTAGGTGGAATTTGATACTTGTACTTACAGTGTAACAGCACTATTTAGTCTTGTTTTAGTCTTTCCAGAAAAAACTTTTTCCTCTGTTCCTGTGGCATGTATATCTATTCTTGATTTTATGATATGCTTCATTACATTTTCATGCAGACTTACAAGGGCCATAGCATCCCAGTTCCCATGCATTGAGTATACAATTCATGCTTTTATTTATTATTTTATAGTGGAGTTCCTGACAAGTTTTTTCAAAACAGCATGTATCTGATGGGTCTTTTTTTTTTTTTGTAGAGACAGAGTCTCACTTTATGGCCCTTGGTAGAGTGCCATGACCTCACACGGCTGACAACAACCTCCAACTCCTGGGCTTAGGCGATTCTCCTGCCTCAGCCTCCTGAGTAGCTGGGACTACAGGCGCCCGCCATAACGCCCGGCTATTTTTTGGTTGCAGTTCAGCCGAGGCCGGGTTTGAACCCGCCACCCTCGGCATATGGGGCCAGCGCCTTACCGACTGAGCCACAGGCGCCGCCCTATCTGATGGGTCTTAATGGCTCACTCACTGTGTTAATGTGGGTAATTATTTCCTCGGTTTGCAGAGAGAAACTTTAGGTACCAATGTATTGATATTTGTAGTGATTTAGATTTTTGTAGATTATAGCTTCTGATTACTAAAAAAGGATTCACTTAAGGAATTTTCTTCATTGAAATAATTTTAAGTAATTTTATTTTTATTACATCCAAATGGTTTGAAATGGAACTGGTACAAACTGCTGGTATACATGTTGGTATAATGCAAACTATCTCTTTCAGTCCTGTCTCCCGTCTTCATTTCTTTTCCTCAAAATTTGTGAGGTATAATTCCAGAGAGTGAATATATGTCTACATATATCTGCCCATATGCATGCAAAAATGTGTTATTCTACAATTGTAGCATATTGTGCTTTATCATTAAATATGTATCATATTATACTGTTAAGTAAAATAATTAATTCCCAAATGAGTGATACAAATACTGTTTTCATGGATTTTACCTTTGTTAACAGGGTTGTAGTGAATAGTCATTTTGTACCCATGGGAGTGAACCTGTAGGTAAATTCTTAGAATTTGCTTAACAGGTTTGTACAAATACAATTTAGATTGATTTTTATTAAATTGTTTTCCATTAAGGTTGTGCCTTTTGTTACCAGCAGTGTTAGTGTGTTTTCACATAATATTACCAAGCCTTTGATCTTTATCAGTCTGATACACAAAAAAATGATATCTCCATGTAGTCTTAATTTTCATTGCTCTTACTATTATTTTTTTTTTTTTTGCAGTTTTTTTTTTTTGGCCAGGGCTGGGTTTGAACCCACCACCTCTGGTATATGGGGCCGGCGCCCTACTCCTTTGAGCCACAGGCGCCGCCCTTCATTGCTCTTATTAATGAAAGTCTTTGTTTTTGTGACAGAGTTGCTCTGGCTATTGTGTAGTGGCATCACAGCTCACTGCAATCCAAACTCTTAGGCTCCAGCAATCCTCCTGCCTCATCCTCCCTAGTAGTTGGGACTATGGGCATGTACTGCGATGCCAGGCTGATTTTTTTCTACTTTCGATAGAGACAGGGTCTCACTCTTAGCTGGTCTTGAACTCCTGACCTCAAATGATCCCTGGCTTTCCAGAGTGCTAGGTTACAGGTGTGAGTCATTGAACTTGGCCTAGCTTAGATGTAGTTTAAGGGTTTTTTTGCTTCATTTTTCTATAATGTCGATCATTTTCTTACTGATTTATAAGTTCTTTATTAGTACATATTAGATGTGCATGTTTTGGGGTACCTGTGATAATTTGATATTGATATAATCAAGTGGGCTAATTGGGATATTTTTTTTTTTTTTTTGGCCGGGGCTGGGTTTGAACCCACCACCTCCGGCATATGGGACCAGCGCCCTACTCCTTGAGCCACAGGCGCCACCCGGCTAATTGGGATATTGTTTTGCTTCATTATTTAAAAAAAATGTGCATTTATACAGTGTAAAGAACTAAATGTTTCTACCAAGGTTTGGTAGTTTCTGTGCCCTTATTCTTGGAGAAGTTTCCTGACAAAGAACTCTTAATAACTATTCCTTGGGAATTTATTTTCATATTTCTCAGTAATGTGCTTCTGTTTCTGCTTCTTTTTTAGTTGTAGGAATTATCTATTGATCTCCCATTATAGAAGATGAGATTTAGCTCTTTCCCTCTGCTACTCTCCTACTGTATTGATACATACAAGTAGTGCATGGCCAGTGTATGAAAATTAGGTCAATTTAAGGAGGTGGTCAGCCTAGGGAGGTGGTCAACTGTGGAGGTTCTACTGTAATTGTTTTTTTTTTTTTTTCTTCTTTTGCCTTTTTTTTTTTCCCAAGAGACAGAGTCTTCATTGCCCTTGGTAGAGTGCCGTAGCGTCACAGCTCACAGCAACCTCCAACTCCTGGGCTTAGGCGATCCTCTTGCCTCAGTCTCCTGAGTAGCTGGGACTACAGGCACCTGCCACAACACCCCACTATTTTTTTTTTTAACAACTTATTTTTTTATTTTATTTATTTATTTATTAACACCCCACTATTTTTTTGTTGCAGTTGGGCTGGGGTGGGTTTCGAACCTGCCACCCTCAGTATACAGGACCGGTGCCCTATCCACTGAGCCAGAGGTGCCGCCCTACTATAATAGTTTTAAAGGAAGTAGTGTGTTAGAGAGCATTTGGGAAATAAGTATTTGGAAGTAGTTTGTTTTGGGATTTTTTTTTTTTTTTTTAGGGGAAAAAGATACTCTAACAATGAAATTTGCATTGTTTAAATTGAGAATTTAGGAAAACTCATGCATTACATCTAGACAATTCAAAACGATATAGTTTATGATAAAAAGAAAAAAAAAAGAAGTAACCTGAATGTTAATTGATAGTGGACTGGGTAAGTAAATTGTGGTACATATTATACATACCACAGAATATAGTGAATGAACTATAAACTCTGTATCATCGTGGACGAGCCTGAGAAGTACAAATAAATACTAGAGTTAATAGTACATACTTTAGGTCAATGAAAAGTGCCAGACATGTAAAACTAAACCACCACATGAATATGGTTAAAACCACAAGGGATACAAATTAGAAAATTCAATGTAGTGCCCATTTTAGGTGGGAGAGGGGTACAGTTGGGGAGGAACTAAATAGGAGCTTCAGTGGTCTCGATCATGTTGGATATTTTAAACTGTATGGTAGGTACATGAGTGTTCTGTTATTCTTTAGCTATATATACATATTATATAAACTTGTATGTATGATACTTCATAATATTTACAAAATTAAATCATTATGGGACAATCCCAACTTTAAAATGAGACCAAATGGGGACTTCTATAAAAATTTCCAGTTTGCAAAAGAATGGGATTCCTGGTACAGCCAACAGGTGTGCTGGTGACCAAAGCTCAGGCAATTAGATGCCCGTTTCCAGGACTTTGAATCTTGAGCTAGTGACTTTCAGAGAGAATTGAGCAGAGAAGGACAAGTAAGGCTGCTAGTTGGTGTAACCTTCACTTTTTCTTGCCACCCAGTCTCTCAGGGGCTATTTTGTTGCCTGATGGTTTTCCAAGCTGGGTTTCCAGCCTCCCGTTGGTTTTTAGGGTCTTCTATAGCTTTCTATTAAAGCCCTCTCCTTCCTTACCTCTCTCCTTTCTTTATTCTTAAATTGAAAACAAATTTGGTACGGTCTGGCCCCTTGCAAAAAATAATAAATTTGGAAATAGAGATTTCTAAACTATTTTTTAAAAAAACTTGTAAATGAGGAGGCCTTGTGGATTTTGAACCTACTTTTTAAAATGTAAAACAGCAGCACCTTAATTGCGAGAGTAGAAGGAAAGATGAAAACCTTAACAAAACTTTTTCCCATAATTGATAGATGGGATTGAAAAGTGGTTTAATAAATATAGTCGACAATTTGATTTTATTTGCCCACCACCTCCGGTATATGGGGCTGGTGCCCTAATCCTTGAGCTACAGGTGCTGCTCCATTTAGGTATCTTTTTAAGTTTCCTTTTTTTTTTTTAATTAATATTAAATCATAGCTGTGTACATTAATGTGATCATGGGGCACCATACACTGGTTTTAGAAAGAGTTTGACACATTTTCATCACACTGGTTGACAAAGCCTTCCTGGCATTTTCTTAGTTATTGTATTAAGACAATTATATTCTACATTTACTAAGTTTCACATGTACCCTTGTAAGATGCACCGCAGTTGTAATCCCACCAATCACCCTCCCTCTGCCCATCCTCCCTGCTCTCCCCCCTTCCTCTCCCCCTTCCCCATATTCTTAGGTTATAACTGGGTTATAGCTTTCATATGAAAGCCATAAATTAGCTTCATAGTAGGGCTGAGTACTTTGGATACTTTTTCTTCCATTCTTGAGATACTTTACTAAGAAGAATATGCTCCAGCTCCATCCATGTAAACATGAAAGAGGTAAAGTCTCCATCTTTCTTTAAGGCTGCATAATACTCCATGGTGTACATATACCACAATTTATTAATCCATTTGTGGATCGATGGGCACTTGGGCTTTTTCCATGACTTAGCAATTGTGAATTTAGCTGCAATAAACATTCTGGTACAAATATCTTTGTTATAATGTGATTTTTGGTCTTCTGGGTATATACCTAGTAGAGGAATTATAGGATTGCATGGCAGATCTATTTTTAGATCTCTAAGTGTTATCCAAACATCTTTCCAAAAGGAATATTAATTTGCATTCCCACCAGCAGTGTAGAAGTGTTCCCTTTTCTCCACATCCAAGCCAACATCTCTGGTCTTGGGATTTTGTGATATGGGCTAATCTTACTGGAGTTAGATGGTATCTCAAGGTAGTTTTGGTTTGCATTTCTCTGATGATTAAAGATGATGAGCATTTTTTCATATGTCTGTAAGCCGTGCGCCTGTCTTCTTCAGAGAAGTTTCTCTTCAAGTCCCTTGCCCAGCCTGTGATGGGTTATAACCAGAATCCACAGAGAACTCAAACGTATAAGCAAGAAAAGAACAAGTGATCCCAGCGCAGGTTAAGTTTCCTTTTTAAAAAGAAATAGCCATTAAAAATAAGAATCTAGGCTCAGCGCCTATGGCTCAAGCGGTTAAAGCACCAGCCACATGTACCTGAGCTGACGGGTTCAAATCTAGCCCAGGCCTGCCAAACAACAATGACGGCTGCAACCAAAAAATAGCTGGGTGTTGTGGTGGGTACCTATAGTCCCAGCTACTTGGGAGGTGGAGCAGGAGAATTGCTTTAGCCCAGGAGTTGGAGGTTGCTGTGAACTGTAATACCACGGCACTCTACCTACAGCTTGAGGCTCTCTGTCTCAAGAAAAAAAAAAAAGAATCTAAATAATACTATTCTTAGAACTAGGCTTTCATATCATTATATCACAGAATAACATTAAGCCTTGATTATCAAAAATAATCAAGCTTTCTCTGTGCCAGTGCTTTAAGTAGAAAATATACTGATTAAAAGAAAAAATAATTTTTAAGTATTGGTAATCTTATACTTTCAAGATTTCTGTAAGTATATGTAATTTAGCAATACAATATTATATAACTCATGAAAAATTATAAATATAAAATGCATATACAAAGTATATATAGAATACTAATATATATATAGTTTATCAGATTTTTATAAATGGGGATATGTAATTTTAATGTAAAGTTCAATAATGGTTATAGCTGGGAAAAGATACTTCACAAATATACATAGACCTAAGTGGAAGTCAGTTGATCCTAGAACAGTGTTTCTCAAAATGTGATAGTTAAGTCACCAGCATGCTTTTTTGATGGTCTCATCTAAAATGTATAGAAAAAAAATCTTTGCATGTAGGGATGGGGCTATAGGATCTGCATTTTGAGTAAATAATAACAGTAAACATTTTATGGCTGTTTACCATCTTTTAGGTACTATTATAAGCACCTTACTTCACTCATTATTCACAGCAACCCTGTGAAGTAGAGACATAGGTGGCTAAGAAATTTGACAGATCAGCCAGTTAAAGTACAGAGGTAACATTGTATGTAGAAAATATACCACATTCTTATCTCACCTTTGGGAACCACCGCTCTAGCCTAAGTTGTTTGAAGGTGGGAAAGCTTTATTCTGTATTAATAGTAATGTTGGGCAGGGAGAGAGGGGATAATTAAGAATGGTACTTTGTAATTCTGAGGATAAAAGTCTTTGTCATCCTACATTGGGTAGTTTCTTCATGGTTTATAATGCTCAGCAATATGAAGTATTTTTTTAGCACCATATTAAAGATATATTTATTTTTAACAATTCAAGTAGTGAATATATAGTTTTCAATTTGATTCATAATAAAACTTTGATAAAACCAAATGTTTATAGATTTTTGTGTTTTAATTAGAGTTTGGAGTTTTTAGGATTACTAGGGGGAAAATATTTGGATTTCAATACTTATTTTTGAAAGTCTTAAATATACCTATTAACATGCTTTTCTACCTTGATTTTTTGAACAAGACAACTCATCATTCTGTATTGTTCTCCTTGTCCAATCTTATAAACTTAGGACTTATAAATTGAATTTAAAAAATATTCTTAACCAAATTTCATTTTTGTTTTCCTTTCTTCTAGAACAGTGGTCTCAACTTGGCTGCATGTAGGGATCACCAGAGAGGCTTTTTAAAAATACTCCTATCTAGGTTCTATCTCCAGAGATTCAGATTTAATTGGTCTGATGATTCTCATGTTAGGGCTGAGAAACCAAGGAGGATGTAAGGGAGGAAATTTCTTTCTTTTTTTTTTTTTTGGCCGGGGCTGGGCCTGAACCCGCCACCTCCGGCATATGGGACCGGCGCCCTACCCGTTGAGCCGCAGGCGCTGCCCGGAGGAAATTTCTTAATGGTATTTTTGTTGTTGTTCCAGTAAATTGAGATAATCCTGAAAAATATACTTGAGAACCATTTAACACCTGTAATTTTTTTTTCTTTCAGATTTATTGCTAAACATGGGTGCATTTTTGGATAAACCCAAAACTGAAAAACATAATGCTCATGGTGCTGGGAATGGTTTACGTTATGGCCTGAGCAGCATGCAAGGATGGAGAGTGGAAATGGAAGATGCACACACAGCTGTTGTAGGTATTCCTCATGGCTTGGAAGACTGGTCGTTTTTTGCAGTTTATGATGGTCATGCTGGATCCCGAGTGGCAAATTACTGTTCGTCACATTTATTAGAACACATCACTACTAATGAAGACTTTAGGGGACCTGCAAAATCAGGATCTGCTCTTGAGCTTTCAGTGGAGAATGTCAAGAATGGTATCAGAACTGGCTTTTTGAAAATTGATGAATACATGCGTAACTTTTCAGACCTCAGAAATGGGATGGACAGGAGCGGGTCAACTGCAGTGGGAGTTATGATCTCACCTAAGCACATCTACTTCATCAACTGTGGTGATTCACGTGCTGTTCTATGTAGGAATGGACAAGTCTGCTTTTCTACCCAGGATCACAAACCTTGCAACCCAAGGGAAAAAGAGCGAATCCAAAATGCAGGAGGCAGCGTAATGATACAACGTGTTAATGGTTCATTAGCAGTGTCTCGTGCTCTGGGGGACTATGATTACAAGTGTGTTGATGGCAAGGGCCCAACAGAACAACTTGTTTCTCCGGAGCCTGAGGTTTATGAAATTTTAAGAGCAGAAGAGGATGAATTTATCATCTTGGCTTGTGATGGGATCTGGGATGTTATGAGTAATGAGGAGCTGTGTGAATTTGTTAAATCTAGGCTTGAGGTATCTGATGACCTGGAAAATGTGTGCAATTGGGTAGTGGACACTTGTTTACATAAGGTATGTAAGTTTTTTGGTCATAATTAAAATACCATATTAATTTTGAAAAAGCATGGTGAGTGAGATTAAGCAAACTTAAATTTTTAAAACTTCAGATATTTTCATAGAGAAGACTTGTGTATTTCAAAATCTTCACTAGAAACGAAACCATGGTTTTCTTTGCTATCCCATTTGCCCCAACCCTCTTGTTTGAAAATTAAGTTTAATAAGTTTGAGGCATTTGTTGTCTTTTAGATTCTTTATGGTTTGTTACTGTGGCAAAGCCATCTGTATAGAATTGTGACTTGATTCAAATTCTTGACATTGGCAATGGCTATCTTATGCCTGATTATGAATTGGCTTGATAATACATATATATATATAGTAGAATTCTGTATTACATATACGAAAAGATCAAAAGCTGCATAAAATATTAGAAGTTGTACTAGAAGCCCAGCCTTAGGAAAATTTCGTTCTGAGCCTCTGAACTGCAGAGACAAAACCTGAAATGAAAGTATGAATTGTATATTTCTCATTGTCTACTAAATTAAAAAAAGGGCTTTTTCTATCAATAAAATCTAAAAAGAATTTACATGTGACTATGTAAGTAATATAAGACTTGATGGATAGTATCTTTTGTGTTTTGTAGAAGGTAAAATTCTTCACATATAGATGCATTTATTATTATTAAAAACCAAAGGCTTATATAGGATGTATACATATAGAATACTAAAGTTTATTTAGATTTTTTATTTTCTATGAATCTTTATTTGATATATAGTAGTAATAGAAAAAAATCCAGAGTAGTAGATTGCAAGTCCCTTAAATGTCTTTCAAATACTCCATTATTTCAATTTTTTTTTTTGACAGCACTTATATAGAAATCAATTAAAATATGAGTTATTTGGCAAGTGCTGGGAGTAGGCAAGTTTTCTTTGACTCTGATTGAAAGCAATAGAGTTTGACCTACTTATTCTGTCCAGATGAGCGCTATTCTACTTCCCCTCCACGTGAGGTGTTGTGGAAGGTATAGGCATAGCCAGAAAATTTTTCAAGAAGGATCTCTGGGTCTATGGAAATGCCCAGATTTTGGTGTAGTACCTATTTATTTTCCATAGAATAGAAAGAGGCAATTTCAAAAACAAAATTTAAAGGCTGTTGTTATCAGTGGGCAGCTTTTTTTGAAAGGCTTTTAGATGATGCTCCTAGGTTAACTGATTTTTATTTTTAACACATTGTATCTTTTTATTTCTCTTGATAAGTTAAGTACAGAAGTATTGATGGTTGTCAGTGATCATGTAGTTACTGGGTTTAAAATTAACATATTTCTCATTGGACTGCAAATGAAGTGATTCTGACTTGTAGCTTTTTTTATTTTTTTTTTTAATTTTTTTTTAAATTTTTTTTTTTGTGTGTGGTTTTTGGCCAGGGTTGGGTTTGAACCCGCCACCTCCGGCATATGGGACCAGCGCCCTACTCCTTGAGCCACAGGCACCATCCTGACTTGTAGCTTTTTGAGATGAAATCAGGGATATGTTTTTGGCCTGACTAGCAAATGAAATCAGCATTTTCACTCTGGGAAGCTGAGGTGGGAGGATTATTTAGGGTCAGGAGTACAAGACCAGCCTGAGCAAGAGCAAGATGCCAACTCTACAAAAAATGGAAAAAAATTAGCTAGGCAAGTTGGCACATACCTACAGTCCCAACTACTTAGGAGGCTGAGACAGGAGGATTGCTTGAGCCCAGGAGTTTGAGGTTGCAATGTGCTAGGATGACACCACTAAACTCTAGCCAGGGGTAACAGAGAGGCTCTGTCTCCAAAAAAAATTATTTTTCCTTCAATTACAAATAATATATGCTTCTTATTTTTAAAAAATCCTGATAATACAAAAAATATAAACACTCAAAATTTTACCATCCACCTAAGTCATCTTTGTTCATTCTGGTATCTCTCTAGTCTTTTCTGCCTGTGTGCAAGTATATATTTTTTTATAAAAATGAGATCAATATATAGTGAGATATCTCTGTGTACATAAGTATTGATCTGCATTGTTTTTCATGGCTGCGTAGCCTTCTCAAATAACATGAGGGAATAGCCAAAAATTTATTTGGTCTATTTATTAGGTCTGTAATTTGGAAGAAGGAAAGAAGTTTATATAGTAGATATATGTATCTACTATTTAATGAGATTTAAAGGATTCTAGTGGGCCATCTCCACTCGATAACTTTTCTTAAAGTGCTAAAATGTTCATTTTGGGCGGCGCCTGTGGCTCAAGGAGTAGGGCGCCGGTCCCATATGCGGGAGGTGGCGGGTTCAAACCTAGCCCCGGCCAAAAACCAAAAAAAAAAAAATAAATAAAATAAAATAAAATGTTCATTTTGGATGGTGTTAAAAGATTCTAGGTGGAGTTGGTCTTAGCATCTCAGAAATGAGGAGTGATAGTAACAGACAAGTAGTTGTGTCTACATTCAGAAGGTGAACATCATAGTTCCTTTGAATAGTGCTTTATCCAAATTGAAATTAGTTTGGAGGTTTGGATTGAAACATAACAGACTTAAAGATTTTTTTGAACACTGAGAGTTACTTAAGGAAAACGCCATTTCCAAGTGTTAGCAATATTATAAAATAGAATACAATTACTTTGAAATTACTCAGAAATACTAAATATAAATTTAGTAATTCATAAAAAGCATTTAGTGATTGCTTAGTAGGTGTTAGTTTTATGGTTTAAGAGGAAAGACAGCTGTTTCCTTGATAAGAGATTTAAATGAAGTCTTAGTATTTTCTAATATTTCTGTTATTTCCTGCCCTACTTCATTTTGTGTTGCTATAAAGGAATACCTGAGGCTGGGTAATTTATAAAGAAAAGAGATTTATTTGGCTCACAGTTCTGCAGGCTTTATTGAAGCATAGTGCTAGCATCTGCTTCTGGTGAGGACTTCAGGAAGTTTCTAATCATGGTGCAAAGGGAAAGGAATGGGGATGTCACATTTCTTGAGAGAGACCAAGGGGGCAGGTGGGTGCCAGGCTCTTTTAAACAACCAGCTCTCATGTAAACTAATAGAGCTTATTAATACTCATTACTGTGGGGAGGGCACCAAGCCGTTCATGAGGGATCTGCCCCTATGACCCAAACATGTCCCACTAGGCCTCACGTCCAACATTGGGATCAAATTTCAACATGAGATCTGAGAGGGCAGATATCCAAACTGTATCACTGGTCATTCCTTAATAATACTTATATATATTAGCCTTTTGATATTCAACAGAGCCTTAATAATTTATAAACACTTTTGTGTTAACTCATAAAATCTTGAGAGGTTGTGAAAATCTTCATAATCATAATCACAATAGTGTTAGTAAATTATTGCTTTCTGTGAACTAAATGCTTTTTAAAGCACTTTACATAGTTTAACTCATTTAATTTTCACAACCATGTAAGGTAATTAGCATCATTGTTAATGATAAGTATTTTTCAGGGTTGCTCTTTAATAATAATAAGCTATAAGTGTTGGGTAACTCTGGTCAGGTATTATCCTGTTTAAACTATAGTTAAATACAAGAGAATGGTCCCTGTGAAAGCAGCCTTCCCTTTTTATTGCCAGTGTTAGCATTCATGGTCTTTACCTGCCAACTAATTTGGGGTTGCATAGAATATATAACTGCTATTTTGCAGAGCCTTTTCCACAACTTATAAATCATCTATATTGTTAACCCTCGCAGTAGCCTGAGGTGAACAAAAGAAAAAATTTTATTTTTAATTTGCAAGTAAGAAAATGGAGGTTGTTTGACATTAAAGGGTAATTGAAACTGATTCTAGAATTCAGGTTTAATATTTTTGTTAGCGGTGTGTCCCAGAAAGGTCTGATAATCGTGTATGTGTGTTTTGATTTTTTTGGTCTGAAAAAATTTTCCCCAAGGGAAAACATTAAGATTTTCCATTTCCCCCCCAATTATTACAAAATTAATACATATATTTTTAATATACAAAGATATTTGAAGTAATTTATCTTTGTTTCTTCTTTCCAGTCTCATCTTCCTTAGATAACCACTGTTTACAGTTTGCTGTACATCCTCCTGATGATTCTTTGTGTTTATTACACAAATGTATAAGCATAAAAATAGCATTTTTGCTGGGTGGAGTGGCTCATTCCTATAATGTTAGCACTGTGCAAGGCCAAGGTGAAAGGAGGCTTGAAAACAGGAGTTTGAGACCAGCCTGGGCAACATAGTGAGAACTTAAAAAAAAACAAAACACACCTTAGCCCAGGATGGTGGTGTACACCTGTAGCCCCAGCTACTTGGGTGGCTGAGGCAGAAGGATCACTTGAGCCCAAGAGTTTGCAGTTGCTAGTGAGCTATGATTGTGACGCTGTACTCAAGACGTCTCAAAAAAAAAAGAATCTTTTCTTTCATTTACTATTTTACCGAAATGGATTATGCTATGCATATTACTTTGCCATCTGCATTACTTTTTCTTAAATCACAAAGGTTATTTATTTTTAGGTATTTATTTATTTTAAATACCTTAAAGAAAAGATATTTCTTTAAATCATTCTTTTAAAATACTACTTGATTTCCCTAAATTCCATTTATATACCACCTATCAGAAGCCTTATTTGAAAAGATGATGTAGTATCTGGTAGTTGGATAAAATTGAGGGAAATTATTTACTTTCTATCAACCCCAAAGAATCTTTTGGTTCTGAAGTCAGAACTCTTCCCATTATAGTTTTCAGAAAATCATAAATAATGCAAAAGCAGACATAGACAATATTAGGGTGGGTGTGATTGGGTATTTGGAGGTGTAGAGAAGGGCTCAGTGTAAAAGCACAATATGTGTAAAAGCAATATAGTTTAGTGTGGAAATTTCTATACTTTTCCCTAATGTCTTAGTAATTTTTCCATAATACTACTTAGCGAAAGTTAATACTTAATAGTTCTAAGTATTAATTGATTAGCTCTAAACTTAAATCAGTCTATATGTCCTCATAAAGTAATACATATACACTGAAAAAGTGTTTCTTTTTTCACTTGATTTTTTAAAAAAAAATTTATAGTTACTAATGATATATATGTATCTGCTAGATACTGCAGTTTCTCAAATCTTATAATCATTACACACTGCCATCCTCATTTTCTGTATCATACTGATTTTTATGGGAACTTGCTTTTTATCACAGCAACCCCCAAAACCCCGGCTGTGCAAAAGTAAGATTTCATTGAGAGGAATTTAGCATTATCTACTATTAATAGTGTAAACTTCAAGCTAGTTTATGGGATGTAATCACTGTGTTTCTCCCTCATTTAAAGTATGTCTGGTGAGCACATTGTAGAAACTTGAGGCTTTTTGATATGCTGTTTGGGAAGCAGAGATTTAGTGTTAAAGAGCGTTTGCTTTGGAGCCATTGTTAAGTTACCTATGTCACATACTATATTATAGATCTCAGTTTCTTCTTCTTTGTAAAAGAAAAATCAAAACACCCTCTTCATGGGGTTGTTGAGAGTAAACTCTCTTGGCAAGTGTCTGGATAGTATAAATAATAAATTTTAGTTCTGTTGATGATGGGTTATGAAACAAAGTATAGAGAAATTTGTATAGAGAAAAAATTGATTCAAGGAATAAAGTAATGGTGCAGTGATTATTCTTGAACAAAAGTAATCATAGGCTTCAGTTTTCGTGGATAAGTGAAAATTTAGTTTGTTCCTTCAGCTCGTCTGATTTTTGAACTATATGTAAATGAAATAACTATAGGAATGCCAGGATAAAGTGATGTTAAAAATTGAGTATTGATAGTTTATTTGTCAGGTATTAATTTCATAACCTTGACAAGGATAGAGATTCTTTTCAGGACACTTTTTTGTAACCATATAATGTTTAGCTTTGAAACTAATAGCATCGAATTTTCTTTTTAAATTTAGCTGCCCTTGCTAGGCACAGTGGCATGTAGTCCCAACTACTTGAGAGGCTGAGGTGAGGAAGGATCACTTGAGCCCAGGAGTTTGAGTACAGCATGGGCAACACACTGAGACCCTGTTTCTAAAAATTAATTAATTTAATAAAATAAGGGGGGGAAATGAGGTACCCTTATTTATGGCAAGGGCTCTGGCTTCTTTGACCTACTACTATCTATTAGAACTCTAATTCATGAGAGTGTTGCTGCTCTGCTGTTAAACAGGTAAAATTGTACTGAAATAATCAATTTTACTTTTAGTTTTTGGAAATAGGGTCTACGTCTGTCACCCAGGCTGCAGTACACTGCTGGCACAGTAAGAGCTCACTGTGGCCTCAAGCTCCTACTGAAGCAGCCCTTCCACAGCAGCCTCCTGAGTGGCTGGGCTTATTGCCATGCACTACCATGCTTGGCTAAGTTTTAAAAAACAGTTTTATTAAAAAGATCTCGACTTTGGGTGGCGCCCAGAGCTCAGAGGGTAGGGCAACGGCCACATACACTGAGGCTGGCGCTTTGAACCCGGCCAGGGCCAGTTAAAAACAACAATGAGGGCGGCGCCTGTGGCTCAGTTGGTACGATGCCGGCCCCATATACCGAGGGTGGCGGGTTCAAAACCAGCCCTGGCTGAACTGCAACCAAAAAATAGCTGGGCGTTGTGGCAGGCGCCTGTAGTCCCAGCTACTCGGGAGGCTGAGGCAAGAGAATCGCTTAAGCCCAGGAGTTGGAGGTTGCTGTGAGCTGTGTGATGCCATGGCACTCTATGGAGGGTGATAAAGTGAGACTCTGTCTCTTAAAAAAAAAAAAAAGAAAAACAACAATGACAACTGCAACAACAACAATAGCCAGGTGTTGTGGCAGGTGCCTGTAGTCCCAGGTACTTGGGAAGCTGAGGCAAGAGAATCGCTTGAGCCCCAGAGTTTGAGGTTGCTGTGAGCTGTGATGTCACAGCACTCTACTGAGGGTGACATAATAATACTCTGTCTCAAAAAAAGAAAAGATCTCAGCTTTGTTGGCCACGCTGGTCTTTAATCTTTGGGTTTAGCACTCCTCCTACCTTGGCCTCCCAGAGGGCTGGGGTTGCAGGTATGAACTATTATGCCCTGGTCTGAAATAATCAATTTTAAAATGTCAGGCTAGTTACTTTTAGTTCAAGATGGATTTTTTTTTTTCAGAAACATGTTTTTCATTTCTGGACTTCATGAAAACTTTATACTGATGATGTAAGAGTGATTTGTCTCCAGAAAACTGAAGAGGCATAAAGGGAAGGGCCTTTTCAGTTGCTATTTAACAACTATTGAAGTACATTCAGACTTGATGTTTAGGTGATGATAGTCAGTATGTAGAAATAGAAGCAACATCGTAGAAATCATACATGCCTAAGGTGTAAATTACTTAGCCATGAACTTCTTGAAATTATCTTTCAGTTAATTTTCCAGAAGGATCTATATTTTATAACTCTAAAATCTAATGGAAATTTTATACATATTAGGAATTGTTGAACAATGTTCATGCCATTGTTACAAAATGGAAAATGATTAGAAGAATCTAGATTTCTAAAAATTCAAAGTGTTAATTCTGTTTATTCATAAAACTGCTTTAAAAAACATTATTGGTATTATAATGATGCTTAGATCTCAAATATTGATGATATACTTTAAATTTTTTATTTAAAAATTTTGATATATGCACATACGTGTAGTCATACAACTAAATACAGTATTTCTGATATTCAGTAAAGAAAATTTTGGTTGTTTCATTAAGGAATGAAATGAGTTTAGGCCAATTTGGAAATACTGATTTTCCAGATATGGAGAATCTTGTTACATATTCATGATGATTTTCCTTCCAAAGCTTGAGTCTGTGGAGTTAGCTTTTGTGAAGTCTCCTGAAGACCAGACCTTCATTGCCTTCAGACTTTATTCTTACTGATTTAGGAGGCAGAGGCAGAAGTTCTTTAAGGCCTGCCTGGCTTTTTGACTGTGTCATGAGGTTTCTGAAAGGGTGCAAGTCTCAAGTAAGCAATGTCTGCCTAAACTCTGATCATAATGACTGAGAAGACGAGGATGGGTATAGTATCTCTTGAGTTGGCAGATCTGTCAAACACCTGTTATCATCTCCATTGATAGAGCTTATCATCTCTTAGTCTTTTTAAACAAAAAAATCATTCTGAGAACAGTTACATTGGTTCTAAGAAACTCAAAGTAATACACCTGTAGAAAAAGTAATGAGAAGATTTTTTTTACTTTATGTAATCTACTAGAATGGCATATAGGCTGTGCTACCTTTTTAATATAGTTTGTGAGGGTGCGATCAAAAGATAGCAGTAAAATATACTCTTTTTTATTAAATCATAGCTCTGTTTAATAATGCATTTATGGGGTACAGTGTGCTGGTTTTAGAACAATTGAAATACTTAGAACAAACTGGTTAAGGTAGCCTTCACCATACTTTCTTAATTATTGTATTAAGACATTTATACTCTACACTTAGTAGATTTGACATGTATTCTTTTTTTCTTCTTCTTCTTCTTCTTTTGCAGTTTTTGGCTGGGGCTGGGTTTGAACCCACCACCTCCGGCATATGGGGCCGGCACTCTGCTCCTTTGAGCCACAGGCACTGCCCGACATGTATTCTTATATTAGGTGTTTTCACTGCCCTATGAAGACTCTGAAACTGTGATTCTGTATAGCAGTCTTATATCTTTAAAAGTTACCATATAAATTATAGTTTCATCTCATTTATCCGCTTACATTCCACTCCTGATTCTGTATTCTCAGAACAGTTTTTGGTAGTTGTTCATTTTAGCTTCTTAGGTATCCTACTAAACAACATCTTCAGCTGTGTTAAATTCTACAGAATTGTAGCATTGCTCTGATACAGGTTAGGTGGAAAAAATTTCATGTGTATTTGGGAGGATGCATTTTGAACCTCTGTCTTTCTGGAGATGTGAAACCTTGGGTAGGAAGTAAAGGATTTAATATGTAGGAAGGTATCTTCATATCTCATACTGTGGAATGGTGGTAGGTAGGAATAGTTAACACAGAATTAAAAATTCAAAAATAATTACAGATCTGCACATACCTAGACACCTTGTTTTTCAAGTTGTATTTTAAATAGTCCTTTGGAATAAAAGTGAGTATGTTGAATATATTACATTTTGAATGATTAAACTGTGATTGCTTAAAGTAATTAACTGTTCTGTAGTAAAGAATATAAAGTTGGTAGATTGTAGAAATAAAATTTTTTCTTTTTCTTTCTTTAATATACAGGGAAGTAGAGATAACATGAGTATTGTACTAGTTTGCTTTTCAAATGCCCCCAAGGTCTCAGAAGAAGCAGTGAGAAAAGATTTAGAGTTGGATAAGCACTTGGAATCACGGGTTGAAGGTAAGAAAGATGCTTTTTCTTTCTTTCTTTTTTTATTTAGAAGGAAAGTAAAAATATTCTTCCTTATCGAATGATTATTTTAAAATTTCCATAGGTAAAATAAGTATTTTGAGATAAGGCTTTAAAAAACATCTGTGTGCCTAAGATTTGCTGTCTTGGACCAATATGTGGGAATTTATTGGTAGGGAGAAATTGAATATATCTGTTAATACCACCAAAGAGAATTCTTTTCCTGATTAAATTCCTAGTTATGAGTGAAGAACCCAGGGAAATTTGCCTCTGGTTATTATGAACACCAACTGTTGTAATTTCACTAATTCTCCCTTCCTATGTTAATCATTGGAGTTCATTGGCTCAGCGCCTGGGGCTCAAGCGGCTGAGGCACCTGCCGCATACACCTGAGCTGGCGGGTTCGAATCTGGCCCAGCCCACCAAACGACAATGACTGCTGCAACCAAGAAATAGACGGGCATTGTGGCAGGCACCTGTAGTCCCAGCTACTTGGGAGGCAGAAGCAGGAGAATCTCTTGAACCCAGGAGTTGGAGGTTGCTGTGAGCTGCGATGCCTTGGCACTCTACCCAGGGTGATAGCTTGAGGGTTTGTCTAGAAAAAAAATAATAGTAATAAAATAAAATAAAAATCATTGGAGTTCATTACCATATCTTTTTCATTTTGTTGATAGTTAGCATTGATGTTTCAAAAGATGATTGATTTTACTTATTTTTAACCTTTCATTTTGTAATAATTTTAAACAGAAGCGTTGCAAAAATACTACAAAGAGCTCCCATGTACTTGTAGAATCCTTTACCTATATTCCTCATTTGTTTGTTATCAATCATGTTTGCCTTATCTCTATATATACTTTCTCTAACTTTCTCATATTTTCTACCCCCATATTACTAATCTTTTTCCTAAAAAAACTGAGAGTAAATCACAAATATGATATCCTAGTACCCCTTAATATAACAGAGATGGTCTCTACATAAAACTATAGTACATCTATCAAAATTAGGAAATTAACATTAATAACAATGTTATTATATAACCCACAGATACTGTTCAGATTGCCCTTATAATCCTAGTAATGTCATTTGTAGGTGCAGTATCTAGTCTAGAGCATGTGCTATTTAGCTGTTATGCCTCTTTAGTCTCCCTCAGTTTAAAAGTTCTGTCTTTTCCTGTTTTTGCTGGCCAGATTTGTTAAAGGAGCAGGTTAATTAATTTGTAGAATGTCCAAGTTGGGTGGCAAATGTTTCCTTTTCATAAGATTTAGGTTATATATTGGCAGGAGTACCAGAAAAATGATTCTAGATTCTTAGTGTATCATATCAGGAAGCATGTGATGTTGATTTGTCTTGTTGTTGACTTACAATGTTAACATTTTTATGACTTGTTTTCTTTTTCATGTTTCTCTCCTGAAATTAATAATTATAATTGTTATACCTGATAAGCACTTAATAAATGTTATACTTAATAAGCAGTCTATGGGGAGATACTTAGAGATTCTATTCCTCATCAAGTTTTCAGCAACCAGTTTTAGCCTCTATTGTTGTTTGTTGCCTGAATACAGTTGCTACTATAGTAATAACCAAATGGTGGTTTTCTGATTCATTCATTCCTTTTATATGTTAGGTAGCATTTTACTGAAAGGAAAAATTTTCTCTTCTATTCATTTATTTAATTATATGAGCATGAACTCACAGATTGCTGTCATATTCATTGTATTATAAACTGTTAATACATTATTGATGTTTATATTGTCCTAGCTTAAGCCAGTGGGAGCCTCTTCAAACTTGCAATATAGTATCTTTGTAATCTGTCCCCATAGTTCTTAGAACACTTCCTACTTTCTGCCATAATCAAGTGTTCCCAGGCTTATCTTTATTTTCTCTGCATAATTCTTTACTGGGCCATTTTCCTTTTCTTTTAGGGGAGAATAGTATTTAGGAACTGAGACTTGGGCTATTAGGTTATTTCTGTTCTCAGGTTCTCTAAGAGAAGAGAACACAAACACTTACATCATATATTTCTTTCTATCTTTATCCATTCATCAATCATGTATTTATTTAATGTTCCCACTAGTATTTCCAACTGAATAATACCATAGCATTTATTCTAGTTTTCTTTCTTTGCATATTTGTAATTCCATTCTCCTACGGTGAGAAACTTGGCTCCTATTAATCAGTCAAAGAAATCTTCCCTCACTGCTAACCTTCATGCAGATGCCTTCCTCACTCCACACTGTCTTTGACAATCCCTTCTAGGTTGCCACACACCAGTGCTAAAGCTTTCGTTACTATGCTTAAGCTGGATCCTGCTGCCCCTGTTCTCCCTCCAATCCCTGGAAGACTTAATTTGCTTAACTAAGCAAAACTAAAGGTTTGGGGTTAAATTATTCAGGAATGACAAGAGGGCAGAAGCTGGTCTGTTTACCTTAAATATAATTGCTGATATGTCTGGGTTTAAATCTATCATCTTTCTACGAATTCAATATTGAATTTGACCTGTTGCGAGTTATATTTTGTCCAAGTAGCCACGGTAATTGGTGAGAGTTTTGAAATGTAAAAGTTTGTGATTTCAGGGCGGCGCCTATGGCTCAGTGAGTAGGGCGCCGGCCCCATATGCCCAGGATGGCGGGTTCAAACCCAGCCCCGGCTGAAATGCAACAAAAAAATAGCCGGGCGTTGTGGCGGGAGTCTGTAATCCCAGCTTTTCTGGAGGCTGAGG